>NC_065588.1:102576500-103826500 GCF_024542745.1 Macaca thibetana thibetana | reverse complement strand
GGGGACTGGAGGGAGGGCAGGGTGGGCCCGGGCAGCTGCTTTGTATTCAAAACCCTTCTGTATGATTGAAATGATTTAAATGTATATTCCTTATTTTTAGTTAAAATTATTTTTATTTATTTTTATTTTTGTTAAGGCTAGGCAAATGAAGCAGTGGGAGTGGAGAAGGAACACAGAAATTCATAACTGGTTGTGATCAATTTGTTGTAGACAGCCGGGTGCAGTGGCTCACGCCTGTAATCCCAACACTTTGGGAGGCTGAGGTCAGGAGTTCGAGACCATCTGGCCAACATGGTGAAACCCCGTCTCTACTAAAAACACAAAAAATTATCTGGGCATGGTGGCAGGTGCCTGTAATCCCAGCTACTCGGGAGGCTGAGGCAGGAGAATGGCGTGAACCCAGGAGGCGGAGGTTGCAGTGAGCCAAAATTGCACCACTGCACTCCAGCCTGGGGGCAGAGTGAGACTCTGTTTAAAAAAAAAAAAAAAATTAGTTGTAAACACCACCGCACTTTTGTTTACAAACGAGCCCACATCCTTGAGACTAAAACCATCAGAGGAGTAGTCCAGGGAGACAAGAGAGTCACTGTGTGTCCATGTGTGTCTGCATTTGTGCGTGTTTGGGTGGGGAGAGGGTTACCACGGGAGGTTTCACAGAGTAAGAAGAAAGAACAAGTGGGCCTGCAGTGAATACATAGTCCTAATCACAATCACTATGTGCCAGGCATTGTTCTAAGCACCTTAACAGTTTTTTAAGATCCTCTGAAAAACCCAATGAGGTAGATAGTTATCCCCATTTTACAGGCGAGGAAGCTGAGGATTTGAGGTTAAATAACTTGTCCACAGTCACACAGCTCAGAAGCTCTAAAGCCTGGATTTAGACAAGTCTGGCACAGCATCCGTGTTGTAACCACTGTGTGAGGTCTGCTCTTGAACAGTTGATTGTGTCCTGACATCTCTCGTCAGCCAGGCACCTGGATGTCAGCCAGGCACCCTGGACGTCAGACAACTGACCGTGATCCTGGCTCTTTTTGCTGAGGATTAATTGGGGGTGATTTTTGGCTTCTGGTTCAAAGTTCCCAGTTTCGATTAGGAAAATGAACAAGATTTCCACTTTTGGCAAGGAACAGGAGAAAATCTTGGCTTTGGACAAAATCAGGCAGAAACAAGGCTCCTGGATAGGCGGGGCTAGAGCTAGTGGAATTACAAGAGGTGGACAGGGGGCGGGGGAGAGTGAAGGAAGCAGGTGTGAGCTGCCTGACTGTGGGATGCTCAGTCTGAGGAAAGCCCGGAGGAGACTGTAATCTGCCCTCCACTTCTGCATCTTGGAAGAACAGACAGTGTTGTGATGAGGGATGTTTTTAGGGGATATAATATTTTTATAACTGACAAGGGAGAAGACGTCATCTAGGATATTTCCTGATGATATCACTATTAGAGCCTCAGCTGTAGCCTCAGACTTTTCAGTCAAATTCCTTCCCTTCCCTGCCCCGCTACCACCAATGCCAGTTAAAATTGGGTTTCACTCAGTGGCTACTGAAAGCAGTCGGGCAAGCAAGTGCACTAGCACCCCAGCCTGCCAGGGAAGGTCTCTGATGAGAAGTCCTTCCTGTCTGGGAGGACTGAGGAGTCAGGATGGAACAAGAGCCCCAAGTCTTCATCCAAATGAAAACCCAACACGGGTCCTTCCAGACACTTCCTTGCACGCTGGCGACCTCTGGTGGTGCCACTCACCCAAGGGACTTGTGACAGCCACCACCAGGATGGATCCCTTACCTCCATGATCTCATTGTTCTTAATGAGCAGTGACTCTGGGCCACCGTAGTAGAGATACTGCATAACCAGCTGGAAGAAAGCACAGAGAACAGTGTCAATGGCAAAGACACATCATCTTAAAGCCATTCGGTGGATGTCCCAGCTCAGGCTTAGTTCCTGAGACCTCTAGGACATCCATTCCAAATGGTTGCCCATTTCCATGTCACCAGTGACCAAGAGCTCACTACTTTAAGGGGGAGAAGACTGTCCGTTTTGAACAGTTTCATCAGTCAGATAGTTTGATACCATGTTGAAACTTGCCTCCATATGGTTTCCCACCCCCAGTTCCATGCCCACCCCCAAGACCAAACTAAACAACCCTAAGCTACTGCTCCTCATGACAGCTTTTCCATGTATGCCTGATAATCACGGGTTCCTCTCCCATCTTCCACCCCAGTTATGCTGCGCGGAACTGCTGCACACGCGGTGTGGCTTGAAGAGCCTGCACCAGAGGGTTGTTCCCTGCTAACATGGCCCAGTTTGACTCAAAGCCACCTGTTGAAGTCCCAGAAGGTGACTCTGGGATGCCACAGGGCCATCTGCTTCTTATTACAATGTGCTGAGCCCCAAGGCGAAGCCATGAGGGGTCCAGGGTTTCTGTGTATCACTGACGATGTCAATGGCCCTAGCCCGGATGTTCTTTATTCATGTGACTCACGATGCCCAAACAGCAGGCAAAGTTTCCAGAGCTTTGCAAACTAGTGTCCCTTGAATGGAATGGGGCCCATGGATGTATCTGACTTTGCTATCTTATCTCCTACGACAACTGGGTGTTAATTTTTTAGGTGGTTTGTCCCAGTCCCAGTCTCCTTCACTTCCTATTGTCTTTGCGTGTGTATGTTGGGGGTGGGGGGAGATGGAGTCTTGTTCTGTTGCCCAGGCTGGAGTGCAGTGGCGCAATCTTGGCTCACTGCAACCTCCAACTCCTGGGTTCAAGCAATTCTCCTGCCTCAGCCTCCCAAGTAGCTAGGACTACAGGCGCACGCCACCACGCCCGGCTAGTTTTTTGTATTTTAGTAGAGACCGGGTTTCACTCTGTTGCCCAGGCTGGTCTTGAACTACTGAGCTCAGGCAATCCACCCACCTCGGCCTCCCAAAGTGCTAGAATTACAGGTGTGAGCCACCACGCCTGGCCCCTATTGTCTTCTACCTGCATGCTTGACAAACTCACTTTACCTCCCTGGCTCTCAGGCAGCTGTGTGGGTGAAATCTAGACTGGTTTCCTCCCTTTTTGGGGTACTTGTAAAATGAGCCTAGACTGGGCTGTCCTCGATGGTCCCTTCAGGCTGACAGTCTGTGACCAATATAGGACACCGACTAAGTGCAATGAGCCTGGAGTTGGGCTGCCTCAGTTTCTGATCTGGCTCTGCCACTTAAAAGCTGCGGGACCTGAATTAAGTTAGGCTCTGTGTGTCTCAGTTTCCTATCTGTGGAGTGGGGATAATGTTACCTTCCTCATGGAATTGTGATGAAGACTAAACAAGTCACTGCACAGTACAGGCCTAGCAGGGGCCTGGCACACAGCAAGCCCTCTGCAAATGTCAGCTCTTTAATCTTCTCTGAGACTGAAACATCTTGTCCTTTGTTTCTGCTACATGCTGCCTTGTTCTCACCCAGGCCATCTGAAAGCCTTTGCGACTGGCCTCAGACTGCTTTTTGCATGTGTGTTTAAGTTATTTTTAAAATACTGTTTACAGCTTTATTGAAATTCTTATTTATCATTATTTTAGACAGAGTCTCATTCTGTTACTCAGGCTGGAGTGCAGAGGTGTGGTCACAGCTCACTGTAAGCTCAAACTTCTGCGCTCAAGCAATCCCCCCACCTCGGCCTCCCAAGTAGCTAGGATGACAGGCACGCACCACCGTGCCTGGCTAATATTTTAATTTATTTATTTTTATTTTGAGACAGGGTCTCACTCTGTCACCCAGGCTGGAGTGCAGTGGTGCGATCATAGCTCACTGCAACCTCTGCCTCCCAGGCTTAAGCGATCCTTCCACTTCAGCCTCCTGAGTAGCTGGGACTACAGGTGTGCACCATCACACATGGCTAATTTTTGTATTTTTTGTAGAGACGGGATTTTGCTATGTTGCCCAGGCTGGTCTTGAACTCTTGAGCTCAAGTGATCAACCTGCCTTGGGCCTTCCAAAGCACTGGGATTACATGTGTGAGTCACCATGCCTGGCCAAAAGTTGCCTTTTATGCTCAGACCACTCAACCGCTTGCCTGCATCAGAACCTCCCACCCTCTCTTCTAGTCCCGTGCTTTTGCCCACACTGTTCCCTCTGCTAGGATGCCCTCCCCTTCTTCTGCCTACTGAGCTCTGCCCGCTCCTTCTGGATCTAGTCAGTGGTCATCTGCAGTGGAGCGGCTCCTCAGATCTCCACCCCACCGCAGGTCACATCAGGCAATCATGCATCATCCTCGATTGCAGTGTTGTTTCTCACTAGAGTCTGAGGGCACAACCAGGTCTTGCCCATCGCTGTATCCTAGGGCCTGGCACACAGCAAGCAAACAGCCTGCAGTGTGCACACCCTGCCCATAAACACGAATCCTCGCCTCTCTGTGTTTGACTCTCCCACCTACCGACTTTGGGCTCTTGGGACCATCTGCTTGTCGCAGAGATGGTGGTGGCACCTGAGGATTGTGAAATAACACAGCATTGTTTACTCTCCCCTCTCCCACCCTGATGGGTCATAAGCATTTAAAATACCAAGTCAGCAAATGTTGAAATTGGGCCTTATTAAAATCAATTTATTCACCTAGCAGTTTCCATTTATAAAGGCTAAACGAATAACAATAAGAGCCATAATAATGACCGCCCTGAACATTTACAGAGCATTTCTCTAGCACGCGGTCTCAGGTAGTCCAGGTGGGGCTGCTGACTTGAAATACTGCTCCTTAGTGGACGGAGATCCCGGGGCCAATGCCATTTAAATTGGGCTGGCCCGGGCTCCTTCAAACTCTGCCGGCACAAGCCTTTCTGCAAGGGGGTGAAACGAAGGCTTATTAGGCCGGCGGGCCTGTTCGTGGAGTTGTTTTTCTTGGCAGTTGCCAACCTGCAGGAAGCAGGGATTCAAATGGCACCCACAGCCTCGCGGAGGCCCCCACTTCCAGGTGCAGCCTCAGCTGCGTCCGGCCCCTGCCGCCGGCGTGTGATGTTAAACAGACTTGGGGGAGGAGACCCAAAGCAGGCTCATTTACTCAAATTCTTCTGTCAGCATGGACTGAAGTGAGCCGGCCCCCTGGGAGCCTCCTGCTGGGTCGTATTCAGCCCTCCTTGGCCTATTTCAAGCCACAAATGAGGCTTTTCTTCTTTTATGGGGAAAGGGCGGGAACATGGAAAAGTCCCCAGGGCCTGTTAAATCTTCCCTTCCCATTACAGTAACGTGAGTCTAATGTGGCCAGGAAACCTTCCCCAGTCAAAAGCAATTACAGGCCCCGGGATTCCTCCAGGGACTGCCTTTTCCCATGGAGGTCTCGTTCGGTGAGGCTGCTTGGCAAACATTTATTGAGTGCCTACTATGAGCCAAATTCTTATTACAGGAACCTCCCTAGTTAGTCCCAGGCTTCACAGTGTAAGCTCCCCCTTCATGAGCACTGGGGGAGCACACATTTTCCAGCTTCCAGCTCATGCTCCAGACGAATGGGCTGGAAGATTCTTTCCTCAGGGCTGGGTGAGTTTAGCGGGGGCCCCAGGTGCCCATAGAAGGGAGGAAGTTAAGAGAACAGGTCTGGGAGTCGGCCAGGCCTGGGTTTGAACCTCAGCTCTGCTAGAAGCAGCAGTGGGAACCTGGGCCGCTTACTCCGCCTCTCTGAGTGCGTGCCCTCATCTGTAAGGTGGGGATTATGGCTACCTCGCAGGGCAGCTGGAAGGATGAAATGAATGAGGGGCAGCAGTGGTTCTCAGAGACAGGTCCCAGAGCAGCAGCAGAAGCACCTGGGTTCGTGTTAGAAATGTGAATTCTGGGCTGGGCGCAGTGGCTCACGCCTGTAATCCCAGCACTTTGGGAGGCCGAGGCGGGCGGATCACCTGAGGTCAGGAGTTCGAGACCAGCCTGGCCAACATGGAGAAACCCCATCTCTCCTAAAAATACAAAAAAGAATTAGTCAGGCATGGTGGCAGGCGCTTGTTATCCTAGCTACTCAGGAGGCTGAGGCAGGAGAATCGCCTGAACCCGGGAGGCGGAGGTTGCAGTGAGCTGAGATCACGCCATTGCACTCCAGCCTGGGCAATAAGAGCAAAACTCTTCTCAAAAAAAAAAAAAAAAAAGTGAATCCTGACGTGGTGCATATGCACCATGGAATATTATGCAGCCATAAAGAATGAGATCATGTCCTTGGTGACAACATGGATGGAGCTGGAGACCTGAACTTATCCATCTCATGCCTGTAATCCAGCTTCATCCATGTACTGCATCTATGTTCTCACTTATAAGTGGGGGCCAAACATTGAGTACACATGGACACAAAGAAGGGAACAATAGCCACCAGGGCCTGCTCAAAGGTAGAGGGTAGGAGGAGGGTGCTATACTTATTACCTGGGTGACAAAATGATCGGAACACCAAACCCCCATGACACACAATTTATCTAACGAACTTGCGCATGTGCCCCTGAAACTAAAGGTTAAAATGTGAATTTTCACACCTGCAGAATCAGAAACTTTGTTTGGGGTAGGGTCCAGGAATCTGCATTTTAAGACATTGTCTGTGTTTTAACAAGCACGCCACCCTTCTCCAGGTATTCTGAGAGCTGCTAATGTGTAAGAAATGCTGTAACTGAGAGCACAGGTTCTCCAACTTGGTTGCACTTTGGGATAATGGGAGGAGGTGGGAGAGACCTCAAAATGCTGATGCCTGGGCCCCACCCCTAGATTCTGATTTAATTGGTCTGATGTATGGCCTGGGCATTGGGAATTGTCAAAGCTCCCAGGTGATTCTAGTGTGCCTCTGAGGTTCAGAACCACTGGCTTCGAGCCTTACACACAGTGCTCAAGACCTGAGAACTGTTCTTACCCTCAGCACGTTCCCATTTAGAAAGGGTATTCTAGAACAATGTCCCCATGCTTTGCTACCAGGCAGGCTGGGTTCAAATTCTGGTTCTATCTCTTAACTAGAACTAAGACTCTGGGCACATCATTTAGCTTCTCTGGGCCTCAGTTTCTTCATCTATAAAAATGGGAATAATGCCACGCACAGTAGCTCATGCTTGTAATCCTAGCACTTTGGGAGGCCAACCAAGGTGGGTGAATTGGTTGAGCTCAGGAGTTCGAGACCAGCCTGGGCAACATGGCAAAACCTCATCTCTATAAAAAGTACAAAAATTAGCTGGGTGTGATGAAATACTTCTGTAGTCCCAGCTACTCAGGAGGCTGAGGTGGGAGGATGGCTTGAACCCAGGAGGTGGAGGTTGCTGTGAGCCAAGATTGTACCACTACACACCAGCCTGGGCCACAGAGCCAGACCCTCTCTCTCCCTCTCAAAAAAAAAAAAAAAAAAAAAAAAGAATAACATTCCAGATAACACGTGTAAGCACAGATCAGTGCTTCACTACTCATGGTTCCACAAACATTTCCTCATCACCCTCCAAAGCAAAGCCACGGCTGCATGGAACCCAGCTTTCTAACCCAACAGCTGCCATTCAGGAAAGGGCTGTGACCACTTTGCTCTCAGTAGAAAATGGTGCGGAGGGCCTAGGGTGAGGGGACATGGGCACTTGGATGTCTGGAGTATGCCAACTCCTCAGGCCCACCTTGGGGCTCCAGCCTCCTCACTACTCTCCTGACCTCAGGAGGACAGCTCACCCAGGCTTATCTTATCTTTGGAAACTTTTTTTTTTTTTTTTTAAGATAGGGTCTTGTTCTGTTGCTCAGGCTGGAGTGCAGTGGCACGATTATGGCTCTCTGTGCCTTGACCTCTCAGGCTCAAGTGATTCTCCAGCCTCAGCCTCCTGAGTAACTGGGAATACAGGTGTGTATGTGACCACCCCCAGCTAATTTTTGTATTTTTAATAGACAGGGTTTTGCCATGTTGATCAGGCTGGTCTTGAACTCCTGGGCTTAAGTGATCCTCCCACCTCAGCCCACACTGGCTTCCCAAAATGCTTGGATTACAGGCATGAGCCACCGCACCTGGCCTGGAAATTTCTTTCATCCTTTCTCCAACTCCTAGTCCAAAGGAACCTATTCTATAGAGTCTTATGCTTAGTGGGGAAGTGGTTTATCGGTTATGGCTTAGAACTACAATGACCCACTTAAAAATTGCCATGATGCAGCAGATGTGAAGTTGAAGGTTTTCTCATGTTGTCCTACTTGGTCTCTGCAAGAACCTGGGACATGGAGGTGATAATGAATGGCATGAATTGTCTCATCGACCCTCTTAGAACTCAATGGCCAGCCTGAGTCTTACCCACTTGGTACTCTTTCCAGGGCTGTCCTTCCTGAATTGAACTGGAGGAGAAACAACTGCCTGTCAGCATTCTATAAACTCTATCCCCAGGTCACCCACATTGTCTTACAAACCCTGGAAGGTGGGAAGACAGCCTGGTGGGACCCAGGGGCCTACACAGCCTTCATGTGCCTGGAGGGTCTTGGAGCTGTAGAAATACAGCTGCAAAGCTGGCTGCGGAGTGAGTGAATTTCTCTTAGCTGCAAGAACATTGTTGCAGGGCAGAATTTATGAATCAGGCATAACTGAAGGAAGGTGGAAAAGAGGAAAAAGCTGCGGTGCCCCTCAGAAAAACCACATAAACCAAAACTCATTGTTCATGGCACGAACTCCCCCCAGAGAGAAGGAGACATGGTCATGTCATCTGGCCTTGGACGAAGAAGCCTTCCTTTCCTAATTGGGGTAGATTTAGACTGATGCTAAAATGATACAAATTCCCTAAGAGCACAGCAGCTCCTGATGACGCTGGGCTCAACCAAAGTTTTGGGACTTCGCACATGCTGTTCTCTTTGCCTGGAATGTTCTAACCAGCTTTCTTGAGCCCTATCCTTCCTGTGGCTCACCAACTTCTCAGCCTTGGATGTTTTGACTCATAAGACCTCATCCAGGAGGTTGTCTTTATTTCCCTTGGTCTGAGTTGCTGCAGCACATTGTCTCACTCCTCTAGAGTACCCTACTGTATACTGTAATTGACGAATTACTCAGTCACCGCCCTCCCTCCCCAGACTCTGAGTCCCCAGGAGAGGACATCCTTTATCCTTGTGTCCCCAGCCCTTCGCACAGTGTCAGGCATAGCAGGCACTCAGTTAATGCTGCAGGGATGAATGGATGGAAACGGAAGGGGCACTGTGAGCAGGGGCCAGGAGTTCAGGAGACTTGACAGCTCATTCTAAGGACTTCTCCAAGTGGCCAATCCTCAGGCTGAGGATCTGAAGCAACCACCTGTGCCCCATGCCCACCAGCACAGAGTCCAGGCTGCACCAGGGCTCACCTGAAAGATGGAGTATTTCACATAACCGATCTCTATGCAGGTGCTGTCATTTGTTGGCTTGCTGGAGAGGAGTGCTTTGAACCTGAACAAGGACATAAAAAAGAGATAAAATCACACACAAATCCATGGCTCGCAAAAATAAAAAACAAAAATAAAAAAAACCCAAAAAACAAACAAACAGAAAACTCAGCTCTCCTGACAGTAGAAAGACTTTGTTTCTTCCCCTGCAACTCTGAAATATAGCAGTGGTATATCCTTACATTTCTTAATTTAAACCCTCCTATTATACCGTAGTCTAATTTGAAGTTAAAACTCTAAAGTTAAAAAACGCTGTTTCGAACAATTATATTCATTCTCCAACTGGTGATTGGAAAAGAATAAGTGCTTGTTAAACCCCGACCATCTTTCAGGGCCTGTCACGTGGCCGCCACCTTCATGGCATCTCTCCTAAGCCTAGGGCTACGGCTTCACTCCCTCCCCTCTGGTGCCCATGGAACACGATTTGCTCCATGAGGGCAGGGACTTCAGTGGTTTCTGTCTCTGCTACATCTCCACATCCTGTCCCAGTATGAACCTGACACATCATAGATATTTAATCAATGTTTGTTGACTACCTACTCATCTCCCTTATGGGTGATTTTCTGTCTTGGATTTTCAATGCACTTTCCTGCCCATCAACTAAACTAAAAGCTCTTTGTGGGTAGAGATCTTATCAATGGAACACACAGATAATATGTTTAAGAATAAGCTGATACGTATCTGTTTTTTTAAACTCATTTTTGAAATTATAGATTTACAGAAGAGTTGCAAAGATAATATAGAGAGTCCCTGTTTACCCCTCACCCAGCTTTCCCTAATGTTAACAGCTTACACAGCCATGGTACCTTTGTCAAAACTAAGAATCTAACATTGGTACAATATTGATCTGGTTTGTCTACGGTGTCATGACTGAAAACTATGTAAGGGAAAACATATTTTTCTTGCGGTGGCAAAGCAGACATCTGGGGTTTGTGTTTGGTTTTGGTGGGCGGACTGGAGATTCCTGGATGCTTTTAGAAATGCAGGGAGTGCTAGTCACACACATTCTCTTAGCAAACTTCCTGGAAGGGAGTTCCATTTCTGGGTTCCCGGTGTCCTTACCCAACGCAGGTACCCCCTGCTCACCACCCAGCTGGGACTCTTGCTATTCTTCATTTTGGCATCATTCTCTCCTGCCGCCTCCTCATTTCAGCATCAATCTCTCCTCTGCCCCAGCCTCACTCCTCCCTGTTCAGGTCTCTGGACAATATGGTTCTAAACTGTCAACCCAATCTCTACTCAAAAGGAGAAGAAAGGCAGTTGCAGAGCTAGCAGAGAGGGTGAGTAGTTCTTCCTATTGCTACATGATACTACTGTCTGTTAACTCCACAGTTAGGGAAAAGTAAAGTCAGGACCTGTGTATTTCAGTGACTTATGCCAAAGTCTGTTCCCTGACATTTGGAGAGTGGCAGCCTCAAGGCTCCTATGTGTGGGGTCTCAGGTTGTTCACTGCTCAAGGCCGCCTAGCCGACGGAGCCAAAATCTAAATCCATGCTCTGCTCCCAAACTCGGCTCCCCCTGCCTCCTTTATTTGCCCAGAGGAGAAGGCACCTTGTTCTAGGCTGTTTATGCTAGCAGCTTCCCTGTACTCTTGAATTCTTGATTTTGTTAAGATGATCTGCCAGTTCGGTGAAGAGACCACCAAAAATGACTTCAAAAAATAGTGATAGCAACAGCCAAAGTCATAATGCAGCTGCTTTCAAAACCGATGATACATACCTTGGAGAGGCTGTAAATAACAGCACTTTGTGAGCATAAAATGGTCTTCCTTCTACCAGAAAGGTAACATCAGACATTTCTTTATTGTTAAGAAAATGAGGATCTGGAATTGGAAAGGGAAAAAAAGGTAGCTTTAGTGGAAAAAAAGATGAAGTTTAGATTTATCTTGTAGAAGGTGCAAATAAGAGTGAGCAAGGAAATCTTGGTGATAAAATACTCATTGGCAAGACAGCAACCAAACAGCAGACAGGACTAATTAGAGGAACAGTCAAGCCACTGAAATTTAGTTTTTCATAGGAAATCCTTATAGCTTATTTGTGATTAAAAGTAGCATTTCCCCAGAGAAGATTCACCTATAGCTAGAGTGAACTTTTCAGGTGTGAAAGGTAATCACCCACCTACCTTGTCTCTAAGAATGCCGCTCATCATAACAGCTTACACAGCCATGGTACCTTTGTCAAAACTAAGAATCTAACATTGGTACAATATTGATCTGGTTTGTCTACGGTGTCATGACTGAAAACTACGCAAGGGAAAACCTCTGCTGCTCTCTCTCAGGGCTCAGCGCCCTCCCTGCCCAAAGGAAGTGGTTTAGAAGAGCTGTCCCCTGGCCACTGCATTCCAGGTGATTTAAGTCCAAGCCTTTCTCTCCCGGGGTCAGTGACAAATGAGCCAGTCCCCTGCCCTCATTTTCTAGAATAAAGATTTAGCTTCTACTTACTGAGCACTTATGATATGCAACCTGGTTGCACATTATTCCCACTGTGCAGTTGAAGAAACTGAGGCACACAGAATTTACAGTGACTTGTTCAAGCTAGTGACTGGTGGAGAAGCTACGATTCGAACTCGGACATTCTGATTGGATGGCCTGCTTGGTTAAACACTAGGATCCTCCAATTTGCCTGTCATTTCAGCCCTTGAGACCCGAGGCTCCTGAAGGTGCCAGTCTGTCCTCAGCTCAGCACTTCTGTCTTGTTGAGAATATCCATCAACACCCCCTGTCCTACGTTTCTTGAATCTTCCATTTCCCTCCATTGCCTTTGATATTACCCTAGTTTGGGCCATATCCTCTCTTCCTGGGAACTCACAGGAGCCTCTGTTGGTCTCTCTGCCTCCACTCTTGGCCCCCTCAATCTGACGGCCCACCTCACTGCAGGCGCCATCCTTCCTAAAGCTAGCTCTGATCATGCCACTCCCCTCCTCTGCTACAGATCATTCAATAACTCCCAAGTGCTCCCAGGATAGAGTCTAAATGTCTTAATGAGGTTACTTGTGACTGGGTTTCACTGCCTTCTCTGGCTTCTCCCTGTCAAACTGTGTGTGTGCTTGAGCTATGGGTGGCTCTCAGTTCCCCATGGGTGCTATGTGCTCTCTCCCCTCTGGGGCTCTGCACTCATTGTTCCTTTACCTAAAACACCCTTCCAGCCCCTTCCAAACCTGGCTCATCCCTAGGTGGTCTTCAAGTTTCAGACATACTGATCAGATGCCCTTGGTCAGTAAGCCTTGCCAGATTCCCCCACTTTCCCCAGACCCAGTAGCCCCAGCTGAGTTCCCACAGCATATGCACCCCTGCTGTAGCCTCATCATGCTATGATGTATCCACGTCTGTCCATTTCAAACCCTTTCATCTGTGTCTAGTACAGAAAGGTGGTAAAGTGTAACAACAGTATGGGCTCTGAGGCTAGAAATCTCAGCTGTGTAACCTTGGCAAGTTATTTATCCAGCCCATGCCTCAGTTTCTCCTTCTGTAAAATGGAAATTGCAGTACCCATTATACTCCATCACAGAGTAGTGAGGAATAAACGAATGAGTGAATTTATGGAGAGCACTTAGCAAAGTGGCTGACAAATGAGTATCCCTCAATAGACATGACCATAATACTATTTGTAGAGGTTCAGTGGATGTTTTTTGAGTGAATGAAATAATGCCTTGACTCCTGTTGCAGAAACTTGTTCTAGGAGGCTGCCGAGGACCCGGGGGCCCTTCTTAGCCTGTAGGCCCCTTTGTTGTTGATGGGCCCTTCCCCAGGGGTCCAGGGGCTGTGCTGAAATGAAACCCCACTGCGTCCTCTGGCTGGATTTATGGGTTGTCCTAAACTATTGAGGGCAGGACCAAGCTCCTGTCTTCCTGGGGGATGTGAACACTCAGCTGTTGGACTCACCCTGTCTGTCTGTACCTTGGGGCCCTGGCCTGGCTGCATTTTCCCCAGACTGCTGTAACTTGGACCCAGAATTTGCCTTCCAGACTGATTCTCTTCACTCAGACCCTGAACCCTGTGCTGCTCCAGACGGTGATCCTGGTGGTCCTCCACTCACCTTTCTCTGTCGGTACAGAGCTGCCTCACTTCTTCTCATTTTTTTTTTTAAAGGCTCTTACTTTAAAAATATCAGAAAAGCATAAACAGTAAAAATCACCTGTGTAATCCCACTTTCTTTAAACATTTTAATTAAAAAACTCCCCCCAGAACTTCTGAAATGATCCAGATAAAGGGAAAAGAGGCTGCAAGGGAAGGTCTGAGAGTTGACGAAAACTCATTTCTTCACTTGACTTTCTCTCTGCTCAGTAACCTGCCTCCCTCTGCTCACCTATCACACCCACTGTTCATCTCCAGCCAGTTCCCCATTCCTGCTTCCCAGACTATTAATATCCTTTACTTTCACTTTTAACACTCTCTCCCAGAATTCACTGGGAGGGCAAGAGGACACCATAACACACACACACACACACACACACACACACACACACACACACACACACACACACACACACACCAGTGCTCTCTGATTTGCCACAGTCCCCACCACTCCCTATTGTCTAGCGCTGAACCCATTTCACTCATTTATATCACCTGCCTAGTCCCACAGAGATGCTGGTTTGAGATCCTTGTCACTAATCATTCTTGTCTTTTCTTTAAAGCAGGTCCCTAAAGAACCACTATTTGGCAACCTTTAGTTATGCTAGCTTGAGCTGCTGGACTGAAGACACAAAATATACCTGCTCTATATTCCATTCATTAATAATTACATGATGCTTTTTCTTTCATATCATGAGCTTTGAGCCTCTTAGGTCTGCCTTTTCTTTTCTTTTTGGTGCTAACCCTTGGAATTCTAATGCTTGGGCTGAAAACCAGGAACTTAAATTTTAAAAAAAAAATTTTTTGAGATGGAGTCTCACTCTGTTGCCCAGGCTAGAGTGCAGTGGCATAATCTTGGCTCACTGCAACTTCCACCTCCCAGGTTCAAGTGATTCTCCTGCCTCAGCCCCCTGAGTAGCTGGCACTATAGGGATGTGCCACTGCGCCCCGGTAATTTTTTGTATTTTTAGTAGAGACATGGTTTCACCATGTTGGCAAGGCTGGTCTTGAACTCCTGACCTTAAGAGTAGTGAGGAATAAATGAATGAATTTATGGAGTGCACTTAGCAAAATGGCTGACACATGAGTATCCCTCAATAAACGTGACCATTATAGTAGATGCTCAATGGATGTTGATGGTATTTGATCTGCCTGCCTCGGCCTCCCAAAGTACTGGGATTACAGGCATGAGCCACCATGTCCGGCCCAAAATCAGAAACTTTTAACTGCTAGTGAAAGAAACTTCAGCAAATTCAGGAGGAGAAAATGTTCCCTCCCAACCTGTAGCTAAGGGAAAGCAGATTTTATGCCACTGAAACTGACCTGGCAAAAGTTTGCTCTAAGGATGGTGTCTTATGAGGCACCGAGACATCAGAGATTGTTGCTGTGTCCTGGGAATGTACCCCTCACTCTCTAACGTTTGCTAACTTGACTGGTCTTTATAACGTATTGCCCTGATAACATTTTAATTAATACCTATTTCCTATAAGGGAGAAGTACTTGTGACTTGGGCACATCCCAGTTTTCCCCTACACGTGGTCAGAAAGATAGACAGCCTTTGACTCAGCTGCTAAAATTTTCCATTTCAGCAAAAAGTTGTGTCTCATTTAAATTAACAAGTTATTCAAGATGGGAACAAAAATAACTTTAAAATAGTCCCATGAATTCAGCCTTTTAATTAATCTAAACTGGCTCATCCCTTTCAAATTTTGCTAAAGAGTAGAAATTTCAGTCTTCTATTACTCAGATGTCCTTCAACTTTATTAGGAAAGAGAAACAGGAAGTAGGAAAGGTCCCCAACCTATCTAAGGAAAAGGAATCCTTTATCTTTAATATTTTATAACTCTCCAGGCAGCAGGCAGACAGTCTCTTCCAACAGAAGGCTCATGTTTCAGGCCTCAAAGCAACCTGATATTCCTTCTCCTTTCTGTAGGTTGATCAACCCGGTTGCAACAGCCCCAGGATCCTCTGAAAGAACCTCGTGCCTGATGGAAAGGTTTCTTCTGAAAAATCTCAGAAGCTGGGACTGCAGAATGACAAAATTACGGCTTCTGGGCACACCTGGGTTCAAGTTCCAGCTTCACCCCGTACTGATATTGCAGCCATAATGTAGGATGAGTCACAGTGCCTGCCTCTTGGGGTGGCCTGAAGATGACTTGAGATAGGGTAGGTCAAGTGCGTGGCTGGAGCCGGCACAGTGAACGCCTCCCAGAAGAAGAGGTTATTGATACTGTCATGGGACTTCTGAGCATCCAGCCTCTGCAGCTCAGGTATGTCCCCTCATATTTTTATGGGGGTGTGTGTGTGTTGTGGGGGCTTTATTCTCCTTTTCTCTTATTTCCCTGTAGAAGGATCTCCACTAGAGGAACAGCCCTGGCTCCTCACTGTCTCCCGCTCATTCCTTCTTGGTGAGGAAGAAGGACTTTTAGAGGGGGGAGTTTGGGGGACAGAGCTGCCATGTGCAGTGTGGCCTTCTTTCAGGAGCCACCTGTGCAGCAGATGTGTATGGAATCAGGAGGTCTTCCGCAGCCCCCACTGTCTGTGTCTAGGGGAGAAAGTCCCTTTAGTTGGCAAATCTCCTTGTCCACATTCCCAAGGTATGTTCTCTAGTGTCATCACACAATAAAGGAGAAATTCTGATTTCCCCTGGCCTGAATCCTGAACTGACCTTGTTTGCCCTTGAACCCCCTCCCTCCTTTTTTATGGCATTCTTTGGCTCCCTATCCTTAAATCACAAAGCAGCAGCCAACACAGGCCCGGGGGAACCACTCACCCAAGCGTGAGGTCTGTTTCCGTTTGATCTCCGTGAGTTTGGGGATGGGGTAGGGCCCGTAGCAGTGTGTGAAGATGACGCACAGCTGCTGGCTGATCACTTCGTTCTGCAGAAAAGAAAGAGGAGGTCATGATACTGGGGGCTGTGGCCAGCCTCAGCCAAGCTGTGCCCCAGGAATGCATCCCTCCAGGTGATTAGAGCTCACACATTTACTGCACGCCACAGGAGAAATCCTCTGGGGTAGCACACAAGCCGTTTGCACTCATGAGTCCTGGATTTACTTGCTCTGTTTTGTCCACTGTCTATTTCTAGTGGGTTCACTGGTGAAGCTTAAGAAATTTGCAATTAAATTCTTTTCTCTGGCCCTCATGATTCGCTACCCACTGGAAAGCAGGTTTTTGTAGTTCATAGAGAAAGGAAAGTAAGGTTTTACCCCAAACCCACCTTTACCAGTACTCTAAAATTCTGTAAGCAATGAATTCTCCTGAAATTAGCAGGATTTCAGGAGAATTATCCTGAAATTAGCCCTTTTGATCCTGTGGCTGTGCTCTCCATTAACGAGACAAATTCTCCTGATTCAGCTTTCATGTGAACTTGATTCTGGTGCTGAGGCATTTCCGGACCCAGAAGTGCTCAGCTGAATCATTGGCTCCAAACAAAAGGTGGGAAGGAGCTGGTTCCGCAACCCCAAACTACAGCTGCCCTTCACTGCTGGGGACATGGGAGCCTGCTTCTCCTTGACCCTCATCGTGCATTGATCTCTTCCCACTTTGCAGCCATTTCCTTTCATTAATCTCCCTCCAGCTGCAGGTGTATAGGAGGAAAAATGAAACACAGCATTTTGTTTCTATTTATTGGAGAAAGGGTGTTCAAACTAGGGGCTCAAAGGGGTCACATTGAAAAATATTTACAATAGATTAAGGAAGAAAAGTAGGTTACAACACAGTTTGTACCAGGTCTTTTGGAAATAAAACCCTCTACAAATATATTTGGATTGACAGATATGTATAGAAAAAGATCTAAAAAAAATAGAGTAGTTACCTTTGGGTGAGATGAGGATGTTTTTTCTTTTACTTATATTTTCTACAACAAACAAGCATTGCTTTTGTAATAAAAACAATAAATATTCTTTTGAATTTTAAAAGATGGGTTTGGGGCCACTAGTGATGTGAGTGGTTCAAGCTGTTCTTAAATCTACCCACTTCATTGTGTTCCCAAGGCAGAAGCATACAGCTTGGCATATAAAAGATAATCCAAACCCTTCAATTAAAGTAGGTAGATCACAGAAGGAACAGTGTCACCTCAGATGTGATTTACAGGGGCATAATCATACTTGAAGGACAAAGAGACTCAACTTTCAAAGATGAGGCTTTATAACCAGAGGGCATTCAGTGCTCCCCTCACTTAATACTCCTAAAAATAACTGGCTACCAATGGGCTTAATGCAGTTCTTCTCGAAGTGTGGTCCCTGGACCAGCATCACCTGGGAGCTTATTAGAAATGCAAATTCTTGGGCCTTGCCCCAGACCTTCTGACTTAAAAACCCTGGGAGTGAGGTCCAGGAATCCGCATATTAACACATTTTCTGGTGATACTGACATTCCCTTAAGTTTGAGAACCACAGGTTCCATGCACTGAAATTCTCTCATGGGTCTGACCTGGGCTGTGGGCTATAAATTTGTTTCCTCTGGCCTAAAGCCCTGCCACCCAAAACGTACTTCATAGACCACGAGCAGCAGCATCCTCTGGGATCCTGTAGGAAATAGACACTCTCATTCAGGCCCACTGAATCAGAATCTGCATTTTTAACACACTCTGCAGCTGACTCCCATGCACATTCATGCTTGAGAAGCACTGTGTGGTAAGAAGAATTATGGCTTTCTAGAAGACTGCATGCCCTAATAACCCCTGGGACTGGGATTGTGAACACATTACTTTACATGGCAAAAGCAACTTTGCAGGAGTAATCAAGGTTAGTGCTTTAGTCCATTAGGGCTGCTAACAAAATACTCTAAACTGGGTGGCTTATAAAGTGCAGAAATTTATTTCTCACAGTTCTGGAGGCTGGGAAGTCTAAGATCAAGGTGCCAGAAGACTCGGTGTTTGGTGAGGGCCCACTTTCTCATAGATGGTGCCTTCTAGCTATGTCCTCACATGGTAGAAGGGGTGCTGAGGCCCCTCCGGGGTCTCTTTTGTGGACCTACTCACCTCCCAAATACACCACTTCCTAATATCATCACCTTGGGGGTTAGGACTTCAACATTTAAATTCTGGGGGGACAAACATTCAAGAGCATAGCAGTTCCTCATGAGTCAACCTTCAAATAGATTATCCTGGATTATCTGGGTGAGCTCAAAGTAATCACATGAGCCCTTAAAAGTAGAGGCAGAGAAGGACTTCAGAAGGGAGAGGGGAGAACAAGATGACAGAGATCCCAGTCTGAGAGGGACTTGATGCTCTGTTGCTGGCTTGAAGATGGAGGGGCCACATGGCAAGCTTGTGAGGGGACTTAGGTAACCACACTAGGAGTTAAGTGTGACACCAACAGTCAGCAAGGAAGTGGGATCTCAGTCCTACAGCCACAAGGAACTGAATTCCACCCAAAACATCTGAATGAGCTTGGAAGCAATTCTTCCCCAAAGCCCCCAGAAAGGAACACAATCCTGCTGACTCCTTGATTTTGCCCTTGAGATCCTAGGCAGAGAACTGAGCTGGGTCACACTGCACCCAGATTTCCAACCCAGAGAAACTATGAGATAATAAATAGGTGTTGCCTTACACCTCTAAATTATGGTCATTTGTTACTGCAGCAATAGAAAACTAACACATCTCATCTAAAGTTTACATCTATTGAACTATATTTCATCACCTCTGTAACCCAGAGTGCCAGACACATGGTGGACATTTGATAAGTACTGGCTGATCATAAAAAAGATAAGACTTGTTATCTGCAAAAATGCTTTGTACAGACTGTATTATGAATGTTAGGGATAAGTCTCACTTGTCTACACCAGGGTGTGTCTCATGCATCTTGCTGGTGAATCAGCTCCCATCTAATTAACTCTGAGTGAAGTAATAAAACCTGTTTCCTGGACTCTTGTGCCCTTCAGAGAGGCCTGTACAGTCTGTAGACTCTTCTGCACGTTTTTCTTTTTTGGCAGACAGTGGTGGTGGTTTGATTCGATTCAGGAGGTATTGATTAAACATGGAAGAGGTGTCCTGCAGTGTGAAAGGCACTCTTTTGGGGCCGCAGAAGCAGGCAAGGCAAGACCCCTCCTCTGCTGGAACTCACAGTTGACCTCTCTTTCTAACTTTAATGTGTACTGTATCACCTGAGAACGGAAATATAAGGGCTGACCATACTTGTTCCGAATGGACAATCTTCAAATACGTAACAATGGTCAGGGGGAGGTGCAACTCCCCACTTTTTAGTTGAGGGCATTGCATGCTCACTGCATTCCAAAGAGGACAGTATGGAAAGAGGGGAAGAGAGGAAGATTACAGTAGAGAAACTTGACAAACACTGCCTCAGCCAGGTGGCCCAGGTCAACAACAATAGTGATAACTCACCTTGATGGAATGTGCCCTTGATAAGATGTCTTTCTCTCTGGGGTTTCCCTCTGAAAAATCCATAACCCCAGTCTAATCATGAGAAAAACGTCAGGCATATTCCACTAGAGGGGCAGCCTACACAATGTTTGACCAGTACTCCTCAAAACTTTCAAGGTCACCCCAAACAAGGAAAGTCCGAGGAACCGCCTCCATCAAGTGGAGCCTAAGAGAAATGACGATGAAGTGTAATGTGGTATTCTGGATGGGATCCAGTAGCAGAATAAGACACCAGGTACAAACTAAGGAACTCTGGCTATTTCTCAAAGAACTACAAATAGAGTTACCATTCGACCCAGTAATCCCATTACTGGGCATATACCCAAAGGAAAATAAATCATTCTACCCAAAAGACACCTGCACTCACATGTTCATTGCAGCACTATTCACAATAGCAAAGACATGGAATCAACAAAGGTGCCCATCAGTGGTGCACTGGATAAAGAAAACGTGCTACATATACACCATGGACTACTATGCAGCCATGAAAATGAATGAAATCATGTCCTTTGCTGTAACATGGATGCAGCTGGAGGCTATTATCCTAAGTGAATGAAAGTAGAAACAGAAAACCAAATACCCCATGTTCTCACGTGTAAGTGGGAGCTAATAACTGCGTACACATGGATATAAAGTTGGGAACAAGAGACACTGGGGACTCCAAAAAAGTGGGGAGAGAGAGAGGGAAGGAGGCAAGGGCTGAAAAGCTACCCATTGGGCCCTATGTTCACTATTTGGGTGACGGATTCAATTGAAGCCCAAACCTCAGCATCATGTGGTATATCCATGTAACAAACCCACACATAAACCCCGTGAATCTAAAACAAAAACAAAAACAAAACCCTAAGGAACTCTGAATAAGGTATGGATTTTAGCTCATGATAATGTATCAATATTGGTTCATTATTTATAACAAAGGTATCTAGTAATATAGCCTATTAATCATAGGGAAAAGTGAGTGAAGGGGTATATGGGAACTCTCTGTACTATCTTCTCAATTTTTCTGTAGATCTAAAACTGGGCCTAAAACAATAAAATCTATTTTAAAAACCTTGTGTGGTGGTGCATGCCTATAGTCCCAGCTGCTTGGGAGGCCAAGGATTGCTTGAGCCCAGGAGCTCCAGGCCAGCCTAGGCAACATTGCGAGACCCTGTCTTTAAATTATTTTTTTAAAAAATTGGCTGGGCCTGGTGGTGCATGACTGTGGTCCCAGCTATTCGGGAGGTTGAGGTGGGAGGATGGCTTGAGACCAGGAGTTTGAGGCCAGCCTAGGCAACATGGCAAAACCGCACCTCTAAAAATAAATTTAAAAAAACTTCCCACCATGGAAATATGATTATAATGAAAGCACTAGAAGTTCAGGAGAGCAAAGGAAAGAGGGAGAGTGGAAGCTTAAACTGGACATCAGGGGGCTCCCTACACTTTATCCAGTCATTCCCCAGAGGTTTAGGGAATGTTTCCCCATGCACTAAGCTATATATTCATCCATTCATTCATTCATTCATTCATTCATTCATTCATTCTCCAAATATTTATTGAGCGTCTACTAAATACCAAGCACTGGCTGGTCCCCAGGAGTTGGACATTGTGCAGAGGATTAGGGGGCTATGCCAAGTGTTGGCACCAAAGATGCTGCCTTTTGTGAGGCTTTCTCACTGCTTTCTAGCCACTTCTTTTTCAAGGAACAGAATCCTAAGAGAAAACTCCCTGCTGCATCCTTGAATCTGTTCATGTTTGTGGAGGTGTCTGCCCTGTGCCCTTCCCAGTGCTCCTCCTCCAGGCAGTGGAGCACCAGTGTCATTTGTCCTGATTACCTGGGACCCAAAATGATTGTGAACTCCAGGAGGGCCCTCTGAGGGTAAGGGGTGGCGTCATTCCTATCAGGTGACTGCTGTCAGGGGATGAGATCCATGGGTCAGGGGGGTCAGACTGGGATGAAAAACTGGGTTATCCGATGGGTTTGGTAAGTCCTGGACCAAAACCCAAAGACAACAGAATGGAAGCAACCAAACTTGAGGCTCATTCCATTCTGGAGGTGGGAATGGGTGGTGGTTGTGCTGGGACAGATGCCTGCATTCTCTGAGCAGCACATTTAAGCACAGTGCTTTAGGCCAAAGGGATGACTGGCTGCAGTCTCAGGGCAGCAGGCCAGTTGGTCTTCACGTGCCGAGTCTGACCTGGGAGGCCGGGACGAGTCCGGGAGGATGGGTGGGTGGGGGTGGGGCCAGGCCTGAGGACACAGTCCCTGGTTAGTGCATGTTATTGGCATGCCTCTGGGTATACCTGCCATTCAAGTCTCTCACGGGAAATTCTAGATGTGCAGATGGAGTAAATTCAGGTCCTCTGGACTCAGAACTGTGTGGCCATATAAAAGAACTAAAGGAGAGTGAAGCAAAATTCTTTTTCTTTTTTTTTTTTTTTTGAGACAGGGTCTCTCCCTGTTGTCCAGGCTGGAGTGCAGTGGTGCAACCGCAGCTCATTGCAACCTTGACCTCCTGGACTCAAGTGATCTTCCCACCTCAGCCTCCCAGGGAGCTGAGACTACAAGTGTGCGCCACTATGCCCAGCTAATTGTGCGTGTGTTAGTGTGTGTGTGTAGACGAGGTCTCAGTATGTTGCCCAGGCTGGTCTTGAACTCCTGGGCTCAAGAGATCCTCCTGCCTCAGTCTCTCAAAGTGCTGGGATTACAGACATGAGCCACCATGACCGACCTTGCAAAATTCCTAATAGCATGGTTGCCAGGAAACTCTCCTGAGATGGAGTCCTGTGGATTTGGGGGGTGACATCTTTCCTCTTCTCCTTTGACTCCATTATTCTCCTAAAAAGATGTGGAAACACTTTCTTTTCTTCGGAAAGGAGCACTAAGATTAATCCCAAAGGTCCTTTATAGGTGGCTCAGGCTGGAATTCTATGTGTTGGTAAAAATATAAACAATGGGATGAGATGGCGTGGGTCCCAGTCCTGACCCTTCACTCACTAGCTCTGTGACCTTGGGAAAGTTACTCAGCTTCTCTGGGCCTTGGTGTTCTTTTCCAAAGAGGATTAAAAATACTTGCTTGATGAGGTTGCTATGAGGGCTAAAAGATAACGTATCACCATATGCTGTTAGGTTGAACCAAAATAAAGTGCCGCTATTTGATCGTTTTTAATCCCTAAACAGCAATTTACCATAGTTGAACCTCATTCCTTTTTTTAAGATGTCATAAAATTCATGGCAGATTTTAAGAAAAGAAAAAAAAAAAAGCCCTCCTTATTAAACGTACACATCCATCTTTTTTTTTTTTTTTTTTTTTTTGAGACGGAGTCTGGCTCAGTCACCCAGGCTGGAGTGCAGTGGCGCGATCTCGGCTCACTGCAAGCTCCACCTCCCGGGTTCACGCCATTCTCCTGCCTCAGCCTCCCGAGTAGCTGGGACTACAGGCGCCCGCCGCCATGCCCAGCTAATTTTTTGCATTTTTAGTAGAGACGGGGTTTCACTGTGTTAGCCAGGATGGTCTCGATCTCCTGACCTCATGATCTGCCCACCTCGGCCTCCCAAAGTGCTGGGATTACAGGCATGAGCCACTGCGCCCGGCCATCCATCTTAAGACCCGTTTCAAATGGAGAAATGCTCAATTGTGAAAAAAGCTGTGTCTCAGAATCAAGAGAAAGAAGAATTACTGTTACTTTTGGGGACACTGACAGCAAGCTCTCTGTCTCAATCCACATCAAGGAACTCACTTTGGCTGGGTGCGGTGGCTTGCACCTATAATCTCAGCACTTGAGGAGGCTGAGGCGGGTGGATCACCTGAGGTCAGGAGGTCAAGACCAGCCTGACCAACATGGTGAGACCCCGTCTCTACTAAAAATACAAAAAATTATCCAGGCATTGTGGCAGGTGCCTGTTAATCTCAGCTACTCGGGAGGCTGAGACATGAGAATCTCTTGAACCTGGAAGGCAGAGGTTGTAGTGAGTCGAGATTGCCCCACTGCACTCCAGCCTGAGTGACAAGAGCAAAACTCCGTCTCCCCCCGCCCCTCCCCCCCCAAAAAAAGACCTACCTCTACAGATAGCTCCCTTGTGGAGCAGGCTAGGCTGCATTGTGAGGGGTGAGCACACCTGGAAAGGTGGAGGCAGGTGGAGGGTGGGCTACCAGCCCCAGAAGGATCCCAGCAAGATCCTCAGGCCCTGAGTGCAGCACTCATCTTACTGCTATTGTGCAGTCACACATCTACTTTGATATGTCCCTTCCACTCATGGCAAGTGATGTAGAGTATCTACTTATGGTAGTAATATGTTTCAAACACATTTAAGAAAAAGATCAAGTAAATAATAAATTGCATCGATGGTATGCATGCTTCATGCTTTCTTTAAGTAGTACTTTTTCCAGGTCTGGAAAAGATTCTGACAGCAGGATTCAGATGACTGGGCTGGGAAAATCACTGGGCTAGATGATTTCCAAGGTTCCTCCCAATGCAGATGCTAGGGGCCCATGACTGCACCTGACTTGGGACCATCTTCCCAGCAAAAGAAGTCACCATGGCTGCAGGCCATGTCTGCTTCTGCCCTTAAAGGGGATGAAGCTGTCATTCCACAGTGAGATGTGCACTGCAGGGAAAACCCTGAAAGGGAGCCGAGTGATAGGGTGACCTCACAGTTAAAAGCATGGGTTTTGTGTCTGGGTCAGGATCCTGGCTCTGCAGGATGACCCACTCTTGGGCCATCATCACTAACATAGGAATGAAAATACAACTATCTGCTTCCCAGGAGCTGATGAGTAGAAAGTGCCTAGAATGGCACCTGGTACAGTGATCAATTCCATTAGATCCGTGTCCAGGCTTGAGTGCCTGGGGCTGGCCACTTCCTAAGCACAGGTCCTGACCATAGAGAAAAGGGAGGCCAGAGGGATGGTGAAGAACTGAGTGAGGAGAGGGGAGGGAGTGAAGAAATGAAACAAGGAGGTGAGAAAGACAGGCCCAATCAGTTGCTAAACACAAACTTGTCCCTGGGGTCAACAAATTAAGAATTTTTAGCAAACTGTTTTACTAAATCTTATTTTAAAAGGTTTTGAGTACACACTGTGACTTTCCTCTCTTAGATGGTTGGACTGTAGTTTTGTGTAGAACTGGGAATGTCTCAGTTGACTTTCTTTTTTATAATTAATTTTTGTTTGTTTGTTTGTTTTTGAGACGGAGTCTCGCTGTGTCACCCAGGCTGGAGTGCAGTGGCGCGATCTTGGCTCACTGCAAGTTCCACCTCCTGGGTTCACACCATTCTCCTGCCTCAGCCTCCCAAGTAGCTGGGACTACAGGTGCCCACCACCACGCCTGGCTTTTTTTTTTTTTTTTTATTTTTTAGTAGAGATGGGGTTTCACCATGTTAGCCAGGATGGTCTTGATCTCCTGACCTCGTGATCCACCTGCCTCTGCCTCCCAAAGTGCTGGGATTACAGGAGTGAGCCACTGTGCCTGGCCTTTTTTTTTTTTTTTTTTTTTTTGAGATGGGGTCTTGTGATGTTGCCCAGGCGCTTCTCAAACTCCTGGACTCAAGTGATCCACCTGTCTTGGCCTCCCAAATCAGATGACTTCTTGAGCTGTTTGATACTTTTGGGATCTGATCCTATGTCTATTTGGTAGTTGTCATTTTGTTCATGGTTAATTATTAGAGAGGTAGAGGCACAAAGAGATTGGACCATTCCTTAGAGGCTTTATGGATCCCCTTTACTATTATTTTTTCTGCTTACATGGATGTTTTTGCTTTTGGTGACATGGACAGTCACTGTCCAACTGGGGGCTATGCAAACAGACTCACTTCTTTGAGGGTGCCTGAGATCCCAGATGGGTTAAGAAGATGACAATAAAACCCAGCACTTTGGGAGGCCGAGGCAGGCAGATCACAAGATCAGGAGATCAAGACCATCCTGGCTAACACAGTGAAACCCCATCTCTACTAAAAATACAACAAAAAATCAGCCGGGCATGGTGGTGGGGACCTGTAGTCCCTGCTACTCAGGAGGCTGAGGCAGGAGAATGGTGTGAACTTGGGAGGCAGAGCTTGCAGTGAGCCGAGATCATGCCACTGCACTCCAGCCTGGGCGACAGAGGGAGACTCCGTCTCAAAAAAAAAAAAAAAAAAAAAAAAAGATGATGACAATAGTACACAGCGGTCAGATTGATCTTTTAAAAACACATGATTACTTCTGCTTCAGGAAGATGTAATAGACATACTTTTCCCTAATCCTTTTGCAAAGTGCAACTAAAAACCCTGGACATTATATATAAAAGAAACATAAGAAGACTTTAAAAGGTAGAGAGAAGATGGCAGACAACCTAGGGAGCTTAGGACTGGAGGAGCAGCACAGTGGTGGTTTCACTGGACTTCCTTTTTGCCTTATCATCCCATACTTGACATTGAAGAAGCTGCAACTGATGGCATAGACGGGGAAAAAACCACAACAAAAGCCTGTTCTCTGTAGCCAAAGGACCACTAAAGGGATAGCCTAGAAGGCAGAAAACTTTTAGACAATAGCTGCTCTACTCCAGCCAAACAGCACAGAAAACCTGTGGACTCACCTTGCCAGCAAAAGTCAAGTGGGAAGCCTAGACTTCTACCCTTGCCAGGCTGCAACAGAGCACCCCTGAAACTCCACCGAGATGGTGTCATTGAAGGTCAAGCAGGGAGCCAGGACCTTTATCCCCACCAGCCAGTAAAGAGCTTTGGCCCAACCCCCTGACACCCAGGTGTCAGTGGAGACTCAGGGAGCCTGTGTTCCCCTCTCACCCAGCAGTAATGAGGCATCTCTCCCACTCCCTGCTGGGGTGGTGCCACAGGACACCACTGGAGAGTCAGACTCTCACCACTGCCCAGTAGTCATGGGGCCACCCCCACCACATGTCAGAGAAGACCACGTGGGGGCCAGAACACTTATCTGCTCCCACCTACCCCGAATAACTAGCCCCTAACTTGGGTACCAACAGAGGCCAAGTAGGGGAACCTGGATTTCTGCATGCACCTGGAAATAATGAGGTGACAACCACTCTTCCCCTGTCAGAACAGTGTCAGAGAAGGTCAACTAAAGCAGAAGGTCTAAATAAGATCAAGAACCTCAGAAAACATCCAGATTTCAATCAAAGACCACTCATAATACCATGGACCAAGAAGATCTCCAAGTGAATGAATAAAACCAAATCAATACCAGCATCAAGATAGCAGGATGAAAAGACAAGCTACAGAGTTGGAGAAAATATTTGCAAACCGCATATCTGACAAAGGACTAGTATCTACTATACATAAAGAACAATCAAAATTCAACAGTAGAAATGCAAACATTTAGAACACAAGCTTAAGCTTAAGACACAAAGAGACATTTCACTTGAAGAGAATATACAGATGGTGGACAAGCACATGAAAATATATTCAACATCATTAGACATTTAGGGAAATGCAAATTAAAACTACAATGAGATATCACTACATACCTATCGGAATGGCTAAAATGAAAAATAGTGACAACACCAAACAGTGAGGATATGGAGAAACTGAATTACTCAGTCTTTTCCAGTGGGAATGTAAAAGGGTACAGTCACTTTGAAAACAGTTTGGCAGTTTATTTAAAAACCAAACATGCAACTACCGTAAAACCAAGCAGTGGTACTCCTAGGCATTTATACCAGAGAAATGAAGATAGATTCACACAAAAACCTGTGCATAAATGTTTGTAACAGCTTTACTTGTGATAGCCTAAAACTGGAAACAACTCAGATGTCCTTCAACAGTTGCGTGCTTAAGCAAACTGGGGTACATCTATTCCATGGAATACTACGCAGCAATGAAAAGGAACAAGCTGTGGATACATGCAACATCCTGGATGATCTTCAGAGAATTATGATAAGTGCCAAAAGTCCAATCTCCAAAATTACATACTGTATGATTCCATTTAAATCACATTCTTTAAATGACAAAATTAGAGAAATGGAGGCTAGGTAGGGGCTGACGGGTGGAGGCAGGATGGAAGTGGGTGTGGTTCTAAAAGGGCAACATGAGGAATCCTTGTGGTGATGGGAATTTTCTGCTTGTTGACAATCATGTCACTATGTTGGTTGTGATATTTTACCATAGTTTTATATTGCTGTTGGGAGAAACTCAGATCCCCCTGTGTAAATGGTACACAGGAATCTCTCTGTATCACTTTTTACAACTGCATGAATCTATAATTATCTTAAAATAAAAAGTTTAAAAACAGAAACACTTTAAGTTTTGAGTTTTTCATCACAAAATGAAAATCTTAAAAACTTAAAAAAAATTTTTAAAAAACCCCCACAGATCACACTTTGCCCCAATCTAAGACCTCTCTTGTCGTGTCCCATTCATTACACGTAGAAGAAAACCCAAACTTTCCCTGGCCCAGTGCAATCTGATTTTTATCTCCTACACTTTTTCCTTTGAGCACACAAACATGTTCCTACTAGGAGCCTAATCACCTGCAGTTCTCTTATGCTTTTGCCCCAGATCTCTGCACGGCTGGAAGCTTTTCCTCACTTAGGTGGTTGTTCAAATGCCACTTTCTCAGGGAAAACTTCCTGACCATTTTGTCTAAGTTAGACCTCACCAGCCCCACCCCCAGAGACCATAATGGTCCAATTTCATTTTGTAAACACTGATCATGCTCTGACTCTGTTTTGTTGATTTATTTTCTTGCTCCCTATCAGTAAGCTCCAGGAGGATAAAGAACATGTCTGTCCCATCACCACAGTAGTGCCTGGAACCAAGTGGGCACTCCTGATTATCTCTTGATTATGCCTAGAGGAATTTTGTGTTAGAAAAACAAGCTAGAGGCCAGATGTGGTGGCTCATGCCTGTAATCCCAGCACTTTGGTAGGCCGAGGCAGGTAGGTCACCTGAGGTCAGGAGTTGGAGACCAGCCTGGTCAAAATGGTGAAACTCTGTCTCTACCAAAAATACAAAAAGTAGCCAGGTATGGTGGTGGGTGCCTGTAATCCCAGCTACTTAGGAGGCTGAGACACAAGAATAGCTTGAACCTGAGAGGCAGAGGTTGCAAGGTTGCAGTGAGCTGAGATCATACCACTACACTCCAGCCTGGGCAACAGAGTGAGACTTTGTCTCAAAAAAAAAAAAAAAAAAAAAAAAAAAAGGCCGGACACAGTGGCTCACACCTGAAATCCCAGCACTTTGGGAGGCCAAGGCAGGCAGATCAGGAGGTCAAGACATTGAGGCCATCCCGGCCAATGTGGTAAAACCCCGTCTCTACTAAAAATACAAAAATTAGCTGGGAGTGGTGGCGCGTGCCTGTAGTTTCCAGCATACTTGGGAGGCTGAGGCAGGAGAATTGCCTGAACCCAGGAGGCAGAGGTTGCAGTGAGCTGAGATTGTACCACCGCACTCCAGCCTGGGCAACAGAGCAAGACTCCATCTTAAAAAAAAAAAAAAAAAGAAAAAGAAGTTGGGAACTCTTTTTAAACAAATGTATTTTAAAAAATGCATATATTGTTCTGCTCCTGGGGAAGTCTGGAGACGCTGAATTCATTTGAAGTTCAAATTTAGAAGCAAGAACATAGAAGCAGATGTGCGGTCAGATTTCAAGTATGGTTTGAGTGAGCACAAACCAAGAATGGTGGCAGGAATATGCCTCACTTTACAGGACAGCTGTTTCTATAAATTGACCATAAAGTGGATTTATTGGCAATAATCTATTCACTACTCTGATAAAACAAGATGTTTGGCCAGAAGCAGTGGCTCACACCTGTAATCCCAGCACTTGGGGAGGCTGAGATGGGAGGATTTCTTGAGATCAGGAGTTCGAGATCACCCTGACCAACATGGTGAAACCCTGTTTCTACTAAGAATACAAAAATTAGCCAGGAATGGTGGTGCATGCCTGTAATCCCAGCCACTTGGGAGGCTGAGACACGAGAATGGCTTGAACCTGTGAGGCGGAGGTTGTAGTGAACCAAGATCATACTGCTGCACTCCAGTCTGGGCGACAGAGCGAGATTTTGTCTTAAAAAAAAAAAAAAGGATATTTGTTTGGACAAACATTTGAACAGGAATCCTAGAGTGCAGGGAAAAGGAACAATGCTGGCTGGCTATGTGATGGATGGCCGCCCTATCGTCCAACAGGAGACTGTCTTCTCAACTTGGAATTTCTCTGCCATCATCTCTCTCCAGTTTTTCTTTTGACCATAAGAATGTCCACTGTGCTTGGGGAATGGGTGAGACTTCACCATGCAGGCTTGGGGAAACTGATTTCCTCTTTAACCTCCCCCCGGGCCCGTGGTCAGTTCATGTGATGTGTAAAGCCACATTTCACCAGTAGGGGATGCCATTGAACCCCCTGTAAAAGCAAAACACCCTTCACTGCCTCCCTCCTCTTGAGACACCATGATGCCCAGTTAATTTTTGTATTTTTTGTAGAGATGGAGTTTCATCATGTTGTCCAGGCTAATCTCGAACTCCTGGGCTCAAGCGATCCTCCCACCTCGACCTCCCAAAGTGCTGGGATTATGGGCATGAGCCCCCGTACCCAGTCAACCTGATTTTCAAATGACTGACTATTAAACGATGGGAGCACCCACCACTTCTGTGAATAGAGGGTAGTTTGTACGCTGCAGCCTGTAGATTCTTATAATCATGGGTTCAGGTTCTGAGAACTATTTCCTATCTAATGAACTGTCCAAGTCAAACACACTGTGGCTCCAGGCAAAACAAAGTGTGGTGTTAGACATCGGGAGAGTGGCGGCCCTTTGGGGGATAGCAGCAGAGCAGGGCGTGAGGGGACCACTCAGGTGCTAGTCATGTTCCATTTCTTGGTCTGGATGCGGATTGAACAGTTTGTCTATCTTATGAAAATTCATTTGGCTTTGTAGTTATGAGCTGGTTACTTTTCTGTACATATGCCATATTTCAAAGTAAAGTTTTAGAACTCACAGTTTAGGTTTACATAATAAACAGAATGTCTCAATACATTCTGGAATTCCCAGTATAGCCTGAAGAGAAGTTGAAAACAACAAACAGACAAAACCTCAAAAATGATTGAACACCAGACCCTGGGAACAGACCCAGCCATGTTTCTCATTAAGACAGTTTCTTAGGTGATTTCAGGTGAAAGCCTCTTTATTCATTTACTTATTTTTAAGTCGGGCAGGGAGTTTGGTTTTGAAATGCTTCCAGCAGGTTTTACTCCTCATGGACTCGCTGAAGCTTGTTATCCTAGGCCTGATGCACCTGCTCCCATTTGGGGTCCTGGTGGGTCTTGACCTTAAGCACAAATCCAGCCTGCAGATGGCCCCGGGACACCAGGCTAAGGACAGGCGCTAATGAGAACACCTAATGGGACTTGCTTTCCACCCAAGGCCCAGAGCTCCGAAAGCAGAGATGCTGTGTTGCTGCCTCCTTACGGAAGGGCTGTCCCTGCTGTGTGGAGGAAGCAGCCCTATGTCCCCTCTAACGCCCCATGGACAGTCACGCAGCCCAGTTTGGCAGGGGGACCCACACTGCCCTTTGGTTCAGAGGCCAATTTCCACTGAGACTTCCCAGGCTCCGTGGTAGACCCCAGAGTTCCACAAAACTGTTCTGGGGCAAAGAGGTGAGAGGGCTGGTGCTGGGGTCCTGTGGGGACTGGAGTGTCTAGAGAGCATCACCAAACAACCCCAAAGAGATTTTTAAGAATTAATGTTGTAATAGTTGAAAGGCTGGACTGCTGTTACGAAGAGGCTGCATTTCCCTGTTGCTGGGGATATAGGCGTCAGCAGGGGTAAATCCCAAGAGGTCAGAGCTAGGTTCATTTGACCCTCTCAACCTGAAAAGCCTTCTCCCAGGGCCTGGCTTTCCAGAAACCTCAGCAGGGTCTGTGTTCTATTTATCCAGAAAACTGCACCCATTTCCCTCATCCTACCGATTTCTATCGTCCATCCTGACATGGTCTAGTCTCAGCACCTCAGGGGGGCCCACCCTCCCATTACTCCCTCCTGAACTCCCACACCTGTCCTAGCCTGCACCCCCACATTTAATACTGTCTTATCAACTGTCTCATAATGCTGTTGGGGCACACATGTTGGTATCATCTTTCTAGCTCTTCTGCAGGTTCCTCGAGTTAGAAGGTATCTAAGCTGTCCATGTGCCCATGTGCCCAAGTGCCTCAGCTCATGCAGATGCTCAGCAAGACAGCCGCCCCACAAATGAGTGCACAGGTAGCTTTCGTCTGCTGGGGTACATTCGCCACTGGGTGCTATGACCGTAGTGATCCCACTCAAAGGGGAACACCAGGCTAAAATACCGTTCAGATCTGGGAACCTCCGGCTTTGTTCTCTGCCGATGACCACAACAGCCTCAAACCCCACATACCTTGCTGGCTTTCAGGATCTCAAACATCAGGGGCAGGCCTTGGGTCACGAGCTCCTCCGTGTATTCCTCCTCCTGAATGGTCTTAAACTCCTTTAACAAGCACTGGATGAGAGGCCTGCGGTGCTGCTGGAAGGCGATCCGCAAAGACTCCAGCCAGGTGTGTAGAGTCCACGGGACGCCTGGAGCGGAAAGAGGAGCCAGGGAAGGTGGCAGGGGAGGGGGAGAGAGAGGGGAAAGGCAGAAAACAACCAGAGGAGTAGGCGAGTTTTTATCTGGAAGTTGGCTTTTCCCCAGGACATTACTAAATGACGAGACCAAGGGATTGACTTTCAACGAATAGAACAAGTGTAGACTTTTTCCCAAAGACCTGCAAAAGTTGAAATTAAAGGTTATAATCCTTCAACTATGGGTGTCCATCTCTGCATGCTACTCATATTATCAGGGGCTGCATTTCACAAGATATAATCATCGCGTAGTATATTGGAATTATTATGCATGCTACTTATGCATATTCCATACTTCTGGATTCTGAGCGCATAGGCTCTGTCCCCTCTACTTAGTGGGGAAAGAAGCTCAGTGGGGAGAAGAGTCTTGCCCAGGATTAAAGAGTGGATGTGCCCAAGGATCTGGAACACATCCATGCTCGGATGAGAGCTTAGAGCTGGTGAAACCCGTTGGTGGACTTCACCATTTACAGCTCCGGCTAAGACAGATATTCACACCCGAATAAGAAGACATGGGAGGATATTCCTGCCGCTCCTCTGTGCAAAACAAGATTTCCATCTGCAGGCACTTCATCAGGTCTTCCTCCTTTAACAGGGGCCTCTCCAGCAGCTGATTGCTGTAATTTGCCTCTCCCCTCTCATGCAGAGGCACAGACGGACGAGGAGTCTCGCTACTGTTTATAACAAGTAGCCCATTCAGAATCTCGAGCTTCACAATCATGCAAAATGGGCTCCCAGGGCAATAGCACAAATGTTTCACATACTAACCCCTCCCCACCTTCCCTGGAGAGAGAGGTCGTTTCCAGAACAGCATTAGGAGTCTTTCCTCAGCCCTCAGCCTGCCTTAATCTGCCACACCTTGTGTTTAGGGACCCATGGCTAGGTCCGGCTGTTTCCAAGCCAGAGCGAAAGCCACTAGGCTGGTGAAGGCTAGGCTAGCCTTGTTCCCCAGACACACGGAGGAGATGGCTCTGGGCTAGCTCACCCAAGGAAGAGCCAGCTCAACCTTCCTGAGAGTGGATTTGCCCTCAGAAGCTCAAGAGGAGTTGTAGTAAGAAAGGGGCGCCCTCATCCTAACAACTGCCCAGTGCTGCTTCGTGGACTTGGCTGCTCTAAAGGCAGTGATTCCTCAACCACTGGGAACCATCTGGGATGATTGTTAAATATAAAGATTTCCAGCCTTTATCCATCCAGACCCTCGACAGCAGAGCCTCTGGGTGTAGGGCCTGGCAATCTGTATTCAGACCAGTTCCCCAGGTGATTTGAATTCCTGCCCCAGGGTCCAGTGTTTGGGAATCATGGAAAGATGGTCTGAGGACGGGTCTTTGGGGCAGGCAGGACGCTGCTATCTATGGGGACGGTGTGGGTATCTTGGCCTGGAAGTGTTTCAACTGGTAAACGGGAGGCTCCCTGGGCCCCCTTGTGTGTGTGTGCATGTGCGTGTTTTGCATGTGTGTGTGTGCGTGCATGCGTGCTCATGTGCATGTGGACCTAAAGCTGGCGGCACCATGGTGCCCGTGGTGGAGGGTGCCCAGACTGACCTATGCTCCTGATATCAATTGTGACATCCACGTAGCCATGCTCAGCGCTGTGATACATGGCCTCCCTCAGGGCCCTCAGTTTGGCCTTGCTGTTGCGGCTGGCGCACAGGGGGGACGGGGCTGTCTCTGCCAGGTCAGTCCCCTCAGCCAGAATCTCCTCCAGGGACAGGATATCACTCTTCTCCTTCTCTGGCTGGGCGAGCAGTTTGCGGAACACATTCCTGTCAATCATAAACCCAGAGAGGATGACACTCAGAGATGGAAGTGGCTTTGCCGGTGCAGGGCAAGGGCAGGCTGGGGAAGCAGGGGGCCACTAACTTGGGTGGGAGGATGACGAGAACAACGGGTGGCACTTTCAGAGGCCTAACAGTGGGTGTCACATTTTGAGGATGGAGGAGATGATGGGGCATGACTGGCCTTGTTTCCTTGGGGCAACTTGGAGCTAAGTGATTTCCTCAAAAATCTAGAAGGCTCTAGAACTCTGCACTTGTCACCGTCAGCCTGCCCTCCCTCCACAGTGAATGTGCTTTGCTCGGGGTTATGTGTAATGAAAGCTGATGATCAGGGGGGAAATTCTGAAGGAGATGTAGAAGGGAAGTCACCAAACACAAAAGGTTTTATTATTTTTAAAATGGATTCTTATACTTCACAGCAGCTGACATGACGTGCTCTGAGCAAAACCAACCAAGAGTGACGTCTCTCCGTGAGTTTAAAGCTGGCCAGGGGCGGGTAAAATAAGGCATTCTGAGTGGATGTGCACTGCATGGAGCTGGCTGTCAGCTGGCAGGCAGGGTCGCTCTGGCCAGGCCCGGGGCCTGGACCACCTCACACTGCCTCTGGGCCCCACATCCAGAGAGACAATGGGTCTGGGGTAGGCCTGGGAATCTGCATTTTTAACAAGCACCACTCGGGATCTCTGGCTCTGGCCCATCCTAGCCTACCTGTGTCCGTGGGCTGCAGCCTGGCTGAAAGAGTTCATATCACCCTGGGGGGTTGTAGAAATTCCATTCCTGTACATGGTTCCTATCAGGGGATCGGCACCACGCTCCAACAGCAAACTAACCAGCTCAAAATTTCCTGCAAGCCCAGAGAAGGGGGTTTTATAAGAGAATAAAGCAAAAATATAGTCACAGGCACTTCAAGGACCAGGGTGCGCTGGAGCTCCCTGGCCAGGGTGAGAACTGGCAGCTCTTACCTACAGCAGCTGCCAGCTGGAGGGGCGTTTCCGAGTAGTTCTCCTCGCCGTGCTCCACCGAGCCTTCCACCTTGGCCCCAGCATCCAGAAGGAGCTGCGGAGGAAGAGCGGCCATCGAGACGGTGAGAGGAGATACACTGTGCACAGGCGTCAGGAAAGACTGCTGGGATCGGTGAGATGCCAGCGCTCCTTCCCTCCCTCTGGCTCGGTGACCGCGTGCACAGGCTGAAGGGCAACTGTACCTCGGAGGATGAATTGAGAGCCTCTCACTGCTGCTAGAACCCCAGACTACTCAGAGTGTGTTCCATGCACAACAGCATCAGCACCACCTGGGAGCTTGTGGGAAATGCTGACTCTCAGGCCCCACCCAGGTCTACTGAATGAGAGTCTGCATTTTAACAAGATCTCCAGGGGATGTGTACATACATTAACATATCTGGAAGCACTGGGCTAAAGGTCCTTGGCACAGGAATGCTGGAAGGTTCCCCTCTTGGGCTGGTTACACAAAGCCTCAGAGGGCACTAGGGTAGCCTCGTAGAACCACAGACTCTCAAGAGTTCTGAAGGACTTTGGGGGGCCCCCAGGGCCCCACCTGGATGGCCCTGAGGACAGTTTAGCAAATGCTAAGGTTTCTGGCCAGCAAGATCAGTTAATAAAGTGGCAGAGTGAGCTTCCAGAAGTTTTGCTTCACATGGCTTCATTCTGTGCATTCCCTGAGATAGCTGGGCTTCCTAAAGAGGCAGGGATTCTGTTCATGCTGGATCTCATTCACAGTGAATGTGCTGTCAGCACTGCTGATGGAAAATGGGGGAAAAATCTGCTATCTTTACTGCCTACTTAGGGCTCCCTGAGGGCACGGCCATGGGGGAGCCACCTACTTGGCACTCCGTGATCGCTGGCCCTGTGGCAGGGAGGTGGCCTGACTTCTGTGTGACTTTGCTTGGCTGCTCACTGTTCCCATTCCTGATTTAAAGGTTGAGAATGTCCTTGCATGTTAAAGAATGACATCTGTGTCCACCAGACCACCATCCGACCCCTTCTTTCTTAGTTTCCTCTACCAGGAGTGGACTGGGCATACTGTTCTATAGGCAGAAGCCAGCTCTCAGTGTGACATGTCACACTCTCAGCCTCCTGAAACATGACTTGGGATCTGTTCTAAGGATTCTCATGACCCAGGAAACAACAAAGGATTCCCACAAAATTCCAGCATTGCAGAGCTGTCCCTGCTCTGCATGGAATCAAGAGGCATAGACCACACAAAAGGAGGTGAGTTCCTGATGTGCCCAAAGCTCAGCGCTCACTACGGGACCAGGTGTGGTCATGAACTCGGATGCTGATCTCTCTTTTCTGATGAAGTAAAGATCAAGCTTATGATTTAGAATGTACTGTATGGCTGTTCACTGAACAGCAACTACAACAGCCAGAAAAAGTGCAAGCAATACACATTTATATGCCCAAAGGACCTCCAATGAGGACACGTCACTGTGCTTGGAGCTGTTTCAGAAGACACATAGCCAAGGCCCTACTCTAGACCTCCTGGATCTGATTCTCAAGAAGTGGGATCCAAGCAAGTGTCTTTTGGAAACACTCCCTTGGTGTCTTGGATGCTTCCTCCCACTGGCTGGAAACCACTGGATTCTACACAAACACCAGGGGTCACACCTAAGGGAAGGTTCTAAGGTATCAGTAGCAACCATGTTCATGTTGCAACAAGCAAAATGAACAAATCCATGAAAACAGCTGAAGCCCCACCCCAGAGCAACCAGGAAGAACTTCATGGGTCTGTCACTCTGTGTGTGAGGCTGTGTGTGGATACGTGATCATTTCATATTGGTTAAAGCCTGGCCATATAGATCACTACATATAATATTTTTATTCACATGATATGAATATGCTACATTGAATTGCAGTTAACCAATATGAATGTCTTAGAGAATATGCATGCTGGGAGAGGTATAGATGTGTGTTATGGAAGAGGTAAAATCAAAGGTCAGATGTGGATAGGGAAATACGTTAATACCTGAACTACAGGAATATGTCCATGCAACACAGCAAAAGTCAGAGCCGTCCAATGGCGGGTCTCGGGGTGGACGGATGGATATTTATGAGGAGTACTGACAACCTATAAACAAATTGAAGTTATTTTCAAAATGTGACCTTCACAATACTTAGGCTAGCAAATTTGACCTATCTGTGGCTGGGCATATGGGCTAGAGATGGACAAAAAGACATCCTGGAGGATGCCTTGGGCAGAGCTGGCAATACAGGGCAGGGATTTTCCACTGCTGGATGCTCCAAACACCTCTCACCAAAGCCGTGGATCTGTCCTGTTTGTGTTTGTAAGAACAAAGACCAAAGCAATTCCCCAAAGCCAGGACACTGGAAGTCCGTGTTTTGGAGATTTTACCCTTGAAGGCAGTGAGAAAATGTCTCAGTGACTTTACGTCCTCTGTGCATAAGAAGGACTCCTTTGCTTCTCTGAAAGGAAATAATGGATGATTCTGATCGCCTCTAAGGTGCTTTGGAGAAGCTGTAATGGCGATTACAATGAGCCAGCTTTCTGGCCTGTCTCCTTCCTCTTTCTACCTAACAGAGGGTGGTGGTTCTGGGAGCTACAGGATGTCAGAGAGCATGAGATGCCACTACCATGCCATCCATACTTTTAAGAGAGATTCTCAGTGGTGGCAAACCCCAGGCAAGGGACGGTCTGCTTTCAGCTTTTAAGCCAGGGAAGTCCATCACTCGTCTGATGGAGGAACTTCACCGTCTGATCACAACTGGCCCTACCCTGTTCTCATTTCACTCTTCTGCTGGCTTCCTGGTTGACAAGGACCCTCTGGTGCTACCGCAATATGGGCATGAAGCTTTTCTAGGACACATCACGAATGAACAATCTGAGACTGGGCTTTCAGGATGGGGGCCTCAAAACACTGCAGGCCAAGAGAGAAGAGACAGGGCAGCTGAAGGCTAGGCTCTTGCAAGAGCAGCACCCACATGGAGCTTTTCTCCCAAACACTCCTGGGGTCATGTAACCTCAATGCCTGCTTCACTCAGAGCAGTATGTTTCACTAAGCATCCACCGGAGGAAGGCCTGAGCTGAGATCCGTGGGATGGGCTAGAGAGGACCCGAGAATGCCCTAGAACCCAATGCTGAGGACCCCTTGCGCTGGTCTGCATGGTGCTTAAGGATTCACAGCAGGAGGGAAAATCCCCACAGATTCCAAAGTTATAGGATCCAAAATGATTCTGGATCCAAAACTATGTCTATTGTCTGCTTTTCTCAGATAAATATAAAACTCACATTTAAAAAAACACACACACTCAGTACTGAGACTGCAAGGGCATCTAATTTTGAACTGAAAAGGTTTCCCAGGGTTGCTGAATGATGATTTCAGCCCATCAATCTCTTTGCTGTCTGATACTGCCAATATCTTGCCGCCAGGGAGAGCAGGTCTTCAGGCAGCACAGAACATGGTAAAAAGGTGGTATTTCACCTATGACAAGGTTGGGGTGTGGGTGGAGGGACCAATATTAACTGAGTTCCAAACTTACTCTCTATATCCCTTCTGACAACTATATGAGATGGGTGCGATTATTCTCCCATTCTGCAGATTGGGAGAAAAAAGGTTAAGGTACTTGCCCAAGCACAAAAGCAAGTCGCCATGGCAGTGGTGGCATCCGAACTTGAACCCAAATCTGTCAGGTTCTAAGGCCGGTGTTGCAGGGGGGAAGGGAGGGCAGGGTTTTTGGGGGGACATGCTTTCCACCAGACCACATTGTCTCAGGGAAGCTCTGAGATTAGCTTTAAGATCTGTCAACTCAGCCAACAAGGTGAGCCAAACAGGGTTTGGAGGGGGAGCATGGAGGATCTGTAGGAGGGAGACTTCAGTGTAGGGATTGAGTCAGTGCCTCCTCTGCTGTGTGTTCAGTGGAAAGAGAGGGCTGATGGCTCAGGAGTGCTCTTTCTGCCCCATCCTAGAAGAAATGGATCAGCCGTGGGAATCGGGAACTCTGGAAATCGGGACGGCCGAGTCAAGGAAAAGCCAGCGCTCCATGCAGTTATGTTGGTTGTTTTTAAACATAACATACATGCAGGCAGCTCCTTGGGGTTTGGTTGAGCTGGGGCCTCAGGATGGTGGTCTCACCAGGGCCACAGCAACTAAAAGGACACAGGAAGGATCTATGTGTTGCACTGTACACCCTCAGCGGCAGCTCTTGGGAGAAATAGCCTCCCTTTCTTGCTCGCCTTCCCCTGGGGACTGCCGGCCGAGGGGCCCTGCAGGCCTCTGCACCCTCACCTCCACATTCAGGTCAGCTCCGGCATCCAGCAGCATCTGAACCATGGCCTCGTCCCCACGGACGCAGGCATACATCAGGGGAGTCATGCCCTGCGGTGAGTTAAAAACCAGAGAACAGAGAACGTTTACAAGGTGGCCGTGGTCAGTCGACGATAACAAATGAAAAATCTTACTTGTGTTTCGGAGACCATGCTTGTGCTCTGGCATGACAAAAATAAACGTGCAGCGCTGCGACTCGTAAGGTCACAACCCTCCACATGTGGAAACCAAAATAGAGGCGATGAGGTAGCCTCCACGGCCTTTTCAGCATTTATCTTTCCTTGCCTTGGAGGATTTTCGTTCGTTTGCCTGTCTCAGGGTGCAACAGACCTAAGGGTGTTTGCTAAACACCTAAAGCTCTTAGGAACTTTCTAGATTGATTCTGCAATATCAGCCCTAAGCTACCTCATTGGTAAACACTGTTTATCTGATATTTTCTCTTTCACAATATAACAAGTATCATCTTTGCTCTATAAAAGCTGCTGGTCAGCATCAAGGGAAATTGAGTGCCTCTGAGCATGTGGCATTGCCCATCACTGACATCTGGTTTGACATGGTCATTTGTAAGCAAAAGGCAAGTGAATGAGGAATGGCCTTCAGGAATACCAGATTCACCAATGACCCTTGTTTCTGTAAACGAAGCATCACAACCAACAGAAGGAAAGGATGGATTTTCAACAAACAGTGTCACGAAGTCGGTTATTTGGGAAAACATCCAAATTAGAGACTTTTCTCACGCCACACATCAAAATCATTTCTAGTTTGATTAGAGATATACAGCAAAAATTAAAACCATAAAAGATATCTAACTGGTTTGTGGATCTCTTTCTAGGCATAAAAGGAATGGAAGAAATCACAAACAAAAATCATTACAGCATTGAGGATGTGTAATTGAAAACATTATAAGCAAAATCAAAAGGTAAACAAAGAATTGAGGCATATTTATCACATTATAACAAAGGATTATGTCCCTAATACATAAACAGCACTCCTGAATAAAGAAGAAAAACAGTAAAGCTCTAATGAAAAACAGGCAAAAGATAAGCAGAACAGTAATAGTGAACACACATATAGCTGGAGGGTGTGTAAAAGGAAACAAAAGTTCTGGGAAAGTAATTTAAGATTGAGAACCTTAAGAAAAGTGGGTGCGTTTGAGTCACTATTTGCATTTAAAAAATTTCCCTAATGAAATAATCACAGATTTGAACAAAGACTCGTGTAAATATATTTAGCTTAGCATTATTAATAAAAATAATTGGAAACGACCTAAATTTCCAACAATTGAGGCCTGGTCAATGAATAAATAATAATGACCATTTTGTGTAGCCATTAAAAGTGATTAACAAAAAAAGACACTGAGCCCAGTGGCTCATGCCTGTAATCCCAGCATTTTGGGAGGCCAAGGTGGGAGGATCCCTTGAGGCCAAGAGTTCGAGACCAGCCTGGGCAGTGTAGCGAGACCCTGTGTCTATAAAAAATATAAAAATAAGCCGGATGTGGTGGTGACACCTGTAGTCCCAGCTCCTCAGGAGGCTGAGGCAGGAGGATCTCTTGAGCCTAAGAGTTCAAGGCCAGCCTGGACAACATAGTGGGATCTCATCTCTTAAAAAAAAAAAAAGAATATTCAACAATATTGCAAAGGAACTTTAATATAAAATATTGAAAAAGGCAAGATGTAATAAATCACTGGGGTTTTAAAAAGAATATAAATATACATGTATGTCTGCGTTTGTGTTTGTGTGTATTAGAGCTCCTTGGTGTTGCTCCATAAAATTACTATAGCTGTAGTTAAATAAATAGTCCCTGTCATTCCCTCTCTAGAACTCACTGCATGAGCTGCCATGTGAGAAGCGGCCCCATCTGTCTCTTGTGACTTTCCATGTGAGACTTGCATTTATAACTGCTGTTTGTTTTCTCTGTCCATGACAGTTCACCACACAAGGTATCTCCCTGACTGGTGGGCCCACGTATCTCTCACTGTACCTCAGTTTCAGGAGTTAGGGGGGATAGCTGCCTATCTCTGAGGCACCTCCTAGGGTCCCCAGAATGACTTTTGTGCATCTTAAACATACTCTAAAATTTTGATGAAATCTGTCTGGGCTTGTCCTGTGCAGGAACAGACAGACAAGCAGAGAACTAATTTTAACCACCCTGGAAGAAGGAGTTGAAGGACAGATACTAAATATAAATGATGGTTACATGGTGATGGCATTATTTCCTTTCTGGAATGGGCCTATTTTTCCTCCCTTTTCCATTTCAGCTGCAATGATCATGTGCTACTTCTATAAAGATGAACCACAGTATTTTTCTAAGATATTTTAAAAACTGAAGAAAAACACAAGCAGGCAAGCAATCTAAGCCGTCAGCAGGGGGAGCCTCTGCCCAACGCCTGCGGTGGGGATTCACCAGCTGTCTCTGTCTTGCCAGGGCTGGTGCACATGGAGGAGGTGGGGAGCGTTCAGACCCTTGGCCCCTGTACCTGTTCACTCATGGTATTGATCCCATCAGGCCCCAGCAGAGACACCGCCTGCTTCACCAAGTCTGTTCGTCCACAGTTCAGCATCCGGAAACCCAGGTCCTGCTTAAACTTGGCTTCGATGGCCACTGCATCCAGCTTCCGAGATGCACAAAAGCAGTCGTCAGCCCTAAGGAAGGGAAGAGACATCATGTGGGTGCAGCGGCTTCCCAGAGGGGCACAGGGACAAACTCTGCAGGAAGTACCCTGGAACACTGCATTTGTGTTTCATGTAAATTGCCTGTTCCTAGACTCCAATTAAAATGATTGTCTCCGGATGTCTCTTGATCCTTTGTCCTTTATGACTGCTGTGAATCTGTCTAGTCTCTTGTGTGCTCCCATAGCATACTGAGCTAAGTCACATAACGACTAATACGTATTGAATATTTACTATGGACTAGGCACTCTTGCTAAGCTCTTTGCATGAATTAATTCATTGAATCCCCACATAGCCCAAGAGGTAAATCCTGTGACCCCTCTTTTACCCATGGGGAAACAGACGCAGATAAGGGCCCTGTCCAAGGCTACACAGTGTGAAAGCAGTGGAGCTAGGATTTGAACCCAGGTGGTCTGTGTGGAGAGCTGGCCTGTTCATCTACCGTCCCCCTGTCCTGCAATCACAGGACCTAACTATTTGCCTGTTTATTTGTCTGACTGCCTGCTCTAGGCTGGGGACTTCTGAGATCAAGGGCCTTGTCTGGTGAGCCTCTCCATCCCAGGGCCCGAGAGGGCAAAGGACACAGAGGTTAATGGGAGCTGAATGAACACATACTGGGTGGATTCTCTGCATTCAAAACAGTCGCAAGACAGAGAACTGGCAAGATCAAACGGGAATATAAATGGCAAGGTGCATGGGAAGTTGTCATCCAGCCAGCCCGGAGCATTGAGAAAGAGGTTAGGGAAGGGTGGGGAGGAGAATCAATGGAATCAAGAAGGTGCTACAAATTCTGCTTATAAAGGATGTTACTTCCTTCTCACAATGAACTGATCAATCAATTAATTATTAAATCAAATCACTAAGCATTTATTGAATACCTGTTTGTGCTAAGCTCTGTTCTAGGTGCTGAAAACACAAAGGTAAACATGTCACCATCCCTGCCCTTGGGGCCCCACTGCCTGGAAAAGGAGAGGACACAGGAATGGGTTGTTATAATTCAATGTGGCAAATGCAAGAATTGAGGGGTAAGAGGCATGCACTGTTACAGAACACATGTGCTGCGGGAGTGCAAGGAAGTGGCCAGGCAGAGACTAGGGGATCCAGCAAGGCTTCCTGAGGGAGATGACCATTGGGCTATCTGTGTCTTTTTATTTTATTTATTTTTTATTTTAATTTTTGAGGCAGGGTCTTGCTCTGTCGCCCAGGCTAGAATGCAGTGGTGCGATCATAGCTCACTGCAGCCTCAGACCTCTGGGCTCAAGTGATCTTCCTGTCTTAGTTACTCTGGTAGCTGAGACTATGGGGATGCACCACCACACCCAGCTCATCAAAAATTTGTTTTTGTAAAGACAGGGTCTTGTTATGTTGCCCAGGCTGCTCTCGAACTCCTGGCCTCAAGCAATTCTCCTGCCTTGGCCTTTCAAAGTGCTGGAATTACAAGCATGAGCAACTGCATCTGGCTTGTATCTTAACTCAGGAGATAGGAGAAGAGAGAGCAGAAAAGCTGTGAGCAGGACCAGTATGAGCAAAAGTATGGTGTCGAGACATGCAGGCTGTGTGAGGGTAACCACGGAGGTTTCAGTGTTTCTGGGGCATAAACTTCTAGGCAGAAGCTGAGGTAAGCAGGGCCTAGACCACAGAGGACATGTGACGTAGTCCTTAAGGCTTCAGACTTTATCCTTAAAAGCCATGAGGGGAGTGATATGGTTGGATGGCCAACCCTAGGAGAGGATGGAGGGTGGGCCTGAGCCAACTCTAGAGGCCGGGAGACGTGCTAGAGCCAACTGAACCAGCTGAGTGGACAGAAGCCACTGCCAAAGTGTGAAGTGATGAGGGGCTGAGTTGACATAGTGGCTTCTGGGATGGAGCAGAGGGCGTGGACTCTGTCTTCTCCATGTGTGCCTGCCCGCTTCTCAGATATGCACCGCCCCTACCCAGAGGCAGGTGTGTCAGCTGGAGTCAGAGCTGTCCCAGACCCCCTCACGCTCCCCCTGCTTGCTGACTCAGGGGGTGGGAACTAAGGGGAGGAGCCTGGTGTTTGAGATTCCTGGTTCTGTTCCTGCCTCTAATGAACCCACTTTGTGGTGGAAGTAAGGGCGAAGTTTGTGAGGAATGAGAGGGGGCCATTGTCCCAGGTTTATGGCGCTGAGACTCCTGAGCACCTGAGGAGTGAATGACCAAAAGAGTCCCAATAAGTGAATGTGATGTGTGTGGCCCTGGCCTGTCCCTGGGTTCCTGACACATCACTCATCTCTGCGGAGGAGCCTTGGTCTGAAAACTATCCCAGAATGGGAACCCAGGGGTAGGAGATGCTTTGGCTCTAGATGCTAGACATGAAGCGTTTGCTTCTGGCCACCAGGGGGACCTGCTGGGATGCAGATGGACTCCAAGGACCGGAGCCAGAAGCCTGGTGTTGAGCTGGGGGATCTGCTCTGCACACCTGTCTCAGGACCTAAGCGTCAGGCCAGGCCTCCAAGGGCCTATTTGTAGGAGAGTCCTGGGAGGGACAATGAAAGGTACTTAGTGGCCCAGAGTTGATCAGAATCTGGACTCCAGGATTAAGGGCTTTTCATGGCAGGTGGAAAAGTCAAGAACACCCAAATGCTGTTGAAAGGCTATCCAGGGAAGACAGAGGGTTACCCTGGTAGTGGTGGAGGACTGGCTGGAGGGCCGGGGCCTGGCTTCAGTCTATGGCATCAGCATCTGAGACCTGAGCTTCTAGGGCACAGAACGTGGCTGAGCCATAGAACTTCTTGGCCCAGCTCATGGGGGCCTTGAACGTGGCTCTCTTACAGCTAGGGTTACCAGATTTAGCAAATAAAAATACTTGAGAAATATTTCATGGGACACACTTATACTAAAAACATTATTCATTGTTTATCTGAAACTGAAATATAACTGGGTGTCTTGACTTTTATCTGGGAGAGGGCAGAGACTAGGGGCCCAGAAAGAACACAAGGAGAAACCATGGATCCTTCCAGAATGTAAACACAGCATCTATCTCCAGGGGAGGAGGGGGGACCCTTGCTGCGACTGTGGGCTTCATCCAAGGGACCAACAATCCCTGAAAAATGGGTAAGGAAGGAGCTTCAGACAAAATGAACATGACAGAGGGAGGCAGGCCAGAGTAAGAGAGAAAGGTCCCAGAGCACACATCACAGAGGCTTCCGGGAGAGGTGCGCACAGGCCTGGATGTGCCGTACTGAAAATTCTGGACCCTCAATTGGGGTTGTGTGTGTGCAAATCCCAGGGAGGTATCAGATTTGACTCACTATAGAGAAAACCTTTCTCACAGACCACCATCCAATTCTGGAAGAGGCTCCTTTCTGAAAGCAAGAGCTCCATTCTTGGGAGCAAAGATGCTGTAAATTATTGTCACAGAAAGACACCCATTGGAGTTTCTTCTTTTTTGTCTAAGTTCCTTCTGATATCCTTCATGCTTGATGGATTCAATCAAATATGCATTTTTGCATGAAAAATATACATTCTTCATTCCATAAGACTGGATAAACATTACTGGGCACCTACAGTGTGCTGGGCCCCACACTACGGGACTACAAAGGTGGGAGACACAGACCCTGTGTTCTCAGAGCTCACAGACTCGTAAATGAATAATTCCAAGAACATCAGGAGAAGTGTTTACCAGCTATCAAGGTACTTGATTCTAATTAGAAAGAGACAAATGGCAAGAAAATTACTGTAGCTAAGATGATGATAATTGTTATTACAGGAAGCTGACATTTACTGAATTCTCACTATTGAAATGTAAGCTCTTTCTGTGTACGAACTCAAACCATCACAACAAATCCTGATGTAGGTAGGAGCTGCCGGAAGCCCCACTCCACAGATGAGGAAACTTTAAGAAAACTGTCAAAGTCACAGAGCTGGTAAGTGGTGGGCCAGATTTTGACCTGACCCCTCATCCTGCCCTCTTCAGTGGGACCTGGCCCTCTCCCTCCACCATGCCTATGACTCCACACATATAGCTGTCTCCTTGAGCTCAGCTCTGGGTGGCTCTCAGACCCTTAAATTTAGCAGGTCCCAAATGGAACTTTTCATTAACTCTCCTATCCCCTTCCTCCAAACTTGTCCCTCAGTCATCCCATCTCAGTAAACAGCACCACTGTCCACCCAGGTAGTAAGGCCAGAACCTTTTCTCATGCCCATATCCATTCCATTAGCTGTTGGTTTTGCTAATGAAATCCCAAATCCACCCACTTCTCTCCACCTCGGCTGCCCCACCTGGGTCTCAAAGAACAGCATCCATCTCTGAGGTATCCAGTTACTGCCACAGCCTCCTAGCTGGTCTTCCTGCTTTCATTCTCCCCATCCAAACCAGTCTCTTACACAAGGTCAGAGTGAGCTTAAAACATCAGTAGAACCATGCTATGCCCCTGCTTAAAACCTTCCACTGCCTTCCAGTGTACTGAGGATAAAGTCCAGCTCTCCAGGCAGGGCCTGCTGAGCTCTACAGGCTCTGGGCCCCACCCCCTTCCCGGCTTGTCTCCCTCCTTCACTCTGCAACAGCGACTCTCCTCTTTCTTCTGACCCTTCAGCAGGCAGTGGCCTTCCTGCCTAGAGGACTCAGCTCCTGCGGTTCCCTCTCCCTGGAAGGTCCTTCCCCTGGCTCTCTGCAGAACATTTCTGACACGTCCATCCAAGCCAGGGCTCTCCAGGCCAATTTTGTTTGTCTCCTTGTTAGCATTTTTCACAGTTTGTGACTATTTTATTTACTTTAAAAATATTTGTTTTTTCCAATAGCATGCCAGTCTCCAGGGGGCGGGACCACATCTACCTTGTTGTCTATTGTATACTCATCAGTGCCTGACACACACTGCACCAATGGATAGGTGAGACATGCATGATCTACCATTCATTCTTAAAAAAATCAATTACGTTTTAATTAACCATTAAGCACGGTATGTATTTATGATGCACCACATGAATACACTGTGGTATGGCCAAATCAGGCTAATTACCAAATGCATTACTTACTTCACATATTTATTTATGGCGAGATCATGTGGTGTTTGTCCTTTTGTGCCTGGCTTATTTCACTGAACATAACGTTCTCCAGGTTTATCGACTTTGTCACAAATGACAGGATTTCCTTCTTTTTTCTTTTTTAAGACTGAATAGTAATTCCACTGTGCATATATACCACATTTTCTTTATCCATTCATCTGTTGACAGGCAGGTTGATTCCATATTTTGGCAATTGTGAACAGTGCTGCAATAAACATAGGAGTGCGGAGATCTCTCTGATGTACTGATTTCATTTCCTTTGGATATACAGCCAGTGATGGGATTCCTGGATCATATAGTAGTTCTATTTTTAATTTTTTGAGGAACTTCCACGCCATTTTCCATAATGGCTGTAATAATTTACATTCCCACCAACAGTGTACAAGGGTTCCTTTTCTTGACACCCTTGCCAACACTTTTATATTTCATCTTTTGGGTAACCGCCATTCTAACAGGTGTGAAGCGATATCTCATTGTAGTTTTAATTTGCATTCCTTGATGATTAGCAATATTGAGCATTTTTTCATATACCTGTTGGCCATTTGTATGTCTTCTTTTGAGAAATGACATGTTTAGGACCTCCGCTCATTATTTTTATTCTCTCTGTTGTCCAGGTTGGAGTGCAGTAGTGCAGTCTCAGCTCACTGCAGCCTCTGCCTCCTGGGTTCAAGTGACTCTCATGCCTCAGCCACCTGAGTAGCTGGGATTACAGGCATACACCAGCAAGCCCAGCTAATTTTTATATTTTTAGTAGAGACAGAGTTTCTCTATGTTGGCCAGGCTGATCTCAAACTCGAGCTCAAGTGATCTGCCTGCTTTGGCCTCCCAAAGTGCTAGGATTACAAGCGTGAGTCACTGTGCCCGGCCTTCACTCATTTTTTTTGAGACAGAGTCTCACTCTATCACCCAGGCTGGAGTGCAGTGGCGTGATCTCGGCTCACTGCAAGCTCCGCCTTCCTGGTTCACGCCATTCTCCTGCCTCAGCCTCCCAAGTAGCTGGGACTACAGGCGCCTGCCACCACACCTGGCTAATTTTTTGTATTTTTAGTAGAGATGGGGTTTCACTGTATTAGCCAGGATGGTCTCGATCTCCTGACCTCATGATCCTCCTGCCTCAGCCTCCCAAAGCGCTGGGATTACAGACGTGAGCAACCGCACCTGGCCCTCACTCATGTTTTTAATCGGATAATTTCCTTGCTATTGAGTTGTTTGAGTTCCTGATGTATTTTGGATATTAACCCCATATCAGATGTATGATTTGCAAGTATTTTCTCCCATTCCATAAGTTGTCTCTTCACCCTGTTGATTGTTTCCTTTGCTGTGCAGAAGCTCTTTAATGTGACGCAATCCCATTTGTCTATTTTTGCTGTTGTTGCCTGTGCTTTTGGAGTCATCACCAAAAAAATAATTGCCCAGGCCAATGTTATGGAAATTTCCACCTGTATTTTCTAGTGGTTTTACAGTTTCAGGTCTTACATTTTGAGCTGATTTGTGTATATGGATGACATAAGGGTTCAATTTCATTCTTCTGCATGTGGATATCCAGTGTCCCCAAAACCTTTTACTGAAGAGAGTGTGCTTTGACATTGTGTGGTCTTCATTCTTGAAAGGAGGCCCCAGAAGGCATCTGTTTATTAATAATCCCTTGGTCATCCAAAATAAATAATAAATAATGGTTGTGGTTACTGAATTTTACCAGGTAAGTCAGGCAAGTGAACTAGAGCAGGTAAGAAACATTTTCCACAAAAATCTATGACAACTGTGACTTTCTGTTGAACCCGATTTGTTGGAAATGTTTAACTCTGCAAAAAAGAAAAAAAAAAGTTCCTGTAGCATGTCTGTAAATGTGGCTGAGAGTCCCATACAGTCTTTCCAGAAAGTTCCTGAAGGATCTCCACCACTGTAAACCAACATGTCCCTCCGCGGCCTGGACAAGTAAGTGTGCCCTCCTGAGTGCCTGACTTATTTATGCAGAAATCTATTCAGCTGGTCACCTGGGGCATCACTAGAAGGCAACCAGCTTTATGGTTTTCCCTTCAAGAGGCTTTCAATGATGCAGTATAAAACCTGATCAATTTAAGTGAGAGGGCAACTACCGAGGTGGTCAATTTCTCTGATTTTCAAGTGCCCCAGCCCCGAGAGATAGGCTCAATATCTTCCACCACTTCAGGGACATAACTTTAGAAAGATGTTTTCCAGGAGGCTTGCAGGCCTGAGGACAGCAAGTGATGGTGTTGCTTTCTCTCTCTTGGGAAGGAGGCGGCACCGAGGCGGGGAGTTAATGCATTCTGCTGATCTCTGGATGCTTTCTGAGTGCCAAATGCAAGCTGATGAGGTCCTGGACATCTTTATGCATTTATTAGGTTTTAAAGCTAGTATAGCAATTATGAGCATAAACTCTGGTATCTCAAATCCAAAATCTGCTACTTGGCAGTTGTGTGATCTCAGGGCCAGTTACATAACCACTTTGTTGCTCACTTTTCTCACCTGTACAGTGTACTTAGTCATACCTTCTTTACAGGATTTTGGATATGAATGAAATAAGACAATTTGTGTATAATGCTTAGCAGAGTACCACGCTTAGTACACAGCTCTCATTAAGTGTCAGAGATCTCCTATGATAATCATTAAATAAATTACAAAGCAAAGTGCAGACTTTGGAAAGAATATACTGTATTTGGAAGAAGCAAATACAGAGACACAGAGACTACAGTCCAAGTGTTTTTTAAGGTCTCAAATTAGATATCATGTCTAACAAACACCACCAGAATCACAGTAGACCTTACACAGTGGGGAAACCCTGGCCCCCGGGAAGGCTGCCAACCCTGTCCCGCATGGATTTGTAAGTGATAGTAGAGGGTGGGGAGGGAGGGAGTCAGTGCTAGATGAACGCAGTTTCTGGAATAGTTCAGAGCCCCTTAGGGTGCTGTGGGCCTACCCTACCAGGCTCGTGGCCCTCCTTTTTCTCTCCGATTCCAGGGACCAATCCTGGCCTCACTGTCGCTAGAAGGTAACCAGCTGCTCCTTCCCTGAGAGTTTTACTCCAGTGTAACTCCGTTAAGGCCACCCCCGAGGATCTGGGCTCGGAGGCCAGGCTGCCCCGGTTCATCCCTTGGCTGTACCCTCACTCACCAGGCAACCTGGCACGGCTTTAATTTCATTTTGTTTTCTCATATGTAAAATGGGAACACTAATCTTACTTAACATGCTTTATTAACAAATACTTACACAACACTTACTATTTGCCAGGCATAGTATAAACTTTTTATAAATACGAACTTGTTTAATCCTCATAATAACCCTATGATGAAGGCACTATTATTTTAAATTTATTTCACAGATAAGGAAAATGGGCACAGAGGGGTTAATCAACCTGCTCATTGTCACACAGCTGAGTAGGAGTCAGGATTTGAACCCAGCAGTCTGGCTCCATAGTCCAACCTGCTGATCACTCTGCGTGGCCCAGTTCTAAGTGAGGTGCTGCCCAGCACTGGGCTGCTGTGGCTTGGAAGCGCAGGCTTCCAAAGGGATTCCTTATACTATGACTCTGAGATCCTGTAACGCGAAAGGCCCAGGCAGCCCCAATAACCATGATCACTCATACAAACACCACCCTTTATTACATGCTTATTGTGTTTCACACAGTGTGCTCAATAGCCAATTTTCACCACTTCAGTGGATCCTCTCTTGGGAGGAGATCATCATCATTATTCACATTCTATCAGCAAGGAAACTGAGGCGAAGGTCTGGTGTCTGAATCCAAAGCTTTGCCCTCACAGAGGCAGGAGAGGCTGGGGCCTAAGACCAAAATTCACATCCTAGTACTTACTTGCTAAGGCATCTTGGGCAGGTGAAAAAAACTCTCTAAGCCTCAGTCTCCCCCTCTGCAAAACAGGGACGATGGTAACAGTCCTCACTGTCTACATCTGCAATGAGGTTTAAAAGAGATAATACTTTTGAACCACTTAGCACGGTGTGTGATGATAATAATTGCCTAATGCATGGAATGGGTAATTCATTGCTATGATTTTATAACTGCAGGTCCTCTCTCCAGGGATTTAATCAGGCCATCTGGACACTCCCCACCACCATCCTTCAGCCACACAGTCCTCCAATCCCAGGGCAGGTCTTTCCCTGCTGCCAAGGCCTTTTCCAATTGTTCTAGGGCCTGGACCCTCTGAGCCCAGCCCTCCTTGTGGCCTGTCACGTGCAGGGCCTCGTGAGAGCTCTGCCGTATCTCCGGTGGCTTCTCGCTTCCCTGTCCATGTGTTTCTGTTCTCATTCATCTGGGTCTCACCAGCAGTTGGCAATCTGCAACAGAGCAACTTCCAAGGCTCCTCTCCAAGGCAGCAGCCATCTGCCTGGGGAGCTGCGTGAGAGGAAAAGTCACTTTTCCTTGCTCACATGGAAGATTCCTGAAGCCCACCACTGGACGGTGCAGGCTGAGGTGTTTGGCTGTTGTGGGGATAAATATGAGAGGATGCAGCCCCGTTCTGCTGCTTGGGACCCTGGGAATTGTGGTTTGGGTTACACTATGGCTCCATCCAGCAGTCAGATTAGTTGTCTTGAAAGAGAGCAAAGATAGTAACAATAACGAAAGGCACAGTAAACATTTACAAACAGCTTTCCTAACACACTCTAGTTAATATCATAATGATGACTGGCATTTATAGACAGCTTTTCATTTGTTAAGTATTTCACATATAATAGCTCACTTAAATCTTCAAAATGACCTCATAAACCGTGGACTGCTCTGCTCGTCTTACAGAAGAAAAATTGTGGCATCGAGGTTGCATATTGGTTGCTCAAGGTCGCACAGCTTGTAGCTGATGGAGCTGGCACTCAACCCAGGCCTCCTGACTCCTCAGCCCACAACTGCATCTTGCTTAAACCCTCAGGAACCCCAAAAGGTAAGCTTTCATGTCCCCATTTTACAGATGAGGAAACAGAGACTCAGAGGAGTTACATATCTGGCCCTAAAGTCACTCAGCTTCTTAGACTTCAATTTCAACCCAGATCTGTCTCATTCCAAAGTCCAGGCTCAAGTAAGACCTGTGTTTGTGGGTGAATGCCCATACTCCATCCCAGCCCACTCCACAAAATTCAACATTACTGAATACCTACTCTGTGCCACACACTGGGGATCCGCAGAGGCCAATAGGATGTGATTTCTGCTCTGGAGAACCTCAGAGTCTCAGGGAAATACCATCACTCATTCATTCATACAGACTTTTTTTTTGGCCTTTATAATTATTTTTAATTGGCACATAATAATTCACACATGCATATTTATTGGGCTCCAGTACGGACCAGGCACTGGATTAGGTGATGCAGCAGCAGATGAGTCAGAAGCAGCTCCAGCCTCACAAGGCTGTCATGGAAAAGGAAGTTAAGTGAGCTGTTCGGTACACAGGTAACGACATAAGTGAAAATGAAGGTAGCTGGTGGGGGGAGGGGAAATGAGAGTACAACACTAACTCAAAATAGTGATTAAGGACCAAGTCGCCAGCCTTTCATATTCCTCTGTGGGCATAACAGAGATGGATGGTATCCAGTAGACAATAATGCTGATTTCACTTGTCTGGATACTCAGGACATCATTGAAGGGCGGCAGGGAACTGCTGGAGTTGAAATGCATGCGGACACAGCACATGTCCTTGCTGTGTTACCTTCAGCAAACTATGCCATCTGTGGCTATGCTTCCACTTTCTTATCTATTAAATGGGGAGAACAGTCCATATGTGTTAAGATTTTGGTGAGGATGAAGTGAGATCATACACACGAATCTGTTTTTGTTAGGCTGGGGCGCTGTTTATGGACAGGCACCGAGAAAAGTGGGATGTGTAATACTCATATAGACTAGAAACACCTAGATGACCTGGACCTAGGCAGCCACCTGAAATGCAGCAGAAACACTCCAGGCAGTCAACACTCCAACACCTGTTCAGGATCTCTGGGGAATCTCATGGTGGCCTTGAAACAACACCTAAACCAAGGATGGCAGACAGGGTTCAACTTGTGCATCAACTCTGATTCACTGCTATGGTTGACTGGAGGATGGTGTCAAGGGGGATTCTGAAGCCGTGTCCAGACTTAGCCAGGAAGGAGGAACACCCAAGCCCTTGAGAAAAGTTCTGAAAGCAACGGGTAATGCAGGAGCAGAGACACCATAAGGGCCCAGATGAATGTGGTTATATCATGACTGTATCACCCATTAGCTGTGTGACTTTGGACAAATCACATTTCTTCTAACAACTTTAGTTTCCTTGTCTGTAAAATGGGGATGTTAGGCTAATCAAGCTCTTGGGTACCTCCCAGCATGGACATTCCCTGAGTTTATTACATGTCTTCTGGTACTCATGAACCATTCTTTACTGTGTAATAGCTTTTCTCCTTTACTCTATCCCAGCATATTAGCTTCTCTGTTTTTGGTCTTATCTCATGCAAACATTTATTCCTGTGGCCAAGAAGATCACCTGGGAAAGAAATGTGTGGCAATGAGTTTTAACCATCCCCACCATTGTTCTCCACTTCTTCTTCATAGTAATATAGAATCACCTGTGTCACTGAGTTTTGGCTGGGTGCAGGGTCACTTAGTTAGGGAATACATTTTCCAGACTCCGTGGCTGCTACAGCATGTGATTAAGTTCTCACCAACAAAACGTGAGTAGAAGTGGCATGGGTAACATTTGTGTCCAGTGGTGAGCTGAAGCCAGATCTTGCTGGCTTGTGAAAGCCAACTGTGTGCATCTTCCCCATCCTGTGTTCAGTAACATCTCATTGCTAACTTGAAATCAGCCATACTGGGGGTATTTACACCATGGAAATTGGCAAACACTGCAAATCATGGCTCTCACCACCCTCCCGGGACAGATGATTGTTAAACATTTACCAGCATGACACAATGTCATTTGATTAAAAGGAAGCTCCTAGCTCTGACTTTCCCTTTGTCCCTTTCCCCAGCTGATAAGCAGACTTGCCAATGTCCTAGCTTTGACTATGCAGGTGAGCCTAATGCTCCAGGGCCGACTTCTTCTTAAAAGGCAACACAGTCAATAATTTAGGCTTGTAGGCCATATGGTCTCTGTTGTAATTAGTCAATTCTGCTGTTAGAGCTTGAAAACAGTAAACAAATAGGTGTGGCTGTGTTCCAATAAAACTTTATTTAAACAGAAGGCTGACCCAGGGGCCATAGTTTGCTGACTCCTGCTTTCAAGGAACTGCAAAGCAACAAGATGAAAGGAACTTGGATCCTCTAAATATCTTGTGGAGAAGTCACCCCACCAACCTGCAATGGCTGATGTATTACATGACAGAGAAATACCATCTCTCTTAGTCAAGCCACTGTACTCTGGAATCACTCTGTTATGGAAGCTGGCCATCTATCTAATACATGAACTCAGAAAATACCTGCCTGCTATGGTTTGAATGTCCCCACCAAAACTAATTGAAATGTAATTGCTATTGTGGTAGTGTTTTGAGGTGGGATCTTTGGAAGGTGATTGGGTGATGAGAGCTCTGCCCTCAAGAATGGGTTAGTGCTATTATCATGGGAGTGGGCTAGTTATTGCAGAGGTGAGGTCAGCTGCCATTCTCTCTGTATCGTGCATGCTCACTTGCCCTTCTGCCATGGGATGACTCTCACCAGATGCTGGTGCCACACTCTTGGACTTTCCAGACTCTAGAACTGTGAGCCAAATAAAGCTCCTTTCTTTATAAATGCCCATTCTGTGGTATTCTGTTATAGCAACAGAAAATGGACTAAGACAATGCCCATTATGGCTACTGCCTTAATAGGTCAGAATGGAAACATGTCTTTCCTGGAATTTACTGGGCCAGATCTGGCTGCTTTCTCCAATTTCCTAATTTCTGGAGCTCAAGATAAGAATGTTGGAGTCTGCAGACTCAGAATATCTAGGAGAGTAGGGGTTTCATTTATGAGAGTCTGGTGATGCATTTATGGCCCACAGGGCATTAAAAAAGCACAACAATGTGCCGTTGAGTTTGTCTGTGGTTACACTCGAGGCTGTCTGGTAGGACTCTAAGGGATGCACCAGGGTTGCAGGTGTCTGCTGTGTCCAGCTCTAGTTTCTAAGTTTACTGGACACCTGAATAAAGTCAGCCTGAGATGGGACAAGAGCAAGATTTGCTGTTTTATGCTTTTATTTAAAAGCAACCCCAGCGATTCTCAAAGAGCCACAAGGAAAGCCACATTCTGTTCTTATTGTGAGGCAGGGAGGTGTGAGTGGAACAGAACTTAAGGAAGGGGGAAGGAAGGTGGAGGGGTAAGGCGAGTAGGGAGGGAAGGAGGGAGAGGCTCTTGGCCTGGATGCAGAGGGGGAAAACTCTAGGGCTTGTGGCCAGTGCAATCCTAAGACTCATGCTGTGTGCCAATACTGTGTTTGAATATTTTGTGGTTGTTGTTTGAGATGGAGTCTTGCTCTGTCACCCAGGCTAGAGTACAGTAGTGTGATCTCAGCTCACTGAAACCTCCACCTGCCAAGTTCAAGTCATTCTCCTGCCTCAGCCTCCTGATTACAGCTGGGATTACAGTCATCCACCACTATGCCTGGCTAATTTTTGTATTTTTAGAAGAAACGGGATTTCACCATGTTGGCCCGGCTGGTCTTGAACTCCTGACCTCAAGTGATCCACCCACCTGGAACTCCCAAAGTGCTGGGATTACAGGCGTGAGCCACTGCACCAGGCCAAATTTGAAAACTTTTATATGGGACACACACTTGCTCAGTTCCCCCCGTTGCCCCACATTCAACTGGATCCACCCGTGTGTTTCCTGCCTGGCCCTGGTGGCATTTGCAATTGGATCCTTGACTGGAATAGGGTGCAATGTGATATGTTCTAGTATTACAGATGAATATTAAGGAACTAATATTTTAAGACATCTTCATTAATTCATTCTTGTCACCTGTTAAATGTCAAACAGTGTGCTAGGCATTCTTGAGTGCTTCCATACCTAATATTTTACGATTCTCAAATAATACTTATAGTAAACACATAGCATTTATTATGTGCCAGGAACTATTCTAATTATATATACACACACAATATTTATAAATATATAAGTGAATATATGTATATATACACATATGCTTATATATATAACCTATCTATATGTGAATATAAATATGTGAAATAATATATGTGAATGCATATATATGTGTATAAATAAACATGCATACATATATGCTCATTCACATATATCATCTTATCTAATCCTTACTTGAATCCCACAAAATTCATCTTAATTTTTTGGAAGAGAAAATGACAGCACAGAGAGGCTAAGAAACTTTCCCAAGGTCACACAGCTAGTCAGTGGTAGAACTGAGATTTGAAACCAGGCAGGCTATTGCTGGAGCCTATTCTTCCCGCCCAATTCCACTGCCCCTCTGTGCTATCAAAGGCCTTCCACATTCGCTTAGATTCTCTTCCAATGCTGCTGTCTGGGCAGCTAACTACTAGATGCCAGGTACTGGGTGAGGTGCCAAAGAAATATATATTCCCAATCATAGGCTTCAAGTTTAAGGTTGTGTTGCCATTGCTCCTCTGAGAAGTTCCCCACCTCTCAAGCATTTCTTTTCCCTCCCATTGCAGCCAACAAGGCCTGCTTCCCACTCTGAACACACATTTCCCTACTGCTGTCTTGCCTGTATGCATGGGGTGCTCCTCAGGTCAAATCTGCTCCCCTGTGGCTTGCTTTCCTTCAAATCATATTCTAGAAACAGATCCCATATACCAGCTTCTGACTTGCCGGGTTCCAGAATGTCAGTGCTGAAAGAGATTGCACAGCCCAACTCCTCACCTTCTTACGATCAGGAAACTGGGAGCACCGGAAGGGTTGACTACTTTGTCTGAGTCACAGTCATATGTAGGAAAAAAATCCATCTTTTTTCCGAAGTCATTCAGCAAGTCTCTCCATGAACACATTACGTTTGCATAGGTTAGTGATTCTCAACCAGGGTCGATTTTTGTCACCCAGGGGACATTTGGAGACATTTTTGACTGTCACACAAGAGGTGCTGCTGGTATCTAGTAGGTAGAGTCGAGGGTGCTCTTAAACATCCCGCAATACACAGAGTGCCCCCCACCAACAATAGCCCCCAGCAACAAAGAATTATCCAGCCCAAATGTCGTAGTGCTGAGGTTAAAAGACCCTGGTGTTGGGTAATACAATTTTTTTGCATCATCTTTTATATATCAAGCAGTTCCCATTACAGGATTTTGTAAATGTGACAATAAAATGGTGCCTTCAGAAATGAGTTGTGAAATGGCAAATCAGAGGACTACATGTCTGACTCAGATACTGGCCCCCTCCTCAACACACTTTCCCAAGAATGCTGTAGTCAAACTCCCTATCATAGGCTTCCAGTCTCCTGGTTGATGATTTTTTCCCTTTTCTTTTGGGTAGCAAAAAGATGAACAAATTGAGAGTGCTTTGTGCTGAGGTAAGTCATACCAAGATCTCTAAGCACCTTTCTAAGAAAGAAAGAAAAAAATTATATTATCTCAGCAAATGGAACATGTAATGCTTGCAAAAGTTCCTAGGAGGAATCTTTGTCCAAAAATCATGCCCACTTGCTGTTTAATGCTGCTACTAAAGTACAGAAAATAACCAGCTCATTAAACCTGCCTTAGATAAGGTAAAGCAAGTGATTCCAAGTCCTCCTCCCTGCCAATTGTTTCTGACTTGGGAGAGATACCAAAAGACAGAAATTCTGGGTCTGTCTGAATATGTTAAAAAATATTTATTTCAAAAGCAAGGGCTGCAAACACCCAGGAGAATGAAACTATGGTGCACATGTCTGAATGCGTTGTCATGTGATTTTGAGTAGAAAATGATGAGGCAGCATTATCTTGCTTCAGCATCATGGCTTATGTTCAAAGAGTCAAAAATGAGGGCCACCTCCAGAGAAGGTGTCACCTCTAATTAAGGATGCAAGCCCTTAATGCATCTTCTTTGGCAGAGATTGTTTGCTGTCTTTCAGACCTTACCTTTTTTATGTATTGCTGCAGGTCTTGAATTTTTACCTGGACACATAGGCTGCTCAAATAAAGACTACATTTCCCAGAGTCTCTTGCCGCTATATATGGGCATATGACCAAGTGCTGGCCAATAGAAAGTGAGGGGAAGTGACATGTGCAATCTCTAGGGGCATGCCCTGCCCTTCTATTTTCTCTTTTCCCACTGGGTAGATGTAGTCCTGCTGGGTGGGGCCATGCAGAGGAAGGTATCACCCAAGGGATGGCAGAGCAACAAGAGGGAAAGTGGCTAGGTCCCCAACCTTGTGGAGTTGCCCAGGGTTGCTTATGTCTGGACTGTTATATGACGGAGATTTAAAAACTCCTATCTTATCCAAGCCACAGGTATTTTGAATGTCCATTATAACTAATGAATCTATATCCTAATTAATCCATTCCACAAATGGTTTTCAAGTTTAGATCAATTCAGTGAAGTACTTCAGGGAAGTGCTAAGTATATGCTAGCTAGTGGGCTCGGTGCTGGAGATTCAAGATGAAAGCACACACGCCATCCACCCTCCAAGGAATTCTAGAAAGAACTGACTGCCTTCTTCATAACAGTTTTCACCAATAAACAAACCAAATTCCTGAAGTGTTAGGGCAAATTTCTAGTGTTCCAATCCCCAAATGCACTCCTAGTAACACCAGTCCCACAAGATGCCCTGTGATGGGTCCACAATTTTTTTCTGCAAAGGGTCAGATAGTATGTTAGGCTTTGAGGACCACATGTTCTCAATCATAACTACTCAACTCTGCCACTGTAGTGGGAAAGCAGCTGCAGAATACTAAACAAGTGGGAGGGGCTGTTTTCCCACACAACTTCACTTATAAAAATAGGTAGCAAGCAGCTATAGTTTGCTCACCCCTGCTCTATGGTAAAATATTTACACAGAATAACCTTCTTTTTGAGGGTTATGGGAAACATAGGATGTTAAAGCACTGAGAATTTTTTTTAAAGCTCATTTAATTTTAAGCTAGTGTTCCTCGAATTTATTGAATCACTTAACCCTTCTTTATAATGCATATTCATATCCCAGAACTTGCTTTCTCAATGTGTTATTGCAAATACTGGCTAGGTAGATAACTTTCATTGTTAATGAATTATTTTCAGCACACATAAAATATAGAGTAATATAATGACCACCTACATGCTGACCATCCAACACAATTGAAATAATAAAGCCTTACAAGCACAAAGGCCCCTGCACCCCGCCTCTTGACTCCATCATCTTGTCTACCTTTCTGAGTACCCTCTCTCCTGAATTTGACATTTGTCATTCCTATGCATGCTTTATTCTTTTTACTACATATATAATTTCCTAAAAATATACAGGATGTTTTGCATGTTGGTGAACTTTATAGAAGTGTTAGCATACTGCATAAATCCTTCTTCAACTTGCTTTTTTTGTGTAATATTTGAGAGTTGGCCATGTAATAACAGGCTGATCTAGTTCATTTCTTTTCATCATTACTTGGTTTTCCATCGAATGAACACAACACAATATAATTTATTTATCCATTCTCTCTAGGCAGCTTGTTTTTTCCTCTCTTTTGCTATTACAAAATGCATTTATGAATATCCATGTACATGTCTCCTTATTTCTATATGGGAAGCCTTTCTCTAGGGTATAGACCTAGAGTAGAATTGTATCTTTTCAAGTTTACTTTAAAGTAGATCCAGAGTCCCCTCCAGTGGTGTTTAAGAGTTTTCACTATTCTACATCTTTGCCTGAATTTGTTATTGTCCGATTTTATTTATTTATGTACTTTGGCCAATCTAACTGGTATGAAATACATACCTGAGTGTGAGCTTGAATTGCATTTCCAGGATTACTAGTGAGGTTGGGGGCTTTTCATATATTTCTTGGCTCTTTGATAGAGTATTTCAATGCTAAGGCTTCACAGTGAGTTCTGGCATTGGAAATGCTGATGACGCTAGATTGATGTAGTGCATCTGACTTCCTAAGAGGAACTGAGGCTGGAGGCTGAGCCTTTCAAGATGGACCCAAAGGCCTGGTGCAAAAGTGACTTTCACATTTCCCATTTATTCTTTGATTAGGGCTGCCTTTCTAGTAGAGAGAACGTAGCCTTTGGAATAAGACAGACCTGACTCAAATTCCATATGGGTCACATTCTCCATATAACCATGGGCAGGTTTCTTAACCCCTTGGAGTTCCAAGTTCCTCAGGTGTGGAGAAGAAAAGAAAGCCCCTTGTAGGGCTGAAGGAAACTGAATGGAGGTGGGCATGAGAAATGCCCAGAACTGGGTCTGGTCCATGCAGGCTCTTGATTGTTCCTGCCATTTTGTGGAGATATAAGAGAGGGCATGAGCTGCAGTTATTCTTATTTCCTTTGCCCGTGACATGCCTCAGTTTCCCCCACAGGTAACAGTGTCCCTGCATGATGTGGTCTGGATATGTGTCCCTGCCCAAATTTTAATTCCCTGTGTTGGAGGAGGGGCCTGGTGAGAGGTGATTGGATACGGGGGTGGACTTCCCCCTTGCTGTTCTCATGATAGTGAGTGAGTTCTCATAAGATCTGGTTGTTTAAAAGTGTTTAGCTCCTTCCTGTTTGCCCTTTTCCTCCTGCTTCAGCCATGTAAGACTGGCCTACTTCCCCTTCCACCATGATTGTAAGTTTCCTGAGGCTTCCCCAGCCATGCTTCCTGTACAGACTGTGGAACACTGAGTCAATTAAACCTCTTTTCTTCATAAATTACCCAGTCTCAGGTATTAATAGTTCTTTATAGCAATGTGAGAACAGACTATTTCCATGCCATTTTGCATATCTAACATCTGACCACAAAACTGAATAATTTTCAGAGCTAGAAAGCACTTTGGAGATCATTCAATCTGGTAGTTCTTAACCTTTTGCAGGGTGATTTAATGAAATGGCATGTATGCACTGAACGTTGTGATGTCTACAAGCTTTTTAAAGTATGGGACTGGTTCCTTGTTACCAAAAATACTTTTGTCCTGGTTTTGTGCTAAGCACTTTGTACTAAGCACGTGACTTTGTAGTAAGTACTGCTGGCCTGACTAATTGCTAAGGAAAGATAATGTCCTCATGTAATTAATATTTTAAACTAGAGTTTGGGAGCTTTGCTGGCCTGAGGAAATAAGCATCTTGGTTAGAAATTTAATAGACTCAAGAGTAGGCCAAAAATAAATAAATATATAATCAATAAATCCCTGTTTCCCAAGAAGCCAAATCCCACATGGCTAACTACATACCCTCAATACTGCCAGCCGGAATCTGAAGGCTTACTTTGGAAGCAAGCCTCAAATGCCATTTAAGATGTAGTTCCCTGTGTTGCTATAAGTACCAAATGTGTTTCTGTTTTGCTTTTAACACTTTGGAAGCTCAGAACTAATTCCAAGTGTTGGCAAACTGTCTGCTGCCTGCAGTCTGGTTTCCACCCACACCAGCCTGTTGGAACTGCTGTTGTAAAGGGCACTAATGAATTCCTCACTGCCAGCCAGTGGCCTCCCTTCTCTGCTGATGTTGCAACCTTGGATTCTGGTGACCTCTTTCCATCTTAGTTTCCCTGGTCCCTGCTACTTCATTCTCTCTAGGCTCTTCTATGACTGCACCACTCTTCCTTGTCTCAGTGACTCCTCTTCATCAGTTGCTTCCAGAGGCAACGTCCTCCACACCCACAGCTTCAACATTCACCTGTTTGCCAAGTGCCCGCAAAGGCTTCCTTAGTTAAGGCCTCTCTTCTGAGTTCTACACCGAGTTCTCACCTGTCTATTAGTGTGTTTATGTAGAAGCCTTTTTGCATCTAAATTAATAAAGGAGGCTGGGCGCAGTGGCTCATGCCTGTAATCCCAGCACTCTGTGAGGCTGAGGCAGGTGGATCACTTGAGGTCAGAAGTTCCTGACCAGTCTGGCCAACATGGCGAAACCCTGTCTCTACTAAAAAAAAAAAAAAAATACAAAAATTAGCCAGGCATGGTGGTGGGCGCCCATAATCCCAGCTACTTGGGAGGCTGAGGCAGGAGAATCGCTTGAACCCAGGAGGTGGAGGTTGCAGTGAGCTGAGATCACGCCACTGTACTTCAGCCTGGGTGATAGAATGAGACTCCATCTCAAAAAGAAAAAAAAATTAGTCCAGGAAAAGTCTCGGTCTTCTCACTTATAGTACCACGAACACACTTCCTATCAGCTCTGCATCCTTCATTCATTCAACAATTATTGATTGGGCCCCAACTATGTGCCAGGCCCCACAATCAAGGCAACTTATTTCTGCCCCAGCCCTAAAGAGAGGAGGAGGCCAGCTGTGAATACAAGTCCAGGCTGTGAACCTTTCTTCTGTAATAGTCCATGCCCCCTTGTGTCTCTCCTAGTCTCTGCTCATTCTGCTCACTTGGGACAAGGCCCAGCCAACCAGGGGCCATGTTTCCCATCTGCACAGATCCTCCTTCCCTTCTGCTATCTTTTCCCATTAGTGAGCCCCTCTCTGATTACAAATGCTAGATACAAATGATGGATGTTCAACTGCTTTGATTATGGTTTTGGATGCCAGCCAGTGATGGCTTTCCAAATCTCATATTTCAGAGGCAACAGAAAACCTGAGTCACACAGAGGAACACTGGAGTCACAGGTGGGGACAGTGACTCCCAAGCCAGACAGTCCCAGCTGATTTTCTTCCAGCAGTGGCAGAAGGTCCAAGACACACCAGACCTCAGTGAGAGTTACCAACCATATCCCAAATGATATACTGCCACATCTCTTCAAGGCATTTATTTCCCCTTCTTTTCAGAGGGCAATGAGGCTATTGTTTTTCACAACCAGAAAGAACTGACCTTCTTGGTCGAGAGGGGAGAAAATAAGCTAATATTTCATGTGCATTTACTACGACACAAGTATTGTGCTAAATGGTTTGTATACATTATTTCATCTAATCCTCTCACAACCTTATGAGGTGGGTATAATTATTGTCCTCATTTTACAGATACAGAAATTGAGGCCCAGAGAGGTGAGTAACTTGCCTAAGGTCACACAGAGTAAGTGGTGCAGCCAGGATTTGAACCCAGGCAGTCAGGCTGCAAGTCCTGTGGTTCTAACCACAGTGCTCTGCTTTCTTTCTGAGCAGATGCTGGAGTGTGGACCTAATTCCCTGGTAAACTTGCTCCAATAAAGAGGCCTGATAAGGACTCTCTCACTTGGATGGACAACCAACATTTAAAAAATGGAACCCGGCTGGGTGGGGTGGCTCACGCCTGTAATCCCAGCACTTTGGGAGGCTGAGGCGTGTGGATCACCCAAAGTCAGGAGTTCCAGACCAGCCTGGCTAACATGGCAAAATCCTGTCTCTACTAAAAATACAAAAATTAGCCGGGCATGGTGGCACATGCCTGTAATCCCACCTACTCAGAAGGCTGAGGCTAGAGAATGACTTGAACCCGGGAGGTGGAGGTTGAGGTTAGCTGAGATCATGCCACTGCACTCCAGCTTGGGGGATAGAACAAGAGTCCGTCTCAAACAAACAAACAAACACCACACACACACAAAATGGAACCCATTAGTACTTCTCCCACATTGTCCTGTGCCGCATTTGTTAAAACCATCCCTAGCTACACACTCTCCCATGCCAGAAACTTCAGAGTCAACTTTTAATGTAAACATTTGGTGAGGGACCTACTAGGCAACACAGGCACATGCCACAAAACCCAAGATTCCAAGTCTGTTTCCCTCCTACCACTGCCTCCCAGTGTTACGGGTTGACCTGTGTTCCCCAAAAAGATACATTAAGTCCTGACTCCTTTTCCATGTGGGTATGACCTTATTTGGAAATAGGGTCTTTGCAGATATAATCAAGTTAAGATGAGGCTATTACAGTGGGCCTTAATCTATTTTGACTACTGTCCTTACAACAAGATGGAAATTTGGACACAGACACAGAGGGAAGAGGGCCATGTGAAGATGGAAGCAGAGATTGGAGTGATGCTGCCACAAGCCAAGGAACGCCTGCAGCCACCAGAGGCTGAAAAAGTCAAGGAAGGATCCTTGACTTTAGAGGGAGGCTTTTGAAGGAGTATGGCCCGGCAGCACATTGGTTTTGGATTTTTAGCCTCTAGAAAGGTGAGACAATAAATGTCTGTTGTTTGAAGCCAGCCAGTGTGTGGTACTTTGTAACTGCAGCCCTAGGAAACTGATACTCCCAGCTTCCCAATTCCCCTCTTTGGAGACATCTCTGGTTATCCGTTTCTTATCCATCCTTCCAGAGGCAGCCTAAGCATGTACAGCAAATACACGTGTGTGTATTTCACACAAGGCCAGTGCTGACACTGTATACCCTGCTATGTATAGATTATTTTTTATTTGAGAACACTCCAGGACCATTTTTTAAATTGTGATAAAATAGACATAACATCAAATTTATCGCTTTAACCATCTTTAAGTGTACAGATCTGTGCATTAAGTATATTCACATTGTTTTGCAACCATCTATCTCCATCTGAAACTCTGAACGCATTAAACACTCACTCCCCCATTCCTGCTCCCCCTGCCACCAGGGCCACTTAGAATATTTATCACTCCCTCTTCTTGACATTCATCACCAAGTCCTGCTGCTTCTGTCTTCTCTGTTTCTGTTGCATCCTTTCCTGTTTCTCCATCCTCACTGCTCCTGCCTTCCTCCGGCTGTCAGCCTCTCACGTGGATCACTGACTCCAGACTTCCCTGCCTCTGCCCGCCTCAGCCCACTGTCTACAATGCCAACAGCCCATCTTTCTAAAATATAGATCTGTTGTCATTTCCTTGTTTACAAATCTGCGACAGCTCCTACCCCTTGCAGATACTGCCACAGTTCTTTTGCGTAGCATAAAAGACCTTCCATGGTGAGTTTGGTCCTGCCATCAGCTCTGTAACCAATGCCTGGTGCAGGGCCCATCCCACAGTGGGTGCTCCCTGTTTGTTGAGCCCTATGCTCTCTCTGTCTGAATTCCTTGTGTTTCTTCCAACAGTTTCCCACCTTGAGGCCTTTGCATATGTGGTTCCCTCTGTGTGGACTTATTTCTCTAATGCCTTCTCCTCTTCTTCCCCGTTTTCACCTTCTCCACCTGATACATTTCTTTATTCTTCAGGATTTCAATCACATGGCACCTCAGCAGGGAGGTCATTTCTTGCTCCCTCAAACCTAGATCTCTACTGACCTCCCTAGAGCAGTCACCACATTCTTCTGTAATTACGTGTGGGCCTCTCTGCCCACCTCCCACCCAGCCAAGCACAGAGCAGGCCAGCACACCGCAGGTGCTCCACACATGTTTGCTGAGTGCAAGGTACTAGCCTGGCTCCTCAGGCAGGCTCCAAGGCCTGTCCCTGACTCTGTGAAGCGAGGACAGCTGAACCCCAAAGCAACTCCCCAGGGATCAGGCAGAGGGCAGTTTTTCTGCTTTCTGGGAGGCGCTAATGCATTGACATCAGTTCGGGGGAGGCAGTGGCTCCAAATGGGTCACCACGGGGCCGTGGCGTGGAGTGTGATGTCTGCTGGAGGTGAAGAAGGGGTTGGCAGCCCAGCCGGAGAGTCTGTGGGGAGTTGCAGGATTTGTTCAGGGCCAGCTAAGGACAGGGCATTCAAGGAGAGAGGAGAGAGAAGTTTCTGACTCTGTGAGAGGCTGGGGAGTTTTCCAAGGCCTCATAGAGCCACGCGCTGGGCCCAGGTGCTCAGCCTCTGCAGGTGACCCGTGGAGGGAAAGATTGGGGAGGTCCGAGGTCTGAATTCAGGGGTCAACGTGTGGACACGACTGGGGGAAATGGCTGGTGCGGATGCAGCTCTAGATGGCTTTTGGAAAGCCATAAGCCCTTTGCCCCATAAGATACCAAGCCTTTCTTTAAAGCAGGAGCATGACCCTGACCCTGCCCCTGCAAGGTCCTGAGGAGCTGTCCGAACCCCTGATGGATGTGTCCCTCCCTCCTCACTTCCTCTCTACCCCTCACCCTGTTTCGCTTTCTTTGTGGCACTCAGGCTCTATGAAATAATCTTGCTCATTGGTTCGCTATTGTTTACCATCCGTATCACCCCAGTGACATTTAAGTCCTGGGGACTCCATGTCTCCTGACCCCAGAAAAAGATCAGGTACCATACAGATCTCAGGAGGGAATGGATGGTAACTTTTGACACCAACGGTTGGAATTCCCCTTATCTGGATGATCTTCTTCTCAAAGGGCCACAGAGGTTGTCCTGTGTGGGCTGGGCAGGCCTCAGCACCCCATTCATCTTTGGTAAATGAACCTGAACTTCCAGCTGTCATTATAGAGTCGTATTTTAGGAAAAGTGCTGTTGAGGCCCAGCCTTCACCTTATAATCCAATCTGGCCCACACCAGACAAATAACAAAACCTGTCAGCCTCAAAAGGTGCCCAGGGCACCTGGGAAGGGTTGAAAGTAGCAGGTCATAGAGTGGTGCAATTCGTTAAATTCATCCCTGACCCCCGCCAAGTTTCCCCAGCTCACAAGGCAGCTGTTACTACCAGCTTTACAGAGGATGAACCAAGTCCTGTGAGATGGGGGAGGGGACTTGCCCAAGGTCACCTGCTGGAAAGCAGCAGACCTAGATGAGAGCATCTGTGTGGGGATTGGCACTTAGTAGGTGCTCAATAAATAGAGCAAAGGCAAGAATGTAATGACTCAGGTTTCCTGGGTCCCATTCTAATACTCTTTGCAGCTTACCACCCCTAAACTTTCCCATTCTGGAACAGCTCAAAATCTGGTTTACATGGCAGAAACACTCGCAAAATGAGTAACCATTTTCTGAAATAAACTCGTGGTTCGAACAGCCCCCAAATCCTGTTGATAGGTACCATTTATCAGCTAAGAGAGGACTTAAGAACGCCGCTGACTACCTTTATTTTAACACGGCCTTCACTCCAGAGCAGAAAAATGGCCTCTTACATGAGGAAAATGACAGTATTTACTCTGCATATTTCAAAACCAGTAATTAAGAAAACATAAGAAACCCTGTCAAATGTATTAATTGCTCTTTTCTTCCCTTCCACTGCCCTCCCCACTCCTTCACCTTCCAAAGAACAAGAAAAAAGGCGGCGGGGGGGGGGGGGTGGCGGGAAGAATTCACAGGTTTGTATTATCTGATACTTTAATTAAGGAAGAATAAATGGGACACCACTGTGAGCTTAGAAACGCAGCCTCATGGAATGGAATTCCGTTTTGAATAAACCTGATCACCATGGTGAGACTTTCCCTTAGCTGCGTAAAGACAAAAGCAGAGCTCTGGCAGCTTTTGATCAAGGTCACTCTGCAAATCAATGGCAGTGCCAGCATCAGACCTGGGAATCCTTGACTCTGGTCTCTCTGTCCCGGCTGGTATCCAGGCTGCCTCCCACCAGGGAACCTCGGCCAGCTGGTAGGTAATTATATGTGCTAATAGTCACTGACACTCCAGCCGCCAACACCACGTCCCAAGTTCCCGCATTGTTAGAACACCAAACTGCCTTCCCCTTTCTAGGGCTGTTTATTTAGAAAGAAGGAGCTCAGCTCTGACTGACTCAGAACTAGGAGCCCACCCGGCAACTTCTAAAATGAATGTCTGGGAGGGGAGAGAGGCAAGGAGACTGTAGTTTTACATTATTTGCCAAGTCCTCCATTCTAGCCCTGCTCTGCCTCAGAGCAGCTGTGTGACCTTGGACAAGTCCCATAACCTCAGTGGGCCTCAGCCTTCTCATCTGTAAAATGGGATAATAAAGGCTGTCTTGCACAGTTGTTGGGGACAGCTATGTACATGCCACATGGACTGTAAGTGTAAGAAACAGGGTGGGGCCCTGGTATCTATCTGTTGGGTGTCTTGAAAGAACAAAACTTCTTTGATCCTGTTACCTGCAAAATGGAGACAGTAATTCCTACTTCATGTCACATTAAATGAGATTAGAAAATATACGTGTAGATATATCTGTATGTTGATTAGTCTGAAAAATGTGTGTTCTTTTTGAAAGAAATGGTTTATCCTTTCATGTCCTGAATTTTTTGTAGCTAATAGAACTTGTAAGTCCTTCACTTACTATTTAGGTAAGCTAACTCAATATTTTAGTTTTCTCTTTGAAGATGATTTCCAAATCAAATGAAAATTTAGCTCGAACAATCAATCAGTATATTTTCTGTACACAAATCATCATTCAGGAGACAAATGAGTCAAGAATGAAGACATAAATGATTAAAAAGAGCCCAGGGACTCAGAGGAACCAACTTCCTCTGTTCCTCTGTGCATTCTGGCCTGTGTGCACATCACATTCACATCCTGAAAGCCAGGGCTGAGGCTTCAAACTGGACAGATGCCGAAATTGAAATCCTTGGTGTGACTGTCAGAATGACACACAATTGGTTGCTAGACCATGCAGAAAGAACTCTGTGCTGGGGGAGGGGTGCAGAGATGGACAGTGGCCCCTGAGGCTCATGTTCAGTCTGCAAAATTGTGAAAAGGGACAGAGCCATCCAGAAGATAGCATCCTCCAAGAGGGCTTGTCTAGGTCTAGGGTGAGGGAGCAGAAAAATGACACATGGTTGTATCAGTGGGTCTCTGGGTGTGATATGTGGCTCCCAACTCTGTCACTTACCATCTGTGTGATGTTGGCAGAGTTACCTAATGTCACTAAGCCTTGATTCCCTCCTCTGCAAAATGGGGCAGCACTGCTTTTTTCTGGATACCAATGTTTGTTTTGAGGCTCTTATGAGAAAGTATTAAAGGTCTTCAAAAATTATAGAATAATACCTAAGTAGGAGCCGCCTCATTATTTCAGTGGTAGCAGAGGCTCGGGGAATTTAGTTAAAAATGACCGCTTTATAGGCACTTACTTCCTTTCAGGCATTGTTTGAGTGAATAGTGCACATTCATTATCCCACTTCGTGCTCACACCAACCTCTAAGCAGAGCTGCTATTCACATTTCTGCATTACTCATGGGAAAACTAAGGTCCAGAGAGGTTAACGAGCTTGCCCAGGTTTGCACAGTTGATTAACTCTGGTGGTGAGATCTGGACCCAGGCAATGGCATCCTGGAGCCCAGGCTCCTAACTTTTAAGTTGTGGGGTCTCCTGAAGGTATGACAAACAAGGAACGCTTTGTCAGTTAGCACTAAGAAAACATCTAACCTTTCCTGTCACCCAGCAGTCCCAGGCTTCCTGCAAAAGGAAAGCAGGAGCTGCAAAGACATCCAGGTTGGAGATCAGTGCAATGGGCAGGAGTGGTGGGAGTGAGAATGTCCCCCCCACCCCTGAAAACAGGAGGCAGGACAGTCTGGTGGCAGAGGCTGGACTTAGAATAGGACCACAAGAATTTCTTCCTTGGTACCTCTACCTACAAGCTGCTCTACCAATGGTTCCTAATCTATAAAATGGGAAGATTATGCCAACCTCATGATGCCCCTTCAGGGATTAAAGGAAATAAATCTTTTGTTGCAATTGATAACTAGCACATAGTAGGTACTCAGTGAATGACCTCACCTCTCCCTGAGATGGGCTGTTATTGTAGGTGGCAAGGTACAAGGCATGGTGGCACAACCAGAAAATGCCTGGACAAAAATCTGAAGGCATGAAAGCTCAGTGGTTAGAACTATGATCCCAGGGCTCTGGGTTGCCTGAATTCATATCCTGACTCTATTATTTACTACTCCTGTGACTTTGAGCATGGTATTTAACCTATCTGTGCCTCAGTTTCCTTACCTTTGAAGTGAGCATAATCACAGTACCTACTTTACAGCGTTTGGGAAATATTCATCTGGGTAAAGCACTTAGAACAGTGCTCGGCATGTGGTAAACATCCAATAAATGCTAGCAATGATGACTTTGACTAGCTCTCTGCATGTTCTTGGGCTGAGGGACAGCTCTGGGCCTTCAGCGGGCTGTTTCATACCGCAGACCCACTATTTCCTTGCAGAACCCCAATCAGATCTGAAAGGGCAGAACTCTCCGCCCTTGGCCCAGTTGGATGAGCTGTGGAGGACAGGCAGTCTCCCATCAGTGGGTAGGAGGGGACTTGAAAATGATGACAATGACACCTGGGAAACAGCAAACAGCTGGAAGTGGGGGGAGTAAGGAAAGTGCATGCTCTTAGGTTTGTGCGTGTGCGTGCGCGTGAGCGTGCACACACACACACACGCCCCACTGGATTTATGTGCTTTTTGCATTTAAAGCCAGATTATGACTCACCTGAGTGAGTTCTTTTATTTCTCTTGCTTTGGCTCAAAATGAGCACCCACGCAAGGGGCCCCTGAGTGACCCAGGAGTAATTCCCACCTTGATGGAGGAGAGCCCTGGATACAGGCCTGAGGAATGCAGAGAGGACCACTCCATCCTCACGCAAGTGAAAACGCAGAGGCGCTCTCTGACCCAGCCAGAAATTTCACTCTGCAAGGTTTGGTTAGAAAACTACAGGAAGACCGGATTTTACCGGGAGAGGAGAGAGAGAGGGAGAAGCTAGGCGCAGAGAGAATAGCCAGAGAGAAGCCACACCGACATCTGTAATCTAAGAATCGGGCCTCGCAGCGTTCTTTAATCCCTGCAACTCCAGGGACCTGCTTATTGTTCAGCCCGCGCCTGCCACTTCAACCAGGGAGCCTCCACCCCAGCGCCGCCGAGGTGTGCGGGGCTCTAATTGGAGAGGTGGAGGTTGCAAGCCCGGAGCCCTCCCTCCCCCGCCGCCCCACGCCGGCCCCCGCGCCTACCTGAGCTGGCGCGGTTCGCAGTCCACACCGGGCAGCAGCAGCCGGGCCGCCTGGCGGACGTCGTCGCTGTCCATGGAGAAGCTGCGGCGGTGGCCGGCGTGCGCCACGGCCACCCGGATCCACTCCATCAGCGGCGGCAGCACGAGGAAGGGCCTGCGGCGGGAGGAGGGACCCAGAGATGCGCGTTAGGGCCTCCCTGGAGGCAGGGGCTGCCGGCTCGGCCCCACCCCCTGCTCGGGGGATTCCCCCCCCCATCTCCCGACTCCCCAGCCCACTCCCCGCTTTCCCTGGAGACCCTGCCTCTGAATTCCAGAGTAGTGGGAGAGCCTTTGGAGACATCCGGACCGCACCGGTGACCCCGGGGCAGGCTCTCTGGAATCCTTGGGCCTCAGTTTCCTCATCTGTAACCTGGGGATAATGTGACTAGGAAAGGCTAGGAGGTAACTGATCTGGGAATATTATCCCTTTCGGCGATCATGTGAACATAAGGATGAGTCACTTGAAGCACCAAGCGCAGGGTCTGGAGCGGCGGAAAACCAATCAGCGCCCGGTGTTATTTCTATTTGGGGCTCCCTGATTGTGGGCCCAAGCCTAAGGTGTCCGCTAGCGCTTCCTTCCCATCTGCAGCCTGGTCCCTGTTGTCTTTCTGGAGCTCTTTCAGGCTTCAGCTCTGCCCAGGCAACATGCTGCCAAAAGGCTTTAGCACCTGGAAAAGGCTCTCTAAAGAGAGCCAGGTTAACAGGCAGCCTTCCCCCAGACCCAGCCAGGCTGGGCAGCCGCCCAGTGGCGCCCACAATTTGAGGCCCCTTGGACCTTGGTCACACCCCTGAAACTCTGAGAGCCTCAAGTTCCCTGCCTGCTAATTGGATCATGGTAGGCTGTTGCAAGCTTGTTGCAAGCATTAACTGAGACAATGCCTACCACTGAAGGACAACTTTCTAAGTGCAATGCATTCGTGCCATCTTCCTATCTCTTCCAGTGATGATAAACTCTGTCCTCACATTAGGATTACTGGAGAAGATTTTGAAAAAAATAATGACACTTGAGTCCTGTCCCAGGCATTCTGATTTAATTGGTATAGGGTGCAGATGGACACAGGTAGTTTTTAAAACCTCCCCATGTGAATTTAATGTGCATCAGAATTATCTGGAGAGTTTGTTAAAATACAGACTGCTGGGTCTCATTCCCAGAGTTTCTGATTCGATAGATCAGGAGAGGTACCCAGGAAATGCATTCCTAACTGGTTCCTGATACGGATGCTGCTGGTCTGAGGACCACATTCTCAAAGAACCCCTGCTCTAAAGTCATCGTGAGAGGGCCTGGGAATCATCTGGCTCTATATCCAGTGATGGTGATTGTGTTAGAGTCCAAGAACTTAATTTTAACAGGCAGCCCCTGCGATTCTGATTTAGGTGGCCCAAGGACCACACTTTGAGAAACGCACTATGTAGATCCAAAAGGTTTCCTGCCATTCAGCAAGGGTCAGACGAGCATGAAGCCAGTGGGGTTCCCCAGGTGCAAAACTGAAGGAGGCCAGGTTGTGCAAATATATTCTGGGCATGTTTCTTGCCGCCCCCCGCCCTGGGGCTGCCATTCAGTCCAGCATGACCACCATGGCATTGAGAAGAGGATGACAGGTAGATGGGGTTACAAGTCAGCCAGCCCCCTTGAGAAATGCAGATGTCATGAGCTTCCCAGAAAGTTTTTGGTGGCAGATGCCAGTTTTCCTAACGTCAGATCTATTTATCCGATGTTAATAATATTCAGCAGCTCAGCCATTTACAGTCATTCATGGTCTCATCTGAATGCCTAGGACCAACCTCTGTGCTAGTTATGATTATGCCCATTTCATTGATCAGGAGCATGATGTTGATTCAGGTTAAGTATCATGCCCTGGACCACAAGACTAGCAAGAGCTGGGAGTCAGACCCAAGTTATTTGACTGCATATCCAATGTGATATCGACATTCTGTTGTCCAACTTGGTAGCATGCACTCTGTTACTCAGCATGCACCTGTCACCCCAGGGGATCTGATCAGGTCATGGACTCTTGCTGGTATGCAATGGGCTAATTCCTGTTCATGCAGCTCAGCCTCCTGTCTGTAAGGCTTGAAGCCCTTTAAAAATCCACATCACATGTAACCTTCAAACCACAGGCTAAATCCCATTTCTCCCTAGATGTTCCTCCTGACTTTATCCCACTTGAATCCCTCGCATTGTGGGCCTCACCCCAGAGGACTCCTCTGGCCTTACCCGCTGCTTCTGCAAATGCCCCATTAGAATGTAAACTCCACCAGGGCAGGGAATGGGGACTTCTTGGATCACCACTCCTGCTGCAGCCCCAGGACGCTGCCCGGCACACTGTAGGCATTTAATAAATATTTGCTCATGTCACAGACTAAGATTTACCAATTTCTTACTCGGTGAAACCAATAAAATTGCGTTTCTGGACCTGTGGACCTCTCTGTGGGGCAGAGTCCCAAGGATTTTCTGCCTGAATCAGCCTGCTTCTTAGGCTGTCTCCCTCATTCTCCCATTCTCTCCATCACCTAAACTGAATCAGGCACTCAATAAACACACATTGACTTGAAATTGAATTGGATTCTACTGTCTCAGGTGAGCAGAACTTATTTTTGTCACAGTGTTTCCATCACTGTTGGAAACCAGCCCCAAGTGCTCAGAGAACTCCTCTCTGGATTAGGTTTCAGAGGCACCTCCCACCATCATTCTTTTGCTCAGTGGCCCCAAAGCACAGCCCACAACCCTGAGTCCCTGGGGGACTGTATCTCCATCACAGAACTGCCCTTGGGCTGCTGCCTTTCATGTTAGATGCCAAGCGAGGCCCAGGGCACACAGCCAACGCCTGGTGAATGCCAAAGAATAGAAAAAAAAAAAAAGGCTCTGCTGCCTTCAAAATAACACCTTTACCAAGACAGCTGGCAAGCCCCAGAATAAGACACCTTGAACCGCAGGATTCCAGCCTCTCCTGGAATTTTCTATGTACCTATTCTCTCCTTTCAACATTGCCTTCTTTTTGTCACTCTGACCTTAATAGTTTATAAGCTCATGAATTCTTTGCCAGTAACTCATTTAAAAATCTTCTTATCTTGTCTACTCAGAGGGGAAAAATAGCATTATTTGTGATGTTTTCTTTGGAGTAATTGGAGATGGGAAAGAATTCGAGGGCCCTGAGTTGAGGAGAGGGTGGAGAATGCTGAAGAAAAAATCTTGCATTCTCTTTATACATTTTTTTTAAGAGAACAATGTTCCACTGGTTGTCTCCTTTATTCTGAAGTTGTTTGCAGTGACTAAAACCCAAAAGAAGCTTGAGGAGCTCATGGTTTAGTGAAGTGGTTCTTAGACTTTGTTGAACATCAGAATCACACGAAGAGCTTGTTAAAATGGCAACGGCCATGATTTTAAATCCAGAGTTTGGCTCCGATAGGTCTTGGGGTAGGGCCTGGGCATCTGCATTCTAAATAAGCTCCCCTGGAAATTCTGGAGCAAGGCAGGTTTGTTAATCCCTGACCGGGTGGCCTGAGATGAGCAGAGGAGGGAGATGGTCCACCCAAACAGGACAGTGGCCATCTACATCTTCACTGTGGTGTTAGGAGAGGTATGTAGGGTGCAACTGGAGGCTCTGGAAGGAAAGAGAAAGCCGTGATGGGCTTCCTTGCAGGGTCAAGCCAGCATGTCAGCTCAGGATGGTTGTTGAGCCCAGATTCAAGTAGGAGATGGAGAACATACACGGACACAGCCTTTCTCTGAAATGGTGAAGAGAGAGCTGGTGATGAGGCTGACCATCCAGGATGGAAAAGGAGTTTGGCTGGGGAGTCTGGGTACTAGAAAGAATGTTACAGGATGTGGGGAAGGCCTGGTTTGGGATTCCGCAGAACTGAATCCCAGCCCTGGATCTGGCAGGAACTCACTGGAGGGCTCCTCTGGCCCATCAACGTTTTGGCTTTCAGTGTCTTCACCTATAAAATGGGGTGAGTTTGGATCAGATGGTCTATTTCAGGGCTCAGCAAACCTTTTCTGTAAAAAGCTAGCTAGTAAGTATGTTAGGCTTTATGGGCCATATGGTCAGTCTCTGTTGCTACTACTCAACTCTGCCATTGCAGTGAGAACAGCCACAGATGATACACAAATGAAGGAGCTTGGCTGTGTTCCAATAAAACTTTACTTACAAATGCAGATGGTAGGTCAGAGGTGGCTACCATTAGCCTGTTCACTTCTTTCCAATGCTAATATTCTTTGATTCTATTGGAAAAACCAGTTGCTGGGGCTTTAGGAAGTACCTAGTGTGTGGACTAGGGAAGATGGAGAGAAAACCATGGAAGTCCTAATGATAGACAGAAAGTTTTGGGGAGATCAGAAGATAGGACCCTCCCACAAAGAGGTCATGGTTGGATATGGGGAATATTGAGCCACAGGCATATCCAGAGGTAGTATATTAAAAGGTATTGAAAGGGTTGCTGAGGGTGAGGTTGGAGACGTGGTAAAGAATGTGGAGTAGACATGTAACCTAGGAGTGAGAACATCCATGGGGTCTGGAATTCATCGCACACGCTAAACTGCCTTGTTCTGGGGTTCAGAGAAAATACCTATTATTATGGGCTGAACTGTGTTCCCCCAAATTCCTATGTTACAGCCCTAGCCCCCAGTACTCAGAATGTGCCTGTATTTGGAGAGAGAGCCTTTGAAGAGGTAATAAAGTTAAAATGAGGCCAATAGAGTGGCCCTAATCTGGTCTGACTGGTGTCCTTAGAAGAAGAGGAGATTAGGACACGAGAGACACCAGGGTTGTGTGTGCACAGTGGGGCAAGAGGGTGGCCATGGAGAGCGGCCTCAGAGGAAGACAACCCTGCCAGCAGCTTGATCTGGGGCTTCCAGCCCCTCCAGAGTGGGGAAGAAATCAATTTCTGTTGTTTAAGCCACCTGGTCCATGGCATTTTGTTATGGCAGCCCCAGCAAACCAATATACTTGAGGTTGGACATTTTGAAGAAAACTTGAGCAAAGGGTCCCCAAACCAAGAAATCCTATTTTGAGGTTTCAGTCTGCAGTAGAGGGGCTTCAACTGGAAGCTCAAACTCCTTAGAAAGCTGATGGTGTTTGGTTTGTTTCCTTTGACCTAGTGCAGTAGGGGATGGGGTCAAAGCATTTGAGGATTGTACAGTGCTGTGGTTAGGGGCACGGGCTCTGGAGAAAGACTGATTGGAACGGGATTCCAGCTCTACCGTCTAGCGGTGGGAACCTTGAACAAGATATTTCAATTGTCATGCCTCAGTTCTCTCACTGGGAAAATGGGGATAATAACAGCACCCACTTCAGAGGGTATGGTTGGCTGAAGAATGTCCCCACCCCTAACCCAAGATGTCCACATCCTAATCCCTATAACCTGTGAAAGCTGCCTTATCTGGCTAAATGGACTTTGCACGTGTGATTAAGTTCAGGATCCTCCAAGTGGGCCCTAAATGCAGTGACAAGGGTCTTTATCAAAGGCAGGCAAGAAGGTCAAAGGAGAAAGGAAAAGAAGCAGTGGAAGAGGTTAGAGTAATGAGAGGAGGAGCCACGAGCCAGGTAATGCAGGCGGCCTCTAGAAGTTGGAGAAGGCAAGGAAATAGATTCTCTCCCAGAGCCTCCAGGAGGAACCAACCCTTCCTACACCTTGACTTTAGCCCAGTGAGGGTGATTTTAGACTTCTAGCTGCCAGAACTGTTAAGAGAAGAATTTTGTGTTGTTTTAAGCATCCATGTGTGTGGTAATTTTTTACAGCAGTCACAGGGAACAAATAAACAGGGTTATTGGAAGAATTGAATGGGATGATGTATGTAGCGTGGCGCCCAGTACCGAGAAAGTGCTCAATAAATGGGGGCTGTTATTATCATCACCACCAACATTGTTTTTAGCATCACTCACCTTCTCCCTGTCAGGTGCAGGAAAAGGTCTTGCTACACAGAGCGACATAGAGGGATGTTCCTGCCTTTTCTTTACAAATAGATGCAAACCTCTGCAGTTGCTATAGCCTTCCCTTTGTAAACTATGCGGCCCTGACTTTTCATCTTTGTTATTTGTTGAGTGTTTCTTAGACTGGAGAGGAATTTAGATATTTGTGGTTTAGGAAGCTCATAATTCCAGAGACACAGAGAGTGAAGGAAAAGCAGCTACATTGATAGTAGACCATATCCGGTGCTGGTTTCTATAGCAATACTCATTGTAACATCACTGCATCTGTGGGCACCAAAGTCAGGAAGATGGTAGAGGTAAGAGGTGGCCACGGCTGGTTACTATAGTGATAGCCCTACTGTGCGAGGCACAGTCCAACTGCCCACGAGGGTGGTTTCTGCAGATGTCCTGGAGTGGGGGAAGCCAAGGTAGTGTTCTAGGTCAGTGCTTCTTAAATGTTTCTGTGCCTTTGAGTCACCTGGGATCTTGTTAAAATGCAGATTCCGATTCAGAGGGTCTGGGGCAGAGCCTGAGATTCTGCATTTCTTTCATTTCTTTCTCTATTTTTTTTTTTTTTTAGATGGAGTCCTGCTGTGTCGCGCAGTGATCTCGGCTCACTGCAACCTCTGCCTCCTGGGTTCAAGCAATTCTCCTGCCTCAGCCTCCTAAGTAGCTGGGATCACAGGCATGCACCACCACGCCCAGCTAATTTTGTATTTTTAGTAGAGACAGGGTTTCACTATGTTGGCCAGGCTGGTCTTGAACTCCTGACCTCAGGTGATCCACCTACCTTGGCCTCCCAAAGTGCTGGGATCAGAGGCATGAGCCACCGCACCCAGCTGAGACTCTGCATTTCTAATGAACTCGAGGTAATGATGCAGCTGCTGGTCTATGGAACATATTTTGAGTAACCATGACCCACAGGGAATCATGACTCAAGCCAGAAACCAGGGAAGGTGAATTCTGTTATTAAGTGGGGGAGAAAAAGGGGTCACAGGTCCAGGAGACAATGGAATAGAAGGAGTTGAGCTGGTGCATCAGATTGACAGAGCCTGGTTCATGAGCCTTTGTCAAGCTGCAAGTGAGGTTGGGAAAAGTTAGTGCCTGGTGGCTTCAGTTTTTATCATAAAGGTGGATTCTGTCTCCACCTGGATTCTCATTTAGTCTTCCAACAACCCTATGAAGCACTTCAGTCTTGGGGAGTTTGTTCTGAACCAAGCATTGTCTGCAGACGATTTTGTATTCATAGCAGTATTTAGTATCATCCTGGGAATATAAGCACTTGAGAAAGACACCTTGTGATGTTAATTTTATGTATCTACTTGGCTAGGTCACAGTATCCAGATATTTAGTCAAACACTAGTCTGGACATTACTCTGAATTTTTAGATGAGATTAACATTTAAATCAGTAGGCTTTGAGTAAAGCAGATTATCTTCCATAATGTGGATGGGCCTCATCCAAACAGTTGGAGGCATTAAGAGAAAAAAAAGACTGATTTTTCCCCAAAGAGGGAATTCTGCCAGTCGACTTGAGCTGCAACCTCAACTCTTTTCTGGGTCTCCAGCCTGCTGACCTACCCTGCAGATTTTGAACTTGCCAGTATCCACAATCTTGTGAGCCAATTCCTTAAATCTGTGTATATATATAAAGCATATTAGCCAAGGCTCTCCAGAGAAACAAAACCAGTAGGATATGTGTGTGTTGATCAATCTGTCTCTCTATCTGTCCACTCACCATTTATTCCTTCCATCCATCTATCCATCCATCCATCCATCCATCCATCCACCCACCCACTCATCCATTCCATCCACACATCCATCCATTCATCCACCCAGCCACCCAGCCATCAATTTATCCAACCAGCCACCCATCCATTCATTCATCCACCTACACATCCACCCATACATCCAACCATCCATCCATCCAATCTCCTTTCCACCAACATGTACACACATCCTGTGGGTTCTGTTCCTCTGGAGAAACCTGACTGACACACTCCTGCAATGGGATTTAGTTGCATGCAGGGACATAGCCTTCTCTTTCTACTGCTGATTCTGCCTTCCTCACCATCATACACAATTGGCTGAGGCAGGGAGGAAGCTCAGTGTGCTAGATCCCATGGAGGACGACTTCCCCACATCCTGACTATGCACAATACACCACTTGGGAACCATGAAACAGAGGCCTCGTGGAGAGAGTCAGTGCTTTTAGGGAAAAGTAAGCCATTTTGTACCAAAGTACAAGTCTTCTGCAGTGTGAAGGTCAGTGCCACTTATGAGTGATTACATAAATTGCCTGAAATGGGGCAAGTGGGCAAAGGGCACAGGTGAGGAGGTGATTTCTACAGATGCTGCCCAGACACATGTGACTGACCAAGGAAGCATCTCTGGCTTTCCAGCTGCACATCCTAAGAAAGGTGATTTAGAGGGCTGAGGGCTGCAAACAGCGCCGAGGACAGGCAGGTCTAGGCAGAGCGAGCAAAAATGATACATGAATAACAACAACCTCCACCCCCCCCGCAAACAGCTACACATCCCGTAGGCTTCATTTCCCTTCCCATCCCAGAGAAGGATTCCTTTTCTCTTCCCTGCTTCTGCTTCCCTGGGGACTTGGCTCAATCACTTATCTCCCTGCAGTCCCATGACTTCAACCTCCATCTCCTCTCTGTATGTTTCCCATCGGTATTTAGGCATTCAACATGCTCCAGGCTCTCACAATTTAAATAGGATGTGAGCAAAACTGTAAGAATTCACGGTCCTCCTGGAGCATTAGCCTGGATGCTCCATCTAGTTCTCCATCTTCAGGGAGTCTCCAGATCACCTGGGGAGTTGGTGAAAATGGATATTCCTGGGTCTGTACCTTTTGCTTGGTGTGTTAGTTTCCTATGACCGCTGTAGCAAAATACCACAAACTTGGTGGCTTGAAACAACAATCTGGTGGCCATATGTTGGACTTCTGGCCTCTCACAGCTCTGGAGGCCAGAAGTCCAAAATCAAGGTGTTTGCAGGGCCTCCCCTCCCTCGTGGAGATCTAGGAGAGGGTCTATTCCTTGCCCCTCTCAGCTTTTGGTGGTAGCTAGCATTCCTTGGCTTGTGGCTAGTCACTCCAGTCTCTATCTGTGTCTTACATCACTTTCTCCTTCTTTGTGTCAAGCATCCCTCTCTCTTATAAGGATACTTGTGATGAGATGTAGGGCCCACTCAGATAATCTAGGAGAATCTCATGTCAACATTAACAGAATCACATCGGTAAAGACTGTGTTTCTTTATAAAGTAGCATTTTCAAGTTCTGTGCATTAGGACTTGATCATTTTGGAGCTATTTGTGATTTACCCTGCTGCACTTGGCATCTGCATCTTATCTCTTATTCTCTGTAGGTATTTTCTGATGCTGACCAAAGGCTGAGACCCTCAGGTCTAGAGAGTGCTAGCTGTGAACTGCAGGATGCTCAGCAAGCTCAGTGTCCATCACATACCACGTGGGGACCAGCCAGCCAGACTGTGCCTCTCTCCGCTAGCTGCTGCCTGTGCCACAGACCGGCCTGGTTTAGGAAGGCAGAGGCCTCTGTGGAGGAACCTGATCTCAAATGGGGTGGGATGATGATGGGGTCCAGGATATAAATGGCCCTGGGAGGGGAGCCACAGCCTCAGAAGTGGAGAAGCCACAGGCTCCGTGTGAGGCTGCCGCAGAACACTCCTTGCAGGCTTGGGCACAAAAAATAAACATCCAGGAGGCAGCAGAGGCTGTACAGCTTCATATCCTGAGAGAGGTGGCTCTAGAAGCCTAAAAGGGCAGGGCCTGGCCTGGTCAGGGCCAAGAGGCAAAAGCCAGGGTGGGCTCCTAGGGGCCATGTGGGCCTGCTTCTGCCTCCAAAAAAAAAAAACAACCATAAAAATTAGCAAAAGGCAGCACACAGCCTTACAGATTACAGAGGAAACCCACTACACTTTCACATCTGGTGCTGACGTGGCAGAAAAGGTATGTACTCTGACGATGTTTGTGCCAGGCTTCATCATTTGCTAGCTGTGGGACCTTGGGCAAACTACTCACCATCTCTGTGCCTCAGTTTCCTCATATGTGAAACAGGGGAACTGTAAGGCCATACCTCAGCATTATTGTGAAGATTAAGGGAGAGAATGTCAGTAAGGTGCTTAGCACATAGTAAATGCTCAACAAACTTAGCTACTATTGAGGGCTTGTTGTATGTGAAGCAAGGCTCTGAGCATTTTTCTGATGTTAGCTCATTTGATAATGACAAGACCCCTAAAGTAAGTGCTATTATTAGATAATAAAGTAGAGGCACAGAGAGATTACCTAACTTACCTAAGGACACACAGTTATAAGCAGCAGTGCCAGGATATACCACAGGCAGCTGGGCTCAGAGCCAGGCCTATTACCCATGCATTATATCATTTCCAGGCAGAGGCGAACAGCATGTGTACAAAGGCCCAGAGGCAGCCTGGAGCCTGGTGCTTTGGGCCTCAGCTTGTTGTGACTGGGGCTGAGACACAGAGAGCAACGGAAGGAGAGGGACTGGTGGGAGGCAATGTTGGAGAGAGAGGCAGGGGGAGGGGCACACAGGTAGGGCCTGCAACTTCTGGAATAAAACTGTACGTTCCTAATATTTTTATTCTTCCTCAGATAGGATTGCAGTTGAAAAATACAAAATCAGAAATGTATTTGAAAAAAAACCCATCAAGAATGGATTGACATCCAATCCCACTGGAAACAAGAAAAAAAAAAAAAAAGAATGGACTGACAAAAACCCCTCTAAGAAGGTAAAACTATAGATTAGGCATAACCCTTTATATAGAAAGTTAAAAAGAAGGGCCGGGCATGGTGGCGCATCCCTGAAATCCCAGCACTTTGGGAGGCCGAGGTGGGTGGGTCACCTGAGGTTAGGAGTTTGAGACCAGCCTAGCCAACATGGGGAAACCCCGACTCTACTAAAAATACAAAAAATTAGCTGGGTGTGGTGGCGCGTGCCTGCAGTCCCAGTACTTGGGAGGCTGAGGCACGAGAATCACTTGAACCCGGGAGGTGGAGGTTGCAGTGAGCCGAGATCACGCCACTGCACTCCAGCCTGGGCAACAGAGTGAGACTGTCCTGAAAAGAAAAAAACACAAGAAAGGTAACAACGAATATATTTATACTGGGGCAGAGGCTGCTGGTTTTCCCTCTATACGTGTTCTCCTCCTCTTCCTTAATAATGAAACTCAGAATCTTTAGTTGGGCTTATGACCATCCAGCATGAAGATTATATTTTTTAGCCTCCTTTGCACCTAGGAGACAAGTTCTTACAATGACGTCTAAGCAGTGGTTCCTTGTGAGACTTCCAGGAAGGGCCCTAAAGGGAAGAGGCCCAACCTTCTCTAGTCTTCCTTCTATAAGCAAGACTGTGGACATGATGGCTGGTGCACAAGCAGCCAAACTGGACCATGCGGTGGAAGCCACTTATTGATAAAGGCAGAGCAACAAGATAGAAGCAGCACCTGGACTTCTGACCATTGCTTAAGTGGCCATACCTGCCCTGGATTTTTTACCTCCAGGCTTTGTTTGTATGATAAACTTCTATCTTGTTTAAACACCAGCTATTTGCGTTTTCTGACACTGGTGGCTGAATCTAAGTGACACTTGTATCAATTCCTATAACACTGAAGTTATATCTCTGTTTCTCCTATTGTGTCAACATGGATTCATGTTTCTTTCTGTTTAAAAAAAAGGACAAAGACCTTTCCTTTTAACAGATATCGTCTAAACACCATGAACTTGTTGTAAACTTGAGACTCTATATTTGTTCTCAGAAACCACAGTTGTGAAAATATTTGTTGCAATGAATTGTTTTTGTTCATTTAAAGGTGTGAGCTATGTCACAGGAAGCTGAATTTGTTCAACCTTGTGAAAATTTACCAACCATGGCTTTGAACTTATCATGTTAACCCAATCAAGAAAAATAACAATATAGACAATCTAAGAGTCAAAAACACATCTCAAAGTCTTTATCCTTGCAAACATTGTCTTGCTAGTGAACATTTTAAATTTAAAATTAACAGATCAATTCTAAACACCAAGCAGAATCTCCTTCTTCCACAACCCAAACCAGAAAGGAATGTAAGGGAGAGGCCGAGCAGTCCAGATCTTCCCCCATGTCATCTTTGGTGTCCTTGCCACTGGGTGGTGGCTTTGAGAAGATGATATTCTAGTTCCCTTGTAATAAACTGCTTGGACTCACATCACCCTGCATGTGGCAGTATGACAGAATGGGTTAAATGTGTGCTTAAGCCCTAATCAATCAGAACCCTACTTAGGAAAACACAGGCTTAGCTGATTCCCTGGGTCTCCTGTGTCACTACAGAATAATTCGTGCACTGAGTCAGAAGCACGTTTGGACCAGCTCTGGTATTAACTAGCTGTGTGACTTGTGTATCTATCTGTTCCATCCCCTGGGCTTCAGTGTCTTCACAGGTGGAGTTAGGAGACCACAGAACCTTCTCTTCTAGCTTAAAATGATAGTACCATATTTTGAGAGAAAGAAATAACACAAATATTAATATAAGGAAGCTAGGGGAAAAAGCCTGTGAGGGTAGCTTCCAATAGAACTTTCTGTCCAATAAAATTTTCTGCTCTGATGAAAAATGTTCTATATCTGTGCTGTCCATTTTGGTAGCTACAAACCTCAGTGGCTGCTCAAGACTTGAAATGTGACTAGTGTGATTGAAAAACTAAAATTTTAACTAATTTAACTTTAAATAGCCACATGTGTCAGTGGCTATCCTCCTGGACAATGCAGCTCTAAGAGATGTCTTTTGGGTCAGTACAATTTCAGACCAGAATCCCAGCCAAGTAGGGTAGTGAAAAGGGGGCTATGGTAGATATTAGGCAACCTGGATTTTTGACTTTGTCTTTCCATTATCATGATCTACACACGTTGCCATCACTTTTACCATGATTTTATAGCCCACACCATTTCTTAAGTGCCTATAATATTCCAGGCCCTGTGCAGAATGCTTAAATATATATAATATTCCTATCTTACAATGATGAACAAACTGTTACAAGGCTTGGCAAGATTCAGTAACCTGCACAGAATATCACAGTTGTTGGGGGAGAGCTAGGGTTTGGCCTCAAGTCTGCTAGAATCCAAAGTCCCTATGTTTAGTCATTATTTTATTGCTTCTCCAAAGACCAGTGTGACATTGAGTCACTGAGCACTAAGATATAGTCATGTGTCAACTAGCGACCAGGATACATTCTGAAAAATCCTCTGTTAGGTGATTTCATCATTGTGTGAGCATTGGCACATCAATTCATCAAGAATATACATCAAGAGTCCACTTACACAAACCAAGATGATATAGCCCAATGGTCCCCAGTCTTTTTGGCACCAGGGACTGGTTTCATGGAAGGTAGTTTTTCCACGGACTGGAGGAAGGGGGGAATGGTTTTGGGATGAAACTGTTGCACCTCAGATCATCAGGCATTAGATTCTCATAAGGAGTGCAACCTAAATTCTTTGCATGTGTAGTTCACAATAGGGTCTGTGCTCCTATGAGAATCAAATGCGGCCTGTGATCTGACAGAAGGCAGAATAATATTCATTTCCTGCTGCTCACCTCCTGCTGTGCGGCCTGGTTCCTAACAGGCCATGGAATGGTACTGGTCTGTGGGCCTGGGGTTGGGGATCCCAGGTGTAGCCTACTACACACCTAGACTCTAAAGGATAGGCTGTTGCTCCTAGACTGCAAGCCTGAATAGCATGTGACTGTACTGAATACCATAGGCAGCTGTAACACAATGGGAAGTATTTGTGTAACTAAACATATTTAAATGTGGAAAAGGCACAGTAAAAATACGGTACCATAATCTCATGGGACCACCCTTATGTATGTGGTCCATTGTTGACCGAAACATTGTCCTATGGCACAGGACTGTACTTCAGTTCTTCATCTGTGAAGTGAGGAGACTGGGCCATATGAATCTAAGTTCCACTTGTAGAAAGGTCATGATTCCTATACCCACAAGGGCGACACTTTTGCATAATGAATGCTGTGGTTTACAGTTGTCACCATGTTACTCAGAAAGACCCTGACTACTCTGAGCACAGGCCAATGATTTCCCTTCCCCTTGACTTGATCATGGATTTAATTGATTGATTGAGTCAGGGTCTTGGTCTGTCACTCAGGCTGAAGTGCAGTGGTGCAATATCTCAGCTCACTGCAGCCTTGAACTCCTGAGCTCAGATGATCCTCCCACCTCAGCTTCCTGAGTAGCTGGGACCACAGGCAGTTGCCACCATGCCAAGCTAATTTTTCAAACCTTTGTAGAGATGAGAGCAGTCTCCCTCTGTTACCCAGGCTGGTCTCAAACTCCCGGGCTCAAGTGATCCTCCTGCCTTGGCCCCACACAGTGTTGGAATTACAGATGTGCTAGAATTACAGGTGTGAGTCACTGCCCCTGGCCTATAGAATATTTTTAAAAGCTTCTGAGGTGATTCAGATCTCCAGAAAAGGCCTAAGAGTATCAGCCCTGGATTGAACCTGCTGCAGTCAGAGAAGATCTTTCATGAAGTATGTTTTGGTAAAGATGGGGTGTGTGTGTGTGTGTGTGTGTGTGTGTGTGTGTGTATGTATATGTGTGTGTGTGTGTGTGTGTGTGTGTTTAAATTAGATGATGAAAGCTACATCATACCTGTTTCCTGTTTTGCCTTGGTGGCTAAGAAACTCAATGCTAAATTTTGTGTTAAATTGCAGTAACAAACCTTCGGAGAGATTTTCTGCTACAGCAATCTTCCTTACTCTTAGTGACATGTTTTTTACATTGCTATCTTTGTTTAGTAATTCTGTTATAACCAACTCATACTGTGAATCTGGCTCAAGTCCCTTTCAGAGTTAAATTGGTTATAAATGATGAATAAATAAACATCATTTGTCTCAGGTTGCACCAAAGCCCCAAGAATAACTGGGATAATAAGAATAAGAAATTAGAATGACACCATGTAGAAAGAGACGGTTCCTTCGAGGAGGTAGGGGATGGGAATGGGATAGAATTTTCTGGTAAAAAGAAAAATAAAAAAGGAACACAGAGAAAGGAAGGAAAGAAAAGAGAAATCTCTAGAAGAATTAAAAATCAAGGAAAAGATAAGAGCAGGAAAAGAGGTAATTTTTGGTGCCTGCACAAAACCACTATTTGGCCATTTAGCAGATTTATGGGATCTCTATGTGTGCAAGAAGAAAATATACATGCAATTTACTTCCCAGTCTAAATGTTACCTATTTTACATTTTGCTGAATCTGGAGGTAAGGGATGATAGAAACCAGGAAGGAAGCTTGTGATTTTAATAAAAGGAAAATCAAAAGGGCTACTTATTAAGCTGGACATTGGTGCTATATAGGGAAGGACTCTGAACAGGTCAGGACTTCAGGGCCTCTCATTCCATGGACACTGGCAAAATATTCAGGGCTGAGTATCTGGTGAGATGGAAAGGGGACCACATGTGCCCCTGCCTGCCTACCTGTCTAATTCCTTCTCAGGAGAATCCTGAAGTCCCTCCCTCCAAGGAAAGGGGTTGATTTCTGGGGCCAGCTGTAAGGTGGCAGAGCAACTACCAACCAGGGGGTGAGTGTAAAGCCCACAACCAAGGAAGAACCAAAGCAGATCTCACCAAGAGATGGAGGCCCTGTGAGGTCAGGAGATGGAGGGGTGCAGGCTGGAAAGCGGGGGAGTGTTTGGATTTGGCTGGGGTATGGCAGCTGGCTCTGAATAGGAACTGGTGCAAGGTGCGTGGAGGAGGCACAGATGTCTCCTAACCCTTTGGTGCTTCTCTCCCCTAAAGAGTGAGAATAACAGAGGGGAAATGAAATAGGGGTGGAAGTGCAATTATATGGAAGATTTACATTCAGGCATCTTCATCTGCATCCAGTACGCAGCACATATAGTCGGAATTGTCACAAATTTAAACATTAGATGAAGACAAACACAACATTAGATTCAGGGAAAAAATAAAAAGTCAGAGAACAAAGATGCCAACAATGTCAGGGTTGGACCCATTTCCTTCAAGTCCTCCAGCCATAACTGTAGCATAGCAATACCACAAAGTGCCTAATGGGGGAGCTCCTGCATACGTGTTCAGTGCACAGGCTTGGTTCTGAAGGCTTTCCCATCAGTTCTTTACACCTGTTCTCCTGTTTCCAGCTTCCCAGCCTCTCTCGGTCTTGCTATATATTCCTCTTTGCTCATCACTGGGATGGGTCCAGGTTGAAGCTTTGCTTTGCTCAAATCTGGTTGTATACACCAGTCACATGCTTTGCACCTTTCCAGGTACATCTCCCTCCTGTATCCTTCTAGCATACAGATCATTTTTCCTGGGTATGGACTCTGTGGAGATGGCTTCTGCATTGGGCTTTCCCCAGTGTAACAAGTAGGAAACCAGGCCTGTGCAATAGGCTAAACAGAAATCACTTTCGTCTTCCGGAATAGCGCAGGCCGCAAGCAAAGCCAAACAGACATTATTATAATGCTTGAGTGTGAACTCCACTGTCCAAATCTCCAGAGTGGGGATCCCTGGAATACGGTAACCATGCTTGCTCCTCACTGGCTCCACCCTGTTCTTTGATACCCAGGACAGGATATTTCACATCAGTCAGCGCTAAATAAACATTTGTTGAGTTAAATTGATAGTTGCTTCCAAGAGTGCAGGCTCTGGAGCTAGAGAGCTTTGGGTTTTAATCCTATTGCTGCCAAATAATTGGGTCAATGACCAAATTTCAGCAAGTCACATGGCCAATGAGCCCAAGGTTCCAATCTGGAAATGGGGTGATACGTGCCCTGCAGGCATGCCTAGTGCACAGAGATGCTCAGGAAATTTCAGCTACTTTTAAATAATGCAAAGCTGCACTGAATTAGGGATTAGACTGGGTTTTTAAGCCTCAAGGAGCAAAAGTAGTACTGGTGGTAGCTCCAGGGAGCACATTTCTGTTCCACATGAGTGAGTCTTGGCTCTCTGAAGCTGGGATGGGAAGTCTCAAAGACTGGTGTCTTGGTTGGGTGATCCTTTGGGAAGGCTGTTGGAAAGGAGAGTCGAACATACAATGGGTGGCAGGACTAGATAACTTTCAGAGCCCCTCCCAACCCTAAGAGTCTAACACTCTCAATTTAACTGATTAGCCAAACACAGACACACACACACACACACACACACACACACACACAGAGAGAGAGAGAGAGAGAGAGAGAGAGAGAGAGAGACTCATTTTAAGATCAGACCATTGTGTTATTTTCATAATAATTTCCTGATTCTAGTTTCTCTCTTCAATCTTTCACATTGCTGCCAGGATGAACGCACTAACATGGAAATCTGGTGGTTCAATTATAGCACAGATTTTTCAGCCTGGCCATTTATTAATTGGCCTCAACCTACATTCGCACCTGTCATGCTCCCATTCCATGCCTATCTAGCACCAATGTGCTGTGGTCACAGCAAATGACCAGGCATTTTGGGAATACACTGTGTTTGTTCATCTCTCCCTGTCTTGGCCCCTGCTCTTGTTTCCTTTCTCTTTCTACCCTTTCCATCCAGTACAGTCCTACTTATTTTTCAAGATGCTGATCCAATGTCACCTCTTCAAGTGTTCTCCAAGGGCCCCCCATAACTACAGTAGTAATTTGTTTCTCTCTTCCTCCACAGCACTCTGTGCACAATGCCCAATAACACATATTATACTTTTGTTATAACTTACGTCTTCACTGCCACCCCAACCACAGTGTAGGGGCATGAATTGTTCATCTTTGTATCCTCCAAACTTGTACATAGTAGCACTTATCACTGCTCAAGATGACATTTTAGATGAGTTTCCTGGTTTGTTCAGTCTCCTCTGCTAGACTCTCCGCTTCCTGAGAGCAGGAGCTTACCATGTGTTCTGCTACCTCCCCAGAACTTCGAACAGTGCTGGTACTTTGTAGGTCCTCAATCACCTTTCTTTGAGTGAATAAATGATTGTTAAATGAATTAATGAATGTAAAATTGAGTTCTGTGAATTTGCTTAGCTTAAATTCTGGTGGTTTTCCCACTTTACTCCAGGGAATGGTTCACTGGAATGGTTTATAAAGACTAAGAAAAAAGATAAAAATAGCAACGTGTGCCTTATTTTCAGTTGCATTAAGGGTAGGAATTTCACATAATTAAGATTTAATGAGAACCAGGTTTGGATAAAAACTATATTAAGAGCGGGCCCAGGATCCTGCCAAGGGCCCAGAATAAATCCCAGTGACCCTCAAAGACTTCAGAGTCTGGGAAAGCCAGAAATGAAACAGAAATGTCAGACTGGCGTTAGGACCATACTCCTCTTGTGTTCAGATGTTCCCTGGTCCAGATCTGCCAACACAATGAAACTGGTCCACATAGGAAAGGCTGGCAAAAGTGTCACTGGCCAAAAGGCTTTGGGAACAATCACAAGGCTGTGCTAATTCCAGAACAGGCAAACTCACACAAGAATAGGTTTTCGAATTGCTAAATGGTACTGTTCCTAATGCTTTTGTGTTTGTAGGCAAGGACAGCAGACTTAGGATACTGCGGGGTTCAAACAATGGTTTAGAGCCTATACTACGACAATGCCCAATTTGTTTTAGTTCAACTCATCTCAAATAATTCAATCTGACAAAAATTTACTGAGCTTCTCGTCACATATGGAATAGAAATCAGATCCCTTTGCAGGCCCAAGAGGCCCTGTAGGATCTGACCCTGCCCACCTTGGACTCGTCTCTGATTACACTCCCCATTCACACACTCTGTTCTGGCCTCCTTGCTGGTCCTGGCACGTGCCAAGAATGTTTCTGCCCCAGGGCCTTTGCACTTCCTGTTCTCTCTGCCTGGCAAGATCTTTCCTTAGTGGCTTGCTGCTTCACTTTCTTTAGCTCTCTGCTCCAATGCTATCTCCTTAGATAAAACTTCTCTGACCACTCTACCTAAAATAGCACTTTTTGGAAGTTGTCCTTGGTTTAAGTACCCAGTTTGATTTCTCTCTATGCCACTTCTCTGTGCCTGATGTTTGTATTATTTATGCATTTGTTCCTTTTCTTTTTCCTTTGGTAGAATGGAAGCTCCACAAAGGCAGACATTTTGCCTGCTGTATGGTAAATGCTCTATAAATATATGTTGAATGGATGAAAGAATAAGTAAGTACCTTCTGTGTACCTGGTTCTACACCTGGTGATACTGCAGAGGTCCCAGTACTCAATGAACTCAAGGTCTAATGTGAAAAGCATGAGAAAAGAAGCTGTTATGCCACCTTCCAAAAAGCTTCATGATAAAGGAATGCACAAAGTCTAATGAGAGAAGGAAATAGGAGCATCTAAATCAGCCACAGTTGAAGGGAGTGAGTGTGCTGGGAAATGTCGCCCGGAGCCTGGACCAGGGAGGCAGAAGTGTTTGGGAAAAGAATCCAGGCAGAGGGAATGAGGTGAAAAGATGTAGGGCAGTTTCAGGGGATTCTGTATGAATTGGAGTAGCTGAAGGAGTAAGTGGGTGAAGAAGTAAGATGAACCTGATAAATTAATAAATACATGAACGGGAAGAGCAGTTTATGGAGCACACTGAGCACTTAACTGGTTCCCGATTTATTGACTGCCTCCTCGGAGCAAGGGTCTGTGCTGAGTTTTATGGAGGACACAAGGATTTAAAACCTGGTCTCTGTTGTTCAATGTAGCAAGGAGGTTTACTGTGACTATACATCCGGGACTTTCCAGGGCAGTCCCAATTGCATAAAGTCTGTTTGACTTTTAAAATTATAATTATACTCCTTAATTATACTTGTGTATCTGTTAGATCAGGACTTTTGATTGGTGGACTGGGGCATTAAGTGGCTATCAAGGAAAGAAAAGCAGGTAACTCTCATGCAAGGCAGACCATGAGAAGTGCCTTGTGGGATGTTGCTGTAAAGTGCTCTGGAGTCTGAAGAGGGACAGTACTTCCAGGGAAGGATTTTAGAGGCAGTGGATGCTCAGTGTTTTCAACAAGTTAGTTCTTAGTTTCCTTTTACTAGTTTCCTTTCCTAATCACAAAAATATGCTTTCCCCATCTTGCTGCCCCAGGGTCTGGGGTGTGGCTGTGCAAGGAGAGGGTGGGATTCTATGTAAGGGACTAATACAGAGCAATGGGACAAAAGACTGCAAAAAGAGCTTGCTCCAGGAGGGGAGTTTGAACCTACCAGTGAGAAGAGAATGGAAGCCTGGGAACACATCCACCTTCTTCTGCCAGCACACTTGGCTTAAATTCCTGAGCAGGTCTGAACTTGACTGGCTAACTCTTGACCGAATTCCTCACTCTAGTTTGAAAGAACTGAGAAAGCCATCACAGGTGATGCTTCTTATACACACAGAAAACATAAGATAGAGCCACGTTTTAAAATCCAGAATTAGACACAAACAAACACAGCCACCAAACAAACATAAACCTCCTGGAACTGTGGCATCCTCCTCAACTATAGACTTGACCAAGTGTGCGTTCTATGAACTTTGTCCACAGAACAAGCTCAAAACTTGCTTTCTGATGAGGCTGCCATGCTTCTTTCCATTCTAGAAGCAATCCAGAAAGAGCAGGAGGAGAGTCCCAGGGATCCCCAGAGCAGCCCTCTGGTTTCGGTTTGGCCACTCACTGCATAACTTGGGGCAAATCTCATGACTTTTTTATAGTCAGTCTCTGGAGATGTGAAAAGCGATCTTCCCAGCTCCCAGTTTTGTTGTGAAAATAGAGGGAGATCCTGAGTGTGGAAGTGCTCACTCCAAGAGATTCTGATCATTACTGTTGCTCTAGAAAGCTCGCAGGCCAGGCAGACGCCATTGTTCCCTACACTTCCCATAAGGCCTTGCTTCCTGGAAGAAAAGCAACAGCTGGGATTGGGCTGGGTGAGGCTCCCTCCCAGGGTTCTCCTTTTGCAGTTTCTTCCTCCTACAGGCCACTAGAGGTCCCGTGAATTAACCCCTCAGTTGCTCTACTCCAAGCTGACTACTCTTTTCATAACCATTTCCTCTCCATTGATGTTTTAGTCACACCACTGTGGGTAGTTTTAAAAGAACAGCAATTCGCACACTGGAAACAATTCAAATGGCCACGAACCCTAGAGCCATTAGGCAAATTACGGTACAGTCACACGATGGAATATTCTGCAGTCATTAAGAATGTTTATGCATGTTCTATAGTACAACCAGGAATATGCTTATGGTATGCTATTAAGTGAAATAAAAATAAGACATAAAATTATATATACACAGTGTAACTATGTTCAAAACCCTCCCTATTTGTGTTAAAAAAAGACAAGACAATAAACTAAATAATAATTTTGGCTACCTCAGGGTAGCAGAATTATAAATAATTTTAATTTTCTTCCTTATATTTTCCTGTAGTTTCCAAAATTTAAAAAACAAGCACATACACCTTTTCAGTAAGAAATAATAATAATAATTGAATTTATAGCACCTTTTATTGTAGGTATAAAAAGATGTAGTCTGTGAGGAGAGCAAAATGGAGGGATGGGGAAAATGTAATTAAATCAATAAAAATCCAGGGAACTGTATACCTGTAGAGGATTTGTTTATGAAGTCAGACTTTGAAGAATGCACATTCAACTCAGATGCCATGTCTACTGGGCAAATGACCAAATTTACTGCCAGGGCTACTTCCCATAACATGTGAAAACCAGTTGTGTGCTAGCAGCTGTCAATATCACTATTTCTGAAAGGATAAAAAAAGAGTGGAAACTTGGAGCAGGGGCAGATGGTTCAAAAGTGGGATGAGCTCAGAGAGCACTTTCTCTCTGCAGGCCCCTCTGCTCCCAGGCATTTGGGCTCCAGGCTTCCATTGGTTCCTGCCATGCTGGGCCAGCCCTCAGTTTGCACTGGGCAGTTTCAAGGGCTGATATTCGCTAATGTTGTTTTTTCCCCCTGAGTGTTGGCCCCAGACACACAGCATGCATGGGGCTGTCAGTTCCAGGCAAATGAGAGCAACCTGGGGAGGCCAATGTGGCTTGCCTTGGGACCACTCAGGAGAAAGGAGGAGGCCAACTGGTGATCTCTCTCTGGGAGACACTGAGGAGGGCACTCACTCAGCTACGGACTTGTCATCTCTCTTTGGGGCTCTTGCAGGAAGCATCCAGCTGGTCCCTACATCTCTCTCTGCTCCAGTCCCCTGGGGCCAGGTCCTAACTGATCCTTCTCTTCCCCACCCACTCTGTGCCAGTCCTTGTCTGGCTGTCAGAAAGTGAGACAAATGATCAAAGCCCTGTCCCTGCTTGTGCAGAGCTCAAAGCCTGGCAGTGGAGACAGACATGGAAGCAAATAATGCCAGAGCAGTCATGGGGACCCACGGTGGGTGGGCAAGAGGATGCACGCTCTGGAACCACAGTGCTGGGGCCCAACCTCCAGCCCCGCCACATCCTAACTTAGCTGTGTGACCTTGGGCAAGCCCCAGAACGTCTGCTCACTCTTCTCATCTGTTAAATAGGCAAAATAACAGTAGCTGAGAGGGTGACTGTGAAATTTAAGTGGAATGCTCTGGAAAAGCTCTCATCACACGGCCTGGCATGAGCTGGCACTCAAGGACTGTTAAAATTATTCACCGAAGGGGTTGTGAACAGAGAAGGCCTTCTGCCAAGGGCACAGGTCAGCAAAGCTTTCACGGGAGAGGTGGGGATGCAGCTGAGTCCTGAAGGATGAGCAGAGGCATTTGGATTTTGCTTATGTTTCTCCCCTGATCCAAACCTTCAACCCTAACCCTGCTGTCAAAGGAACAAAGCCGCCCATGACACCTGCAGGACAAAACCCTCTCCCCGACACTTTCAACTCAGGATGATATTCTAAATATTTAACTACTGTGAAGGCTCAGGCACCGATCAACTCCTACAGCCTCAGTGCAGCAGGGCCTCCTGGAGCACCTGCAGGGCCAGATGCCAAGCTGTTGTTGCTGGATGGCAGGGACATGGTGGGGTTGGGAGCACTTGGGGCAGTGGCTTTTTGCCAACCCATAGAGAGAAGCATTTCAGCATTTTAATAACTGGTTAAACAGCTGCACCTCTGCAAACCAGCTGATGGGCAGTAGAGCCCCTGTGCTAGTCTGTCTCAGTTGGTCTATGCGTCCCCCACTATCTCCGGATTTCCAGCCTGGAGCCTTTGACAGCTGCTCCTCTCGCCTAGAACACCTTCCCCACTTCCAATCATCAAATGGCTGGTTTTTTTCATCTTTCAAAGTCCGACTCAAATACCGCCCTGCCTGATCTGTCCCACTTCCAGTAGTTCCCTTCTGACACTACACTCTTTCTCCATTCTGGCTGTGCTGGACATGAGCCACGTGAGGCCTCCCGGAGTCCCCACTCCCTAGCAAAGGGCTGGACACACAGCAGCAAAGGTATGGTGGTAAAGGGAGCGAGTTCTGGAGCCAGCCTGCTGGGCCTGAATCCCTGTGCTACCACTTCCAGGCCCAGTGATCTTGGGCAAATTAGCTATCCTCAGCCTCACTTTGTCCATCTGTAAAACGGGGATGACAATAATAATACCTACCTCATGGAGTTATAATGGGGGATAAATGAGTTAATTCACGTAAAGTACTTAGAATGGTGCCTGGCACATAAAGAATTTGATGAATATTATCTCTTACTATTATTGTGCTTATAGCTGGCACTTAATGCATGTTTATGGATTGACTAAATGACTGACTGACTGATAAAAGCTTAATAATATATAGAATCAACAATGAAAAACATTAAAATAAAATGAAAAATGAAAGCTCAAGTAATATTGAAGTAAAGATTTAAGAGGCAGCTTCTGAGTTTATTTATATATAATCACGTACTGCATGATAATGACATTCTGGTCAGTAACAAACCTCATATATGATCGTGGTCCCATAAGATTATAATACAGTATTTTTACTGAAGCTTTTCTAGGTTTAGATACGTTTAGATGCACAAATGCCACTATGTTACAATTTCCTACAGTATTCAGTAGAGTAACATGCTATACAGGTTTGTAGCCTGGGAGCCATAGGCTCTACCATGTAGCTTAGGTGTGGAGGTGAGGCTACACTAGCTGGGTTCATGTAAGTACACTCTGCAATGTTCCCACAATGACAAAATCACCTAATGATGCATATCTCAGAGTGTATCCTTATTGTTAAGCAACATATCACTGTATACAGCAATTTGTGTCAGAAGATTCACATGTTTCTCAAAGGCTGTCCAATCAAATGGAGTGATTTGATTATCATTATACCACTTTTTGTTTGTTTGTTTCTTTGAAACAGAGTTTTGCTCTGTTGCCCAGACTGAAGTGCAATGGCACAATCTCGGCTCACTGCAACCTCAAACTCCCGAGTTCAAGTGATTCTTCTGCCTCAGCCTCCCAAGTACCTGGGTTTACAGGCACGTGTCACCATGCCCAGCTAATTATTGTATTTTTAGTAGAGATGGGGGTTTCACCATCTTGGTCAGACTGGTCTCGAACTCCTGACCTCAGGTGATCCACCTGCCTTGGACTCCCAAAGTGCTGAGATTACAGGCGTGAACCACCACGCCCGGCCCATTATTCCACTTTTATTAGCAATATTTGTTGTGCCTAAGCCAGGGACAAAACTAAAAGGAAAAAGGGAAGACGGAGGGCGAGGTATATTAAGGCAAGAATGTTCTTGGCCTTAGATTTTCAGGCATTTCACCTTCACGTGGACTCCTCTGCCCTCTTTCTATACCCTGCATCCTTCTCATCTCATCCCACAGTGGGATGCAGTTGCGAGGGTGAACTCTGCACTCAAGCCTCCTGCCTTTGCATCCCAGTTCTGCCTGGTGATAGCTGTATGACCTGGGTAAGCTACGTAACCTCTCTGAGCCTGAAGTTCCTCATCATCAAGACAGATAGGGCAATAGTGTGGTGGCTCATGCCTGTAATCCCAGCACTTTGGGAGGCCAAGGTGGGTGGATCACCTGAGGTCGAGAGTTCGAGTCCAGCCTGACCAACATGGAAAAACCCCGTCTCTACTAAAAATATAAAAAATTAGCTGGGTGTGGTGGTGCATGCCTATAATCCCAGCTACTCAGGAGACTAAGGTAGGAGAATTGCTTGAACCTGGGAGGTGGAGGTTGCGGTGAGTCGAGATTGCACCATTGCACTCCAGCCTGGCAACAAGCGCGAAACTCTGGCTCAAAAAAAAAAAAAAAAAAAATTTGATGCTGACAGGCTCATAAGAGTCTTCTGAGAAATCAATGAGCTCATGCACTTAGAAGACAGCCTGACACACCATAAACACCTGGCAAAATGAGATGGTGATGATGATGATGGCTGCTTTAAGAAACTCAGCTCTAAGAGGATCAAAACACAGTCATGTGGCATATGTTTCAGTAGGTGAATTGGTCCCTGGTCTCTACAATGAATCCTTCTCTGTTGCTCTGAGAGTGGGATTTTCAGTCTGTTTTTCTAGAAGGGGGATACTGCCTGCATTAAGTCTCTAGTTCAGGGCTGTCCCATAGATGTTTCTGTGATGATGGGAATGTCCTATGCTGTGCAATATGGGAGCCACTGAGCCACATGTAGCTGTCAAGCATCTGAAATGAGGCACATGGTATTTTATTTAATTTGAATCCATTTAAATGTAAATAGCCACACATGGTTAGTGGTGACCATGCTGGCCAGTGCAGCTCTGGTTCCTTAGTCTTTGTGTCATAGAAGTCAGATTTTTTTTCCCCTTTTCCCATGAAATAAAGAGAAGCTGGTATTAGACTAAACTAGATTAATGTAGCACCCAGTTTAGTGGGGTTCCAAAAAGACCTGGACATTGAAATGAACAAGTGCAGCCTATCCATCTGATCAGACTAAACATGCATGTTCCCAGAGAGAGCTGTTTCTTAAACTTGAACCTCGCAGCTTGTCACCTATGGTCAGAAACAATTTCTCCCCCTCGGCTGAGAACTCCTGGGGAACCGAGTAGAAGCTGTTTGACAAGCCCTGAAGGCCGGAGGTGTTTAACAGGCCTGAAGCGGGTGAAGTTTAGGATTTGCCCTGATGCTGTCCCCAGGGAGGACATCTGTCAAATCCTGCCTCACCTTTCCCTGGTAAAGCTTGTCACTCATTTGCCATTCCTGAGCCACGTTAGAGGAGCTGGCTGCCTTGTTAGGCTGAGGATGACCATTAAATTGGGATGCTAGAAGCTATCACTTGGCAGCTACTGCTCCAAAGCCTGAGAGTTCTGCAGGCTGGCCATGTCTGACCTTGGGGACCCATTCATGTCAGCAAACTGCAGAGGGATCCAGCCTCGCACGAGGGAAGGGGAGTCGAGGCCCTGCAAGGCTCACTCCAGTCCCCAAAGTCTGAGGAATATTTATAAGCACCTATGACAGGCTAAGCTCTACCAGGGAGACAAAAGTCACTACAAAAGCTGATTTCTTGCCTTTAGGTAACTTGTAAATGGAGGTTGGTTTCGGGTAAGGAACAGAGATAAGACACACGCACAAAAAACGACTATACCTTGTTATTCACAGTGTTGTCCCTGAGCCAGCAGCAATAGCCTCACCTGGGAGTTTGTTAGAAATGGAGACTCTCAGGCCCCACCCCAGTCCTAATGAATAGGATCTCCATTTTAAGAAGATCCTAGGTGATTCAAATCATGAATGTTTGAAAGACTCTGCTGGAATATATATCCAAGCCGTAAACACCATGATGGTGAGAATAATAATGACCATTATCTATAAAAAGGCTAATGTGTGCTGAGTTTTAAGTGCTTAAAATATATTAACACAACATTGCTTAATAACAGCCCTCTGAAGTAGATTCTATGATTATCTTCCATTTTACAGATAAGGAAACTGAGGCTCAGAGTGGCTAAGTAACTTATTTAAGGCCACACAGCTCATGAGTATTAGAGCTCTGATATTCACCTAGGTGTTCTGGCTCTAGAATTACAAAAAAAATCTAGAACTATTCTTCCTAAATGATGTACACGTGTATTGAAATATCACACTGTACCCCATAAGCATATCAAATATTATTTATTAATTAAAAATAAAAAATGTTCTATGAAGATCCTTAGGTTTTAAATAACATTTTCCTACGAAGCAGTAATTTAGGATCAAAGACTTAATTTTATCATCTGCAGGTGAGGCATAACCTACTTCACAAGGTTGATGTGGGGGTTAAATTAAACTCTGTATGTAAAGTGTCTCACACAGTACATGACACATAGTAGACGCTCACCAAATGTTCAGTACTCTCCATTACCATCCCTTATGCTTCTATGGGGGTTTCAGACACAGTCCTGATCTCTTACCTCCCTGCTCAGCATCCCTTTCTGAGCTCTTCTGAATTCCTCTTCTCTCTCTCTCTCTCTTTCTGTCTCACTCTCTCAAGACAGAGCCCTGCTCTGTCACCCAGGTTGGACTGCAGTGGCACAATCTTGGCTCACCGCTACCTCCACCTCCCGGGTTCAAGTGATTCTTGTGCCTCAGCCTCCCGAGTAGCTGGGACTACAGGCATGTGCCACCATGCCTAGTTAATTTTTTGTATTTTTAGTAGAGATGGGGTTTTGCCATGTTGGCCAGGATGGTCTCGCATTCCTGCCCTCAGGTGATCTCCCTGCTTTGGCCTCCCAAAGTGCTGGGATTACAGGTTTGAGCCACCACACCGAGTCTCTTCTGCATTCTGCACTGCCTAGAGGAGAACATCCTGCCGCCTTATCCAGTTTCTCAAACTTCCTTCCAGCTTGGTCTGGGGCTGCATCCAAAGCCTCTTCTGGACAAGGTCTCACTCTCTGTCCATTCACCTTCCTCCCCTGATGGTGCATATTCTGTTCCCTTAGCATGTAGCTCCTGTCCCTATAGTGACCCAGCACTCATTTGACATTTGTGATACTTTCAGACTTTCCCCAATGTGCATGACTTTGGGCAAGTTACACAACCGTGTTGCATCTCAGTTTCCTCATCTGTAAAATGGAAAGACGTAAGGCTATCTGCTCCTGACTCAAGGAGTATTGGGAGGACTGAATGAGTTAATACACATAAAGTATTTAGAGCAGGGCCTGCCACATTTGTAAGTGTTCGTCAAAATCTCTTGCGATATCAAAGAAGAGATCAATCTGGATTAAGGGAGTAGAGAATAATCCCCACCATTTATGGATCACCCGCCATGGTGTCAATGATCATGCATGACACTTATGTAAGTTAGTTCATTTGTCACTGAAACAGCCCCATGAAGTAGAAATTATTATTTCTTGTTCACAGCTGAAGAAACTGAAGCCTTGAGGTCAGACAGCACTTGAATGCAAGAACCAGTACCAAACTGAGGACTGCCTGAGTTGATTCGGCAACATGGCTCTCTGGGCTGGAAGCAGGAATACCTAGGTTTCAGGCACAGCTCTGTTCAGTTCTGCAAGCATTTATTGAGCACTTACTATATGCTATGCACTGATCATTTAGTACAATCTGAAGTGGTAGAGAAGGGTTTCTGGAGGAGGTGATGCCTAAATTGGATCCTGAAGGATGAACTTGAGGTAGCTAGAGGATGGCACAGAGGGGAGGAAGCATTTCAAGAGGGCAAAATATAAGTAAAGGCATGGAGGCACTGCCTTGCAAAGCCTCTGGAAATGTGCTCGTGACTCCAGCCAAGTCCCTCATCACTCTGGGCTTCAGTTTCATTAACTTCAACATGAAAGAAGCGAACTTTCTCTGTTCTAAGATCTCCTTTGACTAAATTTCATGTCCAATGACAGAACAGCCCAATAAAAAGTCATGCTTTCAAAGGCTATCCAATGGAACAAATCAATAAAAGTAGGTGTAGTATCTGGATCCTATATTGTGAAACAAACAAAAACTTTTGTATGTACACAGAAAACTAGACTAGAAGGAAATGCCTTATAGAGTCACAGTGCTTATCCCTGGATACAGAGACTAGGAGTCATTCAAAGTTCCTTCTTTATATTTTTTGGACTTTGTCACATTTTATTTAATAAGTGTATTCATTTTATACCCTGAAAATACTAATGAAGATTATGAAAAAAAATTCTAGGGACTGGGGATGAGACTTTCAAACTTTGTTTCTTTAAAACCACTGCCCATGGAAGCAAAACAGACTAACGGATAAGAACCCAGACCAGGGCTTAACTCCAAAGGTTCAAGTATTCCTTCTCCAACTTCAGATGTGACCTTGGGCAATAAATCAACTTCAGTTAGGCTAATAAAACCGGGGTAAAAACTACTCTGATTTTAAAAATTTAATTCTCTCTGATTTTTCTGAAAATGAAGATTATGGCCGGGCATGGTGGCTCACGCCTATAATCCTAGCACTTTGGGAAAATGAGGTGGGCGGATCACCTGATGTCAGGAGTTTGAGACCAGGCTGACTAACATGGCGAAACCATATCTCTACTAAAAATACAACATTAGCCAGGCATGGTGGTGCATGCCTGTAATCCCAGCTACTCGGGAGGCTGAGGCATGAGAATCGCTTGAACCTGGGAGGCGGAGGTCACAGTGAGCAGAGATTGTGCCATTGCACTCCAGCCTGGGCAATAAGAGCGAAACTCCGTCTCAAAAAAAAAAAAAAAAAAAAAAAAAAAAACAGAAAAAAAAGAAGATTACAACCCATATTAGAGGTCAGCAAACTTCTTCTGGGAACGGTCAAATAGTATTTTCAGCTTTCTGGACCCTAAAGTCTCTGTCATAACTAAGCAACTCTGTCACAGTGCAAAAGCAGCCACAAATAATATGTAAACAAATGAGTGTGGCTGTATTCCAATAAAACTTTATTTGTAAAAACAGACAGCGGGCCAGATTTACCAGCAGGGTGTTGTTAGCTAACCTCTAGCACATTGATGTAATGGCCCACTCATGGGCTGTAACCTGCAGTTTGAAACATAGTGGAACTACAGCAGTTTTTACCATGGATAGAGGAAATAAATTGCCACAATGCTCAAGTTACAAATGGATCATGTTTCAAAACTTTGCTTTTTGAGTCAATAATTTAGAATTCAACATGTATTTTTTTTTCTCCTTAAGAATCATTTATATGGTGGTTGAGATTCCAGGTCTACAGAAAACAGATCTAATATCTCATGTTCTCGCTCTAGCATGTCCCCATTCATCCAGCAACTCTGAATTTCTCCAGAGCCATTAGCCCTGGGCTGGGCATTGTAGGGGACTGTAAAATGAGCCAGACATGATTGCTCCCTCAGGAAGATGAGGAAGTAGCATTCTTCCTCTGAGAATAGACCTTCTGAATCCCTGCTCAGGATACCAGGAATGGCTCTCCTCTCCTCCTTCTTGCTATTGAGGCTTCCAGGGTGTTAGACCAAGGAGTCCTTATATTGGGGTGGTATTTTGGTTCTCAACTGTGATGTGTAAGCCAGTCAGTTGTGACTTGTGTGTCTAATAATGGTAATAAGTGCTGGCCTGTGCAAATGATTCACTTGTGTGTTATCTATTTTTTTAAAAGTAAATTAGCAGAGACTGGGCACAGTGGCTCACATCTGTAATCCCAGCACTTTGGGAGGCCGAGGCAGGCGGATCAGTTGAGGTCAGGAGTTTGAGACCAGTCCAGCCAAAATGGTGAAACCCTGTCTCTTCTAAAAATACAAAAAATATTAGTTGGGTGTGATAGCACACACCTGTAGTCCCAGCTCTTTGGGAAGCTGAGGCGGGAGAATCGCTTGAACCTGGAAGGTGGAGGTTGCAGTGAGCCAAAATTGCACCACTGCACTCCAGCCTGGGTGACAGAGTGAGACTCTGTCTCAAAAAAAAAAAAAAAAAAAAAAAGAAAATTAGAAGAATATAGTGGACTTTGTCAGTTTTTGTTGTTGTTGTTTTTCTTTTCTTTTTTTTTTCTTTTAGCTTTCCAGAACCACTGATGATGTTACTTGGTGTTTGGAGAATTTTCCATATTATGAGTCCATGGTTCTACCAGGTAGAAATTCACCTTCCCAGACTCCCTTGTTAGGGTCTAGGCAGGTCCTGTGACATGTAGGGTACGTGGAGCTGATGTGGGTGATAACAGAGACACTCAGCCTTTAGAGGCAACAATAACAGAGGTCCTGTTGGAGTGTTCAATGGCCAGCATCAGTAGTGTAAGGTCCAGTGTCTGTGCCTAGTACCAGTGGCTGTGAGATCTCTGCTAGAGCAGTCCTGGGGTACAATCCCAGGTTATGTAGCCTGGTTATATAGCCTCAAAGCCTGGATCTCTGGCTTCAATGCCCACCAGAAGTCTTATTAAGATCCAGTAAACATTTAGATTCATGGGACTATTATAGGCCACCCTGGGCCCAGCAGGACAGTATCAGATATTCTTTCAGTGGGAGTCCTTGCAGCACTTTGCTCAGTCATCAGGAGCTTATCTCCTGTCCAGGTGACATGCAGGTGCAAGGAGCTGAGATCCACATGGGTGATTGTGGGAGCTGCCCTGCCCTGGTTTGTAAACCCCAATATCTCTTGTAACAACTCCATAGCAATAGCTTCCAAGGTCTCTTCAAAGGACACAGCTAGTTACAAGAGTCAATAAATTAAGGGAAGTCCAAAGCTCTGGGTCTTTATCAAGTATTTCTGGTACCTCCAGGCCAGATGTAATTTGTCAATCTTGGATCTTTCTGACCATAAGCAATGTTTCCCAGAAACATAGTTAACACTGCAATTTTTATAAGGTTTCCTCCAGGGGAACAGAGCTAGAGAGTTAATTCAAGGTCAAATTTTCATGCAGAAGGGGAAAAGATTTGTTAATCTTCTACCCATACTGGGCCTCCCAGAGGTTTTCTTCCTGCTTTAGATGTCATGAGAGGTTTAGCTTTTGCAACTAAGTATCCTGACTGGTAGTGCTGTTTGCATCAAGGATACCTCTACTCACTTGCATTCTGATTTACATTCCTTAGTGGAAAAGAACAGAGTAGAGCTATAACTAACACGCTGGACTTATTGCGTAACTGCAGGTATGTCCATAGGAGTAAGTTGAAGTTTGAATCTCACTTGTCACATACATCACAGAGATAAAAAATGTTAAGATGCAATGTGTTGGGGTGAGCTTTTGGTAGCATGAGTATCATGGAACATGTATTTGGTTGTCATTCACTGCTAATGTCTGCTATGTCTGCTTTATTAACTCTGTTTCTTCAAGTGTAAATTCTTCCATTTGCTAAGATTATTTTGTTTCACATTATTAGTTTTCCTCAAACAGTTGGTGATTGGTGATTGTATACTCATGTTTGTAGTTGAAAATCCCCTGGCAGACATTTCCCTGATATAAATGTCTGTACATTCTGTTTGCAAAAGGAACAAGAGCTACCACTACCTAGAAATAAATTCTGGTTTGTTTTCAGTGAGACTGGAAGAAGGCAGAACTACTTAATTGTCTAGTCTTCCAAGTGAAGCTGTGCACAGTTACCCCAGGCATTACCAGATAGCTACCTGAGGCAACAAAATACTCTCATTTATCCTACTATTTTTTTTTTATCTTGTGGTAATAAATTACTAAAATCATCCATGGCCAAAGACATCTAGGAATCACTGATATTTCCAGTAATGATACAGGTGAGGGAAACCTTAGTCTAGATTGAGGACGATTCTTTTTGAAAACGGTACCCTCACATGGCTCCTCCTATCAAAATTAAGGTGTTTTCACTTATCATTACTATTTGGAAAATAAATATCACCTAATTGTAAATATTACAAAATTTGTCTGAGTTTTTTAAAATAAAAATATCTGAGGTATCTGAATGATTTTAGAAGCTCAAGAAATAGGAGCCAAAGTTCTGGAAAAACTTAGACTACAGAAATCTCACACTGGCACTGAGCTTCTTCAAAATTCCACAATGAAAAACGAAACTATCCAAAACAAATGGAGCAACTCCAAAGCTGTGCCCACATGAAATGGCAAAATGGCGCATGCAGGCCTACTTCCAAATACTTCAGCCAAGAAAGGCTGTTCTCACAAGAAGGGATGGTTTGAGGCATAAAATAATCCATATTTCGCCAATATTTCCCAGGCTGTCTGTTGGGCACAGATGAAAACAAATAATATTCAGCCCCTGTTCTTGAAGAGCTTATAGTCTAGAGGAAAACCATATAAGCATCATGGCCCTACCTGACTTTGTCAGAATAAAGATAGTCAAGGAGATGATACTGTTTGATAGATTTGCAGAATAAAAAGGACGCACACACAGAGAAAGAGAGAGAGAGAGGAGAGAAAGAAATAACTCCAAATTAGAGTCCTAACTTCTACTGGAAATTCTCATTTGGAGGCTTTGGTACAGAGCTGGTGTAAATAAACACTTGACTGAAAACAGACGGCCCCTCGCCTCTGAAGTTCTTCCGCTTGTGTTTTCCGGTGCTAAACACTAAAACCTATTCCATCAGGGAGCTGGAAGAAATAACGATCCCTCTGGAAAGAATCACAGGCAGGTTTTCTTTAAGGACAATGAAAACAGCATTTTAGAGCCCCCAAAATATAATATAAGTGACTGTTTTAGGGAGGAAGGGGGTTCCCCTCATGCCAGGCATGGCACCGGATGTCTTAGCTACAATGTCTAATTCATTGCTTACATCAGTCTCATGAGGATGGTTGTGTTCTCACTTTACGAAGGACAAATGGAGTTTCAAAGAGGTGAAATAACAGAGCTACAAGAAGCCGAGCTGGGATCCAAATTTAAAGGACTATATGACTTCCAATCCACATGCTTCCCAGAGGATCACACTGAACAGAACATGGAAAATGCTAAGTTCCACTTTGTCTTTTGTGCTGACTCCTGAAAATTCAACCAAAGAGGCATGGAAAGAACGAGATAAATGGCTCTAACAAATTCTGGGACATGTTCTCATTGCTCTCCTTCCCTGCTCATGCCTCTTTAAAGCTTGTCCCAGAAGGTTTGGAAGCGTTAGAGGGTCCTTTTTGACTTCCAGCCACTCCAACTACACTCTGAGTCCAGAAGGAGATTCAAGAGGGAAAATGGACACTGTGTAATAGAAAGTATAATGGGAGCTGGGCAACTGTGCTGAGCAGGAGTGGGAGGATGTCACATCGTGAGACTTCCATTTTAGAAGTTTCGCTGTGAGGAAGATGGAGCTCGTCAGAGGGTGGTGGTGGTGGTTGTTGTTGTTGCTCTTCTTCTCTTTCTTCTCCTCCTCCTCCTCCTTGTGGTGGTGGTTGTTGTTGCTCTTCTCTTTCTCCTCCTTCTCCTCCTCCTCCTCCTCCTCCTCCTTCTTCTTGCTGTTCTTCTCGTTGCTGTTCTTCTTCTTGTTGCTCTTCTTTTTCTTCTTCTTCTTCTTCTTCCTCTTCCTCATCCCCCTCCCCCTCCCCTTCCCCCCTCCCCTCCCTATCCCCCCTCCCCTCCCCTTCCCCCCTCCCCCTCCCTCTCCTTCTCCTTCTTACTCTTCTTCGAGACAAGGTCTTACTTTGTGACCCACGGTGGAGTACAGTGGTGCAATCTCAGCTCACTGCAACTTCGACCTCCCAGGCTCAAGCAATCCTCCTGCTTCAGCCCCTTAAGTAGCTGGGACTACAGACAAGCACTACCACACCCAGCTAATTTTTGTATTTTTCATAGAGATAGGGTCTTGCTATGTTGCCCAGGCTGGTCGGTCTGGAACTCCTGATCTCAAGTCATCCACATGCCTCGGCCTACCAAAACGCTGGGGTTACAAGTGTGAGCCACTGTGCCCAGTCTTGGTCAGAGGATTTTTAAATTTAATTTAAATTTATTTTGGATGGAATCTCACTCTGTCACCCAGGCTGGAGTGCAGTAGCATGATCTTGGCTCACTGCTACCTCCACCTCCTGGGTTCAAGTGATTCTCCTGCCTCAGCATCCTAAGTAGCTAAGACTACAGGTGTGTGCCACCATGCCCAGCTAATTTTTTGTATTTTTAGTAGAGACGGGGTTTCACCAAGTTGGCCAGGCTGGTCTCAAACTCCTGACCTCAGGTGATCCACCCACCTCAGCCTCCCAAGGTCAGAGGACTATTAAAGCTTACATACAGGGAGACCATGTAGACATCAAAAGTAGAAACTGAAGTAGAAAAGATGGGGTCCTGAGCATACAGTGGCAGTGGTCTAGCGGGGAAGGAATAAAGAAATCTCACTGATGCAGCCTCAATAAGACCTGCTGACCAGCTGGAGATGGTGAGGGAGAGGAAGGAGTGCCAGTCAAGTCTCAGTTTTCTGACCAGGGTGATGAGGCCAATGGTGGTACCATTCTTAGAGCCTGGGGAGAAAGGAGGAATAGTGGGTTTTGGGGGAGAGATGAAGGCTGTAGTTTTGAAGTAGTCTGAGCTCTCCAGATGGAAATGTCCCATGGGCACTTAGATCAATAGGTTTGCTCATTCTTTGATTCTACAAATATTTGTGGACTTCCCATTCTGCTCCAGATGTTGAGTTTGGCATCAATTGAGGAGTGATGGCCAAAACAGATGTGTTCTCTGCCTTCATGAAGCTTTACAGGCAATAAATAAACACAGAAATACACACGTAGTTACAAATTACAGTAAGTGTGAGGCAGAAAAGAATAAGGTGCTAGGAGAAGAAGAATCAGCCTGCAAGTATGAGACCTGACAGTGGAAACTGGAAGTCGGCCGAGTGGGATGAGAAGGTTCTGGAGCTCAGAGGAGGCAGTGTCTAGCCGCAGCAGGGAGAGGGGCTCATCTGCATGGAGGTGGGAGCAGGAGATGACATGAGAGAGCTGAGCTGCTGGACAGCTGCACTACTGGATAGGCTGTCGGGGCTGGGGGTGAAGAGCTAGACACCCCATAGCTGAGGCCAATGGTTTCCATTCTCTCAACTCTTAGCATTTATACCCAGAGACAGCAAAGTTTCGGTGTGTCTGAACGATTATTTTTTGGCTATGGGCATCTTACCACTTCTCCATTTTGGGCATGTTTGCACGTGAAAATATGCACAAGGTACTGACTGATTTGTTGTGGATGGCGGGAGACCTGAGTAATTTAAGGAGTTAATTTCCTGATTAAGTTAACTCCAGACTGGATTGAAATATTGGTGTTAAATTGGGGTTCTTAAAGAAAAAGAAGAAGTAGCCTGGCATGGTTGCTCATTCCTATCCCAGCACTTTGGGAGGCTGAGGCAGGAGGATTACTAGAGCCCAGGGTTTGGAACCAGCCTGGGCAACATGGTGAAACCCTGTCTCTACAAAAAAAATGCAAATATTAGCTGAGTGTGATGGGGCGTGACTGTAGTCCCAGCTACTTGGGGGGCTGAGGAATGAGAATCACTTGAGCCGGGAGGCAGAGGTTGCAGTGAGCAGAGATCATGCCACTGCACTCTATCTAGCCTGGGTGACAGAGTGAGACTCTGTCTCAGAAAAAAAAAAAAAAGAAAAGAAAAAAAGAAACAGCAATCTCCATGTAGCCTACGTTCCATCCTTTTCCCTTAACTGAAAGCCAAGAGACATGGTTTTGTAAGAGAGCCCAATTCAGCCCCAGTGCATCTGGCAGAAACAGAGCATCCAACAAGCTTTTCAAAACCACTTGGCACCAAGTAACAGAAAGGAAAACTGTAGGAGCCCAAGTTGGGAGTTGTTCAGCTACATGCAGAGCATATCTACAACAACAATAATAAAATTTAACATTTATTGAGCACCTACTATGTACTGGGCACTGTTCAATTTATTTAATTTTCAAACAACCCTATGTAGGATTTACTCTTTGTATCCCTATTTTGCAGATGCCTTTCCCAAGGATCCCCAGCTTTTAATTAGAAGAGCCTAGATTTGAACCTAGGCAGTCGGGATCACAGAGCCTGCTCTCTTAACCACTCTTTCTGATAAATGGGTCACACCTACAGTACTTAGAGTAAATGGGTCTATATGGAGGAGGGGCCTGATTCATCAGGCACTGTGGGGAGAGGATCTATGAACCCGTTGCTAAAGGAAGTGGGGAGGCAGAGAGGAGGCCTCCAGGCGGTCTCCGGGTCCTCTCCCAGTTCCTTCCTTCCCCATGAGGATTTGGCTTCAAAGAACCGTCACACTGCCTCCCCCTGGGCAATCAAGCCCCTTGAACACCCGAGAGGCCCACTTCTGGCTGAATAGGTGCTTCTGGTTCTCCCGGGTCCCAGGGCAGCCAGGATGAAAGAAGATGAAGATAACTCCCACGCGAGGCGGTGGCGTCCTCCAAGACTGCCTTCATGAGGAAGCCACTTTCACTGCAGAGGCCCTTACCCCTCTGGAATTTGCAGACCCACTTATCTGACAGGCCAGTTTTATCCTAAACAGAACCAGCCCTGTAAAAACCCATTTCAAGGACCCCCACACAGGTCTAAGATACCCACTCAGGGTGCAAAGTTCCCACCGGACCACTCTGGCAAGTTTTAGGAAGTGAGTCCTTTCTACCCCCATTTGGACACTTGCCCCACCCTGGAGGCAGTACCCACCCACCACAAGGCAAGGCATTTCTTACCTTTCCACCTGGAGGTTGACTTTGGAAGGCTCCACATTGGGGTTTTCCCATTCCATTTGCGGGCAGTGCATGAAATAGCAAAGGGTGTACAGGGCCTCCGGCTCCCAGTACAGCGCCCCCTGCTTGTGGTGCAGGGGGGTGCCATTGCCGTGGTGCTTGGCATTGAGGGGCTGCAGGTGATGCATTGCACGGGACACCAGGTCACCTGTGGACAGAAGGAAGATTTCAGATCCTCCAGGCAGCCAACACTGGCAGAGAAACTGTACCTGAAGATCTCTGTAGAGACTCTGGTCCTTGCAGTCCCTTACTTAAATGAAATAGTCCATGAGACCTTGAAGTTACATACCAAGCAGAGAGGAATGGATTCATTTATTTGGCATAGGAGGGTTTACTGAATCTGGGGTGCTGTTTCAAGCACAGAGAGCTGCCAAGATCATTTTAACCCTGCCTTTCTGGAACCCAATGTTTCTAACAAGGCGCAGGAAGCTCTTTGAGTCCCATTCCTGAGTACTGCCTCCCTCGCCTTGTGACACACCCTCTATGTTGTGGCCAACACTGCTTTAACGGTAGTCATAAGAATGGGCTATGCTCTCTCTTGCCCCTGAGCCTTGTGCATATGCTATTCCCTCTGCCCAGAACATTCTCTCCCTCTTCTTCTCCAGGCTAACTCCTACTGATCATCCAGGTATCTGCTTATAAATTAATTCCTCTAGGAAACCCCCTCTGGAGTCACCCCTGCCTTGACTTGGTTATCACACTGTATTTTTCTTTTTTTTCCTTTTTTTTTTTTTTTTGAGATGGAGTCTCTGTTGCCCAGGCTGGAGTGCAGTGGCATGATCTCCACTCACTGTAACTTCTGCCTGCTGGGTTCAATCGATTCTCCTGCCACAGCCTCTTGAGTAGCTGGGACTACAGGTGCCTGCCACCACAACCGGTTCATTTTCGTAATTTTAGTAGAGATGGTGTTTCACCATGTTGGCCAGGCTGCTCTTGAACTCTTAACCTCAGGTGATCTGCCCGCCTCTGCCTCCCAAAGTGCTGGGATTACAGGCATGAGCCACCATGCTTGGCCCTATAAAAGTAAATTTGATGACAACAAAACAGTGTACAGTTCACCCTTGAACAACGCAGGCTGGAACTCCGTGGATCCACTTATATATGGATTTTCTTCCACCTCGGCCACCCATGATACAACAAGACCAACCCCTCCTCTTCCTTCTCCTCCTGGGCCTACTCAACATGAAGACGACAAGGATGATGACCTTTATGATGATCCACTTCCACTTCATTAATAGCAAATATATTTTCTCTTCCTTACAGTTTCCTTAATAATTTTTTCTTTTCTCAAGCTTACATATTGTAAGAATATCATATATAAGAATATAACATAAAATATATGTTAGTGGGCTGTTTATGTTATCAGTAAGGCTTCTGGTCAACAGTGGGATATTAGTAGTAAGTTTTTGGGGAGTCAAAAGTCACACAGAGAGTTTTGACTTCATGGGGGTTCAGTGCCCTTAAGTCCCACATTGTTCAAGGATCAAATGTAATTAATTTCTAGCTGAATTCTGGCCCTGTTTTCCTTTTTATAAATAACAGGTGTTAGAGAAGTGTTAAGGGCTCATATCAAATGGAGCCTTTCTTTTTAAAGTAATTAATATTCAAATGAATTAAAAATAATCACTCTATAATCAATATTATTTAATGCACTGGCCCTGTCCCACTTATGATCCTCTCATGCACATCAGAATCTGTTGCATACCTTAGGAGACAGTTGACTAAGATATCTGTGATGCTTAATTTTTTTTTTTTTGAGACAGAGTCTCACTCTGTTGCCCAGACTGGGGTGCAGTGGCGCGATCTCGGCTCACTGCAACCCCTGCCTCCTGAGTTCAAGCGATTCTCCTGCCTCAGTCTCCTGAGTAGCTGGAATTATAGGCATGCACCACCACTCCCGGCTAATTTTTTTGTATTTTTAGTAGAGATGAGGTTTCACCATGTTGGCCAGGCTGGCCTTGAACTCCAGACCTCAGGTGATCCACCTGCCTTGGCCTCCCAAAGTACTGGCATTACAGGCGTGAGCCACCAGCGCCTGGCCGGTGATGGTAAATTTTATGTGTCAACTTGGCCAGGTCATGGTACCCAGTTCTTTGATCAAACACTAGTCTAGATGTTGCTCTAAAGAAGCTTTTTTTTTTCCTTTCCAACTTTTATTTTAGGTTCGGGGGTACACACGTAGGTTTGTAACATGAGTAAACTGCATGTCACAGGGGTGTGCAGATTATTTTGTCACCAGGTAAACAGCATAGTACCAGACAGGTAGTTTTTCAATTTTCATGCCCCCTCATCCCCTACCCTCAGGTAGTCCCTAGAGTCTATTGTTCCCTTATGAAGGTATTTTTTAGATGTGGTTAACATTTGAATCAATAGACTTTGAGAAAAGCAGATTACCTTCCACAATGTGGGTGGGCCTCATCCAATTAATTGAAGGCCTTAAGAGAAAAGACTGAAGTTCCCCGAAGGGGAAAGCATTCTGCCTCCAGACTGCAACATCTTCTACTAGAATCTCCAGCCTGCTGACCTGCACTGCAAAATTTTGGACTTGCCAGCTCCCATAATCACATAAGCCAATTCCTTAAAATAAATGACTTTCTCAGTCTTTCTCTCTACAGAGAAAGAGAGAGAGAGAGAAATCCTGTTGGTTCTGTTTCTCTGGAGAATGCTGACTAATACAATATCTGACATGATGCTAGCCCCTGTTGGGGGGATGTGTCTTCCCCATCCCCTCTCATTGTTCAGCTGAAACCAGGCCTTTTTATCTCACCCCTTCTCCACCATCCTGCTGTACATTTCAACGTGACACATTTACCTAACATCCAAACTCGAGTAAGTGAGGCAAAGTGAGAGGCAGGAGTTGCTCTTCCAAAGGCTTAGGACTCATCTCCTGGCTTCCTGTTTCCTGCCTGAGGGAGGGGCCACTACTTCAAAAGATGACTGACAAGAGGACTGTTCACCAGCTTTAGGGGGGTTGACTATGGGAATGAGGTTCACAGAGCTCTTGATTGACTGACTACAGATGCAGCCTTAAAGTCCTTCTCAAGACAAGATTCCAAGCAGCTACTGTTTTTTTCTCTTTTTTTTAAAGAGACAATCTGTCACCCAGGCTGGAGTACAGCAGGGTGACCATAGCTCACTGCAGACTGAGCTCAAGTGATCCTCCCACCGAAGCCTCCCAAGTAGCTGGAACTACAGTCACAAGCCACCATGTCTGGCTATTTTTTAATTTTTAATTTTTTGTAGTGGAGATGGAGTCTTGCTTTTGTACCCAGCCTAGTCTTGAACTTCTGGCCTCAAGTGATCCTCCTGCCTCAGCCTCCCAAAGTACTGGGATTATAGGAGTGAGCCACAAGCAGCCCCTATTTCTAATAGGAGTTGTCAAAACAATGGAAAGCTCTATGTTATCTAAGTCCTAAGGCTTTGTTAGGACAGCCTAACTAGACTATAATCCACTGAGCTCAGTGCCTGGCCAACAGATCAGGGCCTTGAGCAGATGGCAGCAGGCGGTATGATGGTTAATTTTAGGAGTCAACTTGACTGGATTAAGGGATACCTAGATAGCTGGTAATACATTATTTCTGGGTGTGTCTGTGAGAGTGTTTTCAGAAGAAACTGGCATTTGAATCAGTGGGCTGAGTGAGGAAGACCTGGCCTCACCCAATGTGGGCAGGCACCATCCAAGTGGCCAAGACCTGGATAGAACAAAAAGGCACAGGAAAGGTAAATTTTTTTTCCTCTCTCTCTCTCTCCTGGAGCTGGAACACTCTTCTCTTGCCCTTCCACCTCCTGCCATATGAGGACATGGCAACAAGCCACCATCTTGGAGGCAAAGAGAGCCAGACCACTTGACCTTGACCTGGCTGGCATCTTGATCTTGAACTTCCCAGCCTCCAGAACTATGAGAAAATACATTTCTGTTCTTTATAAATCTTCCAGTCTCAGAAGTTTTGAGCAGCACGAATAGACTAACGCAGGGGGTTACATCCTTACATCTGTCTGCATCTTCACATACCCAGGCCTGAGCCTGCCTCTCCACTCTCCATTTCCCACAGCTGGAAAATTCATCCAAGAAAAAATTTAAAAGCATCAAGGAAGGACATTCTTTTTTAGAGGCAGATCACAGGGAAGACACAAGGGCAGCTGCAGATGGAAAACGTGGGGAACTACTGCTGAAAGTTAGGTAGGGGTCAGAGGAAAGAGTTCAAATCTCAGCTCTAGCCTGTGTAAACACAGGTGAGTCACTTAACCTCTCAGGTGAGGAATAATCTTCACCTCTCAGGTGGTTATGAGGGTTAAGTGCAAAATGTGCAAATGCCTGGCACACTTGGCATTGAATAAGCAGTTCTCCTGGGCTCATGGCCTGCCTGCTCTTCCTCCTTTCTGAGTGGTGAGACCAGGATGCTGGGTACATGGGACAGAGAGGGATAGTCCTGCCAGCACCCTGAATCCTGAGCACCTGATATGCTGCTTCACGCTGGGGTTGACTTTTTAGGACTCTACACTGCAAAGCTGCTCACCCCTGGGGTCCCTTTGGGCACTGAGATCCCTAGCTGCTACTGCTTCCTTTTTCTCTCCATTCTCATCTTTTAGAGATTGCACTCCTTGGGAGGAAGAAAAAAAAGGAAGTTAAGCTGGGTGCCTGCCTCCAGGCATTCACATCACTGTAGCCTAGTAAGGGGAAGCTCCAACCACTGGTCAGAATAAGAGCTGCCAATCAGTGAAAGTTGGGAAGGGATCCAGAAGAAAACTCAAAGACAGAGGCCTGGGGTAGGATCAGGCACTGTGACAATGTTTTTGATTTTCCGATGAGGACAGTGACCTAGAGTAGAGGAAAAGGAGACAGCAGAGGTAGAAGCCCCAATAGGCTGAGCACCCACCACGTCTCCGGGCATTTATACACGTTTTCTGATTTGATTTATATAAGAGCCACACGAGGGGGGAATTATTATATCAATTTCAGAGATGGGAAAATTGAGGGGGGAGGCAACTAGCCCAGGCGTCACTCAGCAAGTGGCAGACTGTGACTCCAACCTGGAGTTGCACATACAATGTTGGCTTGTGTTGTCACTACAACACAGTGCCTCCAAAAAGCCACAAATCTAGAACCCACTTTTGGGTGGGGCCCTTAAAAATTCTGATGAAGAGTCTGAGGCTTAAATCCCAAACTTCTCCCAAAGTCGGTGCCATCACACACTCCAGAGTGGGGCCCACTTGGTGGAGTGGGGGCTCCGGAGATTGGTCGGCCTCTGCTGATGGAGCAGAGCTTCCAGCTTGGGGTTCTCAGAGTCTGTCCCATTGGTGTCTGTCTGGAGGACAGCGGGGTGGCAGATGGGTCAACCTGCATAAGTGACCAAGGAGGCTGTGAGAAATCACTGAGCAGGAAGAGCCTGGAGGGGTGGAAGAAGCAACTCAACAATGAGGGAGGCCCGGAAGGAAGCTGGTACCGAAATCAACAGAAGCCTGGCTTCTCTGATCAGACTTCCTGCCTGGCCCCTGGCAGAGCTGAAAGAGCTGCTCCCTGAAAGCTGTGAAAAGGAGGAGGAGCTCAGGCAGCTGAGCTCTGGGGTCACCTGAGGAGGCTAAGGTGGATGACAACAAACCAGCAGCTAGTGCTTCCTGTGTGCAGGATAATTCTCAGCACTGTATAACTGTTATACCGATTTAAGTGCCACATGATCCAATGGGGCAGGTCCTGCTAGCATATTCATCTCACAAATGAGGAGAGTGAGGCACAGAGAACTAATAAAAGTACACTGCCACTGAGTCCAAGAACTGGCCTGGAAGCTGCTGCCATCTGGCTCTCCCCTACACCACACTGCCCTGTGAAGGCAGAGGTCTTCATGCCCTGGGGGCAGCGCTGACACAGTGAGGCCTCCGGAGATCCCAAGCTGCTTCTGCATCCCCAGGGTTTTTGGCAGAACAGCTCAGCATCCCTTCCACTGGTGTCTGTTGGTGGTGGCATTCTTGGTGGGCATAGAGTGGGGAAGAGCTGCACAGACCATGGAGGCAGGGTTGATGCCAGTAGCTTTGGAGAGGCCTGGAGACTTCCCAGTCCTGCCCTTGGCTGGGAAGTCAGGGTCCTCCAAGGCAGCCCCAGCCATAGGCTCATGCAGGTTCACAGGAGGCCAAGGCTGCAGGCTGTGGGCAGCCCCAAGCTGGGCCACAGCCTGGCAGGAAGAAGTGGTGGTTACACATCAGATGCCACCTGGGGACTCTGAAAAACTGCGGGGCGCAGAGGCTGGAATTCCTGTGAATCTGCATTTAGAGGGCAGAGTCTGAGAAGCTCTGAGGCTGGCCAGATCTGAGGTAGACCTGGCCTCCACTGCCCCCAGAGAGAAGCAGTTTGAAGGGTGTGGGCTGCCTGGTAGCTGAGCCATGTTGACACTCACTGTTCTCTGGGAGGAAGGCTGTGCTGCAGACAGCCTGGAGTGAGCAAGGGAGGGCGGAGGGAAAGCCAAGGGGGAAGGCTGCCATCAGGAAGATGTGAGAAGCAATTCTATTTCTTTTTCTTCCTTTTTAGTTGACACATAAGAATTGCACATATTTATGGAGTACACAGTGATATTTTGATACATATACATAATGTATGATGATCAAATCAGGGTAATTACCATATCCATCACCTCAAACATTTATCATGTCTTTGTGCTTGGAACATTCAAAATCCTCTCTTCTAGTTTTCTGAACATATACAATACATTATTGTTAACTATATTCACCCTACAGTGGCATAGAACATTAGAACTTGGTTCTTGATCTAGCTGTAATTTTGTATCTATAACCAACCTCTTCCTATCCTCTTATCCCAGCTACTCTTCCCGGCTTCTAATAACTATAATGTTAGTCTCTACTTCTATAGGCTCAATTTTTTTATGATTCCATATACGAAGAAGATCATGTGGCATTTATCTTTCTGTGCCTGACTTATTTTATTTAATATATCATTCTCCAGTTTCATCCACGTCACCATGAAGGACAGGATTTCATTTTTAATGGTTGAGTGGTATTCCATTGTGTATATATACACATTTTCTTTATCCATTCATCTGTTGATGAACTCATCATAGGTTGCTCTATATCTTGGTTTTATAAATAGTGTTACAATAAACATGAGGATGCAGACATATCTTGGATATACTAATTTTTGTTCCTTTGGATAAATGCCCAGTAGTGAAATTGTTGGATCATATGGCAGTTCTATTTTTAGTTTTTTGAGGCTCCTCCACACTGTTCTCCATAATGGCTGTACTAATTTACATTCCCACTAATAGTGTGTGAGGATTCCCTTTGCTCTACATCCTTGCCAGTATTCGTTATTTTTTCTTTTTGATAACAGCCATTCTAACTGGGGTGAGATATCTCAGTGTGGTTTTGATTTGCATTTCCTTGATGATTATTGATGTTAAGCATTTAAAAATATACTTGTTGGCTGTTTGTATGTCTTCTTTTGAGAAATGTCTATTTAGATCTTTTGCACATTTTAAAATCATATTTTTTTTTTTTTTGCGGTTCAGTTCCTTGTCTATTCTGGACATTAGTCCTGTGTCAGGTGAATAGTTTGCAACTATTTTCTCCCACTCAAAAGGCTGGCTCTTCAATTTGTTAATTGTTTCCTTTGATGCACAGAAGCTTTTTCATTTGATATAGGCTCATTTATCTATTTTTGGTTCTGTTGCCTGTACTTTTGAAGTCTTACCTCTAAAATGTTTGCCTAGACCAATGTCCTGAAGCATTTCCCCTATGTTTTCTTCTAGGAGTTTTACATTTCAGGCCTTGCATTTAAGTCTTTATCCATTTTGAGTTGATTTTCGTATATGGTGAGAGATAGGGATCTGGTTTCATTCTTCTGGATATGGATATCCAGTTTCCCCAGCACCATTTATTGAAAAGAGTGTCCTTTCCCTAATATACATTCTTGGTCCCTTTGTTGAAAAATCAGTTGGCTGGAAATATGGATTTATTTCTGGGTTCTCTATTCTGTTCCATTGGTCTATGTGTCTGTTTTTATACCAACACCATGCTGTTTTGGTTACTATTGCTTAGTATACTTTGAAGTCAAGTAGTATGATGCCTCCTCTTTTTGCTTAGGATTGCTTTGGCTGTTTAGGTTTTTTGTGTTTCCATATAAACCTTAAGGTGTCTTTTTTCTATTTCTTTGAAGAGTGTCATTGGTGTTTTGATAAGGATTGCACTGACTGTAGATTTCTTTGGGTAGGATGGTAATTTTCCAATATTAATTATTCCAAACCATAAGCATGGAATATCTTTCCATTTTCCGTGTTCAATTCTTTCATCAGTGTTTTGTAGTTTTTATTGTAGAGATCTTTCACCTCCTTGGTTAAATTTATCCCTAGGTATTTTTTTTTTGTAGCTATTGTAAATGGGATTGCTTACTTGGTTTGTTTTTCAACTAGTTTGTTATTGGCATATAGCAACACTACTGATTTTTGTATGTTGATTTTGTATCCTGCAACTTTACTGAATTTGTTACTCAGTTCTAACAGTTTTCTGGTGGAGTCTTTAGATTTTTCTAAATATAAGATCATGCCATTTGCAAAGAGGGGCCATTTTACTTCCTGTTTTTTGATGTGGATGCCATTTCTTTCTCTTGCCTAATTGCTTGTTAGGGCTTCCAGTACAATTCGAATAAGAGTGGTGAAAGTGGGCATCCTTGTTCCATTTCTTAGGGCAAAGCCTTTCAGATTTTTCCCCATTAAATATAATGTTATTTGTGGGTGTGTCATATATGGCTTTCACTGTGTTGAGGTTTGTTCCTTCTATGCCTACTTTGTTGACAGTTTAGGGATGTTGAATTTTGTCACATGCATTTTCTGCCTCTATTGAGATACTCACATGGCTTTGTTCTTTATTCTGCTGATGTGATGTGTGTGTTTATTGATTTGCATATGCTGAACTATCCTTGTATTTCTAGGATTCATCCAACTAGATTATGATGTATTATTTTGCCAATGTGCTGCTGAATTTGCTTTGCTAGTATTTTGTTGGGATTTTTGCATTTATGTTCACTGAGGATATTGATCTATAATTTTCTTTTTTGTTGTGATTTTGTCTGGTTTTAGTATTAGGATAATATTGGCATTGTAGAATGAGTTAGGAAGAATTCACTTCTCTTCAAGTTTTCTTGGAATAGTTCGAGAAAAACTAGTGTTAATTCTTCTTTAAAAGTTTGGTAGAATTCAGCAGTAAAGCCATCCAGTCCTGGGCTTTTCTTTGTTAGGAGAATGTTTATTACTGAGTCAATCTCATTACTTGTTATTGTTATGTTCAGGTTTTCTATTTATTCATGGTCCAATCTTGGTAGGTGGTACGTGTCCAGGAATTTATCCATTTCCTCTAAGCTTTCCAATCTGTTGGTGTATAGTTGTTCATAATTGTCTCTAATGATCCTTTGTATTTCTGTCATATCAGTTGTAATGCCTCCTTTTTGTCCCTAATTTTATTTATTTGGGACTTCTCTGTTTATTTCTTAGTCTAGCTAAAGGTTTGTCAATTTTGTTTATCTTTTCAAAAAACTTTTAATTTTGTTGATCTTTTGTATTGTTTTTTAGTCTCTATTTCATTTATTTCTGCTCTGATCTTTATTATTTTTTTTCCTTCCACTAATTTTGGGTTTGCTTTCTTCTTGCTTTTCTAGTTCCTTAAAGTGCATTGTTAGGCAGTTTATTAAAAATCTTTCTACTTATTTTGATGTAGGTGTTAATTGCTATAAACTTTTCTCTTGGCACTGATTTTGTATATACTATAGATCTTGGTATGTTGTGTTTCCATTTTTATTTGTGTCAAGGAATTTCTTAATTTTTTTTTTTTTTTGAGAGACAGGGTATTGCTATGTTGCCCAGGCTGGAATGAAGTGGCTATTCACAGTTGTGACCATAGAACACTATAGCCTCAAGCCCCTTGGCTCTGGTGATCCTCCTGCCTCAGCCTCCGGAGTAGCTGGAGCTACAGATGCATGTCACTGTGGGTGGCTCTTTAATTTCTTTTTAAATTTCTTCATTGACCCATTGGTCATTTAGAAGCATGTTGTTTAATGTCCATGTATCTCCAAAGTTCCTTGTTATTTCTTTGTTATTCTAGTGTTAGTCCTTTGTGGTCTGAAAAGATACTTGATATGATTTCAGTTTTTAAAAATTTGTCAAGACTTGTTTTGTGACCTAACATATGGTCTAAACTGGAGAATATTCCATGTGTTGTTGAGAAAAATGTGTATTCTATGGCTGTTGGGTAAAAAGTTGTATAATGTCTGTTAAATCCATTTGGCTTAAAGTGCAGTTTAACTCTGATGTTTCTTTGTTGATTTTTCTGTCTGGATGATCTGTCCATTACTGAAAGTGGGGTGTTGAAGTCCTCTACTATTATTGTGTTGCAGTAAATCTCTCCCTTTAGCTAATAATGTTTGTTTTATATATCTGGGTGCTCTGGTGTTGGGTACATATATATTTAAAACTGTTATATTCTCTTGTTGAAAGGATTCCTTTATCATTGTATAATGACCTTCTTTGTCTCTTTTTATGTTTTTTTTTTTTTTTGACTTAAAGTCTATTTTTGTCTGAAATAAATACAGCTACTGTTGTAAGCTTTTGGTTTCTGTTTGTGTAGAACATCTTTTTCCATCCCTTCACTTTCAGTCTATGTGTATCTCTACAGGTGAAGTGAGTTTCCTGTGGGCAGCACACAGCTGGGTCTTGCTTTTTTATTCTTTCAGCCAGTCTATACCTTTTAATTGGAGAATGTAAACTATTTACATTCAAGGTTGTTAATGATAGGTGAAAACTTACTCCTGTCATTTTGTTAGTTGTTTTCAGATTGTTTTTTATATTGTATATTATATTGTGTATATTTCTTCCTCTCTTATTGCTTAACTTTGCAGTTTGGTGGTTTTCTGTAGTAGTAATATTTGATCCTTTTCTGTTTCTCATTTGTGTATTTGCCTTATCAGTGAGTTTTATACATTCATGTATTTTTATGAGGGTAGATATTGTCCTTTTACTTTCAGATGTAGGGCTCCCTTGAGCATTTCTTGTAGGGCAGGCATAGAGGTGGTAAATTCCCTCAGTTTGTTGTTGTCCTGGGAAGACTATTTCTCCTTCATTTCTAAAAGATAGCGTTGCTGGATATAGTCTTCTTGGCTGGCAGGATGTTTTTTTTTTCCTTTTAGCACTTTGAATATATCATCCCATTCTTTCCTGGCCTGTAAGGTTTCTGCTGAGAAATCTGTTGCTAGTTTGATGGGAATTCCCTTATATGTAGCTGGATGCTTTTCTCTTGCTCTTTTAAATTTTTTCTGTGTCTTTGACATTTGACAGTTTGACTATAATGTTCCCCAGAGGGGATCTTTTTGGGTTTAATCTATTTGGAGATCTTTGAGCTACCTTATCTGAATGTCACCTATATCACTCACAGGACTTTTGAAGTTTTCAGCTATTATTTTATTAAATAGGCTTCCTATGCAGTTGCTTTTTCTAATTTTATGGAGTAGCTTTTGCAAGGAAAGACTTTTTGCTGTAGATGTATATATAGTGTTAGTTGGATAGGATTCTTTGGCTTTGATTCTGGGTGGGTCCAGCAGTGTAGCCTTTGTATGATTTCTTCCGCTGTAGTCAATGTCAGCAGTGTCTGCATGTTCCTCACTAGCTTAGACTGTAGTTGTTTGTGATGGATGTGGTATGGTTTTGCTGGGGACAAGGATGCTGGATGGGCCAGACCTTGGGCTCCTAGATAGCGCACAAAGGTGCATGGTGGTCCCACCACTGAAGAGGCAGGTTCACTGGACAGCAGTGGCAGTGGGCCCTGGTTGGGCCTGTCCTGGGGCCCTTGAATGGCACACACGGGTACCGGTGATGGCAGACCCTGGGTAAGCTGATCCTCAGACTCTTGGGTGCTGTGTTTGGGTACTGATGCTGGTAGTCTTGTCTTTAGGTCCCTGAGTGATGTGTGGGACCACTGGAGGGGGCAAATTTGCTATTGGTGGTGGCCCTGGGGCAGGAAGCTCTCAAGTACTGGGGAGTGTGTGCTTTGGCTTCCTATGTCCTGGAGGCAGCCTCCCTGATGTGCAAGACCACCTGTTCCCCATGGCGTAGGGCACTGACTGGGCTTAGGTGCTGAGGATGTGGCTGCACTGCTGGGTCCAGCTGGTGTTGCAATGCTGCAGACTTCTGAGTGGATGTGGGAGATGTTAGCTGAGTCCCGAGAGTATGGAAATGCAGGGGCTACTGGGTTCCAGGGCAGGATGTAGTCTAGTAATGACTACTCTCAAACTGGTGCTATGCTGCAGCGGCTTGGTTTTGCAGGAGTGGGGAGCAGGGAGGGACTATCCAAGAGTGAATCTCCTCTCCAGAATAATGCAGTTTCCTGGACTCTAGGCATCTCCCTATGCTAGGCTTGGGTCCTGTGAGGGCTGAGGGGTTTTCCTGTAACTAGCATTGCAGGTGTTCTAAATAGCAGGCCACTCTCTGACCTCTGGATTGAGAGGAACGGAGACATCGCTGGATGATTGGCCAAAGAATCAAAGAACCAGAGGCTCCTGGAGTTGGGACTGGCCTTTGAGCTAATCCAGTCTGTCCTCTCCAGAGTCCTTTCTGTAGCATCCAGCAGTGAGAAACTATTATTACCACGATTACTAGTAACAATAGTAAAAGCTGTATCACGTGTTGTGAAAAGTATTTAATATACATTGTTTTTAATTCTAACAGTGCTCCATAAGGTATGTATTAATATCATCTCAATTTCACAGTAGTAATCCTCAACTGGGTTGCTTTTGCCTCCCAGGGAACATTTGGCAGTGTCTGGAGACATTTCGATTGTCACATCCAGGGGTTTGCTACTGGCATCTAGAGGTTAGAGATACTGCTAAACATACTACAATGCACAGGACAGTTCTCACAACAAATAATTTAGTCCAAAATGACAACAGTGCCAAAGTTAAGGAACAATGTTTTGCAGACAAGAAAAGAGGCCCAAGGTTACAAGGTTAATAAGAGGCAGACAAGATTTCAACCTAGGTCTGTTTGACTCTAAGGTCTGTGCTCTTCACTCCAAATAATCGGAGTCCCTCTTTCAAAGGCAGCCCAATGAAGCCTTGGCCAGCTCTCGGTCCATCTTGAAGCAATTTAGCATTATGTGGCAAAGGTACTAACAACTACTCATAACTCCTGACTCAGTAATTCCATTTCTGGGAATCTGTCCCAATATTTGAATTCAAAATGTAGCAAAATCTTCATGCACAAGGATTTGCACCCAAATCTTACTTATGGGATCCAAAATTTGACAAACAAGTGTTTAAAAATAAAAAACATGATTAAATAAACTCTAGTACATCCACATGATAAAATAGTAAACTTATGCAGCCATTAGAAATGATTTTATAGAACTGCAATACCAAAAAAAGAATCCTCATATTAAAATGTGAAGTAGAAAAGAGCAAAATTCAAAATTGCATACAGTATAATCAGGATTATGTTATTAAAAACTATGTACTAAGTAAACACCAGGGAGAAAAAACCCCAAAGTGTTGACCAAGGACTTTTCTCCCTAGTGGGATTATCAGTGACATTCTGTCCAATTTTTCTGTAGTTTCTGAACTTTGAATTATGGCATGTGCTACTTGTATTACCAGAATAATAAGCTTACTGAGGTGGCATTTACTTTCTTGCACCTTCCATCTCGGTTGAGGGTGGAAGACACTTATCTTTCCCTCTGTCTCTCTCAAAAACTTCCATTAAAAAAGCTCAAAACAAGAAGATTCAAAAGGAAGTGGAGAAGAGAAGAGAATCATTTTCAGCCCCTACTCCACTCATTCACTTCCCCAAGGCACTGGGAAGCCTGACGGTCAGGTGCCTTTTGCCTTGGTTGAGCTAACCGTCTCACCATCTCCTCAGAGCACCTTTCAGCTTGCCCTGCATTTTCAGGCTCCCTTCTTCTGTTCTTGTTTTCCCACCTTTAATTGCCCTTTCCTGCATTCTCCTAACAATTGAAGACCTTCAAGGCTATGACCAAATACGACTTCTTCCATGAAGCCCCCCAGGATGTCCCTGATCAGAATCAAGTCCCTCTTTTCTCTATATACCTGCAAATCCTGCTTATAAAGTCTAACACATTATGTGTTTAATTCTGTTGCATTTCACAGTTAATTATCCACACATCTGCTTTCCCTACTGAGTCTCAAAAGCAGAGATCATGCCTCATCCATTGTCCTGTTCCGGGAAGGGGAGGCAGTGTGGCATGTGGTTAGGAACACGCTCTTGATACTCAGACTGAGAGCCTCCCACCTGCTACTAAATAGCTGAGCGACCTTAGGTGAGTTATTTAATGTCTCTGTAAGTGAGAATGATTATGACCTAATGAATTTGTTTTGTGAATTAAACAAACAATATACATAAACTACCTAACCTTCATTTCATCTGCAAAATTAGGGCAATAATAGTACCTACCTCATAGTATTAAATGAAGAAATGCATATAAAGCATTTAAAGCACTTGGAACAGAGTCTGGTACATTGTAAGCACTTAATAAGTGTTCAGTACTATTATTCTTTGTATCACTACCATCATCATCTTCATCTTCACCTTCATCACCATCCCCACCACCATCATCATTACCATCATGTACATCATCATGATTATCATCTCTGTCATCATTACCATCACTGTCACATCATCACCATCACCATCATCACCACCATCATCATCTCCATTATTATTGTCATCACCATCATCTCCATCATCGTCACCATCATCATCACCATCATTATCATCATCACCATCATCTCCATCATCATCATCGCCATCACCATCATCATCACCATCACCACCATCTCCAATACATCACTATCACCATCATCATCTCCATCATCATCATCACCATCATCATCACCATCACCACCATCTCCATTACATCATTATCACCACCATCATCTCAGACATCACCATCATCATCACCAAAGTCATCTCTATCATCACCATCACTACCATCATCATCTCCATCATCATCACTATCACCATAATCATCACCATCACTATCACCATCATCATCACCATGACCACCGTCATCATCTCCATCACTGTCACCATCACTGCCGCCATCATCACCATCAGCGGCAGCAGTAGCAACAGCAGCAGCCTAGTCCCAAGGTCAGAGGTCCCAAAGATTTCTCTGAGGAGGGCTGGCCTTGGGAGATGGAGTTGGCACAGGGATCCCTGAAGTCACTAGCTTCCTTTCAAACCCTGCTCTATAATATATGCTATCTGCTGCTTTACTTGTCAGTGTCATGATCGCAAAACAACAAATCCAATAGTCACTAACTGAACTGAGTTTGGATAGTTGGAGTTTGATTTTAGAAGCCTACCTGAGAATCAGTCCACTAATAACTATGTTTCCCAAATATCAGCCATTTGGGAATCACCATCATGATGTGTCTCATATCTGTGTGCTGCTGATACAATTTATTTACTTAATAGTTTTCTTTAAATTGGCTAATTATTTCACACATATAAATTCATTTTAAGAGAAAATTTCATATCAGTGCCATAAATGGAAAACTAATATTGTCCTAGTACTCATAAAAATATATTGCAATTTAAATTAGAAGGTGTTTTGTGCATCACCTACTATCATTTCCAGTGCCACCCTTGGGGAAATGCTACTCTAACCTACCTGACTCAGGATCATCTGTGGAGCCCCCAAGAAACCATTGTTCCTGCATGCCAGGTGTGACCATTCTAGGACAAAGAGTCACAGATTCCAATGGTGGGCTCCTTCTGCCCAAACCCATGCTGCTACAGTACCTTCACTGCCTTCCCTACTCTTCCTTCTGTCCATGCCAGCTACCACTTACTCTAGTACATTTCCCAAACCTCTGACAACCCTGGGAGAGGAGGTATTGTCACCCTTTTCTCACAGACAATAAAACCGGAAATCAGAGTGATCAAGTCACTTGCCCTAAGTCACACAGCACAGATGAGGAAACCAAGTCACTCCGCAGTATCATAAACTGCTGTTTAACTCGTCTGACTGAAACCCTTCTCCTTGAGAAAAAAATAAAGAAACAAGAAAAGAAAAAAAACCACATATAATCCAGGTCATTAGGTACAGAGTAATGAAAGATTTATTCTTATGGAGAAGGAGAGATGAAGGAACAGAGATGCAGCAAGAGAAGGCTGACCTCTGGATTCAGCTGGAAGCTTGCCATTCATTAACTCATTCAGCAAATATTATTGTGTCCTACTGTGTGCTGAACATTGTTTTAGGCATTGGGGATGCAGTGATATTTAAAAAAAAAAAAAAAGTCTCGGCCACATGCAGTGGCTCACACCTGTAATCTCAGCACTTTGGGAGGTTGAGGCAGGCAGATTGCTTGAGCTCAAGAGTTCGAGATCAGCCTGGCCAACATGGTGAAACCCTGTCTCTACTAAAAATACAAAAATTAGCCGGGCGAGGTAGTGCATGCCTGTAATCCCAGCTACTCGGGAGGCTGAGGCACAAGAATTGCTTGAATCCAGGAGGCGGAGGCTGCAGTGAGCTGAGATAGCGTCATTGCCCTCCAGCCTGGGAGACAACAGTGAGACTCCGTCTCAAAAAAACAGTCTCAACTCTTATGGGATTTACAGTCTTGGTCGGGGAGACAGAAAAGAAACAAATATATAGCATGTCAGGTGGTAACAAGTGCAAGAAGAAAATTAAGGCAGAAGAGGGAATAGGGAGTGATGTGGGGAGGGGTCAGTGGGTGGGGCAGTCATGGAGGGCATCTCTGAGGAGGTGACATTTTAGAAGAGGCTTGAATGAAGTGAGGGAGCTTTGAGAATATTAGGGGAAGAGATTTCAGGCACAAGGAGCAGCAGGTGCAAAGGCCTTGTGGTAGGGGCATGGGTGGAATATTCAAGAAATATCAGTAGGCCAGTGGCCACTTTGCCACATGAGAAGATTACAGGTATACCCTAGGGGCTGGAGGCAGGGGACTCTCAGAAAAGAGCCCACTTACGTTTCAAACAAGGGGAAAGACAACTTTGTCCAAGCAAAAAGCGCTTTTTTTGTGGGGTTGCTTTTTCTTCTGGTGACACTGAGGAGAGACAGCCCAGAAAAGCTTTTTATGCGGTGGAAAGTAATTGCCCTGTTTTGATTGCCTAATTGCCTGGGGACAGCAAGTTCACAGTCTAGTGTGAAAAGACAACAGGAAGAGACATTTTATGAAGAAGTCCTCATTTTTTTTTTCTTTTAACAGAAAGCAAACACTATAATTAACAACTGTCAGCTGGGGGTTTAACTGGGAGCTTGGGGGCAAGGCTGAGTGACAGGCAGAAGAGCCAAGACAAGGTCTCAGAAGACACAAATATGGACTTAGATGGGACCAAAAGCAAACTGGTCCTAAAGGGAGAGAAGCCAGGGCCTCTGCTTCCCCACAGCCCTGTGGGGATTGGGTGGACCTACTTCCCCAGCCCTACTCACTGGTTCGGGGAAGAAGACCTGGACCGCCCACCGGACTCTAAGTCAACTGTGATGTCCATTGTCCGGCAAATTTCCCAGGGCTCAGGATCAAAGACTTGCCAGCTGGTGTCAGTTTGGTGATTTTTGTGGCCTCTTGATTTAGCTAACCAAATATTTTAGAATCTGCATAGGTTCAGCTCTACGTCCCTGAGTTCAAAATTCAGCTCAATAGAAAATTTATTATCTGACTGGGTTTCATTAACAGTCCCACTCGCAACATTTTCTTCTGTTTTTGTTTCTCAGACAAGTTCACTTTAGGTCATTCATTTATTCATTCGACATTCAAGGGACATTTCCTGAGCTGTGGGTGATGGTGTTAGGTGCTCACAATACAAAGCTGATTTGCACACAGCACAGCAGAGGGAAAAAGAAAAAATGGTTTTAATTATGACTGCCACTTACTAGATGAGTGGCCTTGGGCAAGACATTTATCCTTCCTAAGTCTCAGTTTGCTTATCTGCGAAAGGAGAAGAATAATTCCTTAAAGGTATTCAAAGCAGCTGGTACACAGTAGGTGCTCCAGAAAGAGGGGATGTATTTCTACCTCAAGCCATAACAGGCTGGACAAAGATAAGTGCTTTGGACATTTCGGGTGATCAAGACAGTTCTAGATTTTAATATGAGGCCCCAAGGAAACAGGCAAGGGTTACCAGGAGGAGTCCCAGTCTGCAGAGGTGGTCCCCTGTCTAAATACAGCCCAGCACTGATTCACAACAGGGACAGGTTCTGAGAAATATGTCCTTGGACGATTTCATTGTTGGATGAACACCGTAGACTGCACTTACACAAACCTAGGGTTACAGCCTACTGCACACCTAGGCTGTAGCGTGTAGCCTATCACTCTCAGGCTACACACCTGTACAGTATGTGTCTGTCCTGATACTGTGGGCAATTGTAACACAATGGGAAGTACTTGTGTATCTAAACATACCTAAACATAAAAAAGGTACAGTAAAAAATGCAGCAATCTTTTTTCTTTTCTTTCTCTCTCTCTCTCTCTCCCCTCTCTCTCTTTCTTTCTTTCTTTTCTTGAGACAGGATCTTGCTCTGTCACCCAGGCTGGAGTGCAGAGGCGTGATCATGACTCACTGCAGTCTTGACCTCCAGTGCTCAAGGAATCCTCCCACTTCAGCCTTCCGAGTAGCTGGGACTACAGGTGCGTGCCACCATACCTGGCTAATTTTGTTTTATTTTTTGTAGAGACAAAGTCTCACTATGTTGCCCAAGATGGTCTCAAACTCCTGGGCTCAAGCAATCCCCTCGCATCAGCCTCCCAAAGTGCTGGGATTACAGGTGTGAGTCACTGCACCTGGCCCGTATTATGATCTTATGGGACCACCATCATATATGTAGTCTGTCATTGACTGAAATGTCATCACGCAGCGCCTGCTGTATTTGGGGAGGTATTGTAAGCTTTGTGAATGTTCGCACCTCCAGTTTAGTTTATAGGAGAGTATCCACAGTGCACCCTACAGAGCAAATTGCAAATCTTCAGAGTGATTTGCAGGGAACGGAGACCCAACTGCCACCCTGATGGTACAGAGGTGGGGAATCTCAGGTCTGAGTGGAAATATCTTCTGGACTTCCCTGGAGGGAGTGTAGTTTTGTGGTTAAGTATAAAAGCTTTACCTTGAGAAGCCTGGATTCAATTTTGAGCCATTCAATTCACAGGTGTGGTTGATCTTGGACAAATTGTTTAACTTCCTCTTGCTTCCATTCCCATATCATCGAATGAGGACAATAATAACATGTTGGAAGTACTTCCTGTAAACACTTAGCATAGTTCCCTGGCTCATTAAACATCAGCTGCTGCCATTATTATTGTTATTAGCTATTAAAATAGGGCTCCCCTCTTGACCCTAGCCAGACGTGTCCCTGTTTCAACAAGAGCAGGGATGACTGAGAACAAACTCTCCATCTCACCTCTGCTGCAAAAACAGTGGTTTCTACCATCCACATTGGCAGAGCAACCTTTGAATATGAAGAACAGCTCTCTATGTACACAGAGAGCAAGGCTGTATTGATTCAGACCACAGAGCAAGCCAGTCTAAATGACAGTCAGATCAGAAAAAAAGGCAATTTTATTCCTTTCAGCCGCCAACATGACTTATCAAAGTGTTTCCTTGTGTGCACATTCTACGGGGCTGACTTAGTTAATGTACAAAACCCATTCACAATTAGCAACACCCATTTGTGTGCCAACAACTCATATGCAAAAGTCAACATTCAATGAGGACAGCATTTAATTTACAGAGCAAATTGTCCTTAAAAACAATTTATGCGGCAAGCAGCTCCTGCAGGCTGCCTGTTAGGCAAAGAGCAGATTTGTTTAGCAAATCCTTTCTTGGAAGAGAGCGCTGGAATTATGCATAGCCCAATCCAGGTACTGGAGGCCACGGGAGGACTTTGAGACATCCCAGGACAAAGCTTTGAGACCCTAGGGACAGTGCGTGTGAGCCACATGGTATGAGGGCCTCTTCTGGGGTTGTCCCACAAAGCTATGTCCCAACTCGGTAGCCAGATCCTACATTTCTAGGGTCATGAGCATGTCCTGGAAAATACTGAAGTCCCAAATGTGTAGCACTTCTTCTTAGAGCAATGTTTCTCCAAGAATGCTGCTTGGACCTTCTGCCTCTGAATGCCCTGAGTACGTATTAAAATGCAGATATTTCCTTACCCCATTCCACTTGTAGCAGACATCTCAAAACAGCATTCACACATATTACCCCCAAATCATGGGGACATCTGACCTGCTGCTAGATCTTGTTATGTCACATGCTAATTAAAAAAAAAAAAAAAACAGAGAACTACTATACCACAATTGAGATTAAAAATATTATGATGGTTGAATTTTAATGTAATCAGTTTCCTTTGTAATCGTTTGCACATTATGCATTTAAAAATATTATTCTGAGACAGGGTCCACAGGTTTCACCAGATTGCCAAAGGTGTTGTGGCACCCAAAAGTCTCAGAAGAATCACAGGACTGACCAGTAGCTAGGAGGCCATGTGACAGGAGGTGTTTTGTAACTTCAGAGGTTTGAAGGGAATGGGAAGCCCAATTTCCAAATTCAGATGCCAGGAAAGTAGCTCTCTAGTGGCCATAAGCACCCCCTATAGCTTCGATCAGCTACTGACTCCCTTTCCAGAGGTGCAGGCCGTAAGCTCAATGGAGGGTGCCTATCTGGGTGTCCAGGGAATTCCTCTGGGAAGAAGTGGAAGTTGCATTTTGGGTCTTAAATCCCTTCATAGTTTAGGATTTGCTGGAATTTCAATACCAACTCCCACTTTAACACATTCTAGCATTTCTGTGATCAATGCTTCAATTCCATCAGCAACTAATACTCAGCTAAATTTTTTGATAATCAATTGGATCATAAGTAAATACAGGATTATTTTCCTGTGGTTGGTCAGACTCAGAGAGCACAGTCCTGAGTTTGGGGGTATATAAGCATGGTAAATTATTACTTAAACTTGGGATACCTCAACCTTGATTATCCCTTCCTTCTTTGCATCTTTCTACCTCTTTTCCCTCCCTCCCTCCTTCCTTTCCCTTCCCTTCCCTTCCCTTTCCCTTCCCTTCCCTTCTTTCCCTCCTTTTCCCATTTCCCAACCACTCTCTCTTTCTCTTCCTTCCTTCATGTTTCTTGAGGGCCTACTATATGCCAAGCAGTATTCCTGGTGCTAGGGTTACATCAGTGAGCAAATAAAATGTTTCTACTATGTTCTATATACTAGGGGGATAGAGAAATAATTTGAAAAAAAAAAAAACAGAATGTGGGTGGGAGGAGAGGGGAGTAGTTGATGATGGGTACTGGGCTTCTTGTTGCGGTAATACAAATGTTCTAAAATTGATTATAGTCATGGTTGCATATCCTGGTAAATATACTAAAAACTGCTGAACTGTATGCTCTACAAAGGTAAATTGTATACGAACTATATCTCAATAAACCTATTATTAAAAAACAAAAATATAGAGTATATCTTAGGATGGTAACTTCTGGGGATAAAAGTAAAGCAATGAAGGGGAGAAGAGTTGCCATAGTCTGAAAGTTCATCACCCCAAATCCATATGTTGAAGCCCTGCCCTTCAATGTGATAGTATTTGGAGATAGAGCCTTTGGCAAATGATTAGGGTTAGGTGAGTCCATGAGGGTGGAACCTCATGATAGGGTTGGAGGACTTATAAGAAGAGGAATACCTTCCCCCACCCCACCACCCTATGAGAACACAGGGAGAAGGTACCCATCTGTAAGCTAGCAAGTGAGACCTCACCAGGAACTGAATTGTCCTGCACCTCTATCTTGGACTTCCCAGCCCCCAGAACCATGAGGAATAAATGTCTGTGTTTTAAGTCACACTGTCTGTGGTATTTCATTATAGTGACCCAAGTTGACTAAGACAAGGGTCCTCAGAGTATTATGATTTTAAATACAATGGTCATGGAAAGCTTCATTGAGAAGGTAATATTTGGGTGAAATGTGAAGGTAGTCAGGGAGTGAGCCATGGGGATACCTGGAGGAAGAGCAGTTCAGGCAGAGGGAAGAGTAAGTGCAAAGGTCCTGTGGTATGCCTGCTGTGTTCAAGGAACAAGTAGGGGACAGAGGGAAGATGGAGGAGGGTGTCTGGGGAGGGTAGGGGATGGGGGGAGCTGGAAGTAATTCTGGGGCTTTGGCTTTTCCTGTGGGTCAGATGGGGAACCACTGAACCAGAGCCAGTGGAGGACTCTGAACAGAGGAAAGATGTGACCTGATATATGATTTAAGTGGATCTCACTGTGGAAATCAACAGTAGCCAGCCATTTATAGAGTATTTACCATGTGCCAGGCACCTTGGCAAACCCTCTTGTGAAAGCTGTCAGAATTAAAATGGAATCATTTGTGTTAAAATCCCTGATGAAGAGAGTCAGGGAAGGCCATGAAGGGAAGATTCTCATGCACAAATGCCTGATAACAAGAACTATCACAGAAAACCTCTGCAAAAATCACAGCCTTGCACAAAGGCCATGGTATCCTTATACACACACACACACACACACACTCTACTTATATGAAGACATGTGACCAGCAACTGCCAGTCCAATCTCAGACTGGTGCCACCCTTGTTATTTATTGATCCTTGTAGCCAAGGATAATTATCTCAAAAACAATTTTGTAAGCCTCCTCCTCATTTTTCCATTAAAGACCATTGTCTTCCTTTAGCCCCCAAATACACACGTAGTATTTCTCTGAGAATATACTCTGGCATGCACATTCTCATTGCAAGGCCTATTCCCAGATAAACATGATTTTCTTTTAGAGAATCTCCTTCTCTGTTTGTTATTTAGGTTGACACCTTTATGGATGTGAGCTCATTGAATCACTGCAGCTACACTCTGGGTAGGCATTGGTATTTTCTCTATTTTATAGAAAAGGAAACTGAGGTTCAGAAAAGCTTAGGAACCTGACCCGATTTATGGTGGAACCAGGAAATGTACCAGCTTCAGAGCTCTTACCTTCCCCACGCTACTGGCATTGTTTAGTGTACACAGCAGGCACTCAGTAAAAGGTGTCACCCCACTGATTACAAAGTAGTGCCCTGAGGGATTGGCATGAGGACACTGTGTCACTTCGGGCACAGACAGGATATGTCTTGAGGCATGAGAGCTGGAGAACCAACATCTACTTACTCAGTTCTGCAATGCTGCCTACGCGCGTGGCCAGCAAGGACTGCTCGATGGTCCTCAGCTCCGACTGGCTGAACATGGGCAGTTCTCCCGGCTTGTTTGACCGCTGTGGGTCTCTGTGAAGATTCAGGCTGTCTGGTAGGCACAGCACCCCTGCAGTCAGAAGGGAGACAGAGAATGAAAGGAAAACATATTGTTATTTTTCAGTTAACCGAGGCAGGAGTGCAACATTTCGCATAATCTCAAACCACACCAGAGCTGGTACTGCAAAGAAAGCCAGTGTAGGAACCAGTGCTCTGGACTCCTTTTAGAAATGGATGCCCAGCTATTTGCAAAGGTCTCTTAGAAGTCCCGACTACTGATTTTAGCAAGCATGTGGGCATTCATCTGGACACACGCATTTCCAAAGGACACAAAACAGAATCCTCTCCTCATGCCTGGAAGGGTTGCTATCCACTCCTAGATGCGACTTCTTGTGACTCTGGTGGTTGCTCCCCTTGTTCTCCCCACAAAGGCAGTTGTGGTCCCTCAGTGCCCTGGGGGAATAGTCTCTGCCTAAAATTGCTTCTGAGGGCTCACTTTGTTTGCTCAACAACTCTAGCTCTGGATGGTAGGGCTGTTACCTGTTTGACAAGGCTTCTGGCTTTCTCTGTAGAGCTGTATGTCAGGAGGTAGAAGAGTCCCCATGGGCTTTTGTAACTTGTATGGTCAATACCCATGGGAAATCCCTGCAATCCAATTATTCTCTTCCCTTCCTTTCCATTCCATAAACATTCAGTGAGAAGCTGGGAACTTACTTGGGTGGATGATTCGGAAATATTCACTCTTTCCTTTGCCACCCCAAACTCCCTAAGTCGAGTGCATTTCCTTTCCTCTTGACTTTGGGCTTGACTACTTGATTTACTTCGGTCAAAGCTGTTAGCAAACACAATGGAGTCAAAAGCCTGAAGACTACTTGTAAAATCGAACTTGCTCTCTTGCGCCTCTGCCTTGGTCATAAGAAAAACATGCCCTAGGCCTGGCATGGTGGCTCACGCCCATAATCCCAGCAATTTGGGAGGCCAAGGAAGGCAGATCACCTGAGGTCAGGAGTTCGAGACCAGCCTGGCCAACATGGTAAAATCCCGTCTCTATTAAAACTATAAAAATTAGCTGGGTGTGGGTGGCATGTGTCTGTAGTCCCAGCTACTAGGGAGGCTGAGGCAGGAGAATTGCTTGAACCCGGAGGTGGAGGCTGTGATGAACCGAGATCATGCCACTGCACTCCAGCCTAGGCAACAGAGCAAGACTGTCAGAAAAAAAAAAAAAAAAAAAAAAAAGAAAGAAAGAAAAAGAAAAAAGAAAAACATGCATTGTCTGCAAAACTGCAGATCTGAAGGTGGGAAAAGAGAAGAAAAACATGCTCTGGCTAGCCTGGCATGAGAGACACACAGAGCAGATCCAGAACTGGCCTGCAGCTTAGAGCTGCCCCGGCTGCCCGCAAAGACATATGCTTATTTGGTATGCCACTGAGATAGTGGGGATGTTAGTTACTCACCATTATTGTGGTGAGAACTAACAGATACACCTACCAAGTATCCTACTGAGGATACAAGGAACAAGGCAGACATTGTGCCGTGTTTGGGGTTGAGGATATAGTGATGGAGAGAACACACATAATCCCATGCTCAGTGAACTCCCAGTGTAAGTGAAGAAGACAGGTTGTTACACACATAGCTGCAAAACCATTTCTTAAATGCTCTATGGTAGGAGAAGGTTAGGAATGAAGGGATGTCTTATCAGAGACCTAAAGAACAAGTATCTGTCAATACAGTGGAAGCACTTACTGAATACCTGCTGTGTTTCCAACCCTGCTCGGCATTTTGGAGATGCAAAAGAAGAGGACACATTCAAATCATTTAAAACTGAAGAGATGATACTGGCATGGACAAAATAATCTGGAAATAAAATAGTGCCAATAGACAAGTGCTAAATAATTTAAACCAACTAGCAGGTGACGGGAGACAGAATGCCAAAGCCGGTAGTTAAAGTCCACTCCTCACCCTGCCTGAACCACATAGTCTCAGCAAAGGTGCCTCCTTTGAAGATGGGCACCTTCATACGGTGGGCCTGTCACACTCCTGCTCTCGTCCTCACTGCCTGATTGGTGGCTCCAGACACACGGAGCTACTCACTTTCTCCTAAATGTTTTACCTTCACATCTAACAGGGGGTGAGACAACAGGGTAGGGAACTCTAGTAGATGACTTTTTGGATAAATAAATAGTGAATAACGAATAACGGGGCCAGGGGTGGTGTCTCATGCCTGTAATCCCAGCACTTTGGGAGGTCGAGGTGGGGGGATCACCTGAGGTCAGGAGTTCAAGACCAGCCTGGATAACATGGTGGAACCCTGCCTCTACTAACAATACAAAAAATTAGCCAGCTGTGGTGGCAGATGCCTGTAATCCCAGCTACTTGGGAGGCTGAGGCAGGAGAAACTCAGGTGGTGGAGGTTGCAGCGAGCTGAGATCATGCCACTGCACTCCAGCCTGGGTGACAGAGTGAGACTGTGTCTCCAAAAAAATAAAAAATAATGAATAATGGATGAATGATACAGATGACCATTAGAGTTTAATGTTTCTATAATCAGGAAATTAGTCAAGGGAAATTTTTCTAAGATTCTAATCCAATCTTGTTTTTTTCAAATATTTTTGACTGTGACTCAGAGTAAGAATATATTTTATATCACAGCTTGGTGTGCGCACACACACACACCCACACACACACTCTTCATGATTTCCATTAAAAAATTAATGGAAAATAACAGTGACCCTTACTACATGTGAGGCCCTCTCATTTGTTTTCCTTTTCACTTCTCTTCCATCTTAGTAATAAAAAATGCTGAAACTGAAGCAACAAAAGTGACATCATGATCCACTAATGGGTCGACATGGGCAGTTTGAAAACACTGTGGGCTGTGACACAGATTCACCATTTCCTGGGCACTACCAAGTGCTATACTTCAGAAATCCTCAGCTTTCAGGGAAGACAAGACCTTCCCAGAAATGCTCGCCATCCAAGCCCAGCCTCCTGCCTCTCCCTTGACAGCCATGTCATTCTCCTGTTCAGCCCAGGCAGGAACACACTGAGTCATCCTTGCTCCCTCTGGTTTGCCCACCTGCCAAGACATTAAGTCAGAGGCTAAGTCAAGTAGCTGTTGCCACGGCAATGAATCTTGGGCCAATTCCTCATCTGATGCTCCTGGTGTCTCTGACTCTAATTCAGGAACTTACTACCCCTTAAAGAGTTCACTGCAAAAAGTACCAGATAATCATGACCCACTCCAACATGTGACCCAGTTTTCAGGGTAATGAGACCCTTTGCTTAGGAAAAGGGGATGATGGTCAGAGGGGACTCCACAGCAAAGGAGACTCGAGACCTGGGTCCTGAATGTTGGGGAGAAGGTTGCCTAATTAACAGTACAGATGACTCACATGTTCTCAACGGGATTGCTTTCTTGGTATTTGCATTATTTGCGGCAAGTCAACAACCCAGATCTGTGTTTTAAAATGTTGCCTCACATATTGGTTGAGGCCTGAGCAAATGGGACTTGGAGACTGGAACCCAGAGCTTCAGTCTTAGCTCTGCCACATCTCACTGTTTGACTTTGGGCGGGTCACAGAACCTCTCTGGACCTCAGTTTCCTCTTCTGTGAAATGAGGGTGATAGTAATGACCTTGTTTTCCGCATTGGACTTCTGGGGATGGGAGTGAGGTGTAAGAGCGAAATGAGATCATGTGTATCAAAGTATTCTGCATGTGCTAAGCAAACAATAGGTTCTCAACGTATGTTAACTGAGAGCAAAGTCAGTTAATGTGCACTAACCCAGCTTTAGACTACTTTGTCCTTTATCATAAGACTCAACAATTTCCCTTGGAATTATTTCTCCTTCTTTTAGGGGTTATGAAATTTAAATATGGAAAGAAAATTATTCAAAGAAGCTTCGAGAGTTAGATTATAGAGATTAGAGAAATCTATAATTGATCTATTACACAAAGATTATATACCAGGGTTTAATTTTCTTTTTCCTCGTTGGAGACTCTATGTGGGGTATACACATAAACTGAAGTTATTATTTATTTTTTGTGTAAAAATCTGCTTGGTCAGGGAGAAGGTGCGAGCATCATGTTTTAGTGTCAGATGCAGGCCTGAGTTTTGGACTACTTGTCTATTTCCAGGACAGCCATGGCCTGGTGATGAAGACCCAAGTTTAGAAACAGAGGGAACTGAGGTTCAAATATGAGTTTGAGTGGACCTAAAGGAAATAATTTCCCTGGAGAGCAAGTGAACATAAGCCAGGATCCACAGTGGGCTGGAGGGGTCACGGTATCCCTGAAATTCTGTTACTTTGAGTGTGTTGTGCATTTGTCTAAGGGGAGAGTTCATCCAAGTTCTCCAAAGAGTTTATGGGTCCTAAAAGAGGGCAAACCAATGCCTTTGATTGTCCACATTCCCATTTATTCAAGGTTTCTCTTCTCTGGGAGTGGCCTGGTAGCAAGGTGGGGTAGAGCAAGGGAAACAAGATACCAGCACTGCCAGAGCTTGATACCATCCTGCAGCTGCCCTCTGTGCAACTGGGACAAAGAACTTCCTGCTCTCCAGCCAGCTTCTGCATCAGTGAAGAGGGGTTAAACTATCTATTTCATAGGTTTATTGCAGTGATTAAACAAGATAATATGCTTAAAGCCTCTGGCCTATAGAAAGTGCCTGATAAATACCCTGTTCCAGATGTGCTGTTCCATTTAGTTAATGTCTGGATTCAAATGGCCTTGCAGATCATCTTTTCACAATCTTGTGCAACTGGAGACAGACAACCATTTGGTGAGGTCATTTTGAACAAAAAATATGAGAGCTGCTGCTCTGGGCAAAACCCTGGGCCAACCATGTCTGGCACTGTGTCTCTGATAGAGGCCATCAGGGTGCACTGCTGCCTCCCAATGTGCCTACCTTTCTAGATGCATAGGATGGCCCCTTGGCAAATATGATGCCCTGACATCCTTTCACTCTCCTCTGGGCTTTTCTCTGTGTCTATGTTTTTTTTTTTAATTGAACGCAGGGGACAGGGATGCTATATTAGTCCATTCTCACACTGCTATGAAGAAATACCTGAGACTGGGTAATTTAGAAAGGAAAGAGGTTTAATTGTCTCACAGTTCCACGTTGCTGGGGAGGCCTCAGGAGACTTACAATCATGGCAGAAGGCAAAGGAGAAGCAGGCACCTTCTTCACAGAGTGGCAGGAAGGAGTGACTGCAAGCAGGGGAAATGCCAGGCATTTACAAAACTATCAGATCTCGTGAGGACTCACTTACTTTCAGGAGAACAGCATGGGGGAAACTGCCCCCATGATCCAATTATCTCCACCCGCTTCCGCCCTTGACATGAGAGGATTATGGGGATTACAATTCAAGGTGAGATTTGGGTGGGGACACAGAGCCAAACCATATCAGATGCTACTTATCTACAAAGAGAAAACCAAGTAAGAGAACCATCAGCATTGATCCATCCAACCTTCAATGATAATGATGGTGGTGGTGATGAAGGAGGAGAAGGAGGAGAACAGCCAACTTTTATGGAGTACAAACTATGGGCCAAGCACTCTGCTTAGCATTTTACCTGTTTAAATTCAGATTTATTTTAATCCTCTCAGCCACACTATATGGTAGGAAATCCAACATTTATTAGGAGACAGTATAAGGTAACTGTTAAGAGCAAAGACTCTGGGTTCACATTGCCTGGGTTTGAACCCTGATTGCTTTACTTACCACTTGTGTAGCTTTAGGCAAGTAAGTATAATCATTCTGTGCCTTGATTTTCCTATCTGTAAAATGGTAATATTAATAGTGACTACCTCACAGGGTTGTAGGAAGATTTAAAAAAGTTAATATGTATAAAACATTTAGAAAAGTACCTGGCATGGAGGAAGTGTTATAAAATATTTGCCATTATTATCTCTACTTTATAGGGAATGCAATAGAACTTAGAGACGTTTGGTAATTTGCCTAAGGTCACATAGATCCTAAAAATGGGGCTAGGAATTGAATACCAAGTCTTCTGATTCCAGAGCTCAATCTGTCAGCCACTCAGCATACTGCTTCTTGTACTCAACCCCTACTCTCTGGCAGGCACAACTAGGGAACATGGTCATACACAGACAGCTGGATCCCTGCCCTCCTGGAGCTTACAGTATAACCATATGTGAGATGTTTTCCCTGGCATTATTACCCAGGAACTGACAGGCAAGTATACAGACTTCGTGGGTGCTGAAATACCATTAACTTCAAATGGAAAACCTTTACAATTTGTCCCCATGGGACAAAAGACAAAGTCTAGAGATACATAGCGTAGATGTGTTTCCTACTTTCAGTTCCTACTAGGAAGCTCACAGCCAAATTTGCAGCCCGTGTATACATAAGGAAATGCATTTTTAATATTTTTGCCTTTTGTTGTCTGTGGTACAATGTTGTACATATTTTTACAAGCTGCCTCAAAATCTGTTGGAAATAACAAATTAAGCACAAACAGTGAAATAACTCATTAGCTCTGTTTCTTTTGCTTCCTGGGGTTTCCATATATTTTGTAGTCATTTCTGGGGAGACTTAGGGGATCAAGGCTGGTGGATGAACAGAACCATGTAGATTTATTAAGTATGGAGTTAATTTTTCTTTACCAGTAGTTATTAAGTGAAAACCTCTGGGCTTGACGCAGGGTAATTTCTGGTCTTCAGGGCCCTCAAAGTCCTCTTGAACTTAATGGACATCCTTAAAACCCCGAGGCTGACCAGAGCTTAAAAAAGCTTTGTTGATGGGGCTTCCATCAGAATAGGTAAAATATTCCAGACTCCCCACTAAAACCTGGGGGCCAGAAGTTATAGTTCCCTGCTCCAGAATTAAGCAGTGTTACGCTTTCCAGTCTCTGATTCCTTATCTGTTCGGGTAGACTGACTGCAAAAATGGTCTCCATTTTTCACCCCTGTCCATATGCATGCATGATGATTTTGAAGTTCCTTCCATCAAGGGTCTATTTGCCCATCCGTTAAACCTTGGCCAGCCTGTGACTTGCTTTGGCCACCAGAATGTGATGGGAATATTAGGGTGCCAGTTCCAAGTGTAGGCTTCAAACGGTCTTGCCTGCTTCTTCTCTCTTAGAACCCTGCCACCACCAAGAGAAGAAGCCTGGCTAGCATGCTGGAGGATAAGAAGGACACATGGAGAAGAGCCAAGGCTCTCCTAGACTAATGGACAGTCAGCCAAATCCTAAAAATGCAAGAGAGTCTGGCCAAGATTAGCAGAGCTGCCTGTTCAACCTGTAACTGACCAGACTCATAAGTGAGCCTGGCCAAGATCACAGAACCACCCTGCTGACCCACAGAGAACTGAGCAATAGAAAATGGTTGACGTTTTAAGCCACTGAATTTAGAGGTAGTTTGTTATGCTGCATATGCACAATATCTAACTGGTACTTATCAGTTATGAAACTGAGAGTTGGTTAACTTACTGTCGTAAAATGCTTTTCACTTTTCCCCATGTCGCTGTGTAGAATCTATTTGTTCTAGGCAATTCCCAACTGCCAATTTCTTTTGGGCCTGGCCTTTGGAAGAATCTTCCTAGTGCATAGGAAGGCAGGGATGGCACAGATGATAAAATGACTCTCTTGGGGGTTTCAGGCATAGCAAATACATTTTCATCTCAGGGCCCTTTCATTTGCTCTGCTCTCTTCTCGAACTCTCTTTTCTCGGGTAGATGCACAGCCTACTCCCTTACTCATTAGGGCTCTATTTGCTCAAATGTCACCTCCTCAAAAAGGCTGTTCTTTTTCTTTTTCTTTGTTTGGAGACAACATTTGGCTGTATTGCCCAGGTTGGCGTGCAGTGGCCTGATGTCGGCTCACTGCAACCTCTACCTCCCAGGCTCAAGCCATCCTCCCACGTCAGCCTCTCAAGTAGCTGGGACTACAGGTGCACACCACCACGTCCAGCTAATTTTTGTATTTTTTGTAGAGAGGGGGTTTTGCCATGCTAGCCAGGCTGGTCTCAAACTCCTGAGCTCTAGTGATCCGCCCTCATCAGCCTCCCAAAGTGCTGGGATTACGTCCTTTCACAGGTGTGAGCCACTGTGCCCAGCCATCAGAGAAATCTTTCTGAGTACTTTACTAAAAAATAACACCCTGCATCACTCTCCCATCCCCTCACTCTGTTTTATTTCTTCTTTATAGCACCTACTACTGTGTTATACTATATTATATATTATCAGTTAATGTGTTGTCTGTCTCCAGCATTAGAGTGTGAGCAACCAAAGGTTTACTTCCCAGTGTGGGGAGGGTTATGGTGTAGCACTGGGGAAGGAGCTACAAGCCCGAGATAATTGTATAAGGCTGTGCTGGGGAGGGGCTGACTGTGTAAGCCTTGGTACTCTGGACACAGGCTTGGGTGCTGCCTTGTCTGTCTCTGGCTGCAGGAGGAGAGCTGACTCTGCTAAGTCCTGCCTGACAAGCTAGGTTTGGTCTTCTGTTAAATGACCCCCAGAATGTAAAGGGGAGTGTGCTGGCGCCAGGTCTCAGCTTTAACAAAGGGGAAGAAAGCAGCTGGGGTGCAGCAGCGTGCCAGCCCTTGAATGGGCATCAGACGGACCTGGCCAGGTTCAGATTCCCACCTTACCGGCTTCCAGCTGTGTGGCCAGGGCTCTTGACTTGGCTTCTCTGAGCGTATTTCTCCCTCTATAAAGTGTTTGATACTATCTACCCTCTAGCATGGCTGGGAGGCTGTAATGGGATAATAGACAGAGACAATCTGGCACAGAGAAGGGGGTCGATAAATGTTTGCTAATAATCTAAGTGAAGGTCTCTGAAACTAAAGATTTAGGAATCCAATAACACAGACAATGCCAGAAGGCTTTCTTTTACTGTTAAATTTATTAGGAAACAAGACAGGAAATTATCAGATTAAGAAAAAATGTTTGTACACTAGCCTGGAAACCCCTTCTAAGAGACTTGGCAGTGGGAAACAGATTCAGGCTTGGTTTGTTGAAACCATTGCTTTGTGAGAGGCATGCCCCACTCCAATTCGGAAAAGCATCTGCATCTGCAGGTCCCAGCCCCAGTGATGAGCTCCTTTGGGAAGTGTCCCGAAGCTCCCAGGCTGACTTGGGGTCACCCTGCTGTGCTGCACAGTGGGACCCCATTCCTGCTATGAGCTGCTGTTTTTCTCACAGTATACTAGTGGGTAGGGGGTCTGTCTCCCCAGCCAACCTGAAGCCTGTGAGGGCAGGAACACATCCTGTTGTCTTTGTGGTAGTCAGTGTTCATGGTTGAATTAATAAATGATCCACAAATCACAAATATCTTCATGTTCTTTTCAGAAGGTCACCACCTTATTCTCCACGTGTACTTTAAGCTCTGTTCTTGAACTCAATTCTGAAAATTCTCCATCTTTGTTTTCTACATCTTATTTCTTTTGGTGGTTTGGCTTCAGACTGCCTAAGAACCTTCCCTTTCAACGTAATCCAAACAAGATTGTTAGTTACCTCCTTTGCCATCCCTCCTTCCCTCCCAGAGGTCAGCCTTTCTTGCATTATCATTGCAACTTTCCCAAGAGTCCTGGGTGACATCCACCTCATAGGGGCTTAAGAGGAAACAGACTCATTCTCCCTGTTTCCTCATCTCTGTATCAAGAGCTCCTGGGGCCTGGCAGGACTTGGGAATACCTGCTTCAGTCCCCAACTCCTCCTAAAAGATCTAGGGCTCCATTTCAGAACTTCCAGGCATGGAATGGTATTTTAGACCTCCAGCTAAGTCTTGGGTAGCTATGGAAATGTCACAGGTCAGTCAGATTTTGGAGATCAACTGGCCCCCAGGAGCATGAACTGCGGCCTTTGAAAGTTCTCTGAAAAGCCTTTCCCTTGTCCCCTACACAGTAGTGACACTCATGGGCATAACGTCATGTGGTGTGATAAAACTCAGCTCTGGAGCGTAACTGACAGGGAAATTGTGTGCTGGAGTTGTCTGAGTAAAGAAACGATAGGCGGGGCGCGGTGGCTCACGCTTGTAATCCCAGCACTTTGGGAGGCCGAGGAGGGCGGATCACGAGGTCAGGAGATCGAGACCACGGTGAAACTCCGTCTCTACTAAAAATACAAAAAAAAAAAAAAATTAGCCGGGCGCAGTGGTGGGCGCCTGTAGTCCCAGCTACTCAGGAGGCTGAGGCAGGAGAATGGCGTGAACCCGGGAGGTGGAGCTTGCAGTGAGCCGAGGTCAAGATCGCGCCACTGCACTCCAGCCTGGGCTACAGAGCGAGACTCTGTCTCAAAAAAAAAAAAAAAAAAAAAAAAAAAAAAAAATGATCTTGGCTGGGTGTGATGGCTCACACCTGTAATCCCAGCACTTTGGGAGGCTGATGGATCAAAAGGTCAGGAGATCAAGACCATCCTGGCTAACGTGGTGAAACTCTGTATCTACTAAAAATACAAAAAATTAGCCAGGCATGGTGGCACATGCCTGTAGTCTCAGCTACTCGGGAGGCTGAAGCAGAAGAATTGCTTGAACCCCAGAGGTGGAGGTTGCAGTGAGCTGAGATTGTGCCATTGCACTCCAGCCTGGGTGACAGAGCGAGACTCTGTCTCAAAAGAAAAAAAAAAAAAAAAAAGATCTTTGAGATTTTAATTAACATTGTGGCAATGGACCAGGGTAAAATAATGAGGAGGCAGCTTTTTGGACAATGTCTACCTTGCTCTTCATCAAGGTGGCCATGCATACTTGCAGTCAAAATTCATCCACCCATCCATCCACCCATCCATCCATCCATCCATCCATCCATCCATCCATCCATCCAAACTTCTGTCCATATGTCTGATCATCCTTCAATTAACTAAACAATTTTTAAAGCATCTCCTATGTGCTGCTCATTGTGCTAAGCAATAGGAGATACAGGAGAAAACAAAGGAGCTTCTCTCTTGGAGCTTAACTTCCATTCATCTATCTATTCATCTATACATCTACTCATCCATCCATCCATCCATCCATTCATCTTTCTACCCTTCCGTCAATCTACTCAATATAATGTGCCAGATTAGGACTACAATGAAAATTAAGACATAGATCTTGCCCTTGAGAAACTCTCAATATAGTGGAATACGTACACATGTTCATGAGTGTTACAGGTACTCTTAGAGAAGTCCATCCATGCTACACTGAGGGCATAAACAGAAATTGGATATTCTGCCTGGGTGGCATGTCAGGAAAGCCTTCACTGATGAGCTGACCTAGGATGATTGAAAGATGAGCGGATGGTCATTAGGTGACCTGGCTAGGGGGTGGGGAAGAGGAGGGCATAGGGAAGTCCAAATTGGAGGGAGCAGCAAAAGCCAAGGCACAGAGGCAAGAAAACTCATAGTGCATTGTGGAGATTGTAAGAAGTTGGCCATGGCTGGCACACTGAGTTAAAGGGAATTCCCATGAGGTGGGCAGGGACCAGATCATGGAGGGGAGCATCGAGGGGCTCAAGTGCTTTGCTGAGGGGCCTGTATATCATTGGGAGGAGGCAGCTGAATCCCTTGGGAACCAATTCTGGTACCTCTGTGAGGTCAGGATTCATTGCTGGTATTCTGGCCAGAATAACCATCAGAGGGAGGGAGTCAATGGGAGGGATGACAGAGGCAGAGAACGGCACTTTCTGCTCAGGTTGCCAGCAGACCCAGACCAGCGCATCTCCCCATATCATTCCTGGCCTCTCAGATCTCCTGGACTCAGAATGGTGCTTGTGGATCTTTTCTGGCTTGGCAGACATCTCAAACCTGACTTCTCCTGCTTCCCTGGACTCTCAACACCCACTTGTTTCTTCCTTATCTCTCCCTGTGCCTCTAGAGCTCAACCAGCCCCTTAGGGGTGGCTGAGCAGGACACTTGGTGTATCCTCCTCTCCCCTCAGCACTCTCCTAAGAGCTTCCATTCCAGACTGACCCTCTGCTTCCCTATCAACATGTTGAGATAATGTGGTACATCAGAAGTTGGCCTCTTTACACCCTCCTTCACTGCCATCTTGAACATTCGTTTAAAAAATGTAAGCTAGTTTCAAAATATGAATCACAAAGTTATCTATGCCTATTTTTAAAACTTCAATAATAAGAAAGGGATAAAACAATAAACTGAAAGCAACCTCTTTTCCTCTCCTTGGACTTAATCCTACTCTCCAGAGGTAACCCCTATTATTAGTTTCTTGTGTAAGATTCCAGAACTTTCTATGTATTCTCATGCATCAATTCATTCATTCACTCAACAAATATTTAATAAGTCCAAACAATGTGCACGTTCTACAGGGGATAAAGGTACGAGAAAAACACCATACAAGCCCTAGCCTCACAGAGCTTAAAGTAGAGCTTGGAAGACAAACACACATCAAATAATCCCACAAAGAAATGTACAAACACAGCTGTGTAAACTGCCTTGAGAAAAGCACCTGTACATACACCATTCCCCAACCAATGTCAAAGTTGGAAAATGGTATCTAATTTAATTTGATTTCATGTAACTGTAAGAAAGACCTTTTTTTTTTCATGGTTATTAACATCTGTTTTCCTTTGTGAATGGCTTTTGTATATCATTTGCCTAGTTTTCTATAGAAATATCAAATTCTTCTTATCAGTTTGTAGAAGTTCTTTTTATATTAAGGAAATAATCCCTTTGCCTGACGTGTGTCTTGCCCACATATTTTCCCAGTTTTTCATCTTCCTTTTGAGTGTGCTTATGGTATTTTTCTAAGTAGAAGTATTTTCATTCAATGCAGGCAAAGTTATTGGTCTTTCTCTTTATGGGTTCTTAGTTTGGGTTTACATTCAGAAAGCCCTTCACCTATTCAAGATTATTAAAAACTTAACCATGGTTTCTTCTGGTAATTTTAGTTACACTTTTACTGTTAAAACTTTGGGTTGCAGAATGCATATACACTATTGGTGGGAATGTAAATTAGTTCAATCATTGTGGAAGACAGTGTGGCGATTTCTCAAAGACCTAAAAATAGAAATACCATTCAACCCAGCAATCCCACTACTGTGTATACCCAAGGAATAGAAATCATTCTATTATAAAGACACATGCATGCATATGTCCACTGCAACACTATTCACAATAGCAAACACATGGAATCAACCTAAATGCCCATCAGTGGTAGAGCAGATAAAGAAATGTGCTATATATGCACCATGGAATACTATGCAGCCATAAAAAGGAATGAGATCATGTCCTTTGCAGGAACATGGATGGAGCTGGAGGCCATTCTCCTTAACTAACACAGAAACAGAAAATTAAATATTACATTTTCTCACTTTATAAGTGGGAGCTAAGTAATGAGAACACATGGACACATAGAGGGCAACGACACACATTGGGGCCTACTGGAGAGTAGACAGTGGGAGGAAGGAGAGGATCAGGAAGAAGAACTAATGAATGCTAGGCTTAATACCTGGGTGATGAAATCATCTGTACTATAAACCACCAATTAAAAAAAAAAAAAAAACCTTTGATCTGTCTAGCATGAGGTAGGAATCTAGTTTTTGTTTTTGTTTTCCCCAAGTAACTAACCAACAGAGCCAATATTTGCTGAACAATCCACCTTTTCCTCACTGATTTAAAATAATTCCACTTCATCATGTGCTTTATCTCCAGATGTTATGAAGAACACTCAATATTTCCTATTTCATCCCACTGATCTAGTTTTTCTCAGTGTCAGAACCACATTGCTTAATTATTGTAGTTTCATAAATGCTTTAAAATTAGGTAGAGCTGGTCCTGATTCATTACGTCTTCTTTTTGAAAGATATTTTGAGGCTATGTTTTAGCTATTTATTTCCCAGATTAATTTTAATTCTGATCCATTAAATATCTGACTATGGTTCAAATGGTGAAGGTAGTCACATTAGAAAGGGAAGAGGAAGGTGATGGGCAGTTAGGGGTGAATGGAGGTATACATCCATTTAAGAAAACTTTTGGATTTTCTATTTGAGTATGCATTATGTTCCCTGAAATAAATTTAGCTGTACCTCTTCCTGTTACTAACTCTCCACTTCTGTGTCTCACTGACATTTGTTTAATAAACACAAGTTGAGTTAATGAATGAGTCCTGGGTAGAGTTCTTGGTAAAAAATAAAGATAACTAAGTGTTAAAGAAAGGTGTTAATACCAAGTGAGTACCCCACTGAGGATTTCTCCCTGTTATAGAAATCAAAGGGGGCTGAAAGAAATGGAGAGATGTCACACCAGCTGTCAGAAGCATTTTATGCCAAGGACAAACATTCACATTTGTCTTGTCCCAGGGATGTCTCGAAACCATTTCCAGGTAATAGCAAGGATACCCTCTATAGTGGAAGCTGGTGTACCTGGCATGCTTCCAACTGAAAATCCCTTTCCAATGGAACTTCTGCAGAGTACCAGGATCATTTATATTCATAATGAAAGTCCCTAGGGCCTGGAAGATTCTGAGTCACCCAAGAAAGGAAAGATTAAATCATGTTCAACTAAGCCTTCGTGTTAAGTATATTTAATTGTATTCTAGGTCTTCAAAGACTGATTATCTTTAATTAAACAGCCTGGTGACTATAGACTTCTTATTTATTTGATATGATATAGTGAGGAACTACTCCCTGGAATGTTTAATAAGTGGAAACACCCTGTGGCTGACCATACGCAATGACAGAGAGGGGTGTGTGTGTGTGTGTGTGTGTGTGTGTGTGTGTGTGTGTGTGTACGGGCACAGAAGAGATTAGGCCAAGGTTTTGAGAGCTGACTAAATGCTGCTGTTAACATAGTGTAGATGTTAATGGCACATAAAAGCATAAATCTGCCATTTGCAGCCATGCATGTGCACGCTGATATAAAGAACTAATAGGCCTTTCACAATCCATCGAAAATACAAAGATTACTAAATTGGCTTTTAAAAACATTAGAATCCCATTAGGCCAAATTCAGGAGCTGATTACAGAGCAAAATAAACCACAGGAGGACTCTAAATTCTCGTTTGTCATTGCTGTTAAAAGGTACTGCATTTTCCCCAGGCCAGGAGCCCTTGGGGAAGGGAGCACGCAGCACTTGCTGGGGAAGCGAGACCTATCCAGCCAAGGATAAAGATAAGGATGCTTCTGGGGAGAGGCTTTCTCCTAGCCTAGTTCTGGGAGTTGCATCAAAAACTACATGAAAGCAGCCCAGATATAACTCAATGTTTCTCAACTTTTTATTATCACCCCTTCCACCCCAAGAAGCCTTTTTGGACATTTTCTTCCCTACCCCTCCACTGCCACCCCACTGTATTAGCCAGGTCTCTTTTTCTCCTCCTTCTCCTTCTTCTTCTTCTTCCTCTTCCTCTTTTTCCTCTTCTTCTTCTTTGAGATAGGGTCTTGCTCTGTCACCCAGGCTTGAGTGCCATGGTGTAATCACAGCTCACTGCAGCCTCAACTTCCTGGGCTCAAGTGAGCCTCCCACCTCAGCCTCCTGAGTAGCTGGGACTGCAGGCGTGAACCACCACACCTGGCTAATGTTTGATTTTTTGTATAGACGAGGTCTCATCATGTTGTCCAGGCTGTTCTCAAACTCCTGGATCCTCCTACCTTGGCCTCCCAAAATGCTGGGATTACAGGTGTTAGCCACCTTGCCTGGCCTTATCCATGCCTTTTATTCTGATGCTTTGATATCTGGGGCTTTGCTGACCCTAGAAGGCAGTACCCAGGGTTGGCCCCACTGAAGGTTAGCCAATTCCTAGGGACAGTAAACAACCTGCCAGCAAGCACACTTTTCAAATGCAAACCAATCCATCTAAAGCCCACAACCCAGCCACCACATCTATGGGCCTGTCATACTCTAGGCCACTATCCAACTGCTCTGATCTCTCCAGGGCCAGGCATCAGGTAACTAGGGGCAGTCCCTATGCCTCAGAGCCTGCTGAAATTATTCTAATCAGCTAATCCTAAACCTGGATTCTCTGCCTCAGCCATTCCTTCCCTTGGAAATGATGATAAAGGCTCTTGCCCAGGGTTTCCTTCTGCCCCCTGACCAACCCTGGTGCTTCCCTATGTGACCCTATAAGGCCTGGCATGTCCCCTCCTCTTGGGAACTGTAAGTAACAAACTCTCTTTTCAATAGTAATTGTCTCCTGATCCATTGGCCTCACTGCACTTCAAATTTTCTATCAAGACACTATAATTTAAAACAGCGGTTCCCAACCTTTTTAGAACCAGGGACCGGTTTTGTGGAAGACAGTTTTTCTACTGACTGGTGGGTTGTGGGCCAGGGCTGGTTTTGGGATGAAACTGTTCCACCTCAAATCATCAGGCATTAGATTCTCATAAGGATCGTGCAAGCTAGATCCCTTGCGTGCACACTTCACAGTAGGTTTGTGCTCCTATGAGAATCTAATGATGCCGCTGATCAGACAGGAGGCAGAGCCCAGGTGGTAACGCTCACCTTCTCCTATGTGGCTCAGTTCCTAACAGGCCACAGAACTGTACCAGTCCATGGGCTGGGGTCTGGGGACCCCTGATTTAAAACATTCCACTTCATGACATTTTAATATTATAAATACACTGTATATATGTTTATGCACTGTGGCCCTTTTGAGGGTCACAAATCATTCTAACACCCACATTTTATGGGGGTCTTAAGAACCAACTTTCACACTGGTGGTGCTATATTGCCCCACATCCCATTAAGGATGCAAGAGAATAACGCGGGGAGTTTTAAAAAGTACCAATGCTGCAGGGCATGGTGGCTCACACCTTTAATCCTAGCACTTTGGGAGGCTGAGGTAGGCAGATCACTTTAGGTCAGGAGTTTGAGACCAGCCTGGCTAGCATGATGAAAACCCATCTCTACTAAAAAAATATACAAAAATTAGCCAGGCATGGTGGCACGCACCTGTAATCCCAGCTGTTCTGGAGTCTGAGGCACAAGAATCACTTGAACCCAGGAGGCGAAGGTTGCAGTAAGCTGAGATCATGCCACTGCACTCCAGCCTGGGTGACAGAGCAAGACTCCATCTCGAAAGAAAGAAAGAAAGAAAGAAAGAAAGAAAGAAAGAAAGAAAGAAAGAAAGAAAGAAGGAAAGAAGGAAAGAAGGAAAGAAGGAAAGAAGGAAAGAAGGAAAGAAGGAAAGAAGGAAAGAAGGAAAGAAGGAAAGAAGGAAAGAAGGAAAGAAGGAAAGAAGGAAAGAAAGAAAGAAAGAAAGAAAGAAAGAAAGAAAGAAAGAAAGAAAGAAAGAAAGAAAGAAAGAAAGAAAGAAAGAAAGAACCAATGCCCAGTCCCACCGCAGACCAATTAAATGAGAATCTCTGGGGACATCACCTAGGCAGTGGCATTTTTTCAGTGATCTCCACGGTAATTCCAGTGTACATCCAGGTTGAGCAGCTCTGAGTTGACTCAAATCACAGTTTCTGCCCCATCGCTGCCCCTCAGCAAGCCTGGCCCCAACCCACCACATTCGCATTACAGACCAGAAAAACCACAAGATAAAAACCAAATGATTCAGGGCTCCGTGGTGTTTCCCCACTTAAGGATGCTCCATCTCATTTGAGCCCAGACATGTGCCTGGACATTTTTTTTTCACCCCAGAACAGGCAAACTCACACTTGAACAGGTTGTCTTCCTTTTTTTCATTTTTGAGATGGAGTCTCACTCTGTCACCCAGGCTGGAGTGCAGTGGTGTGATCTCAGCTCACTGCAATCTCCACCTCCCAGGTTCAAGTGATTCTCCCACTTCAGCCTCCCAAGTAGCTGGGACTACAGGCGCACATCACCACACTGGGCTAATTTTTCTATTTTTTTGTAGAGATGGAGTTTCACTATGTTAGCCAGGCAGGTTTTGAACTCCTGCCTCAAGCAATCCACTCGCCTTGGCCTCCCAAAGTGCTGGGATTACAAACGTGAGTCACCGCGCCCAGCCATCCTCCCTTGTGTTTTTTTTTTTGGTTTTGTTTTTTGTTTTTGTTTTTGTTTTTACTGGGAGCATCTCTACCTGTTCTTCAAGGTACAACTTGAATGTCACTTCCTCCAACAAGCTGCCCCAAATGGCTGGGATCCCTACCTCTTCTCCCATAGCAGGTTGTCTTACGGAATGTCCACATCCATCCAGGGTTGCAGCAAGATAATAATAATACTGATGAAAAACCAGAGTTAAGAGTTTATATGGCATTTACTATGAGCCAAGTGCTATTCAATGTTAATGCTTTACATGCACTGAGTATTGTAATCCTTACAACATCCCTCTGCAGTTGCTGTTATTATTATTATTATTATTATTATTATCATTTTACAGATGATGAAACTGAGGCACAGAGAGGTTAGGTTACTCTCCTGAGGTCACTGGCAATAGGTAGAGCTGGGACTAGAACCTAGTCTGGCTTCAGAATTGTGCTGCAGAGAAAGGCGGGGACCAAGGCAGGAAAGGGCTCATAAAACGTGTTAAAAAGTCTAGATTTTATTCTAAGATTAATGAAGAGCCACTTAAAGGCTCTAACAGAGGCAAGAGAAATAATCTGGGCAGAGACTGAACAAGGCTGGGCTGGAGTTCTCTGTGTGGCAAAAGACGGTAGCCGGGCCGGGTGGGAGCACAGCTTCTCGGAGTGGGGTCTGCTTGTTGTCTGCAGTAGAATCATTCTTGGGTGCTTGTTTTTAAAAAAAGGTGGATTCTCATGTGCAGCCATGAGATGGAGGACCCCTGGTTTACACAGCTGTGGCCTGAGCAGGGCAGGGAGGCAACTCTGGTATAAGGCAGGGGTGCAGAGTGGGGGGTAACTGGCTCAGAGCCGTTAGTGACTTGTCCAAGGTCACACTGCTGATACATGTGTCAGCTAGGGCTTGAACAGACTTTGTAACCCAAGTGAGGCACAGAGTTAATAATGAGCAGCAGTCAGGCTAATGGAGAGACTGCTCAGGAGAGAACCAAAGGACAGCAGCCTATCTTGGTTGCCTGGAAGCACCCTGGAGACTAGATGGTTGAAAGCGGATGAGGGCAACCTGGGGGTGTGCATGGGGAAGCACAATCCAGAGAACGAAGAGGTCATGAGGGGCCAGGGAGAGGGCAGCAGGGTGTCTGCCACCCCAGTCCTGGGGAGTGGGAGCAGGCTCCTCCCTCACCGGTGGTCACTCTCAGCAGAGGAGCCAGGCCTCAGCAGCAGCAGGATCCACAACAAATAAATAGCCCTTGTCCTACCAAGGTGATATGGTTTGGCTCCGTGTCCCCAATAAATCTCATCTCAAGTTGTAATCGCCGCATGTCAGGGGAGGGACCTGGTGGGAAGTGATTTCCCTCATGGCTGTTTCCCCCATGCTGTTCTCATGATAGTGAGTGGGCTCTCATGAAATCCGATGGTTTAAAAGTGTTTGGCAGCCTGGCACAGTGGTCCATGTCTGTAATCCTAGCACTTTGGGAGGACAAGGCAGGTAGATCACTTGAGGACAGGAGTTCGAGACCAGCCTGCCAACATAGCGAAATGCTGTCTCTATTAAAAATACAAAAATTAGCTGAGCATGGTGGTGCGTGCCTGTAGTCCCAGCTACTTGGGAGGCTGAGGCAGGAGAATCGCTTGAACCTGGAGATGGAGGTTGTAGTGAGCAAGATCATGCCACTGCACTCCAGCCTGGGCGACAGAGTAGGATTCTATCTCAAAAAAAAAAAAAAGAAAAAAAGAAAAAAAAGAAAAAGTGTATGGCTATCCCCCTGCCCGCTCTTGCTGCCATGTGAAGGCCTTCACCTTCCAGCATGATTGCACTGAGACCCAGGGCCTGGGTGCTTGTGTAAGGCACAATGAGAAGCTGCCAGGAACGAGGTGGACCTCACCATACCCCAAGAGGCTATACCAGCTGTAGATACAGGTTTCCCTGAAGTTCAGGGGGTATTCATAGAGGGCAGGCCCTGAGAGGTGGTTGTAGGGTTTGGCTGTGACTTGGAGGTGGGCATGGAAGCGGCAGCTAGTCCTAACCTCTCGTATGCCCCTCTGGCCCCTGTCAGAGATGGAGTCTGAAGGTGGCTACACTGGTTCTAATCATACCCAATCCAGGGCCTATGAACAGCACACAGTGGCAGCTAGAAGCCCCCTCTGCAGGCCTCCCTCCAGCTGGGACTGGCCTGCCGGGCCATCCCCCCCTGGAGTATGGGGGACAATCTGGCTCGAGCCCTACTGCTGCCTGCCTCAAGTCTGTTCTGCCTGCAGAGCACACGAACGCGGGAACACCAGAGCGTGGCTGAGCCCATGCAGGTAGGCCTGGCTTCCCCCAACAGGCTGGACACTGGCTAAGTGGCCTGGCAGGAGGCAATGCCTAAGGCCAAATGTAACGACTCCAACTGCATGTCATGTCTTCTTTCCACTCCCCATTCCCCACGACCAAGGGAGAGGGCATGGCGTTCCTGAGGATACTGTGGGGGCGGATGAGCCTCAGTCTGCAAGCACCGGAGAGGACTCCTTGAGCGCTGGGTGTCCTGGCCACCCCCTACCTTCCCCTGGTTCCTGAGAAGCAACAGCCACTTCTCCCTATCCCTGCATTTCCCTGGTTCTGTTAGCGACAGCTCCCCTGCGTCCCCTGCAGTCCCATGGTAGGAAATAGAGCTTAAAAGCCTGTTTTGCAGGCTCCAGGGGAACTGCAATGCCATCTTGCTGTGCTTTGATTAAGAATGATCCTCGGGGCCCTGTGGTAAGAGGATGAGCTCCCCTAACAGTGTGGAAACAGGGGAGGGAGAACAGGTGGCTGCAGGGCAGAGCCCTCAGTAGGAAAGAGAGGTGTCGCCTGGGGAAACTGCTGAAGCCCAAGGGAGGTGGTGAGGGCTATAGAAGGTCTGTTGGGAATAATCTGGTATTCCAGAGCAGTGGAGGAGATGCCCAGGCTCCGAAAGTTCCCTGAAGAAGAACATTAAAGAGAGCCAGAGGCAGGATTGCTCGGCTTTTATAGAAACTCCAGTGACCTTTTGGCTCCTGGCACCTGTGAGGCTGAGTCTTATCGGTGGGCCACTTGGCTCCCTGGCCATACCCGGTCCAGGCTGGGAGAGGCCTTCTACCCCGGGCCATATGCAAAACAGCCCTGGTCTTTGGTCAGCTCATGAAGGGAGTCCCTTTGATTCCTGACCAGCTCCTACCTCCTTGTTCCTGCCTTCCCAGATCCCTGACCAGCAGACTCAGCCCAGGATCATCTGGGAAGGTCCCAGCTCTTCTGTCGGAGCCCATTTTACCATGGGAGGGGTGAGGGTCTCAGCAGGCTCATTTCATAGGCCCAAATCCCAGCTTGCCAACTGCTAACCTGGGAGCACCCCAGTGCTTCTCAGATCTCCTTGACTTCAAACCAAGACTCAGGATCCAATGCTCATATGATTTCTTCACTCTCCATGAGCCTGGAGAGCTGAACAAAGCTGGGCTCTTCCCCATGTTCTTTTCTCACTTGCCATCTCTGAGCTCAATTCCTATTTTTGTAAAGTGAGGACCCTAATACCTCCCTGTGTAGTGCTGTTAGGTCTAAGAAGGTAATATGCTGCATTAGCTTCCAAGCACTGTCATAACAAAGTTCCACACTTACTGGCTTAAACAAGAGACGTTTCTTGTCTCCTAGTTCTGGAAGCCAGACACCACACTCAAGGTGTTGCAGAGTTGGCTCCTCCTAGGGACTGTGAGAAGGAATCTGCTCCAGGCTTCTCTGCCAGTTCCTAGGGGTCTGCTGGCAATGCTTGGCATTCCCTGGTTGTATTGTAGAAGGATCCTCCCCATCTCCGCCTTCATGTTCATGGTATTCTTGAGTGTGTTTCGGTGTCCAGATTTTACCTTTTCCATGAGGACATCAGTCCGGTTGGATTAGGGGCCCACACTATCCGAGATGACCTCTTCTTCACTAGTTGTATCCACTATGAACCTAGCTCCAAACAAGGTCACTTTCTCAGGTACTGGGGGTTAGGACCTCACCATATGAATTTTGGCAGGTACACAATTCAAACAATAGCACCTACATAAAGATACCAAGTACAAAATGAATCCTCCATAAATGCCAGGCCCCTTTCTTTCCCATGAAAGAGGAGTTGGCCTCAGAGGCTGAGAGAAGGTTCTAGCACATGGGGCTGCTTTGTGGACGGATGCAAGCTCTGCTTGCTGGGAAAACATTGCCTGCAAGTGCTATCAGAGGGTCTGTCTTCATGCTTGGGCCTGACTTTCACAGAAGGGATGTCCTGCACCTCCACATTGCACATCAAAGCGGTCCTCTGCTGCTCCTCTGGCCCATGGCAGTGAAAGGACAGGGGCAGAGCTTGCTTGGCAGAAAGAAGCTTACCTACTCTTGGCTTTTCTTGCCCATGCTTCCTTGCAAGGACCCTGAGTGGGGAGGCCCCCAAGTGCTCCCTCGGTCCCCAGGTGATGCCTTTGGGCTTTCATTTGGTCTTCTCCCCTCTATTTTCTATCAAGGAAGAGACTTTTTTTTTTTCTCTCTCTCTCTCTGTGGCTTGGCCCTGGGGAAGCTTCGCTCTGCTCTTCTGCACCGGAGGTTAATACGCTTCCTGTTTTCCTAGTGTCATTCTGGTCCTAACAGCAGCACCAATACCTACTAAACACTGAGGCTGGTGGCACTGCTAGTACGAAGTTCTTCCCTGCCCTCAGCTCATCCGGCACCAGCAGCTGCAGGGCAAGTCAGTTTATTGCTGGGAAGGTGAGTGGCTGCCCAAGGGCACAAAGCTCAAACAGGCAGAAAAGTCGGCACTAGGTTTTTCCCTGCGGCTGTCCCCAAAACATGCCGGCTTTCACTGAGACACTGTTTTCTTTGGTTGGGTTAAATGTGGTTGATTTGGCCTCCTCTGGAAGGACAGGGCAGACCTCCCACAGCGGCTGTTAACTCATTCTGCAGGGGAGGCAGAAGTGTCTATGAAGGAGGCTGCAGAGATGACAATGAGGTGAAGGGGACACAGAAGCAGAAGTGGGAGGGACTGGGGGTGTGGTCAGAGTGACTTTAGGATTGTGGGAAAAGGTGCCTTTGCCACTGGCATTATGAGAAGCCCGTGAGTATGACAGGAAAGGTGCTAGCTTTGGAGCCCAGAAATGCCAAGTGCACATCCTGCCATCTTCTCTGCCTTCCCGAGGGGTCTTGGGCAAGAACGCAGGTCTCTCTGATCCATCTGCAAGATGGAGAGAGGAACACTGTCTCGCACAGAGGAGTGTGGCAAACCCCTGGTGAACAGCATCACCCCCAATATTTCAGATGTGAAAATGGTGCATGGTCAAGACATGATCATTATTAGGGGGTTCCAGTCAGTGGAGGTGAACACAAAGCCTGACAGGCTTAGAGCCAGGTGGGCGGGGATTCCTTCCACTCTCATCTAAGTTCTCATTCGAGGCCACCGGACTTCAGAAACATCATTCTATAAAGTCTCCTCAGAGGAAACGAAGCAGCGTGAGGATGCAGTTTCTTCATGTCCCTCTCCCATGACTTCACCCTGCACTCTTCAGCCAATCAACATGATCTCCACACTTCGGCCAACTCCAAAACCCTTAAAAGCCTCAGCCCTCTCCTCGGGGAGATGGACTAGAGGTTTCCTCTCCTCTCCTCGCTCAGCAGCCCTATGACTAAACCTCTTTCTCTACGGAAAACAAAGTCCCAGAGAATCACTCCCTTTTATAGTCTTCTCCTCAAAGTTCCTGGATCCCAACAGGCTGACCCTGGGCTCAATCGGGTTGTTTTTTGAGACAGAGTCTCACTCTGTTGCCCAGGCTGGAGTGCAGTGGTGTGATCTGGGCTCACTGCAACCTCTGCCTACCAAGTTCAAGCAAATTTTGTGCCTCAACCTCCTGAGTAGCTGGGACTATAGGCGCATGCCAAAACGTCCAGTTAATGTTTGTGTTTTTAGTAGAGACAGGGTTTCACCATGTTGGCCAGGCCAGTCTCAAATTCCTGGCCTCCAGTGATCTGCCTGTCTCAGACCCCCAAAGTGCTTGGATTACAGGCATGAGCCATCCAGTTCTTGAATGAAAATGGCTCATGGTTGTTCACCCCTCCTTCCTTCACACTGGACTGCTTTCTGCCAGGGCTAGCTCTGCATTTCCTTCCCTTGCAGCCCCAGTTTTTAGCACAAGACCTGGAATGAAGGGAAGGGCTGGCTATGTCTGTTGAATAAATAAATGAATGACTTCCCAGTGGAAGAATGAATGCATTTAAAAGGAAATGACACACTTATGGTACCATGTTCCCTCTTATCTACTGATCGTGTGAGCAGGCCTGGGGAACAGGTTATGAAGGCTGGGGGTTTGGGGGCTGCCATCACATCAACAGGACAACTGAGGTGCCAGGGCTCAGAGCGAAGGAGCCATTCACTTGGCTGATGGAAGAACAAATGAAGAGATGAATGAATGGATCTTGGAGAGCTGTCTCTTTATCCTTGGTCTTGGAGACAGGCTGATTCCTCAGCCACAGAGGCCCACCTACTCGGATATATGGTCATTATTATGCACACCATCACTCCTGGGAAGGCGTGGCCCCCGCATGGCTTTGGAGTCTGGCAGATGTGAGTTCCAGTCCAGCTCTGCCCCTCACAAGCTGTGTGGTCCTGGCTAACAATTCAACCTCTCTGAGCCTCTTTTCTCATCTACAGAAGGGGCTCTCAATGGCTTAGGATGGTTGTGAAGACTGAATTAAGTGAGGCAATCATTTAGAAGCTCCGAGCCAGGCCTGGAAGCACTGCATGTGGCTAACACATCCAGCACCCTTTCTCCTGTGATCCTCTGTTGTAGATGGGGAAGCAAATTGCTCTGTCCCACTATGACTTGGTTTCTCCTTCTGTGAAGCAAGACCAACACTACATGCCTGGCCTGTCACAGGACTGCGGTAATGAGATGAAGAAAATAAAAATGCTTTATACATTTAAATGCACCAGGAGACAGGGTTGCTTTTATTTTGCAGTTAACTCCTATAAACATTTGTTCCAATCGGATTCCTAGGGGCATTAGAGACAGCTTCCTGGGTTGGCTCTCACCTGGTAAACATCCACATCCCTCTCTCCCCACCACTATCATTTCTGATCCTACAGCCTAAGAAGTCCAGAGGCAGTACTATGCCACCACCTGTTTCAACTCCCCCAGTCCAGGTGCAATAATATTCGTATTAAAGTGCATAGAAGATGCCCTCTCCAATCCCTTGCAGGGGCTATTTCCAGTCACAATGATAGCAGTCGAGCTGTTGACCAGGACTGGATTGTTACCATCCGCTCCTTGCCCATGATATGTGCCCTACGGACTGTAGGGACCAGGACTATGTGCAAGTGCAAACCCACAGTCTCCTCAAGCAGCCTCGCCTTCAGGAACCTGGGCGGTGGAGCGGAACTAAAGCACAGCAAGCGCACATTCCTTTGAACTGGGGGTTGCTCTCTTAGTCATGTCAAGGCACCTGGAACAGGATATAATTAGTCTGTGGACAGAGATCCACCTATGAGTGGAGCTCACTTTTGTAATGGGCCTATTATTCCCTAATTGTTACATAAAAATATATTTTTTTTCTAACTATATTTTAAATCCCTCAGGGCACCTCCCTATGTAAAGGAGTCTTGCAACACATCTTTACATTTTTTTTGGTTGTTTGTTTGTTGGGCCATGCACGGTGGCTCATGCCTGTAATCCCAACCACTTTGGGAGGCTGAGGATTGCTTGAGCCCAGGAGTTCGAGGCTGCAGTCAGCCATAATGGTACCACTGCACTTCAGCCTGGGTGACAGAGCAAGACCCCGTCTCTAAAAAGATAAAAAAGACAATGTTTAAAGGTTCATTTAGTAGAAATGTCACGTTTTTATCAAACTATTTCATTCACTGGGGACATTTAGGTTGCTTCCACTTTGGGACTATTATAAAAACACCTGAGGTTCAGGGATATCAACACATACATGGCTTCTGTGAATTCTGTTTTATTCTGATACCAGATCCTTGAAAATTGAAGCACGGGATCAGAGTAAGAATCGTTTTTTTGTTTGTTTGCTTTTTGTTTGTTTTTGTGAGACGGAGTTTTGCTCTTGTCACCCAGGCTGGAGAGCAATGGTGCGATCCTGGCTCACTGTAACCTCTGCCTCCCAGGTTCGAGTGATTGTCCTGCCTCGGTCTCCCAAGTATCTGGGATTACAGGCATGCACCACCATGCCCGGCTGGCTTTGTATTTTTAGTAGAGATGGGGTTTCACGATGTTGGTCAGGCTGGTTTCAAACTCCTGACCTCAAGTGATCCACCTGCCTTGGCCTCCCAAAGTCCTGAGATTACAGGTGTGAGCCACCATGCCCGGCCAAGATTCATTTTTTAAATGGCCTTTGACACATATTGCTATATTAGTTTTCTAAAGGTTGTGTCCACAGTAACATACATAAGTGCCAATCTCACCACACCTTCGTCAGCACTATTATCAATATGAATGTTTTTGTTTTACAGGACTGCCAGAATCTTAAGCCAAATAACATGTGAAGAAAATTATTAATATTAAAAAGAGAGCTTGAGATGCCTTTGCACTTCTTTTTAGTCATCTTCGTGACTTCTTTCTTTCTTACTCATAATTAAATTTCAATCAATTGCCAACGCTGATGGTTGCTTCTTTCCTAAGTTCTCTTGTATATTTCTTCAATTCCTGTAAATTCATCCTAATTCAGGCCTTCAACATCTGCACACACTGTTCTAAATAGCGTTCCAACAGTCTTTTTTGAGCTTTTCTCTCCTCTTGGTTATCCTGCCCAATTCCTCTCTTAAGAACAAAGTTTTAGATGGTGGCGATGGTTGCACAACAATATTATGCACCAAATGCCACTAAACTGTACTTAAAAATTGTTAGAATGGTAAATTTTATAATATATAATATTTATTTTATATACATATATAATTGCAATTAAAACAAAGTTTTGATTGCTTCCTTGCTCAGAAATTTTCAATGGCTCCCTGTGCCTATTAGACAAAAGTTCAAAGTGTTTAGCGATGGCTTATGAGGTTCTACGCAACATAACACAACAATATAATCATAACTTATAATGAGCCAAGTATTGGGTTAAGCACTTTATAAGCATTTCTTGATCACTCCTCACACCTTTCCAATGAGGTAGATATTATTCTTCTGCCATTCAGATGAAGAAATCTGGGCACACATTTTTTTTTTCTTTTGAAAGTAACTTTACTGAGATATAATTCACATAAAATAAAACATCCATTTAAAGTATACTGCTTGAGGAGTTTTGACAAATGAACAACCTTTGTAACTATGACCCCAACCAAGTCACAGAACATTTTCACCACCCACCAGGCACGAAGAGATTTAGGTTGCCAGCCAATGGTATAGAGCTAGCAAAGTGGATGGTTGAAAACTGAGCCCAGGTCTGACTCTGGGACCCAGACTCTTGACTGCTCCATCCCCGCTGAATCTCCTACCCACTTTCTAGCTGTACCATCTCAGGCATCCCACCTTGAAGGTACCCTTGTACCTGAACCACACTTTCCACCCTCCCACCTGTGTACCTTTGTAAACACTGTGTCCCACGCTGAGAGCCCACCCCTTCCCTATAGCTTTCGTCTTATTTCCCCCAAAAGTCTTTCTGCCCCGACCCAGTCAACCTGAAAGCGGGCCCCCTTTCCTTTGAAGACTATCACGTCACCCTTGTTGCCAATGTCACCCCTTGGATGCTGCTCAAATACTCAGTTGATGGTGATCAAATGCCATTCGTATTTTGCTAGCTTTTTTCCAATGTCCTTTCTTTCTAATGGACCAGTTGACTCCCAACGGTCTTTCTGGTAATGATTCTTAGTGGTCCCTGTTTGTGTCTGCAAAAATGTAGTTGGGGTCTTTGTCGATAAATAAGTTTCCTTGAAGATCAACCCCACCGGAGTAGAAGGGGGTAAAATTCCATGTGCTGAAATATTTCCTGGTGCTGGCAGAATTTGTGCTGATTTACTCCTTAAGGGGAATCATGGAAGCTTTTAAAAAGGCAGCCAAGTCACATTAAACACCAGTGAGCATAGCAGGTAACGTCCTTTCCTTCCCCAAGAAACACCTCCCAGCCAAAGTAAACAGACTCTGGCACTGAGGTTTGGCTGACCTTTTCCTAATGAGAGCCCAGCAGACAGAGACCTTGTGTCTCAGCAGCCAATACAATGTAGAAAGGAACTAGAGCTCCAACCCCATAAGCTTAGAAAGAAGGAAGGGCACAGGCAAGCCGAAAATGGAGGGCTTCCTATTTTCAGAAAACTTCCTCCCTTCTTGACCCACTTGCTCAGCCCAACTTCTTTGAGGCAGGAACAGGGCTGGGCACTGGGGACCCAGTGATGAACGGATGACCTCTCTGGTCTCTAAAAGCTCATGGTCAAGAAGGTGAACCCCTCTCTGTGTACCTGAGCATCTCTATGCATTGGGCACTAGGGTGTGGGGAGAGGAAGGGTACCTCTGTTCTCCAGGAAAAACTGAGATAGACATGGATTGTCTTAGAATACAATAGAATACATGCTGTGTGGTCTGTTTCCCATCTGTATAATGGGGATAATGACAGCGACTGTGGCAGCCAAATGGTGAAAGGACTGCCAGACTACCTGGGTTCAAACCCCAGCTCACTTATTTACCAGTTGTGTGACCGTAAGAGTTACATAATCTCTCTGCCTTGATCTCCTCATGTGTAAAATGGTAATGATAAAAGTACCTACCACTTAGGGTTGCTATGATGGTTAAATTAGCTAATCTCTATGACATGCTTAAAAAACAGTGTCTAGAACACAGTATTCTATGAACATCAGCGATTTTTTTTGCTATTAAAAGCCGCTTGGACGTCCAGAGGAGGATGTGGTTAGCTTTGCCTTGGGCTTGGGTAGCTACTAGAAGGTCTCTCAGGAGAAAGAATACTCTAATGTACAGTCACATTGCCCTGAACATGCCCGATATTGTCTGATTTCGGAAGCTAAGCAGGGTCGGGCCTGGTTAATACTTGGGTGGGAGAAAGAGTACTCTAGTTAGGCCTTGTAGCTGCCTAGGAGTTTGCCAGATAGAATCTGTGTGTCTGTGGTATGTGTGAACAACAACAGTTACCAAACTTTTTCTAGAAAGGGCCAGATAATAATTATTTTCAGTCTTGTGGGTCATATACTCTTCGTAGCAACTACTCAATTCTGCTGGTGAATAGGTGTGGCTGTGTTCCAACAAAACTTTATTTACAAAAAAGGCACTCAGGCTAATGATTGCCAACCTGTGAGTTAGAAGGTTAAGGGGACACAAATGTAGGTTTACCACAGAACAAGGTCTGAACATGTTTCTCAAGATTAATGGGGCTTCTTGCAGAACTGATCCTCAGTCAGGTCTCTTTTCTATAGCAGAGTTGTAAACATCAACTAGAGGGGAAGTTAGTGTCCAGTGAGAGTGAGAGAGAGAGAGAGAGAGAGAGAGAGAGAGAACATAACATCCCAATGTCTTCCCTTCCTGTCAGTCCTGAGAGCTATGGAGTTTTAAAAAGTAATGGCTTTGGATGACATAAAGGCCATGTCTGCCAGCATCATGACCACTTACTGTCCCCTGCCCCCAGAGCTTGGTAGAATTTTCAAATGTCGGCCAGGCATGGTGGCTCACACCTGTAATCCCAGCACTTTGGGAGGCTGAGGTAGGCAGATCACGAGGTCAGGAGTTTGAGACCAGTCTGGCTAACATAGTGAAACCTTGTCTCTACTAAAAATACAAAAAATTAGCCAGGTATGGTGGTGTGTGCCTGTAATCCTAGCTATTTAGGAGGCTAAGGCAGGAGAATCACGTGAACCCGGGAGGCGGAGGTTGCAGCGAGCCAAGATTGCACCATTGCACTCCAGCCTGGGTGACAGTGTGAGACTCTGTCTCCAAAAAAAAAAAAAAAAAAAGAATTTTCAAATGTCATCCACAGAGCCTGGATGGGATTTCTAAACATCTGTAGTGGGGAAAACATGTGCTTTGGAGTCAGCTCTTGTCATTTACTAAATGAGTTATCTGGAGCTACTCTCTCTGCCTCAGTTCCTTACCTGTAAAATGAACTGTTATGAGAATTTAGTGAGGTAATGGATACTAAATGTCTTAATCCATTTTGTGTTGCTATGACAGAATACCTGAGACTGGGTAGTTTATAAAGAAAAGAGGTTTATTTGGCTTATGATTCTGGTGGCTGGAAAATTCAAGATTGGGCAGCTGCCTCTGGTGAAGGACTCGAGCTTCTTCAACTCATGGTGGAAAGTGGAAGGGGAGCAGAGATGTGCAAAGAGATCATACAGCTAGAGAGGCAGCAAGAGAAAGAAACTAAGGGAACCAGATTCTTTTTAACAACCCACTCTCAAAGAAACTAATCTAATCCCAAGACGGTAAGAACTCCCTTACCCCTGCAGAAGAGCATTAGTTTATTCATGAGGGATCTGCCCCCATGACCCCAACACTTCCCACTAGTCCTCAGCTCCCAACACTGTCACACTGGGGACCAAATTTCACCATGAGTTTTCACCATCCAAACCATAGCACCAAATAATAAGGTCAAGCACATTATTGGGAATCCAAGAATCTTGTTTATCTTTATCTGTACAGCTCTCCTAACCAGTTTCTTTTGCATGCACTAGGCTCAGATATCTCTGCTCTCTACAGTTAATGTATTTTGTGAGCAGGAACTTGGAATCAGAAAAATCTTTGCCACTTCAGCATGACTTGGAGAAACATTTAAGAGAGTAAAATAGATATATGAAGTCATTTCTTTAGATGACCCTAAGACATTATTTTCTTTCACTAAAATAATTTCAACTATAGTTTGTTGCAATCTTAGAACATTGCTTTCAAAAGAGAAAGTTAGGTTGCGTGTCAGGAGAATATAAAAAAGAAGAAATCAAAAAACAATGATCCCATTTATTGCCCTACAGGTATTATCTTTTTCGGTCTGGTAGAGTGGTTGATTTATTTACAAGGTTGGGGTTATTCATTTCAGAAGGTCAAGCCTTCCACTATTTTCATTGCTTAAGCCTTCAATGTGTAAAAACACACAGAGACACACACAGACAGACCCAGAGTCACAAAAAAAGCTTCCATCTCAAGAAGCAAAGGGCCAAGAGCCAGAAGAAGGAGGAATTAAAGTAAGAACACCTGCATGAGGTAGTACCCATGTGATTGTCACTTACAACCCAAACTGCCTAGGACACAGCACGAACAAGGGAAGGGTGGGGGTCTTGAGGTGTGGGCAGGGGTTCTATTTTCTTAGCTCAGGAGGACAATGATGACATTCACTGGTTAACAATTTTTTCATTAGTATTTTTAATCACCTGAAAAACTGAGGAAGCAGCAAGATGGAGAGGAAAGAAGCAATGAATTTGGAATCATAGGGGTTGGGGTTTGAGTTCTGTTTTGTCACATATACATCCCGTGAGCTTTGGCCCATTATTTACCCCTAAGATGCTCAGTTTCCTCATCTCTAAAATGGGTAGATAATGTAATCTATCAGCTTATGGTTCTTATACACATGGAAGGATAGAACATATGTGAAGGTCTCTTTCCTTCCATAGTCTTCTCCATCTCGGTGGACATCTACTGGACATCATCACTTACTGTCCAATGGGCATTGCAGACATAGCACATCCCACACTGACCTGCTGGTCTCTGCCCTGTCCCCAAACCTGTTCCTTTAGCATCTTCCCTATCTCAGTAAATAACACCTTCTTCCTTCCAGGGCTCAGGCCAAAAACCTTGGAGTCAGCCTTTACATCCCACATCTAATCTATCAGCAAATCCTGTTGCCTCTTTCTCCAGAATAAGCGCAGAGCCCAAATGCTTCTCAATACCCACAGAGGTAGCACCTGGTCCTGACAACTTCATCTGCTACCTTCATTGCTGACTGAGATTACTGACACAGTCTTGAGTGGTTTCCCTGCTCTGGTCCTTGCCCCACCCTCACCAGGGTCTATTCTCACTGCAACAACCAGAGTGATTCTATTAAAAAAAAAAAAAAAAGTCGGATCAGATCCCTCCTCTGCTCAAAACCCTCCAATGCCCCCATCCCACTAGGAATAAAGTATAAAGTCCTTAAAATGCCTGCAAGGGACCCATTCACCCCTGGGACTCACTTTCTCTTTTCCTCCTGGCTTACTCTGCCTGAGGCATCCCGGTCACTTTATTATTCTTTGAACTTGTTCTTTGAACTCCTACTTTAACTTGCCCTTGGGCAGTTACACTTACTCATCCTTCTGCCTGGAGCCATCTCTCCAGACACCACAGGCTCACTCACTTGCCTCCTTCAGTGTGTGCAAATGCCACCTTTTCAGAGGCTTTGGGACACCCTGTTTGAAGCTGCAGCTTTGGCCCCTGGTTCTCCCAATACCCAGACCTGCTTTGCTTTTCTCCACCTAGCTTTCCCCAGCTGGTAGACTATCTACTCGACTTAATGTATGTTCATGGTCAGCTCTACAAAGACAGGGATGTTTGTCCCTGTGTTTCCTTCTCCATCCCCAGCATCTAGAATGGCACTCAACTGACAGCCACCGAAGGACTTACAGACACTTCTTTATGAGGTACAGGCACATTTGATTCGTGGTTTGGAATGGATTAAAAATAAACAGCCTGGCTGGGCATGATGGCTCCTGCCTGTAATCTCAGCACTTTGTGAGGCCAAGGTGGGAGGAATGCTTGAGGCCAAGAGTTCACGATCAGTGTGGGCAACATAGTGAGATCCCATCTCTGCAATTTTTGTTTTTTAAATTAGCCAAGCATACTGGCACATGCTTGTGGTCCCAGCTACATGGGAGGCTAAGGTGGAAGGACTGCTTGAGCCCAGGAGTTTGAGGCTGTAGTGAGCTATGATTGTGCCACTGCACTCCAGCCTGGGTGACAGAGTGAGAACTGTCTCTAGAAAAATAAGTAGATAAACAGCATGGACAACCTAGCTAATGTCATCTCCTCTACATCTGGAAAGTGCTTCAGGCAAGCATTTGGGAATCAGATCAACCAAGTTAATTCTCCCTCTAGCTGATGCCACTCAGGGAGCTGCACATGACCTGGTGGGGAAGGGGAGGAGACTGAAGGGAGAAAGGCTGAGGGACTGGCATCTGGCAGGGTGCTTTGCCACGGGCAGGGAGCATCTGCAATGCCAGAGGGTTTAAGTACCCATCAGTCCCCAGGGAAGAGCAGGGCCAAGGAAATCATGCTGGTGGGACCCACTCCCTCAATATTCCCCACAGGAAAAATAGGATAAAAATAAGCATCAAAGCGCTGGGCACAGTGGCTCGTGCCTGGCAATCCCAGCACTTTGGGAGGCTGAGGAAGGCAGATCGCTTGAGTCCAGAGTTTGAGACCAGCCTGGGCAACATGGCAAAACCCCATCTCTCCAAAACCTCCTCCCAGCATCCCCTCCAAAATTAGTTGGGAGTGATGGTGCATGCCTATAGTCCCAGCTGCTCCAGAGACTGAGATGGGAGGATCACACAAGCCCAGGAGGTTAAGGGTGCAGTGAGCTAAGCCATGATCACATCACTGCACTCTAGCCTGGTGACAGAGTGAGATTGGGTCTTTAGGAAGAAAGAAAGAAGAAAGAAAGAGAGAGAAAGAGAGAGAGAGAGAGAGAGAAAGAAAGAAGAGAGGGAGGGAACGGGGGAGGGAGGGAGGGAAAGAAAGCAAACATCAAAGTAAGCTCTGAATGGAGCCAGGAAGAGGAGAGATCCTACACCTGCCCCTTGGCTTGGAGTGGACAGTGAGGAGGTGGCATGTCAGGAGAGGCTGCCAGTGCTGCAGGAAGGGGATCATGGACAGACTAGAGTGGGCACTTCATGCATATTTACTAGAAGGAAGGCAAAAAGACAGGACGGGTAGGAAGAAGGCAATAAATGGCTTTTAAGTCATTTCCCAGCTCCTAGATCAGGGCTCTTCTTGTCCTCTCTCCCCTGAGTCACTGTCCAAATCCAAGTCACCTGCTCCTACTCCCTTCCTGCACTCCAAGCCAGTGCCCCAAATCCCGGCCATGAAGAGAGCAAAGTGAGATCTTGAACTTCACTGGGGTGGCTGGTTCCCAAGTCTTGGGTCTTAGCCCTGCACTATCCTCTCCCCATCTCCTTCACCTCTTGTTCTCCAGGCCAAGAGTCAAAACCATGGGTAGGTCCTTTGGAGTTAGCTGTTCCGCCTTAGGGGGCCTGTGTCGGAGCTGAAGGAACAGCCTAGATATCAGGACACCTGTGCTGAGCCCAGCCACTCATCGGCTGGAGGGGTTATGTGTTATTTTGGCCCATCCAGTGTCTACTCCCCCTTCTTCTGGTAACAGCATCCCCAATTTTCTCTGAAGGACCACCCCTCTCCACTCCCTGCACAGGCATTGTGGACCCTCCTTTCTGCTTTGGGCTGGTCATTCAGGGCATCACTTCCTCAGAACAACAGGGGCTGGATCAGGGATGGATATATTCCCTAACTCACAGCCCATAGGTGCATTCACGGGGACCACTGAGAGAGAGAAAGAGAGAGAGAGAGACAGACAGAGACAGAGACAGAGAGAGAGAGAGAGAGAGAGAGAGAGAGAGAGAGAGAGACTCTTGATTTCTCCCTTGATTAAAGCTGTGAAGTTGAAACCTGACAGTCCAACCATCATCTCGCTTCCAAGACAGCTCAGAATGTCCCAGGGAGAGAACAGAGCCAAGAAGTGGCCAAAGACCCAATGACATCAACCGAGACCCTGGATCCAGCTGTGTCAAAGGTGGAACCTGGGTGTTTTAGTTACTGAGTGAAAACAGTTGGCTTAATCTAGTTGGAGTAGGATTTTCTGCCACTTGCTGGAAGAGTCCTCATGGATACACAGTCACAGTCATGGGCAAGTCATTTCACCTCCCTGGGCTTCCATGCCTTCTTCTCTAAATATGGGGGTGAGATATAGGTAGGGAGGGGACAAGATGGCCTCTCAGTTCCCTCCAGCTCTGTGCCATTGGTTTGTACAGTGGACCACAACCAGTGACCTGAGTCCTGAATTCCAGATAAGTAGGGGGAGATGCAACCTGGTGTTCAGAGGGAACCAGGTCAAATGAGCCCCTGGGCAGGGCCTCCGGGGTCAGGCCTATATCCATTCCTGAGGGTTAATGGAAATCATAAAGACTTCTGCTCACCATACATAGGCCTGTTACTCCATAGGAGGCTAATTAGCCCTCAGCCTCTTCTGGAAGCTGAGCACTGAAGATACAAGGCCAGTGGTTTTGTTCAGCTCTGTGCTAGAAGTCAAGACTTCTTCTTCCTCCAAAGCAGGGTTTCTCCACCTTGTTACTATGGATATTATGAGTCCGATAATTATTTATTGTCAATAGCACCATTCCTGTCCCCAGTTGTGACAACAGAAATGTCTCTAGACATTGCCACTTGTCCCCTGGGGAGCAAAATCACTAGTCATCGAGAACCACTGCTTTAAAGAAGGCTGACTGCCCAGAAGACACTTGGTTCTTAAGCCTCAAGTGTTCATTTAACTTCTACCCTTCCTTCTTCCCACTGAAATCAATCAATCTGTCTCTTTTCTTCTTTTACTGTTGGTTTTGTAATGCAGGCAGAGTTCCTAAAGAATTCTGGGCTTCACATTTTGGTGTGACTCCTGAGGTTTCACAGTGGTGTGTCACTGTGTTTGCGGACACTAAAACGTGGATGCATGTGCCATCTCCCATGACCGATCCCATCTCTGCACATGCTCACAGGACACACACACACACACACACACACACACACACACACACCCCGTTCTGCATATAATGTTGATGAGTCCTCAGACCCCTTGTAACTAGAGCCATGACCCTTTAGAGTTCATGAGACTGAATTCTTTCAGATCTTCTAACAGGATCAGCTATATCTTTGCTTGGTATAGCAGAAAGAATACAGAATTTAAAGTCAGAAGATCTAACTAGAGTTTGGGCTCTACTTTTCACTAGCTGTGTGACTTCAGACACATCATCTTCCTCACCAAGTCTTGCTTCTGGAACACTGGGAATATCTCATTAGTTTAGGCATCACCAAATCCAGTGATCTCCTAATGTCCCATCTCTCCACCTGATATTCCTCTGCCAGGCTAATCTTTCTAGATCACAGCTGTGGGCATGCTCTTCTCTGCTCAAAGGCATTCTACAGCTCCCTGTTTCCTATAGGATAACTTTTGTTTTTGTTTTTGTTTTTGTTTTTGTTTGTTTTTGGTCGTGCAATGCCCTCTACACTCAGGTGCTATGTTAGCCTTCCACCTACCTATACTTTAGCTAATGCTAACTACTTCTGTGCTTAAACATTCTCTGGGATTTTAGCTTTTATATCTTTGTTCATGCCATTCCTTCTACCTGGAATGCCTTTCCCATCCTACTCTCCATACTTTTTAAGGCCTGGCTCAAAGTCCACCTCCTTCAGTAGTCTGTAACGCAAACCCTATAGCATGTGCCACTATATGTTCTGTCTGTTCCGTCTGTATGCCATACCAGGAGTTTTTTATTTAGCTGTGTTATTTCTCAATCTCTAAGTAGTGGTTGAGAGCATGGGATCTGAGGCTGGCTATCCTGGATCAAGTCCTAGATACCATTTGCTTTCTCAGTTCCTCCCAAGTTTTCTTTTCCTTAGCTGAAAGTGGGGCTAATCATAGTGCCTACATCAAAGAATCATTGTATGCACTAAACTCTGAGTCAGAAATTGAGCCAAGCTATAGGCTCTCCTACAGGCTATAATGTCAAGTGGTTTTCACAGTGTCTGGCACAGAGAAGGGGCTCAATACATTTCAGCGTGATCATCACCATCATTATTAGGCTCTGGGGAGACATTATGATAAAAATGGTCACATAGGGCTAAGGTGAAATAATAATGACCAATTAAGGGACAGGGACCAACTTCTAATTCCATAGCAATCTCCAGAGAAGAAGGAAACTACGAATAATACCAGCAAACACCTACTTGGTGCTTAGTATCTGCCAGACCCCGTCCTAAACATTTTATAAGCATTAGCTCTGTAATCCTTCACAACAGCCCTATAAAGTGGAGACCATTCGCTTTCTTTTACAGATGTGGACACTGAGATGCAGAGAGGGCAGATAATTCACCTGAGAGCACAGAGCTGAGCTAGGATTCAGTCCCTGGGTGCCTCTTCACTGTACCAAAGACCCTCGTGCCCTAGCAGGGGGGGTGTTAGTGATGTCTCTTAGAACAGAGATACCAAGTAGCTCAAGGGGTATCCCAGGTGGAAAAAAGACAGTGGCAAAAGCCAGAGGAATCTGAAAGGTGCCTTTATGCATGGCTGTGTGCACCCTTGTGTTTAGTCTGAGCTCTGCCTACAACCACCTGAAATTCGCTACCACTCTGCAGGACTGAAAAACATCTGGAGCCCAGATGTGTCATTCCCTGGGCAAAGTAAATGCATGCAGCACAATTTTCAAAACCTGTTCCTTCTCAAAGCATTGTGAAATACCTTATGGGAAGGAGGGAAAAGGAGGTGGGAGGGCAGGGTTAGGACATCTCTGGGAAGAACCTCAAGCAAGTCCTATTTCCCCCATTAGTTCCACAGTTCTGAAGGTTCAGGCAGATCAAAGGTTGCTCCTGATTCGGTGTGTGTTGGGACAAATCTAGAAGCTAGTGGGGCCTGAGGGCCATTTTGAGGGGTCAGTGGCTGAGATGGTGAGAATCCTCAGTCAGGGCAAGGAAGCAACTCTTGGATTCTAGATAATGATGAGACCAGGGTCCTCTCTCCAAGGGGTGAGATGAGAGGGGTTTCAAGCTCCCTGCATGCCAAATATACTAGTTGCATATTAAAATGAGGGTGGCGGAGGATAAACTGGACGATTACCTAAGATCCAGTCCTTTCTGAATGCAAGACATTGCCTCATCATTTAAACTCTTCATAAGATGGAAAAAGTTCAGCAGGTGTCCACTATAACTATCTTAATGCACCTGGATTAATTAATTGTTTTCTTTAGTTATTAATTTGTTTATCAAACTACTATTCAATCCATATCCCTAGTCCTTCATTCAACAAACAACTACCATGAGCACCTACTGTGTGCCAGATGCAAGACTAGGCGTGGGAGGCATCGCAGTACACTAGACCCATGTAGCTCTTCACTTTATGGGCCTGACCATCTCACCTAGTTTGAGCCCTTTCCATTCCATCTCCATCCAACAGTCAGAGCTTTCAAAACTCAAATAAGACCATCTCCTTAAAAATTTAAAGTGTGAGACATGTATGACATAATTGAACACCAGTTTTAAAATAACTGCATGTAGTTTCAGCCCTGACACAAAAATCCCTGTGCTAAACGGACTGACACAATTGTAGGAGTGATAGATCCGGGCATCTGAGCCATAACCTGTCTCTCTGAATTGTGTGTTGAGGAAGGCCCATGCTGAATACTCGTTCAGTGGACAGAACCATTTGATGCAGTGTTGGACTTTCTGTAAGGATTTTTCTAGGGAGCTTGTTCTTTACCACACGGGGTCTTCTTCCCAAAGGGCTTAGAGGAAATTCCCCTCAGGTCTCAGTATCAGCCATGGTTTGCTTGTCCTGATCAATAGGTTGGTTTGATGATAACTGGAACAGTACAACTGACTAGGTTTTCCTTATCCTAATGCCTTCCCGGAAGCTCAGAGTCTTGTTTATAGTTCACCAGAGTAAGCATCTGTATAGAATGGTATATCATTTATTTAAAGATGCACCTTGTTTCTGGCTTATTTTTGTGTCTTCATTCTCATTTTTCTTTTATCTCTGTCATTGAGTTCACATTTAGTTTATCTTGCATAAGTAAACTTTAATCCTTTTTAGAACTATTTTGTGCATATTGGTGCATAAAATAGAATGGAATCAAATCAATACAATAGAATAAACTAGCATAAAATAAAACAATGGTTTTAAGCTTAAGTTTTTGAAAAATTCCAGGTCTACCTATATAGCAGGATGACATACCCATAGCATTCACTCTAAAGCACACACAAGGATGAACTTCATGGCAACACCCTAGCACCTTCTTTCCAAAGGCCCATCGGTACTGATAGATTAAAATTCCCATCTCAAAAGATGTATCTGGCAGGGGCAAGTCTTAGTGTCAGTGCCTGCGAACCCACATGGCCTCCCACCCTGAGAAATACAGCTTTCTTTGTCATTTTCACACTAACAAGGAGGTAGTCTGCCTTTTGTTTGCTTGTTTTTCATAGTGATGTCTCTTGACCTGCCCATTGAACTCTGTATCACAGACACATGCTACAGGCAACAGCAGGAGGGGGGCCACAGACCCCTTTGACCTTACTTCAGTCACAGGGTCAGACGTGAGAGGTGGAACTGGCCTTCTGTGATCCTCCAATGCATGCACACCAATGCCTTGATTTTAAGTGCAGAGGCCCAGTATTTTCAGACATGGGGCACAGACCTATTTTAATGTCCCTGAGGAGCCAGCACAGAGCACCAGTAGTCCTGCGGACATACCTGATGTAGATTTCTTCCAAAAGCTGGACCCCCTTCCACCAGCTAGAAAACAGAGTCGCTTTTCTTCAGCACAATTCAACAAATATTTATTGAGCACCTACTATATGAATATCATACCGGCTACATGCATATAGATATGAAATGAATAAGGAGCATATATGTGTGTCTATGTACACATGAGGTGGCATACAAGTAAATCCACACACACACACATACACACACACTTCATGCATTCCCTCAGACACACACATTCCCTGCCTTCAAGGAGCTCATGGTCCACTTGGGGATGGGAGTGAGAGCAGACACTTGCCTGCAATCCTGGCTCTCTGTGGTCCACTAATTTCCATGGAGACTCCAGAATGTAGCCCCAGCATTGCCTCTTTTGAAAGCCTATCTTGATCATCTTCACTTCCTGACCCTCCCCTTCCCTGCAGGGTCAGGTGTCCCACAGGTCTAGTGACAGAACTGATATTATGGATATACCTGACACTCAAGTTGCACTTACTACATTTCTGCCTTATTATCTCTATTTTTGGAGATGGAAAAACTGAGACCCTTGGAGACTGTGTGATACATCCAGGTTTCACCTCCAGGCAAACAAGGAGGTGGAACTAAATCCAGGTGAAGGTGAGGATTAGATGATTAAATGCCTCTGAGATGCTCACCTTTGGCTTTGACAACTTTAAGTTCTGTGGTTTTTCAGGAAACCAAAGTCTCCAGATCATAATTTAGAAGGAGGTGCTAGGGTGGTAGAGACCCAGCTTGGTAGCTCCCAGCTCATCTGACATTTCACTGTGCCCCAGGAAGCCTCAGCAGGAGGGGCAGGCAAGGGGCTGAACGGCCTAGACAGCCGGGGGCCAGGCTAGCCAGCCCCACATTGCCCTCCCTCAAACCTCTCCCCAGCCTACCAAAGGAAGTGGTGGTTTCAAGCTGCAAAATAAGCAAATCAGGGCCCCAGCTGCCAGGGGGCGGATGTTTGTATCTTGCTGCATTGTGACCCGCAGCTTTAATCCCAGTACCAACAACCCCAGTATTTCAGATGCAACATGATGGGCTCCAGAAGCCTCAAGAGATGTGAAAATGTTCTCTGGCCAGGCCAGGAGGTTCTAACCTGAAGCACTGTTCAACCTTCAGCTGGCAGGACATGCTCTGTTGTCAAAAATGCATCCACAGTGGCCAGGGGCACATAGGAGAGGGCCAGAGAACAGATAAGGGCTTTCGTGTCAGCCTTGGGTATAAGGTCCAACTTTATTCTTGAGCTCTTAGTGCCTCAGTTTCCTCATTAAAAAAAAAAAAGAAAAGAAAAGAACAATACCATCTGCATAAGTTTGTTGTAACCAGGAAACAAAATAACCCATGTAAAGTCCCGACATTTTGGTTGAGCCCAGAGAAGCTGTGGATTCACACCTAGCTCCTGTGCTCCTGGGGTTCCAGTGCACGAAGGGTCTGGGTCAGATCTGAGTTCTACAAGGGCCCCTCTGTGAGCTGTGTGGAAAAGGACTTGAGGGGACAAGACTGGAGGCAGGGCCACCAGGCAGGAGGCTGCTGTGACATGCCCCAGGTGATGGAAATGGTTTACACTCCCCCTTGGATACTGTTTCTGGCTACTCTGGATAGCTGACTGGTCAGGTGAGCTGTGTGCAGCATCTCATACCTGCTACATCTTTGGTAATCCTGAGAACTCGATGACCTAGGTGTCATTATTCCCACTGCATCCCACAGATGCAGCACCTAAGGCTGAGAAAGGTCAAAGTCAAGTCAGATCTCCACCACGAACCCATGAGCACACACAGACTGCTTCCTTACCTCGGGTCCAAGGAGATACTGTCCCTTAAAACATACCAGAGGGAGGTCAAAGTGAAGTGGGGTTATTTAAAAGCAGCCAGAGGCAGCTGGGACAGGATGGAGGTTCACTGCTGAGTTGAGTTAATGCTGCAGCCAGACAGGATACATGGTTAAAAAATCACCCTGAGAGTGAAGGGCAGACTCAGTGCTGGGAGAGCCAAAGAAACCAGGAGGAGAGTCAGGGGCCTGGGAGTCAGGAGAGCTCAGTCCCTTTTTGATGGGACCTAGGGTGGGCTGATGGCCCTGGTCCCTTAAAACAGTTGTTTTCTAGACTTGGCTGGAAATCAGAATCACTGCTGGGGCTTGCACTATCTGCTTCTCAAGCCCCAACCTGGAGAATATGACTCAGTGGGAGGGGGTAGACCAGTTGTCTGTGTTAAACTCACTCCGCAGGGCATCTGCTGCCTTAAGAAGCTAGAACCAAGCACTGTGCTAAAGGTTGGTAAAATGTAATAACAAGTGAAGGCTCTTTCTGTTGTTCTCTTTCATTCCATGTATGTTTGGCCATTTCCTCCCTACCTGTCCTTCCAGGGGCATTCTCATCTCCAGTCTTTCTGGATTTCCCTCCAATGCCGGCCCTTCCCTTTGTGGCCAACCACTCCCCTTCCCAGCATCCATGGTCCAGCCTGCTTTCCCCAGAGTTGAGCCCATTCAGAAGAGCACAGGTTTTGATTTCTTAATCTTTGCTCAAGCATCCCTGCTTCCCATGGCTTTTAATCATTCGGAAACAGCCTGCTGTTTGGAGCAGTACTCCCTTAAATGTGTCGATATCGTGTTATAAATCTTTCATGCTGCTCTGTCCCAGGGGCCTGACTCAGGGTCACACCCTCATTAGAGAAACAGTGAGCCGAGGTGGCTCTCGGCGGTGGCAGACAGCTGGGAGCCCTGCGCAGGGTCTGGCTGGGAATCTATGCTCAATAAATGTGGGCTGGTGGCTCCTCTCCAGCCCCATGCTGGATGTCAAGTACAGAGGACTCAGCCATTCCGCTCCCAGATATACAGCCCCCAGGACTGGGTGCAGTCACGAAAAACATGCCCTAGGATGTCCACAGCAGCACGGTACATAGCAGCCCCAAACTAGAAATGGCCTTGGCTGTGTGCGGTGGCTCACGCCTGTAATCCCAGCACTTTGAGAGGCCGAGGTGGGTAGCTTACCTGAGGTCAGGAGTTTGAGACCAGTCTGGCCAACATGGTAAAACCCTATCTCTACTAAAAATACAAAAAATTAGCCAAGCATGGTGGTGCACACCTGTAGTGAGGCAGGAGAATCAATCTGGGAGACGGAGGTTGCAGTGAGCTGAGATCATGCCACTGCACTCCAGCCTCAGCAACGGAGCAAGACTCCGTCTCAAAAAAAAAAAAAAAAAAAAAAAAAAAAAAAAAAAGAAATGGCCACTTGTAGAATGTATGGTTTCTTCACCAAATACAATAAAATATAGCCACCACATAACATGGATGAATCAAATACGTTGAGCAAAAGAAGCCAGACACACAAGACAGCATACTGTATCAGTCCATTTAGGGGAAGTTCAAAAGCTGGTGAAACTATTTGGGAGGCCGAGGTGGGCAGATCACCTGAGGTCGGGAGTTCGAGACCAGCCTGGCCCACATGGTGAAACTCTGTCTCTATTAAAAATACAAAAATTAGCTGGGCAAGGTGGCAGATGCCTGTAGTCACAGCTACTCCAGCCACTGTACTCCAGCCTGAGCAACAGAGCAAGACTGGTCTCAAAAAAAAAAAAAAAAAAAAAGTAGGTGAAATGAATTCGTGCTGTGGGAGTCAGGACAGCATTGCACGTGGGAAGTGGTAGTGACTGGAGGGAGGATGGGGGATTGGCTCGAATTCTTAATCCGAGGCCTGGTTCACAGGTGTGTGTTCAGGCGGTACAAAGGCACTGAGCTGTACACATTTGAGGTGTGCACTTTCTGTATGTATATTACACTCAATTAAAAAAATAATCTTGCCCCAGAGAAGTTCACAAATGTAAAGAGAAAAAGGTGCAAAGGACCCACAAAGCTGCCACACGGGACCTCTCTGTCCTCACTCGGCCCCTTGCCTACTGTGGCCTCGCCTGTTCCCTGGACCGCCTGGGGCCTTCATGTTGTCCTTCCTCTATAAAGCAAGGACACTGGAATGGTACAGCTTCTGTCGCCTGGTTGGGCTGTCTCTGATGACAGTGCTAAGGGAGGTCAAAAGGCCAAGGTCACACTCTAGGTATCTCTGACTTCCTCTAATGATCCCACTGAACATCCCTGGAGTCGGCTAAACCTTACGGTACCCTCAATGCTGAAATCTGTCATTATGTCTTGTCCCCACCAGCCTGTGAGCTCCTCCAGTGACCATTCATCTTTCCACCATGAGGCCTCCATCAGATAATACACATCTGGGGAACTGAATGGCGGACATTCCCACTTGGTGCGGTACTGATAACAGTAGCAGCCGACGCTCGTACATCACTCACTATGTTTGTACAAGGCACTCTTCTAAGCCTTTCTCAGGTAGTATTTCATTTACTCATCAGAGCATCCCTGTGAGGGAAGTTCTGTTTCCTAGCTCCATTTCACAGATGTAAACTGAAGAATAGAGAGACCAACCGAATTGCCTAAGGTCACACAGCTAATCAATGGCACAGCAGGGCTTCAAACCAAAGGAGTCTGGCCCCAGAGTCCATGTTTTTGGGGCTCCCTATAGCTTGTTGGGCTTTGACTTTTCCTGGCTCCTGGAGAGGCCAGGGTGCCTTGGTCCTGTGTTTGCTCTGTCCCTTCCCTGGTTCTGTTTGTCACTTTATAAGCTCCCATGGTAGCTCCCTTTGGCCCTTATCTTCCTAGATCCAAGAGGCCTTTAAGGTTCATGTGTACACATACATGCCAGCTGCTCCGAGCTCTTCATCACTGTGACTGCCTTGCTCTGGAACTTCTCCAGCCTGAACCTGCCTCTGCTGCAGAAATAATGGGGCTGGATGGAGAGGCTCTGTTCTGGGCTCTGTCACCCCAGACATGTGCAAGAGCCCCTCGGTGTTTTGTCCCCAGTATCCTCCCTGATGGTAGCCAGCTCTTTCCTTTTTTAGGTTTAAGAGGTATCAGGAGCCCCAGAGACTGCATTGGGCTGGGGCCCTAGGTTCCAGTCACCCCTTCCTTGGGTTTCACTTTCTGCATCTGAAAAGTAAGGAGATTATGCCTCTTGATGGGGGTTCTAACCAGATCCGAGGGGGAAGCAGGGAGCCTCACGGTCTGGGGTCAATTTGCAGTCATGTAGAAAGCTTCAGAGCAAGGGAGCCCATAATCTGAACTCTAGGCATGGGGGCACAGTTAACGCCCCCTCTGCCCCTGAGCCTCACCATGGCTCTGTGAGGGGCGTTCTTCCTCCTGTTTCATAGAGAGGACACTGAGGCACAGAGAGCTCACCCTGCTGTGGGCATCAGTATGGGCAGCCCAGGGAGTCCCAGTGTTCCACCTTAAAGCCTGACCTGGGGGGTTGTGGAGGGGAAGCTGCTGCTGTGTCTCCTGCCAGGGATGCCAGGGTCATTTTGCAATGTGCCTCATTTGTAAAAGTTACAGATTGCAGGCAAAGCTCATGCCAACCTCAAAGTACGGCTACTCTAAGGATGAAATAGAATGAAACAGAGAAAGGGCTGGGTACAGAACCCAGCACACAGTAAGGGCTCAATATCTACAAGCTGTTATTTTTACTGCGACTACCTCCTCTCTTCTCCTCTCTCTTTTTTTCTTCTTGACCTGCAACGGGAGCCTCTACTTCTGTACTCAATCCTAAAATTCCAGGAAGACGAAAAACCAATTCTGGAAGATTAGGTTCACCCACGTAATCCCTTATGTTCCTAAATCTTGTGACCTCTCTTATCTCCACCACTTGCTAGTTGTGTGGTGTTGTGACGGTTACTTCACTTCTTTGTGCCTTGGTTTCCTCATCTGTAAATTGGGGAAATAACATGTTTTATAGAGTCCTGGTGAGAACCATTGAATGAATATATTTAAATACTAAGAATAACACCTGACTCAAAGCACGATAGAGGGGTTTGTTATTCTGAAAATGTATGAGGAAAATGTTGAGCACTGACTATGCACTTGCAGCCCCATCCATCAAGCCACGCAGCAATTTATTATTTATCAAATGCCCCCTTCGTGCCTGGCATGCTCAGTACATTACATCTGTTCTCTCTGACAGCGACAACTGTTCTAAGGGGCTGGGAATACAGTTGGGAGTAAGACGTCTGCATCTCACCCTCCCTTTCCTGTCACCCCCAGATTGGCCCAAGATCTCATTTCTCCCAGCTGGCCGGTGAGGTGTCGGGCTGGCCCCAGCTTTCCAGATGGCTTGGCACCTTCTCTGTTATGGGTGGGATTCCACCCCCTTCGCTCTGGCCACCATCCCAAGTATCAGGGGCAGCCCTTCCCCACTGAGGCCCAGCCAGCCAGAGCCAGGCGTTGGGAGAGGTGCCACCAGGCCAGGGTCGGTTAATTTTGTCTTTAATTAGCAGTCATGATAAGGGACGAGGCCCAGTGGTGACCCTGCAGATGGCAGTGTGCTCTGCTCCGAGTGACAAGTTGGGAGCATCCCGGTCTATGAAGGGTCCATGCTGCTTCCTGTGGCTGCACTGCCCACACCGCGGCACTGGGGGTGGGGGTGGCTTGGCCAGCCAGGCCCTCCTCGGGGCAAAGGACACTGGGCCTGAGTGAGGGTGGGGAGGGTAGGCTTTCAGTGTTCCCTGGGACCCCAGACTGGCTCATCCCAACCAGATCATTTGAGAGGAAGGAACTAAATATTTATTGAGCCCCTACCATAAGTACCTTGCTAAGAAATAACAAGGATCCACCAGGTGCAGTGGCTCATGCCTATAACCCCGGTACTTTGAGAGGGCAAGGCAGGTGGATCACTTGTGGTCAGGAGTTTGAGACCAGCCTGGCCAATGTGCTGAAACCCTGTCTCTACTAAAAGTACAAAAATTAGCCAAGTATGGTTGTGCGCACCTGTAATCCCAGCTACTCGGGAGGCTGAGGCATGAGAATCGCTTGAGCCCGGGAGGTGGAGGTTGCAGTGAGCCAAGATTATGCCACTGCACTCCAGCCTGGGTTACAGAGCAAGACTCTGTGTCAGGAAGGGAAGAGGAGGGGAGGGGAGGGGAGGGGAGGGGAGGGGGGGAGGGGAGGGGAGGGAAGGGTTATGTTTACCATTTGAAGTTGCCATTTTTGTAGATAAAGAATAATGGAATATTGACACTTCTTCAAATGATTCAAGCTATTATTACCTAATAAGTGCTCGTGTGTGCCAGGCACTATTCTTATGTTAACCAGTCGAATCTTCACAACCACCCTATAAGGTGGGCGCTGCCTGCTGCTGGGGGGACCTCAACTCCATGGCTTTGTGCTTTAGAGCTGAGGGCTTCTTTAAGAACGAGCCAGTCTGATGCCTCACCCTCTCCGCCCCCGTACGTGCCAGGCACTGCCCTGAGTAACCAAGATGCATCACCTAACTTACTCCTTACGGGAATCCCATCAGATGGGTGTCAGTGCTGTTCCCATTTAGGGATGAGAAAATCAAGTCTCAGAAAGGCTGGACAGTTTGTTCAAGGTCTTGCACCTAGCAGAGGGCAAAGCCAGATCAAGATTTGAACCCCGGGCTGCCTGGTGCTGCATTCACGCCTCTATTGGTGAGTTGGCAGACCAAGAAGGGTGAGAGGAAGCTCAATTCAGCCCCGTCCTTCCGCCTCTATTTTCTGGTTTTGGGAGCCAACCACCAACAGAAAACACACATTCTGCTTCTGGGGTCCCATCAGAAGCAGTTGTCTGCAGGGGAGGCCTGTGGCCGTCCAGAGCTGCCAGTGGCCGGGGTGGGGTAAGTTGCGGTGTCTCATGCCGGGGTCTGTGTTCGGAAACTTGCTTCAGGCCCCACAGGTAGCCACATCCCTCAACCCAGCCCTCACCCATCAACAAGGGGATGTTGTTAATCTTCGTCTGCCTGCCTGCTTTTGCAGGTATGGGAAGACAGGTATTATTTATCGAACCTCTGAAATCCCTGCAGTGATCAGCCCCCTTTCACAGGTGAGAAAGCTAAGGCACAGAATGGGTGTGTGACCCGGACGTGAGCCTTCAAGGTCACACAGCCCGGCTGGTGTCTGCTGCAACACATCACAGGTTAAGATTCCCAGAAAATGGGTTGCATTTCTGCCCCTATATCCTGCTCCACTTTTTTTCATAGCACTCAACATCATCAGAAGTTATAGTATTTATGTCTTTATTCACTTATTTTTTCCTATCTTGTTCGTCTTTATATCTCCTTTGCCGAAAACACTGCCTAACACATAGTAGGTGCTCAATAAATACTTGTGGACTATCAAGAAACGGGCGCTCCCTTCCACTGAGTACGGAATGCCTCTCAGCTCATAATGCGCAGTCCATCTTTATAGATGGTTCTCTCTTACCCAGCCTCATCCACAGTGGATCTCTGAAGCAGCATTGTTGGTTTTCAAGGTCATCCTCAAAGTCTCCCACGCCCAGCTGGCAGCTCCCAGCAGCAAGCTACTCACACGCAGGTCTCTGGCTATCTGCAACTTCCTGTGGTCCTGGTGGTCCCCTGCTAGAAGCTGGAGCCCCTTTAAACTCTTCATACTTACAAGGCCACTGACTGGCCAGCTTCCCTCTCTCCCAGCATAAGAGGGAAAAGAGTGCCTACCTCCTGCCAGGCCCACAGAAGCGGAAAATAAACACCCCAGCCGGCTGGCTCCAGCTCACCTTGCCAGGCAGTGCTTGGTCTTCAGATTTTCCCCTTTTTTGCTTGATTAATACAACACCAGTTCCCTGCTGCCCAGCCTTCTGGGAGGCACATTTTGCTCTTGATTCAGCTGACCTCAGCTTAGGAAGGGCTCATGAGCTAAAATCAGGGAGCAGAGGATGACTGTGGCGTTTCTCGGTTGTGAAAACCGTGGATGAGTTTCAGCAAAGTCTAAGAATCTTTCAAGCCAAGGCAATGATGAGGGGTCTCTGCAGGCCCCTGCTTTTCTTCTTCCTGCACATAGGGAGAGGGGGGCCTCTTCTGGTCTCCGGGTGGAGGCGGGTCACATCTGGCGGCATCAGTTGGTGGCCACATCTTGAGCCCTCTGAAGCCAGCCAAGCCTCTGCTGTTTGTTTAATAGCGGTCAGGGAAACAGTCCTTAGTAAACAAAAGGAGCGACCTTTGATGTAAACAGAAGCATTTTCTCCTGATCTTTGCCCAAAAGTCCCTGTCTCTGACGGAGAAAGGCAGGAAAAAATGAACTTTGCTTCAAGAAGCTGGTTTCTCTGGATCCCTGAGTGCATCATGATATATGCTGCAAGACCCATGATATATGAGTCTTGATGTGTTGGTATATGTGTGTGAATGTGTGTGTGTGAATGTCTGTGTGTGTGTGAATGTCTGTGTGTGTGAATATGTGTGTGAATGTGTATGTGAATGTGTGTGAGAGTGTGTGTGTGTGAATGTCTGTGTGTGTGTGAATATGTGTGTGAATGTGTATGTGAATGTGTGTGAGTGTGTGTGTGAGTGTCTGTGTGAATGTGTATGTGAATGTGTGTGTGTAAGTGTTTGTGTGTGTGAACGTGTGTGTGAATGTGTGTGTGTAAGTGTGTGTGTGTGAATGTGTGTGTGAATGTGTGTGTGAATGTGTGTGTGAATGTGTATGTGAATGTGTGTGTGTGAATGTGTGTGAATGTGTGTGAATGTGTATGTGAATGTGTGTGTGTGTGTGTGAATGTGTGTGTGTGAATGTATGTGTGTGTGTGTATGTGTGTGTATGAGTGCCTGCACATACATGTGTTAGTGGCTGGGGAGTAACGCAGAATCTAGGTGTTTCCAAAGCAGGTCTCGAAGTGTCTTCTGCCTAGAGTCAATAGGTGAGATTCAACTCAGAACAATTACCAAGCACTCCAGCTGGTGCTGAGGACAAGAAGGTGCCAAGGCGGCCCAGGCTGTCAGGAGTTTACAGGCTATCTATACCACGCCAGGCCACACCAGGCTTGTGGGGGACAAGGGATGCCTGCTGGGAGCACTGGCCAGAGGTAGGCACGGCTGCTGCTTGTTGGAATAGCACACTCTACAATAACAAAATACAAAGGCCCATTTTCTTGCAGGCCCCAGCTAAGCCGAAAACAGACCGCTGTGCGAATGGCTTGCCCAGCTCAGCTAGGTGGTCAGGGCACCTCAACTCTGCAGACAGCAAACTTGAGCCCACCCTTTCACACCAAGGGGTTTCAGAGTTTGAGAGCTCATTATAGCAACAACATGGACAGCTCCCATTTACTGAGGTTTCACCACGTGTTGGCTGGACAGTTCTGAGTCCTTCACTTGAATACCCTGATTTTTATCCTCCTCAACAACACTGTGAGTTAGATACTACAACAGACAATCACATTTCCAATGCCCTTGGGGCCAGAGGTGTTTCAGATTCAGAATTCTTTGACTTTCAGAAAGATGATATGGTGAACGTGCTGTATATTACATAACACTTGTGGAGAATCTGGGAGGGCAGCGGTAATCAAGCACCTGGACACTTCTGCAGCCACATAGAGGGCTATCTGTGTTTGGAATAACAAGACCATAGAGAGCCAGCCTCGGGTCCTGTGGGCCAGGTTTAGCTGCCAAATGTATTTTTGCCAAGCTTATTTGAAAACAAAAACAACAACAACAAAAAAACCCTTCCGGTTTCCAGATCCTTGGAATTGGTTTTGGAATTGCAGATAAAGGAGCATAAAGCCCTGTTTTGCAGAGTAGAGAGTGAAACAGACATGAAGCTGGTCAGTGGGAGATCTAAGCTTCACACACAGGCAGACGGGCTCTGCACCTGGCTGCTCAGCCCCCATGCACCGCGCACCTCGCTTACGTTTATGTGGGAACTTCTGAAGGGCTACCTTCACAGAGGCAAGGGCTTGCAGGTTCTGCTCCCAACATCCCTCCCAGGCCTGTCGCTTTGCTTGCACTCCAATTCCTACCCTAGGAGCCAACCATCCAGCTTGGGAACACACCTGGTCTTTTGCTCCTCTTGGCTTTTACAAATTCTGTTCCTACTGCCTTGAATGCCCCCAACTTCTCTCACTGTCCAGCCAACTCCTATCCATCCTTCAAAGGCCACTCAAATGCTTCTTCCTCGGCAAGGCATTTGCCGACCTTCATCAGCCCATAATGAATGGCTGTGTCCTCCTTGGCCCTGCTCAAAGCAGCACAGTTCCTAATTAAACTCTCCAGAAACACCTTCAGCTAAGCCTTAACCAGATGCCAGAGGCCCTGCATGCTCTTTGGGATCTGAACTAGCCCAGCATCTACCCCTTGCAGAAGTCCAAATTCCCCACCCTGCCGAAGTCTGCAGACCCCCAGGGCAGGTCTCATTTGCAGTCCCTGTGCCTGCAGGCTCCTCTTTCTCCAAGCTATTTCTTTCACATGATAACCAGGCCCCTTTTGACACCCACTGAGAAGCCACCTGACAACGCACATGTGAGAACACCTGCCTCTGCTGGACATGTGTGGTTGGGGAGGGTGGCACAGCAGGGATATTGACCCTAGAGTTACACAACCCATCTCACAGTGAAGGTGGTCCTGTTCTTAAATGTCCTCTTCTGGACAGCCTGGTCCCCTACCCCATGGTGTCCCAAGCCCCCCACCTTCTCACTGGCCCTTGCTTTTCCCCTCTCTTCCCTCTGCCCTCTTCTAGCCTCTGCTCCGTCCTCTTAGGTAAACCCAACAGCTGTTTCCTCCTTGCAGAGGAAACTGACCCGCTCCTTCCCTTGCTTGGGTCCCTCCTGACACCTTCTCACCCATGCCCTAAGCCTAAGGCTCCCAAATACCACCACAAGCAGCTCACTAAGACTTTCGCCCAAAGCAAGCAGCATCCACCCCCGGGGATACTGAAGGCAGCAGCTAAAATGATAAAAACAGTTTGGCTTATGACAGTTGTTTACCTGCCTGTCTTGCTCGCGCTGTTTGTCTCTTTTGCTCTGCTCACTGTCCTCAGCCTCTAGCACGATGCTGGATGCATAGTAGGGCTTTGGTAAGTGATTTCAAAATGAATGCATGCATGATAAATGAAGACTACTCCCAAGAGGCAGTATGAAGTGCAGAGGTTTATTTTCTACAAGTGCATGAAAGACGTAACAGGAGAGAGAGCGTGCGACTGTGTGTGTGGATGTGTGTTTTCCGGGAGGGAAGTCAGGGATGTTAGGCCTGGAAATGTGTAAAGGGAGAAAGAGACAAGATGAGCCAGGCCCCTGAGGTCAGGTGGGCAAGCCTGGAGGCCTGAGGCTGGAGACAACCAAGCAGCCTAGCGCTGAAGGGCAGCAGCTGTGAACTTGACCTTCCTGGTATGTAAATGAGGACAGAGCATCAGAGGGGAGGTCTGCCTCCAGCAACCCCTGCCCCCGAGCAGGATGCACACACTGTTCAAATGATGGGACTGCATCTGCTGTTACATTGAAAATGCCTGCTTGCATCCAATAAACCATCATTGAGTCCCTACCGTGTGCCAAACCCTATGTTAGGTGCTGGGGATATAAAGGTAGGAAGGGGCTCACAGCGTAGGGGAGGAACACAGTTGTAAGCAGATGATCCTAACATAGATAGCAGAGCTAGGGGCCCTGAGCTTGCACCCTGGAGCTGGTCTGCCTAGGAAGGCACTGGGCAACACCACCTTAACGTGTTGAGGAAAGTTGTTTGACCTCGGTACCTTCCTCGCTGTGTTGTTGTGGGCTGTAAACAAGTTAATATGCATCAAGTCCTCGGGGCACGGGAGGGCAGACAGCATGCTCTGCCTGAGTTTGATATACTACTCCTACTAATGATAATGGTAATTATTATTACGCTGTGACAAATGCTATGGCAGACCCTGCCATGGCACCCAAGGCCCTCCATGGTTTAGCCCTTCTCTGACCTCAATTCTTAACACTCTCCCCATAGACCAGCGTTTCTCAACCTAAGCATGGTTGGCATGTGGGATCCAAGATAATTCCTTGGTGCGTGTATATGTGTGTGTGTGTGTGTGTGTGTGTGTGTGTGTGTGTGTAAGGTAGGAGGCTGTCCTGTGGGCTGTAGGATGTTTAGCAGCACCCTTGGCCTCCACTCACTAGATGCTGGTAACATCACCTCCCTCCCCAGCTATGCCATCCAGAAATGTTTGCAGACATTGCCCAACATCCCCTGGGTGTAAGGGAGAGGGTGTAAAACTGCCTCTGATAGAGAACCACTGCTCCATACACACCCATCTCCTTGCTCAAATGCATAAGCTTACTTAGACCTCAGGGTCTTAGCACCTGCTGCTCCCTCTACCTGAGTGCTCTTTCTCTGGTTAACCAGATGGCTCAGTCCCTCACTATTTTCAGGTCTCTGGTCAAATGTCATCATTGGCCAGTCCCAGTGGCTGACACCTATAATCCCAACACTTTTGGAGGCCAAGGCAGAAGAATTGCTTGAGGCCAGGAGTTTGAGACCAGCCTGGGCAACATAGTGAGACCTCAGCTTTACAAAACTTTAAAACACTAGCTAGACATGGTGGCATGTGCTTGTAGCCCTAGCTAGTTGGGAGGTTGAGGCAGGAGGATCACTTGAGCCCAGGAGTTTGCAGCTGCAGTGAGCTATGATTGTACCACTATACTCCAGCCCGGGTGACAGAGTGAAACCCTGCCTCAAAACAAAAACAAAAACAGTCACCACCTCCTCACAGAGGCCTTCTCTGACCACTGTATAAATACACACACACACACACACACACACACACACACACACACACAATTCTCATGTTTCATGTCTCATAAACTCCCTTTCTCAACCCACCCTGTAGCCAATCCACATCTGACTGGAGTCAAAAGTGGCCTGATTTAGAAGGCAGTGGACCCAATCAAGGCAAGACAAGTGCCAGGTTGCATCTGCCCCTAAACCTGGCTCATCTGGACTGTGCCTCCCGCTCCTCCCTGGGCTGACCAGGCTGAGCCTTGGAGAGCATCTGTATCTCCCTGTTGGTTTTGGATGAAATGACAGAGGCCCAGAAATGAGGGCAGATTCCCCCACAGTCCCACAGAGAGCTGGTGGCAGTGTACGAACCATCTTTTCTGATCCCAGGCAGGAATGATGTTCTCTAAAAGCGAAGATTGAAAGGGAGGCTGGTTGAGGCTTCCTAATACAGCATTAGGCAAAGTTGTTTATCTGCAGAATGAGGGTAGAAGTCCCCTGTGAGGGTGCTGAGGAGATTAAATGAGCACCCAGCACATGCCTGGTGCGAAAGAGATGCATAGTTAGTGTTTGCTATTGCTGATGTTTATCATTATTTCAAGCGCTTGTCTCATACTGAGTTTATGTGGCGTAGGGACAAACTTTGGAGTCTGACTATCTTAGTTCAAAGCCCAGCTCTGTTGTTTACAGGCTGTGGGACTCCGGTCAAGTTACTTAACCCCACTGTGCCTTGGTTATCTTATGTGTAAAATGGGAGTAATCATAGAACCTACCTGATAGGGAGTTTGTAAGGGTGAAATGAGATAATGTGTATAAAGTGCTAATCCAGGTGGCCAGGTACATTGTCAGTGTTCATCAGGTCACTACTGGCATCATCATCAATACCATCATCATTGTCATCATCACCATCGTCATCATCATCAACCACCATCACCCTCACTACCACCATCATCACTACCACCACCATCACCATCATTGTCACTACATCATCACCATCACCATCATCACCATCACTTCCACCGTCATCACTATCACCACCATCATCACTACCATTATCATTACCACCATCATCATCACCATCACTACCACCATCATCACCATCACTTCCACCATCATCACTATCACCACCATCATCACTACCATTATCATTACCACCATCACCATCACCATCATCACCATCACTACCACCATCATCATCACTACCACCATCATCACTACCACCATCATCATCAGTCACTATATCATCACCATCACCATCATCACCATCATCACCATCACTTCCACCATCATCATCACCACCATCATCATCACTACCATTATCATTACCACCATCATCATCACCATCATCACCGTCACCACCACCATCATCACCATCACTACCACCATCATCACTACCACCATCATCATCATCAGTCACTACATCATCACCATCACCATCATCACCATCACTTACATCATCATCACTATCACCACCATCATCATCATCACCACTATCATTACCACCATCATCATCACCATCATCACCATCACTACCACCATCATCACCATCACTTACATCATCATCACTATCACCATAATCACCATCACTACCACCATCATCACTATCACTACCATTATCACTATATCATCATTATCACCATCATCACCATCACTACCACCATCATCACCATCATTACTACCATCATCACCATCACTACCATTATCACTATCACTATATCATCATCACCATCACCATCACCACTATTATCATCACTGTCACTATCACATCATCACCACCATCATCACCATCACTACCACCATTGTTACTATCACCACCATCATCATCACTGTCACTACCATTATCATCACCACCACCACCATCATCACTATCACTACATTATCACCACCATCATCATCACTGTGACTACATCATCATCACCATCACTACCACCATTATAACTATCCCCATCATCATCATCACTGTCACTACCATTAACATCACCACCACCATCACCATCACTACCACCATCATCACTACCATTATCATTACCACCATCATCACCATCATCACCATCATCATAACTGTCACTACCACCACAATCACTATCGCCATCATTGTCTCACTATCACTACATCATCACCACCACCATCATCACCATCACTATTACCATCATCACTATCACTGCCATCATCACTTCACTACCATTATTACCACCATCATCACCATCACCATTCCCATTGCAAACTTACTATGAAGTCTAGCACAATGTGGCCCACAGAAGGGTTCCACAAATCTACTTACTGACTTTCAAATCCCCAGTCCTTGGTTTCCAGAGAAGCTTTTACTTCCCCCCAGACACTGGGTTAGAGGACTTCTCTGCTCTCAGAAACTGTTCTGAATACAAGAGAAATTACAGGAAAGCCAAAAACTATACTCAAGATAGTTTCATTCATTGAGTATTAAACTAATATTAAAATCCCATCCCTTTTTAAAGGCATTAATGAAAAGACTTTACATTTTCTGCAAATAAAACAGTACAAAAACGAGGAGGATTTCCAGGATCTGCAAAACCCCACTTCCTTTTCTACTAACAAACTTCTAAACTGAGGCTGATTGAAGTCTCAAAATTCTCCCCAGGGACCCCAAAGAAAAACAACCCATCAGGAAGGGCTCAGACCTTCTCCCACTGCAGACCACCTCCTCCTGGGCCACCCTCTTCTTTGCCCCAACCCACAATGCAAAATCAGATGGAACTCTCCAGAGAAACCCTGGCTCCCTCCTTATCTATTCATCAGCATATTTGAATTCCAGCTGTCTCTGGAACCATGCCAGCAGGGGAGCATTTGATTATGCCGAGTGCCAGGCTCAAGATCCCCAGCCCCAGGCCTGGCTTATTTTCTTTCTCTGGAGGCTTTGGGACTGACGTGAATCTCTGAGGTTTGGCTTTCTGACTCGAGGCTTATTCACATCCTTTACCTCCCCAGCTTCCCCATCCTCAAAACTTTATTTTTCAAGGCAAATCTGCAATACAACTCTTAAGCAGAAAGTTGATTATTCAGAAACCACAAGAGCCAAGGATTTATAAAACAAGGGGTTGCAGGTAGATTCATTTCCTGGGGCTACTGTAACAAATTCCCACAAACAGCCTGGCTTGAAACAGCACAAATATAGTTTGGAGGCTAGAAGTCCAAAATCAAGGTGCCAGCAAGGCCAGTTCCTTCCGGAGGCTCTGAGGGACAACCTGTGCCCCTCTCCTGGCTTCTGGAGGCTCCCAGAAACCTTGGCATTCCTTGGCTTGTAGCTGTCTCCCTCTAATCTCTGCCTCTGTCATCACGTGGACTTCTTCCATCTGTGTCTGTGTCTCTGTGTGTCCTCTCTTCTCTTAAGGAGGCCAGTCATACTGGATTTAGGGTCCACCCTAATCCAGCATGTATGGTTTAGCTGTGTCCCCACCCAAATCTAACCTCGAATTGTAATAATCCCCATGTGTCAAGGGCAGGGCCAGGTGGAGGTAATTGAATCATGGGGGCGGATTCCCCCATACTGTTCTCGTGGTAGTGAACAAGTCTCACAAGATCTGATGGTTACCTAAATGTGAGTTCCCCTGCATAAGCTCTCTTGCCTGCTGCCATGTAGGACGTGATTTTGCTTCTCCTTTGCCTTCTGCCATGATTGTGAGGCCTCCCCAGTCCTGAGGAACTGTGAGCCCATTACATCTCTTTCCTTTATAAATTACCCAGTCTTGGGTATGTCTTTATTAGCAGCATGAGAACAGACTAAAACAACCTTATTTTAACTAATTACATCGGCACAGCCCCTATTTCCAAATAAAATCATATTCCGAGGTTCCAGGGGGATATGCTATTCTACCCAGTACAGGGGCAGGGATTTTAAAAAATTATTTAATATGTTTCCCCACTGGGACCCTCTCTGAGTGCCTTACATCACACAGCCCCCAGTCCCCTGATGTGGGATGGAAAAGAGAGTTGTTGAGTCAGCAAGAGGAGCAACACCGCGGCCCCTCTGAGGGACAGCTAGAGTTTTCCTTTTTCTTTTTTCTCTCTTTTTTTTTTCTTCAGATGGAGTCTCACTCTGTAGCCCAAGCTGGAATGCAGTGGTGGGATCTCAGCTCACTGCCACTTCCACCTCTGGGGCTCAAGTGATTATCGTGTCTCAGCCTCCCGAGAAGCTCGGACTACAGGGGCGTGCCACCACACCCAGCTCTTTTTTTTTTTTTTTGTATTTTAGTAGAGACGTGGCTTCATCATGTTGCCCAGGGTGGTCTCGAACTCCTGTGCTCAGGTGATCCAGCTGCCTTGGCCTCCCAAAGTGCTGGGATTACAGGCATGAGCCACCACGCCCAGCCAGATCTAGAGTTTTCAAACCATTTTCCCAGCCAGAATCTCGGTATAATCTCACAATGGCCACAGATGGAGAGTGAGCTTTCCCATCTTCCAGTGAGTAAACAGCTCAGAGAGGTTAGGCCACTTGCCTAAAGCCACACAGCTGCTGAATGCAGAGCTGGTCTAGAATCCAGGCCTTTTCCCCCAAGACCAAGGCTGTTTCTCTTTCTGTCTTTTCTTTCCAGGGAAAGAACACTGGTGAGTTTGTAACAGAAAACAGGTGGCTTGGTACCCTGTTAAGGGTTTGGGGAGAAGTTGCCCCTTGAGAAAACAGCCACCCCCACAGCACTGATGTAGCAGGGCACCAGGAGGGTACAGGGAGCCAGCCTGTTTTCCCAGGTTCCTGCTGCAGGCTCCTTTTCTTACCGCCCCCCAACCCCACCCCGGCCCCCCTGGCTGCTTTAGAGTTACTGAGAGATGAATGCTAGGGGTTCTGTCTGCAGGGCAGCAGGGCCAGGCTGTAGGGGACACTCTGGAGGGCCGGGCCATGGCCCCTGCGACCCACAGCATACAGGGCTGCCCCACAGAGGGCCTGTGCATGGCTGTGTGTGCCACCCGGCAAGCCCTGGCTTCACTCAGAAGAAACGCAGCCACAATGCAGGTCACTTAATAAATGGCTGAGGAGCTAGAGTCTGATAACTGGCCTCTTTGCCTGCACCCCCACTGGGTTGTTGCATCTGCTGCTCCCTCTGCCTGGAATATTCTTCCCCGAGAAGGGCACTAGGCACTTCCTCACTTGCATCAGGGCTCTACTCAAAATCACCTCCTCTTCGAGGCCATTTCTGATCAGCCTTCTTAAAACTGTGTCTGCAGCACTCCCTGCTCCATTTTTTTCCATCTAACCTCCTATAGGTTTGAATTTTGTTTATGGCCTGTCTCTGTAGATGCTAAGGTCAGCAAGAGCAGGGAGTTTTCTCTGTTTTGCCACTGTTGGATCCCTAGTGTCTACCATAATAGCTGGCACTCAGTAAATATTTGTTGAATTAATCACAAATGAATGGATTTACCATGGGGTTCAGTGTGGCAATGTGAGAAGGCTCTGAATTCAGATTTCCTGGGATGGATTCTAATCCCTCACTGCCTAGCATGTGGCTTTGAGCAAATTATGTAATGTCCCTGGGCCTCAGTTTCCTCATCTGGAAAATGGGCATAATAACAGTGCCTACTCCATAGGGTTGTGGGGATCAACTGAGATGAGTCTGTGGTGCCGGATACACTGCCAACCCTGCATGTCTATGTCAGCTATTATTATTGGATTTTTTTTTATTATTTGCAGCATGAGAATAGACTAATAGAGAACACTGCGAAGTTCTGCAGGGGAGTAGGTGAAGGAGGCAGGCCCCCTGTTCTCAAAGGCCTTAGAGTTTCAAGGCATCTGCCAAGCTCCCAACACCTATTCCCATGCCTGGCATAGAGGGGACCCGCAGGGGGTGGCAGATGAGTAAAGGAGAAGGGCCTCATTCTCCAGAGTCCCTGACACAGGAAGCTTCAGTGTTTCATGGCTTCATCCATGGGAAGCAGCAGGTAAGTTGGTGGTGAGGAGAGCTGGGGACAGGGCATCTAGAGGAGCTCAGCCTGTTGGATTTCCCTTGCCCTGTGAGGCCCTTCTGCCCACAGGGACTCCCCAGGCTTCTAGAGTTCAAGTCCTGGCTCTCCTCTACCTGGATGTGTATCTCCCAGCAAGACACTTGGCCATTCTGGATCTCGTTTTCCCATCAGTAATGTGAGGGAGTGGACCCCCCTTCCAGGTGTAATACTTTAGGGTCCTTGGTGGTCCCCATTGGCCCCACCATGCCAAGTCTCCACCTTGAAGACTTTCAAAAGGAAGCCTATCCCCCTAGATTCTGTCTTGTCCCATGTAACAAGGATTGATAGGGCTGCTGTTCTGGCTCCAGTCCTCTTGGCAACTGCCCAGAGGTGTGGACCTTGGCATTGGTCCTGACTGGGCTCCAATCCCAGGTCTGCCTTTGCTTGCTGAGTGACCTTATGCAAGTCACTTAACTTCTCTGACCCCATTCTGTCCACCTGTCAAATCACAATAAAACTGCTTTATTCCCCCGGGAGTGGGGACAATGAAATAACAAAGCCCATTTAAGATACCTGGCACACAGTAGGCACTCAGTACAAACTATTTCCCTTTGCATCAGGCTGGGAAGAAGGGGGACATTAGACAGGGCTTGACACAGTCTCAGCAATGATGATGAGGATGAGGAGAAAGCACAAAGATAGCAGCGGTGAACATTTACTGGGTACTCCCACCCAACCTTGTGTAAAGTTAAATGAATCACCTATTTAAGATTTAATTTAAATCTTCACAATGTCATTATTCCTATTTTACAGAGGAAGAAACTGAGGCTCAGCAAGGTCAAAGGTCAAGCAAGCTAGCCGAGGTCACACAGCTACTAAGGGACAAAGCAGGGACTTGAACCCATTTCTTTCTGTTGCCAAAGTCTCCACTCTTGCTGTAATGTCCTGATTGCCTCCTACAGTGTGAACATTTGCGCCGCTGGCTCTCTTTGCCCGTTCTGCCAAGTGGGAAGGTACAGATGGAAGAACAGGACATAAGCCTTGGCATGCAACAGGCAGCCAAGGCCATGCCTCCAGGGCCCTGGGTGACAGTGCTTCTTTTTATCGAGCTGAGGACAGCCATGTTATTGCTGTCTGCCCAGAAGGACTGTGTCCCTGGATTGGGAATTGGGACAGCTCTGAGCTTGCAGCATTTTTTTCTGCTCTAACAAGATTGAACGCTATAAATCTGTACCTAGAGACCCCATCCATTAGTTGATTAAAAGCCGTAGATCAGCCTGCCTGGGACCCGCCAGCACCATTATGAATAAGAAGTGTCAGGAAATCTTTCAGCATAACCAATGTCTTCGAAATTGCCATGGTGACAGTTAATAAAACTTTGGAGTCTATCTTTCGGCAAGCCAGCTCTGCTGCCAGGCAATAAAATTTGGGATAGCCTTTGAAGCAGTTTGTATTTAAATGAGCCGTGGGTGCCATATCTCAAAAGTTCCACACCCTTGGATTAAAAACAACCATTACCATCAAAGACAAACTTGTCAGACCATTATTCCAGGCTAACACAGGCAGCTTTGAACAATGTTCAGGTTTGCCCAGGATTATCAAGGGAAAGAAAGACTACTGTAGGGCTGAGTGTGGTGGCTTATGCCTGTAATCCCAGCATTTTGGGAGGCCAAGGCGGACGGATCACCTGAGATCAGGAGTTCAAGACCAGCCTGACCAACATGGTGAAACCCCGTCTCTCTCTACTAAAAAAATACAAAAATTAGTTGGGCGTGGTGGTGGATGGCTGTAGTCCCAACTACTTGGGAGGCTGAGGCAGGAGAATGGCTTGAACCAAGGAGGTGGAGGTTACAGTGAGCTGAGATCATGCCATTGCACTCCAGCCTGGGCAATGAGTAAAACTCCATCTCAAAAAGAAAAAAAAAAAAAAAAAGAAAAGAAAGACTACTGTAGTGGCCACATGCACCGTCACTAGAGTCAAACTGTCCAACTTCAAATCCAGGTTCTATCACCTCCTAGCTGTGTGACCTCGAGCAAGTTACATCAGTGGTCCCTGATCTTTTTGGTACCAGGGACTGGTTTCATGAAAGATAATTCTTCCATGGACCTGGGGGTAGGGGGATGGTTTTGGAATAATTCAAGTGCATTACATTTATTGTGCATTTTATTTCTATTATTATTACATTATAATATATAATGAAATAATTATACAACTCATCATAATGTAGAATCAGTGGGAGCCCAGAGTTTGTTTCCCTGCAACTCGATGGTCCCATCTGGGGGTGATGGGAGACAGTGACAGATCATCAGGCATTAGATTTTCATAAGGAGCACAAGACATAGATCCATCACATGCACAGTTCACAATAGGGTTCGTGTCACTATGAGAATCTAATGCTGCCGCTTAGACAGAGCTTAGGTGGTAATGCAAGCAATGGGGAATGACTATAAATACAGATGAAGCTTTGCTTGCTTGCTTGCCACTCACTTCCTGCTATGTGGCCCAGTTCCTAACAGGCCACGGACCAGTACAAGTCCATGGCCCAGGGGTTGGGGACCCCTGAGTTACATAACCTTTCTGTGCTTCTGTTTCCTCATCTGTGAAATGGGATAAAACAGTAACTCCTTCAGCGGGTGGCTGTCAGGATCAAATGTGTTAATATGGAAAAAGCTTACAGTAGTTATGGGCACATGTTAAATGCACATTTATTTAATTAATAAACATTTATGATGCATTTGTATTCCATTTCTCATGCCTCTGTTGTCCACAGTCTTTCCAAGTGCCCTTGCACATTGACTCTGAGCTGGACTTTGTGACTTCCTTTGGCCAAGAAAGTGCAGTGGATGTGATGGTGCTACCAGATTGAATGCTATGCCCAGACCTAAAGAAACCTTGTTCAATTCTGCTCCCTCTCTGGGTGCCCTAGCATGGCCACGTGAATAGGCCTGGGCTAGCCTGCTATAGAGACAATGGAGGAAAGCCCATCTGTACCATCAGAGGCCATCCTAGACCAGCCTGCAGCCAGTTAACCCTAAACCTGTGAGACAGCCCAGCCCAGAAAATAGAGCTGACTCCCCAACCTACAGCTGACCTAGGAGATACATGCAAAAGCCCCAGCTGAGACCAGAAGAACCATAGAGCTATCCCCTGGACTTGTGAATTCTACTACTAAATGCTTATTGTCTAAGTCATTTTGAGTTTTGGGGTGGTTTGTTACACAGCAATAGCTAACTGACACAGGACCTACTCTCTACTGAGAACTGGAATAGGCATGGAGGAAACAGTGGTGAATGAGACACTGCTCACATACTTCAGGAGCTTACTACCTGTAGGGGAAACAACACCAAAAAAAAAATTCTATCACAACCGGATCTTGTAGGATCCCCCACTGAGAGGCAGAAAGGGCACACCAGGCAGAAAGACCAGCATGGGCGACAGCACAGAGGTATGAAAGAACCATGGACCTGAACCCTCTTTGGGCTTGGAGACAAATGCAGATGTTAAAGTATTTCTTTAGAAAACTTGCCTAAGATCATACAGTTAAGTGGTGCAGATTTATCCCCACCAATGTGGCACCATGCCACAGCTCTAGAATCAAAGAGACAGGGATTCAAATCCTCTGCCTCTCATTAGCTGTGTGACCTCAGGCCACATTCTTGGGCTCTCTGACCCCACTGTCCTCTTCCATAAACTGAAAGTACTAATCTAGAATTTGAGATAATGTGTAGCAGCTGCTAAATCCATAATAGCAACGTCTCTTCTCTTTGGACAAGTGACTTGATTGATCTTGCTAAGCCTCAGTTTTCTTCTCTCTTAAATGGGAATGGAGAATACTGCTTAACCTCAAGGGTTGTTGTGAAGGTTAAATATGACTGTGATAATAAGGTATTCAGCACAGTCCTTGACACATACCAAAGGCTGAGTAATTAGCACCATTTGTTATTATTATTTTCTATAATTTAAAGTAACCTGATTTAACAGAGGTACAAATATGAGGGGAAAAGAGGGAGTAAAGGAAAGGAATGGAATGCACCATGCAGCTCCCCCAGCATGCAGCCCTGGGGTCTGCAGTTTAGAGCAGGGACCTCCTGCTGCTGCCCAGGAAGGACCCCACCCACTCAAGGGCCTGCCTTCCCACCTCCAATCTGGCCAATGCCCACTGCACCTGGGTGTGCCCAAAGAGGTGGAAAGGATGCAACATCAAGGAGAGATGCACAGCTGAATTGCTCCCCAAGACACACAAGCTGCACGCAGCCTGTCCCTCCTGGAACATCTGGTCCCCTTCTGCTACTCTATGGAAAGTTCTGCATCAGCCTTTATCTCAGAAACCCTGGATGAACCCCTGCTAACCCTTAATAGGTCAGCTTCCTACTTAGGAGAAAAACCAGCTTCATGGTCGTGCAAGCTGTGCAGTGTAGAGCACCCGTGGTTGGTTTAATGATTTGCTGTCACCACTTTACATTCCTTAATGATTTTTAACAAGGGGCCTCACCTTCAAATTTTGCACTGGGCCCTGTGAATAATGGACACCTCCTTGGGGTCTATTCAAGTGTGGATCTTCTGGGCATCCCCAGATAAGATCTGCATTAGCAGGGACTAACACTGCATCCCCATTGATCAGGTAGATGTGGGTATGTACTCATTCAACAAGCACTTATTGAGCACCTACTGTGTGCCAGGCACAGGGTAAGTGCTGGGAGTATATGTAATGAATAAGACAAGATCTCTACCTTCAGACGTTTGCAGACCCTAACTGCATTCTTGATTTCCCCTTAAACCAGTCCTCTCCTTCTCACTCCTGGATTTCCACCCCTCAGTAAACAGTGCCCCATCCTCCCAATCTCTAGCAGGAAACCAAGGAGTCATCCAATTCCTCCCCCTCCTCACCCCTATCTGCAGAATAGTACCAAATTCCCACGGTTTTACTGTCAAAATTTCACCCCAATCTGTGCATTTTTCTCATCTTCTCATTGGTACCCTTGCCCTTCCAGGCCACCATCCCTTCTTGTCTGGGGGCTGCAACAACCTCTTCACTGCTCTTCCCACATCCATTCTTGCCTTATCCCATTTTCTGGTTTAGCAGAGGAATTAAAATGTAAATGTGATCATATTACTCCCTTGTTTAAAGCCCTCTTAGTCCATTCAGGCTCATATGACAAAATACTATAGACTGGGTGGCTTATAAACAGCAGACATTTATTTCTCACCGTTCTGGAGGCTGGCAAGTTCAAAACCAACGCACCAGCAGATTTGGTGTCTGGCGAGGGCCCATTTCCTGGCCCATAGATGGCACTTTCTTTCTGTGTTCTCACATGGTAGAAGGGGCTAGCTGGGTCTTTGGGGTCTCTTTTACAGGGGAACGAATCCCAGTCATGAGGTCTCCACCCTCATGACTTCATCACCCCCTAAAGGCCCCCAAAGGCCCCACCTTTTAATACCATCACCTTGGGGGTTAGAATTTCAACATTCGAATTTAGGGGTTGGGGAAGACAAACATTCAATCTGTAGCACCCTCCCATCATCTCCTGTTGCTCTTAGGATGAAACCCCAGCTCCTCACCTTGGCTTCCAACCTCAGGACTGGTCCCTGGCCTCACCTTACACTGCTCTCCCCCAACTCCTGATTATCCAGCCAGCCTGGCCTTCTCTCTGTTCCTTAAGTACAGCAAGTTAATTCCTGCCTGAGGGTCCTCACACATGCGATTCCCTAGACCTTTCTCTCTGCTATTCCATAGCTGACCCTTTCTCTACCTTTGGTCCTTACCAGAAATGCTACAACTTCAGAGAGGCCTTCCCTGACCACCCTGTCAAAAGGTGTCTCAGCCGCACCCCATTATTCTCTATTGCATCTTGTTTTGGTTTTGCCCATCACTTGTTACAACTTGTAATTGTTTTACTGATGTGGTTTTCTAAATTTTTGTTGTTGTTGTTGTTTATTTGTTTTTGTTTTTGAGACGGAGTTTCACTCTTGTTGCCCAGGCTGGAGTACAGTGGCGCGATCTTGGCTCACTGCAACCTCTACCTCCCGGATTCGAGAGATTCTCCTGCCTCAGCCTCCCGAGTAGCTGGGATTACAGGTGCCCATCACCACGCCGACTAATGTTTTTGTATTTTCAGTAGCGGCAGGGTTTCATCTTGTTGGCCAGACTGATCACCAACTCCTGGCCTCAGGTGATCCACCCACCTTGACCTGGGGTTACAGGTGTGAGCCACTGGGTCCAGCCTGGTTTTCTAAATTTTTAAGACTCTCCCCTCCGTGGCTTACCCGCTAGACACTGTAAGTTTCATGTGGGCAGAGATCTTTTCATCTGTCTGGGTCACTCTTATCCCTAGCATTAAACATAGTGTCTGGCACATAGTCAGTGCTCAGTAATTGCTGACCAAATGAATGAATGAACGAGCTCACAGTTTAGTGCAAGAGGCAGAGAAGTAAATCAACAATTATGGTCCAGTCTATACATGCTCCAGAAGCTCAAAAGAGGCACATCTTTAGCAAAATGGGGAATGAAGGATGGGATTAATAATAACAGTGCTTCCCTCTCAGCTTGGCTGTGACTATCGCACAGGTGTGAGTGTACATAATGGGCTTAGCTCACTGGTTGGCAGTAAACAATACTCAACACCTGTTAGCTATTGGTATAGTATTATTATGGTTATATTCTCCAATGTGTCTTGAAGGGCAAATGGGAGTTAAACAGAAAGGGGAGAAGCATCCTAGCAGAGGGACTGTGTAAAACAGGGAGGTAGGGAAGAGCCTATGTGTTCAGCTGTCCGTTCAGGAGAACTGGGGGAAGGAAAGGTGGGGGTGGAGAGAGCCGTGAGGGACACAGGTGGGGAACCAGGCAGGGATAAGATTCCAATGGCCTTGCCTGCAATGCTAAGGAGCTCAGACTTTACCATGAGGTCAGTGGGAAACCTCCAGAGAATTTTAAGTGAGACACAGTCTGCTTTTGATGGCGTGTTCTGGCACTTGTGCACAGGATGAATTAGAGGGGACCAGGCAAACAGAGTTATTTATTCACTCCAGGGAGCACATCCATCCATTACACGCAGCCCTCTAGAGGTCTCAGTACTGCGTAACGTAGCAGAGTGTGGCGGGGTGGCTCAGACAACCCTACCTTCAACATTCTCCATACAGATTCACCTTTGGAGTTGCAGCACCTAGCCAAGAGAGAAATGAGGTTTCCACCTCACATTTTGCAAAGAAGAGGGTGAAAAGAGCTATCAAAGTGAACCAGTCTCATCTCAGATTAAGTCATGAGTGAGAGGAAGAAAATCCATCCTCTATGGTGCCATATTCTTCTCTCTTTAATGTCACTTCTTTCAAACCAATCAAAGCCAAACGTGCTGTACATGGCGGTTGCATAATATCACAGGGGCCGCCGTACGGAATCCGTATGTGCTGCAAAAGGGCACCATTTCTAATGCTGAATTCCTTGACTTGAGAATCTTTAGAAATACTTCACATGCATTTCTTTTTAAATACATATTGAAGGAGCACAAAGAACTTCATCCCAAAATATGGCTCCCTGCTATAATGAGTATGTTTAATTAAAGGCCCTTAGAGATCAACATATGCCAGAAGAGACTTTCCTCCTAACTACACAAAGACCAGAGAGACCTGCAAAGGAGAACAATTGTTTTTTCTCCCCACCCCCTCCTGCCTCTCAGTCCTCCACCTCTCCCAAAGCAGGGGCTGAAGTTGCCTTATTTGCCTAATGTCCAGACCAACCAGAGAAACCAATGACCTCTAGTTCCCTCCCTGGGCTTTCATGAACTGAATGCATATCACAGGAAGGAGGACTAGAGTCTGTCGACAAACGTGGACAACAGACAGACCTTGTCCTAGACCAGTGAATGTCCTTCAAGTTCACTAAATCCTCCCTAATAATCATGTATTGCCCTGAATCAAATTTCTCTTCTCCCCGCTCCCATAACCTGTGTTGCCAGGACCCAAGCCCCCATTCTTTCTGCAACCCCAAGATGGTATAGAAGCTTCTGTACTCCATCGAGGGATTGAGTCTTCATTCTGAAGGCTCCCGTGTCATCTAAAACTATGATCAAATATATTTGTACATCTTTTCTCCAGTTAGTTTGCCTTTTGTGAGCTGATCCTTTAGTGGACCTTCCAAGGGTGAAGGGGAAGCTTTCCGTTGACCCTACAATATCAACTCAGAGGCATAGTTAGAATTTCCCTTCATCCTGTTAAGGGAAGAGAAGAAAATGATTATTATTTTTTTTTTAAAAAAGGGAGAAAAAAGTCATAAGAAAGAACAAGACAAGTAACCACCAAGAAATGCCTCCAATCACTTCCAACCAGTCTCTGTGAGCTGTTCATGACTTGGAGTTCCAGCTACCACACATTAATCGTTGGGACAGCAAAGATTTATTAAAGGAAGAGCATTGGCATTCCTTGAGCACCTACTGCATACCAGGCACTGTGCTAAACTCATTATCTCAGTTAAGCCTCATGTCCTTCCATCAGAAGTGGGTACATCAGCCAGGCACAATGGCTAATGCCTATAATCCCAGCACTTTGGGAGGCTGAGGCAGGAGGATTGCTTGAAGCCAGGAGTTCCAGATGAGCAATGAAACAAATTGAGACTCTTTCTCTATGAAAAAAAAAAATTAGCCAGTGTGGTGGTGTACGCCTGTGGTCCAAGCTACTTGGGAGGCTGAGGTGGGAGGTTTGAGCCCAGGAATTCAAGGTTACAGTAAGCTATGATCACACCACTGCACTTCAGCCTGAACCAAAGAGTGAGACCCCATCTCTTAAAAAAAAAAAGTGGGTATTTCATTACCCATTTCTAAATGCAAGAACAGAGGTCTGAAAACTTAAGCGATATGGCTAAGGGTACACAGACAGTCTGTAATTGTTGATGCTATTATGCTCGGTGGTCAACACAGTATGATACTTGGAGGGATTCCAAAACAGCTGAAGATGGGGGCGGGGAAAACTTCCTCCTGAAGCTCAGAGCCTCCCGAGTCAGGAAGAAAAATTTAGGGAGTAAACAGAGAAGCAAGAGTCTTAGAGTTCTAAATTTGGGGGCGTCCATTTGTCACTTATCCCATGTGCTATCTGAGGACATGATGTTGACATAGCCAGTTTAGATGCTGGGAGGTCTGCTTCATCAGAGCATGCCCAGCCTGTTCACACACATATGAAATAGACCAGCATGAAGAATAGCGATCCTATCTGCAGAGAGGAGAAGTCCCAATAGCAGCCTCTGATGCTACCTGGGCTTCCTGGAGCCCAGCTGGGTCTAGGCTCTGCAGTGTATCCTGCCCTAGTGCTGCAGTTTTACAAGCGGGAAACCGAAGGGCCCAGATACATGGCTACCTCACCTAAGGCCACATGATTAACAAGTGGCCACATAAGAGTGGCTCCAGGTCACGCGGTTCCAGCCAAGCCTTTCTTTTATGCTTCCTCCTGCCCCTTACTTGTCAGCACTGCGCCTGCATTCATGATGGCCTCCCTCATGCTTTTGCAGATGCTGCTTGGGTTCGTTCATTCATTCATTCATTCATTCATTCAAGAACTCATCACCAAGCACTACTCTGTGCGGTCCTGAGCCCCACAATGAACAAACAGAGGCTCTGGGGCCGGGCGTGGTGACTCATACCTATAATCCCAGCACTTTGGGAGGCCGAGGCGGGTGGACCACCTGAGGCCAGGCATGGCGGGTGCCTGTAGTCCCAGCTACTTGGGAGGCTGAGGCAGGAGAATTGCTTGAACCTGGGAGGTGGAGTTTGCAGTGAGCTGAGATTGTGCCACTGCACTCCAGCCTGGGTGACAGAGTGAGACTCCACGAAAAAAGAAAGAAAGAAAGAAAGAAAGAAAGAAAGAAAGAAAGAAAGAAAGAAAGAAAGAAAAAGAAAGAAAGAAGGAGAAGAAGAAGGAAGGAAGGGAAGGAAGGAAAAGGAAGGAAGGAAGGAAGAAAGGAAGGAAGGAAGGAAGGAAGGAAGGAAGGAAGGAAGGAAAGAAGGAAAGGAAGGAAGGAAGGAAGGAAGGAAAGAAGGAAAGAAGGAAGGAAGGAAGGAAGGAAGGGAGGAAGGAAAAGGAAGAAGGAAGAAGGAAGAAAGAAGAAGGAAGGAAGAAGGAAGGAAGAAAAGAAAATGCAGGTTCTGCCCTGGCTTAAATGCTCTTCCTGAATGTAGCTGATGCTGGGTGCTTTGCACACCATGCCTTGGGCTTGATTTAGAGTTTTATTTTAAGTTTAAATTATTTTTATTCTTGTCTCTTCTTATTTATTTGGGAACTGCCTTCCGTTCTTCCTGGACTTCATTTTCCGGGACAGGGGTCAGTGTTAGAGCTCAGGCTCTGAGTGGGGCCCCCCTGTGGGCAGAGCATGGAATTAGTGGTCAAAGACAAAGGCTTCCAACCCTGGAAGCGAAGACTCAGGCAACTCAAGCAACACAGCTCAACACAGCTGCCGCTCTGGGAGTGCGCACCATAATTACACACCTTAACTTACTCCTCCTAGCATCCTTTAAAGTCCTTGAAAGATCCTCATTTTTTGCAGGTGAATAAACCAAAGCTGAGAGGAACAGTATTTTGTGCAATCCTGTCTTAAATGATGGAGCCTAGTTTGGGAGATGATCAACTGATCATCTGATCAACTCAGATCAGTCTAATTCCCATTTCCATCTGGGCCTCATTCTTCTAATCTCTAAAATGGGGATTACAGAACTTACTTTCACAAGGTTGCTCTGACATTCACTTAAGACAATTATGGAAAAGTCTTTAGTCCATGCTTAGCCCAGCTTAGCATCTTGGCCCATACAACTCCTTTGTAAATATTTGGAAGGAGAGTAAAACACCCTGAGTTGCAAGGGCTCCTGGGACCTCCCAGGTCCAATACTGCAGGGCCTCCCCAGAGGGGGCTCAGAGGTTGAAGCTCAAGTTCTTTCTTAGCGATTTCAAAAGTATATGTTTAGCTTGCAGGAGGTCTTCATGAAGAGGCTGTTCTTGGCACCTCTGATTTCTCTCTTAGCAAAGTAGGGGAGGGTGGGCTCCATAATTCATGTGGAGAAAACTATTACATGGGTTGACCTGTGCGTTCTGTTGTAGGTTGTTCTACCTGGTAATTGCAAAAACTAATACAGCGCCGGGAAGCACTGCAGCTATTTGAATTTCAAATATGGCAAAGCTGCTTGAAACATCCCAGTTGCAGGCAAGAACATGTTTCACTTTCTCACTGCCCGCACCTCCCAACCACCAGCTTGGGGTGTGGGTTTGGCGGATCTGGATTCTCAGGTAACCACCAACATGAAAATCCAGGCAGGGCTGGGAGGGGGACAGGAGGTTTAAAAAGTCAATTGGCTGGGCGCAGTAGCTCAAGCCTGTAATCCCAGCACTTTGGGAGGTCGAGGTGTGTGGATCACCTGAGGTCAGGAGTTCGAGACTAGCCTGACCAACATGGTGAAACCCCGTCTCTACTAAATACAAAAAATTAGCCTGGCATGGTGGTGCATGCCTATAATCCCAGCTACTTGGGAGGCTGAGGCAGGAAAATTGCTTGAACCCAGGAGGCGGAGGTTGTATTGAGCCGAGATTGCTCCATTGCACTCCAGCCTGGGCAACAAGAGTGAAAACTCCATCTAAAAAAAAAAAAAAAAGTCAACCTCATAGCCTCTGCCTGTTCTATTTCACCAGCAAGCAGATGCCTGGAACTGCACCCTCTGGTCCCCCACAGTGTTCTGGAACCAACTGCTCTGGAAAAGTGTCCTGGTTAACTGAGAGGGGCTATGAGATCCTAAGTGGGTGACCAGTTTTCAAAGAATGAGAATATCCTTCTTAAAATCCCACCCTTTTAAAATGATAACATTCTTACTTGGAAAGCATCATTCAATCTTTCCACTAGCCCCCTAGAATAGAAATTATTCTTCACACTTTCCAGATGAGAAAACTGAAGCTCAGAGAGGTTAAGTGACTCGCCCAGAGTCACTTGCCACAAGCATGCCACAGGCACTTGCCACACAGCATGCCAGCAAGACAGCTGGGATCTGAAAATCTTCAGAATTTGAGTCCCTCCTCTTCGTGTCCACCTGTGTCTACCACATACTCCACTGTGATGATTCTTTTCTCTGGGATTAAGGACTTTGCTGGCAGGAGTCACTCTGGGGATGGATGCAGAGGCAGCTAGACCCTGGGGTGAAGCTCTACTGACCCCAGGACATATCCAAGAGCTGCTCCGAGTTCCTTTTGGTCACCTAGGGCTCGCTTCCTTGCCCCACAGGAGGGACACAGGGGAGAAAGTGACCCTGGTCCTTAAGTGTGTTGGTGTTTCACTTCCCAACACTGCAGGGCACACTGAATTTTCTTTTTTTTTTTTTTTTTTTTTTTTTTTTTTGAGACGGAGTCTTGCTCTGTCACCCAGGCTGGAGTGCAGTGGCCGGATCTCAGCTCACTGCAAGCTCCGCCTCCCGGGTTTACGCCATTCTCCTGCCTCAGCCTCCCGAGTAGCTGGGACTACAGGCGCCCGCCACCTCGCCCGGCTAGTTTTTTGTATTTTTTAGTAGAGACGGGGTTTCACCGTGTTAGCCAGGATGGTCTCGATCTCCTGACCTCGTGATCCGCCCGTCTCGGCCTCCCAAAGTGCTAGGATTACAGGCTTGAGCCACCGCGCCCGGCTGAATTTTCAATCTCTGTAATTTATAAAACCTGATCCAAAATGTGCCTGGTCCCCCTTTCCATCTGCATGGAGTTAGGCCCTCCCAGTCTCTAAACCATCACCCCCTTCAACAAGCCCCCACAGATAAACATGCCACATGAGTAAAGACAGCATGACTGTTATCTGACATGGTAGCTTTGGAATAAGCCGCTGGCCTTGTTCTACCCAGACTAGCTCCCAGCCCCTCCTCTCTAGAAGCTGCCCACATCATCTAGGAGATCCGGAAGGCTCCAGCTGTTTCCCGTGCACTCAGTGCCGTGTTTACTATGCCTTCGCTGAAGCAGTTTCCCCTGCCTGAGTGCCTTCCCACTGTGGTAGACAGAGTAAGGGCCCCCCAAAGATGCTACACTCAAATTCCCAGAACCTGTGAATGTGTGACCTTACAGGGCAAAGGGGGGTTGCAGATGTGACTAGGTTGAGAACATTGAGATGCGGAGATGATTCTGGATCATCTAGATGGGCCAATGTAATTACAAGGGTCCCTATAAAAGGGAGACAAGAGGGTCAGAGACAGAGGAGATGGGAAGACAGGGGGAGGGGATAGGGGAGGGAAAGAGGGAGAGGGAGAGGGAGATTTGGAGATGTTTGCTCCTGGCCTTAAAGATGGAGGAAGAGGCCATAAGCCAAGGAATCTAAGTGGCCTCTGAAAAGACAAGGAAGTGGATTCTCCTCTAAGCCTCCAGAAGAAGTGCAGCTGACTTTCTACTGACACCTTGATTTTAGGGCTTCTGACCTCTAGAACTGTAAAATAATAAACTTGTGATAATTGTTACAGCAGCAACAGAAAGCCTATAAACCATCCATCTCTCTTTGCTGAAACTTCCAGTGTTCTCTTCTCTGAGATGCCCTGAGCTCTCCTTCTTCTGTCAGTGCTGCTTGTATTAATACATTAGAGGTGTCTCTGGGCACCCACTCCTTGGCATGGCTCACAGGAGGTGCTCAATAGCTGTTTAATAAGTGAATAAATCAGTGAATAAATGCTAATGTATGAGTTTCTTGCTGGCGCTATTTCTGCATTACTCATTTTCATATCTTTAATGGCTCATGCAGTATGCGTGGCATACGGTAGGTGTGCAAAAAATGCCTATTAAGTGAATGAATTTAGACTGTAAACTGCTTGAGGCCAAGGAACTGTCTTATTTATCCTTGAATTCTCAGGGCCTAGCTCAGTGCCTTGGGATGGAGGTTTTGCTAAGTGCTTGCGGGTTGACGGCCAGAGTGAGTAGGACTAGACTTAACACATGATGACAATCAGCGCCTGTCCACTGAAAGATCTGTGTAGAGACCTGAGCTTCAGCCGTGGAATTAGCAGCAGCAGCAGAGCTAATTTAAGGAAGATGGGGTTCCAGGCTGAGGGGAGAGCTGTGATCAGAGGCATAGCGGTCAGCAATGCTGATTTCTAGGGCTGCAGCCCTGCCTCAGCCAGCTCCGTGTGGAGCTCTCCTGACCGGCCCCACACATCACAGGCCTGTCCGTCTTCCTTTTCTCTGGAGCACTCTGTGGTACTCCTCCCCTCCCAGCCTCTGAGGGGGCTTTGCTCCCACTCATTCCCACTAGTAGCACCTCCCTAGGCCTCACGGGGGGCCCGACCTTAACTGCTCCATTAGAAACAAATCCCATTTCCACACCAGCGATAAAATCTTCCTTTTCCCCAAAAGGTTGAGTGCGTATTTCTGAAGTTTATTCAAATGAATAAACATTTGGGGCACATCAGTGAGTATGGATGTTGAAGACATGGTTAATTTCATCTCGAGCAGACCTGGGTTTGGGACTCCACCTCCCTTATGACTACTCATGTGTGGTTTCTATAGCAAGTTACCAGCTTCCCTTGATCTCAGTTTACTCAGACATAAAACAGGACTAATAACAGGTCTACCTTGGAGAGCATTCTGTTCATTTGTTTATTTATTTATTATTTATCCATAAATTCAACAATCTTTTTTCAGCATCTAGTCTATGCTAATAGCCACTGGGCTGGCCACTGGGCACAGTTAGGTGCTGGTCATAGGGTTAAAACAGGTCAGAGTCCCTAACAGGCCTAGCCAGGCCTGCCATACAGTGGGTGATCAATGGACTGTGGCTTTTTTCATTGTCCCTTCTCTGTGTAGCCTGGGTTCTAATTTATATCCCAATGTACAGCTTAGAAAGCTAAGCGCCTCGGCTATGCTGTAGAAAGTGAAGATAAACCCTGGGTAGGGGACTGGCAGCACACCTCATCGCCACGCTTTACTGTTCCAGCTTCTCTCTGCAGGACCCTGACCTTCGCCAGCTTTCTTATCCCAACTCCTAGGTTTCCTGAGCCAATCAGGCTGTGGCTGGCCATTCCACCCACTCTCTAGTGACCAGAACTGCATGGTGGGGGAGCTTCCGTTCCTTTCCAGGTCTGGAGACTCAAGGCTGAGGCTCTGTGTTCATCTCTGTGTTTCTACCTGATCCCCATCCCCATCTGGGTGGCCCTGCCTGTGAGGCAAGGGTTCACAGGGCCTTTGGTCTTGAGTCTGTCTCAGCACCTAGTGGAGCACCTACATTTCACAGGGACATGAAGAGTCAGTCTTTTCCAAGGGCAGGAGACTGGATCCAGCCATGCAGGGTCCCCACCAGGCTCCCCACGCTGTGCTCTCTGCCCTGTTGGGGTCTCCACCACCTCCTCTCAGACCTATTGGCACAGACTATAGCTTGGATTATGAACGTGGGCCTTAGATGCTGAGCATCTATTCCAAACACAATGCTCAGAGAGAAAAGCCAAAGTTTTTTCAAGGCACTACAGACTCTTTGCAATCCAGACTTTAATACTTCTCTGACTGTATCTCCTACTCCCCTCCCCACATTTGCTCTGCCATACTGCTGTCCCTGCTGTTCTTTAAACTACTGCCACATGCCTACCTCAGGGCCTTTGCACTGCTGTTCTCTCTGCTTAGAATATTCTTCCTTCAGAAGTCCACCTGGCTTGCTCTCCTCCCCTTTCAGGTCTGGTGGACAAGGTCATGTGCTACCAAGGTTGCCTTCAAAACAATGGTGGTACTTATCCAGCAGCTGGCTGTGCTGCCTCAGCTGTCAGCCTCCCTCAGGGACCGCCCCAAAGTGCTGGGATTACAGGCGTGAGCCACCACTCCTGGCCCCTTTGCTCTTAAAAGAGCTAGAAAAACAGGCCATGCCGTTTCATTATCTGCAATTCCTTCTGAGCAAATGCATCCCGCTCCCTTATAGATTTTTAATAGAACGTGGCTGCTGCTAGCCTATAAATGTCGTGTCCTGCCCCCACCCCCAGATTCCTATGTTGAAATCCTAACCCCAAAATGATGGTGTTAGGAGATGGGGCCCTTTGGGAGGTGATTAGGTCATGAGGATGGAGCCCTCGTGAATGGGATTAGTGCTGTTATAAAATAGGACTGAAAGAGACCCCTTGCCCTTTCCACCATAGGAGGCACAGCAAAACGGTGCCCTCTGTGGACCAGGAAGCCGGCCCTCACCCGACACTGAATCTGCTGGTGCCTTGATCCTGGACGTCAGAATTGTGAGACATAAACATTGTTTCTAAGCCACCCAGTTTACGCTATTTTGTTACAGCAGTCTGAGTGGACTAAGACAGCTGCCCTGGGAATGGAGCAGGACAAGTCTAGGAAAGAAGATTCTAGGAGGGCAAGCAGGCCAAGTCTCCCCACATGCCCCTTTCCTCCTCAAAGCTCCTTATTCAAGAGTCCTCCTGGGCCTCCAGGAAGCACAATTATCTAACAGGATTTTCATGCTTTAAGCTTTTCAGGAGTCCCTTACTGCTAATCCTGGAACCATTGTAACTGGAAGGGAAAGAAAGAAAGGGAAAATGGAGGAAAGAAAAAAGTCCTACAAGCCTCTTTATTTACATCTCTGTTTCCTAACATTTTGGAGCCTGGTGAGGAAAAGCCATCCGATGTCAAGATATTCAGTCAAATAAATGTTATCCAGAGACATCAATCTTCCACATTTTGCAGTACACAATTAAACAAACGAAAAAATGTTCAGCTTCTAACAGGCAAAAAAAGGAAATGAAATCTACAATCTTCTCTACTTTTCAGACACAAATTAGGTTACATCCTTGAAAGGAGGAAAGTTATTTGAGCCTATACTCTATTAAAAATTCTAACAGGACCCGAATTACTCTGAAAACTTCTTGCTTAATTGAAAAAAGATTCAAAGTAAAAACATTCATCCACTCACTCACTCATCTATGCATTTAGCTCATGTTTACTGAGTACCAGCTACACACCCTGTGCTAGGCCCCAGAAATGCAGAGACTCGTCACTGCCCTCGAGAATAAGAAAAGGAAAGTGTTTCTCACAGTGTAGACCTAGGGTGTTTAAAAAACATTGATTCCAGGGCTGCATGCCAGACTTACTAAAATCACATCTCTGGGGATGAAATCAGAATTCTGCATTCTAAGCACATACCCCAGATCCCAGATGACACTTTTTTTTTTTTTTTCTCTGAGACAGGGTCTAACTCTGTCTCTTAGGCTGGAGTATAGTGGTGTAATCATGGCTCACTGCAGCCTCAACCTCCCGGGCTCAAGCAATCCTCCCACTTCAGCCTCCCAAGTAGCTGAGACTATAGATGTGTACCCCCACACCCTGCAATTTTTTTTTTTTTTTTTTTGTAGAGACAAATTCTCCCTATATTGCCCAGGCTGCTCTTGAACTGCTGGGCTCAAGTGATCCTTCTACCTTGGTCTCCCAAAGTGCTAGGATTTTAGGTGTGAGTCACTGTGTCTGGACCCCTCACATAACTCTTTTTTTTTAAGTTTTAATTTTTATTTTAAGATCTGGGGTACATATGCAGGATGTGCAGGTTTGTTCCATAGGTAAACGTGTGGCATGGTGGTTTGCTACACCTATCAACCCATCACCTAGGTATTAAGCCCATCATGCATCAGCTATTTTTCCTGATGCTCTCCTCCCCACACCACATCCCCCAATAGGCCGCAGTGTGTGTTGATCCCCTCCTGTGTCCATGTGTTCTCATTCTTCAGCTTCCACTTATAAGTGAGGATATGCAGTGTTTGGTTTTCTGTTCCTGTGTTAGTTTGCTAAGGATAATGGCTTCCAGCTCCTTCCATGTCCCTGCAAAGGACATGATCTCATTCCTTTTTGTGGCTGCATAGTATTCCATGGTGTATATGTACCACATTTTCTTTATCCAGTCAATCATTGATGGGCATTTGGGTTGATTCCACGTCTTTGCTATCGTGAATAGCGCTGCAATGAATATCCGTGTACGTGTGGCCATGTGATCCCCAGGTAATTCTCAGGCACTCTAAGATTTCAAGAATCACTAGCCTACCATCCCCACTGAAGCTGAGGCTGGGTCTGCCTCCTCCAGCACCGGGCTCAGGCATTTCAACTAGTTGGCTACGTTGAGGACTGAACCCTAGCCTCAACTCTGCCTACCTGTGTGATCTGAGCAAGTCACTTCCAATTGGAGCCTCATATTGCTCATCTGTAAAATGGGAGAAACACTAAGCTTATTGTGAGAATGTAAAGATTATATATTTCATGCCCTTGGCTCAGGCAGTCATTCATGCAGCTGCCTTTATTGTCACATGGTGGGGCCTCACCCCTTCCACTCACTTTCACTTTTTCTTCTTCTCTTTCCTTTCCCTGCCTCCCTTCTTTCCTTCTTCCATCCCAGAATAATTATCATATGACACATAGGTTCCTGGTACTGGTCCAAGGCTGGGCTAACTTCTATGAATGAAATAAAGAAGGAGCCGAGAGAGAGAATAAGGGAGGGGCCCTAGCGAAGAGGCAGGGTAAGGCTTCTTTGAGGAGGTAGGCGCCCTTCTGGAGTGGGAAGGACGAGAAGGGTCAGCCCTGAGAAGAGCTTGGAGGTTAGAACCTTCCAGACAGAAGCAGCAGCATGGTCAGATGCCCTGAGAAGTCGGTGCGAGCTTGGGGTGTCTGGGGAACTGAAAGAAGGTCCCTGTGGCTGCATGGAGGGCACAAAGGTGTGAACCTGGAGAGGGAAGCAGATAACACCGAACCCACAGAACCTTGTAAGCCTTACAAGCCAGGCAGTCTATGTCATGGACCCACACAGGCTCAGGGTGGATGCTGACTGCAGTGATGAAGTGGGCTTCAGGCCCATGTGTGTCAGTGGTGAACCCTTCGCTGCTGGATTGTAAGGAGCGGTGGGGGGAGGTATTCCCAGGTGATAAACCAGACAAGACTTCTAATAACCAGTGTAGCCTTGCTAATGAATACCAGCTAAATATCAGGCCATCCAACAAGTCACATGAAGACATTTATATTTTATTCTAGGCACAACGGGAAGCCACTGATGAGTAAAGCAGCAGGGAATTAATACCAGCAGGTTGACATTTTAAAAGCTCACTCTGTTAGCAAATTTTAAGTATGCAACAAAACAAAACAAAACCCAATAGAAATAATAATAAAGGAAGTGGGAAGAAAATTTGAGAGGGGATGGATATGTTTGTAGCCTTGATGGTGGTAATGATTTCACAGGTACATTCTTATCCCCAAACTCATTGAGATATATATGTTAAATACATGCAGTTTTTCATATGTCAATCACTAAAAGAAAAAGCCCGTTCTGGTTACTGTGTGCAGATGGGCCATAGAGGTCAGAGTGAAAGGGGAGACAGGAAGGAGGTCTCTGTGCTGGGCCGGGAGAAAACAGGGAAGCTGGGGAGGGCAGTGGGGAAGGAGAGGTGGGGTCATTAGGTGGAGCCTCAGCCCTACCTATGTGGTTCCCAAGATGCACTGGAGCCCTGCCCTACAGATGGGCTGGGTATCCACATGGGCTCACTGTAAGGAAATGGGTGGCCTGCGAATTCTAGGCAGCAACCAAGCCAGGTAGAGGTAAGATTCCTGACCTGTAGATGCCTGCCCTGGAGCAAGAGGCCTGAGTCAAGAAGTGAGGGGCTAATTGATTGGTCTGAGTGCTTCCTTCCTATTCCAAACACTCCCACAGCTAAAGTTCAGACCCAGCTCCCGTCAAACCGAACGGCCAACCTTATCATTAAGCCAGGCATGTCTGGCTAAGGTTAAATTCCAGAAGAAGAAAAAAAACAGACAACCGAAGTGCTGTTATCTACAAATTACAGCACTATTAAAGACGCGTGATTATTAGCACTTCATGTGTGTGGGTGACTGTCTTTATGCTCAAACAACAAACAAACTGTTTGTTCTTCAAGAGACAAATGGTAGCCACACTTCCATGGCTGTTAACAACCACAATAATAAAATAAAAGGGGTGAAGTCTTATGTTTGCAGAACACGTTACCATTTGCTAATTGCCTAATATTGGCACAAGCGGAGTGTTTTCTTCAGCTAAAGAGATATTAAATAATAATTTTTTGAATGGTCGTGTAATTGCTTGGCATTCAAATTTATTGCACCTGGAGCAACTGCCCCCCAGGAGACAAGCAGCTGTGGCCTTCTGAAACGAGAATTTATTTTTCAATCAGCATAATTGCTAAGAAGGATCTGGTGCTAATGCGTCCTTGCATCACATCTTCAGTGCAAACTTTGGGGATGTTAAATTGAATGGCTCCAAGAACTCGAGGGGGGGTAGTGAGGGCAAGAACAGCAATTTATTGGTTAAGAAGAGAAAGGGAGAAGTTTTCAGACAGCTGATGCCTTTTATCTGCCAGAAGATGTGTTTCCAGAAAGCACAGATATTTGCATTTCCTGAGGATAAGGTATCGAACATGTAAAGAATATTCTAACGCCTCTCAAGGCTGCAGTACACAGGTTTCTGGTAGGCTCAGACAGCAGCAAACCAGGTAACCAGTTGTACTCACACACAGCTCCACCGGAGTTAAACACCACACGCCACCTGAAAGAATCCATCCTGCAAGCTTCTGCAAGGGGATGGAAGACCATTTTTGAAAGGCAAACTTGCTTCTGTGGCCCGAAAAGGCATGACTTGCAAACTATCCATTCTCAGTAGAATGGCTTATAGGTGATCTCTCCCACTATCTGTCAATGCATGAAAAAAGGGTGCAGTGTGAAACCCCCTCCCCACTCAGTCCTTCTCGTTTCCTGAAAAAGAACATCACATAGAGTGTTCCCAGTGACTGTAACCCAGGGCAGGATCAGAGATACAGGGGTGACTCGATGCCTCGGGCCCTGGTTGTATCATCTTAGAGCTGATCTGGGCCCAGCTCAGGGTCTCTGGGTCACCTTCAAATGGTCTCCCCGTTAGAGAATATCTTCAGGAGAGACCGACTGAGATCAGAGAAAAACAGGCAAAATGCAAATCAGTCTCTCTTGTTGAGACTTAGCAGCTTTGATCAAGAGCTGTTTGAAGGTGACTCAAGGTCAAGAAATGGCAAACAACCCCCGCCCCCAATACCTATAGGTTGAAGGGTGGCCTTGCAAAAAGATATGTCCACATCCTAATCCCCAGAACGTGTGAATGTGACCTTATTCTGGGAGAGGGTCTTTGTGCATATAATTAATTAAATTAAAGATTTTGAGATTACCCAGGTGGGGCTCAAATCCAATGGCAAGTATCTTTGTAAAAGAAAAGCAGACTGGGCATGATGGCTCCACCCAGGTGTGGTGGCTCACACCTGTGATTCCGGCACTTTGGGAGGCTGAGGCAGGTGGAGCACCTGAGGTCAAGAGTTCGAGACCAGTCTGGCCAACATGGTGAAACCCCATCTTTACTAAAAAACAAATACAAAAATTAGCTAGGTGTGGTGGCACACACCTGTAATCCCAGCTACTAGGGAGGCTGAAGTAGGATAATCTCTTGAACTCAGGAGGCGGAGGTTGCAGTGAGCCGAGATCACACCACTGCACTCCAGCCTAGGCAACAGAGTGAGACTCCATCTCAAAACAAAAAAGAAAAGAAAGAAAAAGAAAAGCAGAGGGAGATTTGAGAGACAAGAGAGGAGGCAGTGTGACCGTGGAGGCAGAAAGTGGACCAATGCCAGTGGCCCCAGAAGCTGGAAGAGGCAAAGCTGGAAGAGACCCACCCACAGCCCAGGCTTTCTCAAGAAGAACCCATGGGCCCCTAGGAGTTCAAGGATGACTCTTCTACTCCTGAAATCCGAGGCAAAATTCTGCGTGACTGGGCACTCAAGCATTTTGGAGGGGCAGGGGTGAAGGGTGGGGGAGAAAGTGTCCATAGCTTTCATCAGGCTCTCAAATGAGACCAGGACCCCCACAAAATATCAAACACCATAGACCTTCTCCACATTTTTTTTCTTACTGATCTATAATAGTTGCACATACTTTGGGGGTATGTGTTCCACAAAGATTTATAAAGTATCTATGACACGGTAGGTGCTCGGTTGTGTGGCACAAAGGTGTGAACCTGGAGAGGTTGAAGCAGAGCTGGCAGAAGTCCCACTACACGCTGGGAAAATATACACAGAGAAACTCGCTCAGCCTCTGGATACTGTGCCCATGAGGGCCACATTCCTTTAAGCCCTGAATGTGTTGGATCTGGCAGGGTATAGCAGGCAGGATAACCATTCTGGATGCTGAGTCACTCACAGGCTTGCATATGTTGCCATGTGAAATCCTCACATCCTTAGAACGTTCCAGAAATTCCAAAATGGCAACCATACCCCTGACTGCCTGCCTCCCGCAGAAGTGGCTCCAAATCCTCCTTTGACCACATGACTACATTAGTGGTGTGGAAAACACAGCCCCAGAGTTCATTGCGCTCACACACAGATCCCTAAGCCCAGCTTGTCACTCTCAGCATGGGCTGATTAGGCCTCTTAGGCATCTGTTGCCTGATTCCCAGAAGGAACACATACCAATCAATAAGCTGCATGCAACCGGGATGGAGGATCATTCCTGAATTCTCCCTCCTAGCACACCTGACCCTTGGAGGCCCTTGGAGAGTCTTCAGTAGGTGCCTCCAGAATGCAGGAATGTGACAATGTCCCCATCCCTTCTGTCATGGCTTAGGAAGAATCATAAAAACTCCTTGTTGGCAGATGTAGGGAACTGGGTACACGTGGGCTGTGCTGGTGGCACAGCTAGTGGGTTCTATTTTTGAGGTGGGTGCCCTGGAAATGCAGAGCAAGGGTTTAAAATGGTGTATAGCTGCAGTGTGCAATATGACGCCCACTGATCAGGTGTGGCTACTTAAATTATCCAAAATTTTAAAAAATTAAAAATTCAATTTATCAGGCACACTTGCCCCATTTCAAGTACTTAATAGCTACATGTGGCTAGTAGCTGCTGTGCTGGACAGCACAGATAAGAACATTTCCATCAGTGCAGAAAGTTCTACTGGATAAAACAGAGATAGGCCCTCTGGCCCTGTAATTCCACTTCAGGAATTACATCCCAAGGAAGTAATAAGGAAGAACAAAATATCCTGTACAGAGAGCACCATTTGAGCAAGGAAAGTTGGAAACATGCCAAATGCTTCTGCATAGGAGACTAGCTAAGCAAGGGATATCAGCTCAGGGAAAAAATAACGACCCTCTTATATCTTATATGTGTACTCATTCATTCATTCATTCAACAGATAGTTACCTAGCACCTACTATGTGCCAGGCCCTGCACCAACTGTATGAGGCAGATGCCAAACAAGGCAGAGAAGTCCTCTGTCCTTACAGTACCTTCATTCCAGAGCAGAGAAGCAAGATTATCAACAGGTAGGTGAATGAATAAAGATCATTTCAAAATATGTTAAGTATGGGCAAAGCAACAAAAACCTTGAAGCCACAGAGAGTGACAGGCGGGGAAAGAGTGCTGTGTACAAGGTGTTCTCAGTGCCCTGCTTCCCTAGCCCTCTGAATGCCTCTGAAGGGCTCCTCCTACAGCGTGTGGATTAAAGTCAGGGCTGGGAATGTGCGTACTCAGTGTCAGTGTAAGCTGCAAGAGAAATGGTGGGTGCGCACTGATTCTATTTCCATAAACACATGTGCCCACGGAGCAGCAACAATTGGAGGAGAACTCAGAGGCACGTATGTTTAATTAATGTTCTGCAAGGCTGGTTTTGGTTTGTTTTTGTAGCACTGATGCAGTTCAGTTTCAAAAAAGAAACCTCAGCTAAGCATAAACTGCTCCAAAATTAAAGCCAGGACAATGAGTGCATGAGGGACAAGATGACTGCCTAGGGATGGTGCTGTCCATCCACACCCACGAGGCAACTGACCACCTCCTACGCTACCCTCCCTTGGAAGAATTAATTATTGTCTCCTCCATGTGCCTATCGACCTTTAATCTTTTTTTTTTTTTTTTTTTGAGACAGGGTCTTGCTCTGTCACCCAGGCTGAAGTACAGTGGTGCGATCTTGGCTCACTGCAACCTCCACTTCCTGAGTTCAAGTGATCCTCCCACCTCAGCCTCTCAAGTACCTGAGGCCACAGGTGAACACCACCATGACCTGCTAATTTTTAAAAATTTTTTTGTAGAGATGGGGTCTCACTTCATTGCCCAGGCTGGTCTCAAAGTCTTGGACTCAAGCAATCCTCCTGCCTCAGCTTCCCAAAGTGCTGGGATTACAGGCTGTGAGCCACTGCGCTGCGCCCAGCCCAGCCTTTATTCTTAATGCAGATATAGTTCTTGGACATTGGATTATAGTTAGCCTCTAGCTCCTGGATTTGCTTTCACTATTTCAGTGGAGCATCTGAGTATGCGATGAGTGCTATGAATGCAAAGAACAAGACAAAAGTCCTCCCTCAAGAGCTCACAGAAAAAGGCTGTAGCAGATGCTGTGGGTGTCTCACCCACATGTCCTTGACTTACCACTTCAGTGCATGCCAGCTGACCTCCCACTGCCAGCACCTGCATTTCTTTACCTACCAGCCTTCTTTGGCCACCAGAGCCCACTTTGTGTGGCAGGTTGGAAGTGCCTGCTGGGGGCAGCTCCCAACCACAGACTGATGGAAGCTGGTGTATACATATCCCAACTGTCTTGCCCTACAGGTGGGATAACTCTGAGACATGTGTTCTACACTGGCTACCAGTTTCTCTCGTGAGAATAAGCTCCCATGGTGGTCAGTGATGTTAAGGACCAAATGCCTGTGTCCTGCAAATTCCACATGTTGAAATTCAAACCCCCAATGTGGTGGTGTGAGGAGATGGAGCCTTTGGGAGGTGACTAGGTCATGAGGATGGAGCCCTCATGAATGAGATGAGTGTACTCACACTTTTATGAGTGTACTCTTAAAAGACCCCAAAGAGCTCTTTAGCTCTTCCACCATGTGAGAACAGGACAAGAAGTTGGCAGGCGGAAACCTAGAAGAGGGCCCTGGCTAGAACCCGACCAGTCCCTGATCTTGGACTTCCAGCCTCCATGACTGTGTAATATAGATTTCTGTTGTTTATAAGCCACCAAGTCTATGGTACTTTGTTATAGTGGCCAGAACAGACTAAGAGAGCTGGCTTGCTAGCACCCCTTTATTGGCTATCTTAGTTTTCTTGATTCACTTCCCCACTCCTCTACTATCACCTCCCACATAATTCTAGAGCTGACATCTTTGCTTAGGGTCTGCTTCTGGGGCAAAACTAACCTAAGACAATGGCCTACCCTTCTGAAGGTTGTTGTGAGGATGCAGAGAGGAGAACATACATACATGACACACGCACAGTGGCACTCAGCAAATCCACTTACCTTCCTATAGGGGCTGCTCCTTCCTCAGTGGTTCTTCTGTTCCCAGGGCCATCTTGCTTGTCAAGCTCTGCAAGCTCTGGATTGCCCATGTCATGCTTTACTCTTTCCCCAATAGCTGCTTGGGTAATTACAATTCCAAATTATAACTCATCTTTATGGTTTGAATAAAGCCACCTCCGACAAACCCCCTTGCCTCCTCCCTCTGCGCTTCTTGTCTTGAATGTGTTAACCCTGCTCTGCCACGAAGAAGAGGCAGGCAAATAGGTGTGTGCTTGTTAATGAGTGGGCTGTGGAGAAGGAAGCTTTTCACAATACAGTCTCATTAAGAATGATCACCCAGAGCATAGGTCTCAAATTGAAATGTGCCTTAGAACCTCGGGGGGAGCTTGTTATAAAATGCCTATAACTGGGTCTCTCCTATAGAGATTCTGACACTGGAAGTCTGTATGGAGCCCAGGAATTTGCACTTTTAGCAACTTCCCCATAGTACACACTTAGAGAAACACATTCCTCTTGTTCTTCTTGACCTGCACTGTTGTTCACTGGCCCACTGCCTGAAGCAGAGTAAACTCCCATCCACTCATCCTTTCAACATCTCTTATTAGACACCTCCTCTGTCCCAAGCCATGAAGCTAGGCACTGGCACCACCATAGATATTTGCCAAATGAGAAAATGGCCCATATCTGCTACCTTCAGCACACTTGGAACCAGCTCTAAACACTTACAAGGTCCTCAAAGAAGACTTCAGGCAAACCAGGGCATCCCTAAGGTAAAGAAAGGAGGTTGATTTCTTCGAAGGAGCTGACAGGCCTGTCTCACTGAGGACTCAATAACTTTATGGTGACTTGGAGAGGTAAAAACGTACCAGAGTGTCTTTACACAGAATCAGCTCATAACCCATTTCCCTCTTTCCTTCTCTCCCAATTCCATCAGTGCCCTCAGGCCTCAGAGTAATCTTCGACCTTTGGGGCTTTCCACCCTCAGTATCACCTGGCTACACTAGGAAGGAAGAAGTGGGTGGAGGCAGGTCATACGTGCTCTGTGTTGTGCCGAACCCCTATTAACCTCAATAGGGTTGGACAGGAAAACCTCCTTATACACAGAAATGGCCCCGTGGTGGTGGGCTGGACAACATAACCACATAGCCAAACAGCAGTTGACTGGGCAGGAAAACTGCAACCTCTTGCAAACAGCATGCAGTAAATATAGCATTTTCACTTAACACCCTCCCCTTAATGACCTCCACCTGCAAACTTCATTTAACCCCCAAACTCAGGGCCTCAATTCCCTGGACCGCTCATGTTCCATGGACCAGGCCGGGGACTCAGATGTTCCTTATAGACGAGGAAGAAATCTCTGAGTTGGCCAATGCCAGATTCCCTAGCTGGGAACACACATTCAGGTGCGTCTGCCATACAGTGTCGTCCTCAGGGTATGTTAAAGTTACTGCTATCAGGTACATTTACCTTATGCTAGGGATGTGTTTGGCCACATGGACCTGACTTACATACATGCTGCCCCCACCCCACAGAATTCACAGTTTGCAGTTCTTTGGATTAACTTCTTTTTTTTTTTTTTTGGCAGGGGGCAGGGGGTAGTGGGGACAGAGTCTTGCTCTTGTTGCCCGGGCTGGAGTGAAATGGTGCGATCTCAGTTCACTGCAACCTCCGCCTCCCAGGTTTAAGCAATTCTCCTGCCTCAGTCTCCCAAGTAGCTGGGATTACAGACATGCGCCACCACGCCCGGCTAATTTTTGTATTTTTGGTAGAGACAGGGTTTCACCATGTTGGCCAGGCTGGTCTTGAACTCCTGACCTCATGATCTTCCCGCCTCAGCCTCCCAGTGCTGGGATTACAAGTGTGAGGCAACGCGCCCGGCCTGGATTGACTTTTTTAAAGTACCTACTATGTACCAGACCTCCTGGGAGTGCAGAGGTGGCTAGGCCAAGCCTGCTCGTGGAATGGAATGAGTGTTTTCGTTTGTATTTTGCCACTGACTGGTAAGCATTTAACAGGAGCAGAAATCAAATTGAATGAGACCTTTTTTCAGCACGAATCACAACCCCCACCTGGATCTAACAGGCTTCACCTTCGATTCATCTAGGTCACATAAGACCCTGATGCATTTACTCGAAATACTTGGAAAAAGCACAACCATGTGCCTGTTCACATGTTTCTGATGAGTATTTCTGTGAATGGAGAGCCAGGAAGATTTCCATTTATTTTATAAAGTAAACATAATCTTTAAATCATATGCAGTGGTGTGTTTTAAAAATTGTTAAGTGTTGACTAAGAAGAGTTTGTTCTAATAATAAAAAGTGGTTAATATTAGGAAATTAATACTATAGTTCAATCATACTGATCAAAGGAGATGAGAAATTATCTTTGAATATGACAGAAGGTATTTCATAATCTGCTTTAATATTTGAAAAATGAAGAGCACAACACATTCATATTATGCGAAACATCTCTCTAATAATCAACATCATACTTAATGGTGAAACACTAGAGATATTTCCACTGAGGTCAGGCACAAGAAAAAGTGACCTATTACCATTATTTTTTAACATTATTCTGGAAGGTACAGCCAATACATTGAGAAAGGAATGAACGGACGGACAGACGGAGGGACAGACGGATGGATGGATGGATGGATGGATGGGCGGATAAATGAAAGACAACTATTAGAAAGAAGGGTCCAAAAATCATGATTATATGTAGGTGTGGTGATAGTCAACCTTGAAAGCCAAGAGTGTGGGAAAATGAGTATTCTTAAACACTGATTATTAGGGTATAAATTGTACAGAATTTTCAAGAGTAAGACTGAAACAACAAACCCCAAAAGCAAAAGTGTTTTTCACACATTTTAATCCAGCAGTTGCACACCTAGAAATGTCTTCAGAAAGTAATCTGAGATGCTTGGATAAATGTCATGTGCAAAAATATTCAACATTATGCTATTTATAAAAGCACAAAAGTGGTAACAGTCTAAATGTCCAATGAAGGGGACTGGGTAAATACACTATGATTTCTCTAGGAGAGAGACAGAATATAAAGCAGTATTTTAAAATCATATTTTAGGTGAACAATACTTATTGCAAGAAAGAGGTCATGATATACTATCAACTGAAAAAAGAACAATACATATAGTATGCACAGCATAATAGGAGTTTGTAAATTATAGCTTTAAGCATAGAAAACAGACCAGAAATGCTCCCACACAAATGCAAAAGGTGATTATCTTGGTGTTCGTGGTATCTGTTCTTCATGCTTATTAGTAAATAATTAGAACCTAAAACATGCTATTTAAAAATAAGTTGATGCAATGTTTACAAGAGGTAAGGCTGCCAAGTCTGTCTAAAGTGCTGCCTGCTATGCTTGTTACAGCCACTCTTGTATCTCAAAAGGTCACATCTGCAATGGATACTAATGTCAGACATTGCAAAGCCTATCCACAGACCACTGACAGGTTAACATTGTTTTTTCTGTATTATGGCTGATTTGGACCATGCATATTGGTGAATTAAAACCCGAGCTACACATTCATAAAGGAGACTATCTTGTGTGGAGAGCCCTGGAGAAAACGAATCCATTGAGTCAAACCTCTCCTAACCCACCATTCACCCACTGGCAGCTAGTGGAGTTTCAAGAAATCAGCAGCTTCTGGGCAGCTGATGTTGCAGTTCGAACCTGGCAGGTGAGGACAAACGCCCTGAGAGCCCAGCCCATAGTAGGAGGAAACATTTGGCTCAGGTGAGCAAATGTGACAGCTGTGACTCACTGCACACTCGATTTCCCTACATCCCAGTGAAGAGAGCTGAGCAGGAAAGAAAATGAAAATTTAAAACTGACATGGGTGGAGAAGTGTGGTCGACCAGTTGTCCAGGCTGATGGCAATGTGGCTTTTCATTTCAAGCCCAGAGGCAAAAGATATAGTGGGCTATCCATATGCAAGCCCTGGGACAGGTCTAGCCAAGGGTCAGCTTGGCAGTTGGTCCTGCCCATTTCTCAGGCTCTGCCCAGGCTGGAACAGAACTGACTCAACTCAGAAGCAGAGCAGACAAGGAGAGAGTGGATGCCTGCCAGCTGCTGCTAACAAGCCCAGCACTTTCTGTGCGTTAAGCCAGAGAAGCCCCAATCTTCACACTCACCTCACAGAACAAGTCCTCCTAATTTAAGGATGCTTCCTTTCCTCTCTCCCTTTCTTTCCCCTGGACTTTCCTCCTTTACCTGCCCTAGATGCTTAGAGTGGTGGCTTGGTGGCTTGGTGTGCCAGACACTGCGGGAGATGCTGCGAGAGTCGAAGAGCAAGGACCTGGGTTTTGGGAGGCGGCTAGTGGCTTGGCAGGGCTGGACCTGGGACGCATGAAGAGATGAGGTGGAAACAAGGAGGGCAAGGGGTTTAAGGCTGTTCTGGGGAATTCTGACTTGTGTGCAAAGGTGCTAACACGCCGGGAATATGCCGGGCTGAGCCCTGAAATAGATCCCAGATTTTGACATGGTCAGCATCCAGGGAACACACGAGCTAATACCACTGGGACCCATGGTCACAGATGCACGTGGCAAACGCTCAATCCATTTTGACTGTCAGCGTTAGACTTTGATCTATAAGCCACTGAGAGCCATCATAGATTTCTAATGAGAGAAGTAGCGAGTATTTTGGAAAATGGCTGTGACAGGCTGAGTAATGGCACCCCAAGGATGTACTAATCTCCAGAACTCGTGTCACCTTACATGGCAGAAGAGACTCTGCAGATGTGATCAATTCAGGACCTTGAGATGGGGAGATTATCCTGTATTATCTGAGTAGGCCCAAGGTAATCACAAGCGTCCTTGTAAGAGGGACACGGGGTCAGGCACCGTGGCTCATGCCTATGATCTCAGTACTTTGGGAGGTGGGAGAATCGCTTCAGAACAGCCTGGGCAACATAGCAAGACCCCATATCTACAAAAAATAAAAAAATTAGCCAGGTATGTTGCACACATCTGTTGTCCCAACTACTCGGGAGCTTGAGGTGGGAGGGTGGTTTGTGCCCAGGAATTCAGGACTGCAGTGAGCCATGATCATACCACTACACTCCAGCCTGAGCAACAGAGCAAGATCCTGTTTCTAAAAAATAAAAATAAAAATAAAAACTAAGGACACAGGAGTGTCAGAAGTCAGAGAGACGGCAACGTGATGATGGAAGAAGAGAATGGAGTGGTGCACCCACAAGCCAAGGAACACCAGCAACCTCTAGAAGCTGGAAGAGGCAAGGAAGGGTCTCCCCTGGAGCCTCCAAAAGGAGCCAGCTCTGCTGCCGCTTTGACTTTAGCCCCAGAAGCCTCATTTCGGTCTTCTGACCTCCATGACCGTAGGAGGAGACATCTGTGTTGCTTTGAGCCACAAAGTTTGTGGTAATTTGCTACAGCAGCAACAGGACAACTAATACAATGGCTCTGAGGGCAGTGGAGGTGAAAATGGATAAAACTGAAAAAAGAGGAGGATAAGGGGGCTACTGCCAGGTCACAGGTGATGGTGACTCAAGGGAAGGCAACAGCAGTGGGCATGGGGAAGGTGGATGAAATAGAGAGGACTTAAGAGGACAGAACCCCCAGGACTTGGCAGAGGTGGGAGAGGAGGAGAGGGGAAGGGAGAGGCAGAGATACAGCTTGGGTGGCTGGGCAGATAGCAGCAGAGGGGAGAAGGCCAGACTGAAGTGCAGGACCTTTGCTGGCTGGTGCCAAGGCAGTGCTGACCTTCACCCTCCATAAAGGCTGCCTTTCTTCACAGCCTGACTCTCAGCAAGGCCAGTGCATGCCAATGAGCCAATCAGTAAACCCAACCTGGTCAAGATGTGCAAGAGACCCAGGTGGGGCGCTGCAGAGGACGACATCTGGATGTTGCTGGGGTGACTCCAGAAAGGAAGGGGAGGGGAGTCGGGTTGAGTGGGCAGGAAGAGAGGCCAACAGCACCCTTGATTGTGACCCTGCCACAGCAGGCTGGGAGCCCACTCCAGGTCCCAGGCTAGAACTATCCATGCACAGATACCTGGGCTGTGTCCCATCAGGGATGCAGAGGTCAGCCCAATGGGCTGGGCTCTGCACTGACTCACAGCAGGCTCACAGCCACTGTTGCAGGCTTGCGGTCCACCCCTCCTCTCCTTGTCCCCATCGATCTACCTTGGGCCTGCCTAATCACAATGGGGCCAGCGGGCCACTACTTGTCCTTAATCATTCTAAACTGTTCCAAAAAGAGGGACATGGCACTGCTGTGAAGTGCTGATGGCACAAAATTGGAAAGAATAGTAAATAAAAAGGAAACACCCAGGAGAGGAGTCGAAAAGGAGATGCCAGCATTTATGCAACTAGGCCAGAGCTCTGTGAATCCCCCTTGCTGGGGGTGTGAGGGAGGGAGGCCGGGAAGCCCGTGCTAGAAATGCAAATGCCTTCTGCAGCCACTGAACAGATCCAGATCTGCAGAAGGCTGAACTCCAAACGACTCAGAAGGCTGTGATGGATGGTCGAACCCAACTGGGCAGAGGGTTTCCCCCTTCTCCAGAATGTGAGGACTTGAAAGGTTACAACCTCCCAGAAAGACAAAGGTAGGGGAGGATTGGCACCAGCTGAGCATCACCACGTGCCTGGCCCTGTGCTAGCGGCAGAAGATGGGGCTTAAGGAGTTCATAGGCTGCTGGGGTTACAGGCATGGAAATAAATGAGTGTAGTGAAGTTCTGGGAGTGGTCTGATAAGATCTAGATGAAATATGGTAGGCATGGGGTGCCACCATTAAAAAAGGGGTCTGTTTTCACCCAGGAGGTCCATGAAAGTCTTTACAAAAGGAGAAATTCTTTGAGTTTGTTTATTCGAGGCAAAATTCATATAGTACAAAATTAACCCTTTTAAGGTGAGTAGTCCAGTGGCATTTAGTACATTCACAGTTTTGTGCAATCATCACCTTATCTAATTCCAAAACATTTTCCTCACCCCACAAGGAAATCTATTCCAATTAAGTCATTGCTTAATTCATCCACACGCTAGGTATCAGGACTTCATTCCTTTTAATGTTTAGATAATACAGGAGGTGATTCTTCAGCTAATTTTGAAAAATGAGGAAGTATTACATGTGCAATCCAGGAGACAAAGGGAAAATGGCACTCCGGTGGTGGGGGTGGCATTGGCAAACTCATGGAAGCATGAACCATGAGGTCAGCATGGCAGGGTCGTGGAGGGTCGAGAGGTAAAGCCGGGAAGGCAGACAGGGTCTGGCCTGCTAACGGGTTTGGGGCATTATGCTTAGGTAATGGGAGCCATGGCAGGCAATCGAGGGTGTGAGATGGCCGGGTCTGGATTTTAGAAAACATGTTGTATCCGCAGCATGGACCACTGGAGCGGGGAGACCAGTTAGGCAGCTACTGGGAGGGACAGGGCCAAGGCAGGAGCTGAGGAACACAGAGGGAGACTGGCCATAAATTCGTTAATCAGGCAAACCTAACAGCTTGGCCATTCACCCTGCATGTGAAAGTGGCAGATATGCAGGAGTGCAGGTGAGGAGCTGGGAGGAGCTGGCTTGGTGTGTGGCAATGCGGGGAGATGCAGCGTTCTGCTGTGGGACTGCTAGGTTTTAGGGTTCTGAGGGTCATCTAGGTGGACCCTTCTGGCAACAACTGGGTGGTATACAGGTCTGGGTCAGGACAGGAGTCTGGGCTGAAAAGAGTTTCGAATCTTGCTTCCTTTATTCCTTACAGTGCCTCAAAAAGTGTATGTTATTCCCATTCGACAGCTGGGAAAATGGAAACTCAGAGAGAGGAAGCCACACTCTCAGTCACACCACTAATAAGTAGCAGAGCCAGGGCTCAAACCCATCCTTGACTGATTCCAATGCCTCAGGGCTTTTCATTAAACCAAGCAGCCTTTTAAATTCTCTCACTGCATCTTCCTTTCTACTCTCAATCCTAAATCCACTCAGCATCTCCAAGGGAAAAGGAATATGGGCCTGAATGGACCACAGAGCAGTAATTCTGCCATCTTGATATTTACCTGCAGTGGGTAAGGGGTAGAGAAAGGAGAAAAAGGCCGGAGACACTGTTTTCCCAGTAAACACTTCGAATTTCCAAGGATGCACTGGAGAAGCACTGAACCTGAATTAGACCCCAGGGTCTCCAGTATGAAGCCGCCACTGATAAGGTAACCAGGGAGATGACCCCAAGGTGGAGAATCTGAACTGTTTTTTTTTTTTTTTTTTTTTTTTTAACACCACTTAAGTGCCTGCTCTGGCATCTCAAGGTAATGGCATTAGCTGAGTCCTCCCACATCACGTGGCCCAGCTTATGGTGCCGTGGTGGGTAGGAAGATGCAAATTAACAATTTTATGGGCAAATTTGGGGCTTTTGGAACCTTCTTAACTGGTAAGAATAAATCAGGCCCAGAGGCAAACAAAACTCAGGCCGAGTACAAAACTACCCAAAGAAAACAACTCAGGGAAGTGAGCAGATGTCACTGAAAGCAAGAGAAGCAATGGAGGAACTGTTATTTGAATGAAGCAAAAGCAGCGTCTTCTCAGTGTTTCTTTAAAAGAGTCCGGCTTGCATTCTCAAGGCCGAACAGCCCGCACTGCTGAGGGACAGGCCTGGAGTGGTATCAGGTTGTTGCTGAACTTTGGTCTGAATTATTCAATGTGACTCTGCTATCCTTTTTAGCAGAAAGCCTGATGTCCAGGGTCATTCGGCATCACGGGCTCCAAACTGGGACCTCTGTGCGATGTCCCCTGCTTTTTATCTTCACCAACCTCTCTCCTCCCAGCCCCACACACCACACCAGCCCGCACCATCAATGTCCCACTTCTCCATTCTCCTTACACAATAGCTGGATACAGTGTGCTCTCCTGTCCGAATGGGAGAAATACTGTACGGCTTTCTGCTCTCTCTGTGCTCATCGGGTGGTTAGAGAGCATGTGACTGCCAGCTTTTCAGGTTCCAGGTCCTTTACTTGGCATGGAGATACGGTGTTCTGCAGCCGGATAATGTGTGGCGAGGCACTCTGGAAACTGGTATCAAGCATATTGTAGTTCTCTTTGCTACAATTACATTTTATGTCTCCATGAAAGCAGACTTCGTGACACAAGAAAAATGAGAAGGCAGAATTCTCACTTATTGAAAAAATTCTTATTATCCTCAGGTAGTATAAATCGATTATTTTTGCCTACATAGTATTCGTTTTTCCCCCTCCTAGTAATGCACAACTTTAGAGGGGGAAGGGATACTTCTCTGCCACCAGTCCCGATTCCAAATTGGGCACACAACAAGGCTTGGTCATGCTGTGTATTCTATTTTCTTGGACAGAGGGATTGTGTCAGAAAAGGGCAGGTGACATAAGGTAGATGAACCATCAATTCTGTTGAAACTATACAGGAAGAAATATTCTTTCCCCATGGCAATCGCTATCCATAAGCTTTGTGTCAGCTTAGAGCTGCTGGGGGCTACATGTGAGAAATGGAACCAAGATAAGAGAGAAGGCTAAATTCTGAAGATATAATTTGCAATCCTGGAACCAATTATGCCTGAAACCCATCTATGGCTTGACTGTTCTGTTACAGGAGCCAGTGTGAGTTGGGTTTCTGCTCTTACAGGCAAGAGTCCTAATTAATACAACCTAGTACAGTGCTTTGCACCAAAGAGGCATAAGAAGTTATCTCCTCACTCAATCTATTAGCAAATCTGATAGTGGATCAGATTAGTGTATCTGCCTGCAAAATAGATCCCAAATCCTGCCAACTTCTCATCACCTCCACTGCTGCCATCAAAGTCCAAGCCACCAGGATCTCTCACCTAAACAACTGTGAAAGTCTCCTGCTTGGTCTCACTGTTTCCCTCTTATCTTTCTACAGCCTATTCTCCACTTAGCAGGCTGGCAGAATTATTCCTTTAACACCTAATTCAGACCGTGTCACTCTTCTGCTTGGAACCATTCAATCAAAGTGGGCTCCCATTCCACTTTGGATAAAACCCAAACACTTTCCGCAACCTGTAGGGCCCCATCATGGCCTGTGAGGCCTCGCAGATCTGGCCCAGCTCCCTCTCTGACCCACCTTCCATCACTTTTGTCCTTGCTCACTCAGCCCTGGCCATGCTGGCCTTGCTTATATCATGTCCATTCTCACGTTAGGAACTTTGCACTTGTTCCTTCCTCCATGTAGAGTCTTCTTCCCCCAGTATCTTCCTGGATCCCTCTCTTTGTTCAAATTTTATCTCCTTGAGGCCCCTCCTTGACTATCGCATTGAAAGCACCTCTTCAAACCTATCTACCTCCCAGCCTTACTTTTCTCTGTAGCACTCTCTATTACCTGACATTACATTATATATATTTTTTCTTTGTACTTTGTCTTCCCCACTAGAGTATAAGTTCCATAAGGCCAAGGACACTGTCTCTTGTTCACTGCTGTAGCTCAGTGTCCGGAAGAGTGCCTGGCACATCATAGGTGCTCAGTAAGTATTTGTCGAGAGCCTGAGTAAATGCTAACTATGTAATTAATGGCCTTGGGCAAATGGAGGCCTCTCTGGTCCATCAGTTTCTCTATCTGCACAATGAAGAGATTGGATGAGATCCATGGTCTTCAAAGATCAGCTCCCCTCTAGGCTGAAGTGGAAGGTACAGGGAATACTTGGAGCCTACTTCCCTGCTTTGACTGAGCAGCTCAACTTTTATTTCTGTATAGTGGGGTTCCAGAGAAGAAATAAAGTGGATCCCTGTCAAAGGTGGCTTATATCGTTTTCTGAACAATTCAGTGCTAGGCCTAGAAATGCATGATTTCCTTTTCTGTGAAGCATTTCAGCACTTTTTATATTTTCTCTTAGCAGAAGAGCTTTGCAGGCTTTTTCTTTTTGCCTTAAATTCTAAGAAAGTCTAAGCAGATTCTCTTTCTCGTCATTAAAGAGGCACAAAGTGGGTGCTCCCTTCTGGTACCAATATATTATCTGGTCAGTATGTGCCATCCCTCTCAGCTGTGGAAGGTCCCAGCAGAGAAGTCCAGGTGCTGTGGGTATTTAAAGGAAATCCCTTCTGTCTGCTTCACTTAGTAACAGATCTCTCCTTTTTCTTTACCTCATGCAATTTGGAGAAAGTGGCAACTCGCTCTAAAACTACAGAGATATTAAGTTTAAACAGGAAGAGAAAAAACAATCCATGTATGAGGCTAATTAAAAAGCCTCTCAGTAGGACTGTGTTTTTTGCCTATTCTTGCACCTTCTCTTGGAGACAAAATTTTTCTCTATAGACTCAGCACATTGAGAAATGTACATGGAAAAAGAAAAGCCTTAGACAATAATCCTTCAGTAGACTTCCTCTCTCTGAAACCTCTCTACTCTTTTACAACAGCTTAGAAAGTTGGTAGAAGAGATAGGAAAACTTGGAACCAAGGCTTGTGTCAGCTGAATAGTAATGATTCAGGCAGCTCCCTTGGAAAATATCTACATTTAGGGGCAGGAAGCAAAAAAGAAAGCAGGAGACAGAAGGAAGCAGTGGAATGGGGAAGTGTCCTCTACAAACTTAAAGTCAATACTCAGCTGGGTTTTTTAATCCCCAGGATGTAGAAAAGCTTCTGAAAGTGAGAGTCGGGTAACCTGCCTGAGTCCCACAACTAAGGCAGTGATGAGCTGTGATTCTAATCCAGGCCTGAAGTCAGGGTTCTTTCCAGCACAATGTGCTGCCTCCCAGGAGATCTAGTAACATATCAAAGAAGCCAAATGATATGGTTTGGCTGTGTCCCCACCCAAATCTCATCTTGAATTGTAGCTCCCATAATCCCTACATGTCATGGGAGGGATCTGGTGGGAGGTAACTGAATCATGGGGGGTGGGTTTTACCCATGCATGATAGTGAATAAGTCTCGTGTGATCTGATGGTTTTATAAAGGGCAGTTCTCCTGCACATGCTCTCTTGCCTGCTGCCGTGTAAGTTGTACCTTTGCTCTTCCTTCGCTTTCCGCCATGATTGTGAGGCCTCCCCAGCCATGTGGAACTGTGAGTCCATTAAACCTCATTTTCTTTATAAATTACACAGTCTCAGGTATTTCTTCATAGCAGTATGAAAATGGACTAATACACCAAGAATGCAGAAAGGTTTAGGAGAGATGGTGTGGTCAACTCTCAAGTGGATCAGAAAGATCAAGAAGGACATCATCAGAAATCCCCCCACTGGATGTATAAACTGAGGTCCCTGAGAGAGCAGTTTCAGTGGAGGAATGAGGACCCTCACCTTGGGTTTGACTCTCATGTTGGGGAAAAAGGTGCCGGGCCATCTTTCCAATGCGCACATCTGCTGAAAACTCTCCATTGGTTCCCCACTGCCAACCTCTCAACTTGGCCTACAAGGTCTTCTAGTGACTCTTCCACCACCATTTCCTTTTTCATTCCTCAAACATCACACTTGATCCATATCACTCACCTGGGCTTTCCCAGGTCACAATGCTGTGTTTGGCATTGGTTCATGCTGCTCCCTCTGCTAGGCATGCTCTTCACCTAACTCTGGTTCTTGTGGCATGTGTGTAAGAAAGCTGTCTGAAGCTTCGAATCAAGGTTAGCAAGTCTGGGCTGAAGTTAATGATGAGGGCTATCATGTAAATAACTAACATTCATTGAATACTTCCTATGTGCTAGAGCCAGGTCTAAGTATTCTTCCTGTATTAACTCATTCCATCCTAATAACCATCCTATGTGGTACGGTGCCATTATTTTATAGGTGAGAAGCCAAGGCACAGAGGGGTTAAGCAGCTGGGGGTAACAGGAGACAGAGAGCGATCGTAGAGTTGTCCAAGCGGTTGTCTCAGAGGAGGTAGCATTTACCCTGAAGACCTGAATGAGGAAAGTGAAGTGGTCATGGGAATATTAGGGGTTGGAGAGAACGATCCAAGCAGATCAAACAGCAACTGCAAACATCCAGAGACCGGAATCAATTGACTGGTCCTGGGAGGGTCCGGAGAGGCACGTAGATGCCAGATCATGGAAGGCTTCTCAGGCCATGAAAAGGAGTCTGGACTTATTCTAAGTGTTTCCACTTGCATAGACCAAGCAGATCAATGCCTGGAGGGGTAGGATGCAAGAGGGGAAGGTCACAGAACAAACGTGTCTCCCTCATAGGCCATAGGCACTGCGCACAGCCATGTGGGCCTCATTCCACCCAGCTGGCTCCCCTGGACTCTGCTGTGAATGGGCCCCCTGGCCCATCGTGTGATCGTGTGAGTTGATACTACTTAATAAACTCTCCCGGGGGTATGCAACCTCATGACCCTGATCACCAGATCTCAAGTCTATTTCTGAGAGCAAGCATTCTCAAGGTGTTTGTTTCTTAATTAAATTCCAGCAACCTGCTCCTTTGAATTGCATTAAATTATCAGGCCATCTGCTACCTGGGCAAGCAGGGATACTTGAAAAAAATCCTAGGGAAGCTACTGGACTTTCATGGGGGTAAGACTGAGGACAGGGAGCCCTCAGCAGATTTTGAGTTACACAAGATGGGATTTGGGGAAAGATTTTAAAGCAAGTCTTACTGTTTTGTTTTTTAAGTTGGAAAACTGCTCTAAATCAACCCCATCAAACTGTAACTGAATATCTGAGTCTTAGAGAACTGTAGGGTCTTGCTCAAGGTCACCTAAGAGAACTGCAAAGAAGGGACAGGCACTCCTGCCAGCTCTGTGTCAGACCAGCTCTCTTCTCGGATGCCCAGTTTCTGGGCTGCAACATGCTGCTGTTCTCACAATGCTCACAGCCCTGCCGTCTGTGGAACACCTACTGTGTGGTGGATAAGAAGTGTCCTTGTCAATTCCAAATGCTGAGAAAAGACCACAGTGGCTAGGCTGGGTGGGCTGGGGCTGGGGTGAGGACAGGATGCAGGTCTAGCTTGACTTCTAAGAACCAGTTTGTATTAGTCAGGGTTCTCTAGAGGAACAGAACTAATAGGATAGATGTATATATAAAGGGGAGTTTATTAAGTAGTATCAACTCACACAATCACAGGGTCCCACAATAAGCCATCTGCAAGCTGTGGGGCAAGGAAGCCAGTCGGAGTCCTAAAGCTGAAGAACTTAGATTCCAATATTCAAGGGCAGGAAGCATCCAGCACGGGAGAAAGATATAGGCTGGGAGGCTAAGCCAGTCTAACCTTTTCAGGGTTTCTGCCGGCTTTATATTCTGGCCACACTGGCAGCTGATTAGATGGTGCCCACCCAGATTAAGAGTGGGTCTGCCTTTCCCAGCCCACTGACTCAAATGTTAATCTTTGGCAACACCCTCACAGACACACCCAGGATCATTACTTTGCATCCTTCAATCCAATCAAGTTGATATTCGGTATTAACCATCACACAGCTGTCAGTTTCCTCTGTCCCCAAAATTGCCAGGAAGATATATTGGAATAAGCTGAGAAACTTTCTAAAATTGCCTCCAAACTCTTCCCTACTGGTGGGGCCATGGGTCATTCTCTATCTGTAGGAAAACTGGGCTTTGCAGAGTTGCTGGGCACTCCCATCACTGAGTAGACCTCAGATGTACACAGGAATTAAACAGGTTCTGCAGACTATATCAGAAGGGGCGTGGGACTTAGCTCATCAGGGGATGCAGTGTGAGCTGAGCATGATGTCTAAGCACAGGGCGGACACTGAGTAAATGAGACTATCTGCTGTTGAGGGTGCACACACTACGCACGGACACTGAAAGAGTCTTCTACTTATTCTCCCTACGGGATACATAGTAGAAGCATCTCCATTTTACAGCAAAAACCACCAAAGCACAGAGAGGTTGAATACCTTGCCTAAGGTTGTTTGGTGGGCTAAATGGTGGCCAAAGTCCCATTTAAGGGACTTGGGAGATGTAGTCAAGGATCTTGAGATGACATCACCCTGGATTACTCAGGGGAATTATAAGGATACTGTCCAATGACAAGTGTCCTTCTAAGAGACAGAAGAGGAGAAGGCAGATAAGAAACAGAGACAGAGACTGGGGTGATGAGGCCATACGTCAAGCTGGAAGAGGTGAGGAAAGATCCACAGCCTTCAGAGAAGTTTCTGCTATGCTGAGCCACCCAGTTTGTGGTATTTTGTTATGGCAGCTCTAGGATACTAACGCAGGTCCCAAGGCCAGCTGGTGGCAGACTTGGTTCTGTTTGACTCCAAAGGTTGTACTTTTAACCAATGAATGAGTGGACCTATGCTTGGATGAATGAATGAGGAAACCTCGTTTCAACACAACACCATCAATATTGTTTCGATAACAGGATATGAAAGAGGAAGATCCAGGCAGGGAAAATTCAATTGCTAATTTCCTTGCCTTCAGTTGTCAAATGTGATCCTCTTTATTTTGCCTGTTTATTTGTCACTAGGGATGCTGTGCTCAACAGAAAGGGAAGAAGGGAGCAACTCCCCACCTTGCATTAAGAGGACATGGGGTGGCTCAGGCCTATAATCCTATTGCTTTGGGAGGCCGAAGTAGAAGGATTACTTGAGGCCAGGAGCTTGAGACCAGCCTGGACAACATAGTGAGACCCTATGTCTACAAAACATTTTTTAAAAATTATCTGTAGTCACAGCTATTTGGGAGGCTGAGGCAGTAGGACCACTTGATTGTGCCACTGCACTCTAGCCTGGGTGACAGCCTGTCTCTTAAAAACAAAACAAAACAAAACACAGAGGACATGGTGTGAAAATAGGATGGAAAACCGCCAGGGCCAGGCAACCAACTGCTTTCTAGTTCAACTATAAGTGGGTTACTCCTGGAAAGAGAAGAAATAAGACAGGGAGGTGATGGGGGTTCTTAACAAACATACCTAACTAGGCATCCAAATAGTTGAACCATTTATTCTTCAAAGGTCACAGGGCTTCAAGGGTTCATCCTCCTTTCTGCTTTCCCCCTACCCTCTCAGAGCAAAGGAGTGGGTGCAGGACCTTCTGGGCAGAGGAAGGACCAGCTAGCTGGATTTCCAGAAACTGCTAACAGAAATAATTTGAGTTCAGTTCCTGGCAGGTGCTCAATAATAGGAACGAAGACTGTACGTGTTCGATACCTCTCTATCTAGGTGCCAGGTTGTGATGCTTCAAAATTGCACAAGAAATGGAAGGAAATATGGAAGAGCCTCCTTTCTCCTTCAACAAACACATCTGGCACCTTTCCTCAGATTCTGGGCTCCATCATGACATGTGGGCAAGCATTTCTCCAGGCTGCGTTCACCTTCTGAGGTTCCTGACCACAGACTTCTCTCATTTGCAGCTGCGCCTGCCTGAATTATTTCAGACTCCAGAATTTTCCCAACCTCCCATTACTGGCTGGCTGTGAAACAGAGCGTAAAATGCCAGTCACTTTTTTTTTCTTTCAAATTCCATAGTCATCTGACAACGTAACAGATTTCAGACTCAAACTGTCAGAGTGTGGGCTCAAACCACTCTCACCAGCCCCTGAAGAATGAGGCGGCATGGCATGACGCAAAGAACCTTGAACTCAGAGTCATATAGGTGGGGGGGATCAAATTCTAGCTTTACCACTAACTGACAGCCAGGCCTAGACAAGTGTTCTCATCCCTCTGAATCTCAGTATGTGCTTTTGGTTTTTGGGGTTTTTTTGGGGGGTTGAGACAGAGTCTCGCTCTGTCACCCAGGCTGGAGTGCAGTGGCCATCTTGGCTCACTGCAAACTCTGCCTCCTGGGTTCACGCCATTCTCCTGCCTCAGCCTCCTGAGTAGCTGGGACTACAGGCACCCGCCACCACGCCCGGCTAATTTTTTTTTTTTTTTTTTTTAAGTAGAGACGGGGTTTCACCGTGTTAGCCAGGATGGTCTCAATCTCCTGACATCGTGATCTGCCCACCTCGGCCTCCCAAAGTGCTGGGATTACAGGCGTGAGCCACCGCACCCGACCCAGTTTGTGTTTTTATCCAAAAAATAGTTAACACAGCTCTTCCTCTATAGTGGGCACTGTTCTTCTCTGCTGGAGGAGACAGAGCATGAACAAATCAACAAGAAAAATACCAGACGGCGGTAAGCGCTACTCAGATAATTAAAATGGGTGATGTCTGAGTCAGTGGGTGTGAGTCAGTGGTGATGTCTGATATCAGCTTTACGTGGAGTGGCAATGGAAGGTCCTTCTGAAGAGGCAACAGTGAAAATAAGACCAGCGTGACCAGGAGAAGCCAGCAATGCGAAAACAGGAGGATGAGCATTCTAAGTGGAGGAAACAGCTTGTGCGTGTCCCAAAGTCTGGGCTGCACTTGGAAATTCAGATGGAAGCTGTGAGGTGGGAGTGTAGTCTGTGTGGGATAAGGTGGTGATCAGGTCCTGCACAGTGGCTCACGCCTATAATCCCAGCACTTTGGGAAGCCAAGGCAGGTGCATCACTTGAGGTCAGGAGTTTGAGATCAGCCTGGCCAACATGGCAAAAACTCGTGTCTACTAAAAACACAAAAATTAGCCAGGCATGGTGGTTTGCGCCTGTAATCCCAGCTACTTGGGAGGCTGAGGCATGAGAATCGCTTTAACCCAGGAGGTCGAGGTTGCAGTGAGCTGAGATTGTGCCACTGCACTCCAGACTGGGTGATAGAGTGAGACTCTGTCTCAAAAAAAAAAAAAGGTAGGGTGGGGGATGGCGAAAAAAAGATGATGCTGGAGAAAGGCAGAGACCGGATGCAGTGTGACCTCAAACTGGGGTGCAAATGATGATCGACTGCATGCAGGAAATAAATATCCAAATGTCTCCCCACCTTTATTTCTGACTCTGAATGTTTAAGAAGGAAATTAAACTCAATTAATGTTACTATGTTATTTTCAGTAATATGTCTTTAATTTCCAAATGATTATGCTTATCATGAGGGTGCTCAGGTTTTCTGGGTAGGGGTAAAAGTTTAGACATCAGTAATGCAGGGCTTTGTAAGAAAGTGAGGAATGGGAGGTGAAGCCTTCAGACAGTTTTAAGTAGGGGAATGACAGGAGCTGACTGATATTTTTAAAGCATCACTTTTTGTAGAATGGCACTAACATCCCCAGTCCATATGATCCACACAGTGTATTAGGAGCCCCTCCTAGGATAATACAATTGACGCTGTTTTTATTGCATACAGAAATGCTGTGTGACCAAAAAAGTATTGGAACCATTACTAATTAGCAAATTATCCCTGAGATTCTAATCAGTCTAAAAATAAATTCATGTTCGTTTGCAGTAAAAAATTAGATGAGTCTCTAAATTTCACATCGCCTGTCCTCACCTCGTCTTACTGAAACATACTCTCTCCATATTTCGTATGACCTTCCTTTCCTAGCTATGCCTTCTTTTCTCTTGTGTGCCCCAGATGCCCGGGCTGAGAAAATAAAGTATTTCGCCTTTTAGGAATCCACCATGTACATTTCATTGTGTATTGAAAGCCCTGAGAAGTTCTGCAATTTAAAAAGCCAGTTTAGCTTTGTCTAACCTAGTGCCTTTCAACATCGCCACACATTAGAATTACCTGGGGAGTTTTACAAACGACTTATTCCTGAGTCCTGCCCCTAAGAGGGACTCAGCATTGCCTGGGCAGGAGTTGTCAAAGCTTCTCAGGTGATGCTAATGTGAAGCCACCATGGGAATCACTCCTTTAACTCAACAGTTCCTAAACTTATAAAACAACCTTCAACAATCTCTGTTAAAAATGTTCCAAACAGTTTTTTTTTTCTTTTTTTTTTTACATAACACCTCCTCATGCCCTCATGGAACTCAGCTGGGGTTCTACGGAACAACGTTCATCACTTCTTTCATAAACAGCATTGCCATTTGGTGGGTGTTACACACAAATGCTCCCCTTTGCTGCCTCTTTCAATCTTGCAGGACTAGAGTGTCCTGCTTGGATGAATAATATCCACCAGTAAGCGCAAAGGTGCAGGCGTCTGAACTTAGCTCAGGCGGTGAGCTGTGTGGCCTTGGGCAAGCTACTTAACTTGCCAAACTTCAGCTTCCTCATCTGCATCTTAGCCCTCATGGACTAAGGTGGCAGTCCCCAAATTTCAGTGCATATTAAAATCAGTTGGGGATTTTAAGGAAGTGCCATTTCCCAGTTGCAACCCCAGACATGTTGCATCTGGAGCTCCAGGGTTGTGGCCTGGGAAATCAGAAGTTTTAGCAGGTCCTTCCCATGATTCTGATGATCCTGTGAGTTTGGGGACTATCAAATGAGGTAATCCAGACACTAGATGGGTAGGGTAGAAGGGGCAACCAATTGGAAGTGAGATCTTTCAATTCAAAGTTCCTTTAATTCAGTGGTTTCTTACCTTCCTGCCACCTCACCCCACTGCCCACAGCAAGAGCACCCTAATTAGGCAGGGTACACTAGGCAGGCACTAGGCTTCGAGTTGACTGGGTGGTCAGGGAAGGGCATGTCTTCATTGATCTTTGTGTCACCTGGCACAGCCCTTATCTCCTGGGGCCCCAGTGTTCTGATCTGTGAAATAAGAAAATGATCTCTAAGGCCCACACTCAAACCTCTTATGTTTCTGTGTTCCTCCATTAGTACAATTTCATGAACAGCATTGCCATTTGGTGGACGTTATGCAGAAATGGCTCCCCTTCACTGCCTCTTTCAATCTTGCAGGACTAACGTGTCCTGCTTGGATGAATAATATCCAACAGTAAGCGTGAAGGCACAGGCGTCTGAGCTTGGCTCAGGCTGTGAGCTGTGGGGCCTTGGGCAAGCTACTTGAACTTGCCAAACTTGAGAATCCTCATCTGCAAGATGAGAAGAATTGTATTATGTTCACCACATGGGCTGTTGCAGGAATAAAATGAAGGGTTGTATATACAGTACTAGCACAGTCTCTGGTACTCGTTAAGAGCTCAATAAATGTCTGTTGTTGATAGCAGCATTAAAGTAGAGTAATAGAGGGCCACCCTATAAACACTGTCAATTGCTGTAATAAGATCCACAATTCCTAAACAACACTGCAGTTGCTCATCCTTCAGGGTGAGTCAGGGTTTGCTGGGGGCCCTGGCATCCTTGAAGCAGGAATAAACATTCTTGGCTCAAAATGAGTCATTGTTCTATGGCTCTGGTGCCAAAGGCCACAAAAGGACTTGCTCTCAGTCCCCAGAACCACCGGTCTGAGTATGGCTAGATGTGGCTCAGCAAATCATAAACCATGACATCCACTAATCAGAGAGATAGATCAAGCCGCAGCTGGAATTTGGAGAGCTCCCAGGGCATAGACGGAGAGCTCAAGGTAAAACTTACCCCACTGGGCACAGGTATTCAGTCCTGCAAGGCAAGGGAAATGGTGAGGAGAAGCCACTTGGCATAAACCTGTATAGCTCATGAGGCCCTTGGGCTCGCAGGCCACAAAATCAGACATGGCAGCGCAGAGGGTTCACAGTCCTCCTGCTATGAGGGAACGGAGAGTCAGAGAAATAGTGAGGGACCTCGCCAAGGTGCCACACCCTGCCAGTTGAAGATGATGAAGGAAAAAAGAGGACACTAATATTTATTGAGAACTACAGAATATCCCACATTCATTCTGGCAGTTTGAGTGCCAGACACCGCACTTATAGGTGCCTTACATAAATTACAGCATTTGATTCACATAATACCCAAACAAGGTAAATATGAATGTCTACACATAGGAGACAATCAATGCTTGAGCAAGCAGCCAAGGAATTGAATTGTAAGTTGTCTTTCATTTCAATTAATTAATTAATTTTTTTTTTTTTTTGGAGCGGGGAGACGGAGTCTCGCTCTGTCGCCAGGCTGGGGTGCAATGGCGTAATTTCAGCTCACTGCAACCTCTGCCTCCCGGGTTCAAGTGATTCTTGTGCCTCAGCCTCTCAAGTAGCTGGAATTACAGGCACATGCCACCACGCCCAGATACTTTTTGTATTTTTAGTAGCGATGGGGTTTTGCCATGTTGGCCAGGGTGGTCTCAAACTCCTGACCTCAAGTGATCTGCCCACCTTAGGCTCCCAAAGTGTTGGGATTACAGGCAGAAGCTACCAAGCCTGACCTCAATTAATGTAAATATTGGTAACTACATGTGGCTAGTGGCTGTTGTACTGGATAGCACAGCTCTAGATGTTGTCTGCAGGTAATTTCATCCATGCTCAGAGCTTCATTCTCCGTCTATAACTTGAGAGCTCCCCAAATTCCACCCGCAGCTTGATTTATCCAACTATTTGATTAGCATCTCTTTTAGCAAAAGCACCTTAAATTCAGCTAGCCTAGTATGAAACCCATGACATGCTTCCTTAAACCCCATTCTCCTCCACTCTCCCCCTTTCCCAGTAAGGGCACTTCCATTCACCCAGTGCCTCAGTAACCCTTGTCCCTTCTCTTTCTCCTTCCAGTCCTTCACTATGTCTTATTGAATTCAGTCCTCAAAATCTGTCCAAGTCCTCCCCATCTCCACTGCCACTGCCTTGGTCCAGTCCACGGCTATTCCCTCCCCTTATACAGCCTCTTAACTCGCCTACACATTTCACTGCAGAAACTCTATTTCCTTCACCAAGTCAGAATCCTGCAGCCTAAGGTTTTTACAAATGCAAACCATGGTGAGTCCTTCCCTTCCTGTATCCCCCAGCATCCTCTGCTCTCAGGACAAGACTGGGATGCTTGGATTCTTCTCTCCCTCTCCACCCACTGTCCCCTTAACTCTGCTCCCTCCTACCGCAACCCACTTCAGCTCCTAAACACACCACACAGCCATCTGACCCAGCAGGTTGTACTTTTTCCTCTGTCTAGAACCCACTCTGCTCCCCTTCTTTAGCATAGCTGATTTTTTTTTTTTTTTTAACAACTCTGGTCATTTATTTACTTGCTTACAAAGTTTGCGTGCTGGACGTGTCTGCAGGTGCCCTGAGTGGCTCTCATTCAGGATCTCTCATACAGTTGCAATCACATAGTGGCTGGGCCGATGTCCTCTGGAAGGCATCCTCACTCTTACTGCTGGCAGGTGATGCTGCAACCTCAGCTGGGCCAGGGCTGCATGGGTATGCAACGTGTTCAGTTGCTGAAGGCACTACGTTTAGAAAGGCTCTATGGTTGATTTAATGCTCTGTTGTCACCATTTTGAGAATCTTAATAATTATTTTTAAACAAGAGGCCCTATATTTTCTTTTCTTTTCTTTTTTTTTTTGGATATAGTGTGCTTTCTTTTTTAAAATTTTTATTTTATTTTAACTTCTGGGATACATGTACAGAATGTGCAGGTTTGTTACGTAGGTAAACATGCGCCATGGTGCTTTGCTGCACCCATCAACCCATCACCTAGGTATTAAGTCCTGAATGCATCAGCTCTTTATCCTGATGCTCTCCCTCCCCACAGACCCCTGACAAGCCCCAGTGTGTGTTGTTCCCCTCCCTGTGTCCATGTGTTCTCATTGTTCAGCTCCACTTATAAGTGAGAACATATGGTGTTTGGTTTTCTGTTCCTGTGTTAGTTTGCTGAGGATAATGGCTTCCAGCTCCATCCATGTCCCCGCAAAGGACATGATCTCATTCCTTTTTGTGGTTGCATAGTATTCCATGGCGTATATATTCACTATTCGCTAGTGTGAACAGTGCTGCAATGCACATACATGTGCGTGTATCTTTCTATTCCTTTGGGTATATACCCAGTAATGGGGCTGCTGGGTCAAATGGTATTTCTCGTTCTAGATCTTTGAGAAATAGCCACACTGTCTTCCACAATGGTTGAACTAATTCACATTCCCACCAACAGTGTAAAAGCGTTCCTATTTCTCCACCGGAGAGGCCCTATATTTTCATTGTGCACTGGAGCCTGCAAACTACATAGCTGGTCCTGACTGAGGCTGTTGGCCACAACACCTACACATGGCCTTCCACGGGGCCTGCACTCTCTCACAGCGTGACAGCTGGGCTCCAGGTGCAAGAGCTTCCAGAAAGAGAGAGGGAGAGAAGCAGAGAGACAGAGAGACAGAAGAGAGGGAAGGAGAGAGAGAAATATAGCTTAGCTGACTCTTCTTTAGAGATACACTCAGAAGTCCCTTGCTGGGGGAAGCCTTCCCAGGACCCACAGTTTCCCTAGCCATATGCCCTTAGGGCATTATGTTCCTTTCTAGCAGCTCTGTACTTTTTCGGGGGGTGGACTACAAAGCCCATGAGGAAGAACCCTGGGTCTTGCTCACCACTGTGCCCCTGGCACCCAGCACAGCATCTGGTGCAGGATTCAATCTCAGTTAACACTTGCTGAATAGATGGATGAATAAAAAGTCACTGAGTCCGGAGTAAATAGGACTTGAACCCCAGACCGCCTGACTCTGAGCCTCATGCTCTTTCCCCAAGGCAGGGAAGCCAGGGGCGGTCTCAAGACACCAAAGTCCAGTGCCAGGTTCCAAGGCTGGCTTTGCTGCTTAGGAGCCTCCGGACCCTCATTACACTTATCTGTACAATGGAAATCACAGATTTATGTAAGACAAAAGAAAATATATGTGTAAAACACTTAGAAGAGTATCTGATAGTAAGCGCTTAGTAAATGTTAGCTATTCCTAACTCTCCCTAAATCTAGCCCAGCTCCCCTTCCCTGCCCCTACTGTCTTCCCAGAGGTGAGCCAACTCTTGACACCCACAGTCAAAAAGCTCCCCAATCACACTGAGTGTTTAAACCATTTCCTGACAATCTTTAAATTTGCAAATTGGAAATGTCAACGTTCATCTTGAATGAGCCCGATAAGGATGGGACAGCAGCCCACAGGGCTGTGGATTTTAATAAAAGAAAAATAACCAACAATATCAATTTTTTAAAAAGCACCTGATGTACATTTTCCAAATTACTTCTCTTCGCCTTTCTCTTCTTTATGTGCATTGCAGTTAAATTACCTTTCTCAGAAAATCTCGGCCACACAGAGCACGCCTGTCTCCTCACAAAGCTGCACACATTTTTAGCATCCGCTTGGGGTTTTATTGTAGAGAATACAATACACGGCAAGAGACCGTTTATCATATTTGGTTGGCTTGCCCCTCATTTTTCCAGCTGTCAGTTTTATTTATTTTGTTGCAAGGACAGGTTTGACGTGGAGATCGGGGTTTGGGGGGAAGCATTCCAGGACTTCGCAGCCCAGCCTTCCTGCACCCATCCTCCATCATTGTACAACATTCCTGGGAGCAAAATCCCATACTATATCACCAGGCATAGAAGGGAGAAATCTGGAACAGCAATCCTAGGAGAGCTGGTAGAGCTGAAAATACAGAGGACCTCCCTGAATCACCGCCATCACCAGCTGCTTACAATGATCTTCTGGGGGTTCTCAGGAGGCCCAGTAGATCCTATTAGTGTCCCGAACTCTTCAGCCCTGCCTTCACTCACGTCTCTTGCCATGTGACTTTGCAGTCTTTCCACTAAAGGGGAACTATTTCTCTACCCTTTGACTTTGAGTTTGACCATGTGATTGCTTTTCTGATTACCAGCAGAATGAGGCAGAAATGATGGCACCTGCCCCAGCTCAAGCCTGACGAGCCCCTGCATGTTCACCATCTCACACTTCTGCAGCACCATGAGCAGCGTGTCCCCTGGTAGCTGTTGGACACATGTGGAGCAGATCTGAGCCCAAACCTCAGCAAGGGGCCAAGCCTTGTTGGATCTGTAGCTTGAAACACAGTGGCCCAGCTGAGCCTAGAATATTTCAGCTGCCTCACCTGACCCACAGATATGTAAGCAATTATAAATAGTGCTTTTAGCCACTGAGTTTCAGAGTGATCTGTCATGCAGCCAGAATACAGGAGAGGAGAAGCAGCATCCACTGCGTGCTAAGCACTGTGCCAGGTATTTTATATGCATTATCATATTGAAGCCTGCCAAACGTGGTGAGTTGGGGACTATTTTATGCCCATTTTACAGATAAGCAAACTGAGGCTCAGAGTGACTTGCCCGAGGTCATACAGGGGCAAGCACTGTTGTAAGTGCTTTACATGTATTAACTCACTGAATGCTCATGACAGCCCTGGGATGGGGGCAATGGTATTTTTAAAGATGAGGAAATAGGAAGGGAAAGATTAAGTGGCTTCTCCAAGGTCAAAAGCAGCCAGGTTGCAGGGGTAGAGTCGGGTTTCAAAGCCCAGGCTTCTCTGGCTCCAGAGCCCAAGCTCAGGGGACACCTAGAGGAACAGTAGGAGCTGAGGCTGGGGGAGTTTAGACTTTATACACCAGTGAGTCACAACTAGCGATAAGGATGGTAAGAATCAGAAAATCTCCTTTGTTTTTTTTTCAAAGCAACATCTGGAGATCCATGTTTATATTTTCCATTTTATTTATTTAATGTCTGGCTTCTCCCTGCTAGATTGTAAGCTCCATAAAGACAGGGATTTCTGCCTGTTTTGGTCACTGCCTTATCCCCAGAGCCTACAACAGTACCTGAGCAGGTGCTCATTAAGTAGAAGAGTGAATGAAGAAATGCTCCGTGAATATTGGCTGTGGGTTGGTTGACACCATCTCATGCTCTGAGCTCACTTGAGGAGCGTGCGTGGTGAGGTTCCTGGGCTCAACAGCAACCAGACTCCGAGACCCGGGACGGTGAGATTAACTCTTTAAGTAGAAAAAGTAGAGCATCATTGGTTTTTCCTTGTTTTGTTATTTATTTGTTTTAAGAGAGAGAGGGTTTCACTCTGTGGCACAGGCTGGAGTATAGTGGTGTGATCATAGCCCACTACAGTCTCAAACTCCTAGGCTCAAGCGATCCTCCCATCTCAGCCTCCCAAGTAGGTGGGACCACAGGCACATGCTGTCATACCTGGCTGACTGGGACATCTTTAAGGAGCAGCCTAGTAAGTAGCCAGCTCCATTTATGGGGTGCTTCTGGAGCCAGGCACTGTTCTAAGCACTTTGTATATGAAGTCATAATCTTTGCAACAACCGCATGGGACAGGTACTATCATAACCCTGGGCCCAACCTGTTTTACAGATGAGGAAAGTGATACCCAGACAAGTTAAGTGACTTATGCCCCAGCTAAGAGAAGTGGCAAAGCCAGAATTAGAACTCAGGAGTATGACTCAGCTCCACGTCACCACAACCCTACACTACCCCTCAAACAAACTAGAGGGGAGAAAGTACAGACTTTCCAAGGTAATCTGGTACAATGTCTTCATTTACAGATGGGAAAACTGAGGACACAGAGTAGAAGCATGATACCCAAGATGGAGCTGGTGAGGAGCAGAGTGGGGACCTACACTCAGGTCTGCAATCGCCTGACTCAATCCCTCTTTCATGCAGACGATGGGCCCTGGGGGGACAGGAAAGAGAAGAGGCCAATTGCACCAATCCTGGGTGGGAAGGCTTCCTTGGCTGGTGGCCATGCCAGGCCATGTGTCTGTTCAGCACAGCCCCCCCAGGGACTGGCTTCCCTTCCCAGCGTAAGCTGGCAGATCAGATGCCTGCTGCCAGGGCTCCAGCCCAGACTTGAGGATTTCCAAGTGTCTTCCATTCGATGCTTGGCAGGCAGGACAACCGCAGACAGCTGTGCCAGCACTGATCCCTTGCCTGCTCCACCACTCGGAGGGTGGTGCCTTCAGTAAGGATGAAGCTACAGAAAGGAGAAATGGGTATTGATCTAAAGTAAAATATAAGTCAATAAAAACAGTGACCATTTGACCATTTAATGACGGATTCTTGGATCCTTACCATGACCCTGATAGGTTGCTGTTACCATTATCCCTATTTAACGGATATGGGAACTCAATTGAAAAGCCAAGGTAACACTGCTCTAAGTGATAATCATAACCATTAACAGCACTCACAGTGGCCCGGCCACCATTTTGGTTGTGCAGTTTATGCACTGCTTACTTCTAGAGGGCGCCATTCACATAGACTTCACAATGACTAGTGCCCTCTAGAGTTAAGCAGTGTACAACCTGGCCTACTGTATGCCATGGTCCAGACAGGGGTGCCTCCCAAGGCTGGTGAATCAAACCATGCCTTGTCTACTTTACCCTAAGATCTGCTCACCAAAGCGGAGTGTTGCAAAAAGACAGCAGGGCCTTGGGTCTGCACCAACCTGGGTTTGTATCCTGGATCTGCTACCTCATACTGATGTGAGGCCTCTGGGGAGTCTTTAAACTTTGTCTCACTATGTTCATCTGCAAAACAGACAACATTAATAGTGCCTTCCCTGTAGCAGGCTATGAGGTTTCCACAAGCCAACACACATGAACAGTGTCTCAACACAGCTGGCATTTGGGACATAGTACCTACTATGATGAGTAAGGCCTGGAGTGGGGAGAGAGAGCCCTGACTGGGGCTGCTTCAGCCAGGGAAGAGGCTGTGCCATCCATCAGGGCAGGCTGTGACAGTGAAAAAGCACCTGCCTCGAACAAGCAGCAGAGCACCATTAATCATTGCTCCCCAAACCGGTAGAAAACCCGGGTATGCATCATTCCTGGAAGCCAGAGGAAGTCCCGGGAGAGCCAAATCCAGCAAGTCATTCGCAGATACTCCATTTTGGGGTGCTACATTTTTCAGAGTTGCTGTCAAAGGCAGTCTTGGACACACCCATCTCTAGTATGCATTTTAGAGACAGGCTGCAGTGCCAAGGAGGGGCTCCCAAGAGGTAATGCAGAGATGGCCCAGCCACCACACTCTCTTGAGGAGAGATCGAGTCTTTGTGGGGCCAGTTCCCCAAACTACAAGTTTTTCTGGCCCCTCTCCCCTTGCTCAAGAGAATATGCAGAGATTTTGCTGTGGAAGCAAGTTCTTTCAGATGGGACATGGATCATTAGAATAAAATCTGGTTGCTATCAATTCTGGCTTCTTCATAAGTTCTAAAGACTGCCAGGCATTTCACTGCGTCTCCTTTGTTTGTGTCATTTACTTCATCATCTTCTTTTTCTTTTTTTTTTTTTTTTTTTAGTTGGAGTCTCGCTGTGTTACCCAGGCTAGAGTGCAGTGGCGTGATCTCAGCTCACTACAACCTCTGCCTCCCGAGTTCAAGCAATTCTCCTGCCTCAGCCTCCCAAGTAGCTGGGGTTACAGGTGCCTGCCACCACGTCCAGCTAATTTTTGTATTTTTAGTAGAGATGGGGTTTCACCATGTTGACCAGGCTGTTCTCGAGCTCCTGACTTCAGGTGATCCACCTGCCTCTGCCTCCCAAAGTGCTGGGATTATAGGCGTGAGCCACCACACCCGGCCATGTGCCATTTACTTCTGATTTGGGTAGGGGGCCAGGAAAGGAGGGTCTCTTCCTGGCATTTTTAGAGTTCCCTAGGAAGTATGTGGCCCTTTGGAGAGGTGGACCCTCCAAACTTCATTGCCTGAAGTATTCCTCTGCCCTCTGGGATCTGTGACTTTCAGCCAAGCCTGACTGCAGACTGCTCCCTGACTATTTGGTCTGTGCTCCCAGACAGCTGTAAGTTTCTAAAAACAAAAATAGTGTATTGGTGGAAGCTTTTGTCAAGGATAAGGTGAATAACATTTATGAAGTGTACTGTCGACGCACAGTTTACAGACATGATCTCATTTTATTCTCCCTACAGCCCTAGGAAGTATCACTATGCATCTGTAGGCCCATTGTGGGAAGAGTAAACTGAGGCTCACAGGAGTGGTGAAGGCACTCCCTGGGCTGAGGTAGCTGATAGGGAGGTGTAGTCGCTGGTAGGAAGCTGTAGCACCCATCTGCCAAGCTTCCTGTGGATTCTGGAAATAGAGCCCAGTGAAACAACCCACTACATTTTCAGTCTGTGTCATTCCAGGCATAGGGATATTAGAATGAAGAATGCCTTATGCAAGTTCAGGTCTGCCACTAATGGGCCATGGGCGATATGCACATTTCTCTGCCCTTACCAAGCCTTGGTTTGTTCATCTGTCAAATGCAAGTAAATAGGGCCCACCTCACAGGCAGCCAGGAGGATTCACTGATATGCGTGATCTCTATCTAGACCATGCCTGGATATTACAGGTCCCTCGTTAAAGGGTATTCACACAATCGGAATACATGACTTGGGTCCGAGGCCTGTGGGAGCCTTCACCACAACCTGGAGCAGATGGAGGAGAAGAAGGAGCAAGATCCATGTCTAAGACATGTTGTGGCTGGTGTCTACTCTGCCCCTGTCCCACCTCCCAATAGCACAGCCTGGGGGTGGGTCGGGGGGGACAAGCCAGCAGCAGGACAGACTCAAAAGCCACTGTCACTATCCTGGAAATAGTTGGTTCACAGGTATCCAATTGACTGGGCCAGCCATAGAGATGCAAATCTAGAAAGAGGATGAATTTAGGAAGTAGCAGAAGGGGCAAGGATGTCATTAGTTAGGAATTCTGTCTGCAAGGCCTGGTGTGGGGTGAGGAGAGCGGGCAGGCCCGCTACCTCCCACAAGTCAGAATCCTGGGGGCAGAGGCAATGGCTTGAGAGAGGTAATAAAGCAATGTTTAGGGAGCAAGGGGAGCTGCAGCTTGGTTTTGGCACTAGGGGGAGCGAGGTGCAAGACCAAATGACAGCAAAAAGCCCTAGGAAGCCATTTGCAGGCCAGTAGCCGTGGCTGGAACATGGCTTTCCATGCAGGTGAGGAAGGAGATGGGGTACCAAATCCCAAGAGCCCTCCATTACTTCACTTTATCTTCAGAACAATCCTAGGAGGCAGCTGTCAGGAGGACCACTTTACAGATGAGACAGCAGAGGCTCAGAGAGGTTAAGACTCAGCCTCTTAGGCAGTCAAGCCAGATTTAGAATCTGGGTCCGCCTTTCTTCTGGGCCATCCTTTGCCCACATGAGAAGTGGTATCGTTAAGCATATAAGCTGCAGGGTCAGGCTGCCTGGATTCTCATTCCAGCTCTGCCACTCAAAATTGTATGGCTTTGAGTAAGTGATTTAACCTCTCTGAGCCTCAGTTTTCCCATCTGTAAAATAGGGATGGTACTACTACTAATAGAGTCCACTTTCCATTGTTGCTATACTTTGTTCACTTTATTGAATAAGGTAACTAGCACATAGCAAAGATGAAGCAAAGCAGCAAATGGTTGCTGTTATCATAATTACTTTTTTACACCCACCACCTCCATCAAGACCAGCTTAGGAGTCGAGATAGAACTGGGCTAACAGGCAGGGAGGCTTCTGAGGAGGGCAGAGGGTAGGGAAGCAAGACAGGAGAAGGCAGCAAGAAAAGAAAAATGCTAAGTGGTTGTTACCCACTATATAAAGAGAAGAGGCTGAGGGTAAAAAATGCTACATACATGAGATTTTAAAATGAAAAAGATTCCTTTTATTTCTTATTATTTTGCTTATTATGTTGTTTTCTTATGTATAAAACAGTGATGCTCAGACTCTAAGATTTCATCAATCAGGAATTTCTCCCCCACACGGAGATTAACATTAGAGGCCAAATTTGTGTTATGTCAAAACGACAGAGGCAACCACTGATAATCATCTTCATCATTTTGGATTTTTTAAAGGACATTTTAACCCCAGGGCATCCACTCAAGATCAAGCACCAGCCTTTAAATTTAATACATTTTGCATCATGGGAGCACTCACTACTGTGCCGTTATTTCTGTCTCTTTTTGCCAGACTACTGAAACCTTGGGCAGTGACTGACCCCCTGTGATGGGGCGTTCCTGGTATTGAATATCCCCCATCCCGCCACTTGGGAATGCTGGTGACTGGAGAGGTGTCCATTTCCTATAATTACTGAGTGTTAATATAATCACCAAAGCGGAGAGCCAGCTGGAAAGGATGGAGTCTGACATCCAAAAAGACAGACAGCTAAATAAGTCATATGGCTTGCAGACAGCCTGGCTGCTGGGGTTACGTAATCACCTCCCCTTGGCTCCCTTTGGGTTGGTCTAGTTCTTGGTTTGGCCTTTTTGTGCTTTTGCTTTCTGAGGCTGAGCCTGTACAATAGGCAGAGAAAATATTGCACATGAAAAGGAACCCATTGGGGAACATGGTACAGCCAGCCACCTCATTTGTCTCCAGGCTCAGAACCAAACCCCAGGTTTCCATGAGAGCTGGGATGCGGCCAGGAGACAAGTCTTGGCACTACGTGGTCCTGCATGTGAATGTGGACATGGTCATCAGCCTGGCACATGTGGGTAGGAGGCAGGGACCGGCCCTTCCCAGATGGCTGGTCGCTCCTTGACGAACTCAGTTAATGCATTTTAATTTGACCAGGGCCTTTTGAAACCAGGTTGCGTAGGGAGGCAGGAAGTAATCAATTCTCCGCCAGTCCATTTTCCTCTGGGCACCGGATCTACTTGTACAAACCAGCGAAGGGAGATTAGCTTGAGCATAGCTCAGCAGTGAACTGGGGAAAGGTCACTTCACTCAGGTAGCACTCTTGCAGGGGTGTGTGAGTCTCTCTCTGTGTGTTTTGCATGTCCCTAAATAACAGTCACAACCAATAACAATGGTAACACTGACCACTTACCACAGCCCAGACACCACGCTCTGAGTACTTCATCTCACTGAATGTTCACACATGGCAGGAAGTGGATCCTATAACAATTCCCATTTTACAGGTAAGGAGACTCAGAGTAGAAAAGGCGAAATTCAAGCTAATGGCCCCACGCATGCAAACAGACACAAATGTCACTGTACCTGCTCAGCAAACATAAACAAGAACAGAGAAATCAGGACTCAGTGTTTCTCAGACCCACCTGTATATAAGGGTTACCTGAGTACTTGTGAAAAACACAGATTCCTGGGTCCCCACTTAGAGCTACTCAGTCAGAAATCCCAGTGGAAGGGCCTGGCAACCTGGGTTGGTCATGAATGCCCCCCAAGCATCTCATCATCGGCCCATTTGAGTGTTGATCACATACACATCATCGAGTAAGTTAAAATATGTAAAGCAGAAATACCATTTGACCCAGCAATCCCATTACTCGGTATATACCCAAAGGATTATAAATCATTCTACTATAAAGACACATGCACATGTATGTTTATTGCAGCACTATTTACAATAGCAAAGACTTGGAACCAACCTAAATGTCCATCAGTGATAGATTGGATAAAGAAAATCTGGCACATATACACCATAGAATACTATACAGCCATAAAAAAGAATGAGTTCATATCCTTTGCACGGACATGGATGAAGCTGGGAACCATCATCATCGGCAAACTAACACAGGAACAGAAAACCAAACACCGCACGTTCTCACTCGTAAGTGGGAGTTGAACAATGAGATCACCTGGACATAGGGAGGGAAACATCACACACCGGGGCCTGTCGGGGTGTTGGGGGCAAGGGGAGGGAGAGCATTAGGACAAATACCTAATGCACGTGGGGCTTAAACCTAGATGACAGGATGATAGGTGCAGCAAACTTGCACATTCTGCACATGTAGCCAGAACTTAAAGTAAAATAAAATAAAATTTTAAAAAATATGTAAAGCATATGGGTCAGTACTTGACACAGAATTGTATCTGCTATCAAGGTAGTAATAATTGTTATCATCATTTTCTGGCAGGTGATTCCACTCATTCTTCCAGTCAATGAGCTCACGCCCAAAATGAGGGGGAGACGGGTGCCTGGACTCTTCTGCTTCCTTGGGTCCCCTTGTTACCAAGTGTTCTCCACTCCCAGCCCTGAGTATGAGTCTGGTGTTCAAAGACAGAGGCAGAGCCAGGTTCAAACAATGGAGGGAACAGGTTTTGGGGGTGGGGTGTTCTGCCCCTGCTCGGGGAGCTTCTGGAGATCCTGTTTCCACACTGTTCCCTGACATCCTTTGTTCATGATCCTAGCAACCATCGTGGCACTGTGTTACTTAAATATCTTCAAAAAAGAATCACTCTTGGAGAATGTGCTCAGTGGGTACCGCTGCATTCCTCTTCTCCAGCCAGCTGGGCTTCTGTTTAAAGAAAACCGGTTTTCAAATGCATCTCTTAAACGCACAAGCCACCTACTTCATCTGGTGCTCAAAGACATGGTGGTCCGCTCCAGCGATGGAGGAATAACCAGCTGTGGTGGACCTGCTTTGAGAATGTATGTCTGTACATTATACTTCATAGGCATATGAAGTATATGTGAGGGATTTTTCTAGGGTAGTTTTCACTCTCAATGCACTGGTGTGAGACTCAACTCCCCCTACCCCAACCCCACGCAAGATAGGATGTCAGTATAGCTTGTCTGGGATCATACAGAACTCAACCCTGGGTCTGTGGTCTCCAGAGTCCAGTACTCTTATTGGTTGACTGATTGTTCTGATTCTTAGAAGGTATTGCTAAGTCAAACCATGTTTTGTAAATGGCACACAGCAATTTACTCCATAACCTTCCTGTTAAATAAGTCCTGTGTGGTGTGAGTTTGGACTCCTGTATAAGATGTAACAGTCTTCTGTCCCCAGCCCCAATTTTGCAGGCTCCTAAATTGCTGCTTCATGTGCTGGATTTTAAAGTGAGGTTAACAGTATGAGAGCCAAGTGCCCATGCAGTGCCCTGGAATTTAAGAGCCACAACAGGAAATAAAGAGACATATCCGAATGCCCTAGAGCACACACAAATGCTGCTCCAGGGATATAGCAATGTGAAAATGCTGCTTCTCAAAGTGGCCCCAGCAACCGGCATGCCTGTTACCTCTAGCCTCCTCTTTCAGCTGAAAGACGCCTGCTCTGCCAAAGAGCTCGGAGACTTTAAATCTTTCTGGGAACCAACTTGCACTGTTGTGTGTCTGTGTTATCTAATCTCTGTGGGGACAGGCCCACGGCCATGGTTAAATTGCTCTGAAAAATGACTCCATCGCAGTGAGGACAGGCATGCATAAACACTAGGCTTCAGGAAACAAACGTGGGCCTCACGTGCTTGCTGCCTCTGAGTGGTGTGGCATCTGTCCCCGCTCGATGCATCAGGCTTTCTTTTCCCAGTGGGAGCCCACCCCAGCCCCAACCCAATGCCAGAGCTGCGCAAGGTGGCCAGGCTGTGTAACGGGAAGGTCTGTAATTCACACAAAAGCTAAGAAAGAAACAAAACAGAGCAAAGGAATGAAGGGCCTTCTAAATCCCCCGGCTGTGTGCTCTCATAGCAGCCTGGGCTTTTCTTTTATGGCATTTTCCACAATTATGATTAAGGAATTATTCCTATCCAGGTAAAGAGAAGAAAACAGCTTGGAAAAGACCCACATAAATACCATATGTCAACGCAGCACAGAACAGAGGTGTCATTACACAACACCGTGGAAACGATGGGCTATTCAAACCATTGGCACCAATGACTTTCCTTAGAGAAGAAAAAAATTAGATTAGACCCCCATCTCACACTACACACAAAAATAAGTTCCAAATGGATGAATGATTGAAAGTGAAACACAAACTTCAACATTATTCGAAGAAAAGAGAGGAGAGCATCTTTACATTGTCAGGTCCTAATCAAGGCAAGACAATCGTAATCATAAAAGAAAAGATCAGTTTGACCATAACAAAATTTTAAACTGTACAACAAAATGCCCAAGAAACAATACCCCATGATAAGCAATACACCCATTTGCAACTTATATAACAGGTAAAGAATTGGTCCAAAAATGTATCAGGAACACACACACACTCACACACAGAGAGAAAGACACACAGACACACACAGACAAGCAATCTAATAGAAAAAATAACGGGTAAAAAATTTTAACAGGTCTTTTGCTGAATAGGAGACCCAAATATTCAGAAAACATGGTGTAATGTTCAACGCCTTCCTGATCAGAGATACACAAAGACAGGTTTGAGCTCCATTCCACACCCATCTGTTTGGCAAAAACTAAAACATCTAATAATACAAAGCGCTGGTGGGAATGTGGAGAAACAAGAACTCTCAGATGTTGCTAATATAAATCCGTGCAAACACTTTGGAAAACAGGCCAACGCTAGCCAGTCAAGCTGGAAACGTTCACGCCCTGTGATTCAGCAATTCTACTTCTAGGAATACCTCCCACTGGGGCCCCAAGGGAGGCACAGAAGACGGATCCCCACATGTTGCCTGTGAGAGCAAAGGTTGGGGGTGATACAAGAGCACATAGTGATGAAAATGAATGAACCAACTCAATGCTTTCACATGGATGGATTTGAAAAACAATTTTGGGTAAGTTGCAGAATATCACCTATAGTTTGCTGTTTTATAGGTAAATGAAACACACAAAAAATCATCTATGATTTATGAACACACAGTGACAGCACAACGTAAAGACAGACTGGAAGACTACGACCCAAATTCAAGATCAAGGCTGCCTGGAGGGAAGGAGGAAGGTCCACAGTGAGTGGCTACCAAGAGGGATTTTGGCTGCAGCTAAAATGTTTTACTTCTTTTTTATGTGAGAGAATCGTGCAAATATGAGAAATTATCAACCTCTGTTAATTCAGGTGGATGGTTTTATATTCTCTGCATTTTTAATTATTGAAAAGGGCATGAGTCCCAAAGCAAATAAAATTAAAATTCACCATGCAAAAAAAAAAAAAAAAAAATCATCTTTGTCACTATTTCTTTTGGACCCACCTTCCCTGAGGGCAGGGATTGGGTTTACCTTGTCTTTTGCCACACATCCAGAGATCAGCACAGGCTGCTGGATGAATGGATCTTTTTAATGCATTGCCTCATTCAGTCTTCACAACTCCAAAAAGTGTCTCCATTGTACAGTTGAGAAAACTGTGGCCGGGCAAGATTAAACCAGTTGCCAGAGCTTTCAAGGCTAGCAGATCTTGAACTTGCGCCTAACTCTACAGACATGGATAAGGAAAGTTCAGCGCAGGCAGGGAAGAAGGTGGGGGCAGAAGCTGTGAGTGGCAGGCATTGTTCTCAAGGTTTCGTATGCATTCACTTACAGTACAACCACCATGTGAGGAAAGTATTATTAATGGACAGAGGACAATGTGGAGAGGGAGAGGAAGGCTAGGCTGGGTTCTAAAGGTTTTGAAATACAAGGGCTGGGCAAGGCACATTCTCTATTTCCTGTGGGTCCTGCACTTGGCCAAAGGACTTCCCAGGCTTAGGCCAGGAGGGGGCCAGGAGGCAGTCCTGCTGGAGTCAAGACTAACAGCAAATGTGTACTTGGCTCAGCGCGGTCTGTACCTTCAGCGCTCCCTCCCTGCTGTGGGCAAGGCCACACAGGGCTCCCATCCAGCCTCCTGTGCTCATCACACTATACTCTGAGCATCTCTGGTCACCACCTCTTTGCCCCATACAGGGTTGCTGTGTTGCCTTCTGCCAATTATTCATTTTCTCTGTGCCTCGGCTCCCTCCTGTGCAAAAATGGGAACTTTAGGGACAGAGTGTGGGAAAAGCGAGGCAGCTGAGAATGCACAAGACTAGATGGAGGGAAGTGACCAGAGCTGGCCCCACTGGGGGTGGATGGCACTCTTACAGCACCTGGGGAGCATGGCCACTTGGGAGGCCACGGACACCACAGAAAGACCCTCTCACTGGGTGGGTGGGCAGGGGGTGCATGTGATTGGGAAAATGCTTGGACACGGTTGGAACAGATGGTGCACCTCAAACCCTGCATAGAAAAGATGTTCAATAAACACGTTTAACAAAACTAGTGTGAAGCTACTGGCTGGGGGTGCACACAGCACAGGGGAGTACCCAGGGGGACTCATGGGGGCAATAAGTTGTGTGTCAGGGCCATAGGCAATTCATCTGCATTCATTTCCTCCTCTGAGCCTCAGGTGGTCTTAAAGCAGTGAGGCCGCACCCACTGTTACCAGGGAGGCCAAGATCAGCATGGATAGAGATTTTGGTGCCAGGAGGAAGTACTAATGAAAGTGCCTAGCCTAGACCCTTTGACAATGTTAGCAGAGGACCTAAAAACCAAACCAGGAAACCGAGGCAGAAACACCAGTGTGAGAAACAGGTCAACTCAATGGCAGTGGGGCAGAGAATAAAGCTCAGTATACACGCAGGTGGGTGTCTGGGGCTTCAATCAGGTGAGGACAAAAGGAGCACATCCTGAGGCCACTTGCTGATGAGGTCACCCTCATCACAGACAGGATTCCGGCAGGACTCTAAGGCAGACCAGGGCCTCTATCAGTGCTTCTGTAGCCACCGCTGAAGAAGCCGGTGATTTATACGTAGGGGACTCAGGAAACGCTTCCTTGAGGGGCCTTGGGGGTGATCAGTCAGAGATGGGAGCTCTGCTCTGCAAGAGTTCTGCTCTGACCTCTGCAGGCTGCCTTGGTCAGAGACAGGACTAGGCCAGGTCTGCAGGTGGGCCATGCTCAGGGCTCCATGGAGAGACCAGAAGAGAGGGAGAAAAATACCAGTGAGAACAAGGACCCTGGGGAAACCCAAGACCTCTGTACGACGCAGCCACTGCAGGGCTGCCGCTGGCTCTGCTGGTAGTCACAGGCCACCCTAAGGGAAGCCCGTGGCCTGCTTCTATTTGCAGAGAGAATAATGTTTTTTGGTGATGATGATCATGATGATGATGAGGAAGAAAACAACTATCATTTACTGAGAGCTTGCTCTGTGCTAGACGTTGTTCTAAATGCTTTATAGCATCTACTTATTTAAATAGCACAACAACCTTATGAGGAAAATATTATTATCTTGCAGAGGAAGAAACTGAGGCACAAAGAGGTTAAGTAACACAGCTAGTAACTGTTAGAGCTGGGATATGAACCCCTGTCATTTGGCTCTAAAACCCATACTCCTAAGAGTCAGGTTGTAAAAACAGCTCACATTTGAACAGCACTTTAATGTTTACAAAAGTCCATCTGCATTCATTTCCCATTTGAGCCTCAAATGGTCTTAAAGCAGGGATGCCATACCCACTGTTACCAGAGAGGCCAAGATCAGAATGGACAGAGATTTTGGTGCCAGGAGGAAGTACTAATGAAAGTACCTTTCACTAGGAAGGTTTGCTAAAGGGAATCAAACCTTCTTAATGAAAAAGCCATGTCTTCATAGGTCTTAGTTTGACTCAGGAACTCTCTCATCTATTACTCTGTGACACTGGGTAAGCTGATTATCTTCTCGAAGCCTGTTTTCCCCTCTGTCAAATGGGCCAACAAGGGCAATCTCCAAGAACAACTGGAAGAATCATGCAAGATGATGTGTGCATGTTACCTGGGGAAACCTGTTTGGGCGATGATTGGTGGGGCTTCAGGGAACATCCATGTTGAAATTCTTTGCAGGAGGGTTTGATGGAGCAGTCGGTTAAGGACCCTGGCTTTGGAGTTAGTGGTCATGGGTGGGAATCCAGACACTGCTGGCTGTGCCATCTTAAGAAAGTCAATTCACCTCTCTGCGCCTTGTTTTTATCATTCATTCTACAAACATTTACTGAGAGCCGACTGTGACACAGGCACCATGACAGGTGTGCTTCTGTAAAGTGGGGTGGACTGTGGTGAGGATTGAGTGACATCATCCCCGAGGAGGCCATCACACAGTGCCTGACCATGGTCAGTGCCACTGGGCAGCTGGTATAAGTTCTAGAACTCAGTGCCCATCAGTTACCAGGAGCTCTTTGTCTCCTGGTTGCTGTGCAGTGCAGTAGTTGAAGGGAGGCTTTGCATTCCTACGGATTTTCATTTCCCTGGCTCTCCCTGGCACACCCCACCCCCACCCCAAAGTGCCTCTGCTTGATACATGAAACCAGATCCAGAGATCACCTTCCTGCCCAGCTCAGCCTTCCTACTAGAAAGCACAGAGCGATTCTTCCCGTGACCTCATTAGAAAACTACAAAAGATTTATTTTTAAGACACAAGGTGATGATTGTAGTTTGCAGAGCAGAGTTCCCGTCTCTGACCGATCACCCCCAAGGCCCCTCAAGGAAGCGTTTCCTGAAGCACCTACGCATAAATCACTGGCTTGTTCAGCGGTGGCTACAGAAGCACTGATAGAGGCCCTGCACCAGGCATGGCCTGCACACCTGCCTCCTCCCTCCACCTCACCAGCGGTGGTTCTGCTCCAAGACTCACCCTGAAGGAGCCAGCCTGCCTCACACCTTCCCATCCTTCACCTTCCGCAGCCTTCAGCATGTGCCCACTGTGAGTCTGCAAGGGGAGCTTCCACAGGGCGGGAGAGCTCCCCCAGGTCAGAGAAACTCTTTACAAAATCCCCAGAAAAGATTAATGCAGCCTACTGTTTTACTTCATTTTAGTAAACATGTATTAAGTGCCAACTGTGTACACAACACCAGGCTTAGTTCAGCAATGAATGATATTTCCCACCTCACAGAGCCTACAGTTGTGTACACGAGATGGGCTTTCACTGCAAATTAACTGATTGCTACGGAAACATGGAGTCCTATAGAAGGGAAGAACAGAGATGGAATTTGGTCAAAGACAGCTCTTCTGAGGGAGTGAGGCTGACACTGAGAGATTAGTTAAGGCTAGGCTGGCAAAGAGAGGGTCCCACTCTGAAAGACGAGAACGAACAAAAGCTCGGTGATGAGAACAATCTGGGCCCAGACACAGAACAGAATGACCTGCATGGCTGGAGAAGGTGAATGAGAAGCAGAGGCAGGGAGGGAGAGGCAGGGCTGGATCACACAGTGTCTAGTGGGCCATGGCAAGGAGGCTGGGTTCTAGCTACCTCCCTCTAAGAAGCCTGGGTCAGATCCCCAGGAACAGTTAGGAGAGGGTCCCTGCGAAGGAAGGAGATAAAAACACAAAAGCACTGGGCTCTACTTCCAGGAAAACAGCTTGACAGGCTGGGAGAGCAAGGAAGCCCAAAGAAGCTAGCTCATGGGAAGGACCCCGGCCTGCCATGACGCCCAGGAAGGAAGGGGTGCCCAGAGAGAGGGGTCTTCTCCTTGTCATGGTGGGCATTTGTTAAGCACTTACTGTGTGCTCTTCACAGGGCTGGACAGCATCCATTCACTCATGAATAGCCCACAGGGTTGGTATTGCCAGTCTGTTTACAGGTGAGAAAACTGGAGCTCAGAGACAGTAACTTGCCTTTGATCGCACAGCTAACAAGCAGCAGAACCCAGATCTGAAGTTAGAAGATCCAGTTCCAGAAACTGAGCACCGTTTGTTGGTCCCAAGTGTTCCTGAGAAACTATTGAATGCTATGCACCTTCTCCCTAGAAAATGCACATGCGCGCGTGTGTGCACACACGCACACACACCCATCACACACAGGTGCAGGAGCCTCAGAGGCCTCTGTGAAGCAGAGCCCTTAACCTTGGGCTAAGAATGCCTGGCTAAGGAGCCACTACCAACATGCACACTGGGATTCACGAGACTAACACTCAGGACCTCTGCAGTTGAAACCGTCAAAGGGGCCGGGCACGGTGGCTCAAGCCTGTTATCCCAGCACTTTGGGAGGCCGAGACAGGTGGATCACGAGGTCAGGAGATCGAGATCATCCTGGCTAACACGGTGAAACCCCATCTCTACTAAAAAAATACAAAAAACTAGCTGGGTGAGGTGGCAGGCGCCTGTAGTCCCAGCCACTCAGGAGGCTGAGGCAGGAGAATGGTGTAAAACCGGGAGGCGGAGCTTGCAGTGAGCTGAAGTCCAGCCACTGCATTCCAGCCTGGGCGACAGAGTGAGACTCCGTCTCCAAAAAAAAAAAAAAAAAAAAAAAAAACCGTCAAAGGTTATTTTCTCATTATATGAAAGGAAGACAATGGCTTAAATAGAGAAGACCTAGGTTAAAGTCTGGGGTCCACATGTGTGCTCTTAGGGAATTCATTTTGTCTCTCTAAGTCTTGAGGTCTCCACCTGTAGAATTCAGATGATCATTCCCTTACAGGGGAGTGGGGAGGTGGAAGGATCAAATGTGTTTAAGTGTTAGTCACTGTTATGCTCATTCCCTCTACAAGTGCTCTGTGTTTTGGCCAAGCTGGTTTACCCACTCTCTCCCCAAAAAGACCCCCTTCTAAATCAGCCTCCCTTACAAAAGGTGGTCCAGCCTGATAATTAGGATCCCGATTGTGGTGCCAGAATGCACATAATTGGAATTCAAATCCAGCTCCACCACTTTACACACTGTGTGAACTCAGACAACTGACCTAACCCCTCTGTGCCCCAGCTTCCTCATCTATAAAGCGGCAATAATGATGGCACCCAATTCACTGGATTGCCTGAGGGTTCAATAAATTATTTCATTTTATTTTTATTTTTGAGACGGAGTCTCACTCTGTTGCCCAGGTTAGAGTGCAGCAGTGCGATCTTGGCTCACTGCAACCTTCATCTCCCAGGTTCAAGTGATTCTCCTGCCTCAGCCTCCTGAGTAGCTGGGATTACAGGCACATGCCACCACACCCAACTAATTTTTGCCTTTTTAATAGAGATGGGGTTTAGCCATGTTGGCCAGGCTGGTCTCAAACTCCTGACCTCAGGTGATCCCCCCACTTTGGCCTCCCAAAGTGCTGAGATTACAGGTGTGAGCCACTGTGCCTGGCCAAGTTCAATAAATTAATTCGTGGAAAGTGCTTGTAGCCCTGTGAAGCCCATGGTATGTGTTATTAAGTTAAACTATTACCACTCCTCAGACCTTTTTCCAAATTCCAATCTATTTTTTTCCAATCATTTTTTAAAATTCCACTTTCTCTGAGGAACAGCCTCCAAGATCATCAGTCTGTGTCCTCTCCCTCCACCCTTGGTAGTACCATGTCAGCACTAACCAGTATTGTTGGTTTTATCTTTTCCTGTTTACCTATCTTGTCCCTGCAATCAAGTTCTCTGAGGGCAGAAACCAGTACTGACACTGCCTCCCACCACTTCTTAGAACCTGGTACATCCTAATAATTCAGTGAATATTTGTTGGCTTGTTTAATAAGATTTGATTGAAAGTGGCAAGCAGACACAAATGTGTACCACCTTCCCAGAAGAGAGGATGTCATAGAGGAAACAGCATAGGCTTTGGAATCAGGCTAATCTGTCAGAATCCAGGCTCCCTCACTCAAGGCTTGCCACCTAGCCTTGGGCAAGTTATTAAGCATCTAAGGCTATTCTCTCATCCATAAAAGGAAGATAATAATATCCACCTCCTAGGATAGGTGGGAGCATTAAATACAATAAGATACTCTATAGGTAAACCACACAGTAGGTACTTTTTAAAGTCACATAGGTTCATTGCCCATGAGCTGTGTGACTTCTCCATGAAGGAGATGTCTCACTGTGGTAGCTGATCTCCAAAGGGGGTCCCAAATGGACCACCCCTCTCAGTGCCATGCCCTTGTTTAGTCTCCTCCCACACTGAAATCTAGACAGAACTTTGACCAGAGAATCAGGCATGGCAGCTTCTGCTTTTGAGCTTTTGGAGGCCCTGAATACCATGTAAGAAATCCAATTATTGTGCTGAAAGATCATGCAGAGAGAACACATGGAAAGACATCATGGAAAGGCTTTGGGAAGAGGAAGTGGTTCTCTATCAGGGACACACACACACACACACACACACACACACACGCCCCAGCATCCCACCTGACCTCACACTTGCAACCATCTTCCACAAAGGCACCAGACACGTCAGGGAGTCATCCTAGATGTCCCAGTCCAGTAGAGCCCCCCAGCTATCTGCAGCCCCCACTGACATTGTTGTAGCAGAAGAACCACCCAGCTGAGCTCAGTCAACACTCGGAATTTGTGGGATAAGATGGTTGTTGTTTTAAGTTACTATGTTTGCGTTGGTTTGTTTCACAGAAATTAATAACCAATATAGTCACTCTGGACAGGAGTGTTGGAAGAGGCCAAATCCAGAAAGTTGAGTTGCCATGCCAGCTTCAGAACCTGCAATCTAAACAGATTCTTATTAGGGGGCAGAATGTCACTGTGGGGAAACATGTAGGCTCAGATGTCAGACTGTCTGGTTCTATCATTTATAAGCTCTATCGTTTATGATCCTTGGGGAGTATTCCTGCTTATACCTCAGTTTTCCTACCTGTAAACTAAGATGATAGTGAGCTTAAATGAGATAAAGCATGCAATATGCCTAGTACATAAGCATTAAAAATGTTTAGCTATTATGGGGGAGAGACTAGAGGAAGTAGGTAGTTACAGCTTGAGTCACATTGCTTCTTTAAACAGTTTTTGTTTAAATTTCTAAAATTTCTCAAACATTGTTGCAAATTTGTTGAGGTGAATCCCACAGCCTCTGGTTCCATTTTCCAACCTCAAGTATTCAAAATAAGCTTGTGATCTTTGAAGTACAGAGGTGCAGTCCCAATTACCACAGGTTAACACCCACCTGCAGCTCATATCTGTTTCTTTGAAAAAGGAAATTAAAAAGTTGAACTCTGATTTTTAATGTTCATTCACTCCAAGAGGAAAAATGTAAACTTGATGCTTTTCCTCTGAGGAACAAAGAACACAAAATCTGAGCAAACTCACTTGGTCTTTGTTAACGTATCCATGGAAGAGCTGAAGAAAAAACCCTGGCTCCTGATAACCATCACCATCATTACCAACTTAACAACTTTCATTATTTATCTTTGAGCATTTCCTATGTGCCAGGCACTGTGCAAACCCTTTACATCTATTAGTAGAACCCTAGGTCAATTCAGAATACAAAGGGCAGGGAAGCAAGGAATATCCAACAGAGACTTGCTGGTGCTGTGCAGATGCCACTTGCCAGGCCCCTGCATGGGCCTTCAAGGGCTCCAGGATGGCTGGCACAGGCCTCCAGCAGGAGGGGAAGAGGGGAGAGGAGACAGGAAGAGGGAAGAGGGAAGAAGAAAGGGTGGGAGTAGGAGGGGAATGAGGAGGAAAAGAAGATGAAGAGGAGGAAGGAAAGAAGGAGGAGGAAGAGGGGAAAAGAAGATGAGGAGAATGGGAGGAAAAGGAGGGGAAGAGGAGGAGAAAATGGTAGAAAGAGAAAGAGAAGAAAGAGGGGAGAAAGAGAGGAGAGAAAAAGAAGGAGGAGGCACATAATAAAAAGTAGGAGGAAGAATTAGGAGGAGGAGGAGGAAAAAGAAAAAGAGGAGAAGGATGAGGAGAAAGAGAAGGCAGAGAAGGGAGAAAGAAAGAAGAAGGGCCAGGTGCAGTGGCTCACGCCTGTAATCCCAGCACTTTGGGAGGCCGAGGTGGGCAGATCACCTGAGGTCAGGAGTTCGAGGCCAGCCTGGGCAACATGTTGAAACCTCGTCTCTACTAAAAATACAAAAATTAGCAGGCGTGGTAGTGGGAGCCTATGATCCCAGCTACTTGAGAGGCTGAGGCAGGAGAATCACTTGAACCTGAGAGGCAGAGGTTGCAGTAAGCCAAGATCACACTGCTGCACTCCAGCCTGGGCAACAAAATGAGACTCTGTCTCAAAAAAAAAAAAAAAAAAGAAAAAGGAAGAAGAAAGAAGAAGAAAGAAGAAAGAAGGAGAAGGAGAAGAAGGAGAAGAAGGAGAAGAAGAGGAAGAAGAAGAAGAAGAAGAAGAAGAAGAAGAAGAAGAAGAAGAAGAAGAAGAAGAAGGAGAAGGAGAAGGAGAAGGAGAAGGAGAAGGAGAAGGAGAAGGAGAAGGAGAAGGAGAAGGAGAAGGAGAAGGAGAAGGAGAAGGAGAAGGAGAAGAAGAAGAAGAAGAAGAAGAAGAAGAAGAAGAAAAAGAAGGAGGAGGAGGAGGAGGAGGAAGAGGAGGAGGAAGAGGAGGAGGAGGAGGAGGAAGAGGAGGAGGAGGAGAGAAGAAGAGAAAAGGCAAGGAAGAGAAGGAGAGGAGTAGGAGGAGGGGAAGGAGGAAGATGAGGGAGGAGGAGTCTTAACTATTTAGGGGAATAAGGACCAATCCCATGAAAAAGTCAACAAGGCTCCTGTGTGAGACGTGCATTTATATTGGTGCTAAATTTGAATTAATTGCACAAGTCAAAAACTATCAAGTCCCAGATGGCAGGGGCAGGTGTCCTGACTGTTCTGAGGAAGGAGTCACTGCTATGGCCTGGTGGTCTAGGAAGGTCCCAGGGACAAGACGTACTTAACCTAGCATGCTGCCTGGCACAGAGCAGTTGCTTTAAGATACTGTTCAACAAATGAATGAATAAACTCAAAAATGAGACACCTACTCTGCCCCTCTTCTTTGAAGTACCTGGAACACTTGTTACCATATCAATATTACAGCTGGTGATTTGTTTAACATCTGTCTTCCCCACTGAACAGTCATCTACAAGCTGGCAAAGACTTTGCCTGGATTGCCACTGCTGAGCCCTCACCACCTAGCCCAGTACTTGACACATAGTAGTCCCTCAACAAAAATTCACTAACTAAGGTATAGGCTGATCAAGAATACAGACTGCCTACTACCAAGAGGGGCAAAGGAGACTTACCCACAGGAGCAGGCTCAAGGTGGGGGAGAACGTTTAAAGTGGATTTAGAATGCAGCTGACTTGGCCAGGCACAGTGGCTCATGCCTGTAATCCCAGCACTTTGAGAGGCTGAGGTGGGCAGATCACCTGAGGTCAGGAGTTTGAGAACAGCCTGGGCAACATGGTGAAACCCCGTCTCTACTAAAAATACAAAAATTAGCTGGGTGTGGTGGCGGGCGCCTGTAATCCCAGCTACTCAAGAGACTGAGGCAGGAGAATCACTTGAACCCAGGAGGTGGAGGTTGCAGTGAGCCGAGATCACACCACTGCACTCCAGCCTGGGCAACGAGAGCGAAACTCTGTCTCAAAAAAAAAAAAAAAAAAAAAAAAAAATGCAGCTGTCTGATCCACACCATCTTCTTGCAAGTGTGTACACACACACACACACACACACACACACACACACTCTTTCCATTTCCTTCAACTTCTCGGCCTCCCACCCAGGGAAGCCCAGGGTGCTGTGACATATCAAGGACATCACCACGACATGACATAATTAGAAAGTTGTGTGTGGCAGCTGCGGGAAAAGGATGTAACACAGAAAGGCTGAGCAAGACCAAGCAGCCGGCCACTCAGGGACACCCACCCTGGTCTGCTCTATAACAAAGGCCAAGGGAATGATCAGTCAGGGCTGTGGGTTCACTAGGCACAGGCTGACTCAGGACAGAATGGGGGGCAGATGCTCTTTTAGCTTTAGAAATGTCCCCCAAAATCCCTGCAGATCCTGAGATGCTTCCCCCAGGCCAACGTCATTATCCCACTGATAATAGAACACCTCCCTTCTGCTAACTGCTTTACATTTATAAGGGGCCTTTATCTATATAATCTCATTTGAAGAGTCATTCCATAACAAACATTTATTGAGCATATACTACACGCCAAGCTCTGTGCTATGCACTGGGGATACAGCTACAGACAAGACAGCAAGATGCCTGCCCTCATGGGGCATGTAAGGATGGTTACTGGTCAAGAATCCTACAAGCAAATATCAACTGACAACTGATTCATGACAAGGGAGAGGAATATAGTCTTCTGTAGTCCTATCAGAGTGGATAACTGTGAACTAGCCTTGTTAGGCAGGTAGGACGATTGATTGAGGCCTGAAGGAGGAATGGAGTCTACTAGATAAAAGGTAGAGAGGTGGGAAGAGTATTCCAGCAGAGGTAAGTGCCAGTGCAAAGGCCCTGAGGCAGGAGAGAACAGCTGTGAGAGATGGAAATAAGGTAAGTCTAGTAAGGCCTCATTTTTACAGATGAGGAACTAAAACCCAGAGAACACTGGGTCAAGGTCACACAACAGGAGCTGGACCAGAACTCAGACTTCTCACTCAAACCCTGGTTTTGTGAAACTCCACAGAATCCTCAAAGTTCCAGGGTCCCCTTTCCCAGGCCTGCTGTGGTCCTGGCTCAGGCCAGGCTGGGCATGTCGGTAAGGATGGCAGAAGGGTGGGGGCAGGGCTGTTCTCACAAGGTCTTCCAGGCCAGCGAGGAGCAGGAAATGCCAGAGAACGCCCATTCTCACAAGATTACCCAAGTTGAGTCAGGGCTTGGGGAGGGTGCACGTAGCTGTTGGGCCCCATGAGCCATCATACTGGCAGAGCAGCTGTGATTGGCAGCTCCGGGGGGCCTGGGCAAGGACCTAGGTGGGAGCTTTTCCAAGGAACATCTCAGCCCTGCCAGGCAGAGCACTGCTGAGTCAGCAAGCACCACACCTCGGGAAGGCTTCTCGGAACCTCACCCCAGCCGGCAGGAAGGAAGGACAGGCCGCCCCCAAACCTGATGATGCCAGTTAAGTCAGCCTGTCATCAATTATAATCAAATAACTAATATTTGTCATGTAATGGGAGACCACACCAGGCACTGCTCTCAGCAGGCAATGCAAAGGTGTGTAAGTCAACAGTCTGTCACCCTTAGGTGTGTTGACTCACACACCTTTGCATTGCCTGCTTAGAGCAGTTCCCAATACCTTGCTTTATTTTCATCACAGCATTTACCACTGCTGGAAAGTATTCCATGAGTTGACTTGTCTATGTCCAGCCCACAAGAAGGCAAACTCCATGAGGACAGAGCCTGTTCATGTCCGTCTTCTCACTGCTGCATCCCCAGCACCTGTCACTTACTCAATACCTAAATGTGGGATGAGGAGACAATAAAAAGAATGAATGAATGGCTGCCTTTGAGGAAAGAAGAAGCTAGATCAGGCTTATTTTCACTGCTCAGTGAGTAGGCATCAGAGTCTAAATCCAGTCCAGGGAGAAGTACTGAACTAAGCCCTAGTATGAGGACGGGCAGAAGTGCAAGCGATCAACAGATACACAGAAGAAAAAGCTACATGACACGGTGTGGAGGGGCTGAGAATGCCAGAAAGTCCAAGCTACCACCTTGGTTTCTGGTTATAACCCCTGATTCCAGGGTGATTTTTATAAAGTTGCTCCGTGAGCAATGCCTCCTGCAGTGGAGGCTGTCGGCTTTCCTTGCAAGCTCTGCTGGCAGGTTCAGGGCCGTCCTGCTGAGTCTCTTCCCAGGAACTGCTCGGCCTAAGGAAGGCCTATCTCAAGGTCACACCCGCTCCTGGGGCAGCTGTATCCAATGACTAGTTGGTGTGGGGGCACAAAGACCTGGCCCCCTTGTCTGGACTGGGGACAACTCTGGAGAGCTATTCCCAGGGGACGGACTGAGGCCTATGTTGTGAGTCTATCACAGCTCAATTTCTCTCTCTGACCAGTTCTGCATCCCTGAGTTAACCCCAGGGGCAATCCCCAATAAGTTTCCTTCCGGCACCTCTTAAGAGTCTCTTTTCCAGGAAACTCAACCTAAGACACCTGCCAAGAGGCACTTAGGGAACAAAGACACCCAACCAGGGTCTCCATCCTGGGCCAGTGCCACTGGCTCTCTCAGCTAACCTATTTTTCCTTCTGCTGACATTTGGGGAGGCTTCTTTTCCTCATTAGAAATGGTCACATGCTCGTTAAGGAAATTGTTGGCTGTGGAGCCAGCCTGCTTGAGTCGAAACCCCAGCCACACCCCTCCTAGCTACATGGCCCTAAGCAGGTCTTTTCTGCTTCCTTATTTGTAAAATCGGTTTCTACCTCCCTGGATGTTGAGAATCACACATATCAATACATAGGAAAATCTTTGGAACATGACTTGGTGCTCAGCAAATGTCCCAGACAAGTGAGCTCTCAGCTACTGCCATTTTTGTCAGAAGCACACTTGTTTCCTCACTCCCATAGAGACTGCAGCTGTGTGGGTCTGGAGCGCAGCATGCTCAGCACACCTGGCTCTGACGCTCATTACTGGGTGGATGGATAGGTGGATGCCTGCACACCTGGACACTTGGAGCCATGCTCGGATGGGTGCTCTCTTGCTGTTCTATCTTACACAGCCCCCTGGAAGCTTTCACAATGAAAGGCCCTGAGCAGATGGAAGACCCTGTGATTATCTGAACTGTCTGAAATTTCCTTATCACTAATTCAGTTCACCTGGGGACACACCATTTCCATAAATCAGTCAACCACAATAGGCTCACCCAGGCAAAGCATAAAGATGACAATAATAATCACCTGTATTCATGCAGTGCCTTTGTTCTGCAAAGCTCCAAACAGTCGACAATCATTATCTCATTAATCCTGCAGCCATCTCTGAAAGGTAGGCAGAGAACAGGTGCCTGTCCCCTTGAATAGGCAGGAAAGCAACACTGATAACTGCAAACACTTATTGACCACTTACTAGGTGCTGGGCTCTCACTCAGAACTCTGTTAGGTAGTTGCTGTGGTTATCCTCATTTTACAGAAGAGAAAACCAGAATCTAGAGAGGTTAAGGAATTTAATAAGCCAAGGTCACTTGGCTGGCAAGGAGTGGAAGCAGGATTCCACCCCAGGCAGCCTGTCTCTGGGGCCTTCTGGCTTCACCTCTACACCAGGTTGCCTCTCAAAATGTGGCACACACACAGGCAACAGAGGCAAATGCTAAAGTCAAGGCTGTGGGTGGAAGGCACCAAGTGGTCTCTGGCCAGCTGTACATGCAGGGCAAATGCGGAGGGCCTATAGGCCTGCCTTCTGGAATGGGTCTGCACCCTAAGTGTGGCACTCACTGGCTGGCCAATCTGGCACCCAAACGAAGAGCTGCAAAGTAAACCGCTGCAGTCATTTGGCTCTTAGCTGGAATGATCCTCAGAGTGGGCCTTGACGTGGGGTCAGGGAGAACATAAGCGAACTGGAAGCAATGAAGGGCAAAGGTGACATTGAGGAGGTGAGGGGACGCAGCAGGGGCACTGGCAAGCCCATTTTCTTCTTCATGTCAAGGACCCTCCTACCCTGCAATGAGTCCAGGCAGCAGTTACGAGGATTATTTTTTTAATTATTACTATACTTTAAGTGCTGGGATACATGTACAGAACATGCAGGTTTGTTACATAGGTATACACGTGCCATGCTGGTTTGCTGCACCCATCAACCCATCATCTACATTAGGTATTTCTCCTAATGCTATCCCTCCCCTAGCCCCCCTACCCCCCAACAGGCCCTGGTGTGTGATGTTCTTCTCCCTGTGTCTATGTGTTCTCATTGTTCAACTCCCACTTATGAGTGAGGACATGCAGTGTTTGGTTTTCTGTTCTTTTGTTACTTTGCTGGGAATGATGGTTTCCAGCTTCATCCATGTCCCTGCAAAGAACATGAACTCATCCTTTTTTATAGCTGAACTCCATCATCTCAGCCCAAAATCTCCTCAAGCTGATAAGCAAGTTCAACAAAGTCTCAGGATACAAAATCAATGTGCAAAAATCACAAGCATTCCTATACACCAATAATAGACAAACAGAGAGGCAAATCAAGAGTGAACTCCCATTCACAATTACTACAGAGAGGATCTTTTAAAAAGTAGTCAAATCCCACCACACGTAGAAACCTCGAGTGGCTTTGCATCCAAACTCCTTCCCTTGACAGACAAGCCCTGTGTGGCCAGGTCCCCGCCCATCTCTCCTAAAGCCTCCCTCCCCTGGGCCCACTATATGGCAAACACACTCATTCTTGCAGGCCTTCAAAAGCAACCAAACTCATTCCAAGTAAGTCACCTCCTCCAGGGGGTCCTTATGGAATGCCCAACCTGAGGGAGTCCCATCACCTTTAGACATCTCCACTGTAATTCTCTTCTTGGTCTTATGCTGGCTGATTTGTTCTTGTTAACTTATTTCTTCATTTATTGTTTTTTTCTGCCCTAATTAGAATGCAAGCTCCACGGTTTAGGTGTGATTTGGTCACGACTGCATCTCCAGCCTGGAGACCATAGGGGGCTCAATAAACATTTGTGGAATGAATTATAATAAATTGCACATATAGAGTAGTTATTACATGCCAAGAGCTATCTCTGCGATTTACATAAATTAGCTCATTTAATCCTCCCAATGCCCTGCTGAGGCTGATTCTATTATCATCCCCATTTTACAGCTGAGGGAGCTAAGGCAGGAGAGGTTAAATAACTGCAAATCACAGAGCTGACAAATGACAGGACCAGGATGCAAATCCAGAGGTCTGGCTCTTACTCCATGCTCCACACACCACACCACGCTGCAGTCGGAATGGTTCCCCCTGCCCTTAGGATACAGCCCCAACTCCTGAAGACAATGTGGAAGCGTTTGATGAACAGATCTAATCTCCTTTCTAGCCTCATCCGTTGCCATTAATTCCCTGACACTGCCCAGCCCTGAGGAAGACGCTGCCCTCTCTAGTCTCTTGCCATCTGCCCTTGCTGTTCCCACCTGGAGCTCTCCTCTTTCTTGGCCAACTCCTTGGGTGCCAGTGTAGGCAGCCCTTTATTAGGAAGCCCCTTTGCATACCTTAGGCTGAATCAGATGCCTGCTTGGCATCCCCAGATTACTCTGTACTTTCCCTAAGCCTGTACACAGCCCACTCTTGTGGGGCATGTGTGTTCACCTGTCTGCAGAGACTGCACACCCATTCATTTGTTTCAGCAAGTACTTAGCACATGCCCCTGAGTGTCCAGCCTACACTTCTAGGTGCTGGGGAGACAACAGTAGGCAAATCCAAGTCTCCACCTATGCAGAGCTACCTTTCTAGTAGAGGAAACAGACCATAAACAAAAATGCAATGAAATATCAGGGAGAATGATTAAGACACAGGCAGAATAGAGGAAAAGAGAATAATGAAGAGGGGTGGGTAGTGTAGACAGAATGGTCAGGAACAGCTATACATTCATTAAACCAGTGGTCTCCAAACAGTTTTGATCACACATCCCTATCATTCTTATGTATACCTCCCTGATATGTGACTATATATTTAATTATAGATTATACCAAACCTATAACTGAATATATAGTATAATATTGGAGACACGTACATAGCATATATAATATACTGCTGTACTACTATATCATATAGCTTATTATAAAATATACACAAAGTATATACATACTAAAAGGATAAGAAAAAATGTTCTAGAACATTCTTCTTGCCCTTTCGTGCACATTCATGCATGTACCCTGTTTTGGAGACTATTGTGACAGAATGGCAGCTCAGCTTAGGGTTAAAAAGAAAAATGCAGGCAAAGAAACAAAGCCACTCCCTGATCCTTGCTAATTACACTCAGCAGGCACCCCAAAATAATTTATCAAATGACTCGGCATGGGGTTCAGTAGATGCTAGGTAAATCAGCCTTAGACAGGTCATTTCCTAATTCTTGGTGTCAGTTTCCCCACCTGTAAATACAGGGTGTGGTCCTCCTTGAGACCACACAGAAACAAAAACCTAGGTTCAGGTTCACTCAGCCTGTTCCCTGACCAAGAAGGGGCCAACTCAGTCATGTTGGGACACACAGCCAAGTTCTGGCGTGGGCAGGGCTTTCATCTGCTGGCTTTTTATTGATTTTTACTGGTTTACATGGAAGGAAAAGAATGCAAACAAAGAAACAAAGGCACTCCATCCCTAATCCCAGCAAATTATGCAGAGATTCAGGAGAGTAATGAAAACCATAAAGCATGCTCTGAAATAAGAACTCCCAATCTTCCATAATCTTTGGTGATAAAACGCAAAGCAGCAGGCCAGTGACACCCATTCATAAATACTGTCTGTTTACCAGCGCTCAGTTCAGAACACATTTGCTGGTGCTGAGAACCTATACTGCTGTACCGCACCCTGGGAGTTAAGGACAGGTCTTTCAAGGGTCACAGATGAATCACAGCATCGTGCAATGCCAGGGTTGCAAGGGGCCTGGGAATCTGTTCTGCTGGAAGGTGGATAGATGGCTGCCAGTCTGCTTTCCTTCTGAACTGCAGCCAGACACAACACTGTGAGGAGTTAGGGTGAATATAAGCTCATTGTTCAGTTAAGGAACTTGAGCCCAGATAAATCAACCTGTTTCAGAGACATGGAGCAAGGAGTGGAGCCGAGATTGAAAGCGAAGGCTTCCTGGCAGCTTGTCCGACTGACCCTTGTTCTTCTGGAGGGCTCTGTAAGCTCCTCAGGGCTGAGTCAGTCTTTGTCATCTCTCTGTTTCCAACTGTCCCAGCACTAGGCTTTGCTGGTAGTGGGTAATGATTAAAATTGAGGAAGGAAGAAAAGGAATGAGAAAGGATAGGATGTGGGGGATATTCAATTTGTGGCTGGTGTATTGGTCCATTTTCATACTGCTATGAAGAAATACCCGAGACTACGTAATTTATAAAGAAAAGGAGGTTTAATGGATTCACAGTTCCACATGGCTAGGGAGGCCTCACAATCATGGCAGAAGGTGTAGGAGGAGCAAGGCATGTCTTACATGATGGCAGACAAGAGAGTGTGTGCAGGGGAACTGCCCTTTATAAAACCATTCAGATCTCATGAGACTTCTTCTCTATCACAAGAACAGCACAAGAAAAACCCACCCCCATGATTCAATTACCTCCCACGAGTTCCCTCCCATGACATGTGGGGATTATGGGAGCTACAATTCAAGATGAGATTTGGGTGGGGACACAGACAAACCATATCAACTGGTCTAACACCAAGAGCAATGCCAACAACCATGACCATTTATGGAGCCCTTACTCTGCACCAGGTGGAGCAATGAGGGCTTTAAATGCAATGTCTCACCTACTTTTCCAGCAACTCTATGGGAGTTCACTATTATCCCAATTATACATAAGGGCAAAGGGAGGCTCAGAGAGGTTCAGTAAATCGCGTAAGGTCATTCAGCAGGTACATGGTAAGTCCAGGATGTCAACTTTGATGGCTCTGGTGCTTAACCACTACCCCACACTGCCTGCTGCTGTGACCAAAAATCAAGCTTCTTTAATTCCTTCTGGCATCATCTACTACTCTGTGCTACAAAAGCAGGAGCAGCTCTCACATCAGATGCAGGCAGAATCCCAGTGACTCCTATTTTACAGCCTCCTGGGGAACCCCAATGCTTGTCCGCAGGGCATGGCATGCAGCCAAAGACCCATCAGGGGATGTTTTCACAAGTGACAGGAGATCCATTCTTATTCCCAAAGACAGAGGGAGCCAGCACGGTTGTAGGTTTGGGCATGAACAGTCAGGACGGGCTGTGATAAGGGAAAAAGGGAAGGCAAGCCAGTGTGTAAAGGCAGAACCAGACAGCTCAAGGGAAATGAGGGCCTGTAAGGGAACAAGGTGGGAACAGGTGGGCTTCTCCAGGTGGAGGGGGACTAAGAGGAGGGGGCGCATTGTTGGACAGCCCTAGCTCCCCTACTTACTTGCTACAAGACTTTGGACAAATTATCTATGCTCCCAGAGCCTCAGATCCTCATCTATAAAATAGGACAGTATCTGCCTTATAGAGTTGTTATAAGGATGAAATACCATAGTGTGCACATACACAAATTGCTTTAAGTGCAGGTCCTGGCATATGGTGAGTGCTCAACAATTAATAGCAATTTGTGGTGGCAGTGGTGCAGTCATTGCCAAATGATGTGCAAAGTAAGGGGATGAGCAGGAAGATGCCAAGAGGAAGCAAACCCATCATCCCCCAATATTTAAGTGACTTGAGGTTAAGAGACCATGTCTGTCTATAGCCAAGCCAAAGAAAGTGGTTAAGGGACATGCCCAAGGTTGAGTCACAAGTGTTTTCTGGACAGGGACCATGGCTGAATCATCTAATATCCCAGCCCTTGGCATTGGCTTTGCACAAAGGGAGCACTCCACTGGTGTTTGTGAAATTTACACATGGCTTGGTCTCCTGAAGTCTATGATGAGATTATGTTTCCCACTTTTTCCCTTTGCTTGGTTCCCTTTTACTTCCCTACCTGCTGATTCATTTATCTTCTTCCCACACTTCTTGAGCATCAAGTGTGTGTTGTGGTTCTTCTGGAAACTACAAGGGGATTAAAACAAGTCTGGAATGGAGCTGTCATTGATTTAAACACGATTTGGCCACATCCTACTGCCTTTATTACATTTGGCCACATCCCACTGCCTTCCCAAAACAAGGTCTTCCTCTTGGCTGTGTGTCCTGTGTGCAATGGTAATCCCATTTCTGCCTTTCTCATTCCCAAAGCATCCGTCTTCAACAGGCATTTGCCAAAAATGACCATGGTGTGTGTTTACAGTAGCTCAGCAAAGAGTTATTTGTCTAACCAGAAAACATCACAACTCAGAACCACAATGAGGAGCTAGATTGACAGTCACCTCCAAGCACATGGTCACCTCCAGCACATGGGGTCCTCTAAGTCCTAAGACAAGTCCACAGGTATCCAGGGGAGACATCCCTGAGGCAAGTTGGGTTCCCCAAGAAGCAAATGAGGAGACATAAATGAGCACTCTCTCTCTCAAGGAAGTGTTCTTGGGCTCAACCCCAGTGGCAGGGAAGGGTGAGAAGCAAAACTGGACAGAGGGAGAAGTTAGACTGTGATGCAGTCTCAACAGAGGCCTCAGCCCATTCTAGTGGTTGTTAGCAAGCTAGGATGATGCTTTAATCAGTCCCTGGACAGGGGCTGCCTAGGGAGAGGGGTGAGGCTTTGGCCCAGAAGCTCTCTCAAACAAGGTCAACTTCCAAAGGGGACTGAAAGCTGACAGCTGTACCAGCAGCACTCCCCTCAGCTGTGGGGGGAGGCCCTTCAGTCCTGAAGGGGTATCTGAGCAGTGCATCTCCATACCCAAGACAGTCCAGGTAGTAGCCACTGACTCTTTTTCTTCGTTGAAGAGCAGAAAAACACACAGCAGTGGTGAGATGTCAGGCTCTGGACTCAGACGGGCCTGGCTCAAACGGAGAATCTGCCCCTTATATCTCTGGGCCCCTGACCTGAACAACAGGGCTGCTGAGAGCACCTTGCACATTCAACACAAGGGTTGTAGGGTTGAATAAAACGACAAGTGAACCTGGCATATAGTAATCACTCAATAAAAGGCAGCTCTGATCATCATTACGTAACTCAGAATGAAGGAGAAAACTGTTTGCTCTGGGCCACAGCAGTAGTATTTGTTTCTCACTGCTGAGAACCTATACTGCTGTACTGCACTCCGGGAGTTAAGGGCAGGTCTTTCAAGGGTCACAGATGAATCATAGCATCATGCAATGCCAGGGCTGCAAGGGGCCTGAGAATCTGTTCTGCTGGAAGGTGGATAGATGGCTGCAGGTCTGCTTTCCTTCTAAACTGCAGCCAGACACAACACTGTGAGGTGTTAGAGTGAATATAAGCCCATTGTTCAGTTAAGAAACTTGAGTCCAGAGAAATCAACCTGTTTCAGAGTCATGGAGTAAGGAGTTTGCAGCATAAATGCAAATTCATTTATTCATCCATTCATCAAATATATACTCAAGGCCTACAATTATGTGCTGGGAACAGTTCTGGGGACCAGAGATGCAGTGGTGACAAAATAGAGAGAGCCTGGCCCTCCTGGAGTTGAGTGAAACAAAAGAACCAAATATGTAACACTCTGTGAAGGAAAATATGGCCAGAAGAGAGGACAGAAGGGGGATGGCTGGGTCGCAGGGTGGTGAGGGAGGGAGAGGAGGACGTCTTCCAGGAGGTGAGCAAACACCAGACAGAAGTGAGGATGGGGGCCATGGGGCTGTCTGGGGGACACCATCCCGGTAGAAGGAACCGCAAGGGCAAAGGCTGAAGCTGAGAGTTGCTGGTCTTATCCAAGGGATAGCAAAAAGGTCCCTGGGCCTGGAGAGTGACAAACAAGAGATGGGGCACGGGTAAGTGGGCTGGAAAAGCAGCCCAGCCCAGGCAGGATGGTACAGAGCCTCAGCCAAGGCTGAATCCAGAATTGGTGGGTTCTTGGTCTCACTGACTTCAAGAATGAAGCCGCAGATCCTTGCGGTGAGCAGTGAGCATTAGAGTTCTTAAAGATGGTGTGTCAGGAGTTTGTTCCTTCAGACATTCAGATGTGTCCGGAGCTGCTTCCTTCTGGTCAGTTTGTGGTCTCGCCAATGGGAGTGAAGGGGGAGATCTTCGCACTGAGTGTTACAGCTCTTAAAGGTGGCCCATCTGGAATTATTTGTTCCTCCCGGTCGAGGGTGTTGTGGTCTGGCAGGCTTCAGGAACTAAGTTGCAGACCTTCATGGTGAGTGTTACAGCTCATAAACGCAGCGTGGACCCAAACAGTGAGCAGCACTAAGATTTATTGCAAACAGCAAAAACACAAGACTTCTACCAGTGTTAAAGGCCACCCGAGCAGGTTGCCCTTTTATTCCCTTATCTGGCCCAACCCACATCCTGTTGATTGGTCCATTTTACAGAGAGCTGATTGGTCCAATTTACAGAGAGCTGATTGGACCATTTTGACAGGGTGCTGATTGGTGCATTTACAATCCTCTAGCTAGACATAAAATTTCTCCAAGTCTCCACTAGGTTAGCTAGATACAGAGTATTGATTGGTGTATTTACAAATCCTGAGCTAGACACAGAGTGCTGATTGGTGTATTTGCAATCCCTCAGCTAGACACAAACATTCTCCAAGTCCCCACTAGACTCAGGAGCCCAGCTGGCTTCACCTAGTGGATCCCGCACTAGGGCTGCGGGCCGAGCTGCTTGCCAGTCCCATGCGGTGCACGCGCACTCCTTAGCCCTCGGTCGGTTGATGGGACAGAGCGCAGCTGAGCAGAGGGCGGTGCTCGTGGGGGAGGCTCCAGCCGCACGGGAGCCCACCACGGCAGAGTTTTGGGCATGGGGGGCTGCAGGTCCTGAGCCCTGCCCCGCGGTGAGGCAGCTGAGGCCCGGCCAGAACTCGAGCACAGCACCAGCAGGCGGGCGCTGCTCAGGGACCCGGTGCACCCACTGCAGCTGCTGGCCCGGGTGCTAAGCCCTTCACTGCCCTGGGCTGGTGGCGCCTGCCAGCTGCTCTGAGTGCCAGGCCCGGCGAGCCTGCATCCGCACCCGCCGGAACTCGCGCTGGACTGTGAGTGCCCCACGTAGCCCCAGTTCCCGCTCGCTTCTCTCCTTCCACACCTCCCGGCAAGCAGAGGGAGCGGCTCCGGCCTCGGACAGCCCAGAGAGGGGCTCCCAAAGTGCCATGGCAGGCTGCAGGGCTCCTCAAAGCGCTGCCGGAGTGGAGGCCGAGGCCAAGGAGGTGTCCATAGTGAGGGCTGCTAGCATGTTGTCACCTCTGTCACCTCAGCCTCCTGGGTAGCCAGGATCACAGGCACATGTCACCACACTCAGCTAATTTTTTGTATTTTTAGTAGAGACAAGGTCTCACCATGTTGCCCAGGCTGGTCTCAAACTTACGGGCTCAAGTGATCCTCCTACCTCAGCCTCCCAAAGTGCTGGGATTACAGACGTGAGCCACAGCACCCAGCCACTACTGTTATTTTAAAGGGAACCCCTAACACTTAACGGCTTAGTGTTCCCATTTCAGGGAGGTTCCTCAGTCCAGGAATCTGCTTGTTAAATGGGTTCTCTGTGTGTCACGTGACCAGAGGAAGCCAAAAAGACTTAACCTTTCTCCAAAGCCAGCTACTTCCTCCATCCCAAAGCATTCATTCAGGGCCCAAGAGAGAAAACAGTCAAAGATCTCAGGTGAGTTTGGGTACCAGAGCATGAGGAAAGATAAAATTATTCACTGTAGAGGAAAGCTACTCCTAAATGGTTTTTTGATTAGCTTTTTTCCATCAGAGCCGTTGGCATTCATCAACACTCTCAGATGTCGCTACCAACACAGGCTTCCTCAAAGGCTGTTCCTAAATGTTTCAGCTGGGTGGTGCCTGTAGGAAAAAATATGAGAAGATTCAGGGCCCATAAGCAGAGAAGCCACTAGCTTGAAGCCATCTTCCTCTGCCTGAGCCCAGAAAGCAAACGCTCCCCTGGGATTCACTTTATGTATATAAAGCATGACTTTCAGCAGGGCAGCCACAAATCCTGGTCCCAGCGGGTTGGGTGGCGCTACGGAGCTCACTTTGAAAAGGCCAGGAAGGATGAAAGCACTCAGGAAAAGGGCCTCCCCTGGCCCCAAAGTGCAAAGATTTGAAAAGCCAACTTTGAACTTGGTGTGGGAGGGTCCCAGGCTGGGAGGGGGACACGGGGAGACAGGAGTGAGCCGGCCTCAAACCCAGCCTCGAAGGGCAGGTGAGAGATCCTGCCCAGCAGGAAATGGGAAATGTAGGTTAGACAACTAGGGCAGTTCTGAAGCCGGAACTGTGTCTGTTGCGAAGTCAGGTAGGGGCTGTAAGATGTAGGAAGTAGAAAAAGGAAAGGACCCAGCAGACCTCAAAGCCTCCGATTTGGAAAACAGAGCAGAGGGGAGAACAAAGAAGTGCTCTGACCAGGCAGGAGGAGGGTACAGGGCACCAAGGCAGACAGAGGGGAGGCTGCAGCTACCCCCAGCCCCCTTCCCTGCCCACTCCCTCTGCAGGTACAGAACTGAAGATTCCAGAGCCCTCCCACCATGGAGACTTGGTGGGCTCACCCTGGGAGGGCTCACCCAGGCCTCTGCCCAGGAGACACGCTAACAATTCCGCTGGAAAGTCCTCTCCACCTCCCACGTGTCCTGAACTGTCTGCACGGAATCCATTCCAGCACTGATCCTGTCTGACTTTTATTTGCTGGGCTCTGCATTCAGTTCCCCTACAAATATTTACTAAGCATGAATGGAAGGTGCCAGGCTGGGGAAAGTGCAGGATGCTGAGTTACAGGGCCATCCCTCTCTCCAGGGAAGAGAAAGTGCAGGGTCCCACAGCCCAGACACCTGGGCTCCAGGGTCCGGCTCCATCACTTCCTGACTGTGTGACATTGGGCACATTCCTCCAGCTGACTCAATTTCAGTTGCTTTATCTATAAGATAGAGGAGCTTGGAGATGGGAATGTGGGATGAGCACACTGGAAAGGCAAGCAGGGGTCAGGTTAAGGCCTCTGCATAGTATCACAGCTGCCATTTATTAAGCATCTACTACTGTGTGTCTGAAACTGTTTTAGATGCTTTATGGATATTATCTCTATGGATTTATGATGTTCTCACAATCACCCCACTTCCTCAAAGGAAAGTGATGCTTTATATACATAAAGTGAACCCCAAGGGAGTGTCTGCTTTCTGGGCCAAGGCAGAGGAAGACGGGTTCAAGCTAATGGCTTCTCTGCTTATGGGCCCTGAATCTTCTCATATATTTTCCTACAGGCACTACCCAGCTGAAACATTTAGGAACAGCCTTTGAGGAAGTGTAGATGGGAATTGCTCCATCTGTGCACATGGATGCAACAGTAAGTGGGAGAAAACCTGTGCTCAGCACACAGTAGGAGCACCATCAACCAATGCGGAGTTCATTCATTCTCCCAACACACATCTGTGTTTGCTAGGTGCCAATGTTGTTCTAGGCCAGTGGTTCTCAACCAGAGGCGATTTTGCCTCTCCCCCAGGGGACATTTAGCAATGTCTGGAGGCATTCTTTTTGAGAAGAGGGGGTGTTACCGGCTACTACTGGGTAGAGGCCAGGGATGGTGCTTAACATCTTTTTTTTTTTTTTTTTTTTTTTTTTTTTTTTTTTTTTTTTTTTTGAGACGGAGTCTCACGCTGTTGCCCAGGCTGGAGTGCAGTGGCGCTATCTCGGCTCACTGCAAGCTCCGCCTCCCGGGTTCCCGCCATTCTCCTGCCTCAGCCTCCTGAGTAGCTGGGACTACAGGCACCCGCCACCGCGCCCGGCTAATTTTTTGTATTTTTTTAGTAGAGACGGGGTTTCACTGTGGTCTCGATCTCCTGACCTTGTGATCCGCCCGCCTCGGCCTCCCAAAGTGCTGGGATTACAGGCTTGAGCCACCGCGCCCGGCCTGGTGCTTAACATCTTACCATGCACAGGACAGCCCCTCACAACAAAGAATTGTCTGGGCCAAAATGCCAATGGTGCTGAGGTTGATAAACCCTGCTCCTGGCACTGGGGAGACAGCAATGTGCCAAAGAGGCAATGTCCCTGCAGCTCACATCCCAGGATAGGAGACAGATGATGAACAAAGACTATAATAAGTCAATGTCTACAGGTCCACTGGTTAAAGTGCTACAAAAAATAAAGTAAGAAAAGGAGGAAAGAGAATGATGGGGTCATCAGGGACATAGGGGACATTTGAGAAGAGCCCGGAGGGAAGCAAGGGGGTGAAGCTGTGGCTGCCAGGCATGATAGACAGAGGCCCTGGGGTGTGTGTATCCTCAAGTGTGGCAGGAAGTCCACGCGGCTAAGCTCAGTGAACACTGAGGCAAATGGTTGTAGAGGATGTCAGGGGGTTATTATGCTGATTTAGTCATGTGGACACCTATGGCCCTCTTGGTAATACACTCCTTGAGGATGCAGGCTCTATCCTACCTCTCAGTGCCACACACTTGCTGGAACTAAGCTGAGAAAGACGCCAAGTTGAATTGAATTTTGGCTCAGGGGAGGCAGTTTCCTGTATTATGAAATTTACATGAGATGAACTATCCCCGCTTTGCTCTGGTTTGGGGCAGGAAATGGGCTTAAATGTACTGTCAGCTTATGTTCTTGTATTCTGTAATTGTTGCTTGGCTTTCCTTCATGTGTCTCTGGGGAAGGAGGTGCAAGACCTAACGATGGTTCCGCATACAATTTCAACACTGTCCTCTTAGCCTTAATGAGAAGATATATTCATTCATTGATCCAACAAATAGGTATTAAAGATGACAACAGGGCAGAATTGGGATGATGCAAAAGTAAATCAAACACAGATTCTTCTCTGAAGCAACTTACAGAAAATATATCTTCACTTTTTCATATATAGGTCTTCACTATATCTTATATTACAAAGTGAAGATACTTTGTCATATAAGGTACAAAGTACCAAATAGAATGAATAAAGAACTATGAAGAAGACCGGATGAGTACCTACAGGGCAGGAGAGCAAACAGCCTACATCTCACATGCTGATTCTCATGAGTAGCAGCTGTCTAGAACTGTGTTGAGAAGGATCCTGAAGTCCCATCTGAGCTCAGTCAGAAAAAGTGCTGTGCTCAATTACTTATATCTGCCATGATCACAGAACTCCAGTGGCAGAAGTACCAAGTATTTTTGCCATCCAAGCTGAAATGGAGATGAAATAAGTGGAAATGGAGCTTGAAGAGTAAATTATGGCCTTCCTCTTAACGTTTAACACAAAAATATAGCAAGTATACTGCACTATTAAGATGGAAATGGAGGAGGAATAAAAAACTCAATTTCATAATCTATCTTGAGCCTACATTTATTTACCTCCTTAACTCCAGGAGTATTTAAGAAATGAGACAGAAAAGCAAGGTATCCTCTGCTAGTAAAGGAATAACTACAAAAGACTAGGCCAGACTTTACTGCTTAAAATTGGTGGGCAACTGGCTCTGAAACGGGGCCCAGCTCTGGGCATCTGGACTGAGAGCACCTCCCCAACCCATCTCCATACTTCTCCCCTAAAGCTTTGTAGGAGCCTGGCAGGACAGCAGCTTAGTCTCATCCTAGAATGAGATTTGCCAGTCAAATCCTTCCATTCCAGGGACTAGACAGACAGTGTGAGGCTGTTTAGCAACAGGTTTGGGGCAGATTTCCTAAATCTCCTTTCTCTCCAATCCGTCAGCCTGGCAGAAGCAACATAGAGATGGGATTTAGTCTCATTCTGACACAGCACAGTTGCAGAGTGATCTCCCTGCTTGCCACTCAAGCTGGAATCAAGCCAGAGCCTACACACAGGTTCCAGGATCCAGAGAGGAATGAAATCGCTTTATTAATATCATAAGGTTGGGGGGAAGGGAAGAGTGTTCTGATCGGCTATGCCAGCAGTAGTTCAAAACACAATCCAAAGGGAGGAGGAGAAGTGGGGTGGGTCAGGCCAATGCCCGCTGAGATAAATGCCCTCTGAGGGCTGCCATATAGGAGGAGGTGGTCACCCTTCTTGGAAGGTGATAGCCTTTCTTGGCCAGTGTGCTGGGTCGAAAAGAACTTTTGGATCCTCCTGCCTAGCCTGACAGCCCTTCAAGGCTCAGCAAAGGTATCAGCACAGAGCCACAACCAAGGGATCAAAAGCTTAAGTCACAAAAGTGTAAAAAAAAAAAAAATCCCTTTTTTGAAAGGCAGCCAAAGAAGCACCTTCACAGAGCTGGCTTTGCATGGCCTTTCAACCAAACTATTTCCAGCAGCACACGCTCAGCACCTCCCCCAGGCCACCCAGCCCAGAGCACGGCTGCAACACTTCCCATGCTTCCCTCAAGCCTGTGACCCAGAGACCATGCTTTGTCTTGATTTTATATCTGTTTTTTCAGGGGAAAGGGCTGAGAGAGGTAGGGGAGCCAGGCAGAAATACTGTGTTCCTAAAGCCCATGTGAAGAAATGCCCAGGCAAGAGCTGCACTCTGAGGACTTGCCCAACGTTCCTGGCTAAGCATCTACATATACCTTTGTCTCCAAGCTTATGGGGCTGATTGGCTGACTTTGGAAGAGGAGAAAGTGTGTGTCCCTGGAGACCTCTGCAGTGCCAATGAAAGTGTGCCCATTGCTGGGAAGGCCAATGGGAAGCTTCCATGAGCCCACATGGGCCACCATGGGGATACACAGAAAGAACTGAGGAGAAGTCATCCATTAGCAGGTGAGAACAAGAGGCAGTGACATTTGGGGGATCAGGAATAATGTGTTCCCAATTTATACCTATCTTGGTAAGGCCTGGGGAAAACCACTTACTGTTAGAGTTATTATTGTCTGGTGACAATGATCAAAGGGAAAATAACGTTTACTGAAAGCTATGCTTTTACATATATTCTAGCATTTAACTCTCACAGAATTCCTAGGAGATACATATCATCATCCCTGTTGAATAGATGTAGAAACAGAGGCTCAGGGAGGTTGAGGAAGTCATTCAAGTTCACGTGGCTATAAGTGGTGGAGCCAGGACCAAGCCTGGGTTCCTCTGACCCCAAGTTTCACGTTAGTTTCATTATGCCTCACCACCTCCCAGCATTACAGGAAATCATCAAGGCTCCCCTACTCAGAACACACCAGACAAATTCTGCCAAACAAAACTCATTCTGTTTTATTTCTTGAACAATAAGGTGCAGAGAGCTCAGAAGAGAATAAAAGCTCGGGGGTGGGGGTTGGGGGCGGAAAAAAACAAACCATGTTTGGGCTGGGTACGGTGGCTCATGCCTATCATGCCTATAATCCCAGCACTTCGGGAGGCCAAGGCGGGTGGATCGCCTGGGGTCAGGAGTTCGAGACCAGCCTGACCAATATGGTGAAACCCCATCTCTATTAAAAATACAAAAAAGTAGCTGGGTGTGGTGGCAGGTGCCTGTAATCCCAGCTACCTGGGAGGCTGGGGCAGAAGAATCACTTGAACCCGGGGGGTGGAGGTTGCAGTGAGCTGAGATCACGCTATTCACTCTAGCCTGGGTGACAAGAGCAAGACTCTGTCTCAAAAAGAAAAAAAAAAAAAAAAAAAAAAAAAAACATGTTTGAACCTGATTTATAATAAAGGTTGCATCTCATCTCAATGGGGAAAGGAATGGTTCTACAATGTCGAAAAACTGGCTCACTAAATGAATTTGGATCCCTCTCAAACACAATATATAAAAGTAGACTCTAAGTGGATGAAAAACCTAAATGTGAAAGGAAAGTTACAAAGCTAACAGAAGAAAGTGAAACAATACCTTTGTGAACTTAGGGCATGGAAGGTCCTCTTAAATAAAATCCTCAAGGCACAAACCAAAAAGCAAAAAGGAAAAAAAAGTTGGTAGATTTGATTACATCAAAATTAGGGCTTCTGTTCAACAAAAGATACTGCGGAGAAAGTTAACAGAGAGGTGGCAGAGTGGAAAGTGATATTTACAATGTCTAAATACAACAAAGAATTAACATCTAACTACATATGGAACCCCTATAAATCAATGGGAAAAGAAAGGAAATGCAATGGAAAAATGGTCTGTAGATATGAATAGGCAGATCACAGAAGTGGAAACCAGAATAGTCAACAGGCAGATGAAAAGATGCTCAAAGTTATTAGTAATACGATAAATGAAAATGAAAGCAATGAGATTCCACATTATACTCAACGGATTTGCAAAATTACAGTGTTGAGTAATATTGATTGTTAAACAGGATATGGGTAAATGCGAACCCCTCCGCATCGCTGGTGGGAGTCTAGACTGGCATAGTAGTTCCAGAGACTCACGTGGTACTGATTATCGAAACCAAGTTCGTATGAACCTTGTGACCCAATCAACCCACTCCTGAGTATAGATACTTGCACGGGGTCCATATGGGAACAAGTGAAAGGAGATTCATGACATTATTGTTCAGGGTAGTAGGAAATTGGAAGCAACTAGTTGCCCATCACTAAAGAATGGATAAACACAAAATATGATGGGTGCCTACTATGTGATAGTCATTATACAGTTCGCCAAATATTTCCAGTGTTTCCGCCTCTTAGATTCATAGTAGGCTTGCAGTTCCCACCACTTTTAAAGTGGAGAATAGCCATGTGACTTGTTTTAGCCACTTCTGGGCAGGTTTTAAAAATCAGTGTGCTATTTGTCACCTTCTGGACAGAACCTTTAAGAGCCAGTGTGTGATTTGCCACTTGCTCTTCTCTCTGCCATGTTGAATGGCAGAGGCTCCATCAGCCTAAGTCTCCAAAGCAAAACTCTTATTAACGGGATGGATATGTAATATGGCTAAGCAGTAAACCTGCGTAATTTTAAGCTGCTAAGATTTTCATGCTATTACTGCTGCATAACTCAACCTATCTTGATTGAACCAACTGTGCAGCTATTAGAAACAATAAGCTAGATGTACAACCAACATGGATAGATCTTGAGAACATAGGTGAAAATGGAAAGATCCGAACAAGCTCCTTCGTGCAATATGATTTCTATAAATCAATAACACACACACACACACACACAAAGCAATTTTACATGTTTTACAAAGACATGTACCTGTCCAAGAGCATATATTAAACACCTTGGATGAGTACCTACAAGGGAGTGGAGATACAGAAAAAGAGAAAAAAGTGAAGATCTCAAATGAGAGAGAGAGGCTGGGAGTGGTGGCTTACCCCTGTAATCCCAGCACTTTGGAAGGCCAAGGCAGGCAGATTGCCTGAGCTCAGGAGTTTGAGACCACCCTGGCAACATGGTAAAATCCTGTCTCTACTAAAATACAAAAAATTGGCCGAGCGTGGTGGTGCTTGTTTGTAGTCCCAGCTACTCAGAGGCTGAGGCACGAGAATTGTTTGAGCCGGGAGGAGGCAGAGGTTGCAGGGAGCCGAGATTGCACCACTGCACTCCAGCTTGGGCTACAGAGTGAGACTCTGTCTTAAATAAATAAATAAATAAATAAATAAATAAATAAATATAAAATATTAATAAAATGAGAGAGAGAGAGCCCTTGCATGATGATAAAATGTCTGTGAACTTCTGAGTATGGATAATTCAACTCTCTATTGTATCCAAGATCCAAAACAAAAAGGAAAGAAGAAAAGGTGTAAATCATTTTCTTGGTTGACTTCAGTATACGTTTTAAACTCTCCATGCCAATCAGTCATCTACAAGCACAGAGTTTCCTTTTCCTCACCAAATTTTAATCAACTTGGATGGGTTTTCACTTCACAGCCTCTATGGTTACCACCCCCTTGGTATGAGGTACAGGTGCATACCATTCACAGAAGCTACTGCCAATCTTCCACTTCACTGTGATCTGAGGGAAGGCACCGTCCAACAAAGGACAAAGCTGCAAGCAGTCTGGAGAGACAAGAACCGGGCTGTACCAACTGTGACAAAATCTAAGCAAATCACCTGTGTCCCAACTATTTGGCGAATGGTTGGGGGCTGTGCTCCAGCTGCCTGACAGGATCTCAGCAGAGAACAAATGGTCAACCGGCACGGCCAAGTGGGGAACCCTACAAGTTCTGCTTGAGCCTCACCTGCAGGAAGTGATGCAAGGCTCTCAGTGGAGTGCTTCTGGCAGCCTGAGTTTGCAATGTCCTTCCTTCCTGTCCCCAGGGATACCGTGGGATCCCTTCCAGAAAGAATAATCAGTAATTCAGATGAAAGGAGTCACTTTCCTTCTCATGCATTAAAAATATATATATTTTCTGTTGATAGGGTACCAATATAAACTCAATGTGGATTATAAAATTGTATATTTTCCACCCCATTTTCATTTTAATAGTAAACCATATTTGCTAAATATCCCAATTAGAGGCTGAAGAAAAACCATGCTTCACTCTTAAAGCTGGATTTTCACTAATTTGGTCGCTAGTCAAGGGTTGAAGAGAGATGGCAGCTCTCAAGCCTACATGCTGCCCTCCTCCTAGCCCACTCCCCAGCAGACATAACTAATCAATCTTTTCTCCTAAGTCTGAACTTTTCCTGCAGCCTCAAATGGTATTCTCCAGAGTTGTTTCCTGGTGTTAGGTTTTTTTCTTTTTTACTCTCTTCTTCCCCCCCCCCTTTTTTTTTTTTTCCTTTTAAAGGCTTTAGAAGAGGAGGAAAATGTTCACTCTTCTATTCTCAGGAGAATAATTATATCCAGAGACCTTATGTATGATGCTTTCTGTGGAAAATAGTTGTATTCAAGGTCCCTGACTTCATCTCTTAATTACTCAATCAACAGTCATCTGTGAACTGCCTACTGTGTGCTGGTGCTTAGGGTGCCAAGCACTGAAAGACACTGATAAAAGGTTCAAAGAGGCACAAAACAAAAAGGGGCCAACCAGCTGGGAAGGCAGGGTGTGGCAGGGTGGGGAAGGCTTCCAAGAGAAGGTGGCACATTCTCAGCAGTTTTCTAGAACAGTGACTGTGGCCTGAAAGGTGCTCATGGCAGTGATGCTATCAGGGATGTGTGGTGTGTTCTCAGGATATGTTATCCCTTATCTGGGCTTCATCAGCTCCCAGTGGGTGCCCCCCATCGAAGCCAACTGTTGGTGGATCCCAGTGTGAGGTGGTTTCTGGCAACCAGCATTCCTTTAGGGGCTGTCAAATTCCATGAATGCTATCCAGCTGTGAATAAAGTCTAACTTTTCACTTTCTGGTGGGTCAGTTGCCTCAGGTGGCATCACTCACTGCAGCAGGTGGGGTCATTCACTGCATTGCAGTTGTCTGTTAGGATCTGTGCAGTGCCAAGCTGGACCTACCCGATGTCACAGTACATCTCCCTGGCCCCTAAAATTCCATCCCATCATGAAAATGGCACTTTAGGGAGGAAAGAACATGGTGGGACAGGTTGGGGGTCATAGCAAATGACATTTACTGCACAGCCCCTACATACCCACATTGGTAGGTGCTTGTCTCAGCTCATTCAACCCTCCACAACTTGGGAGGCAGGGAGGAGCTGAAGAAGGTACCCAAATAACCTAGTACAGCTGGGTTGGGATTAAAATCTGATATCATTATGAAGTTGGTAGAGAAAAAAGGAAAACACCTATTTTTTTGTGTCTACTGTGTGTATTGTGTCCATATATGTGATTTCCTTCATACCCCCAAAAACTCTAAAAAGTAACTATTATTCATTTTACAGATGATCAAGTTGAGGGTTCAGAAAAGTTTGCTCATCATCATCATCATAACGCAAATAACAGTTACTATCCATGAACACTCAACTTTGTATCAGGTTCTGCAAACACTCTCTATCTATTATCTTATTTAATTATCACAGCAACCCCGTGATGTGGGCACTGCTACAACCACTTTAACTGTGAAGTCACTGAGTCTAAGAAAGGTTGAATAACCTGGTCAAGGCTATACATTCAGTAGGTGTTAGCTCTGGAATTCAAATTCAAGGCTGTCTGACTCTTAAGTCCATATTCTCAAACACTGCCAATGCTACCTCCCAAATGTGTGCTATGTACTATGTACAGAGTACTGGAGCAACCCCTGTGACAGAGTGCAACACCTACTACCTCCAAGGGGACCCCATTTGGCCTCTTTGCTTGTGTGGAAGTTATTCCTTAGATCAAATCTTCAAAGGAAGAATAACCAGCTTTAATAAAATTTAAAATAATATTTTGGCAGTGCCAGCATTCGGCAACAATAGCTTACACTTACACGTACTGCATGCTATGCAGTCTTTCAAATAAGCACTAGACATATGGTGACAGACATACTGCTGCTCACCAATAGTCCTAGTATCCCTCTGCTTCTGGGCCCTTTCCATCAACACAAATTCATGCACCACAACCTGCTTTGGCCAATGAAGTACAAACAGTGATTTGTGGTTTGTGATTTGTATCACTGTCTTCAGAAGTCTTTGAGAGCCAAGGCCAGGAGTGGTGGCCCACACCTGTAATCCCAGCACTTTGGGAGGCTGAGGCGGGTGGATCACCTGAAGTCAGGAGTCCAAGACCAACCTGACCAATATGGTAAAACTCCGTCTCTACTAAAAACATAAAAATTAGCCAGGCGTGGTGGTATGTGCCCTGTAGTCCTAGCTACTCAGGAGGCTGAGGCAAGAGAATCGCTTGAACAAGGGAGGCAGAGGTTGCAGTGAGCTGAGATCACACCACTGCACTCTAGCCTGGGCAACAGAGTGAGACACCATCTCATTAAAAAAAAAAAAAAAAGTCTCTGAGAGCCAGTAAATAATTCTCCATAATCTATCTTCCCTTTTGCAGCAAGAATGGAAGCATGTTGATATGAAGGGGCTGTTAAATTGATGCAGCAGGGAGTATGTCAAGTCAATACATGGAGGGTAACTGCTCTGGGGTCACTAGTCCTTCAAAGGAATCTGCATGAGTGACAAATACACATTAGTTGCATTAAACCTCTGAGATTTGGGATTTGTCTATTACTGCAGCATAACCCAGCTTATCCTGACAAAATCCTCACAATAACTCTATGCTGGATGTGCTGTTGTTATCCCCACTTCGCAGAAAAGAAACTAGAGCAAAGAAGAGTTGGGTAATTTGCCTAAGATCATATAGCTAGAGGGTACAGTCAACTGTGAGTCTCAAGAGTTAGGACTCCAGAATCCACAAACTTAATCAGTATTCTATATTTCCCCACCCACCTTTTTACCAATCAGATATACTAATGCATAAATATGTAGATCTACCAATTTCTTAGTATACCTTAGCCAGTTTTTAAATAATAAGAAAATGATCACAACATGTAATTTTTAAAATACAAAAATTTCTTGCTTTAAACAAAAAAGGAAAAAAACAGCCTAGTTTCAGCTTATATGGCAATTAAAACTAAAAATGGGTTACAACAGAGGTGGCTGCTCTTTGGGGAATTGCCTAGAACAATGGAAAAATGCTTAAAGAAAAACTCAGTTTCTCTTTCTTTACTCAATTTCTTAGTTTACACGCTAAAGGGCAACAGACACAATTAAAAGTTTAATTAGTGTTCTCATCCTCCCCTCCCAAATTATATGTTTTCTTTCTAATCAAAAATTATTTATTTAACAGATTCATTGTTTTCTCCCTAAATTAAATTTGATCCTTAATGAGGCACTGCAATCCTTAAGTCAAAATGGAATCATCAGAAACCTCACTTTGTGAACTCAAGTGTGTCTCTCTTAGTTCTCTAAGGAGCAAGGACACTTGTCAAAGTCCTCTCTGTTGTGTGCAGTCCATCATAATTGCTGCTCATGGTAATTTAGAACACATGGTGAAGTGGTTCTTTCAAAAGCAATTGATGAATTTCATGGGAACAAGGCTGGGCAGAAGGCCTTTAACGCGGTGAGGGGCATGCCATTTCAACCTGGGGACAATGAAAAGCTGGCAGTCTGGCCTTTTAGCTGGATCTTCCTCTGAGTTTAACGGTTATCACCCTTTCAAAAGTGTGGTGATGCTGATGCGGGGGGGCAGCTTTATAATGGCTGAGTGATCTCTGGAGTCAGGCTGCCTGGATTCAAATCCCAGGTCCCCCACGTACTAGTGAGGTGAATTAGGACAGGATCCTTAATTCTCTAACCCTCAGTTTCCTCATCTACAAAATGGAAATGGACAGAATATCCATCTCATTGTTAGAAGAATCAAAAGAAAAGATGCATGAAAAATGACTAGCATAGTGCTTAGTACAAATTAGCTTTTTTTTTTTTTTTAGACAGGGTTTGTTCTGTTACCCAGGCTAGAGAGCAGTGGCATGATCACAGTTCACTGTAGCCTCAAACTCCTGGGCTCCAACAATCCTCCCACCTCAGACTCCCAAGTAGCTGTGACTACAGGCATGTGCCAACATGCCAGACTAATTTTTAAATATTTTTTAAAGACTGGGTCTCACTGTGTTGCCCAGGCTAGTCTCAAACTCCTGGCCTCAAGCAGTCCCCTGACCTTGGCCTTCCAAAGTGCTGGGATTACAGGTGTGAGCCACTACACCGAGTCTATCATTTTTGTTGTTATTATTAGAGAACAGTATTCCCCTCTCCTGATGTTTCCTGCCACGTGAAGGGACATCCATTTGTATGATATTCCTGGCATTACCCCCTTATGTCTTCCCTGGGGAGGTAGAAGGCCTCATCTGGTTAATGAGTTTGGGAAGAGAAGCTGGCAGGCATAGCTGAGCTCATCCACTCATCCTCCTTGGGAGCCAGCTACCAGCAGGAAGCAAGCATTCTGCTGAACTCCAGTATGACCATAGTTCCAGGTTGAGGTCTACTGTTTCCTAGCACAGCCCATGAGTAGGTACTTACACCCGCTTCATTGCAGGGTTCAGTATCAGGAAACCAACTGTGGCTACACCACTAAGTCACTCTTAGTCTGTTTGGGTTGCTGTAACAAAATATGATAGACTGAGTAGCTCAAACGACAAACATTTCTTTTTCACAGTTCTGGAGGCTGGGATCGTCCAAGATCAAGGTGCCAGCACAGTCAATGTCTAATGAGGGCTGCTTTTCTGATTCACAGACGGTGGTATTCTCATTATGTCCTAACATGTTGGAAGGGGCAAGGGAGCTCTCTGTGGTCTCTTTCTTTATAAGGGCACTAATCCCATTCATGAGGATGCCACCCTCATGACCTAATCACCTCCCAAAGGCCACACCTCCTGATACTCTCACATGGGGGGAAATTCAACATACGAGTTGAGGTGGTGGGGTGGGACACAAACCTTCGATCGACAGCAGCCATGTTCTACAAAGCAGCCTGTATTAGTAATAAAAGCAACATTTCCATCTCTAACTCCCTGAGCTGCCCCCTGTCTACATCAGCTATATCAGAACTAGTATAGAAAAAGGAGGTATTATTTATCAGGTCCTCTCAAACCTCAATGGTTGTCACTGCAACCTTTCTGGAGGACAATCAAAGTCTTTTATGAACTGGCTGATCAAATCCAGCAATTCCACATTTAGGAATTTATCCTCAGGATATCATGAATCGTATACAAAAAGTTACGTTGCAGAATAATTTACCCCAGACTGTTTATAGAGCTGAACAATGAGAAACAACTAAATGTCCGGTATTACAGAATTGACCACAAAACATCATGCAACCATTTTAAATGATGCTGTCAAAGAGTGTGCCATGACATGTAAGGACATTCATAATCTGACAAATGAAAAAAGCAGGCACAGACCGTTAGGTACAATATGATTCTATTTTGTAAGGAAAAAACGTAAATGCATGAGAACATTGGGAAAGGCTATAATACATCAAGTTGTTGGTAGTGTTTAGCTCTAGATGGTGGGAGGATGGGTCAGTTACATCTTCCTTTCATCGCTTATGTGAATGCTCTAATTTTCTCTGATGTACATGTAGTCAGAAATATGAAAAGAAGGTATTTTTTATTTTTCAAAAAGCCAGGTGAGGCCAGGTACAGTGGCTCACACCTGTAATCCCAGGTGTTACTGCTAAAGTGCTGCTTTGGGAGGCCAAGGCAAGAGGATCTTTTGAGCCCAGGGGTTTGATGCCAGCCTGAGCAACACAGTGAAATCCTGTTTCTACAAAAAAAAAAAAAAAAAAATTAAAATAGCTGGGCATGGTGGTGCATGTCTATAGTCCCAGTTACTCAGGAGGCTGAGGAGGGAGGATTGCTTGAACCTGGGAGGTGGAAGCTATAGTGAGCCAGGATCATGCCACTGCATTCTAGCCTGGGCAACAGAGTGAGACCTTGTTTCAGAAAAATACAAAAAGCCATGTGCCCAGTGACTAATGGAGAGAACTCCTTTGGTGAGCACAACCTCTGCTTTTTGCCTTCCAATGGGCCTGGGTCTCCTTTGGAAACAAAGCCATTAGGTAAATAGCACTGTGCATCTTCCCTGACTTTGCCAGTTAAGAGGCTGGTAGCTCAGACTCTGCTCTGAAACAAGTCAGGGTAGGGTTGTGTTGGAGCTTGGGGCACTTGTGGAACAGTCATTGCTGGCTGAGGTGGTGACCAAAGCAAGGAGCTTAGAATAGCCTAGAGACAACATTCAGGAAATGGGAGCCTGGGATTTTGGGGTCTTCACTGCCTACAGGTGAAAGTCCCAACTGCTCAACATCTTACATCTTACCCCACTGGCTGGGCTCCAGTCCAGCAAAACTCTTGCTGTTCCCCAAATGGTGCATACCCTAATCCCTCAAAGCCCCTGATGAGCTGTTTCTTCTCCACACCCTTCTCCAACCACTTCCCATCTCTTTCTGATGGACTCCTATTCATCCTGCAAAGCCCAGCTCAGCTATCACCTCCCCTGGGAAGCCTTTCATTACCTTCATTCCCATTGCATGTTGTTCAGACACTGATTATATCAGTGAACATAAAATGTGACAACTATTTAGTTATGTGACTTATTCTTACCAGCCTGGGGGTTCTCTGAGAGCAATAACTATCTCTTATCACTGGACTTTATAAGCCAGCATAAGTCTGGCATGTGGTAGGCACCTGATAAAGTTTTGAGGTAGGAAGAAAAGAAGAAAGGGATGATGACAGGAAGAGAGAGAAGGAGAGAGGGAGGGAAAATAGGAAAGGAAGGGAAGAGATAAAATTGGCAAAAACCTGGTGCCAAACTGGTGCCCAAACCATAGGCTGGCAGCTGACGATGAAAGGAGCAGAGGCAAGTGGAAAGGTCCTCAGCTTTGGTTCAGACTGAGAGGGGATCAAACCCCAGTCTTGGGCAAGTTACTTAAAGTTTCTGAGGCTTGTTTTGTCTGTAAAATGGGAATTTTACAGACAAAGTTTAGAAATGAGGTCTGCACAGTGCCCAGCACATGGGATGGGGTCAAAACCTGAGAGCTATCATTTGGTGACTCATGGCTGCACTGAGTACAGTCCATCAAGACAAAAACAAAGTCCTAAATAACACTCGGGGCTGCCTGGTGACAGGCTGCAGTGCTCATCTCCCTAAACCTTTCATTTTAAAATGACATCATGTCCGAGGCGGCTGTAATCTCTGCTATCCAGTTTCTGCTCCCTTTGGAGCCAGCACACCACCGGCATCCCCTGAATTTACCCAGCAGCAGTGTTGTTGGAGCACCTGGAACCCTGAGCCTGGAGCAAGGCTGGAAAGGGAGTAGGTGCCTAGAAGCCCAGAGGACGCACGGCAATCTCATCTGTATCTAATTAGCAGTCAGTTCTCCTTTCTAGGCCTCGGTCTTCTCATCTGTGAGATAAGAGGCCTGGACCAGATGTCCTAAGGGTCTCTCCACCCCGACAGTCAATGATCCCATCTCTTGGGCATCAGCCCCACTTCCCTGCCTCCTACCTTTTGTCCTCACAGTTGCCCAGCCCTCAATTTGAGCACAGGCACCACCTCTGACTTGTTTTTAATTAGTATGAATGTCAACTTCCAGATGCTGAGATGATGGCATTTCTTAGGATTAGGAGGTCAGGTCAACAGTGACACCCCTTCTGTCTCATGCCACACCTGCTGCTGCCCGCGACCTGCCAGAACACAGGATGGGACAGCAGACTCTTCGGGGGGAGTCACGCCTGGCCTGGATGCTACAGAGAGATGACTCCCACATTTTAGTGGGTTTCAGAATCCTAGGAGACCTCCTTAAAATAGATGGTGGAGGCCGAGTGCAGTGGCTCATGCCTGTTATTCCAACACATTGGGAAGGCGAGGAGGGTGAATCACCCGAGGGTGGATCAAGACCAGCCCAGTCAACATGGTGAAACTCCATCTCTATTAAAAATACAAAACTTAGCTGGGTGTGGTGGCACGCACCTGTAATCCCAGCTATTCAGGAGGCTGAGGCAGGAGAATCACTTGAACCTGGGAGGCAGAGGTTGTGGTGAGCTAACATGGTGCCACTGCACTCCAGCCTGGGCGACAGAGTAAAACTCTGTCTTGAAAAACAAAACAAAACAAAAAATAGATGGTGGACTCCACCCCAGAGTTTCTGATTCACTGGGTTTGGGGTGGTTTAGGGACCACAGTTTGAGAATCATTATTTGAGACAGGATTTTAAACCCCACCCCATTACCTGCCTGAACTTATATCCTCCACTTTCCCCTCCGCAATGCACTCCAGCAGGCCTCCTCGCTCTTCTCCAAACACACCAGACATATTCCTACTTCAGTGCCTTTGCACATGCTGTCCCTGCTGCTTAGAAAGTCCTTCTCCAGGTATCTGTAGAGCTCATTCCCTCACTACTTTGAAGGTCTACTAACATGCCACTTTCTCCTGCCACCCTGGCAAAAATCACACTCTCCCAACACATATATCCTCGTTCCCCAGTTTATTTTTCTCTGTAGCACTTATCCCCACCTAACAGGCTATGTATTTTATATTACAGATTGCATTTATTTGTGTCTCTCCCCCTCCACCACTAGAATGTGGATTCCATTGAGGGCAGAAGATTTTCTCCGTGCTGTTTACTGCTGGACCCCAGAATACTGTCTGGTTCATTGTAGGCAATTTAATATTTGCAGGAGAAAGAGAGAGAAGAACAGAAGGAGAAAGGAAAGGGAAGGAGGGAGAGAAAGTAGGAGGAAGGAAGGAAGGAAAGAAGGAATTTCGCAGACATGTAATTTTTTTAATAGTTGTAAGGGATCGACAACATGGGTGCCAACTGTGTTATTTTGCCAAATAAGGACTTTAAAAGCCCAGAAATACCAACTGCCATCTCTCATCCTATTAGGGCCTCACAGGGCAGACCAGAGGCTGCTGAGCACATGTAGTCTGAGTGAACGGTACCCCTGGAGTTGGGTGCTATGCAGCCCACGTGGTGCCATGCACGCTCTGAGCACCATCATTTCATGAAAGAAAGGATATTTTAGCCCCAGTAAAATATAACAGAGTGACAGAGAAGGGTCAGTAAGCAGATTTCACTTGTTTTAATTTTTTAATTTTTATTTTTTTAGAGATAGAATCTTGCTCTGTCTCTTGATCTCTATGATCTCTATGATCATACAGCGGTATGATCATAGCTCACAGCAGCCTCAAACTCTGAAGCTCAAGCAATCCTCCCACCCCAGCCTCCAGAGTAGCTGAGACTACAGGTGCATGCTACCACAAGCAGCTAATTTTTTAAATGTTTTGTAGAGATAGGGATCTCCCTATGTTGCTCAGGATGGCCTCAAGCCATCCTCCTGTCTTGGCTTCCTCAGTCTCTGAGATTACAGATTTCATTTTAAATACCAGCTCTGAAAGCCTGGGGCATTGGTGGAGAAGGATGCCGAGGCCATCTCTGGGATGCCCACAATGGAGCAGTTGGTGGAGGTGGGAGCACAGGTGTGCTATACACTTGCCACTCTTGCAAAATATGCCCCATAAATGCTGGGCAAACAGATAAGTGGCATTTGCCTGCTGAATATCTCCATAATATGCTGGCTGTCTAAGAGAACAAGTATAGTGACATTTCAAGACATTACCCAATGCACAAGCAACTTCTCAAGCTGTAATTCACAAGATTCCTCAGGGTCCTCTAAGCTCCTTGAGGGCAGAAACTTATCTTTGTATTACAGCTAGCCTTCAATCAGTAGGTGTTGAGCTGATATTTTTTTTTTCCTTTTTAAACTCAGAAGTTAAGTTCCAGCTTCAGTGGCTATGCCCAGATGGTCTGATTCTGAAGGACAAGAGAATTCAGTGGCATGAGCCCAGGGCTTGGCATGTAGTAGGTTCTCAGTAAACTTTGGCTGGTGGGATCACTGACAGATCTTCCGACTCAGACAAATACTAACCACAGCTCTGTGGTGTTGACTGTTGCTCAGTCTTTGCTGCTGCATTTGCTTCTAAAGGAGATAGTGCAGAATTTGTCTAGAGTATTGCCGGGATTTATGAGAAAGCTGGAGAAGAAGGAAAACAGCAAGTGGCACTCAGGATGTATCCCTTTTAGCTAAAGAAACAGCCTGATGAGTGAGGGTTAATTTTTCCATCAGGGATCAAAATGATGGGAAAGGCTGTATTAAGATGACGACGTTCACAGTCCTACAAATCAAGCGCTTGAGACACCTGGAAGGGCTTCACATGGAGAATGGCAGGCTCCCAACCTCTCCACAGTGGTCACAGCATCAGCTCCTAAGTACTCTGCTCCCGCAGTGCCGGACCCCAGCTCCCAGCCAGCCTCCTCATCTTATCAAAGAGGATTCCTTCTGATCTTCTCCATAAGGAAGGGGAAGTGCCACTCATTCTTCATCTTCCCCTTGATAACTCCATTCATTCTGTCATCCATTCATTCATCATTTACCAGTGCCCATAATGGATCTCTATGGTACCTGGTGTAAGGATGCTAAGATGAATAAAACACAGACAGAGCCCACCTATGACGAACCCATAAGCAAATCCCCATATATCACGCCATTTCCTACCCCTAAGTGTGGACCACCTATCGTTGGGCAAAGTTGGTCTTAGGTGGTATATGGATGAACATTTTTATTGTGAGTTATGTGTTTATTTATTTGAATGTGTATTACAAAAAAATAAAACTAGCACATCAAACCCTCTGTGTTACAGGCTTTTTAAAATGGGACATGTTTTTGCTGAACAAGAAATATTAAAGATGATTTTAATTAAAAAATTAGCTAAATAATAGCACAAGAGTAGAAGCAACTTATGAAGGTGTTACACAAATAACAGGTTTAGGACGCACTGGTAGTAGAAGAAAGTACAGACGGCGGGTTCAAAGTTACACTTGGTTAAATAATTTGTTTACTCAACAGCAATGTAGTTCAACAGGGCTGCTGCATACCAGCAGTACAACTAAACAAATGATTTAACCACCTGTGACCTTGATTTCTTCTTGCATAAGTTATTATGTCTATTTCATGGGTTCTGATGTATATGATAAACCTGGTAGGTACAATTTCATTATTATTTTATATCTTTACATCATATTCTCCCTGAGCCTGTAATAGAAAGTTGGAAAATTGGAGCATTCAAAGTAGGGACAGTGGGGGATGTGGGTGGCAGTGCTCAAAGCCCCAAGCTGCAAGCCTGCCATGAAAAGATGAAAAGAGATAAGGGAACAAGAAAATGGCTTTATTTGTCCATCCAAGGAGTTTCTGGGGCTCCCTGATGAGACAGGAGACAGCTGGACACTGAAGGCTCAGGGCTCCCAGACACCAGCTGTTCCACGTGGTCCAGTCCCCACCTGCCTTACTGGGCTGGGGCCCACACACACTGCTTCCCAAGAATGGCATGTCAGAGCCACGGCACAGAGAAATTCTAATCCCAGGTGGGTCTCCACCCCAGGAAGGCTCCAGCTCATAGACGGTGAGCCCAGCTCTGCAGCTCAGAGGGACCTACAAGAGGAACAGGAGTCTCCTGTGATGCTGGCGACCTAGGGAGACATGGGAAAGATCTCTCAAACTATAAAAAGCCCCTGGCCAGGGGAGAGAACTTCGTCTCTGATTCATTTGGGCGAGGGAACCTTCAAACTTTACTGGCTATAAAAGTAGGCACTCCCGGGGTAGCACATGCATGCAATGGAATGCAACTCAACAACAAAAAAGAATGTAATCACATGGATGAATCTCAAAGACACAATGCTATAGAGAGGAAACAGAGTCAAAAAGCCACATAATATATGATTACAGCCATCATATTCATCACAAGCAAATCTACAGGGCCAGAGAATAAACTAGTGAACTGCCAGGGGTTAAGGGTATGTACAGGGAGACTACACTGAGACACCACTTCACACCCACTAGCATGGCTATAATCAAAAATACAAATAATAACAAGTGTTCAGCAAGCATGTGGAGAAGCTGGAACTCTCGTATGCTGCTCAGAGGACTGTAAAAGGTGCAACCACTTCATAATAGCCAAAAAGCAGAAACAACCCAAATGTCCAGCAATTGATGGATAAACAAAATGTGGTATATCCATGCAGTTGAACATTACTTAGCAATAAAAAAGGAATAAGGTACCTATATCTGCTAGAAATGGATGAATCTTGAAAACATTATGATCCGTGAAAGAAGCCAGACACAAAAGACCAGCTATTATATGATTCCATTTCTATGAAATGTCCAGAATAGATAAATACATAGAGACAAAAAATACATTTGTGGTTGCCAGGGGTAGGGCAGGGGAGAAGAAGATAGACAAAAGGAATTGGGGGAGTATGACTGCTAAAGATTATAGGGGTTTCTTTTTAGGGCAAAGTGTCTTAAGATGGAGTGTAGTGATGGTTGTACAACTCTCTGAATATACCGAAAACCATTGATTTGCACACCTTAAATAGGTGGATTGTATGGTATGTGAATTATATCTCAAGAAAGCTATTACAAAACTAAGAGATAACAAATTATCACAAGGAAGAAAAGAATGTAAGAGGGTTTAGCTCTCAAAGAGGCAGGAGACAAGAGAATTGGGGGAAGGTTGTGGAACTATTCTGTATCATATTTGTGGTGTTGGTTTCATGGCTCTATTACTTGTCAAAACTTGGAACTGTACAACAAAGATACAAAAAAAAAAAAAAAAAAAAACACCAAAAACTGGCCTATCCTAAACAATATTAAAAATGGTTACCTTCTACTGGTCTACTAGAGCAGTGATCTCCAACCTTTTTGGCACCAGGGACCGGTTTTGTGGAAGACAATTTTCCATGGATGAGGGGAGGGAATGGTTTCAGGATGAAACTGCTCCACCTCAGATCATCAGGCATTAGATTCTCATAGGGAATGCACAACCTAGATCCCTCGCATGCACAGTTCACAGTAGGGCTTACCCTCCTGTGAGAATCCAATGCTGCCGCTGATCCGATAGGAGGCAGAGCTCAGGCGGTGATGCTCGCTTGTACACTGCTCACCTCCTGCTGTGTGGCTCAGTTCGGACAGGCCGTGGACCCCTACTGGTCCACAGCCCAGGGGTTGGGGACCCCTCTACTAGAGTAAACATCATACTAAGCACTTTATATGCCTTGAATTACGTAATCCTTTAAGCAAACGATTTAAGTATAACCATCCCCATTTCATAGGAGGGCAAACTGAGGTTCAGAGATGTTAAGTGATTTGCATGGGCTCACAGCTAGGAAATGTTTTCAAAGCCAGAATTTGAACCCAGGTCTGTCTAACCCCAGATGCCATGTCAATATCCACTATGCTCTGTCTCCCTACACAGCTGATAATCTGAAACATTCCTTAAGCATCTCTCAGTCTTTGATCATTAACCGTCCACTTATTACCACCCCACTAGTGAGTTCCTTTAGGGCCCAGATGGTGTCGTATGCTTCTATATCTCCCCTGAACCTGCTGGGCTCAGAGCCAGGCACTTAGTGGGTACTCGCTACATGTTTGAGCATCAGGGTATCATGAAAGACAGGCAGGGAGAATGCTGCTCAGAAACTCCAAAGAGCTGTCTACCATGAGCTGACAAGACAAGCCGGGGTCTCCTGACTCTTGGCCTTGAGTGTGGCCACTAAGCCACATGACCATCATCTGATGGGTCTCCTACAGTTGGATCAAGAGTCTGAGTGAGAGTTGGAGAGCTGGCAATCAAACCTAACTCTGGCTCTCTTGGTAGCCCAGGGACAAAACACTTACCCTCTCCACTGTGTTCTTTCTCCACTTAAGATTTCTGCTTTCAAAAGAACTTTCTCACCTCACCCACTCACAGGAAGTAATGAGATCCAGGTGGTTCATACAGGCCAGTGGCATCCTCAGCACTCAAACCCACTCATTCTCTCCAACCCCACTGCCTCCCCAGGTCCTCCCATCTCTTCTCTGCCCACAGCCCTGACTCTACATCCCCTCCTACTCCTTCCTTCAACAAACCCAGCAGCCAGAGAACAGGCTGAAAAACACAGATACGATCACATCATTCTCCTGATATCAAGGATAGCACCAGCTCTTAAGCCTCCCTGGTAAGAATTAGAAAAAGGCACCCTCTCCCAGGTAGCCCCAGGCCCTGCACTGGGGCCCATGGCTTGGTATACGGAAGGGCCCCCTTAGTTGGACACTCTTGTGCAAGACACAATCTGGGTAACAGCTAGCACAGCCCTGCCCTTTGATGCCTGCCCACTGCCCTGAGAACAAACATCAGTTTCCTTCCAGGGGTCTCTGAGGTCTTGCACAATGTGGTTCCTGTTTATTTCTACATCTTCTTTTCCCTCCAGACTATTCCCTCCCCACTGCACTCTAGCCTCCATCCAGACAGTTGGCACAGCGCTAAATTCCCCAAGTGTTCTGTGTGTGCCCTCCCTTTGCACAAACTGTTCCCTCTAAGTCTGGACAACTCCTGAACATCATTTGGCTCTTACCTTGGATGTCCCTCCCTTCACCAGAGCCTCACCTGACCCCACAAAGTCCTAGACAAGGTACCCACAGTACCCTGAACCTGCCTCCTAACAGCCCTCTTCACCCAGTGTCATAACAGCCTGTTGACTTGAGTATCTCTCCCCTAGACTCCAAGCTCTGAAAGGGCAGGAACTGTCTGCTTAGTCACCAATATCTGGAGCACATACTTGACACAACATAGGTGTTTATTAAGTGAATTAATTAATTAGTAAGTAAAGAAGTGAGTGAATGAAACAGAATGGCATGCCATTGGTAGACACATAGGATTCCATATCAGTTAAAGACTCCTGCTACCTCAGCCTGACTCATCATTTTACTGAGGAGAATGATGCCTTAAAGAAGTCCCATGATTTGCCTCAGGTCACACACAAACAGATATGAATTGGGAGAGGGAGTGTCTTAGTCTGTTTTGTGTTGCTATAACAGAATATCTAAGACTGTTTCATTTATAATGAACAGGAATTTATTTGGCTCATTGTTCTTGAGGTTGGGAAGTCCAAGATCAAGGGGCTGCATCTGGTGAGGGCCCTCTTGCTGCATCATAACATCGGGAGAGACACTGCAAGAGAGAGAAGGGACCAAACTCATCCTTTTGTCAGGAACCCACTCCCAAGATAACAGATTCGTGAGAGCAGAGTCCTTGCGTGCTAATCATCTCTTAAAGGTCTCACCTCTCAACACTGGTGCCCTGGGGACTAAGTTTCCAATACATGAACTTTGGGAGATGCATTCAAACCATAGTAGGGCATTGGAAGCCAGGCCATTCCTCCAACCACCACAGCAGGCAGAAGGAGCAGAAATTCTTGTAGCTAATGGGGACACTCCCTCAGGAGAAAGTCTGATGGCAAAGTGTAGTGGAACACAATGGTAAGGCTCAAGCGCTTTGCAATCAGAAGACCTGGGGCTACTCATAAGCCATGTGGCCTCAGCAAATAACTCAAACCCTCTGGGTCTACAATATGTAAAATGGCCACCCAGATACCTATTGCATGAGATAGGAATGAGGATCAAAACACTCTGAAAAGGTATGAAAAGCCCCTTGGCAGAGTGCCTGGCACCAACTAATCAATTAAAATTTGCGGCAAATCCTGTTAATTGGATAAATGCCTTTAATAACCTTGTAGGACACCTTTCGTCCTCCCTTTCAGCCCCAGGCTCGGTTTTTTCCCCTTTTCCAATCTTATTAGCACAGGCCTTAGTGCTGACTCCTTCCCATCCATCACTGTGGCACAATGGAAAACTCAAACTCACTGGGGAGTTGGTTTCTCGAAGTGGCTAAAAGCAACCAAGAGGACTCCAGGACAGACTTTAGGCTTTCAGGCTTTTTAAAACAACCCTCTCCATCTAAAATATTCCCTTGCCCTCTCTGGGAAAGAAGAGAGAACATTCAGTAATGCTGATAGACCATGTTCAATACCAGGCCACTCATTTACAAGAGAAGTCAAGAATGTGTCTAGCAGATATCACCTTTTTAAAAATGTCCCCAATCTGCTCCAGCATTTTGATGCTTGGAGCTTTACCCAAAGAGATGCTTTGGGAATTTTTTAGTGTGAAGCCAGAGATGCCAATTGTGTGCCTCCTATTAGATCCCTAGGTAGCACATGGTAAATTTACCCCTAGGCCCCTGAGGAAGCAGAATAATGATTTTTTTTTTTTTTTTGAGACAGACTCTCACTCTGTCATCCAGGCTGGAGTGCAGTGGCACGATCTGAGCTCACTGCAAGCTCTGCCTCCTGGGTTCATGCCATTCTCCTGCCTCAGCCTCCCCAGTAGCTGGGACTACAGGCGCCCACCACCACACCCGGCTAATTTCTTTTTGTATTTTTAGTAGAGACGGGGTTTCACCATGTTAGCCAGGATGGTCGTGATCTCCTGACCTCGTGATCCGCCGGCCTCAGCCTCCCAAAGTACTGGGATTACAGGCGTGAGCCGCCGCGCCCGGTCAGAATAATGAATTCTTACCATTTTATCTGAGAAATGCACATTCCACAAAGTCAGGGAACAATATGATTTTCCCCCTCAATTAGTTTCACTTTATTTTTAAATAGCTTACAGAAAATTAGAAATGAATTGTCTGTTTCCTGTACAGCAAAGGTCATCCTTTGCCTTGAGAGGGAAGGAAACAGAGTTCATCCTCCCAGATTACTCAGTGGAAAAGCAAACTTGAACCATCTGTATTACTTAATGTGCTAGCATTTTGTGCTCTCACAGCGTCAATCCCGCAGTTACTGGGGTATTTGACAAGCCTGCTAGAAATCAGCAAGCATGGGTCTGGATTCTTATGAGCTCAAATGGAGATGTCCATATTTCCACAGCACTCTGTCTGTGCCTCTGCCATGCCCTTCAATGTATGATTAGCCTGTGCTCCTCCAAGAAAGGCATTTTTTTAAATCAATCCTTATCCCTGGGTAGAGTTGCAGTTAAAATATAGGATGCACAGTTAAAGTTGAATATCAGATAAACATGCAATACTCGGGACATACTAAAAACAAAAATTCCTCATTTATCTGACATTCAAATTTAATTGCTGTCCCATCTTTATTTGCTAAATCTGGCAATCCTATCTCCATGACTTCTCACCAGATCCTCACAACTCTGAAAAATAGAGATTATACCCATTTTACAGCAAAAGAAACAAAGACTCAGAGAGGTTAAATAACCTGCTGAGATTACACAGTTAGTACATGGAGCTGAATTTGAACCTCTGCCTTTCCATCTGCATGCTTAATGTTTGGGGAATGAATGAATAAGTGAATGAACCAATTCAGAAGATGAGCAGCGGAGAACCTGTTATGCACCTTACTCTGAGTCATCATTCCCCGTCTGGAATCCCAGCACACTTCCTTATTAGTGAAATTGCTCACTGTGATGATGCCGCCCCACATTCCTCCTCTTGGGAAAAGGCCAGCTTCCAGAGAACAATGATGTTGTAGATGAGGCCAGGCTCTCCCTAAGTGAAAACAAATCTCCCAGTGCCAGGAACAGCAGGGGCTGAGGCGTCAGGACAGAACAGGCTGCTCACCCTGAGAAGCCACCTCCCCAGAGCTCAAGGCATGGAGGCTGACCAGTCACCACCTGCAGCTGCCCTCTTCTGTGGCTACGAGTGAGTAGAAGGCACTGAACTCTAGCTGTGTGACCTCAGAAAGCCTTCAGGGTGACAAGGCAGGTTTACAAGTACAGAGAGAACCACAGTGCAAGATGGAAGCTAAGTGCCAAGACAGTTCAAATATGCTCATGCCCAGGGTCTTCTCACAAGCTGTTCCCTTTGCCTGGAACTCTGCCTAGGGTCCCCTAGGACACTGCTACTCAAGTGTCACCTCCCAAGGGAGGCCTTCCCAGGTGCCCTGTCTAAAATAGCTAAAATAACTAAACCCTACCTTATCGCTTAGTATTCTGAAATCGCATTCCATATTTCAATGTTTATTGCTGTTCTCCATCACAGAACATAGGACCATGAATAGGTCTCTCTTTTTTATGAGACAGGGTCTCATTCTGTCACCCAGGCTGGAGTGCAGTGGCACAATCAAGGCTCACTGCAATCTCAGCTTCCCAGTCTCAAGCAATCTTCCCACCTCAGCCTCTCAAGTAGCCGGGACTACAGGGGCACACCATCACACTGGCATAATTTTTTAATTTTCTTTGTAGAGACAGGGTCTCACTATGTTGCCCAGTCTGGTCTCAAACTCCTGGGCTCAAGCACTCCTCTGCCTCGGCCTGGGATTGGAGGCATGAGCCACTGCACCAGGCATGAACAGACCTCTTCTGACTGCTTCTGTTTTCTTCACCACCATATCCTCAGCACCTAGAATACTGTCTGGCATATACTTTAGGTGGTCAGGACACATTTACTGAATGAAAGACTGAATGGGAATCTCTGTTAAAATACGTGTGTGTGTGTGTGTGTGTGTGTGTGTGTAGATATGTATATACATATATGTACGTGTGTTATATATCTATTTCTATATACATATGTAAATACATACACATGCATAGATACCCACATCCATATATACACACACACATGCACACATTAGTACATATAAATAAAAGTAGGGAAGTATTCAGAGACATTCTCAGTAAAGCCTTCATGAGGACCCCACCACCATGCTTTCCCAACTGTAGTTCTCTCTCCCTAAAGTGCACAAACTATTCATCTTTCAAAACCAATCTTTCAAACTCTGGTTGCTCTTTCTTTTGAAGCCTTCTGTACCTTCTCCCCAACCTAGCCCACTGGCAAGCCTGTTCCTCCATCTCTGGGCTCCTCTTTCAGCTCACTGGTGCTTCATTGTTGTGGTTACCACCCTGCATTATACTTTACCAAACTGCACATCTGGATATCCTTTGTGGCCAACTGCATTTTCCAAAGAAGTAAACAATTAATCCCTTTGCACATGCTTTTTGGCAGGGTGACCTTGTTACTCTCCCATCAAGGGGTGGGATTCTTCCCACTTTTTTAAAAGTGGGCAGCCCTGTGACTGCCTTGGCCAATGGTGAAAGTGACACTGTCAGTTTTGAACGTAGCCCTTAACTGACCTGGGAGTTTATAACTCCTGACTCTTGGAAGCTAGCCATCATATAAAAACAGCCATTACCCTAATACCTCCATGCTGTAAGAAGCCCAGGCCCTGTGGAGAGGCCTTAGAAGACAAGATGCAATGTAGAAAGAGAGGGGTCGAAACGCATCAAGGCAACGAGTGTATGAGTAAGAAGCCATCTTGGGAGCCACATGCATCACAGATGAACTGCCTGGCTGAGCCCTTCCTGGGTTCCTGATGCACAAAATTAAATGGTTTCTTGAAGCCAATACATTTTGGGGTAGTTGTTATGCAGCAATAGTTAACTGAAAGATCCTTGAAGGCAGGAACTCGCCCTATCATATTTAACTTTGTATCTCCTAGCCTAGAACAGTGTGAGGCTCATAGTTGGCTCAATAAAATTTGGCTGAATGGAGTTGGTTTGCACTGAATTAAATATTCCCCAAGTTAGGAGGACTGCTTCAGTAAATAAAGTCAAAATGTAATCAGCTAAAGCTACTCCCTGGCCCATGTGAAAAATGAATGACTAGCATTTATATGGAGATTTGCAGAATAATATATGCTGCTCCAAATGGAAGACTTTTACAGGGATGAAATAAAACTATGGGCCGGGCGCGGTGGCTCAAGCCTGTAATCCCAGCACTTTGGGAGGCCGAGACGGGCGGATCACAAGGTCAGGAGATCGAGACCATCCTGGCTAACACGGCGAAACCCCGTCTCTACTAAAAACACAAAAAATTAGCCGGGCGAGGTGGCGGCGCCTGTGGTCCCAGCTACTCGGGAGGCTGAGGCAGGAGAATGGCGGGAACCCGGGAGGCGGAGCTTGCAGTGAGCTGAGATCTGGCCACTGCACTCCAGCCTGGGTGACAGAGCGAGACTCCGTCTCAAAAAAAAAAAAAAAAAAAAAAAAAAAAAAAAAAAAAAAACTATGATTACCTCCAGTAAGTTTTAAGAATACTATTGGTTATGACAGTCACTGTAAAAACATCACATAAAAATACCCCAGTTTTGTGCCTAGTACTAGGAAGCCCTGCCCTGTTTCTTCATTCCCTGCAGGACCAGAATGGAGATGTGATACTTTGGCCTCCAAAGTTTATTTACCCCCAAGCATTCAGAGACTGAGTCTGGCAAGCCAAGGTCTCTGTCTCGAGTAAAAATTATACTTTTTACTGGCAAAAAATTAAGAGCAGACTAGCCGGGCATGGTGGCTCACGCCTGTAATCGCGGCACTTTGGGAGGTTGAGATGGGCGGATCACAAGGTCAGGAGATCAAGATCATCCTGGCTAACACAGTGAAAACCCATCTCTACTAAAAATACAAAAAGTTAGCCAGGCATGGTACCACACACCTGTAGTCCCAGCTACTTGGGAGGCTGAGGCAGGAGAACTGCTTGAATCCAGGAGGCAGAGATTGCAGTGAGCCGAGATCACACCACTGCACTCCAGCCTGGGTAACAGAGAAAGACTCCATCTCAAAAAAAATAAAATAAAATAAAAAAATTAAAAAATTAAAAAAAAAAATTAAAAGCAGAATCAATCTGAAGTGCTTCCTGTTATGTGATGATATTTCTTGTAATGAAGAGATCTAGCTAGAGGATGCCTTCTTTGGACCATCACAGAGGGCCATTTCCTGGCCCTGGATGCTTCTCCTCCTAGACACCCCCTAACTTCCCTCAATGGGGGTGCTTCCAGAAAGTATTCTCAGTTTAGCCCCCATCCTAGTCTAGACTTTCCATCTTCCCCCACATCATAAACTCAGAAGCAAAAAGAACTTGAGGACCATCTATTTCAGCAGCCCCCAGTTGAATCTCTCTCATCAGGAGCATGGGGTTTTCACTACCAGACTCCTTGCGGTATGCAGGGCAGCTGGATGGGAATGAGCACAAGCTCCGCTCTCAGCCGCCCCAGGTGTGAGCCCTGATTGTGCCATTTAATGACAAAGAGACCTTGGACAAATCCATGGACCTTCCTGGGTCCGCTTGCTCATTGGTGCACCAAGGCCAAAAGGAGTTCATACCTCATGAGATCATCATGAAGATTAATTGAGATGTCTTATAAAACGTTTGGAATCCAGTAACTATTGAATGAAAAGAGCAGTCATCTCTTTACGTCCAAGTAGCTTCTCTAGCTCGTCATGCATTTCCTTCTATCCACTGTTTCCTCTTAAGCTCCCTAGGCTTTGTCCCACCTCCCCACCCACCAAGCCCTGCTGCCAACACCTGCCCACACTCAGTTCAAATTTGGGGGAAAAAATACAACTGCAATGGGCTTCTTTTTTTTTTCCCCCCTCCCTAGGTTTACTTGTTTTCCTTTGGGGAACTCAGCCCCTCCTCCACTCTAATGTGGTCTGGGAGCAGCTGATCCAGCCCCAACTCCAGGGTTGTGGGGGTCCCATCTGGCCCAAGCCAGTCAGTGTGGGCAGCCCCTGATGCCAACCCTGCCCCTGGGCTTCTCTTGTACCTGAACCAATAATCCCCCCTTCTGCTTAAGTGAGTTTGGGTTGGATTTTTTTTTTTTTTTAATCACTTGCAACTGAAAAGAATCCAAAGATACCACAACCATTTTGTCCAAAGACAAAACAAACCTCCTTCCAATTCTCTTTGCTGGGCAAATCCTATAAAACTCTCCCTTCATAGAGAGCTCCAAAGCCAGAGAAAGGATCATCCACTTGCCTCATGAATAGCCTTGGAGATTCATTTTTCAGGCCCATCAAGGTGTCTACTTATTTGTAAAGAGTCTTCTGCCTTTATCACTCTTTATTTTGCCCATCTATTCAACCCAGAGGTAGTCCATGATCTCATACTTCATGTTTATCTCTATGCACTGAATACCCTGAAAAGAGAACTTTCAGGTGGGTGAAAAGGGACTCTCCTTCCAGGTAGAAAGAACCTCCTGAGCAACAGGAAAAGCAAGGGTGGTGTCCAGCTCCATATCTCACAGGCCTGGTTGAAGGACCAGGCTGGAAAATGGTTATCTTGCACTGGAAATAAACAAGGTCTGGCCATAAAGTTATGAGGCTGAGTGCTTTCTAATCCAAGGCTAATTTCTTTTAGAGCCCTTTTACCCACCAGGGTGATTTTAAAAGCAAATCAATCATTTTTAAAAATCAGAATTCACTCTTATTAATCAAGGTGCTATATTAAAATCTACAGAAATATTAAATTAAGTCTGTGTTAAAGCTCAAAGTTGCATGGACTCAAGATTATGTTTATTACCATGCACTAGGGACAATGAATTTAATACAGAGGCTGTTCTGGCTCTATCTCTGCTTTAACAAATCTTTAACGTGATATGGAAAATGCCGAGAACATTCCTCAGTAGGAGGAGATGAGCTGGCCATGACAAAGGTGTCAGCCATCATCCTTCCATGAGGTCAATTGTAGTTCAGTGATTTGAGGGGCTCAAGGTGAATCATTCAACAAACACTTGTCTGGGGATGAGGTCTTGGAGAAACCTGACCTCCGATGTCCTGGGATTCACTGGCAGAAAACTGCAAAGCTGGGGCTGGAAATATCCATTGCCTTCTCTGACAGTCACTTTGCCTGAAACACAATAGGTCAATTAACCAGCTACAATAAGCACTATTGATTGGCAACCCAACCAATTTCCCTTCGCTCCCTCTTTTTCACTAATGTGATTGGGTGGTAGTGGTGGGAACACTGTATCTGGCTAAAGAACTAAACTTCTTAGCCTCCCTTGGGGATATGGATGCTGGGGGACTAAGCGCTGGCCAAAGAGATAGAAAAAGAATTATTAGGTGGACATCATGACACTGCTTAAAAGAAAGACTGACTCCACTGGTAGGTACCCCTTTTCCCACTCTTTGTCACTCTTCATTCTGCTTAAAATGCACATGTGATGATTGACACTGTAGCAGCCATCTTGGGACCATGAGGCTACCTTGAGACTGGAAACCATGTGCTAAGGCTGGCAGGGCAGAAAGACAGAAGGAGCCTGAGTTGATGCAGAACTACAGATAAGGTTTGGTTCTCTGTCCCCACCCAAATCTCTCTTGAATTGTAATCCAAATTGTAATGCCCAGAAGTCAAGGGAGGGACCCGGTGGGAGGTGATTGGATTGTGGTTTCCCCCATGCTATTCTCATGATAGTGAGTGAATTCTCACAAGATCTGATGGTTTTAAAAGTGGCAGTTTTTCCTGCGCTCACACTTCTCTCTCCTTCCTGCTGCCTGTGAAGACGGTGCCTGCTTCCCCTCTGTCTTCCGCCATGACTATAAGTTCCTAAGGCCTCCCAAGCCATGCAGAACTAGAAGTCAATTAAACCTCTTTCCTCTATAAGTGACTCAGTCTCAGGCATTTCTTTATAGCAGTGTGAAAATGAACTAATATAATAACCATCCCAGCTTTGGACTGCCTACCTGCCTTGGACTGTTGTAAAAGAGAAAACCAACTCACTACCTTGTTTAAACCACTGTTAGTTTGGTCTGTGACACTAGCAGCCAAACACATTGTGGCATCACATTGGCCAATACTTTCAAATCAAATGTTATTATTGGTCAAATATGGCACATTCACCTCCAGCCACCTTTAGCAATCAGAACACTCTAAGTGAATACATGTGTTTGTGCTCTAACTGAGGGAGTATTGACCAAGAGTCATCTTCACTGAGTAGAGAGCAGGAAAGAGATACAAAAGAACTGGAAGAGGTCGGGTGTGGTGGCTCATGTCTGTAATCCCAACACTTTGGGAGGCCAAGACAGGAGGATTGCTTGAGCCCAGGAGTTCGAGACTGGCCTGGGCAACATAGGGAGACCCTATTTCTATAAAAATTTAAAAAGCCAGCCAGGTGTGGTGGTGTGCACTTGTGGTCCCAGTTACTTGGGAGGCTGAGATGGGCGGATCCCTTAGGCCTAGGGGGTCGAGGCTGCAGTGAGCTGTGATCATACCCCTGCACTCCAGCCTGGGTGACAGAGTGAGACCCTGTCTCTAAAAATAAACATTTTTAAACTGGAAGATTCAAGCCCTGCCCTAGAAGAGCTTACAGTCCAATGGAGGGGCAGGTCATAGCTATAGCAAAACACTTCCAATGGCAAAAGGACATATATGACCCATTGCCCAAGCTGTATTACACACAGCAAGCAAAGCCTACAGGGGTTCAAAGGAAGAAAAATTTGCTTGGATGGGAACAACCCCAAGAAAGATGTAGGGCTTGATTTGCAGCAGTGAAGCCAACAGCAGGGGAACAGAGGAGTTATTCCAGGTGGGCAAATGACTTGAGCAGAAGCTTGGGATTAGGAATGACAGGGTTCATGGGGAGAATGGATGCTTTGCCTAGGAGGAGCAGAGGTTCCACCGAGGCAGAATTAGGGGGTGCCAGAGTGAGGAGCTCGGACTTGATCCTGCAGTCAATAGGGCAATAATAATATCAGAGCAGGGCTGATCTGGGGTGTTCAGGAGGGATGAACTTGGATGAGAATCAGGCAAGGCTCCAGTAAGAAGGTTGACCATGGTCCCTAGGTTCCTGAGATGTTCTGAGTGGGGATGAAGCAGGGCAGCTCTGGCCAGTGTGGGAGATGAGATAACAGTGACAAGAGCACCACCATGGTCCTTCCAGCTAGGAGCTACACTGGACAGACAGAGGGATAGAGCAAGCCAACTATACCTCAGCTCTCTTCTCCCTTTCCTTCTTCCCATCCTCTAGGGAGCTGCTTGGATGGAAGCTTCAGCATTCATGCACCTCCCCCCACCAAAAAAATGAGGAATATGAGGAATATGAATCTGGCATCCATCTGCAAAGAAGGATGGTAGCCCTGGACCCAACTGAGACTCAGGATTCCAGACACAGGATCATAGTGACCTAGAAAGGAAGGGACCTGTCACCAAGAAGTCACAAAATTCTAGGACAGCTTCATCTCCTGGAGGTCTCCCGTGTTAGGCTGTTCTTGCACTGCTATTAATAAATACCTGAGACTGGCCAATTTATAAAGAAAAGAGGTTTAATTGGCTCATGGTTCTGCAGGATGTAGAGGAAGCGTGATGCTGGCATTTCTTGACTTCTTGGGAGGCCTCAGGAAGCTTCCAATCATAGCAGAAGGTGAAGGGGGATCAGGCATGTCACATGGCAAAGCAGAAGCAAGCAAGATGGGGGAGGGAGGAGGGAGGTGCCACACCCTTTTAAAAGGCCAGATCTCACGAGAACTCACTGTGGTGAAGACAGTGCCAAACCAACAGAGATCCAAACACCTCCCACCAGGCCCACCTCCAACACTGAAGATTATAGTTCAACATGAGATTTGGGCAGGGACAAATGTTCAAACTATATCAGCTCCTCAGGGATCATTTCACCCACTGGTTTTCAAACTGGGTTCCACTGGGCAGTGGCGTCCACTGATGCTGATTATACCCAAACAATTCTGCTTTTCAATGTTTCATATATTGAGGTTCCCAGAAAGATTGCACACCAAACAAAGGGGTCACTATTAAGTCTGATAACCACTGACAGCCCAACTCCTCCCTCACTTAACAGCTGAAGAAACCGAGGCCCATGGAACCCTGCACTCCCTTTCTTCTTATCCCCTTCCATCTTGTGCTGACATGGTCAATGTCTACATTTCCTGGGCAGCCTCACAGGGCTGGGGCAGTGGCATTCTCATTCACTGCTAGACTCCCTGACTCCAGGTTGACCCTCAGCTCCTGGGACAAAGCCTGCCACAAGGTAGGTGCTTCCCAAGTCCCTGCTACAGTGCTATGGAAGAACGGGGATGGAGGCAGCACAGCGTGTCAGGAGCAAAGCCATGATTACTCAATCCCAGTCTGCGCCTGCAGCTTGGCGTAGCCCAGCTACTGCAGGTGACGGCACTCAGGGGTGTGCTAACAGTGCATCCTTGGCTTTTCTGCTCATAGAGCTCCCAGCAACCTGTGACAGGGCTTGGAGTCTGTGCCCAGCCCTTCCCACGGCCCACTGTCCGCAGCCTGCATTATAGTTCACATCATCCTAGATTTGAGTAATGGTGTGCGCTTCTCAAGGGCACCAACTGCATTGTATTCATCTTTGTCTCTCCAGCACCAGCCTGAACAAGAATGGGCACTCAGCACCGCCCTTCTGTTTCTCTTCAACAAATTCCTAATTTTTGTAAGCATTTGGCAAATTTTGGAAAACATACCTGGGGATATGCAGATGGTAAAGTGCTTAGCTAGAAAAGGGCTCCACCCTGGGAGATCTCTGGTGATTTTCCCAGGAGGGTTTGTTTGTTTATTTGTGTGTTTGTTTGTTTGTTCCTGCCTGGAGCTTGTTTTTTTCTTCTCTCTAAAATGGGATGGTTGGCCACTTAATCAACTCCCGAAGGGTTGCATCAATGCTTCATGTAGCTGTAGGAAAAGGGACCAGTGAACTGAAAAAAATGAGGAGTCACATCACAGGTACCAACTGTTTCTCCCTCCCCCACCTCAGATTCTGAACCCAAACTTCTTCCTGTTCAGATTTATAGACAACACACAGCACCATCCACAGGGAAGGGGGAAGAGGCGGGAGAGGGCTTACCGTTTAGTTTTGTTTAAATTTTGCACTAGATTCTATTTATTGTTAACAACTGCATAGCCCTGCACAGTGTGAGTGTGTACGGATTCGAGTATGTGTGAGATGCCTCAATCAGAGAATGAAGCTCTCAGAGTGACCTTTCTGAGGCCAGTCTCAGCTGGGTTTCTTTATGTCAAAAGCACAAGACCATTTTTCTCCACTAAGCAACTCAGTTCTTGGGCCTTCTTGAGCCCAAGAAAATATCCAACACTTTAAAAATTATCAACTCCAACACATGAAAAGAAAACTGCAAAGCCATGATTAATAACTATGTAATTAAGTGGCTAACATGCTTAATGTGAAGTCAACATCATTAATTGTTGACTTCAATATTCACAACGATTTCGTTGGGGGACAAAAACAAGACTGGTTACACGTTTCTCATTTTGCAAGAATTCCTGAGGATATCAGAGCCCTCATAAAATAAGTATGATATCAACACAGCAAAAACCATTTCACAAAAGCAAAATCATTACAAATTTTTTCTAGCCAGGAATATAAAGGTAGTGGTTTGTGTTTGAGGGTGACATGGGATAGGGCCTCCATAGATAAGAAGGCTGGAGTCTATGAAGATGTTAGAATTAGATACATGACAGTCTGCAAATATTAGCTATCAAAACTCAACCCAAACTCAGAAGCTATGGCAAGCATCCAATTTCTGATAATTCTGCTGAGTTGATATAGGCACGTGCACATGCAACATACACACACACACGTGCATGCACACAAGCTCCCTGTTTCTCGGGCACTTCTGCAACAAACACTTCCCATCGCTTAACCCAAATGAAAACATACTGAAGCTTCCTTTGATATACGATGTACAATCAATAACCTCCCACTTCTCCTTTCATAGAAAACTCATTTTAAGGAAAACATGATGACTGATTAAGATCCATAACAGAGGCCCTGTGAGCAGAATACATAAAGAGTTTGATTCCACAATCCTTTCAGTGGAAATCTTTTAGCAGAGTAAAACACAAAAGGAAGGAAATCTGTCTAGAGGTATGTCTCTCACCGGGCAGGCCTCATCTTTTCAAGAACCTGGCACAACACAGAATGACCTCTTTTGGGTGGGAGCAGAACAGATTGACAGCTGAGCAGAGGCATGTGGGGCTTCAGCCTCTGCAACTGTGTTTTCCTTCAGAAAGAGCTTGATTGGGCTGGGCCACAGGTTCCTCCAGAAAGGCCCACTGTGGGGAAGGTGCAAGGAGCCTAGGACCTTGGCCCATTCTTTCTGGGCCTGTGGGATATTGACCAAGGGGTTATCTGACCTGCAGAACTGGCAAGAGTGCAGATAATCCAGAAGTTACGTCCTCCTCTCCTTTTGAGTGGACATTCCATGAACTTCCTAAACTTCAAGTAGTAGCATCTGAGGTCCAAATCAAAAGGCTCTGATAAGCTGAGTGCAGTGGCATGCCCCTGTAGTCCCAGCTACCCTGGAGGCTGAGGCAAGAGGAGGGCTTGAGCCCAGAGTCCAAGGCTATAGAGCACTATGATTATACCCGTGAATAGCCACTGCACTCCAGCCTGGACAATAAAGAGAGACTCTGTCTCTTAAAAATTAATTAGTTAATTAATTAAAATGCTCTGGGTGGCTCTTGAGGAGCCTCATCCCCTCTGATGACTGCTGATAGGAGGGTAGGGGCCAGGGTCAGCCACAAGGCTTCATAATGGCCTTAGAGGCTACAGGGGACAGAACAACTTCATATGTCCAAGAGTTGGGGGATTATGTACCCCAACATAACATATTCCTTGGGTTGGTTGGATTATGTCCAAGGCTGAGTCAACCTCCATGTCCTCATTAGTCTTCAGATGAGATCCCCAACCCTGGAATATTCAATCCAGGTCCTCAAGGCATTTGAGCACTAACCATGTGCCCAGAAAGAGCACTGGGTGGAATCAAATATTTGCCCAGACTGCCGCTTATTTGGTAACCTAGGGCAAGACACTTCACCTCCCACACCCTCAGCTTCCTCTTGTGTGAATTAGGATACAAACACCTACCCACTCCACAACATAGGGCTGTTGTGAATTTTAATAGAAATAACTAACAGGACTCTGTAAATTATGGAAGTCTAAAGAATTAAAAATAATAAGGTGTTGTTGGGCTCAAAATTACAGTCAGTATAGCCTGATCAATATTAAACATATCCTCCCGTCTTCCTGTTGCCTGTTTTCAGTTACATTCAACTGGCAGGTAAGTTTGGTCCCTGGGGAAGTGGGAAGAAGATAAAGATTTGAGTTAGTCAAGAGGAACATTAGGTTAAACTGGCTCAGATAAAGTATTTGAATTAATTAGTATCACACTGTCTGGGAAAAAAAAAAATGGTTCTGGTCTTTCCAATAACAAAACCAGGTTAGAAACTGACAGTGGCACATCCCTTTCCCATTACACCAGTGCCTGTCACTCCTAGGCACTGAACTATTTCCTGAATGAAGAATTAAAAGAGAGGAGAGAGAACAGCAAGACCACAAACAGCGACTCATAAGAGGATAGACAAGTGGTTGCTTTATCTTTACAATTTTATATTGCCAATTTGATTAAATCAACAATTATTCATCTAATGGTTTTTGCCCCCATGGAATTGACCAGCTACCTTACCACCATCTAGTCACAGTTTTGGTGTCATCAGAGCATTGAAGGAACTTTCAATGTGTCACACTGTGCCCACCATATGTGGCTAACACAGTCAATGGGAGGGTCTGGTGATGATGAGCCAGGTGGCTGGGTGGGAACCTCAGCCCCTATATCCCTACTGCATGGCCTTGAGTATCTCTTAGCCTCTCTGAGTCAGTTCCTCAGTTGTGTGGTAGAACTAGTAACACCGACATCATCGGTGGTGATGGAGCAATTGAATGAGATACTATTGTGAACGTGTTCAGCAGAATCTGGTACATGGGAACCAGCCACATTAATAAGTGGGAAGTGGTGTGAATCACAACTAAAGAAAGAGAACAAAGCCTTGTTTCCTTTTCCCTGGGGCAGCATGGCATCGTGGAGGCACCAACCTGGGAATTCAGAGGGCTGAGATCCCGATCCAGCTGAGAAGGAAGGACTTTCCACCTTTAAAACAGGACTTCTATCACCCACTAGACTCACTCGCCTGCCGGCAGCTGTGCAACCCCATACAAGTCTATTAATCCCCCTGGTTCTCAGGTGTCTAGCTTGCAAAATCCATCTGATATCCAGACTGAAGACAGCGGGGCTGCGCCCGGAGAATTGTGAAGCTTCTCTCAGCAATAAGATCCAAAAGTCTACGCAGACACAGCTTTCAACTTTGGATTAGAACGAGGTGCCATCTCATGGGCAGAAACTGGGTACAAAGGGATAATGGGCAATCATTTCCTTTCTGTTCTTCAAAGAGAAGCAAGCTTTGAAAAGGAGCGTTGTTCAAGGCTGAGAATTCAGAAATATGCAGGAAGACTCCCAGTCAGTTAACCAATGGTTAGCAACAAGCTCTGGATTTGCCTGTTAGTGAAGCTCCATTAATTCACAGTTCACTTCACAGGCTGCAAATATTTATTCAGGATGTACTATACTCTGGCAGTCTTCTAGGTATTGGGGGGATAGCAATGAATAAAAGAGACAAATATCTGTGCTCGCATGAAGTTTACATTCTATGGTGTCATCTGTTCATTGAACAAGTATGTTGAAGTGCCTACTATGTGCCAGATGCTGTGCTAGAGACACAAGATGATCTGTAAAGACTGATAGGTTAGTGGGCCATTCAGTACAATCTGATGAGTGTTACAATAGAGGTTTTCTATGACTAGGGAATGACAGTCCCAACAATAACAGCCAACATGTATCAAGCACTCACTGCCACACATTAAGTGCTTATAGACATCACATCATTCTGTTTCATCCCCAAACACTCCTATGAGGTGAGCATGCTTACAAGGGAGCAAATCGAGGCTCAGAGAGAACTGGACCAAGGTGGCTCAGCTAGTAAGGGATGACACTGGGATTTGCAGCCAGACTGTCTTCGGACCCTTGATGTAACTGCCATGTGATCCCTCCTCTTAAAATCAACCAGATTAGAAGATTTAGTGGGTAAGAAACTTACACTGTACAAGTCACAATATCCCAAAGTCATCATTTGCTCACATCAGGGTTTGGGAATGCAGGACTGATCCTTTCTGTTTTCAACCTCAGACCTTTGACAGCCGTCAGGTGGATATGCCAACTTTGACAAATGAGAACAAGCACTTTGGCATGGGAAGTTGGGAAGTGTCTGGTTGGATAAGCTATTTTTGGTTCAGAGATGGCTTTGATGACTTCTACCTCTGCTCCCGCCAATCAGCAATGCCACCTGGGAGGTGAGGATGCAGCAATGAAGGAGGAACACAAAAGAGCTTTGCATTGGGCGGGGCTGGGGGGTAGGAGCAGAATTGCAAATAATTGTCGGGGGCGTGAGGAGGAAGGGAGTCATCTTCAACTGTGAAGCATCCAATTGTTGGACCCTGAATTCTGCCAGTTCAGTTTATTTCCAATATTGGTTCTCTTCATGCCCTGTCTTCTCTCTTCCATCCCTATTGGGTTCTGGAGCTGCAAAGATTCCAAGCGCAGTACTCCTCTTTCCCTCTCCTCTTGGCCCTACCTCACTCGCCTAGCCTCATTCAGCTGCTTCTCTGAGCCTCAGCAGGACACAATTTCTAAGCTTGTCTCATTGGCCAAAGCCAAAGCACACATCCACTGTGGGATTCCCAGTTCCATGGGTAGTCAGAGCCTCCTGGGAAGCCAGAGCAGGAAGGACTTGCTCATTACCCTGGCTAGTGCTCTTCAAACTCTACATCTTATTCAAAATCCCAGTATATATAAAACAGATACAAGAGGAACAACTGCTAATGTGTGTGTACAGGGTGGAAGTGAGAAGCCTCCCTGCCTTACTCCATGAGAACCTAGATCAAAATCACTGATTTGGCCTAATCCCCCTGGTTGATGGTTTATAGATGATATACTGAGGGCATTTCCCCTCTATCCCCTTAGGAAAACATCACAAATATCCTCAGAATCATTATGGTTAGTGTGGTTCCCAATAAGTACATCTATGCTGCTGCTTTTTTCTTTCTCTCTCTTCTCTCTCTCTCTCTCTCTCTCTTTCTCTCAACAAGGTCTTGCTCTGTCACCCAGGCTGGAGTGTAGTGGCATGATCATAGCTCACTGCAGCCTCAAACTCCTGGGTTTCAGTGATCCTCCCACCTCCCGAGTAGGTGGGGCTACAGGTGCATGCCACCACTCTCAGCTGACTCTTTACATTTTGTATAGAGACGGGGTCTTGCTATATTGTCCAGGTTGTCTCGAACTCCTGGCCTCAAGCAATCCTCCCACCTTGGCCCCCAAAGCACTGGGATGAGAAGCATAGGTCACTGCACCTGGTCTCAATGCTGCTTCTTCATGGGGCCTGAAACAATCCCCAAGGGTTGCAGACAGAAATACAGAGTTTGGGGGTACAGTGGGAGTAACTACCTCAAATACCACCTGATTCAGGGGACCACTTCCTCCTTGGGGGCACACTATCTTCTGTTCTAGGACATTCCCAGTTCTCCTCCTCACTTGGCTGCTCCTTCTCAGCCTCCTCTGCTGGTTCCTCCTCTTCTGTCTGGCCCAAGGAAGGGCTCTGTCTTTGGTCGTCTTGTCCTTTCTATACTCACTCCCTCTGTGACCTTGCCCACCTCATGGTTTGAAATACCATCCACATGCTCTCAACTCCCAAATGTATATCTCCAAACCATCCTCTCTCCTGACTTCGAGATACTCCTGAGTGAGTATCCAATGGCCTGGTTAACATCTCCTCCTAGACACCTAAAAGACAACTCGAACTTTGCATGTCCCAAGCTGGGGTCCTGATCTTCCTGCCATCTCCAAACCTGCTCTTTCCAGTCTTTCCCATCTCAGTTTAAGGCAACTCCGTCCTCCTCATTGTTCAAACCAAAAACCCTTCAGAGTCTTCCTGGATCCCCCTCGTTCCCTCACACCCCACACCCAATGTATCAACATGAGCTTGTTAACTCCACCTTTTGGTTACAGCCAGAAGCTTCTTCCTAGCCCACCTCCACTGCTACCACCCTGGCTAGGCCACCGTCCTCTCCTGCCCGGGTTATCGGAAGAGCCTCCACACACTCGTCTCCCCTGCCTGCACTCTTGTTCCTCTGGAGTCCATCTTCAACCAGATCTGCCAATCCTTATTCAAAACCCTGCCATGGCTTCCCAGTTCACTAAGAATAAAAGTCAAAGTCTGTGATGACCTATGTGGCCCTACCTAACCTGGCTTATGATGACCCTGTGCTTTCACCTCTCATTCCTCTTGGCTCACGCATGCTTCTCCACCACAATGGGTTCTTAGCTATTCCTGCCTCAGTGCCTTTACACTGGCTGTTCCCTCTGCCTGAAACAGTTTTCTCCCAGATACCAACATGATCAATTCCCTCACCTCCTTCATCTTTCTACACCAATGTCATCTTTGGAGTGAGGCCACCCTGACCATGCTATCATTGCAACCATCCCCTACTCTCCCGATTCCCCCTACTCTGATTTAATTTTTCCATGGCAGGTGTCACCTTCTAACACTTTTACTTATACAGTGTGTTTATTATCTAGTAGGGTCTCCCCAACTAGAATGTAAGTTCTGTAAAGGCAATGACTTTTTTCTATGGTCTGATGGATGCTAAGTATCTAGAGCCATACCTGGTATATGGTAGCCTCTCGATAATTATCTATTGAATAAATGATTGAATGAATGGTTATTTTACAGTTTACAGAGCACTTTTATATCTGAGGACTCCTTTGATCCTCAAAACAATTCTGGGAACCTGGTATATTTCTTATCTCCATTTTTCTGATGAGGAAACAAGTCCAAAGAGGTTAAGTCACTTGCCTGAGATCAACACAGCTTATCTAGAGCGGGCCTCATGTCCTCTTCTGGCACTAAACCCTCAAGCGCTGTCTCATCTGACCATACCGATGAAATCTCTCCAAAGCCCAGGTCTCATCCAGCTCTCTCCTGCCTCCCTAAACTTGCACCCCAGCTTGCTGATGACTCTATATTTGCAGGTGCAATGTGTGGTCTGCTTATTTTGTCTCAGAGGAGCATATGAACTCACTCTGCTTCTCTACAGACCATCTGACTTAGACGTACACTTCCAGGGCACCTTCTGACCCTAAGATCCTCCTCCAGAACATAGGAGGAAGAGTCATATGCTGCCCCAACCCCTGCCTTCTGTTTATACACAAAGGAAACAAGTGGACATATCATAAGGAATGAGCAAGGGGGTGAAGGCAGCAGGGATGGGTGGGAGAGACCCTTCGCAGATCAGGAAGCAGCTCCCCTTGTTCTTCCTTAACAACCATGGGCTGAAATGTGAGGTCGCTAAATGCAACTTAATAATGGCTTCTAATCTCCTACTGAGAAATTTCTTTCTGGCCTAAGCAACAGGCACAGCTATAGCAACTGGTTTACTGCCGTCTCATCCGCCATACAAAGAATTGTGAGTCGGCTCATGATTGCTCCTTTTGCACAGGCTTCTGGGAAGCTCAGCAGTGGCAAATCTGTAGCCCAACCCTAGCAAGGCCAGTAGGAGAACAGGGCCTTGCCACGGGTCACAACATTGTATGGCATGGCCTGGGGAGACTCACACCTTTTCCCCTCCTCCCTTCACGTGTGCTCAGGCCTCGAGGCAGGATGGCCTAGGTTCAACCCCGAACTCTGCTGCTACTCTCCACGCAGTCTCAAGCCGGCTGCCTCACTTCTCTGCCCCTGACAGGGTGATATTACTCACCCCAGATGTCTGGGTAATTTCTCCTCAGTCATCTTCCATGATTTCTGAGTCAGATCTCTCTCACATCCCATATTTCCTCCTCAAGGCATGGTGGTTAGGAATAGGGACCGAGAACTAGGGACGGAGTCCCCACTCTGCATCTTACTAACTGTAGGACTTTGAGCAAGTCTCTCCATCTCTCCCAGGTGTCCTCATCTGTAAAACAGAGATGATAACCATGCCTGTCTCATAGAGCAGCTAATGCTCTCCATTACTTAAAATGGTGCAAGGAGTGTGGCAAATGCTCAGAACGTGTCAGCTTTTACCAAGATGATGAGCTGGGCTTCCCGGTTTTCCAAAGCATCGCCTCATTAGACACTTCCAACTCTATCAACACCAGAACCTGGTGTGATCATTATTTCCAACCCCCATGTGAGGGCAATGAGGCTCAGAGAGGTCAGGAGCGTGAGGTCACACAGCACGAGCCCACCCTCCTGGGCCTGAGCCAAGCGAGGCCTTCCCATGCACTGCGGGTCTCAGGCAAATTCCTACCCCAGCACAGGCTCCCGGCTGCCCCTCGAGGCTCCACATTATGGGGCCATCAGAGGCTGTGAAGGTGCCAGCTCACTCTTGGTCTGTTTCCTTGATCCATAGCTCTAATGCTTGGAGAGAGAAAACTTAGAGCAGCAGCCGAATCAGCAAGAGCAGCCAGCGGATCCAGGTGGGGAGAGGTGGGGAAGGGGGCGGGGACGGGGGAGAGGAGGGGAGGCCCCTGCCCTCCATCCACCATGGCTGCCGCAGCAAGCTGAACAAGAGGCCTATCATCCGGCCCCAACAGTAGCAGCTGCAGAATGGCAGGAGCAGGAGGAGGGTGGGGAGGGCTTCCAAAGGGAAGGAGATTGAGCAGAATCAGAGGCGCTGACATGGGGATGAGATTCCCTGCTCTCTGCCCTCTGCCTGCCCTGGTGGTGCAGACTTCCGGGTGGGAAGGAGGAGCTCCAATCACCTGTGCACAGATCACACCCTTACCACCCCATCCCTGCAGGCTTCCCCACCGCCTGTGTCACCACCAGCACCAGGTGGAGGAGGCTGACAAGGAGCCTTCCACCTCTGAATGCCTGGTGTCCCCGGTCCCCCCCTGGAAGCACAAGGGAGGGGCAGCTCCCCTCGCAGGCACTGCCCTGGACCTCACCCTGCAGTCTAAGGAGGCTTTGTCCCCATCAAATACTCCTGGCCCTGTGAATCTCTCCCGCTGAGCAACTGTCATGGGTGCAGTTTGACATCTGTGTGACTATCTGTGAATAAACTAAACCCGCCTCAAGCCCGCAAGCTCCATGAGGGCAGGAAGCACCTATGGCTTTGCTCACGCGAGTGAGCCCAGCCCCTAAGCGTCAAAGTCAGTATAGAGAAGACTGAAAGGGGCTGAGGAAGGAGGCGGAGAGAGAAAAAGGCTGTGCCACCTCCCCAGTACTTGAAATGCTCAGAAGCATCCAGAGAAAGAAAAGAGGTAATTTAAGTCTGGCGTGCTTCTTGGGCACATCATGACTCCCTGGGTGGTACCCTGAGCTGGGATTAGGAAGGAACAATGACACATACCACCCAAAGAAAATCAGTTAATCCATGCAGCCTCAACCTCAGAGGCAGGCACTGTAAGATTTCACTTACCCCTCCTCAAAGCTGCCTCTCTGATTTGCTTTTAGATATGAATGCACAGGGGAACTGTTAATTTGATTCTGCATTTAGCACACCTGATCTTCACAGTCATTGCTTTCATTGGTTCAGCCACGATCTAATGGGGACCTCCACATGCTTCTAGACTAGCATTTATTTTACTGTGAGATATTACAGCCGGATCGTAAATTAATCTCCAAACTGCTATCGATGATGCAGGCTCTCATCCCACTGTGCTTCCCACGGGTGATCTGGTTTACAGGAGATGATACATCACTGCGGATGGGAGATGGGCTCTGAAAATCCAGAAACCTGGTATACCGGTTCCAGCTCTGCTGTGTGATCTTGGACAAGACAGTATCCCACTCTGCGCCTCAGTTTCCACATCTGTAAAATGTGAGAGTTAAACCAGATGCTCCCTTGGAATGAGGCATGGTATGGTGAGAGGAAGGTCGAATTTGAAGTCCCTCAGACTTAAATTCTATGTTTTTAAATTGAGTTCTTTACTTATTGTCTTAGCAACTTTGGGCAAGTGACTTTATGTATCACAGTCTCAGATTCTTCTTGGGTAAGATGGGGTCGATGACAATACCTAACCAGCCTTTCCACATTCACCCTTCCAGTGTGCTCTCTGAACTATTGCCAACATGATCTTTTTAGAACACAAATCTGATCACTGTATCTCCCTCCTTAAAAGCTTTCAAGGGCTCTCCAGTGCCCTCTGTAAAAGCCTGCTTAATCTGGCAGATGCTTAGTCTAACCTCTACCAGACTCCCCTCCCTACCCGCTCCCATTCCAGCTGCACTGGCCATTCTACCTTCCCCCCATGCTCTCCTCTGCCACAGGCCCTTTGCACATGCAGTTCGCATTCACCAAGTATTCTTCCTACCTTTTCCATCAACTTGGCCATGCTTCAGCCTCATTCCAGCCTCACTCAAGCCTCACTTCCCCATTTCCTTAGTGAAGCCTTACTCCCAGCCACATCAAGAGCCGTAGTAAAGACTCTAATAGCCTGTATGTCTCTCCTTTGTTGCACATGTCACCAGTTGTAAATTTACATCTGCAAATTCTTTGATGAATAAATTAAACCCAGCACAGGCCCACAAGCTCCATGAGCACAGTTAAATGTTGCTCAACATTTAACACAGTGCCTATAGAAAGTCATAATGAATATAATGAAACCCCACAATGGCCAACATGTATGAAGCAATTTCTGCATGTCAGGCACTTCCCAACAGCCTTCAGAATTAGGTTTCACTATTACTCTCATGTAACAAAGGGAAAAAGTGAGTCACAGAGAGGTTAGGTAACTTGCCTGACATCACACAGCTAATAAGTGGTCAAAGTCCAGAAGTCTGGTTACTGACAAACTATAGAAAGCTTTTCAGTCACTCAGTAAATGAGGCAGCGACTGGGGGCAGTTCTTTAAGCAAGGAGGCTGGCACCTGCTTAAGCACTTAATAATAACAACGATGATTGTTAACAGATATTGAGTACTTACGATGTGTCCAATATTATTCTAAGGACTTTTATATGAATTAACTCATTTTATCCTCTCGATGACATTTTCTTTATGAGGGAGTGCTACCATTATCGTTATGAAGCAGATGAGAAAATTGAGGCTGGGAAAGATGAACTGACTTGCCCAAGATCACCTGGCTTGTAGGCAATAGAGCCAGAATTTGAACCCTGGTCCACCTAACTCCAGAGTCTAGCAAAAACCCAGCTCTGTGATTCTCAGGGAGGACGAGGCTCAGTCTCCTCTGCAGTAAAAATGGAATCAATTCTCCCCTATGCCACAGTTTTCTGAATTCAGTTCTACCTGTGAGAGGGCCTGTGCTTCTTATGGCACTGAGCCCACCCAGCTAGGCAGGGTATGGAGGGAGCTGTCCCTGGAGATGATAAAGCCAGCTATTTCCCCAGGGCCTCAGCTGAGGAGGCTATGCTGTGATCTGATGGACAGCTGGGAAGTGACTCATGGGGCAGCCAGGGAGAGGGGAAGCCGGCGGGGACTAAAAAAAGAGCTGCGACCACATATTATGCACAAGGACAATCATCAACCGTAACCACCACCCCCAAGGCAAGCCCCGCCCTCTACCCCACAGGCCCCTCAGGCTGCACTGGAGTCCTTCTGGGATCCTCCTGGAGGCCCCTGTGATCCGGATTTCACCACCCGGCTGTGGCAGTTCACAGCACAGGCTCTTGAGCCCAAATCCCAACTCAACCACTGTGTAGCCGTGGCATCCTGAACTAGTTGCTGAACTTTTCTGAGCCTCAGTTTCTTCCTCAGCACATTGAGGATAAGAAACAGTCATTTCGCAAGAAGAGTGTGGAGATTAAATAAAGTCTTGTGTGTGGAAATTCTGGAATAGTCCCTGGTTCAGCAACTGGTAGTTCTCCCTGTGGATAAAACGCAGGAGATGGCAAAGGGGAAAAGACAGACATGTGATACAATTTTCCTGGAGCACCCACTCGTTCAGATTGACATTTTACCTTCACATCCATTCACTGTTAATCCACTCCACTTTCAGTATAGAATGATACTATCGATAATAATAAAGATAACAGTTATTAAGTACATATGAGATGCTACGATCAATGTTTCACATTCATTATATCATTTTAATCCTCACAAGCATTCTATAAGGCAGACTGCCAACTGCCTAATTCAAATCTGGCTGGCCACTTGCAAGCCATGTCACCTTAAGCAAATTCATTAAACCTTCTGTTCCTCAACTTCTTAATCTGTAAAATGGGGATAATAATAGCGCCTGCTTCATAAGGTTGTTGAGATGGCTAGCTCTCTATTAAATACTTATGCCCCTCTGATACTGTAGACTTGTGGCTGTGGGTGGCTGCCCTGCCAGAGACCATAATTTCCAGCCCCCTTACATCTAGTGGAGGCCATGAGACCGAGTGCCGGTCATTGGAATGTGGAAGGAATTGACACACCCACATCCAGGACTGTATTACAATCCTCCACATTCTCTATCATCCACAATCAGAGACGTCTCTGGGAGTTATGTGTTCAAGATGGTCGAGCTTCCATCAACTTCCACAGACAGAGCACCTCTCTCCCCTGCCATCAGGTGGACTCTACATGAATGAGAAAGCAGCTTTTATTATGTTCAGCCACTAAGATGTTAGGATTTATCTGATGCATCGGCTAGCATTACCCTAACTAATACAGAACTTAGTTCCAGAAGTGGACTGCTTAAAACATGTGACATTGGCTTAGAAGTCAGGTAGCAGGTTACACTAGAGCCTGGAAAACTGGAGACCCATGTGATACAGAAGAAAAATGTCTCATTAAACTGTCATCTATGATAACTTGGCAGTCAGAGCTCACACCTACTAAACCTGTATGCTCTATAGAAAGAGCATAAAAAATAATGGTAATAGAGTTTGCTAACAGTTCCTGGCTAAGTAAGGTACTAGGTAAAGAGAAGAACTCAGGCATAAATTAACTAGTTTGAAAGTAATTTTAGAAAGGAATAGTGGAGAGGTAAAAACAGACAACTATGTCTAAACCCCAAACAATAAAAGAAAAGAGTGAGAAGACATTTAAGTGAAATAAGTATCATGTGAAGAATATAAGCTTCCCACCTAAGCCTGATGGCCTCAAGGTAGCTGCCATTAAATTTAGAGAGAAAGAGAGGTATGGGGAAAAGGAAGTAATAATCCGGGCTTCAGAATTAAGTCTAGGAAATAACTTTGGGTGTGGCTACTGGCATATTAGACATCATAGATCAAAGTCTTACTAAGTTGTTGAGGGAATTGCATTGCAAAATCTATAAACCTTGACTTTAATAGTCTTTTACTGTTATAGCATTAAAACAATCCTTGGGCCCCCAGAGGTTCAAGGGAAAGAACTAGGTCACAAAAGATTTAGAGCCCCCAAGAAGGCCATACTGCCCATGACCAACTTCAGGTGTGGTCGTGGAAAATAACAAAGAAAATCCTCCCACCAGCACAGCTGAGAGTGTGGAGAACAATGAACCAGTAAATTCCTATCAGGAGAAGAGTCAGGACCTAATCCAGGAACTTCACCCACTGCTAGGATATAATCCCACAATGCTTGCTTGGCAAGATTTCATCACTACTGAGGACCAGTGACCGCTGTGTACATACCGTCCATGATTATCCTTTCCAAATGGGAGTTTTGTGATGGTTATCCCACCCTGCTCAGATGTGGGATATGAATGCAGAGTGGCAGATAATAAAGTTTGTTTTGCCTCATGAGTCCCCGGACCATGGTGAGGTGCCACACTCAGCTTCATGAGTCCCTGGACCATGGTGAGGTGCCACACTCAGCTTCATGGATAGGACTGAGCAACATCCAATGACTCTGAACTTGAAGTTGGAAGCAGGGATCAGATAAAATGTGGGTTCCTCCCTTAGGGAAAAGAGAATGTGTTTTGAGCATAGGAAGAAGGAGGCACACACATATTGGTGGTCAGAGAGCCAATGATACATCTGGTCAATGATATGTGGACACAAGCAATGTAAGTCCCTCCAGGCTTAGCCTATACCACCTTTCTTAAGCTCCTCCACACTCACTGTCTCCCTCTACCTACTGGCTGGCTGAATGTCCAAGGAAGGCACTGAAGGCCGCATGTAGAAAATAAAAAAGGCAAACTCTCCATTAGTCAAGCTTGGTACCTAAATGACCCTCCTGCCTCCTCCAACCCTACTCCTCTCTCAATCAGAGTTTAAGTGTATAAGAAATGAATTTCTATTGTGTTAAGCTACTGAGATTTCTGAACTGTCTTTAATAATAACTGATAAGGCCAGGCATGGTGGCTCATACCTATAATCCCAGCACTTTGGGAGGTGGAGATGAGTGGGTCACCTGAGGTCAGAAGTTTGAAACCAGCCTGGTCAGCATGGTGAAACCTTGTCTCTACTAAAAATACAAAATTAGCCAGGCGTGATGGCGCATGCCTGTAATCCCAGTTACTCAGGAGGCAGAGGCAGGAGAATCGCTTGAACCTGGGAGGCAGAGGTTGTGGTGAGCTGAGATTGCACCATTGCACTCCAGCCTGGGCAACAAGAGCAAAACTCCATCTCAATAATAATAATAATAATAATAATAGCTGAATGTAACTATAATGATTATAATACATAAAGCTCTTAAAATAGTGCCTGGCATATCATAAGCTATACAAGTAGAGCTGTTTATTACAATACCCATTTTACAGATAGGGAAACTGCAGCTTACAGGTGTGCCTGAGTCCAGAGTCAATTACTATTTTGTATTTACCTTTCAGTGGATAATAAGTTTGGTAATAATGAGTTTGGTGCCTGGCTCAAGGTCACAAATACTAACAGACTCAGAATTAGAGGCCTTCCTTCTAGACAAAGTTCATCAACTCTGCCCCGACCCCAGGTCTTCAGGTTAGTCCTTCATTGTTTTGTTAGTTTTATTTTATGTTTCAAGAAACACCCAACTTGCAAATGCCCCAGCACTGAACTAGCAGGTCTGCACAGAAAACCCAATCACCCTTTACTGACCCAAATTCCAAGTTTTAATTTACATCAAGCCAGTTAATTGAAAAGGTGCTCTGTGAGCACAGGCACTGCTGCAGCTGGCTCTTGAGATAGCGTTTGCTCTTCCTCTTAAGAACTTGGGTTTCTTCTGTGACATTTTTGGTCCAACACAGCAACACTTTTCCACAGAACAGGATGACCAGTTTAGGGACAAGAAAACAGCTGAGCAAGCATTTTGTGCAGAGGCAATAGAAAAGCAAAAGACCTGAAAACCAACCTACCCCCAAAGCCCGTGCTGACAGGTGAGGGCTCGTGTTAATTAATGTTTATCAAATGACTGGGGATCCCTGAAATGAAAGAAACTATTCAAAATCCCCCAAGTATTATTATTTTCTCCAGCCTGAATAATCTGTTTTTTAAGGAAGCCATTATTATCGAGTGCCTACTATGTGGCAGGTGCTTTTATAAACTATATCTGAATTAATCCTTGTAATTGCCCTTTGTGTTTGGTTTGGGTTTTCTTCCTTTTTAAAATACACCTTCTTTTGTTTTCTAATCCTCACTGTACAGATGGGAAAACTAAGTTTAGCAAAATTAAGTCACTTGCTAGAGAACGGTAGAGTGAAAATTTAGGGTTAGATCTAAGTGTAAGGTCTTTCTCCCTTCCTTTTCACACCATTCCATACCACCTCTTCAAGTCTGCCCTTCAAATTGTACATTTAAAACAAACTCTAATTCAAGAATACCTATGGCTTTTTTTTTTTTTTTGGTGTGTCTTTTTTTTTTTTTTTAACTGAAGCATATTTCACAATACAGTAAAATGCTCAAATACTAGGTTTACCGTTAGATACCAGCCTGGCCGGCATGGTGAAAACCCGTTTGACAAATGCATATACCTCTGAACCCACATTCCAATCAACATAAGGAACTATTTCCAGAAAGTTTCCTGGTGCCTCTTCACTAAAGATAGACATCATTTAAGTTTAAAATACAGCAAATAAAATAAGCTACCTTAATGTTATTTTATTTTACTTTAATTTATATATATATATATATATATATATATATATATATATATTTTTTTTTTTTTTTTTTTTTCCTGTAGAGATGAGATCTCACTATGTTGCTTCAGCTGGTCTCAAACTCCTGGCCTCAAGCAATCTTCCTGCCTCAGCCTCCCCAAAATAAGCTACTTTCCTTTGACCAAAACAATCCGTTTGTGACCCTGGCCACGGGGCTGTGCCCATGGCATCAATCTTGAGGCAGGTGTACTGAGTTACTTGGTGTTATATTAAAAAGGGAGATCCAGTTAAAATTCTGTGCCTTGTTGGTTCCATCCACCCTGAACATGTGGGAATGAATTAATCTGGATGTGATAGAGATGAGATACCATTTTGCCTAGATTATCACAACTATCATCATCATTTTAGCACCTACCATGTGTCAGCACCAGATTATAATAGCCTTAGACACATAATCTCATTTAATCCTTGTAATTATTACCTCTATTTTACAGCTGAGGAAACTGGAGGACAGAGAGGTTGAGTCACATACCTAAGAACAAACAACTAGAAAATGGCAGCCTTGAAATTCAAATCCTAGAGGTCCAACACCAGAGGCCATTCTCTTAACAACTGCCTTTACAGCTGAGAGGCAAATTTTAAATGCGTAAAATTGAATCAGCTGGTTATATTCATTTAACAAGCAGTAGAGAGCATCTATTATACAAAGTGCCAGGCACTGTGCTGAGTGATACGGAAGGAGACACAGAGATGAATAAGAACGGAGAAGAGGTTGTGTCAAGGAAGCCCTCACAAGGAGGCCGGGAAGACCAACTCATTCTTGAAGCCAAGTCTTCAAGAATGAGTAGGAACTGGCCAGCTCTAAAGGAGTTTAAGGCACAATGACTAGCACATACAAAGGCACAGTGAAGTACTTCTGCCCACTCCTTATTTAGCTCAATCAAGTCAAATTTTTAAAACTCCACAGTGGGGTCCCTTAGCTGTTGCCCCGGCTCTTCAAAACAGCTGAAAATCAACACAAAACTCCAGTTCTGAAAAGTTTTTACATAACTGCAAAGTTCATGCCCACAGCAAGCCCATGGATGTGATTTTTGAGAGCCCCTAGGCCTTCTTTCACTTTAGAGCCGACTATATTTTGTTTTCTGAATCCAGTCCCCCACATGACTAGTTTCACAATTCCTTAGCCTGGGCAGTTTAGCAGCAGCAAATTAGAAAGGTGGACAGGTACAGAAACAGCAGTAAGAAGGGGCAACCAAGGAAGAAGAACTTGGAGCCAGTGCCAGTCTGTAGTCCCGGCTACTCGGCTGAGGTGGAAGGATTGCTTGAGCTCAGGAGTTCAAAGACAGCCTGGGCAACATAGCGAGACCCCTTCTTTAGAACAACAATAACAACAAAGTAGAAAAACTTGCAAAGATGATTCAAGAAACTCAAAAAGCAATAGTTTTTTCAGGACATCATTGTATAATGCAGTACAATAGCTTGCTCAACTCAAACAGGTATCTAATAAGCTCCAACTGTGGACTAGGGCCTCTTTTTTTTTTTTTTTTTTTTTTTTGAAACAGAGTCTTGCTCTATCGCCCAGGTTGGAGTGCAATGGCATGATCTCGGCTCACTGCAAGCTCTGCCTTCCTGGTTCACGCCATTCTCCTGCCTCAGCCTCCCGAGTAGCTGGGACTACAGGCACCCGCCACCACGCCCAGCTAATTTTTTGTATTTTTAGTAGAGACGGGGTTTCACCGTGTTAACCAGGATGGTCTCAATCTCCTGACCTCGCAATCCGCCCGCCTCGGCCTCCCAAAGTGCTGGGATTACAGGAGTGAGCCACCATACCCAGCCTACTAGGGCCTCTCTTAGGCTTAGCAGGAGATATAAAAACATGCAAAATCCAGTTCTGCCCAGTTCCATTTGAGAGGAACAAAAAGTATACAATTCAGGAATTGTATGACAGGAAGGGTCTCTGTTCACCTGTGTAGGTAATAAAGGGCAGGTGGGATGTCTGAAGGCAGGGAACTCATCTGTCACTAAAGAGTCATATAGACAGGGATTATGAGTACGGACTCTGGAGCCAGGCTATCTGCATTTAAATAAGCAAGATACTTAAATTCCCTGTGCCTCAGTTTCTTCCTGTAAATAATGGGGATAATGGAGTACCTTTTCAAGAGGTACTGAGGATCAAATGGGTCAATATAAGGAGCCCTGCTGGATACATGTTAGCTGTTACTACCTCTCACCCGGCGCTTGCTCAGACCCTAGCATTTAGCAACTGCAGTAAGTACCGACGAACAAATGAATTCACAAATGAATAAATAAATGATACTGCCAAATTAAAGGAGGGAAAATCTATTATGTAAAGTATGTTGTCCTTAATAAGGCTTGCAGATCAGAAAGACTCCGTACAAAATAGTTTAAGAAATAGGTTTGATATTTAATGTATGATTCCGATACCTAAGGAATTAATCACTCATTCTTTAACTCTTCTGCATAAATGACCTGCCATTTTAAACAAGCCCAAAGAAAAGACATGAAGAGATCACAATGAACTTACAGTGTATCTCATACCCAGAGGAGGCTGAAGGGGCCCTGAAACCCAAGAGTTAAGCGCTGTGGTGTGGGAGAGGTTGTGATGGCAGCAAACCCCAACCGTCATTCACTCACCCTGCCCAAAACCAACTCTGTGGTCTTCTCCTTCCTTAAATTATACTTCCTCCAAAAAGGGTAAACACAAAAACTGTTTTTAAAAGTTGTTAAGGTTCATAAAAGTAAAACCGATTTGAAAAAATATAGAAGCTACTAACACAGAGCTACAAGAGGACCTGGGGGTGTATTACATATCTAGCCCCCTATTTTACAGAGGAGGCAACTGAGGCCCAAAGATGTAAAGTGACTTGCCCAAACTCACAACTTCAGGATAATGGCAAAGACAGAGGTAGCGCAGGGTGCCCAGATTTCCACACTAGAGCCTCCCAAAGGAAATAATGAGGGAGAAAAAAGAAGAGGTTCCAGGCCCAGAAGGTGGGTAAGGAGTTGGGAGTCGGGGGCAGCAAAGAGTAAGATGATTGTCATGGGAGCCACTAGGAAGGAAATTAAGCCCCTCTGTGCATTTTGGTGGGGGTAGGGTTTCAAACAAAGAGCAATCCAGTCCAAAGCTCCCAGGTTTTGCAGGTGAATCCCCGCATTCTCAAGAAGCACATACAAAGCCCAATGGCTTCTCCCCAGATGTTTCCATCTTAGTCGAGATTTCAAGGTGTGTGTGTGTATGTGTGTGTGTATGTGTGTGTGTATGTGTGTGTGTGTGTGGCCTCGAAGATATCCTCTCTTTGAGGGTTGTGCCCTGGCTGGCAGCAGACGGGAAAGGGCTCTGGCAAAGAGATCCCGAAGAGGCTCAGAGATCAGCGCGGATTCCCCTCCCCAACACACACAAACACACACCCGCTTTGCTCCTTCCTTCCCCTCCCCCACTGATGATCAAATCCAGGTGAAGGGACCGAGGGCTGCAGGGTCGGTTTCCAAAGGCTTCCGCTGGAGCCGGGCGCCCAGCGCGCCCGCTCGTTCCTGCGCACACTCACAAGCACTTACACACGCACAGACGCGCGCGCACTCAGACTCTCACACGCACATGCACACCCTTGGCACCGCCCACCGCAGTGCTCCTCCAGCCCCCGGGAAACAGACAGGCAGCAACATGAATGAAATCTGCCCAGAAAGACTGCATTTCAGCTCCAACCACGCAACCTCTGGCCAAACCGCCGAATATGTAACAAAGTTTTATTTCGCCTTTAGAGTCTCCAGTTACGCTTCTACCATTTCCTGTGGAAAAATGAAGCTTTGAAGTGTCTAGCTCCGGCTTTCGCAGACGGGCAGCACCGCCAGCGCGAGCTCTCGAAAACAAGCGCCCCGGCCCCACCCCCTTCAAGGACAGAACTGTGGGTTCAAACCCACCCAGGACAGGCCTTCAAAACAGTGGGGCGTGAAGAGAGGATGATAGAACCTACTGGAAACGACGCCCTAAACTGACAACCCCCTCTAGAACTGCCCCCGCCAGCTCCATCCTGCCCAGATCCCCAGAGGCGCTCCTTCAGCCAAGTGGTGAGAGCTGCATCCCTGCCAGAGGGAATGGAGAGGCCAAGAGCTGGGAGGCTGGAATTGGGGGCTTTGTCCATCCCGCAGCCCCCACCAGCTGTGTGCTCTAGCCCTCAAAAACTGCTCTGGAAAAACTTGGCACCGAAAGTCTTCCCGCACCCCAGTCTCACCACACACACCTCTACGACTGTCTAGGCCGAGCAAGCTCTCAACCATTCAGCCGGTACAGCCGTCAGGCCCCTCCTTCCCCTGTGTACTGAGTGCCCCCCGAGGGCGTGGGGGAAGTGGGAGCATTGGGTTGCTGAGAGCGGAACGCGCCTCCTCCCAAGTCCTAGGGAGCCAAATTCATGCGCCCAGGGAAGTGGCATCTTCAAGGTCAAAACAAACAGTGCTGGGGTGGAGTATATGTACTAAGCGCAAATGATCTCAACCCTGCTCCAAAAAATGGTGCTGGGTTTCGCTCACTGCTTGCTGGAGGCAGCTGTCGCCCGGCCCCGCACCGGGGGCGGAACCTAGCGCTAGCGGACCTGGGACAGCACCAGCGGCGTAAAATACGCGCACCCGAGTGCAGGAGGGAACAGGCAACCTCCTGTTCTGGCTACCTCCAGCCCGGCCGCCTCCTCAGCGGCTTGGGACAGCAGCGCGTGGCTGGGAAGACGCGGGAGGGGGACTTGAGGCAAACTTGCGCCAAGAGTTGGCCAGGTTGGGTGGGAGGGAGTGGCACCCGCGCAGCCACTTACCGCTGGCGTTCTTCCCGCAGATGAGGTGCTGGTAGGGCTGCAGGAGACCCCAGATCTCCGAGTCGTTGTTGACCGTGTGCTCCAGGGTCTCCACGGTGAACTTGGGCGCCTCGTGGAGCGCATGGTGGTGGTGATGGTGGTGGTTGGCGGCGGCTGCCGGCGGGACTGCGGCGGCCGCGGCTGCCGGCGGGGCGCAACAGCTGCTGCCCCCGCTGGCGCTGCTGGCTGCGCTGCAGGCGCCGCCGCTCGCCGCTCCTCCCCCGGGCGCCTCCCGCTCTTTATCCGCCGCAGGGGCCGCACCGGGGCCCGAGCTCGGGCCTGGGCCGGAGCCAGAGCCTGACCCAGGGCCACTGCAGCTCCGGGGCACACCGGAGGCCACGACCCGCGAGTAGATGTCCCGGAAGAGGCTCTCCATGCAGGCTGTCAGGTAGATGGCGGCGTGCTCGTGGATGCGCAGCGCCACGCGGCTGTCCACCATCCAGCGATACACGCGGCCCACGGAGAAGGTGAGGCCGCAGCGTGCCGACTTGCCGCGGCCCAGGCGGTCGCCGCCGGCGCTGCTCATGTTGTAGAGGGACAGTGCGGCCAGCGCAGCCGCCGTGCAGTGTGCGGCCAGGCCCCAGGACAGCACGATCTCCATGGCGCTCTGGATCTCGTACTTGGTGCACTTGGCGAAGCGCAGACTCAGGCGCTGCGCCTCTTTGGCGATGCGCACCAGCGCCCGGCTCACCAGCGTCGACAGCTTGGCCAGCGCGTCCTTGGGCAGGCCGCCGGGGACCGCCGGGCCTGCCCGGGGATCCCGCGAACGCAGCAGCAGCGCCTCCAGCTCCTGGAGAGTCCAGGGGACCTCGTCTAGGTCCGGCAGCAGCCGCGAGCAGTGCTGGCCGGCGCAGTCCAGCCCCTCGGAGTCTTCCACCAGGGCAGTGTTGACGGTGTCAAAGCTGTTGTGCCGGCTGTGCATGGAGTCAGCTAGAGGCGGCCAGCAGCTCCCGCCATACGGGGACGCCGGGTGCGAGTCGGAACAGCACAAAGACAAGTTGGAGGAGCGCACCGAGTCCGCCGCGCCACCATAACCCGAGTCCAGCGTCAGATCCTCCAGCGTTCTCACCACGGGCTTCTTACCTCTCCTGGCCATCGCTGCGCCACTTCATGCTGCAGCCGCCTGGGAGCCAAGGAAAAGGAGCGGCGAGGAGCAGCGAGTGTCGCGGGGCGCGGGGAGAGCGGAGTCCGCGCCGCCTCGGCTCACTTTTCCACCAGCCGCTGCTACCAACTGTTACTACTTTCGGCTGCCTCCCGGAACCGCCGCCGCTGGAATATACAGAGCAGACCCTGGAGTCATCTTCCAGAGTCCGGGCCGGAGCTGGGCGCACTGGGGAGCGAGCCAGGCCGGGAAGGAAGCTCTCCCCGGGGCTTGCCCCTTTCTTCCAAAATAAAAAGTGTCTAGACCGTTCCTCCCTGAGCCCCGCTGGGCGCAGAAGCCACAGGGCGCCGGCCACGGTGTTCGTGGAACTGAGACCACCCCAAATGCCGCCGCCGCCGCAGCTCTGCGGGCAGCTGGCTCCCAGCTCCCGGCTCCCGGCTCCCGGCTCCTGGCCCTGGTTCGCTCGGCGCCAGCCTGCCCTGCACCGGAGCGCAGCAGCGGCCGTGGCGGCTGCAAACCTTGCCGAACCCCAGCAAACCCCGGGCAGCTAGTGGGACGGGCGTATGCAAAGCAGGGCCGGCGGAGAGCCAGTGGAATCGGAGAATGCTAATTACCTCGCTTTTTTTTTTTTAATCCCTCCTCTCCATGCGGCCCCGCCCCTCACACACGCCCCCGGAGGAGACCGAGGCTGTAGGAAGTGGGGAGCAGTGGCCAGGAACTTGGGGAACCCTTGCAAGCGTAGAGACGTGGATGCCGCCCCCTGCTGCTGTCCCTGCCCTCAGTCTCCCGGAGGGTGGTGGGTTGGACCGGTGACCTCCCCACCTAGGTGTGCTCTCCACCGCGGTTCACAAGGTGTCTGCCTGACAGTCGCTGTCTCCCCTGCGTTTGGGATTTCACTTTTTTCCCCACTGTAACGCCTGAAACACGGTTTTCCTCCCTCTATTCCCACTTCGGGTACGCAAACCAATTAGTGGGTCCCTTTTTCAGCCCGGGTTTGCTCCAGCATGGAGAGAAATAAGCCCGGCGAGCGGAAGCCCGGGGCGGTGGACTCCACTGGGAGGCCGGATCTCCCGCCATTCGCCACCTGCCAGTAGGGCTCATTAACTCGACTCCTTTCAGCAGCCAGGAGGACCCTGCTCCCCGCTTCAAAGTCCTGGGCGTGTGCTGCAGGGAGGGCTCACGCACCACTTTGCCATCCTGGTGGGCATCGTTCCAAATAGCTCGGCCTTTTTAAAAGGAGTGAATTTGCTCAAAGAAGAATCTTCTTTTCTGACTAAAGATATTATATATATATATATATATGCATGACTTAGCTGCATTCCTGTGTCAAATAGCATCGTGTAGTCTACTTGTCTGTCCCCACCCACCCGGGCAGAAGCCATATCTTACACACATGGGGATTCCTAGCTCCGCACACTGTGTCTCTCAGCTTCGAATCCCTTCCTATAGGAAGCCGGCCCAGATCTTTCAGGACTGGCTTCCGTACTTCCACTGCCTCCGTCCCCTTCTGTGGTTGCTGATTTCTGTGCCCTTGCAACACTAGGTTGCAAAAGTCTGGTTACTTGTCTGGATTCCACGCTGGGCCAGGGCTTCCCGTGCAGAGTCCTGGCACAGTAGAGGTGCTCAGTAAATACTTGTTGTAAATTGATGAAGGACCTAAGGATATGCTTTTAAACTGTTGCTTTGAATGTTCGACAATGGCCAACAGGTATATGCAAATATGCTCAACATCACTAATCATTAGGGAGATGAAAATCAAAACCACAATGAGATATCACTTCAGACCTGTAAGGATGGCTATTATTAAAAAGTCAAAAGACAACAAATGTTGGCACGGATGTGGAAAAAAAGGAACCTTTGTACACTGGTGGTGGGGTGTAAATGAGTACAGCCATTATGGAAAACAGCATGGAGGTTCCCAAAAATAAAAATAGAACTACCATGTGATTCAGCAATCCCACTTCTGAGTATACACCCAAAGAAAATAAAATCTCTACTGAGAGCGGTGGCTCACACCTGTAATGCCAGCACTTTGGGAGGCCAAGACAGGCAGATCACTTGAGGTCAGGAGTTGGAGACCAGCCTGGCCAACATGGTGAAACCCCGTCTCTACTAAAAATACAAAAATTAGCTGGGCATGGTGGTGCACACCTGTAATCCCAGCTACTCGGAAGGCTGAGGCACAAGAATTGCTTGAACCCAGGAGGTGGAGGTTGCAGTGAGCCAAGATTGCGCCACTGCACCTCTGCCCGGGTGACAGGGTGAGACTCTGTCTCAAAAAAGGAAAGAAAAAGAAAAGGAAAAGAACATCTTTCTCTTGAAGGGAGAAATGCACTTCCATGTTCATTGCAGTTTATTCTCAATAGCCAAGATGTGGAAACATACCTAAGTGTCCATCCACAGATAAATGGGTAAAGAAAATATGGTCTGTATATATCTGCAATGGAATATTATTCAACTCTAAAAAAGAAGGAAATCCTGTCATTTGCAATAACATCATGAACTTGGAGAATATCCTAAGTGAAATAAACCAGACACAGAAAGACAAGTACAGCATGATCTCATTTATATGTGGACTCCTAAAAAAAAAAAAAAAAAAAAAAAAAAAAAAAAAAAAAAAAAGTTTAACTTACAACAACAGAAAGTAGAATGGTGGCTACCAGGGGCTGGAGAGTGGGCAAAAAGGGGACAATATTGGTCAAAGGCCACAAACTTTCAGTAAGAGAAATATGTTCTGGATAACTAATGTATAGCATATATCAGCAAACTATATCGCTTGCTGATATAGTTAATAATAACGTATTATATACTTGAAATTTGTTAAAAGAGTAGATCTCATGTGCTCTCATCATACACAGAAGGTAACTATATGAGGTGAAGGATCTGTTAATTAGCTTGATTGTGGTCATCATTCACAATGTACATGTATGTCAGAACATCACATTGTCTACCCTAAATATAGATAATTTTTATTTTTCAATCATACCTCAGTAAAGCTGGGAGGGGGTGGGAGTCAATAGACTTTCTCAGGTAACCTCATGAATTGTCTCATGTTTCTCATACCGGTGAGCCTCAAATCCGCTATCGCCCTATAGCTGCCATCCTAATATACACGCTGATCACCTCCCACTTTCACTATTATAGTATCCTACCAACTGGTCTCCTATTCTCCTGCCCCTACCTTCTTCAAACCATCCAGTCCAAGAATCTTCTGAAAGCCTGGTTTTCATTTTATCATTTTTTGTAATTATCAGAAAAGAAATGCAAAGGTTCTCCATTACCTTCCAGCTAAAGTTTCTACTGATTAACTGGATTTCAGGGATCTGTTTCCAGATCTCACGGTGTTTCCAGACTCTTTCCATAATATCATAAATCTTTTATAAGGGATGGATGGCAAGGATGTGGAGAAAAGGGAACCCTTGTACATTGATGGATGGTAAGAATGTAAATTGGTACAGACATTGCAGAAAGCAGTATGGAAGTTCCCCTCACTCAAATAAAAAGAATAAAAAATGGAACTACCCTATGATCCAGTAATGCCACTTCTGAGTATATTTCTAAATGAAATAAAATCTCTCTCTTGAAGAGATATTTGTACTTCCTCTCTAGGGTCTCATCACCCTAGCCTTCTGTACACACACTCACACTCATGTAGACACATGAACAGACTAATACAGTAACTATTCAAAACTACCAGTAATATATGTTATCCTCTAAGAAATGCTACTAGATAATAAACATATACTAAAGATTAAAAATATATTAAAAAAAACAGAAATTAAATTACTAGGATTATTTTGCCTACCAGATTGGCAAAGGTTTATAAAACCAGTGATGATTAATGTATGTCATATAGACACATGATATACACAGATACATTCACACACCTTCACACAGATACACAGAAACATGCATGCACTCATAGGCAGGCATACTCATATATGCATGCATCCTATGCTGTAGCCATCCTGAAATCGCTTGCTGATTTTCCAAGGTAACATGTTGTCTCTTGCATCTGCTATGTCTTTGCAAATGCTATTCCCTTTGCTTGTGGCACTCTTCTCCCACCTCCACTTCTCCATCCTTTCTTCTCAACCAGTAATGTTCAGATCCAAGCTTAGCTCCACTGTGTTTTCCCTGATGCTGCCTCCTCTCCTCCAGCCCTGATATGGGAAGGTGTCCCATTTCTGAGCTTAGGGCTTGTTCCCAAGGCCTTTCTCTCTTCTCTGCATGTTTCCCTGGTGATCTCACCTACCCCATGCTTTCAGTTACCATCATCTATCTAAAGTGATGAACACTCAGTAGAATGCAGGGAACAAGAGAATCCTCGTTTTCTCCATGAGGGAAAAGCCTCATGGAGAGGAAAAAGGAGACTGAAAGCAATGGAGCAATGGACTGTATGTTGACTCTTTCTTCTACAGCACCAAGTTGACTTGGGTTCCAGTACTATCTCTGCTGCTTTTCCAATCACGTATCCTGAAGTTGCTCATTCAATCCCTTTGCACATCTATCTCCTTGCCTTTGAAATGAACAAAGTAATCGCATTCACTTTATAGAGTTTCTGGAAGCAGGGAAGGGGGATTAAATGAGATTTTTAAAATACACTCTGTAGGATTTGGCACAGTGTTCCACCTTAATAATAACCCTATAAACGTCTGTTAATAGCTCCCACATTTTTCTGTTTTCTGTAATAAGCACTTATTTCTTATAGAGTCAGAAGAAAAATAAAACAAATGTTTCATTAAAAATTCAACTTATCCTTCAAGGCTGGGCTGAAATGCCACCTCCTCTAGGAGACTTTGCCATTTCTCAGCAGACATGCTCTTTCCTCTTCTTATGCTATAAATGTCTTCTCTCCCCTTTCAGATGGCACAGTTCTTAAATGCAGGGATCTTGCCCACAACATAGTGCTAGTACGAATGAATGTGATCCTTAGAATTATGAATAAACCAAAGCACACGTCCATTTGGTTGACGAAAGTAAATCATTCATGATACTGTTAAGCAACTGCAAGTGAGTGACCCCACACACTGATAACAATACACAAGTCAATCAAATGGTAAATATTAGCCCCATACTATTTGAAAATTCAGTGTCTGCAAGCACAAAAAATTAAGAATCTTTAAGTCACCCGAAATCCCATCCCATGGAGGTAACCAATATTAACAACTTCTTGCAGTATTTCCTTCTAGCCTTTTTAATTTTTTCCCCATCCTTTTTGTTTAAACACATATATTTTAACACAGTTGGGATTATCTGCAAATTATTTCACATTGTGATTTTTCCTCAAAAATTTTCTCAAACTTTATAGTATAATAATTTCCCCATGCCATCAAATATTCATCCAAAATATTCTCTCTCTCTCTCTCTCTCTCTCTCTCTCTCTGTGTGTGTGTGTGTGTGTGTGTGTACAAGATATTCTTCCGTTGTATGTTTATACTTTCATTGGTGTTCAGATTCCCCCTTTGGTTCTTCCTGCTTACTAACTGGTGTAAGTGATGCTGGGAGGAAACTTGTTGTACCTAAATAACTGATATGATTCAGCTGTGTCTCCACCAAACTCTCACCTTGAATTGTAATAATCCCCACATGTCAAGGGCAGGGCCAGGTGGAGATAATTGAATCATGGGGGCAGTTTCTCCCATACTGTTCTCATGGTAAGCAAATAAGTCTCACGAGATCTGACGGTTTTATAAAGGGGAGTTCCCCGGTACAAGTCCTCCTGCCTGCTGCCATGTAAGACGTGAGTTTGCTCCTCATGTGCCATCCACCATGATTGTGAAGCCTCCCTAGCCATACGAAACCGTGAGTCCATTAAACCTCTTCCCCTTGTAAATTACCCAGTCTCAGTTATGTCTTTATTGGCAGAGTGAGAACAGACTAATACAGTAACTATTCAAAACTACCAGTAATATATGTTATCCTCTAAGAAACGCTACTAGATAATAAACATTTACTAAAGTTTAAAAATATATTAAAAATTAAATTACTAGGATTATTTTGCCTACCAGATTGGCAAAGCTTTATCAAACCAGTGATGATGAATGTATGTCACGACAGGGCATACATTTGGGGAGGGTAGTTTACTGATATATATCAAAATGTCAATGGGTATTCCTTGTGACTTCCCAGAAATCATGTCTTCTGATATTATCCAAGGTGATCTTTATACATTTTTTTTAAATACAAAGGAAGCCCTTGGTCATGTTGTCACATAGGACTTTGAGAAACAATCTAAAGCAGTTGCAAAGAATAATCATGGTGATCTGTATTTCTACAACATACCGGTGCATGAAGAAATGCTTTTAAAAATAGGTTTGAAAGAGTACATGTACTATGATCCTGTTTATGTACCACGCCTTATGTAGAGCTAAATATGTGTATAAGTGTGTCAATTTGCCTGAAAGGATAGAAACAATAGCTATAATTAGTTTGTTGGATTTCTGGTGATTTTTAATAAATGGGGTCTCACTCTGTTGTCCAGGCTGGAGTGCAGTGGCAGGAGTGCTCACTGTAGCCTCCAACTCCTGAGCTCAAGGGATCCTCTTGCTTCAGCCTCCCGAGTAGCTGGGACTATAGGTGCATGCCACCATGCCCGGCTAATTGAATTTTGTTTATTCTAGTTTTATTCTGATGTTTTCTTCTTTTTCTTTTTTTTTTTAACTTCTGAACATTTTATAATAAACAGATATTATTTTTATCAGAGCCACAAAATTATTTTAAAAGACAACAAAGTTATTTTCACCCACTATTTTGAATCCTTCCTGTCAATCAGAGTACTAATATAATACTTTGCCTTTCAGCATTTTAGAAACCAAAGAGTAAGCACAACAACTAATCCAACACCATAATACAAACTAGCCTCACCACATATTGAGTTCTGAACTCATACATGTTGGTGTTTTCTGAGCATCTACCGTGTATGATTGTACCAAGAAACACCACTTGGATTGAAGCCTGTCTCTACTACTTAACTATTAAGTTGGCACAAAATTATGGTTTTGCAATCAAAAGTAATGGCCTCTGCTCTTCATCTTCAGTCAGGGATAATACTGCATTCCTCAGAGGCTAAGCTGTGAGGTTTAAATGAGATAACTAGAAGAGTGTCTGGCTAGCACTGTAAATGCTTGATAGTACTGGTTACTTTTATTATAGGTCAGGTAAGTACTGGTTGTAGGAGGCTATGGAGACTCAGCTTCCCTTCTGAAGCCTGCCTTTGCTGAGCTTTTAGTTGATAAAAGGACTTTAATAAGAGCGGCAAGTGCAATGAATTTCAGAAAAGGGGAAGTTTGAGAATTACACACATGAATGATCAACTTCTATATGTTTCACTGCATCATTTCTGAGCACACCCCATGCAAATATCAGCTGTTTCCTAAATGCATAGACAGTATGTGTAAATCTCCGCAATGATCCTTGTGCTAAGGCTAATGTCTGTGTTGTGAATGGAAGACTCTCCTACTGGGTAGATGATTATAAGTGAACCCACCCAATTTCAGTCTGCTTCAAATCAGAAAGAGATGTATTTTTCCACTTCTGAACTCTCTCCTGAAACAGAATTGCAAAGCTGACATAATGGCTCGCTCATTTGCAGAGCAGATAGGTCACATAACTCAAAGAGCTTTACTTATTTTATTTTTTTGAGGTGGAGTCTCGCTCTGTCTCCCAGACTTGAGTGTAGTGACCCAGGCTCAGCTCACTGCAACCTCTGCCTCCTGGATTGAAGCGATTCTCCTGCTTCAGCCTCACGAATAGTTGGGATTCCAGGTGCCTGCCACCATGCCTGGCTAATTTTTGTATTTTTAGTAGAGATGGGGTTTCACTGTGTTGGCCAGGCTGGTCTCCAACTCCTGACCTCAAGTGATCCACCCGCCTTGGCCTCCCAAAGTGCTGGGATTAGAGGCGTGAACCACCATGTCTGCCCTCAAAGAGCTTTAAAAGGGCAACTTTTAAAACAAGGAGTATAGTTGTACCTGTTAACTTTGGGGGTTGTCCGAACATATCCCAATGTGAGCATGGCCCTCCTAGCAGTGATCCTTTATGTCTTGGGCATCAGGCTCCCTTTGTCATAGTGGTAAAGCCATCATCTCTCTCCCTGGAAGCACCCTCAACACACGCTTCTAAAACTGATGAGGCGGAAAAAGGGGTGGAAGCCATAAGAATAACACTGACATTTCAAGGTTTTCACCTGGAAATTACACACCCACATCGCTTCTGTTTGTTTTTCATCTGCTAAAGCCAGGCACATGGCCACATCTAACCCCAAAGGAGCAGGAAACTACAATCTTAACACCCACCTGTAAAGGGAACTGCAATGTTTGTGGACAATCATTACAGCTACCACAAATGCAGTGTTGTGCTCCACCAGGAATGTTATTCTATAGGAGGTCAGTTGAACTGACAGACTCTGGAGGAAATGCTAACCTTTCCAAGTTCATTATCTTCAGGCAATCTGGTCTGTTAAAATCTGAGAATGTTGGTGACAAGAACTCAGCAGTAAGAAAATAGGACAGGCGTTTCTTGGGTCTTACTTCCTTGGGGAGACTTGACCTGACCATTGAAAACCCAAGCTAGGTCATGTTCTCCTACTATCAACTCTCATAGGATATTTACTTCTCTTTCAGTGTACGTGTTCTGATTTTTATTAGATTTATCTCATTATTTGCTTAATATCTGTCACCTCAACTAGACTGTATGAGGCATGAAGATGTTGACCTATTTGTCTCATTCACTACTGTAAACCCCATCAACTAGCACATACTAGGTACTCAAGAAATGCTAATTGGAGTGAATGGATAGGTGTGTCAGCACAGAATCTGCCTCCAAAATGATACTACTATTGTTTTTACCCAAAAAGTCTCTGTTTCCTAAGCAGATCCTCTCCAGTCAGTGACTCTGGGAAAAGTGGACCAGCCTCATCTCCCCAATGCCTTTTCGGTGCACCAAAGTTCCCTAGTAATAGGTGAGCTCCACAAGGAAAGGCTCATTCTATATCCCCAGCATTTACTGGACACTCAATACATGTTTGTTGATTGAAGGAATGAATGAATGAATGAAAAGAAACTACTCCACAACCCAAGCAAAGCCCCTGGAAGGAGAATTAAGAACTCCTTCCTCTTTCCCTCATATCTTCTCTTTGCAGACCCCACACAGGAGAGCCGATGAGAACCACCAATGGGATCTGAGACCAGGAAATCAAACAGATAATTCTTGAGTAACCACTATGTTCCTCCTGTGGAATTCTAAAAATAGAGAGAGTCTCTGTCCATTAGGAACTTCTGCTGTAGGCAGGGAATGTGTCAGAGTCCAGCCAGGGAATAGAAGCCACTCTAGGTGTTTTAATCTGAAAGAATCTAATACAAAGAATAATTTACAGCAGGCATGGGAGAGCTGAGGAGTTAAAAGGACAGGGAGGGCTGGGTGCAGTGGTTCACGCCTGTAATCCCAGCTCTTTGGGAGGCCGAGGTGGGTGGATCACTTGAGGTCAGGAGTTCAAGACCAGCCTGGCCAAAATGGTGAAACCCCATCTCTACTAAAAAATACAAAAAATTAGCCGGGCGTGGTGACGGGCGCCTGTAATCCCAGCTACTCAGGAGGTTGAGGCAGGAGAATCACTTGAACCTGGGAGGCAGAGATTGCAGTGAGCCAGATTATGCCACTGCACTGTAGCCTGGGTGACAGAGTGAGACTGTTTAAAAAAAAAAAAAAAAAAAAAGAACAGGGAGGAGGCAGCTGGGAAATTTGCACCAGCAGGCCACCTCAGCCACCCCTAAGGCTAAAGGGACAAGGAAGGAAATTATATTACCAGAAGCCAAGCCAACCGACAAGAGCTAGAACCACAGTAGAGACTGAGCAGGAAGAGGCCTGTGTTGGGAGGGGCTGCCTCGCAGGATCTGGACTCAAAGGTAAGACACAGCTGCTGCCAGGAACACAACCTGAAGCAGACAGACAGGGACACAAAAGCCCAGGGATCTCCTCTCCACCTACCTCCCATCTTCTGCCAGGGCCACCCGCTGGCTAAACCTACCAAGCCGCTGGAGGGCGAGAGAGTCTGGGAAGGGGAGTTCCCCATGATACAAAGTTGGCAAGGCAAGGCAGGGCAGGAGAATGCCGGGCATGGTTATGAGTACAGACAAGCAAAGGACCCATCAAGGAGATAAGACACACATGTAGGTAGTTTATCATATTGCAAGACAGGTATGTATTAGGGAGGGTATCCACGTAATGCCTTCCCACTGCCCTTATCCCGGTAAAATCACTCATCACCTTCTGTTGGAATTATTACCAAGAGGCCCTCACTTGATGTCCCCAGGGCCAGACTTACTGTCCATGCAAACTTACCTCTACTCTGCTGCCTGGATCATTCTTCTACACTAGCTCCCATTCCATCAGAAGGTAGTAGTGCTGGTCTCTGTCCAACCTCATTAGCTACCACCCTGCTCTGATAACCAACCCCCACGCTCTTTAAAAACAAATGATAGTCCTTATAGTTTCTTAAATACAGTGTGTGTCTTTACTCATGCTGTTCTGCTGTTTCCTCTGTATTGAATACTGTTACTTTTTTTTTTTTTTTTTCCTGTTGTACTCCTATGCATCCTTCAAAGCCCAGCTCAAATGTTACCACTTTGGTAAAAACTACCGCACTACTCCTGCCTTGCCCTACAGAACTGGTCCCTCCCTTTGCTATGCTTCTTTAAAGCATTGAACATGTACCTCCATTACCACCCTTATCAATAATTATGAAGTGCAATCAATATAATTTCAGCAGCTGCGGCAGCCTCCTGCTCTTTGTGCAAAAGAGTAGTATTAACAGTTAAGAGTGTGGGCTTAAGGTCATAAAGACCCATGTTTAAGTACCAGTGGCTGGATATGTGGTTTTTAGATAAGGTTTTAACCTCTGAATTTTCATCTGCTGTTTGTTTACGTGGGAAAAATTGTAATGCCTCCTAAACCTAATGGGTTATAATGACATGAGACAATGCCTGTAAGTGCTTTGCATAGTATATGGCACATAGAAAGGCTCCCACAAAAATACCAGCTACTGTTATCTAACCCTAATCTTTTAACAAAAAGTGGGATCATACTGATTTATATATACTGATTTATAGACCTTTATTTCATTGAAATATATCATTTTTTTCTGGGTCTTCAAATGTTTGCTTATATTTTTCCAGGTTTTTAGTTTGAAAAATTTTAAACAGAAAAGTTGATAAACACCCCATCCATCCTTCACCCAGATTCACCATTACTAACATTTGCTTTCTCTCATTCTCTGATATTTTATGTATATCAGGAATAACATATATATATATATATATATATATATATATATGTTTTTTTCCCCAAACCACTTGAAAGTATGCTGCAGACATAACACTTCAGTATTATCCTATATTCCCCTGCAAGGAAATATAAGATCATTATCACACCAAGAAACAGCATTGACATAATAGTATTATCTAATAATATATGCTTCATATTCGAATTCTCCCCAAAATGCCTTTTATAGTGGTTTTGCTTACATCATCTGTAATGGTGATATAGTCTACTGAATGGATGTTCAATAATTTGCTTACTGAATCTGTTATTATTGGGCATTTGTGTCCTTTCCAGTATTGCATAAATATACACAGTTCTGAAAAGAAACCACTTACAGCTATTTCTTCATATGTTTGACTTCTTATTTTCTTGGGAAAGATTCTTGTATTGGAGTTTGGTCCAGGGCATTCTAAGAGTTTGATGCGTGATGCTAAATTGCCCTCCAAGAAGACTGGACTAATTTATATCCCTCTAGCAGCATGCAGCCTGTGTCTCTACTACATCAGCACCACTTGCCATGATCATTTTTTTCTATGTATCACTTTAAGAGAAATAATAACTAACACTTATATACCATTCCCAATATGTCAAGTACTATTCCAAGTGCATGAAATGTATTGGCTTGCCTAACCCTTACAACAACCCTATAATGCTCATTCTACAGATGAGGAAACAGAGGTTCAGAGATTTAACTGCTTGCCCAAGACCATACAAGTAGGAAGCAGCACCCCGTTGGCCCTGAGATGTCTTTTTCTTATTGGTTTATATGAACTACTTATAGAATTAAAATACTAAGTCTTTCTCTGTCATATATATTGCAGGTAATTCTCCATGGCTTGTCATCTTCCCCCTTAAATTTATTTATTTACTTTGCTTTCAGAAGATTTTAATTTTCTCATGGTTAAATTTGTCCGTTCGTCTCTTTAAGGTTCATAAGTTAAAAATGTCTGCCCTATTTTAAAGGGATAAAGATTATCTTATCTTTTATCTTATTTTATATCTGTACATTTTACTTTTGAATTGTCAGTCCATCCTGCTTCTTCTTTACCAACACCAGCACTGCCTTATTTCTATAAATCCAGACGTCAGATGCCTTCCAGGGATAAAAATGGGATATCGTTAGCTGATAGGTTGATCCCAGCACATTTACTACCTCATTAAATCTGGGAATGTCACGTGAATTCCTCAGGAGCAGTGCACCAAAGACAAAATAAGATTGCCATTTCAGTCTGTTTCATAAACGAGGTGTCCCTTTCTCCCCGCTTTCTACCCCAAATATGAAACACTTGATACACATTAGACATCAAGACAAAAGCCTAGCTTCCGCCTACTGCTTCTCTGATGCTGGCTATTGTGGGGAAGACTTTAGTCGTTGAGGGAAAAGCACGCCAAGAATTCATTTCAATTTGAAAGACCTTTTCAGGGCTTTATTTGTTCCAAGCATTCTTTAAACACTTTAAATACAGTACAATAAAGTGTTTCAGGCACTATTTCAATACGGATTATGTCTTCTCTCCTTGAGGACAATTCTCTGCTTTAATACACATTACTGTTTTCAGTGAGGCTTTGATTTTAACATCAGCCAATTCCATTCTTTCTCTCCTTTGCTCTTTGCCCAAATATTGTGACTGAAACCGTTACTCCCAAAATGAAACAATTAGCTAATTTCCAAATAGACTTAGGGAGAAACACAGCAGCACCATTGCCCAAGCAACAATCCAGTGCTTGCCGTGCTTGCAACATAGCAAATAATCAGTCAATGTTTGCTAAATAAATTAGTGCAAGTGTGCCTGTGGTCCAGGAAAAGAAGAATCCCTATTAAGCTCATAATGAACAAAGGGGGGCATACTCTGAAATTTTTGCAGGGGAGTTTAAGCCTTTAAAATTACAAGTTTAATTCATTAACTCATTTAGCTAATAGAAAATTTTCTAATTTGTGTTCTACAAAACATTAGCCCTATAAAATGCCAAGCCAAAAAAAAAAAAAAGTTTAAAAGTTTGGGATCCACCAAACACTTTCTACCCCTTTTAGAGATTCATGATTAATATTTACATATTAAAGCCTCTATTTATTCCTGTAGGATAGAAACAGGTTTAAATTAACTCCATAAGGGCCGAACTCAGTTCTATTGTGATCACTAAAATGTCCCGAGAGACTTGCATCATGCACTTTGATATTTATCGAATGAATGAAAGAATATACTAGTTATGTATTGCAGTGTAAAGAATTATTCTGAAGCTTGGCACTTTAAAACAACATTTTAAAACATTATTTCATAGACTCCATGGGTCAAGAATCCAAGCACAGCTTAACTGGATTCTGTGCTTCAGAATCACATAGGCTGAGATTAAGGTGTCATCCTGGCTGCCATCATCTCAAGCCTCATTTGGGGAGGATCCACCTACAAGATCACTCACATGACTGTTCATGGGCCTCTGGTCCTTCCTGGCTCTTGGTTGGAGGCTGCACTTCTTTGTCATATAGGCAGCTCTCAGCAGGACAGCTGACTTCCCCCAAAGCAAAAGAGCAAGAGAGACAACCCAAGATGGAAGCCATACTCTTTCTATAATCTAATCTCAGAATTGACATCCCTTCCCTTCTATTGTAGTGTATTTGTTAGAAGTGAGTCAATAAACTCAGCCCACACTCAGGGAGAGAGTATGAGACAAGAGTATGAATAACAGGAGATGCAGATCATTGACCAGCTTAGAGGTTGCCTATCACAAAGAATGACTAAATGAATCCAGCATTTTCCACAATTATTTGACCCCCAACTTTTTTTCAATAGCTTTTAATCTAGAAAAATACTTCAGAAACATGTAGGACTAATACGTATTGAATGCTGAGTCCTAGGGCATAAGAATAAATAAGACATATTCCTTTATTAACGTATTCCTTTTCAGAAACCAAAAATGATTTGAATACCTAGCACTAGCTCTTCAAAGAATGCAAAGGTTAGCCCACATCTAGAGATCCTTTTTAGAATGCATTACCCTGGTAGAAACAGGCTTAACTGACCAGCAGTGCAAATTCCAACTAACAAAGAAGAGGAAAAAATCATTCATATTTGTGGTGTTAGGGCTGACCAGCATGTGGCTTCTCTCATGTGTCTTTTTGATGGGGCAATGTGCCAGTGAGACACTCTTGCCAGAATTTTAAATTTTAAATGAGTAACACAAATTGCAGAGCTAGTAAGCAAACATTCATGGTGGAGGTAGTATTGGAGTTTGCGAAGTCATCAAAGCTGATCACAAATATAAAAATTCTCCTTGGGGATACTTAATAGATTTGTACTTTCTCACCCCTTATGAAATTAGGCATGGCTATATGCCTTGCCTTCATTAATGAAATGTGAGAGGGAGGTAGCATGTGGTACATCAGAAAGAAGCTTCAAGAGCTGATGTACAAATGGCCTCATGCTCTTCATTTTTCCAGCCTCTGGGATCACAAACACCTGAGTTGAGCTGGAGTTTCTATCAGCCTGGGATCTCGAACAACTCTGATGATCAGAGTCATCCTTCCCACCGTGGGAGACAGATAATGGAAGTAAAAACTTAACTTTTGTCATTTAAGACATTAACATAGGGCTGTTTGTTACTGCAGCATAACCTAGCTGATACAGTAGTCCAGCAGTGAACATCAGCATTCAATATCCAGCAATGACAGCCTGAGTGTCTAGTTGGGGTAGTGTCAGTGGTGGCAGCTTAACCAGCCATGACTTTGGTTGTATTCTTGCCATGTAACCTCTTTTAGTTCCTGTCAACATTATAAAACTGATTCTGCAGGCTATGTCACTCTAATAATCCCTTGCCTGCTTAAATCACTCAGGACAGGTTTCTGTTGCTTGCAGCCAAGAACCCAGTCTCATACCAATTCTGTTTCATCCAACAGGAATCTATTGAGCTCAGTGTGTCCATTACTGTCTTAACTGCAGGCAATGCAGGCAAGTTTAGGATTGGAACTCAACAATGGATAAGACATAGTCTCTAATCTCAAGTAATTTACAATCTCATTAAACAAATTAAAATGCACATAAATGATGCTAGTTGAGAAATTTAAAATAAGCATGTGACAATGAAGGTACATGGGTGTGTTCTTTACCTGGAAACTTTCAGAAGAAAACATACAGATAAAAACATATTGGACATTTATATTTTAATTTCTTTGTCTTAAAATTTAAGTATTTTGATTTGAGAAATATTTTCTAAATGACAGTGCCTGGCACACAGTAAGCACCAAGTATACATTTGTTAAATAACTAAATGAATGATTGTGATCACGGGTACATAGGCTTTAGAGTCAGTGGCCTAGGGCTTTGAGTCTTATCTCTACCACTTATTAGTTCCTGCAAAGCTTCCTTAAGGTTACTGAGCCTTGAAACGGAGACTTTTATAATTCTCACCACAAAATGGGGTGCCACTCTTGGCTTCACAGGGTTATTGGCAGAATTGAATAGACGTTATATGACTAGCATAAAGGAAGCATGCAATAAATGGAACATAGGCATTTAGACACTCATATATAAGTACCTATGTGTGTATGTACATACTCCCCAGAATGAAATTTTCACTTATTTATTATAAGAATAGTTCCTGAGCATCTACTACAGGCTACATGCACTGCTAAGGACTGAGAATCAATGGTAAACATGAGAATCAATGGTAAGCCCGATGACAGAGGAAGGTCATGAGCAGTTATGAGACTACACTGCAGAGGAAGTTTGGGCTGACCTTGGAAAATTAGCATTTCTGCTTTTTGTGCTTTTCTGGAGTCCTAGGAGTTCTCCAAGTTCTACCCTCTAAATACTTATCCCAGTTGAGAACAAAATCAAAGGCCAGATGTGGCTGATGGTATAAGTCACTTATTTGATATCTATTTCCCCTTTCACCTTACTACCAGAATCTTGATTTCCTTTAGAGTGTTAATGCATCCTTCTATGAGACTATAATTCCTATTCTCCCCCATAGCTTGGGGTGACTCATTTCTGGCTAAAGAGATACATGTAGAAATGTGCTATGCATTTCTAGAAAGTTTTGCTTTCCTGATGTAGGTGGAACCTCTTCCTCCCAGTCACTTCCTTCTTTATAACCTGGAGCATGAAGGGGAGCCCAGAGGTGAGGCGAACATCCCCATACTCATGAGAACACCATGGGGAGAAAGAAAGCCACCTACCAAAGATGGCAGAGAGGAAAGCTGGACAGCCAGGCCCCCTGATGGCCTTGTGCAGCCACCCTACTGTCCTGAACAGGCCCCTGTTGTTTGAGTTTTCTGTTGTGCAGCAAAATTCTAAACCTATGATGTTATATTCATTCATCGGACATACATTTATTGAGCACCTACTATAGGCAAGGCACTAATCGAGACCTTGGGGATATAGCAAAGAGCAAAACAGACAAAGATACATGTATTCAAGATGCTTACTTTGGGGTGGAGGAGTAGAGACAAGATAAGTAACTAAAACATACATTATGTTAGTGAAAAATCCCTCAGCAAAACACAAATCATGGAAGCAGGATAAAGGCTGTCAAGGATGGGTTATAATTTAAATAGAGTGACCAGGGAAGTCCTTGGGGAGAAGGCAAGTATCAAATGAAGCCCCAAGGGAAGGAAAGGAGCAAGTCATGAGGATACCTGGGGAAAAACATTCCCAGCAGAAGGACTAGCCAAGCCCAAGGCCAAGATGGAAGGGTGTATGATGCTTTAGGGAAGGGGTGTCCAATTTTTGGCTTCCCTAGGCCACGTTGGAAAAAGAAGACTTGTTTTGGGTCATACATAAAATACACTAACACTAATGATAGCTAATGAGCAAAAAAAAAAAAAAAAAAAAAAAAAAAAAAAGAAAAATCTCATAATGTTTTAAGAAAGTTTACGTTTACATATTTGTGTTGGGCCACATTTGAAGCTATCCTGGACCACATGTGGCTTGTGCGTCCTGGGTTGGACAAGTTGCTTTTAGAAGAATAGCAGAGAGCCTAGTGTGGATGCAGCAAAGTAAGCAAGGATGAGGTAGGGTCTGAGAGGCGACAATAGGGAGTGGAGATGGGGCATGATGTAAAGGGCTAATAGCAAATACTTTAGGCTTTGCAGGATGCAATGGTCTCTGCTGTAATGGCTCAACTCTGCAGCTGTGGCAAGAAAGCAGCCCTAGACAGTAAATAAACAAATGGGCATGGCTGTGTTCCATTTAAAAAGACTTTATTTTTTAAATGGACAGCAGGCAGCCAGATTTGGAGCATGGTTGGGAGACCCCTGATGCAGGGCCTTGTAGATAAGTGTAAGGACTTTGGGTTTTACTGGGAGTAATTGGTTACGTGTTGGAAGGATTTGAGCGTACTGACATGATCTGAATTGCATCTTAACAGGATCACTCTGGATGTTGGGTAGAGAATAGAAAACAGGAGGAGACAAAGGTGAAAGTAGGGAGGCCAGTTAGGAGGCTACTGTAATAATCCAGGCTTATGTCACATAAAATATTTCCTTGGTTTCCAAATCCTGGGAAAGAGTGTGACGGTGTTACCAGAGTGATTTATTGAGCCCCGCACAGCTCTTGTATAATTAACAATACCTGCCTCCCCTCCAAATCAGGAGGACCCCAAGTGCTTTGCAACCTGATTTGCCAAGCAGAACATGAAGAACACTTCATCTAATTGAAACAGTGGGGGGAGATTTTAAATAGGCAACATGCAATTAACCAAATGAGGACAGACACAGGACACCAAGACTCACACCCCAACTGAAATAAAAAACAAAAGCAGTCCCGCCCCAAGCTCAGGAGATTGGCTGAGAATGAGACCTGGAACCAAGCAATTATTGGTATCATGGCAGAACAGGTTCATCAAGAATATTGAGACTGGGACAGCAATAATGGAGCTATTTTCTTCTCCTCTACCGCAGACATGGTGCTGGCCCGGGGATCAGGGAAGGCTCCTATTTAGAGGGCAGCCATGTCTGCGTGAATTCGGGCTGAGATGGACTTGCTCAAGGGCCACCTGTTGGGGCAAGAGCTTTCTTGAGGGGTGAGTTTTCCTGAGGCAGTGGGACTGACTTGGCCTGTGGGCCACTGTTTGATGACCCCTGTGCTATGTCACCACACACTTGCTTCTCCTATTAGTACTCCATGGATTCTACCACACCTGCTACTGCTGTGCCCATTCCCAGTGAAACAGAGTCCGGATGACTCTAGTTCAGTGTGACGGCAGAGGCTGATTACCTACCATGAAGCTATTGAAGCTTTAGCTCTACAGGCTCACTTGAACAAGCTCCTGCTAAGGCCCTGGGTGGATCCCCAACAATGGGATTGCATGGTTTTATTTTATTTATATATATATATATATATATATATATATATATATATATATATATATATAATTTTTAAAATTTGCATAGGGAAGGTATTTTAACAATATCTCCTCTCCTCCTTCTTGTTCTCATGTTGGTGGCACTGAAATGGTCAAGGGTATTTTGGGGGATGTGGTGGAAGAGAAACTTGAGTCTGGAGAAGCATCTAGTTGAGGTCTAGTGAGATGTTTGTGGGATCACAGTCAGTTGTGTGTATCGTTAGGCTACTGCTTGCTGCCCTAGTGTGGGAGTGGCTTCCAGGATGTTCGTACCACCCGCTGTGACACCCACACACTCTCTCTAACCATGAAGGTGCAGGGTAGAGATCCCAAGGTGCTATGACAGTGTCCTACAATGGCTGGCACTGGGGGGAGGGAGGAAGAGGAGAAAGAAGGCTTGAAATATGGGAAGGCAGAACTCCAACTGTGGCAAATTCCTTTAATCATCAGACATGTAAAACTCTAAAGGGAGGATTGGGTTCTCATCCATGCCCAATCAAAATAGTTTCCCTCTTTTCAGGCCAATACTTAATAATGCAGTATCTGCTATTGTGAACACACTACAGATTTTTTATGGGTATTGCACAAGGCAGTAAGGTGCTTAATGAATATTAGCTATTTTATTCCATTTTGCTCTCACTGTTCTATAAAAATGAATGGAAAATAGAAAACTGACAATGTTGATATGAGCACTAAGAAATGCAGGTCTCAGAAATGTAACACTATTAAGAAACAAGAGAAAGTACATTGAGCAGATGAAATTGGTGAATTGTTAGCTTCAATTTGATCCTCACTGATGTAAGCTGAACAACCCATAGTCATTCAAGAAGGAAAAGAACAAAATGAAAGATCATGTATAAAACATACGAGGCATGTCATTGAAGATGATACATAAATAGGAATTCCACAGCGTTTTTGTAGCTGGGAAGCAGTCTCCCTTCCTTAGTCTCTTATGACATTTGACACACAGACACTTTGAGTAGCTCATTTATATAAAAATCAGGCACTGACTAAAGACACTGCATCTCTCTGAGCCTCAGTTTCTTGATCTGTAACATGGGGTTTGATAACATGACTATTGCGAGACTTCCACTAGGAAATGTTCGTGAAACTGCCGAACAGAGGGTGGGGCCCCCTGTGGGTGCTCAATACATTTAATTCTCTTCCCCATACCATGTTGTTGAACGTGGAATGAAGAGTTGGGAAGCTTTGAAGGCCTTGTTTGTCAGTGTCCACATCATTTCTTAGTCCAACACTTGGCTTAGGCATGATGCTGAGTAACATCCTACACTTGTTCGGAAATTATTTAAATCCTCTGCAGCCGATGCAGACCCCTGGTCTGAAACAAGAATGTCTGGCAAACCTGTGCTGCTAGGAGTAGGCTCAGGGCAATGAACACTTCAGAGGAGGTGCGAGGAGGAAGAGAAACACCTGTAAACTATTTGGGAAAGAGGAGAGAATGGAATTCCAGCCTTTATAAAACTGCCCCTGCACTTGATCCTATGAGAGACGCACTGAGCCGTGTGCATTTCACCCTCACATCTATCCTAGGCTGGGGATTATGACCTTCATTTTACAGATGAGGAAACTGAGGCACAGAAATTCCAAGGGGCTTGCCCAAGGACACATGGCAGGACAGGGCTGGGGCTCCAATTTCCTGAACCCATCTCTAGCGCTCTGTGGCACTTGCCTCTCCCCCCGTCATAGATTCCGTGGCTCTTCTACCTGCTCATGGTGAAGGCTTTGGGATGGCTTCTCTGGTCCTGCTTCTCACCTTCCCATCAAACAAGAAGAAAGACACCATGTAATTTTGCTTTGGTGAAATTGCTCTCACTGATAAGCCAAATTTTGTCTACAAATTCTGTCTAAGGTCATAGGAGTTTCTCCGAGGATGCAGGGCATTGAATCCCAAGTCCAGAGAGATTGATCTCTATCTTTAAGAGTTTATCTGAGGCTGGGTGTGGTGGCTCACACCTGTAATCCCAGCACTTTGGGAGGCTGATGTGTGTGGATCACGAGGTCAGGAGTTCAAGACCAATCTGGCCAACATAGTGAAACCCCATCTTTACTAAAAATACAAAAAATTAGCCGGGTGTGGTGGTGTGTGCCCATAATCCTAGCTATGTGGGAGGCTGAGGCAGGAGAATTGTGTGAACCCAGGAGGCAGAGGTTGCAGTGAGCTGAGATCGTGCCATCACACTCCAGCCCAGGCAACAGTGTGAGACTGTGTCTCAAAAAAAAAAGTTTATCTGGAAGAAAACACTCTATCCCAGATCTTCACTCACACATTCACTCACTCATTTATTTACTCATACATGTATTGAGTGCCTACTCTCCCGTTAAGTGCTATGCTGGGCACAGGCACACAATGATGGACATGACCGATGATGTTCCTGTCCTACTGGACCTGCACCCCAGCAGGGAAGACAGACCAAAAGATAGAAAAACAAGTAAAAACTACTACTGCAAATGGTGATAAGAGTTAAATAAGAATGCAAACAGGAAGCTGAGGTAGAGGCTGCCACTTTGGGTCAGGTGGTACAAGAAGGTGACATTTAAGCCTCACCCAAAGGGATGAGAGGAAGGCAGCCAGATGAAGGGTGAGGGTGGGGTTGGGATGCTTTGCAGGTAAAGGGAACATGTGCCAAGCCCTGACCTGGGAAAGTGTAGCCAGTGTGGCTGGAGCACAGGGAGAAATGGAGAGAATGGCCAGAATTGAGTTTGGAGAAGTCATCAGGGACCCGCTAATGGCAAGCTTTGTAGTGACAGTAAGGAACCAGTGTTTTACTCTGGTTGCCATAGGAAGCCACTGAACTTCAAAAGCATTGCTGTCTAACTGTACTTTAGTGGAGTAGAAAATGGATAGAAATAAGAAGGTTTTGATTTGGACGTTCACCTTGAGGTAGGCTGATTGCATTAATAGCTCCCAGTCTTCACCCTGTCTATATCCATTTGCCATGTGACTTTCCAATTCCTGCCAGTAAAGATTCACCTAGAATCTAGGCGTGACGTGTGACTCACTTTGGCCAAAGGACTGTAGGCAAATGTGATGAAAGCAAAGATTGAACAAGCACTTGCACGTTTCTATTTGTTCTGCCAGCACCATCAAACATCCAGCCTAGATGGAAGAAGAAAGACATGGACTAGAGCTGGGACCTAGTCATCTCATTCGATAAATAGGTGACCAGCCAGCTCTCACACCAGTGAGTGAGCCTGGCCAGGTCAGCAGAGCTGACTAGCCAAGATGCAACTGACTGCAGGCACATGAGTGAGCCCAGCCACGCCCAGAACAGCTGAACCATGCAGACTTGTGAGCTAGTTGAATGTTTATTGTTATATGCCATTGAAGTTTTGTGGTTGGTTATCACATAGCACTGTAGTGGCGATGGATAACCACTTCATGCCTCAACCTCAAACCGCTTATATCTAAACCCCTGAAACTTAAAAATCAAAGAGTTCAGGTGGACTGTTTGGATGCTTTAGCTCCTTCTAGCATGAGCTCTGGAGTCATGGGGACTGCTCTGCTGTTTATTCCTGGTCAACACTTGAGCAAGGTATTTTACTTCTCTGAATCTTAGCTTCTTTATCCATAAGATGCATTTAATGACCATACCTACCCAGTGAGGTTATTAGAGGAGTTAAAGGAGGAAACACTTTGTAAATGTTAAATTCTGTCTTTGCATCTTCAAGTTACGATCATCGACATCTTCATGTACAGAGAACAGGGAATCAAAGTGAAAAGGAAATAAAAACAGCTATGGAAAGTGTGGCACAGAGAAGAGATATAAAAACTTGTGCAGAGTTGTGTGTTGAGTATGCACCCTGGTTAGTAAGAGGACTTCTTAGAGCAGGATTCATCTTTTGTGTGTGTGTGTGTTTTTTTTTTTTTTTTTTTTTTGGTTGTTGTTTAGTTGGCTGGTTCCTTGGTTGGTTGGTTGGTTTTTTTGAGACAGGGTCTTGCTCTGTCGCCCAGGCTGGAGTGCAATGGCACAATCTTGGTTTACTGCAACCCCTGCCTCCTGGGTTCAAGTGATTCTCCTGCCTCAGTGTCCTGAGTAGCTGGGACTACAGGTACATGCCACCATGCCCAGCTAATTTTTGTATTTTTTGTAGAGATGGGGTTTCGTCATGTTGCCCAGGCTGGTTTCAAACTCCTGAACTCAGGTGATCCACCCACCTCGGCCTCCCAAAGTGCTGAGATTAAAGGTGTGAGTCGCAGCACCTGGCCAGGATTCATCTTTGTATCACCACAATACTTAGCACAGTACAATGCACATAGCAGCTATCCAATTACCATTTCCTGAACAATAAACAAATATACTTCAAATTATTGGCAGAAAGATGGTTGCTATAAGTCATAATCCTAAACTATTTTGCCATATGGTAAAGTCATGTTTATCATACCAGTTAATCTAAGGGTTGTCAACCCAGATGATGACAGGGGCCAGGCAAGTAATATAAATGGTAAAATAGCTGAGTAGGTCCTGTGGCTAATGTTATAGTCCCTGCCACATACAACAGGAGCAGCAGCTACTTAGTACCAGCCAATTGTCACCATTTGGAGATGTGGGTCCAACATTACCAGGTCATTTGATTATTAGAGATGCAAGAAATCTGAATATTATGTGAAATTGTTCTGTTTTTAAAAGTTGGCAACTAGCTCAATTTTTAACAATTGGGCTGCCAATTTGCAAGTACTGGGCTAGAGAATGCTGCATTCTGTTTAAATGCTACTTAATTGACTTATCAGATAAAATATAACCAGGCAAAGATGGTTGACTCTCAGAGAATCAGAGCATCCTGTAATGCAGTTAATACTGGCTCCATGGTTGATTCAGAAGCCACTTTGTGGCTTTGCCATGTCTTGGCTTCTCATTTCCAACATCAGTCATCATCAGGGAGAACAGAGAAGAGCTTTCTGGGAACTGGAACTCTCTGCTGTCTGTATTCCGGAGACAACTGCACTGCTTTCTTCCAACTGCATCTATTTCTGAGACTGCTCTCATTTTCCCTGTCTTCCGCACTGAGCAACCACTTTGTGGGCCTCTTGGCAGGTGTATTAGGGTTCTCTACAGGGACAGAATGAATAGGACAGATGAATATATGAAGGGGAGTTTATTAAGGAATATTGACTCACATGATCACAAGGTGAAGTCCCACAATAGGCTGTCTGCAAGCTGAGGAGCAAGAAAGCCAGTTCAAGTCCCAAAAACCTCAAAAGTAGGGAAGCCGCTAGTGCAGCCTTCAGTCTGTGGCCAAAAACCCGAGAGCACCTGGCAAACCACTGGTGTAAGTCCAAGAGCCCAAAAGCTGAAGAACTTGGAATCTGATGTTTGAGGGCAGGAAGCATCCAGCATGGGGGACAGATGAAGGCCAGAAGACTCAGCAAGTCTGCTCTCTCCACCTTCTTCTGCCTGCTTTATTCTGGCCATGCTGGCTGCTGATTGGATGGTGCCCACCCAGCTTGAGGGTGGGTCTGCCTCTCCCAGTCCACTGACTCAAATGTTAATCTCCTTTGGCAACACCCTCACAGACACACCCAGAAACAACACTTTGCATCCTTCAATCCAATTAAGTTGACACTCAATATTAACCATCACAGCAGGTATCAGAGAACACCAGGTTCAGGTCTCTGATCCTCTCCAACTCCAACTCCATGTTATCTCAGTGGCTGGCAGGGCCCAGACTCAAGGAACTGGGAGTTGCACAGGAAACAGCCTGCTCCCCCACCCCTGAAGCCCCAGATCATTTTTTTAGCACCATTCCTATAGGACTTACTTATATTTTTTATGTAACAGTGACCATATATTGAGTACCTAAGCTAGGCATTTCCCCAAGTGTGTTGAATTCTCATGATACTGCAAAGTAGATAATTGCATTAACCAGGATAAGTTAATGCCTATAACAAGACCACCCCAAAATTTCAGCAACTGGACGCAGTCCCACATGATTTGTGTTAGGAGGGAGAGCTCTGCTCCATGCAGCCATTCAGGGACTCAGGATCCTTTTGCCTTATGGCAAGAGCTTCCTATAGGATCTCAGGAGTCTCTCTCTCCAGGTGGCAGATGGGGAAAGAAAACAAGGATTGCATAAGGGAGACTTTTATTGATCACACCTGGAAGGGGCTCACATCACTTCTGCCCACATCGTGTGGACCAGAACTTTATCATGTGGCCATACTTAACTGCAAATATAGTCAGGCTGTATGCCAGGGCCAGGAAGAACAGGGGAACAAGATATTGGTGAGCTCTAGTAACCTCTGCCATAGTGGTCATTCCCATTTCCCACATAAGGAAATGAATTTCATTGTCTAAGGTCACATATCACTAAGTGAAGAACTGGGCCTAAAACCTAAGCTCGTCTGGCACTGACATCCACCTTTTCCCACTGCTCCACTTGGTCCCTTTGGCATCTCCCATTGTACACTTCTGGCATGAATAAACATGATGTGCCCACTCCCAGAAGAACACTTGCTTCAAGGGAGTGTTTTACTGGCATAATCTCCATAGGACTTTGCCTAAAGATGCTCTCAATCTTTGACCTTTCCTAAAGAGGTACACATTACCTTCTTCTGGTAGAGGAGGAGAACAGAAGCAGGCCACAGTGATGTACACCTCACTTGCTCATCAAGGCCACTCTCAGACTGACAGTGTGCCACTTCATATCGTTGATTAGCTTGTATTGTGTTTGTATATTGCTTCCCCCACCCCCAGTAGCTTGAGAACGTGTTGAGTCTCAGGCTTCCAGAATGTTCCATAGCCCCACCATGGACCTGTGTACATCATAAATACCTATTAATACATTTTGGTTGATTAGTTTCTTAGAGTTAAGGTGGCTTACAAGGTCCATACTAATGCAACGGCATTAACTATGTGAGAGAATTTGGGAGTACAATTAGCTGCAGATAATTATAGATAAATTAAAGATAAACTTGGCTGGGTGCTTCTGTTCCACACTCTGCCAGCACTCTAGATTCGTATAGACTTCCTTCATGACTACTGATCACAATTACATTTTTGAAAATTGTCTATATAATTATTGATTTAATATCTGCCTAACCCCCTCAGGCTATAAACTCCATGAGGGCAAAGATCATGTCTTTGTCACTCGCCACTACTTGAATTGGTCAGTCGATGTTGCATGATAAACAATCCCTAAACTCAGTAACGTAACAATTATGTATTCTCACTTGCATATCCACAGGTTCGCTGGAATTTCACTGATCTAGGCTTGTTTCCACCGAACCTAACTCCAAGCTAACAGTGTTCTTATCCTTCAGAGATCTGCTGTCATGTTTTTCTTATGGCAATGACAGAAGTGCAAGAGGCAATGAAAGCAGTCTTTTACAGCCTAGTCTAGGAACTGGCATATAGTCACACCTGCCCACACTCTGTAGGCTAAAGTGAGCCGCATGGCCAAGCCCAACCTCAGTGGCCTGGGACAATATACTCTGCCTCTTGTAGGAGCAACTGCAAAGTCCTACAACATAGGACACAGATGTAGATAGGAGTGAATGATTTTAAGCAATAATACAAGGTATTAAATGGCTATATCTCCATTAGCCAGCACACTACATTGTATATCACAGCTGTGAAATAAATATTTGAATAAACATATAGGATATTCTAAGAAAATTAATCTCTCTGGGTTGAAAAAAAAAAACCCAACCACTGGTTGGTAAGGATTAACTAATGTGACAGTATAATGTATTAAGAGATTAATTGTATGTTTAAATTGCACTTTGTATATTAATTATATTACGAGATTAATTCCCTCCTTCTGTTTCAAGCAGGAAACCAGGTGGAGTCTGTGTGCCTGCTCACAGGGCAGGAGAGCAGAAGCAACCTTGGGCCAAGAGCTCCTCTGATGTTTTGTTCAGGTCTCAGTAGATGCAGAGAGAATGTTGGTCTCCCTGAAAGAGAAGGTGGAGACTATTGAGAGAGGAAGACTTGCCCAGCTAGGAAGGGGGGAGCTGACCATGGATTTGTCATGCAGCAGACACACACACACACTGCTCTGTGCCCTTCTTCAGAACTTTGAGAGGCTGAGGTGGAAGGATACCTTGAGGCCAGGAGTTTGAGACCAGCCTGGCAAAGAAAGCAAGATCCCATCTCTACAAAAATATTTTTTTAAATGAGCCGAGCATGCTGGTGCATACCTAAAGTCCCAGCTACTGGAGAGACTAAGGCAGGATACCTTGAGCCCGAGTTTGAGGTTACAGTGAAATGACTGGGACACTGTCATCAAACTGGGTGACAGAGCAACATTTTGTCACCAAAAAAGAAAAGGAAAGTGACTATTGTGTCAGCGGAACAAAATTACTCAGACACACACACACTACTCTGTGCCCTTCTGGGAAAATGCCTCATAAGAAAGGCAGTGAGGAATCTTCAACAAGGACAGCTGGTGGGTGTGCCTGAGGCAAGGGAGACCCTGAGCCCATCTGGAAAAATTCCCAAACCCTATGAATGGCCCAGAAGCAGAGACCTGCAGACATCGAGGGCCCCATTGGGCTTATACAGTGAGAACACCCAACCACTTAAGCCTCCCAGATCCTGTTAAGCCCCTGGGACGTGAAGGAGTCCCCAGTATGGTTTGAGATTAAATTTCCCACATCCCAGTGGCATAAGGGTACAGTGTCATAATTAAGTTGATTTAAAGAAAGGAATGAGGCCAGGTACAGTGGCTCATGCCTGTAATCCCAGCACTTTGGGAGGCCAAAGCAAGCGGATCACTTGAGGTCAGGAGTTTGAGACCAGCCTGGCCAACATGGTGAAACCCTGTCCCTACTAAAAATACAACAATTAGCCCAGCGTGGTGGCAGATGCCTGTAATCCCAGATATTAGGGAGGCTGAGGTGCGAGAATTGTTTGAGCCTGGGAGGTGGAGGTTGCAGTGAGCGGAGATCCCACCACTGCATTCCAGCCTGGGCGACAGAGTTAAACTCTGTCAAAAAAAATAAAAGAAAGAAAGAGAGGGAGGGAGGGAGGAAGGAAAAGAAAGAAAGAGAGAAAAAAAAGAATGTTATTTCCTAAATATACACCTGAGTTACAGGATAGTCATCAACACCTATTAAACTATAAACATTATAGCTGGGAATCAGAAAACTAAGGCCTTTTGAGAACTTATAATAGTATTTAAATGTTTTGGGGACATTTGTTCACATTTTCATAGGAAACCTTATAAATCCATATAAAGGCCTGCACAGTGCACCAGGGGAGAGGTGCCCCGGTAATAAAACAAAGACCTTTCCCCTGTCTTCCAGGTTTTGAGTACTCTCTTACAAAGCCCACGTAATCCCAGATTGTTAAATTGAATTATCAATAATGTTTAAATTATGTGGGTTCCCAACTGTGCTGTGATGTTTGCACACTTTATAGGAAGTGACTAATTATAATTAGTGCTTCAATATAAAAGAGCTGCTGTCATTAAAAGAAAAGGAGAAAAATTCATCTTATGTATTTAGATCTCAGTCTCCCAGCACAGGCTGTTTGCTTTCCCTTAGGCTGGGGTTGCCGGCTGAAGGACAGGCAGGAAATGAATGCTGGTTTCCACACGATGTGTGAGAAGATGGATTTAGATATCCATGGGTCAAGTGAGGATGCCAGACACAGAACAACTTGTAACACTGAGAATCTGATGTCAGCGAGCCACCTCGTCAGAAAAGCAGTGAGGAGTGGAAACCGGCAGCAGGTCGTCAGCATCGCTGGTTCTTGTTCCGGCTCTGTTCCTCATTATTTGCAGAAGGTCATTTAAATTCTCTGGGTCTCAGTTTCCTCAGTTGCAAAGTAGAGCCAACAATGCCTGCTCTACATCTTTGATAGGGTTTTTGTTTGTTTGTTTGTTTCTTCCCCTGACACAATACACAATAGCCACTATTTTTCTTTTTTTTTTTGCAACAGAGTGTCACTTTGTCACCCAGTTTGGTGACAGTGGCCCAGTCATCTCACCGTAACCTCAAACTCTTGGGCTCAAGGGCTCCTGCCTTAACTTCCCCAGTAGCTGGGACTTTAGGCATACACCAGCATGCTTGGCTCATTTTTAAAAATATTTTTGTAGTGATTGGAGGAGGTGGGGTGGTCTCGCCTTCTTGGCCAGGCTGGTCTCCAACTCCTGGCCTCAAACTCCTCAGCCTCCCAAACTGCTGAGATTACAGGCATGAACATGGGCGACTATTTTCTGAGTGTTTGCAAGGTCCCAGGACCTGGGCTGGATCCTGTGGGGTTGGGGGTAAAGAGTAAACACAGAACCTTCCCTCCTAGGCTCCCCAGACTTCCTGACTAATCATTATCATGGTAGTTTTCTCAATTGATCTCCCTCACTTGCCCTTGACCATGAAGGACAGGGTCCAGGTCTTATTCATTGTTTACTGTTGCATCCCCAGCACCTCCCATAGTGTCTGCACATTGTAGACATTTGAGAAACATTATTTGGAAGAAGGAAGGGAGATGCCTTGTCTTATATTAACAGAAAATGATTTAAATGTATTAGTCTTGCCTCATTTGCACCACAACCTCTTTGAAAACAAGAAGTGTGTCTGACGTTCCTTCTGGTATTTACTACAGTACTCAGCAATTCTGAGCTCCCCTTTCAAAGAGGAAGACTCTTTGGTAGGTGTTGAGGGCACAGCATGGAACAACACAGCCACACATCCTGCCTCATGGGAGTTATATTGGAAAGGAGAGTCAGATCTTAATGAATCATCAAACCAACAAATACTCAACCACAAATTGTGAATAGTACTGCAGTAAACACTGCAAACTGCCAAACACCATCACTCCCACTTCTTTCTTTTGCTAAGAGAACCCTGATTTGATTTGTGAGATCATATCTCCAGTACCAAATGATTCATCACGATTTAGTTGACTTGGACTAAGCAGTCATGATACTGCTGTTTCTCTTTGCTAGCCATTGATCTGGATGGACATGTGACCCAGCCTGGCCAATTAGACAGTAATGGTGGTGCCGGGTGGGGGGAGCATTCTGCTAAGTGGCTTCTGGGGAATATTTCCCTCCTTGATAAAAGAGAAAAGCACCTTTGCCTTCCGGTCCTTCCAGCTTGGATGTGTCATGTGACAATGTGATATTTGCTGCTGTGGCAGCCATCTTGCGATGCTAAGGGGACACATCTCCCAGGCACAGCAGGCAAATTGAAGGTATCTGGGCTCTTGATGGTGTCTGTTGGAGTCTCTAAAGAAGCCTAATGAGTAGCTTCTCTCCATTCTGAGTTCTGAGCAAATTGAGAACTCAGGCTTCCAGGTCATAGGTAGATTCAAAGATTTTCTTTCCTGGCCAGGTGTGGTGACTCACACCTGTAATCCTAGCACGTTGGGAGGCTGAGGTGGGTGGCTCACTTGAGGTCAGGGTTTCGACATCAGCCTGGCCAGCGTGGCAAAACCCTGTCTCTACTAAAAATACAAAACTTAGCCGGGTGTGATGGCACATGCCTGTAATCCCAGCTACTCGGGAGGCTGAGCCAGGAGAATCACTTGAACCCAGGAGGCAGAGGTTGCAGTGAGCCGAGATCACGCCACTGCCCTCCACCCTGGGTGACAGAGTGAGACTCTGTCTCAAAAAAAAAGATTTTCTGATTGGCAATTGGTTTAAGAGTTAAGTTATTGTCTAAAGACCTAGAATCAATAGAAAGGAATGTCTGGGTTAATATAGAGGTTGTGGAAACCAAGGTTCCCATTGTGCAAAGGAAGCCTTTGGGTAGCAGACTTCAGAGAGAATAGATTGTAAACATTTCTTATCGAGTTGATTTTCTCCTGGATCAGGAGAAAGGCCTATAGCAGGAGGGGAATTCTCTTCACAATGTAGATTTTCCCCCAGGAGACAGACTTGCAGGACCATGTCAAGATATGGCAAAGAAGCATAATTTGGGATAAAATACTTTGATTTCCTTCAGGGGCTGCTGTCTGTTGGGTGATGCTATCCTAGAGTGAGGTTGGAATTTGGTGTCTTATTGCTGCAAAGAGTCTGCTTTGTCATTCTTAAGATCTGTTTTAGTGTTAATGCTGCACAGCTGGTCCTGAATTCCAAAAGGGAGAAGGGTATAATGACGCATGTCTGACGCCCCCTTCCTATCACGGCCCGGACTAGTTTTTCAGGTTAACTTTGGAATGGCCTTGGGTGAGAGGAGGGGTCCGTTCAGATAGTTGGGGAGCTTAGAATACCATTTTTATTTACAAGACCAAGCACATATTCTCTGAGTCTGAATTAACATACATTGTGCCAACTTCTGTTCCTGCAAAGAATGAGCCATCCACCAGATTTTTCTTTTCTGAACCGTTGCCTCTGTGACAGGATGAAGCTCTCAGAATCGTAAGAAATGCTTGAGAGTACAGACATTTAGACACTGGAGGCCGGGTTCTGTAGCTGGCATCTCACGGGGATATTTGGGTCTCCATAGCTCTCTCCTTCAAATAATAACTGTTCCTGCCATCTCTTAGGGAGCCACTCCTTGGTGGAAGCTACAGGTCCTGTTCTATCCTCTGGTCTCTGGGTTGCCACTGTCACACAAGATGGACCAATAAGAGGGCCAAATTCTCTGATCTTATTGATTGGTTCAATGATAGGCATGTGACCTCAGCTGAACCAATCACCATTCAGCTCTTCTTTCTTTCTGGGCGCAAAGTTAGACCGCCCAGGGGTTGCAGGTATCAGCTACCCTGCCAGAGGGAGAATAGAGCTCACACAGAGAAATAGCAGAACAAGAGACAGGGAGTCATAACAGCATTTGAGACCTCCTGTGGCAGAAGTTTTAGAGGCCAGCCCATCTATCTCCTTGATTATGCAGGGCTAAAAATTCTATGTCACTCCACTCTCAACATCTTTTAATTTTTTTTTTCTTATACTAGTTTGATTTGGGTTTCTGTTTCTCAAAGGGAAAAATTCCTGACCAATACGGATTAAGTCACAATGCCGTATCTATAGCAGTATGGGATATTAGGACAGAAAGGGATAGTTTTATTCACTTACTCATGTGATCACTCAACAAATATCTACCTGTCTACTGTTTCAAGACAGTCTAATAGTAGTTAAGGGGGTAGCTTAGGAGTCAGAACTTTGGGTTCAAATCCTGACTTCATCTCTCTGTGACACTGGGCAAGTAAACTGGCTGAGCCCTAATATCCTCATATCTTCATATCTTCAAATAGAGGTTAAAAGTATCTATATCAGGTTGTTGTACAATTTAAATAACCTATTTAAACATGTTCAGCATTGAGCCTAGCATTTTCTAGGTTCTTATAGAATAACAGTACTAAATGTAGATAATATGTCCTGCAGAAAAATCAGGGAATTTCCCAAAGTCACCCAGCTATCCAAGGACTCAATTTATCCCTATTTTACTCAGACTTACCAAATTCCCTTAAAGAACCAAATAATTTAGATCTAATTCGCCATCCATTACTTTTAAGGGGTTGTCATTAACTTAAACTTAGTCAAGTAAAAGGTGAGGTTAAGAAGGCTTCTGAACCCTCCAATACCCTGATACCAATCAGTTTGTATCAGCATACACTGATGCAAACTCCAAATTGCAGTAGCATAAGCACATAGGGATTTATTTTTCTCACATAATCAAATATAGGAGAAAGGCAGTTCAGGCCTGAATTGCTCCATAATTCCGTTCAGACTCTGCAATGCCATCAAGGATCCCAGATCCTCCTGTCTGTCTTCTGTGTCATCCATGCATTGTGGCTTTCATCCTCATGGTCACACCATGGCTGCTGCACCTCAAGGCATCACTTCTACATTCTAGCCAGGGCAAAGAAGAAGGAAGCAGGAAGAAGTGGTACCTATATCAGAAAAATACAAACTTTCCCAATAAAAGCTTGCCCGTCCAGTGTCCAAATATAGCCACAGGAAGTGTAGGGAAGTGACTGTTTTTTTCTGGGTACATTGCCCCCCTAAAGAAAACCAGGCTTCTTTAGAAAGGAGACAGAAAATAAATGTTAAGTAGAAAACTTGCAGTGTTCACTGTATTCCTATCTTCCACTTGGCAGCTAGGTCCACCTAAGCCCCAAAGGACCTCACCTTTTATATCCTATCAAACTTTTAGTTACAGACAAATAAGAATTAGTTACATTGTTTATTCATTTATTTATTCAGCACATTGTCAGGTACTAAGTTAAGTGGTGTGATGTGACAAATAATAAGAGATGGTTCTTGCATCAAAGGAGCTCTCAGGCTAATGGGGAAAATAAATAAAAACAAATGATTACAATATAAATATGATAAATAGGGTATTAGAGGTAGGTTCACAGAGAAACTGGAGCATACTCCAGGGAGTGGCATCTGACTCTGTCTATACAGGCAAGTAAGGGGAAGCTTCACCTTTGGCCTGGGCCTTGAAAAGTGAGTGAGTATGTTAGTTAGGATAGGTGGTGCTTTACTGTGGTAACAAGTAAATCTCCAAATCTCAGAGGACTAACAGTAAAATTGTATTTTATACTCATACAAAGTTGAATGCAGACACAAATTATCAGGAGGCTCTCTTGGCTACCTCTACACTAACTGGTGACTCGAGGGATGCAGGCTCTTCAACTAGGGGCTCCACTGTCACCTGGGGGCCTCGGAGTCCTCTCCAGATACTCTAAATCCAGCTGGCCATTCAGTGAAGAGAGACTGTGTGAGGAGGATTGTGAACCCCAAACTGAACGACATTACCTGCAAGTGTCACGTGCAAATTCTGCTCACATTCTATTAGTAGGTGCTGGTCACATGGTCCCACCTACATGCAATGGATGCTGGGAAGTGTGATCCCTGATTGAGCAACAACTCTGCAATATGGAAGGGTTATACTGCTTTTGTTGGCCAGCTAGCCATCTCTGCTACTGTAGAGTTTGGTAGGCAGAGAAGGGAGATAAAAGGCATTATTTGAGAAAGAAAGAGGGGCTTATGCAAAATCTTGGAAGTATGGTTAAATTAGAGACACCTAGAGTAAGTTTCTGTGACTGAGTTTCAGGTTACGAGGAAGGTAGGAGTAGTGTCTAAGGAAGAGACTGAGAAAGTTGATATAATGGGGAAGGTCCTTGAAGGAGCTGTAACTACATGCTAAGAATTTGGCCTTGTCTTGTAGGCAGTGGGGAGACATTAGAGGTCTTTGGTATGTGAGCAGGACTTTGGTGGCTACTTGAAAGATGAATTAGAGGATGCAGAGAACATAGGCAGGGGCCACATTTAAGAGACAAAAGCAAAAGCCCAAGTGAGAAATGATGAAAGTCAGACCTATGCCAATGGCTGGGAAGTGGAGAGGAGAAAGCTTTGGGAAACACTGTGTAGTAGAGTTGCTTGGACATACCCACAATGGAACAAGGAAAAGGGAAGCTCCAATTTAGTACAAGATGCACCACTCAAATACTATTCTGTTCTGTGCTCCCATCTTATTTCCTACTATGGTGATCTACATAGGGTCTAAAGGAAAACAAATAACTCCTTTCTCTCTCTTCTCAATTTGGAACATATCCCTGCAGCCTGGGCATCACCCTGTCCCCCTGTCCTCAGAGTAAGCTACCCTATCCCAGTGCTCTTTTTGCTCCATAATTCAATAACAACACAAAACACCATAGGGGCAGTGATATGGTTTGGCTGTGTCCCCACTCAAAATCTCATCTTGAATTGTAATCCTCATAATCCCTACTTGTCTTGTCAAGGACAGGACCAGGTGGAGGTGATTGGATCATGGGGGAGGTTTCCTCCCATGCTGTTCTCATGATCATAAGTAAGACTCGTAAGATCTGATGGTTTTATAAGCATCTGGCATTTCCCCTACTTGCACTCACTCCATCCTGTCACCCTGTGAAGAGGGTGCCTTCTTCTTTTCCTGCTTCTCCTTTGCCTTCCACCATCATTGTAAGCTTCCTGAGTCCTTCACAGCAATGTGGAACTGTGAGTCAATTAAACCTTTTTTCTTTATAAATTACCCAGTCTCAGGTATTTCTTCATAAGTGTGAAAATGGACTAATACAGTAAATTGTTAGCGAGCTAGTTAGGCACTGCTATAAGAATACACACAAATGTGGAAGTGACTTTGTAATTGGGCAACAGGCAGAGGTTGGAACAGTTTGGAGGGCTCAGAGGAAGACAGGAAAATGTGAGAAAGTTTGGAACTTTCTGGAGACTTGGAGGGCTCAGAAGACAGGAAGATGTGGGAAAGTCTTGAACTTCCTAGAGACTTTTAAATGACTTTGACTAAGATGCTGATAGTGATATGGACAGTGAAGTCCAGGCTGAGGTGGTCTCAGATAGAGATGAGGAACTTGTTGGGAAATGGAGTAAAGGTCACTCTTGCTATGCATTAACAAAGAGACTGGCAACATTTTACCCCTGCCCTAGAGACCTGTGGGACTTTGAACTTGAGAGAGATGATTTAAGGTATCTGGCAGAAGAAATTTCTAAGCAGCAAAGCATTAAAGAGGAAGCAGAGCATAAAAGTTTGGAAAATTTGCAGCCCAACAATGCAATAGAAAAGAAAAACCCATTTTCTAGGGAGAAATTCAAGTCGGCCTTGAGAAGAGAGCTACCATCCTCCAGACCCTAGAATGGTAGATCCACTGACAGCTTGCTCCATGCACCTGGAAAAGCCTCAGACACTCACCACCAGCCTGCGAAAGCAGCCAGGAGGGGGGCTATACCCTGCAAAGCCACAGAGGGGAAGCGGCTCAAGGCCTTGGGAGCCCAGCTATTGTGTCACTGTGACCTGGATGTGAGACATGGAGTCAAAAGAGATCATTTTGGAAATTTAAGGTTTAATGACTGCCCTATTGGATTTCAGATTTTCACAGGGCCTGTAGCCCCTTTTCTAGGCCAATTTCTCCCATTTGGAATGAGCGCATTTACCCAATACCTGTACCTCCATTGTACCTAGAAAGTAACTAACTTGCTGTTGATTTTACAGACTCGTAGGTGGAAGAGACTTACCTTGTCTCAGATGAGACTTTGGACTTGGACTTTTGAGTTAATACTGGAATGAGTTAAGATTTTGGGGGACTGTTGGAAAAGCATGACTGTGTTTTAAAATATGAGGACATGAGATTTTGGAGGGACCATGGGTGGGATGATATGGTTTGGCTGTGTCGCCACCCAAAATCTCATCTTGAATTGTAATCCTCATAATCCCCATGTATCAAGGGAGGGCCCAGGTGGAGGTAATTGGATCATGAGGGCAGTTTCCCCCCATGCTGTTCTCATGATAGTGAGTGAGTCTCATGAGATCTCATGATAATGAGTGAGTCTCATGAACTTTGCATACCATAGACGCTAAAAATGAAGGTAACAGAATTGCCGGGCGTGGTGGCTCTTGCCTGTAATCCGAGCACTTTGGGAGGCTGAGGAGGGCAGGTCACTTGAGGTCACGAGTTCGAAATCAGCCTGGTCAACAAGGTGAAACCCTGTCTCTGTTAAAAATACAAAAATTAGCTGGGTGTGGTGGTGTGCGCCTGTGATCCCAGCCACTTGGGAGGCTGAGACACGAGAATCACTTGAACCCAGGAGGCAGAGGTTGCAGTAAGCTGAGATTGCACCACTGCACTCCAGCCTGGGTGACAGAGCAAGAGTCTATCTCAAATAAATAAATAAATGTAACAAAATAAACAGATAAATAATAAAATAAATACATAAAAATTGAATTGAAGAATACATAGTCACTTAGGATCTGACATTTAGCTCTGGTACAGCACAAATGACAACCCTAAACATTCACTCTATTATCAATACATTAAGACTCTGGAGAGATGCTTCTCTACATTTTCTTACAAAAGGTAACTGTGTTCAAATGCCATGAGGGTTTGTAAGCTGTTGTGGCAGGTGATGTCAGAGATGGACAGAGATGGAGTGTGGAAAGAACAGAAAGGATGGAAGTGTTTAGGTAGGAAAAAAGAAAAATGAAATAATTTATCAAATCTTTCCTCTCAGAAAACAATGCAATACATTCTTATATAACAAAGTTTTGTTTCCTAATAGTGTCAAATGTCTGGTTGCTGCCTCTCTTCTTGCTCCAGTTTGAAGTTACAGGAATACTCATGATTCAAAGTGGCCCTCACAATAGCTGCATGTGGAGGGTGAGGGACATTTTACATTAATTCATATTACTCTTACAATTGCATGAAATTTATGAAGTGAGATGCCAGTTATTTCCACTGGCAGCTGTGTAGATATTGAACAAATAAAATTTAATTTCTCTCTCTTTCTTTCTGTCTCTTTCTTTCTTTCTTTCTTTCTTTCTTTCTTTCTTTCTTTCTCCTTCCTTCCTTCCTTCCTTCTCTCTCTCTCTCTCTCCCTCCCTCCCTCCCTCCCTCCCTCTCTCTCTCTCTTCTTCTTTTTGACAGAGTTTTGCTCTTGTTGCCCAAGCTAGAGTGCAATGGCATGACCTCGGCTCACTGCAACTTCTGTCTCCCAGGTTCAAGTGATTCTCCTGTCTCAGCCTCCGAAGTAGCTAGGATTACAGGCATGTGCCACCACATCCAGCTAATTTTTGTATTTTTAGTAGAGATGGGGTTTCACCATGTTGGCCAGGCTGGTCTCAAACTCCTGACCTCAGGTGATCCACCCACCTTGGCCTCCCAAAGTGCTGGGATTACAGGTGTGAGCCACCACACCCAGCAGACTAATTTTCTTAAATATTGTTTTCTCCTTGTTATTCCCTTATTTAAGAACTTAACCGTGAATTAGTTCCTATGACCAAGTGTCTGTTTGTGGCATTCGGTGCCTCCATAAATTGGCCTCAACCTTTCTTTTTATATTTATTTTCCACCAGACCTTACAAACACCCTTTCTGCCACCCAGATGTTCCATGTACTTTCTCCTCTGGACTATTATTTATGTTATTCTTCCTGGCCCTCCCCTGAACTAAATCTACTTCAAGGACTAACTCAAATGTCACTTTTTAGGAAGTCTGATGGCTTCGTCTCCAAATTTCTATTGCACTTATGGCTCTTCCATGGTTTCATCTGGGTAGTTACGTTTCCCTAGCTCAATTGAGTCACTATGAGCAAATGCCAAGATTGTTATACTGAAAACTAGTATTCCAGAAAAGGAAGTGCTGCTCACAGCCTGTCAGCGTGGGTTCACTATGATTAAACTTAATGTCGTTTCCTCTTTTGAAGGGTTTGCTAGAAAGACTAAGGGAAGGAAGGAAGAATACTAATATTTCTGTATCTTTATGTATCAGGAATTTTTTAGCTCATTTTTTTCAAGTGTTTATTCCAGGCACTCCTTTAAACTCTCTGTGAGTACTGTTTAAGCTTCTGCTTACAACAGCGCTGTGAAGTGGATATTAGTACTATTCCCATATTCTAGATGAGGCAACTATTGTTCTGAGAACTTCAGTGACTTGTCCACAGTCACAGATTAAGTTAGCCATAGAACTGGAATTTGAACCCAAGTAGTCTGTCTCTGCAAAGGGTAATTGTAAGCACTACATTCTGCTAACCTCATAAACTATATACGTATTCCATTTAATGCTCACAATAATCCTAAGAGGGAGGAAATATTTGTATCTTCAATCCACAAATGAGAAATCAGAGACTGAAAGGCACTAAGACATTCATGTGAGGTCACAACAGAAAACAAGTGGTTGTATTAGAATCCAAACCCAGATTATTTGATTTCCATCTCTACTGTAATTATGGTGTAGATGGATTATCAGGGTCTCCTTGAATATGACATATTAGATAGAGATGTAAGGTCTGGATTAGGTGAATGTATAACTGGCTAAATGGCCATGTGTGAAAGATATTGGGCATGCAGTCCTTCCTTTGAGGAAGATTTCTAATGTGGTATCATAGTGCTCTGGCTGTAACACTTTCCTAACTAAGGAGTCTGCACAGTCCACATCTAGTCTGGTTTCTATGTGGATCTCCAGGGGGTTGTATTTGGACAGAAGGGCTGGGCTCAGAAGATGCACTCTTGTGTTGAATATCTCAGCATCTGAGGAATGTCAAAGCCATAAACCAGTGTGGTCTGCTGGAGAGATGAGAAGAATGTCAGAACCAGCCTACCATGTATGTCTCTAGCTCTGTAACTAAGACCAATCATGAGAATTACAAAGAGGCCACTGATATTCAAAGTCAGGAAGAACCTTCCTAAAGTCAGGACAGTTTGTTGATAGAATGGGTAATTGCAGATCCACATAAACCCAATGTCAGGAGATTTGCAGGGAGAGTGTTTTTCCCTCAATATTCCAAAATAATGTCTGAATATCCCAGAAGGAAAAAAAATCATAAAAATTGGAAATGTCATAGACCTGACAAAAGAACATGAAAGCAAAAAAGTAAAGTATTAAAGCAGAGGTCTATTTGTTCCACAGTCATATCGAATTGCAAAATTTTCAGCAAAATGGAAAGTAAAAACAAAGAGTATAAGCATCAGGTTATAGAGAGCACTGCCCCGTCTAGATTAGCATCAGCCATTTGCTGTGCTGTGCTGTGCTGTGCTGTGCTATGAGGGCTAGTGAGTTTCTTGTCAATGACACATCCAAGCAGAGGACAATGGCCATTTTGCAGGGAGAAGATGCTGAAGCTATTCTCAAGCACAGGTGGAGAAGCAGATTCAATGAGTTTCTTTCAGTCCTAACATTCTAGGGTTCTACAAAAGGAGGCAAGAAATTTTCAAGGAAATGCTAAAATAGAAGGTAGGGAAAGAAGATGTGCTTTTTAAAGGTTCTTAATGTCAACACCTGCTTAATAGTGCCACCTTGCCCATCCTCTTTCCCTAAGAGAACTTCCCCCAGCAGCAAGTATGTTCCTGCCATTATGGGCTGTGACAGGATTGTATTTGTGTTCTCACCTCAATAACAACCATTGTGAGGAGGGGCAGATGGTCACATTGTTTTAGTCAGAATAAACATTATGCCAAAGAGGCCTTTCTGATGAAAGAACAGTGTCTGGGTGATATTAGAAGTGAGACTATCTCTGAGGAGTTCTGGGTATACACAATGCTGTTTCTAAAAATTCTTCATGTTAAGAGCTCTGTCGTTTTCTCGTGAACAGCAAGCACTGGGTACAAAGGGCTCCCAGGTCTTTTTACCTACTCTGTTAGAGAATCTTCCCAGCCTAATTCTGATTCTGTCTGGTTCCAGTTTGTGGAACCAGGGCCTTCTGCATGGCAGTGTACAGTAGGTGCTCAGTAAGTGGTAGATTTGTATTAGGTAGGAACTTCCTTCCCCTCTTGCTTCATGTTCCAAGTGGAAGGACCACCATTAGAGTAACACTTCTGCCCTCTCTCCCCAGAGGAGGAGTGATTTATCTGCTTGGTAAATTTAAGATAAGGAGGTGAGCTGGCTCAACTCTCTCTCTCCCCCACCCTACCCCGCTCCCCCCTCTCAGGGCCAGATGCTTGTAAAGCATTATCATCAGCTCTAAACCTATCAGCCCTTGTAGGAGAGGCCTGCATTTTGGGAATTAAGTTCAGTACTGGGAAGTGTTAGCAAGCAATTTGGCTAAATCTAAGCCATGCTTATTGTTTTATCAGTAGTAAAGCTGACATTTTAACCTCCATCTGCCTGACTCCTTGGGGTTCCTCTCAATTAAGAACTCAGGCAGGGAATGCGGTGTCATTTATTAGCTCCCTAAATCCCAACAGTTCAAGTTCCCAACTCGAAGACAAGGCCTTCCCAATGTGGTTCACCCATCTCTCCAGGCTTAGCCCATACTACCACCTGCCTTTTTATCCTTGAAAAACATCAGGGTCATTCTTTTGTACCCCTTGCTATTTTATGTTTTTATGCCTTTATGTTATTTTTCTTTCTGTCTGCATCCTCATTGACCTCCACTCCACTGCCCCATCTGCTAATGCATATCCACTGATCTGTCCTAATGCCTCATTTCAGGGAACACATCCAGGAAGTCTTCCCTGATTGTCACCCTCCCACCATTCCTTACTCAGTTTCGGTCTCCCATAGGAATAAAGCTCTGAGATGAACACGCTTACCATATTGTTTTAAAAATCTCTCTCTCACCACTAGATTGTGAGCATATTAAATAGAGACTAAGTGTTCTTCATTCAGAAACTTTCACAGAAGACATGCACAGTAAATGTGTGTTAAATCAATGCGTGAATTAGTCAAGAGTAGGCGATACCCGGTGCTGAGACCAGGCTGAACTGGGAAAGGCATTTACACCAAGAGATGAGGAGTAGAATCAAGGTGATAGCCAAGGAAATAGGGCCAACTGTATAGTCCACAGAGCAAGGACAAAGTGAGCAGAGGTAAATACAAATAGACAGGAGAAAGAAGAAGCTGAAAAGGAAAATGGTGCACAGAATGATTAAGGACAAATGATATAGAGCTAAAATCGTGAGGGACAAATGAACCCTAATGTCAGGTGCATGGTCTAGGGAGGAATGGAAGCTTAAAGCAAGAATTTGGTGACAGTGGAGTGCAGAAAATAATCACAGGAGTGAGAAGAAGGAGGTGTGGATCCTAGTCCCAGCTTTAGCGCTAAAAACTTGGGTGATCTTGGATAAATCTTTTCTTTTTCCTGGGAGAACGTTTTCTCATCTGCAAACTTAAACTGTGTGTCTTATGTCACTTCTAAGTTCCCTTCCAGCTTGAATGTATCATGATCCTCCAACAACCATTCCACAGTATGATGGGGGAGAATTCTTCTGTTACACAAATAATATATACTTTTTATAAATATATAAACATACATTTTACATGTAAATATATTATAATATTGAATCTCCATTTTATTCTTTCTATTTCATCAACCAAGGGTGTTTCTTCTATATTGACCTCAGTTCTTCTTCTGAAATCAAAGAGATGAAACTTCATTATTTTTTGAGATCCTTTCTAGATATAAAATGCTTATTGTTCTGTAATTTTCTTTGTTCGTTGAACACTTACTCTTTGTTCCTCTTTGTGTGTGGCACTGTGGCACTCTCTGTTCTGAATAAATCTATAATCCAGTTGAAACAACAACATCTTCAAAGTGATTGAGAGAAAGTTAGATAACTTAGTGCTGAATTGTGTGTTATAGACTCTAACAAATTGACAGAAATAAGGAAGATGAAGGGTAGCTGAAGATATTAAGGATATAAGGAAGATTTCCTGGAGGAAGAGGGCCTGCCAGGGTAGGAAAAAGATAGAGATGAAAGGATGGATGGATGGATGGATGGATGGATGGATGGAATAGGAAATAGGATATTATTTTCTTTCTTTTGTTCTTTTTTAATTTTATTTTATATATATTTTTTGAGACAGGGTCTTGCTCTGACACACAGTCTGGAGTGCAGTGGCACCATCTCAGCTCACTGCAACCTCTGTTTCCTGGGCTCAGGCAATTCTCCCATCTCAGCCTCCTGAGTAGCCACCATGTTGGCTAATTTTTGTATGTTTAGTAGAGATGGGGTTTCTCCATGTTGTCCATGCTGGTGCTTGGACTCCTGTGCTCAAGTGATCTGCCTGCCCTGGCCTCCCAAAGTGCTGGGATTACAAGTGTGAGCCAGCGCACCTGGCCATAACAGGATATTCTTTTTTCTTTTTCCAAAAAAACAAAATCTTTATGTTTCTTTACTAGAGCAAGATTCCTGATCAGTATATAGTGATGTGTTTACTAAATGGAGACCTGTGCAGAAATTACATACTATCTATCTAGATAGGTTGTTACATTTTTGCCTATTGATGGAATAGTTCCGTTTATCAAGTTTTATACATCAAAAAGCTTTTGAATTTCACCAGACTGTCCATTAATTCACCTCTGAAAAAGTGGCATTTAATTTCAGCTACTATATTTACAGCATTAAAAAGCTTATGCACTAAGGTGCTTCTCTGCACAATGGCATTGAGCAGACAGAGCTGAGTCCATTATCCAACCCAGATTCATATAGTCACATTTGAGAGCTTTATACCAGAGAGCAGGGACAGTTACTGCTAACCATCGCAGACTTCTTACTCTGAGAGCCTATCTTCTTGGCCACATTCTATATAGCCAATGAAGACATGCCAGCAACCGTCCCATGTATAACTTGGCATTAGACCACCAGGTCTGTTGGATGGTGGTGGCAGGCACCATTATTTTATATCCAGGTAAAACGCCAATTTTAAATACTTACACTTGGAAATAAAAATCAAGGGCAGAATATACTCAGAAAGTATTCAGCAATCTGGTATCTCAAATGATGTGAATACTTTCAGAAACCAATGGCAAATTTTACCCATGTTTCCCAGCTATGGAGATATTAATACATTGATTCAAATCCCGTTACTCAATTCACATAACCCTGAGGTCATCCTCCAAAGTGCGTATCAAAAAATAGGAAGTTAGAGTGACAGAGTTTGAAAGTGATGTTATACAAGTCAAACTTGGAAGGTCATAGTAAGCATACCTATGCTGAGAGAAAAGCATCAAATCCTTTGTGTACACATTTAGTTTTATTGTAACAAAGCAACTTGTACACTTTTAACGTTTAAAACTGAGCATCATCTTTCCTTTCCAGTGAAACAAAAAGAAAATTTAAAAATAAACAGGGACAACATTTCAATAGAGAATGTCAATTCCAAATAAGATCCCACAGGTTCTGCTGATTCTCCCACTGAGTGGCAGGGCTCAAGTCATCATCAGGAGATAATTTATTTTAAAAGTGTCATCTTAAACTGCAAGGATGTCTGTCAAATATCACAATTAAACATGCCAAAGGAGAAGCCATGTTGTCAAAATGCCCACTTAACTCACCCAAACATCTCAAACCCACCCTTTGCTGACCTTCTATAACCCCATGTTTTAAAATTTCTTTTTCTTTTTTTAAACAAGAGAAAGTAGACAGATATATGTTGGTAAATGCTAACTGTCCATATTCACATAGAGACACAGTGTACTCTCTGAGCCCAACAAACAGAGAACGGAGGGAAAAAGCTAGAATTCTACGCACCACCACACAGGGGCCCAGCACCCTCCAGCTTCCAGCAGAGCGAAGGGGGCGGGGTTTTCTTTCTTCCCGCAGAGCTTCGTGGTGTTGATTCCATACGGTTTTTATTCAGATAGTAAGCAATAAAAATGAATTTCGAGCAGAAAGGGGTAGAGACTTCCCACTGTATTCTGCTCAAGGTATTTCCCCCAAAATAAGTTGAGGAAAGAGACCTCAAGAACAGGGTGACTGAGAGAGAAAACAACAACAACAACAACAAAACTGCCACTTGCTCCCAGGGACTGGAGAAAATTTTTAAAAAAGGAAAGTTAGAATCTCTCAGTGTTCTATTAGTCATCTTCTCCTTCATCCCCCTCTGCTTCCTTTCCTTCATCATCATCTTCTTCACCTTCATCCTCACTCCCTTCTTCATCAATATCTTCTAATCCTTCCTCGTCTTCTTCATCATCACCATCTTCTGCTCCTTCTTCTTCGTCGTCCATATCAGGAACCAAGTAGTACGGTAATGGTTTTGGCCAAATGTCATCTTCAATGACCTCTCCTAACTCATCAGCACCTGCATCAGAATGAAAACCAGGTAAAGAAGCTCTCTGGTTCTTCATGCTGCCTCTTTCTGCTGTCTTTCTTCTGCATTTGACTTGAACATTTCATCAAATCCTTTCCAGATTTCCATTTGATTTCAGTGGAATTTGAAGATAGATCACCATTCTCATTCAGATGAAATTCTTTGGAGAGAACTTTATTTTCAAAGTAAGGATTTTCATCCACCCTGAATGTGCCCGATCAAGTTTGATCTCAGAAGCTAAGCAGGGTCAGGCCTGGTTAGTACTTGGGTGGAATTAGGATATTCTTAATAAGAGGTATAGCCCAAGCAAAGGTAAAAATATAGAACAATCATGCTTGTGTATGGGCTCCTCATGGAAACCTGCTCTGCTAGAATTAGGAGAGTGGGGAGGGATGGAAGCTAATATTTTTTGTGCTCCTACTTGTGCTAGGTGCTTGTAGCTCATATGTTTTGGGGTGTTTGCTCTCCTGCAGGCCCTCTCTCTAGGAATCATCCCCATACAGGGCTGAAAGGGTAGGCCTGGAGCCATGTTTGTGCCATTTGTCCAGTCTCACATCCTGATCACGAATCACTGGACCATGGGTGAACACTGGATCTAAGCTCAGTTGATCCAGTTCTTCTCCCAGAAACATGGCACTAGGACACAGAAAAACTAACCCAGTGGACTTCCTATGGAAAGCTGGAGTGTAGAAAAGTCCAGAGTGGGAAATAGTGAGAGGTAGAAGGGAACTGAAGAAAGCTGAGATCAGTCCGCACAGCGTAGAGAAGGGAAAATGTACACAGAGAAATACACAGGATGTTGTAAGAAAGATTCAGTAGCTCCTGGGAGATGGCACATGTGCCTAGATTCCAACAATTTGGTTCCTGGTTTCTCTCCTGAGGATGCTATATTTCATTTCTTATTCCTTGATTTCAGTTGAATTAGTTTAAGTGCTTTCCTGTTCCTTACGATAAAAATAGCCTTGGCCAAGACAGTTTGTTCACATTTTTTCAGATTATCCTCTTAACAATTCATTGAAATAGATATCACTTCCACATTATTAATATGGATATCAAGGCTTAGAGCGGCAATGTGACCTGCCTATATGCATTTGGTTGATAATGGTTGAGCTAAGAGTGAAACCCAGGCCTGCCTGGCTCTAAACACCTTACAATTCTCCCTAAGGGACCTTGGCCAGTGTTTGAATCAACAGTTGATCCCAAAACACTTTGTCTGTAACTGCACAAGACACCTTCACTTCTGATGCTGTGTCTATTCAGGGCCAATTTGTTAACTTTTAGTCATTCTGAGATTCTCCTGTGGAGGTTCAAGCCCAGAAAGCTTATTTAATACATGAATTCAGAATTGGTAAGAAGTCAGATGCTGTATTTATGGCTCTTACTGAGTCAAATTCAATGCAATCCTATCCTTAAAAAATATCCAGATTCTAGTGAATAAAGAGAAACTGGTCAAGATTAGTAGAATTTTTCCAAATCAAGAAAATTAAGAATGTCTTTAATTTGGGGGCCAGCTAAGTAATTTATTCATCCTAAACAATACTCACTGAATGGTTGATATGCCTCTTATATTTTAATAACCCATTACAAATATACCATCTTTGCACAATCTATATTCTAGTCATAGTCAACTCTTACAGTTCTTTCAAATACCATGCTACTAGAACCTCTATGCCATAATATGTGTGAAAATTAATTTTCCTTCCCCTATCCGTCTGGAAAACTTCCACTCTTTAGGATTCAGCTGAAGGTGTCACCTCCTCCACAAAACTGTCCACTAACTCTTAGCCTCATGAAGTTAGTAGATCTTTCCACTATGGCCCCAGGAAACCCCGACCTTAACTCTCATCACTGCATTGTAATTGTCTCTTTGCAGTTGAAGTGACATGTTCTTCTCACTCTCATGCCAGGCCACTCTCTTTCCTTTCTAATTTCTACTTCCTCCTCATCTCTTATCTAATAGGAGATGAATTGCTAATCTAATGAACTTGAGATATTGATTGGACTACATTTCATTAGTGAGTAAGGTTGCCATGGTCAAGACCACTCTATCCTTCCTGTAGAAACTCAGGACTTTCCTACCCTTCCCCTACCATCAAAGAAGGTCTGGGATGTGACTCAGGCAACCTCCTTTTCCTTCTATTTCTCTCCTGTACAGTTGGTAAAGGAAGAGATCATGTAGCCATGTGTGTGATGGAGATAAGGCAGCTCTATCCCACAGGCCCAGCCATTCTCCTCACATCTTTGTGCCAGCATCTTCACCTGTGCATGCCTAGGTAAGCCAGGTGGGTTACATACTACCAGCTATGCTATCTTTTTGGAGGGAAAGAAATAGGAAACCCTACTTTAGTTTCCCAGCTGAAGTCAAGTGGTCCAGCTCTGGGTACCAGGAATGAGGTCATGAGTGGTGATGAGGTCATTGAGTACCTGCCCATACACTAACAAAGTGGAACTTGCTTTTCATTTAGATCTGTTTCCTTGTAAACTCTAGACTGTTGTAGTCAGCATTCTGGGCTAGGAGACTCGGAGCAGAGTTTGGCACTCAAACTCCATCCCACAACCCCCATTACACACTTTTTAGTGAAATATTCTAACCCAGTGGGTTTTGACCCTGGCTACACATTAAAATCACCTTCTATACCAGAAATCCAGGTGACTCTAACACGTGGCTAAATTTGAGAGCCCTTGCAAAGGAGAGCTTCACAGTCTCCCCCATCCCGCCCTAACCGAGGGCATGAGTTCTGCTATAAGGTGGTGGAAGGAAGCTTCAGGCAACAGTAGATTTGAATAGAGCTCAGAGTGAATTGAGTTCACCTCTCTGTGCCATAGACCCATCATCTATAAAATAAGAGGATTCACTGAGAACTCTTGACATTTTGGGAGTCATAGACACCTTTGAAATTTTCATGAAAGCTATGTGCATCTCCTCAAAAAAATGAACATTTGCCCTTATTCAGACATTCGCATTCAGCTTCTGGGGTGCTTGGATGCTCTGACACCCTGGCCTACAGGATCACTGAGATTCTGTCCAGCTTTCAGCTCCAAAGGCCAATCTCTGTAATGTGCTAGAGAGGACCATTGGGCGGGCCAGGCTTCATTCCTTTTTCAATATTGTTCAAAATACATGTGCTTTGAACACCAGCACCAGCAAGATGCACATGCTGTGAGAAGCAGGGGGCATCTGATAACTGAGGGAACAGTTATCAGGGAGTGATTTATTAGTAAAATATTTATTGAGATTTTTAAGGCACCAGGCTCTAGGGATACCATTGTGAGAAAAAACACACACACACAAACCCCACATTCATGATAAGGATATATTCTGATGGAGGTTTTTAGCTTTCATATCACACTTAGTACAGGACATATGTTCACTGAGTGGAATTCACCCATTCTACTTAAAAATCTCTCTTTGTCTCCCTCTGTCTCTTTTTCTAATGGCCGAAAGGGCATCGTTGATTTTTTAAAAGACAATACAGAATTTCCTTTGAAATTGGGCAAAAGACCCTGCCCCTTGGTCTGCTCTGACCCTCCGTTTCCTGTGTCCTTCCACCCAGAGCAAGGACTCCTTGAGGCTAAGGACATGTCCACTTGGGGCCTGCACTCCACCCTTTCACACCATGCTCTTGTCATCCGTGACCCCGTACTCCCTGCCCAAATGTCCCTGAATCTGTTCCTAGAGCTTGTGAAGGCTGCTGCTTCAGATGTCTCTTCCCCAGGCTGGGTCACACTGCTGGTTTATGTGTCCCTGGACCCAAGGGGTGGCCACAGGGCAGCAGTTTGCTGGGGATGTGAAGGAGCTTGCACGTGCAGGATGGCATATCCACAGAAATGCAAGTGAGGCCCATTGCAAGAGCCAGAACTGGGAAGAGAGGGCCATGGGCTGGGGCTGGGGAACTGCCTCTGTCCAGGCCATCATTTTACAGCTCTGAAACTGAGAATTCTAAATTCAAACCTGGCCTTCCAGGGTATTATAAAAGTATATTTGTCTAAGTAGGTGGATAAAGACATATTTTATTGAACAGTCTCTTAGCCTGAATGATAACTTTAAAGTATTTTTATAGATGGTATTTGGGCCTCCGTTTGTACACTTGTTCCAGGCTCCACAAATAATTGCGAGAGAGTCTAAGGAAGTAGGATTATGGTATGGACCCACCCAAGTTGCTTTGGCTCCTGACAGCTTTCCTTCATAGTTTCTTATAACAACCAAAGTAATAATAGCTAATTTTTAAAAAATAAAACTCTTATTGAAGTATAATATACATATATTAAAATGCATAATCATAGAATAAATACATCCATGTAACAGCCAACTGGATCAAAACAGAACATTGCCAGCATCTTACACACCCTTACAATAACCACTCCCTCCATCCTTCTCAAAGGTGACCAGTATCCCATATTACTTTGCCTATTTTTGAACTTTACATAAATGTAGTCACATCATACATATTCTTTTGCATCTGGCTTCTTTCCCTCAATATTATGTTTATGATTATCCATTTTATTGCATGTAGAAATAGTTCATTCACTTTCATTGCTATATAGTGTTCTATTGAATCAATTTACCATTTTTCATTTACTTATTCGGTTGCTGATATATGTTTGGATTGTTCTCATTTGCTACTAAGAATAATGCTGCTATGTTTATTCTTGTACCTGTCTTTTGGTGTCCATATACTTTCCTTTATGTTGAGTATATATTCCTAGAAGTGAGACTGCAGGATTTTAGGGTGTGTGAATACATTCAGCTTTACAGTACTGCAAAAAGTTTTCCCAAGAGGTTGTATAGAAAGACTTTTAAATTTTCTTTTATAGATAGAATGCTTTTCTGATTTCTCATTCTCTCATGTGTCAGTTTTGTTAAGATTTGATTTCCTAGGGATTTATTCATTTTCTTTAAATTTCCAAATTTAAAAATAGACTTATGTTGTTTCTAACAGTCTCTAATTTATTCTTAATACCCATAGGACCTATAATAATATTTCCTTTTTATTTCTAAAATCTGTGTCTTTTTTTATTTTCCTGTTTTTATTCTTCTTTTGCAAGTGATTTATTGATGTTATGAGTCATTTCAAAAAATAACTTTTGGTTTTGTTGATTTTCTTTATTGTACATTTGTTTTCAATGTTATTAATTTCTACTTTTATATATATTACCTTTTTCCTTCTACCTTCTATAGGTTTTACTTGCTGGATATTTTTCTAACTTCCTAAGAGATACTTAAATAATTGAGTTGCAGCCTTTCTTCTTTTCCAACATATGCATTTTAAGCTATACATATTCTTTAAGCACTGCTTTAGCTGTGACCACAGGTTTTGATATGTCATATTTTCATAACCATTCCATTCTAAAAACTTTCTGATTTCCAATGTGATTTTATTGTTGATTATTTGGAAGTATATTGCTTAATTTCCAAATATTTAGAGACATTGTAGTGGCCCATCGTTATTTATTTCAAGCTCGATTCCACTGTGGTCAGAAAACATGTTTATTGCAATCCCTTAAAACGTGTTGAGATTTGCTTTAAGGCCCAGTACATGGTCAATTTTGGTAAATGTCCATGTGCACTTGGAAACAGTCTGTATTCTGCAGTTGTCAGGTGTAGTGCTCTATATATATCAACTAGGCCATGTTTTATAATCATGCTGACTTTTTTGCCTGCTTGTTCTATCAGTTGCTGAGAAAGATATGTTAAAATCTCCAACTATGCTTCTGGATTTGTCTGTTTCTCTTTTTAACTCTGTATTTATTGCTTTATATATTTTGAGGTGTTGTTAATAGGTTCATATAAACTTAGAATATTTCCACTTTCCTGTGGATTGACCTTTTAATCATCTTAAAACACTTCTCTTTATCTCTTACAATTCTTCTTGCCTTAAAGTCTGCTTTATCTGATGTTAATATAACTATACAGCTTTCTTTTGGTTGGCATTACATGACATACTTTCTTTTATCCTATTACTTTCAATTTTCTGTATCTTAGTATTTAAAGTGTATGTTGTAAAAAGAATATGGTTTTATTTCATTTTTTATCCAGTTTGACAATCTTTGACTTTAAATTGGAGTATTAAGTCTTCTTGCAAATCATGGAATTATCTGCATATTTGGGTTAATTTTGTTATTTTGCTAATTGTTTTCTCTTTATTTCATCTGTTCTATGTTCCCTTTTGTACATTTTTTGCCTTATTTTGGATTCATTATGTATTTTAATAATTCCATCTACCATGAACAAGGTTTTACCTATTGTTACTATTCTTTTCAGTGATTGCCCTGAAGACAACTGCACAGATAGACTCAGCCAAGCCTAATATCAGTGAATAAAATTTGTCAATTCCTGGACAATTCAAGGAACATGAATACTTCATACCCTCATATGTTTTAATTCTAAAAATATTTTAAACCACATATATATTAATATAGCTGTTTTATAAATATTCAATATTAATGTAGATATACCCACATATTTATGCTTTCCATTAATCTTTGTTCTTTCCTGTATTTCCATGCTTTCACAGTGTATCGTTTACTTTCAGCCTCAAGAACTCCCTTTAGTATTTTTTTAGGAAGCATCTGCTGATTATGAATTCTCTCATATTTTACTTGTCTGTAAATGTCTTCATTTTACTTTTATTTTAAAGGTTATTGTCAGTGGGTACAGAAGTGTGAGTCATAACTACTACCTTTCATCACTTTAAAGATATCACTCACTTATCTTCTTCCTTTCTTTGTGTGCGTGTGTGACAGAGTCCCGTTCCATCATCCAGGCTGGAGTGCAGTGGCACGCTCTTAGCTCGCTGCAACCTCTGCCTCCCAGGTTCAAGAGATTATCCTGCCTCACCCTCCCGAGTAGCTGGGATTACAGGCACCCACCACCACACCTGGCTAATCTTTGTATTTTCAGTAGAGACAGGATTTCACCATGTTGACCAGGCTGGTCTCAAACTCCTGGCATCAGATGATCCACTCACCTTGCCCTCCCAAAGTGATGGGATTACAGCCATAAGCAACCCCACACGGCCGCCTAGCTATAGTTAAACCCCCATTTTTTTTGAATCATATCAAATTAGTATTTCTTCTTTAAAGGTAATATGTATTGTTTTCAGTTGACTTTAAGATGATATGTTCTTCTTTGATTTTTGAGTAGTTTCACTACCATGTACCTATGTGTGATTTCTGTTCATTAATTCTCTTTGGAGTTCATAAAACTTCTTGAATCTATAATGCAGATCAGTTTTGGAAATTTTTCTGCCTCTATCTCTTCATACATCATTTCTCCCCCATTCTATTGATCTGTTTTGCAAAAACAGATCAGTTTGGGAAAATTTTCAGCCTCTATCTCTTCATACATTGTTTCTCCCCCATTCTATTCCTCTTGTTCTTCTGGGGCTCTAACTACTTATTTGTTCAAACTTTCACTCTGTCCCACATGTTGCTTAGGTTCTTGTCCATATTTTCCATTCTTTTGTCACTCCATGCTTTAGTCCAGATGTTTTCTTCTGACAAATTATTCAGTTCACTAATCCTATCTCAGCTCTTTCTAAACTAATGATAACTTCGTATGTCAAGTTTTTTATTTTGGATATTGTATTTTTCAGTTCTGGAATTTTCATATGATCATTTTCAATAGTTCTATATTCCATGCTGAAAATTACCATACCACCATCTAATTTCTTTAATACACTTATGACAGTTATTTTAAAGTCTATTTTAACTCCAGTATCTTTATTTTCTATTGGTTTCTTTATACTGTCTGGCTTTCTCTTCCTCATGGTTGTTGGACATTTTGTCTTATCTGCAGGTGAATCTGGTAATTTTAGATTTAATATGAGATATTATACATCAGGCTGTTGATTATGTTATCTTCCTCCAAAGATTATTAACTGTTGCTTCTGGCAAGTAACTAGGTAAAGGCAGATTGACTCACCTTAATTAAGTCAATGAATGAACAGATTCAAAACTGGGCATTAGTCTTTATGAGGGTTGTTGCGTTTCTAGTTAATCCATATTTCTAGATTATAACCCTTGAAAGTTCTACCTGAAAACACTGAGTAAATGTCATGGTTCCTTTTTCTTGACCCTAAACTCCAATTTTTGTCTCCTTTAGCTCCATAAGTGTGCCAATAGAGATGCTCAACTCTTCACCTTTCAATCTTTTCTGTCCAGATTCTGGGTATCTAAGGTAATCCTTGTCAATTAGCAGATGCCTTGTGGGGAAAAGCAACACAGAACGTCAGGTTCACAGCTCTTTTCTTCCCTTCTCTCTGTGATCTTAGGCTCTTAAGTCCTCCCAGCCTTGGCAGTTCTCCAATGTCTTTAAAATTATTTTTATTTTTTATTTTTTGTTTTTGGGATGGAGTCTTGCTCTGTCACCCAGGTTGGAGTGCAGTGGCATGATCTTGGCTCACTGCATATTCCATCTCCCGAGTTCAAGTGATTCTCCTGCCTCAGCCTCCCTAGTAGCTGGGATTACAGGTGTGCACCACCACACCCAGCTAATTTTTATATTTATAGTAGATACGGGGTTTCACCATTTTGGTCAGACTGGTCTCGAACTACTGACCTCAAGTGATCCATCTGCTTCGGCCTCCCAAAGTGCTGGGATTACAGGCTTGAGCCACTGAGCCTGGCCTAAAATTAATTTTTAAAATTTCATACAGCTTTTCTATTTGTCCTTAGTGGGAAAGTTGGTCTGAAGTAAGATAGCTGTTATGAAAGTTTTGATAGCTGACATTTATGAAGAGATTAATATGTTTCAGGCACATTTTGCACACTTTATGTATATATACTCACTTTACAACAATTCTAAGATGTGAGTTCTCTTATTTTCCCAGCTTTACAGAGAGAAGAAATGGATCACAGAGTGATGAGTAGTTTGTCCAAGATCATATAGTATAAGTGATACATCCAGAATTTGAAGCCAGGCAACCAGGGTTTAGGACCCTACACTTAGCCATAGAGATCGAAACCTCTTAATTCTCAGCTGTCCTGTATGCATTTGGGATCATAAGGTATACCTAATGCCTCATATTAAATACGCATTTTGCTTGAATGAATCTGAGTGGGTTTCTGTTACCTGCTCTCAGATGATTTCTGACCAAGCTCTTTGGACAAACTGCCTCTCGCACCAAAATGTTTCTTTAGAACAAAAGTACATATTACTAATATCCTTTCCCCAAATGGGTCTTATTTATCTTCCCAGAGCTTCTCATTTGTTATTATCCTCATGATCTCATTTACTTTCCTTGTTTTTAAAAGGGCACTCACTGGGTAATTCCCTCACACCCATGGTTCCAGCAAACCCGTCTATGAGAAGTGAAGGATATATTCAAGCTAAAAGTAGGCAGCCTCAGTGAAGGAACAAAGTCCTCCAGCAAGGTTAAAATTCCACCAGGCTTGTGTTTCAAGACCCAAAGCACAGCTTGAGCAGGAGAGGTAATTGAGCCAGCTGCTGAGAGGCAGCAGCCACGTCCCCCCAACTCATTAATCTGCCTCCCTCTGCTATGAAAGGGACCCAGGGCTTCGATTTTAGCAGCATGAGGAAACACACCATTTTCATGCATGGTTCCATAAAAATCACCTCCTGGAGCTCTTATCTAAAAAAATAAAGAAAAATACTCACGAGAACAGTCTTTGCAGCTTCACATCGTTTTTTATTTAGCAATCTTACTTTATAAAATTCAACCAGCTGTTTATTTTTTCCACTACTGGCCAAACATAGTACCCAGTGGTGGTTTATTTGGGGTCCATTTTGGCCCACACCACGGTCTAGAGTTGGGGTAAGTTCAAAGGAGGGTGTTTGTCTTGGAGGAATTGGAGGTAAGAAAAAACAGTCTTTTCAGGGAAAATGGCCCTTCAATCATGATGGAAATATTTCCTCTTTATCATGACAGAATGGGGGAAAGGATAATAGAAATTCATCTTATCTAGTGGATATGCTGTTACCTGGCATTCAGAGAGAAATCTAAAAACTTAGTAAGAGCACCAAAAAGGGGTTAGGTTGCTCATCTCAGAGGATTCCAACAGGAATTCCCACCTCCTATGTTAAGATAATGATGATGATCATGATCACGGTCATAATCATGATCATGATGATGGTTCATTTTATTGGCTATCATGTGTGAGATGAATTATATACCTTATCTCTGAGCAACATGAAAGGCAGTTATTTGCATCCTATTTTACCGATAGGAAAATGAGGTTAGAAAAGTTGTATAATTTGCCCACAGTTTCTCCGCAAATGGTGAAATTGGGATTCTACCCTAAAGCCCATGCTCTCCTCAAAACACCACCTTATCTTCTGACTTCTCTGTATTGTCACACCAAAGTGAAAATGAATTTTTTTTTTTTTTTTTTTTGAGATAGAGTCTTGCTCTGTCACCCAGGCTGGAGTGCAGTGGCATGATTTCGGCTCACTGCAACCTCTGCCTCCCAGGTTCAAGTGATTCTCATGCCTCAGCCTCCCAAGTAGCTAGAACTACAGTGCCACCATGCCTGGCTAACTTTTTGTATTTTTTAATACAGACAGGGTTTCACCACGTTAGCCAAGATGGTCTCCATCTCCTGACCTTGCGATCTGCCTGCCTCAGCCTCCCAAAGTGCTGGGATTACAGGTGTGAGCCACCACGCCCGGCCAGTAATGAATATTTTAAAATAAGGTCAAATCAATGTTGTGACAGAATAACTACTCTCCCACAAAGAAATAAAAAAATACTGCAAAACCATTAAAGATTATTTTACAGTAATGAGTGGGAAAGTTCCTAGCTCCAGGAAAAGACAACTAACACTGAACAAAGGTTCCAAATATCCAACCTTCTAAATAGACCCACAAACAACTGAGTCAGACATCACCCAGGACTTCTTAAAAGCTGCAGAACTGGTTCTTTATCAAGAGGAAAGAGGTTGTGGGAAGTCTGGGTAATTAGTCACAGGCCTAGTGGGTCCTGCCGTATTTGGGGTCTGACCCTTTTCCTTCTACAGTGGATGGGAGGGGTGCTTTTCCACCTCCTAGCACAACAGTTCTCAAATATTTTAGTCATAAGACCCTTTTACATGTTTAAAAATTACTGATAGCTCTAGGGAGTTTTGTTTACAGCACCTGTGAACATTCACAATATTAGAAATTAAAACTAGAACTTTAAAAATATTTACTTACTAACTTATTTAAAAATAATAAAAATAAACTCATTGCATGTTAACATAAATAAGATTTTAATGTAAATAACTGTATTTTCCAAACAAAAAATTAATGAGAATAGCAGCATTGTTTTACAGTGTTAAAAACCTCTTTACTGGTGAAACCCCGTCTCTACTCAAAATACAAAACTTAGCCGGACATGGTGGTGTGCACCTGTAATCCCAGCTAGTTGGGAGGCTGAGGCAGGAGAATCACTTGAACTCAGGAAGCAGAGGTTGCAGTGAGCCAAGATGGCACCATTGCACTCCAGCCTGGGCAGCAAGAGTTAAACTCCATCTCAAAAAAACAAAACAAAACAAAAACAAAACAAAAAACAAAAACAAAAAAACTCTACTGTCCACTTTCATCCAAAATTGCTAGATTCTTATATCTGCTTCTTCATTTTATCTGTTGTATTTACTTTGATTGAAGAATATGAAAAACACTGACCTTGCACAAATGTGTAATTGGAAAAAAATGAATATTTTAATAGCTGTTAATGTAGCTGTGGATATTCTTCCTTGATATTACACAAAAACTTAACAAATAGTTATTTCTTAAGCATTACAATGTAGAATCTGAAACCATGTTAATCATTTCTGGTCTTTGCTATTCATATATTGAAATCCATTGGTCTTTCTTGTACTCAGAATGGATCTTTTTATCCATTTTTTAAACATCATCCATTGGTAATTGGAAATATTAGTTATTTGAGTTATGCAGATTTTCTAAATTGATACATTTTATTACACTAGTCAGAAACCATACTCTTTGTCACCTGTGATGTCATTAGAAAAGTGTTAAGTATGGGAAGCTATCAAGCTTATGGTTGCAGATGCAAATTTTGAAAAATTCTAACTTCTGCTTGAAAACCCATTGTTTTTTCAAGTGACAACAATACTGTCAGTTACTTTTTTGGAAGTGACAGGCTCTCTTTGTACACTTTCAAGGAAATAGCTGCCAAACTCTCAAGTTGATAGAGCAATAATTTGTTTTTTTGATATTGTTTCAAGTAAAAATGGTGTTCCATGAAAGAAGGGGCCAGTTCAGCTTACAACTCAGTTGCAAAGTGTTTTTTTCTTAGGACAGCCATCATACTTTTGCATGCAGTAGAAGTGCCTTATGTATATTTCCCATTCCATCATAAGGAATATTGTTATTAAGATGTATATATCCAGGCACAGTGACTCACACCTGTAATCCCAGCACTTTAGGAGGCCAAGGTGGACAGATCATGAGGTCAAGAGATCGAGACCATCCTGGCCAACATGGTGAAACCCATCTCTATTAAAAATTAAAAAATTAGCTGGGCATGGTGATGCACGCTGTAGTCCCAGCTACTCAGGAGGCTGAGGCAGGAGAATTGCTTGAACCCGGGAGGTGGAGGTTGTAGTGAGCTGGGATCATGCCACTGCACTGCAGCCTGGCGACAGAGTGATACTCCGTCAAAATATATGTATGTGTGTATACATATATATATCTCTCGAAGGGTTGAGATTTACAAAATTTAATAATTTTTACTGCTTCATCAAAGCATTCTTTTTTTTTTTTGAGACGGACTCTTTGTCACCCAGGCTGGAGTGCGGTGGCACAATCTTGGCTCATTGCAACCTCCACCTCCTGGGTTCAAGTGATTCTCCTGCCTCAGCCTTTCTAGTAGCTGGGATTATAGACACCTGCCACCACACCCAGCTAATTTTTGTTTTTTAATAGAGGTGGGTGGGGTTTCTGCCATGTTGACCAGGCTGGTCTCAAACTCCTGACCTCAGGTGATCTGCCCACCTCAGCCTCCCAAAGTTCTGGGATTACAGCCATGAGCATTCTTAATGGAAACTGGAATTCTTTTTTCCTACTGGTGAGTGTGTGGTGGTGAAGAACCTAATGGCTGCTAGTATATTTGGGTACCACTGCCTTCATTCATGCTGAGCTGCTAGCAGTTTCATCTACCATTATTGTACCATTAGTGCAAAAGTCAACACAGTCAGAAAGGCAAATGTTTTATTGTGAAAATGATTTTAACCTTGTGAATCCCCTGAAAGTGTCTTGAAGACCCCCAGGAGTCCATGACCACACTATAAGAACAGCTGTCCCACCAAATTGAAGGATGATGAAGCTTCAAGAAAATCACTGAGGGGGTTGCTTGCAAGAAGTGGAGATTGGCACCCTCCCTGGATGCTTGTGGAACTTCCGAGTCAGTAGGCAAATCCTGGGCTGCCGTCACAGGTGAAGGGATTCTTGGGAGAACTTGGCGTGCCTATCCTGGAATCTGGGGGGGACCACAACATAGGATTGTGCATTTTAAACATTCATTAAGAAGGCTGGCTGAGGGCAAGAATAGGGGCTGAGGGAAAAGGGTAATTTGTCCATTCAGATGAGGTGCTCTTTTACAGCCTGCACAAGGCATAATGTGTATCAGTGGCAGCTCCAGGTTGGAAGCATGCATGCACCCAAGGACTTCCTACCTGGAGATTTCTAAAATCATGAAGCTAGCTGGAGTAGCCCCCAATAGTATGGAGAGATGGGATGGGACTGTGCATAATGTGTGTCTTGGTCCTCTGAGACTGCCATAACAAAAATACCAAAAATACCATAGACTGGGTGGTTTATAAACAACAGAAATCTATTCCTCGTGGTTCTGGAGGCTGGGAAGTCCAAGATCACGGCAGATTTGGTGTCTTATGCGGGTCTGCTTCCTGGATCATAGATGGCTGTCGTCTCACTGGGTCCTCATGTGGTGGAAGGGGCAAGACAGTTCTGTGGGGCCTCTTTTATAAGGGTACAAATTCCATTCATAATCACTTAGTAAAGGCCCCACCTCATTATACCACCATATTGGGGATTAGGACTTCAACAAAGGATTTTTGGGGGACGCAAGCATTCCATCTATTGCCTTGTGCCTAGGAAGAAAATGAGGCATCTTCTACCCAGCCTAGTTCCCCACAGCCATTTGAGAATGTTAAAGAGGATGTCAGAGGTTCTCAGGGCTTCATGCAAGGTAGCAGAGTGCTAAAGGAAGGGGCAGGGGACAGGAAGATGTCCAAAGCTGATAAAAGGATGGATACCCCACAAGGTAAAGGATCATTGAGAGAGATTAGAGGGGTCAGGGACATCTGGGGCAGCAGGCGCCAGGATGAGGCTCAATATTACCTCTAGAAAACCATGCATGTCATCAACACAGAGAGGACCACATCAAACAGAGCAGACCAAGGGCATCTCCTCACCCTCTGCCAGCAGATAACTCATCTCTTCTTCCTAACTCTCAATTGCCTGCAAGGATAAACCCAGGCAGGGGAGGGGAAAGGAAGTGAACTAGTACTGCTTATGTCCTCCCCTGTTTTCCCTATTCCCACCATACAATGCTTTTCCCCATTCCCGCCATACAATGCCCAGAGACAGAAGAAGGAAGAGCAGCAGTTCACAATACCCTTATTCGAGTTGAGACAGCCTGGGAGTTTGAAATGGACATTCAGAACCATAGTCTTAAACTAGACTGAATTGAGTTTCAATTGCCTGATGTGTCAAGAAAATAATTGGATCAGTTTATGTTCTTGATAAGGTATCTGCTACACTGTGAGGAAGATTTAATACAATATAACTAGAGGTAGTGAATGAAATAAATGGAATTGTTATGTGCTTATTCCCCCAAAGAGCTGAGGCCACAAATCAATCACGTTTAAACAACTAAAACTGGCTGTAAAGCACAATGACCAAGATTCCTTTCAGCCACCTCCCTAAAGTATCCATGGAAGTAAAAATAAGTGTTGTGTCTTTTTCTGCCCATCATTGGCTAGAAAACTCCATGGAGTAATGAAGGGAGCATTGGGTAGAGTGAAGATACACAGCTTCTATCTTCCCAGAAACCTCTATCCATTGTCACTGTACCTCCACATCCCATCTGACACCAGTGGACTGCTAATTGCATTACTTTGCTTGTCCTCTGGCCACAAAGGTGGACATGTAGTTAAAGCTTGGCCAAACATGACTCCCCATCTCCTTGCTTACAACAATTAGTGTATTGGGCAGACTAAGACCAAAGCAGGCCAATCAGAGTGCCATCAAGTGAACTAATCTATGGTTGCTAGGGCAATAAGTTGTTTTCTGTTTTTTTCTAAAACCATGGTGCTGTAAGGATGAACTAAGCCTGTTGCTGGTAAGGACCCTCTTTAGTGGATAAAGGTGAAGAGCTGAGAAGAAAATAGGGCTGAGGGATAGAGAGAGAGACCGCTGGTGATGTTGTCATTGGACCCCCTGGGTCCACCTTGGACTGAAACTCTGAAAGATGCCCCTTGGACTTCCAAGTTCTGGGCCTATTGCTCTTTTGTAAAATTTTTTTCTGAGACAGGGTCTTGCTCTGTCATCCAGGCTGGAGTGCAGTGGCATGATCATGGCTTACTGCAGCTTTGACCTCCTGAGCTCAAGTGACCGTCCCTCCTCAGCCTCCCAGGTAGCTGGGACTACAGCTTCATGCCACTACACCTGGCTAATTAAAAAAAAAATTTATAGAGATGGGGTCTCCCTATGTTGCTCAGGCTGATCTCAAACTCCTGGGCTGAAGCAATCCTTTTGCCTTGGCCTCCAGCAGTCTTCCTGCCTTGCCCTCCCAAAGTGCTGGGATTACAGGCATGAGCCACTGTGCCTGACCTTTTGATTAAGATAAGAAAACTTGGGGTTTTACTGTTCTTTATGATCAAAACCAGTGTGAATACACTGGACTCCAGATTCAGCTATTTCAGTTACATAGGAGCGTGGGCAACTTATTAAACTTTATTAATTTTTAAATTTATTTATTAATTCACTTATCCAATAAACATTTATTGAACATATACTAAGTAAACTCAGCACCAAAGATGAAAGATGAAACTATTTGATTCCTGTCTTTAAGGAGCTCACAGTCTTTGGAGAGAAAAAAAAATGACCACAAAACAAGGAAATATTGTTTTAAAATTCAAGGTGAGTACAGAGAAAGCATATAAACATAAGTCTGTCTGGAAATTTCAGGCAAGGCTTTGAGTTTGAGACTTGCTGCCAGAAAGACAAGGGCATTCCAGATAGAGAAGAGCACCAGCAAGGCATGGAGGCAGAAGAGGGGTGGGCATACGATAGCTCTAGCATAGTGTGGGAGACAGGGAGAGGCGGACTGTAAGTCAAGAGAGGTGGACAGGGTCAGATCAGAAACTACATCATGCAGAAAGGTTTTGCCTAAGTCATGGAGAACCACTGAAGGATTTGCAGTAGGAGAGAAAGATTGGATAGGATTTGAAAGATTAAAAAACCCAAACAAACAACACAATTCCAGATGACTGAAACAGGGCAAGACTGGAGACAAAGAGAACTAAGAGATCAAATGGTGGTAAGAGTAGGAGGTTGAAGAAGGTGGCTGTTGAAATCGTTTGTGTGAGATGGTGCGTGGTTGGGCTAGGTCATATATCTAAGTGGTGAGTAGATATTCTAATTGAGTAGCCAGAACATGTTGGCTCTTTGGATGTGGATAAGCAGGGAGAGGATTATATGTTACTTAACGGGTTTATGATAAGAATAGTTCTTACATTTCTGAGATTCTTAACCTTTTGGGAGTCATAGATCCCTTTGAGAATTTTATGAAAGCATAAAATTGTCTTCTCATAAATATGTCTTCCCATAAATATAAACATATATAAATATGTCTTCTCATAAATATAAACATGCATAATAATAATAGCTACCATTTGCTAAACACTATGTTCCAATCACTGTTCTAGATACTTTATTTATTTAATTGTCACAGCAAACCTATGATTTGGTACTATTTTTTATCCCCATTTTATGGTTAATAAACTTGAAGAGGTGAAATAATTTGCCCAAGTCACACAGTAAACAGCAGACCGGAAGTTGAACCAGGTTGTCCAACTCAAGCTCTGTGATTTAATGACTATGTTTCACCAGCCCTCATACACAGGTACCTGTATTAGTCCATTTTCACACTGCTGGTAAAGACATACCCGAGATAAAGACATATCCAAGACTGGGCAATTCACAAAAGAAAGAGGTTTAATGGGCTTACAGTTCCATGTAGCTGGGGAGGTCTCACAATCACAGCAGAAGGCAAGGAGGAGCAAGTCTTGTCTTACATGGATGACAGCAGGCAGAGAGGGCTTGTGCGGGGAAACTCCGTTTTTAAAACCATCGATCTCATGAGACTCATTCACTATCATGAGAACAGCACAGGAAAGACCTGCCCCCATAATTCAATCACCTCCCACTGGGTTCCTCCCACTACACGTGGGAATTATGGGAGTCAAAATTCAAGATAAGATTTGGGTCAGAACACAGCCAAACCGTATCAGTACCTACGCTGTGCCTACAGTTCAGGAAGTCAGAGATTCCTCCACCCAAAGTCCATCCACTGCCCCTTAAAAGTCCAGATCTGGCAGTAAGAACACCTGCTATAAATGAAAGCCATTGGTCAACTCTAGGGAGTGAGATCAGTGTAAGGGATTCCCATCAATGATTTTGGGTACCCTCAAACCTACCTTCCATCACTGTGGTTGAAAGAAACCAGCTTTATGGCCTAACCCAGTGATATTATGTCTCTCCCTAAAGGAGCATTTGAAAACATTTTTTTTGTTAGATTCCTCATGAAATGTTAATAATAGATATACTGTTTATCAGTTTATGTTCTGTGTGTGTGTGTGTGTGTGTGTGTGTGTGTGTATGTATGCTTTATACATAAAAAATAAGATTTTTTCAGTCTCTCCTCCCACTTAGAGTCAACTTTTCCCTGGTTAGCGGTGTCATGTTACCATTGAGATACACACTCTAACCCTAACCATCTACCTATTAAAACTGTTTTCAATAACTCTCTGTCTTAGCCTACTAGAAAGAGACTTACCTCCCTTGATGGCTTGAAGAAGCTGCTCTGCTGTGAGAGGACTTATGGAGACTGCCTTTTGGTATGAAAAACCTGCAGGCAGTCTCAGAACTGAGAGTAATTCCCAGCCAATGGCCAGCAAGAGAACAGGACCTCAGTTCTACAATCCCAGGGAAATGGATTCTGCCACCAACCTGAGGGAAGAAAGGAGGAAAGGGTGGGGAAGAGGGAGAAGGGAAGGAAGGGAAGGAGAAAAGGAGGAAGAAAAGAGAAGAAAAAAAAGAAAGAAGTAAAATTGAAGGGGAAACTGGATTAGATGTTAACTAATATGTATTGTAGGACAAAGAGAAATAGAAAATTGCCATTTTGCAACAAACTTTGAGGAGATGCCAAAACCACTGAGTGAAAAGTTATTGAGAAACTGGTTATTTATACCATCTCAAAGGATAACTCCATGAATTATTTAGTAATTACAAAAGGTTAAAAGGAACCTCTACAATGGGAAAATCTGGCACTATCACCTTAATCAAGTGATCAGAATTACCATCACTAATAATGAAAAAAACAGATATTCTGTGTCTCCAGAAGTGATGCTCTGGAGACATCATCGTTTATGCAGTATTCCTGTCTTTTACACCAGAATCTAATCATAAGGAAACAATCAGACCATTCTGCAGAACAACTGTCCTGGGCTACAAAACATCTCAATGTCATGAAAGACCAAATAAGAAGGAGAAATAAAATGTAGCACTTTTCTCGATTAAAGGAGACACAATGGACATACAAACATAGCAACTAAAAGCAATAAAACAATGGGTGATCATGGTTTGAATCCTGGATCAATTAAAAAAAAAACTATTAAAGACATTTTGGGGCATCTTCAGGAAATTTGAATGTTTGTTACTATGCAACATCATTGCAGCAATATTAATGGCTCAAGTGTGATACCTGCGGGAGAATGTCCTCATTCTTAGGAGATTCATGCTGAGTAGTTAGAAGCAAAGGGTTGTGGTATTTGCAACTTCTTTTCAAATGATTCCATCAAAAGAGTGTGTGTGTGTGTGTGTGTGTGTGTGTGTGTGTGTGTGTGTGTGTGTACATATATAGAAAAAAGCAAATGTAGCAACAATTGATAGGTGTGATGGTTAGTATTAAGTGTCAACTTGATTGGATTGAAGGATGCAAAGTATTGTTTCTGGTGTGTCTGTGAGGGTGTTGCCAGAGGAGATTAACATTTGAGTCAGTGGACTAGGAAAGGAAGACCTACCCTTAATGTGGGTGGGCATCATCCAATCGGCTGCCAGCAAGGCTAGAAAAGGCAGATGGAAGAAGGTTGAGTAAGTTGGCTTGCTGAGCCTTCAGATTTTCATTTTCCTCCCATGCTGGATGCTTCCTGCCCTTGGACATCAGACTCCACGTTCTTCGGCCTTTGGACCCTTAGACTCAAACCAGTGGTTTGCCTTTAGCCACAGATTGAAGGCGGCACTGTTGGCTTCCCTACTTTTGAGGCTTTGGGACTCGTATTGAGCCACTACTGACTTCCTTGCTCCTCGGCTTACAGAAGTCGTGGGACTTTGCCTTGTGGTCATGTGACCCAATTCTCCCTAATAAACTCCCTTTGATAAATACATCTCTCCTATTAGTTCTGTCCCTCTGGAGAGCCCTGACTAATACAATAGTTTAGGCGAAGGACGAAGTTCGTTGTACTGTTCTTTAAATTTTCTATAGTTTTGAATTTTTTCAAAATAAAATTTGGATACAAACAAAACGGTTTCCAAATTACACGACCGCTCATATTTGTGAATCCCAGAGGCTTCCAGTGATAAGCATGTCACTTCACACACATTATCTCAGCTAATGCTTACCAAATTTAAAAGTTGTTGAATGAATGAATTCATCATTTATCAGGTACTTGCATGAATGATGAATGAATTATTATGCTAATTTTCTAGCTGTAGAAAACTGAGGCTCAGTGATGCCAACATTTCTAAGGTCTCACTGTTAAAAAGTGGCAGAGCCAAACCTCCCCCAACATGGCCCCATGACTCCTCCCCAACAGACAAACTTCCCACACAGACCAGACTCCACCAGCTGGTCATGGGTGCATATGAGATGCCATGTCCAGAAGTTGGTGCTCCTGGAAGTTTCTAGAAATCAACAGGGAGCAGCATTTACAGGCTGCTTTTGAAACATGTTGACTGCCTGGGAAGCCCTGTCATCCATTCTTTGGGCTTATTTGCACCTTCCGGTTACTGTTAACATCTTTTGCCCCTTTGCAGTAATTGAGATTGTAAATTTTAAGAAGCATAGCCTTTTGTACATGTAATAAAGGATTTTGTTGCCGGTTACTGCTACCCAAAGCAGTCCAGAAATTTTCTCCAGTGGACTGTAGCAAGGGCATACCTGCACTACTCTGTAGGCTGCCAAAGGTATCCTTTAAACATTTTAATCTCACTGGATGTTTGAATAAACTAAGGCCAAGTAGGTAAAATGACTTGGCCAAGTTGATGTAATAAACTTGGGAACAAATACCATTTCCCAGAACTGTGGGTCATAGTTCCACTAGACTCTTGCTTCTCAACTGGTAGACAGAAGGATCACCAAGGAGGCTTGTTAAAAATACAGACTCCCAGTCCCCCTTCTTGGAAATTGTGATTCAGTAGCTCTTGACAAGGCCTGGGAATCTGCATTTTGAAAAAATGCCCCAGGTGAATGTAATGTTGGAACTTACCAGACTCTACTTTGAGAAACATCACTCTAAACTCTCCGCTCCATGCTGACGAGGAGCAGGTCTTCTCATATCTGTTTCTCCAGTGACTCATAGAGTGCCTGGCACATGGCAAGTGCCTATGGCATTTCAACAGATATTTGTCGAGTTCCTGTGAGATGGCAGGTTCTATTCCAGGTATCTGGGATATGTCAGTGGAGAGACAAAGATAAAAAAACCCTTGCCCTCAAGGAGCTTGAATTCCAGCAAAGTGTAGAGAACAACAAACCAAAAATGTTTAAATAAATAAATAATATGTTATGTTAGCAAATGATAAGAATGTTGGGGAAAAGAATAGCAGGGGAAGGATCAGGAGTTTGGATCAGTACTGTTTACAGTTTCGTTTGGTGGTTTTGGTGAAGGTGGGGTTCATAGAGAAGATGACCTTTGAGCAGTGGCCTGAGGGAAAGGCAGAATGGACCATGCAGGCTTCCAAGGGGAAAGTATTCTAAGCAGAGGGATCAATGAGTGCAAAGACCCTAAGAATGGAGCATGCCTCATGTGTTCAAAACAGCGAGGAGGCCTGTGTGGCTGGAACGGAAAGAGGCGGGAAGGAGGTAGTTGGAGGTGAGGTCAGAGAGGTTGTTAGCTGGGGGTGAGAGGGTGAGGAGCGTTGGTGATGGGGAGCAGAGAGGTCGTGAAATACCTTTAGGTTTCTATGATAACTTTGGCTTTTACTCCAAATGAAATAGGAGCCATTGCAAGGTTTCAAGTAGAAAAGTGATGTAATCAGATTTACATTTTAGAAGGATGCTTCTAGCTCTAGCATTAGTGGGGCAAGGGAGTAAGCCTGCAAAGCAGTGAGGAAGATATTTTAATATTCAGGCCAGAGACGATCATGGCATGAACCATGATAACAGTAAAAGAGTGGTAAAGGCTTGGAGGGTTCTGGGCTTATTTTGGAGAGGAAGCAGCAGGGTTTCCTGGTGCACTCGATGTGGAGTAGAGAGAGGGAAGTCAAGGATGACTCCACGTTTTCTGGCCTGAGCAACTGGAAGGACTGAGTTTTCATTCACTGAGATGGAGAAAAATGCAGGCGGGGTGAGTGTGGGGGAGACCCACAAGTCAGCTTAGGAGATATGAAGATCAGGGTATCTATTGAACATCCAAGTGTAGGTAGTTGGCTATATGAGCGGGTACCAGAGACAGCTCTAAGCTGGAGATATGTACTTGGGAGTCATTGGCATAGAGTTGGTCTTTAAAGCCATGAGACAGGACAAGGTCACTTCAGAAGCAAAGGTAGAGAGAGAAGAGGACCAACGGCTGAGGCCTTCCTTATGTCAAATAAAAAAGGAGGAACCAATAAAGGAGACTGAAAGGGCAGAAGGGAAACCAGAAGAGCATGGCATCCGAGAACCAAGGGAAGAAATTCTTTCAAGGGGAAGAGAGACTGGAATGCAATGTCAACTGTGTCAGATGCTGCATTCTAGTCAAGTAAGATAGACTTTGCACTGAGAATGGACCCTTGGCTTTAGGAACGTGGAGGTCACTGGTAACCTTGAGAAGAGCAGTTCAGCGGCAGAGTAAGGTCAAAGGCTGACCAGAGTAGAGAGTGACACAGGTTACTACAGCAAATATAAACAGCTCTTTGCGGGGGTCTATTAGTTTTCTATTGCTGTGTAACAAGTTAGCACAAACTTAGTGGCTTAAAATACATGCAGTTATCATCCTACATTTTCCATGGGTTGGGAGTCTGGACAGGGGTTAGCTGGGTCCTCTGCTTGGGGTGTCACCAGGTGAAATCAATGTGTCTGCTAGGGTGGATTCTCATCTGAGGCTCAGAGTTCTCTTCCAAGCCCACTCAGTTGTTGGCACAGTTAAGGTCCTTGCAGCAGTTATCTTTTTGCCGACTGGCAGCCAGCAGTCACTTTCAGCTCCTAGAGGTGACCCTCAGGCCTTTGCCATGTACCCCCCTTCACAGACCCTCTCACAGACTAGCAGTTTGCTTGGTATTGGCCAAAAAGAGAGCATCTCTGACACTTCATCTTCTCATAAAGGGCTCACCTGATTAGGTCAGGCCCACCCAGGATTATCTCCCTTTTGATAAACTCAAAGTTAGCTGATTAGTAACCCAATCAGAAGTGTAGTATTTCATCTTATTCACTGGCCCCTCCCATACTCAAGGAGAGGGGACTATACAAGGTGTGTACATGGCAAGTGGGAGAAATCCTGGGGCTTAGAATTCTGCCTGCCACAAGGGGTTTTGCGGCTAGGAAAATGGGGTGGTAGAGTCTGGGAGTGGTGCCTCACACCTGTAATCCCAGCACTTTGGGAAGCCGAGATGGGTGGATCACCTGAGGTCAGGAGTTCGAGACCAGCCTGGTTAACATGGTGAAGCCCCATCTCTACTAAAAATACAAAAATTAGCCGAGTGTGGTGGCAAATGCCTGTAATCCCAGCTGTTTGGGAGACTGAGGCAAGAGAATCACTTGAACCCAGGAGGTGGAGGCTGCAGTGAGTGGAGATCATGCCGCTGCACTCCAGCCTGGGAGACACAACGAAACTCTATCTCAAAATAAACAGGAAAAGGAAAAAAAAGAAAATGGGGTAGTAAGGGCAAATGGGTGTGGTAGGTGTCTCCAAGATGCCCCAATGATTTCTGCCTCCTGCTATTCATGCTTTCCCTTGAGTGTAAGTTCACTAATTTTTTTTTGCTATAATTTAAAAAAAAATGATAAAATATACTTAACAAAAAATTTACCATTTTAACAAGTTTTAAGTGTGCAGTTCAGTTATATTAACTACATTTGCCTTGTTATGCAACCATCACCACTATGCATCCCTTAAACTTTTTCATTTTCCCAAGCTGAAACTCTGTTCCTATTAAACAATAACTCCCCATTTCTCCCCCCAGCCCCTGGGAACCACCCTTCTACTTTTTTTCTGTCTCTGAATTTATTCCAGATGGCTACAAGTAGAATCATACAATATTTCTCCTTTTGTGCCTGGTTTATTTCACTTAGTATAATGTCTTCAAGGGTCATCCATGTTGTAGCATATGTCAGAATTTCATTCCTTTTTATGGCTGAATAATATTCCAGTGTATCTATATACTATATTTTGTTTATCCATTCATCTTTCAACGAACACTTCAGTTGTTTGTACCTGTTGGCTATTGTGGATGCTATTATGAACATGAGTATACAGATATCTGTTCGAGTTCCTGCTTTCAGTTTTTTTGTGTGTATACTCAGAAGTGGAATTGCTGGGATATGTGGTAATGTTTTGAAGACCCACAGTACTATTTTCCACTGTACCATTTTACATTCCCAGCAGCAGTGCACAAGGGTTCCAATTTCTCCTAGCCTGACTTACTTCTAACAAATAGAATGAGACAGAAGTGATGAGATCGGCCAGGTTGTCAAAAAGCTTGTCTTGGGTACTCTCTCGGTTTGCTGGCTCTGAAGGAAGCAAACTGCCAGGTTGTGAACTGCCCAGTGGAGAAGCTCAAGTGGCAAGGAACTAATGTTTCTAGCCAATAGCCACCAAGCACCTGAGCCCTCCCCACAGCTGTGTGTGAGTGTGTGTGTGTGTGTGTGTGCGCGCGCGCGCACGCACGTGCGTGCGCTTAGAAGTGAATCATCTCCCCATCAAGCCTTGAGATAACTGCAGCCCTAGTTGACATCCTTGTGAGAGACGTTGAATCAGGGCTTGAGCTGCTAAATTTTGGGTATACATAGCATAGATAACTAATGCAGTGTGGCTGGATAAAAACTTATTAAGAAGAAAGAAAAAAAACAGGTTTGTATGCTGCTGTCAATGATCTTGTAGAGGAAAAATTCCAGGAGAGAGAGGAGAGAATTGCTGAGGGGATACCCTTTGGTAGACAAGAGGGGATAAGATCTGGCAAATGAGAAGAGGGATTGACTTTAGATAGAAGCAGAAGCTTATCTACACAGTGAGAGAGTGGATTCACTGGAGAAATCCATATGAATTGAAGTCTGTGGTCAGGAATTTAAAGTAACACCAGCAGGAAGTGGTGTGATTTTTCTCTAGCCACTTTCAGCTGCACAGGTTTGAGTATAGAGTAGGTAGGACTGCATTTAACCAGGGCTTTGTTTTGCCAAGAGAGGATGGCAAAGCCAGAGGGGGACAAAGGAGTTGGAGACAATTCACAAGGTAGTTATTTTAATGGTTGGCCATGAATAGCGACATGGTAGGATTGAGCAACTGGGGGTCCCAGTTATGACAAAAGATTGTCGGAGTTGGGTTACTTGAGACCATAGTGTTTAGCAGGTGGACACAAGAAATCAAGATTAGTGATGGGGTGAAGTTATAGGGTGTGGCGATGGGACAGAGTGACTGAGAGAAGGTAGAGGAGAAGGTCGTTAAAGGAAAGAAGTTCAAGGAACCGAAACACCAGTGTGTCAGGTGCTGTGGAGGGATCATCTTTAATATCATCACTATAGAGATCACCTATATTGAAATTACAACATTGAGGGTTAGTAGGAATAAATGTATACATTAATAAGAGGCTATTGAACATGTGTGTCATATCTGTGAAGCCATTTTTTAAAATCTAGGACCAAAATAGCAAAAAATAAATCTTGATCATGGCAAACCTGTGTTTACTCCTTATTTTCTGCTAGGCACTATTTTAAGTGCTCTATGTGCATCAACTTGTTTGTTTAATCCTCAACAAACCTGTGAGGTAGGTACTGTCATCATTCCCATTTTATAGATGAGCCAACTGGCACAGAGAGGCTTAAGTAATTTTCCCCAAATCACATTGCTGATAAGTGGAAGAGCTGGGATTTGAGTACTAGAGTCTAGGTCTGGTGTCCTTACTTTTAATCACTAAACTCTCCTGCTTCCCTTTTGTCCCTTCATCAATTTGCTCTTCTCTAGAAAGTTCTCAAGGCACTAGGGTCAGGGCCATGTAACTTGTCACTTAATCATATTTCATGTTGAATTAATCATCATGCTTTCTTGTGTGTCAGTCTTCCTTCCACAACTAAGAGCAAAGAAACATCTGTAATGCTCACTCTGTTCCTCCCCTGATCCCAGTTCTTGCACACACACACTCACAAATATGCATGTGCGCGCACGCACGCACACACACACACTTGCACCTCCCTCTGCCAAGCACAGAGCTGGACACACAGTTGAGTGTCTTTCCGGTTAGGGTAGAATAGGGCAGTGATTATGAATGAGCTCTGGGGCAATTTCCTGGTCCCAGGTCCTGGCTCTGAAGCCCCATATTGGTTATGTGACCTTGGGCAAGCTCCTTTGCTTTGATGGGTCTTAATTTCTCAGTTGTAAAATGGGAACTTTGATTGCTCCTTCCTTGTAGAGCCTGTGAAGAGAGTGAGTGGGAATTACCTAACCCTAAACAAGTGCTCAATAGAAGTTATTGTTGTCATCATTATTACCCTCCCTAATCTCCCATCACTCTCCTACTTCCAGCTCATTGTCTTTCTGGTAATTCCTTGAATATATTAAGCAATTCCTTGCCTCCTGGCCTTTACATTTGTTATGTCCTCTGCCTGAATCATTCTTACTCTATATTTGCATAAGATAAGCTTCTTTGATTCAGATCTCTGCTCAAATGTCACCTCCTCAAGTGACAGCCTCATCTCATGGTTTTATCTAAAGCTCACATGTGCACATGCATGCACACACACACACACACATTTTACTCTTTTATTATCTGCACAGCACTCACCACTATCTGGAATTATTACAAATATTAATTGCTTATTGTCTGTCTCCCTCCCTAAAATATAAACTCCAGGAGGACAAGAACTTTGTATTCCTTGTTCATGGCCATTATCCAGTGCCAGGCATTAAACAAACACTCAATAAATCTTTTTGAATGAATGTTGAATGAGAAGCCATGACTGCTTATAATCAAGATCACTATTAACTGAGTGTTTACTCTGTGCAAGGCATTGCATTAAGTCCTGGATATGAATTGCTTCATTTAACCTTCACCAATAGCCTAAGAAATACCTATGATGGTTCTCAAATTTACAGAAGACACACTTGAGGAACAGAGCAGGTAAGTCACATATTGAAGATCACGCTGTAGGTACATGCAAGAGTTGGGCTTCAAATCCATGTTTCTTGGGCAAAGCCTGCAGTCTTGACCACTGTGCATTTCAGGTAAAAGACTTCTCCTCTCTTACGGCCATAACTTTTTCCTCTCATATTCCAACCCAGCTGCTGTATCTGGCACTCAGGCAGGCTGCCTTCAGGTCCACCAGGGAATATTCTGGAAAAGAACCAACTCAGCTCCTTGGAAAGGAGCCCCAGCTGGGCTGGGAGCATCAGGTCTGTGAGGCCCCTGCTGGCTCACCTGCTGCCTGCTGGCAAATCCACATGTCCATGATTGGTTCTGAGGGGAAGCCACCAGGTGTGGGAGTTGCTGAGCCAAGATCTCAACAGGCTCCTCACCCTTCATAGCCTACCCCTGCTGGCCCCCTACCTTCTAGCTGTAATAGTATATGTGGTATTTCCACAAGAGTCCAACCTGTCTCTCCACCCCTTGCCTCAGAATATTCTGCTCTCCTACTGTCATACCCTTCCTGCCTCCTTGTCCTCAAGCAAACTCCTGCTTATGCTTCAAGACCCAGCTCAATAGTCACCTCCTGCATGAAGCCTTCTCTGATCTTCCCCAGGCTGACTGGACTACCCTCCACTGTTTCCTGCCTCTGCACTGTACTGCAGAGCAACTAAGCAGGTGGGCTTGGAGCCAGGTCATTAGATTCACACATTTTCTCCTTTGCTAGTAAGCTGTGTGACCTCAGCAAATTAAAGTCCCCAAGCTGAAGTTTTCCCATCTGTAAAATAAGGACAATAATAGCACTTACCTCATAGTATTGGTGTGAGGCTTAAATGAGATAACCCATGGAAAGTGCATGTGCCTGGTACATAGTGAACCTGCAAAAATATTAGCAATGATCATTATTAACTCTACCTTTCTTAGAGAACCTGTGTACCACTTTAGACTAATCTTGGGATGTTATCTTGTACTCATGAGCTTTGTGCTGTGACTGGAACATACTAGTTGCTCCATAAAGGTTTGTGGAATGGATCTGGCAACTTTTTAGGAAGCATGAATTAAGGGAAGAGAGGAGAATGCATTTCTCTCTGTGTCTCTGTCTCTCTCTCTCTCTCAACAGGGTCAGAGTCTTGTTGGGGTCAAATAGTAAGGATGTGGATGAGGTGGCAAACAGCCCAACCAAACCCTGTGGCTTCTGTGCTTACTCTCAGCTTGTAGCCTCAGTTTCCTTCATCCTCTTAATCATTGTATTTACAGTGGGAAAATCTTTTTGGAAGACAGTTGCTGCAGGCGTCTCAAAAAACCTAGGACCCAGAGAAAATTCTTGGCCCCTTTTCACCAGGCTCATATGCTCAGATTATTTCCTGAGGATTTCCTGAGGATCTATGTAACCAGATCTTTTATTACCCTGGTGCTGGGAGAAAGCAACAACATAACCTTATAGGCTAATGCTGGGGAGGTCAGGTTTCTTCTCAACTTCCCGTGCATTTGGTGGGCATGGCCTTACCGAGTGATGAATGATTCCATGACTCAAAGTGCCACATTACAGAGGGGTTCCTTGGGTGTAGAAAGGTGATCCCTCTGCCATACTCCTCTCCTCATCTTTCTTTCTATAAGGGTCTAGTGCCCTGACTACAAGGGGGTACCTCCTTCCTACCATTTCCTCCCATTTCATCTCTCCATTTTCCCTGCCTGTCCTCATATTTACTTCTACTTGATAAGAGTCATGCTTTCAAGATAATTTCTTATAATAAATATCCTACATTAACATAGCACATTATTACATCTCTATTCTTTTAAAAATAGTCATTTTATTAAATAAGTAATGCATGATCATTATAAAAGATGTCGAAAATGCAGGGGCATTTAAGAATATTTAAATCAACTGTAACCTCATAGCCCCGAGAAAAACTACAAAAAAAAGTTTGCACATTTCCTTCTTGACTGCATGTGTGCTTATGTATACATTTGTACATACTTAACACCATCCTACATATTCAACGCAGATGCACACCATACACTTTGCATTTACTTAGGTCTTGTGACTTTCCATGACATGTTCGCATGATTTCTTTTTTTTCCTGGCCACCATCATAAAAAGGAAAGCAGATGTTATTGTCTTGGGATTCTGGATACAGGAAAACTAAGACCCAAAAAAGGAACACCCTTTCTCAAGGTCTTGCAGCTTGCTGGCACAGTTGGGATTGGAGCCCAGGTCTCTTGGGTCACAGCCAAGTCTTCTTTCCAGTGGCCTGAAAGAAAAAATAATCTACCCCAGCAGTACCAAGGAGAAGAATCTTAAGTACCAGTGCCAAATTTGTAAAATCTAGAATCAGAGTTCTTAGGCTGTTGACACTTTACCCAAAGTCCAAAGCTAGCAAATGCTGAAATGCTTCCATGAAGCAAATTGGAAATGTCCTGTGATCACTGAGGGAGGTGAGAGATACCTTATGTGGCCTTGATTTTGATACTCTCCCATCCCTGGTGACCCTCTCTTAGCCAGGGTTTCAAGTTGCAAACCAAAACATGAGTTACCCCTAATATATGCAGAAAGTTAATTTATTCAAGGATATCAGGCATATCACAGAATCTCCAGAAAGGCTAGAGAATCAGATATGGTAGCCACATTGCCAGAAACAACCAAACCTAAGGACAACTGTCAAATATTTGACAACTTCACAACACAGGCTCCAAGTAATCAGAGGAGTGGAAGGTGGTAGATAACCTCTGCAACTGTTCCGGAACATACTCGCTGAACATCAGCCCTGCCCAAATACACCTCAGAAACATGCCAGTAGGAAATGGTATTAGTCAGGTTTCTTTGGCAGTAGTGCCACATAGCAAATTATTCTCCGATCTCAACAACGAGCATTTTATTCTCTGTTCATGGATCTGTTGTGGCTTGGCTAATCTCTGCTGGGCTCAGCTGAGCAAACTGGAGTTTGGTTTAGAGTTCAGGTCAGTTTCAGGTCTGTTTCAGGTTTCTTCCTTCTAAGACCCAGATGGAAGGAGCAATGGTTATATGGAACATAGTCTTCTCATGGTGAGGAAGGAGACTCAAGTGGGCTGATGGAAACTCACCATGCTTCTTAAGGCCTCTCTGAGATGCTGTCCCTTTTGTCTACTGTCCATGGCTCAAAACAAGTCACACAACCAAGCCCTCAGTCAACGGTCCAGAATGTAGACTCTGTTTTCTGCCACAGGAGGCACTACAGAGTCACATGGTTAAAAGCTTCGATTCTATTACAGGGAGAAAATGAAGAGTGGAGACAGTTATTCAATCTACCATAACCCTACAGATGCCACTCTTGGGCATAGCTTCTTCAGTTTACACCACCAACACTGAGCCCTGCTACCACTGGAACCTCTGTTCCTACTGCCTCTTATAAATGGAGGTGTTTGCCAACATTTTCATTAAAATGGATTCTACCCAGCAGCTGCTTTTCTGGTTCACTGGTTTCTAGTTCGTTATCTAGAGCAGATACAGCCTCTTGACTGTGTCCTGGCTACCAAGGAGGCTCAAAAATCAAGTTTCTGGCTTCTATCTAGGTGGGGATGGGCAAGTTCATTTATTAAGGGGGGAATTGGTTAATTTAGTGAGAACTCTCTCTGACATAGGAAGTGTGGTCAGGGTATCGGGTGACCGGAAAGGATGGCAGATGCCCACTGCACCCACCTTCACAGCAGACCTCTGGGGACAGGGAGATCTAGCACAGCCCATAACTCAGCCATGTGTCTACCACTGTCCTCTTGCTGTCTCCATGCTCTCACCTCCCTGACTCCTCTGCTCCCTGAATTTATCTTCTCCCACTTATAACATCTGCCCTGCCTCCTTTACTCTGATGACTGTCACAGAGCTTGCTGGACGCACCCAATACCCATTCTCTCCTTCTTCCTTTAAGTAAGGGACCCTTAAGCTTTAGCTAGGTGTAAGGACAACCACCTGAAGACTACACTTTCCATTTTCCATGCAGTGAGGTGTGGCTCTGTGCCTATCTTGGGGCCAATGGATGTGAGTGGAAGGGAGGTGTGAACAAAGGCAGGACCATATTCCTAAAAGGAAGTTGCTTGCCTTTCATTTTCTACTTTTCCAAGCCCACAGATTGGAATGTAGATGGGGTGAACTGCATCGATCCTGCAGGAAGGGCAGCAGCCATGGAGATTGTGAAACTGCAAGATAGAAGGACCCAGGTGTCTGAGAGACACTGAGGAGCAGACCTGCCTCCCCTGCTGGACTGTCAACTCTGATTTATGTTAGTACATAAGAGACAAATGAACTTCTATCCATTGATACCACTAAAATTTTGGTCACTATAAAAAATAAAACCAGCTGAACCAATATTCTAGCAAAAACAGAGACCCACCCAGTTTTTCTTTGGTGTGAGAGTAGATAAGGTTAACTTACTAGCTTTGGAGATAGGCATATCTAAAGTTCGAATCCTGACCCTGACAATTCTTAGCTTTGTGACTTTGGGAATATTATCGCAACCTCTGAATCCTCATCTGTTTTCATCTGTGAAATGGGGTTATCCTATCTACTCATAAGATAGTAGTATGGTTTACTTTTTTAGATTGGATATAAAGCCCTTAGTACAGTGGCTGGCATTTAACTGTTCAAATAAAAGGCATGGATTACTATTATTTGGGAGTAGAGTTTGGACTTCGGCTGCAAACATACATCTCATATATGTGACAGCCAAAGGCTTAGGTTTAATGAAATTTTCATTCACTAACTAGAATAGTTATTAATTCCTAGTGTGTATAGGACATTCTCCTAGATGATGTGGAGGAGATAAAAAGATAAGATAGAAATATAAAGATAAATAAGGAACAATTCTGCATTCAGGTATCTTACAATTTAGTGAGAAAGGAGAAAATAGAAACAACCCACTACTCCACGGCTAAATAAAATAAATGTGAAAAATAAAGTGCAGGCAAAATGTCAGGAGCAAGAAGAGGTTATACCTAAACCCAACTAGGGTAGGATTACCAGATTAAAATGTGGGACATCCAGTTAAATTTTATAAGTAACAGGTAATTTTTCAGTATAAGTATGCTCTATGAAATATTTAGGACATACTTATAGAAAAGATTATTCATTGTGCATCTGAAATTCAAATTTAACTGGGTATTCTTTATTTCATTTGCTAAATCTGGCAACTCAAAACTTGGAAGGATTAAGGGAGACTTCAGGGACGAATTGGCATATGAACTGTGCCTTAAGGATAATGAACAGCATTTCAGTAGCTGGATTATTTAAGGCTATTCCAGGCTGAGAAGACAACAAGAATAAAGGATGAAAGGTTGAAAATGCCTGGCATATCTTGGTAACTATGCGTTACAGTCTGGTGATTCATCTAACTTGGCCATCAACTTGGTGGATCTAGCTAATGCCGAGCCTAGAGACAGTTACAGAAAAATGTGCCACCATGTTGCAAAATTCAAAAACTAGAATCTGGGATCCTTAGCATTGTGTCTATCTAACAGTACATGTCCCAAATTCTGAAAGCACAATTAAGCCAGAAAGTGGAGAATTTAAAGAAGGAGTGCGTAGTGTAATAGGGACATTCGATTTGAGGAAAAATAGGAATCACTGCCCAGGTCTTCTTTCTCTGCAAGACAACTATAAGACACACTACTTATAGGTTCTGGCAGCTTACAAGGACCCTACTCTGTCCCCTCACCCAGGGATTGGCCCCAGGCAGCCATGTATGTTCTATGAGGCCCAAGTCACCTTACCCAAAGATGATTGGGCCAATTGTGAGTATGTGACTCAGACTGAGCCAGCTGGACTCCATTTCCTGGGTGTTTGGAGTTAAGACTAGAAAATTCTAGTTCATTCTGAATCAATTGCTTGCATGGAGGAGTTGCAGTTATTAATAATTGCTGACAGGTAGAGCAAAGTCTTGTCCCTGCATTGGCTCAGGAACTCTGCTTGCTGAGGGTGATGAGACAGGAAGCCTGGAGACCCTTCTCTTCTGAGTTTGCTGATCAAAAGTTGGAAAAGTTCTTTGCCACATTCTAAAAACTGATATGGTTTTTATCATATCAGTTACTGTAAAATTACAGATACTGTAAAATGTGCAAACAGGCCAATAATTGAGCTTTAGCTGGGTGCGTGGACAACCACCCAGCTAAACCATTTCTTTTTGTTCTTCAGTCATTATCCTTTAGCCAGTGTCAGGGTTGGCCTGGGCACCAAGGGTCCAAGGCGAGGGCCTGGCTGCCACCTGCTCTCTGGATTCCATGCTGGCCCCTTCTCCATATGTATTCTCTGGAACCACAGTAAGGATGTATCCTGATCTCTAGGATTTTTCTGCTTTGTGCCCGCTCTAAACTCTGAGGGCTGCTGTTTGCATTATCGATAAGGAGGCAGCGAATCTGAAAGGTCAGCACCGTGTGCCTGCCTCTAATACCTCGTTCAAGCATGGGCTTGCAAGCCACGCCCGGTCTCATGATTCGAGCTTGGTGAGCTTGGGATTTAACGAGACTCATCTTGGGTTTGAACTGGTTTTGCTTTGGTCCTTGGGAATTCCCACAGAAAAAGGATTCATCAGACCTATCAGGTGAGCTGTCTCTGAATAAAATGAAAATTAATTGCTTACGGTGTCTTGCACTCATGAATCAGGAAATGAGTCGGGGGGGAAATGCTAAGGAGTTAAAGCTGAAGAATGGTTTGTCTAACCTTATTGCCTAGATGTGGCTTTGAGCCCTATCAGCTTCAATGCTAACTGTGGAAGGAGGATGCTTTGAATGGAGAAACAGGAAAAGACTTGTTTCCTGGGGCAGGGGACAGAGGTGTAAGGTGCAGGGGATGTGGTATCTTTCCCCTCACACTCTCAGGCATCCCATTGAAACTGGATCCCATTTCAAAAGTCCTCATTAAAGACCTCATTCCAGTATTGTTTACAGTAGAAATACCAAAGTGGGGAGGATGTAACCAATCTTCAAATAACCCGAAGTGCTGGACAGAGATGATTTTCACAGCTGGAGGATAGGAAGATGCAATCACACAAAAGCAAAAAGTAGTAAGCCTGTTACATTTCCAGCTCAACCAGACTTGCCAAGGTTACCCAGGCTCCAGGGAAGTCCTCAATGATTAGCTCACCTCAAAAAAAATTTTTTTTTTTTTAGAAACTGATGTTTATTTTTCATCAACCATTTTTCCATGTTGCTTAAGAGCCCATGCAAGAACAGCTTAAGACCATTCAGTGGTTGCTTCTACCCATTCAGTGGCCTGAGCAGTGGGAGCTGCAGACCAGTCTTCCGTGGCAGGCTGAGCACTCCAGTCTTCAGTAGGGAACTGCTGGATAGACGCAGAGGACACCTACACACCTTCAGACCAGTCTGCAACCTCAGGCTGAGTAGCAGTGAACTCAGGAGCTGGAGCAGTCCATTCACCCTGAAATTCCTCCTTGGTCGTCACCTTTTCAGCAGCAGCCTGCTCTTCTTTTTCAATCTCTTCAGGATCTCTGTAGAAGTAGAGATCAGGCATGACCTCCCACGGGTGTTCATGGGAAATGGTGCCACGGATGCGCAGAACTTCCCGAGCCAGCATCCACCACATCAAACCCACTGAGTTTGTTTTTGCATGGGATGGCAATGTCCACATAGTGCAGAGGAGAATCTGTGTTACACAGAGCAATGGTAGGTAGGTTAACATAAGATGCCTCCGTGAGAGGCTGGTGGTCAGCCCTGGGGTCAGTAACCACAAGAAGCCGTGGCTCCCGGTAAGGCTGCCTGGATCTGGTTAGTGAAGGTTCCAGGAGTGAAGTGGCCAGCAATTGGAGTGGCTCCAGTGGCAGCAGCAAACTTCAGAACAGCCCTCTGGCCAGTATTCCTGAAGGGTATAACACTGACATCAGCAGGGTTTTCAATGGCAACAATGCCACGAGCTGCCAGCAGAAGCTTCTCCCAGGTCCTCTTCAGATTTATGATGTAGATGCCATCACTTTTCCTTTTATAGATGTACTGTTCCATGTGGAAGTCAAGATTGGTGCCACTTAAGTGGGTTCCTGCTGCAAGGAACTTAAGGACATCCTCCTCCTTTTAATTTGCAGGACATCAAGGGCTCCGGACATTGTGAAAGTTTCCCTTTAAGTTAGGATGGAAATTCAGAACAACGCCGTATGGATCCCTCTGTAGGTAGCGCGGAAAGGGAGCTCACCTCAAATTTAGTCCTTGCCTAACTGGCAAAACCTGAGAGTGGATTTGTGATTAAAAGGGTAAAGTATCTTCTTGCCAATAATAATGATCTCTGTTGTGAGGAAAGGCCCCAGTTCTCTGAACCAATGTAATCTTTCATCAGTGCTCATGTTTAATATCTTTCTGGAATGACAGTAATTGTTAATATACTTCTTACTTTGTGTGTGAGATTAATCTGATGTTTCATTCCTCACACCAGCCTCAGGGGAACCATAGTAATTTTCCACTTTGTAAAGCTTTCCTTCATGTTTTGTCCCACTCAAAGGCAGCTGTTCTCAATTTTGAGTACCTTTTGAATGACACGGGCATTCCTTGGACTCTTATGGATGGCTTTGTAGAAAAAGGTATCAGCAATTGACTCTAGCTACACCAGCGAAACAATCTTATCACGTGAGGTTGCATTTCTTTCTTCCCAGGGCCCATACTCAGCGTTTTATAGACATGACCACTAGCCCCGCTCTTAATCAACTACCCATGATCTGCCCATACATTAGACAGTAAAGCCTCTAAATTATCAATAAATCACCAAAACAGAGCAACGCAGAAATGAACCACATGTATTTTATTCATTCATGAGTTTTCACAAGAGCTTTATGAGAAAATGTCCTGGACAGACTCCCAGAAAGAGAAAACCGCTGGATATCAAGAGACACCCCTCCCCAACTTTGGTAGTGCCTTAAAGAGTAAAAAGAGGCTTCTAAAAGCTCAGCAAGTAAGTAGATAGCTATTTTACCTGATTGTGCACATCAGGAACTAGACTGAAGACAGATTTGGGTTCATATTCTGGCTCCACCACTTTGTGATTTGAGACAAGTTACTTAATCTTCCTCTGCTCAGTTTCCCCATCTACAAAAGGACAATAATAAGGGCACCCACCTGATAGAGCTGTTATACAGTTTAGTGAGATACTAATACTAATATTAGCAGCTAATTGTTTTGAGGGGGACAAGGTCTATCTCTGTTGCCCAGGCTGAAGTGCAGTGGTGTGATCACAGATTACTGCAGCCTCAACTTCCTGGCCTCAAGCAATCCTCTCACCTCAGCCTCCTGTGTAGCTGGGACTACAGGAATTCACCACTATTCCTGGCTAATTTTTTATTTTTTATACAGATGGGGGGGGGTCTCACTTTGTTGCCCAGGCTAGTCTCGAACTTCTGAGCTCAAGTGATCCACCTGCCTTGGCCTCCCAAAGTGCTGGGATTATAGGCGTGCCCAGCCTGAAGCTAACTCTTTCAACAGGAAATATGAACCACTTTAGGTGTTTCAATCCAGGGAAATTTAATACAGGAAATAACTGATTCAAGAGACAATAGAGATGAGAAAGCAAACTGATGCTCATAAGGCAGCTTTGAGATTAGAAGTAGTGGGACACTCCTAGGGCTGGAGGAAAACAGGAAGCTGCCCTGTGGGAGCTGAAACCACATCAAGATCTGAGCTGGAGCCATGGAGGAGATGCCACAGGATGCAGAGAGAAGGGGGAGAATATTCTGCCTCTATCCAAATTCTGTCTTCTGGTCTTCCACTGGTCTTCCTCCAAATGGCTGACCCTTCCTGAGAGTTACAGGGAGCCCAGGGAATGTAGTTTCCTGAAATACAGAGCAGAGCAAGGGAAGGTCCAGGACAGATCTGAGGGCAAACAGGCAGTTAACCAGCAAAGCTGACACTCATTGAGCCCTTACCATAAGCCAGGTACTGGGCTGAGTTTTACATGGGTTAATTCATTTAAACCTGTTAGGAAGTGGTAGAACCAGGGTTTGAAGTGCCCAATATATGTTATATCAATTACTGAAGTAATCAGTGTGCAACCTAAAGGAAACAATGGCTTGTGGGTGCACCCCCCAAATTAAAAATAAATTGAAGGGAAGAAGCACGTCTTATTCATCTTTAAATCTCCAGCACATGGCATGGTACCCTGCCCTTAATGGTCACTCAATTCATATGTGTTAAGCTAGGTGAAATTGACAGCAGTAAAGTCAGTGAAGTGAGTCCAAGTAAAGGACTGTCTCCCACCCTTGCTACTGAATTCCAAGGCGAGTTCATAAAAGACTCCTGCCTGGCTCTTTATCTTAAGATAGCTTTGGAGTCCTGAGCCACCATGTAGAGCCCATCATGTCCCCCTTGAAGCCCATGCTGAAAGATCACATGGCCAGACTACACAGAGAGAGAAAGATGCCCTAGGAATACCCAAACCCAGGCACCAGACTTGTGAATGCAGAAGCCTTTGAGAGGAACCCAGAGCTGGCCACAGCCCCAGCCTAACCACAGCTACAGAAACTAGCTGGAGCCAGGGGTCCCAACTGGCTGCTTCTGAATTGATGACCCACAGGTAAGAGATGTGTGTATTGCCACTTTCAGGCACCAAATTTTGGTGTGATTTGTTATGCAACAATAAATAATTAACATACAACTATAATACAGCAATATAAAATGGGAAAGATCCATTAAAAAGACAGGAATAATATGTCCCAAAATATTAACAGTGAGTCTCTGATAGGATTGTGTGTGTGTGTGCATGTGTGCATTTCTTCCTTCTCCTTTCCAAATTTTTTTGAATGATCAACTATTTCCTTGAAAAACTGAAAAAATACATTTTGTATTGAAAAACACTTAACTGTGACTTTTATTGGTATCCAGGCTCCTTCAGCCAAGCTCAAGGCTTCCCACCAGGGATTTCTGAGGATCACAGGCAGGTGTATGAAAATGAATACAGCTGAAGCCTTAAGGGGAACCATAGCCTATCTGGCCCAGCCCCCAGCTGCTCTAAACCCATATGCACACCCATGAGATGGTTGTCCAGCCTTTCTGTGAATTAAACCTCTCCATAACAGAGGATTTATCCCATCCAGAGCCAGTTCTTTCCATCTTCAGGCTTCGCTGACAGAAAGTCTTTCCTCCTAATGAACTGAAAAGTGTCTCCCTGGAGCTTCCACTCACTGGTCTTGCTCATGAAAGATTCATGAAGTCTTCATCGAATGCCTACTATGAGCCATTGTTCTAGGCCCTGGATACAACCGAGAACAAGATAGATCAAGTGCTTATGCCCAAGGAGCTTAAATTCCAAAAGGGAAGATACACAATATTTTTAAAACTATATAATTTAAAGACATAGTACTAACTACTATGAAGAAAACAAGGTGAGATGATTTAATTTTTTTTACTTTTCACTTTTTTTTTTAATAGAGATTAGTCACATTATGTTGCCCAGGCTGAAGTGCAGTGGCTATTCACAAGCATGATCATCGCACACTACAGCTTTGAATTCCTGGGATCAAGCAATCCTCCTGCTTCAGCCTCCTGAGCAGCTGGGACTACAGCCATGCCTCACTGCATCTGGCTACAGCAAGAGGATTGATAAGAGCATGATTTTAACATGTGTGGTCAGGGAATGCCATCCTAGGGAGGTGACTTTGAGTAGAGATCTGACTGAGCAAGAGAGGGCACCTTGTGAATATCTGGGGAAAAGAACATTTTGGATAGAGGGGCGTCTTTTTCATTCTTCCCTGACTTCATTTCCCTTCCTTTCTCACCCGTCTCCACCATTCTCCAGCCATCATGGCCTTCACACTCTTTCTCGGATTTGTCAGCTTCCGGACTCCACCCTTGACGCCCCCTAGAGGGCCATGTTAAGAACTTCAGATTTTATTCCAAGCGTGATGGAGAACCACTGGAGTGTTTTGCGCACTGGGGTGACAGGAGCGGATTGATGTTTTCAAAGCATCACGCTGGCTGCTGTGTGAGAACAGAAGGAGGGTGGGGAACAGAGCGGGTAGGGAGACCCGCAGTTGTTGTCCAGGCAGAAAATGGATAAATGGGTGAGAAGTGGTTGGATTCTGGATATATTTTAAAGGCAGAACCGGCAGCACGTGTTGGATTAGATGTGCATGTGAAAATGAAAGGGGAGTCAGAGATAAGCCTAAGCTTCTTTTTAAATTAGCAATTTTACATTAACAAATATTTGTGTAATAAGATGGTGGGGACACACCTTTGAATAAGACAGCTGGTTGGTAGCCAGATGTGGTGGTGCACATCTGTGCTACTCGGGAGGCTGAGGCACAAGAATCGCTTGAACCCGGGAGGCTGAGGTTAAAGTGAGCCGAGATCGTGCCACTGCACTCCAGCCTGGGTGACAGAGTGAGACTTTCTGTAAAACAAACAACAACAACAACAAACAGCTGGTTGATACATGTTTTCAAAAGAGAGAGACAAACATATTTAGCACATTAGTGTTTAATACATTAAATATACTGTAGTTAGGCTATGTTAAAATGTACATCCTTGGGAACCCAGAGGAGGGGCAGTAAGGGCTTCTGAGAGGAGAAATCCCTCCATGAGTTGTGGGTGAGAAAGGCAGGCAAACATCTTCCCAGCAGGTGGCCCAGCCTGGCTGAGGCCCAGAGGCAGGAAACTAAGGAAGGTGTTGAGGAAAACACTAAATGCTTGGGTATTACTGAGCTTAGTGTGCAAGATGGAAAGGAAATGAATATAGGAAAACCCACAGAGACCAAGCTCCGGGGAGGCGTGGCCATTCTAAGGAGCGTGGGTTTTACCCTGAAGACAGTGAGAGCCATGACTGGGCATGGAACCAAGGAGCTCTGTGATGCTGTGGTCCTCAGAAAGATCATTCTGGCCACCAAAGTGTGGAGAAAGAAATGAGATTGCAGTCTGGTGTGAAAATTGTAATAGTAATCCAGGTTAAAAAAAAACTCTAAAAGATTGAACTAACACAAGAGAGACAAAGAAAGAAGATGCACCCAGAAATAAGAGGTCAAGCGGACAGGTCTTCATGACTGATTGGATGTAGGGATGACCAAGTGTGATCTAGGATGGTTCCAGCTTCTGTGAGATGGAAAATAGGGGGAAAGGCAATGGGTGCTTCTGCACATGTGGAGTTTGCGCTGCTGATGGACACGCCAAGTGGGCTAGTCCTGCAGGCAGTTAGATATAGAAGTCTGAAGCTCAAGGGAAAGGTCGGGGCTGGAAAGAAAGATATATCCATGTCATTCTGTCCCTGGGGGTTCTATAAGTCAAGTCTGATTTGCTTTCTACATGGAGGCCCTTTAAATATTTGAGGACAGCCATGACGTTCTTCAACTCCACCCTACTGAGCTGCCTTGAGGTGAAAACCCTTGGTTCCTCCCATCACTGCTCATATTATGGGTAGTGAAGCAGAGTGACTGGAAGTCTCACTGCTCAGTGTGGTCTGTGGTTCTGCAGCATCACCTAGGAGCTGTAAGAAGTACAGAGTCTCGGCCCCACCCTGGATCTACTGAATCGGAGTCTACGTTCTAACAGAACCCCTCAGTGATGTGTGCGAAACGCTGGTTTAAAGTAGACTGGATTTACACTGCAGGGTTTGCACCCTGGTCCTGATGCTTATTAGCTGTATGGAGGCAGATCATTTAACTGCTCCATGCCTCAGCTTCTTTATCAAATGGCAATAATTTTAGGATTTACTCCATGAGGATGTTATAAAGGCTTAAATGAAACAAGCTAGGCAGGTAAAGCACTTCTGTCAGGCATTTGATAAGCATGAGGATTACGGATGACAAGGTTCCAGCCCCCTTCCTAACTAACCAGCTTCCTCTAGATAGGCTCCAATTTGTCTACACCCCTTTTAAAGCAGAGCTCCCAGAACTGAGCACCTCTGCTGGGTGTGATCCGGCCAGCCCTGGGTAAGTTGAACTAGTTCATTCCAGATGTTCCATTTTTATAGCTGCCGCCTTCAGGTCCCATAGAATAGAGTCAATAGCATATAATGACAAAAAAAGAAAAAAAAAAGAAAAATAATTGAGCTAGATACCTAGACTGCCTGTGCTTACACCCTATCCCTACAATATATGCTGGGTGGCCTTGCACAAGTCACTTAACCTCTCTGTGCCTATTTCCTCTTCTGTAAAATGAGGATAAAACTAGTACCTACCTTACAGGGTTATTGTGAAATTTAGATGATTTAAGGCACTTAGAATAGGACCTGAGGCATATAAAGTATTTATTAACTGTGATAATCAGTAAAATCCCCATGTAATGCATCTTGCAAAATAATGGCATTTTAAAGGTTCAGAAAGGTTAAGATGCAACCAAGCCACAACATCTGGAAAGGTATATACTTAAGACTGGTTCAGAAACCAGGCCCCTTGCCTCACATCTGTGTCCTCTCCTCATGCAGGTATATTGTGGGCTGTGGGAATGGTGTCCCCACTGTGAGGTTGAACCACTCGGCCTACACAGCTGTACACAGCAGATCTGCCCTCTGTGTGTTCAGAGCATCAGGGTCCTGCTGCCTTCATGCAGGCTATGGAGGGAGAGGGAGCCTTGCCGTCTACACTCACAGAATCTTAACATCTTTGGATTTTGCTTCAGGTCACTAGCGAGTTCTGTAATTATGACTTAAATGTGGAGTTAATTTCAGCGAGAAATAATTTTGATTTTTCCTCCACCCTTACTGCCTTAAGTCTTTAAAAACTGTTGATGGCAGGGATTTTTGTCCAGGAATCTGATGCTGAATGTATTAACTTCTTTACCTTTTCCTGTCAATGTTGGCAGAATGGCGAAGAAATAATCACGTTTTTCTGGTCTGGTATGGGCTGAGGTTTTGTTTGTTTTTGATTTGCTGAGTGGCCACCAGGAGCAGGGGGTTATGCTAGGGCAGTGGGACCACCAGGGCTGAAACTGACAACGGGATCATAAATATCAAACTCTAGTGAGCATCACAGCTGTCATTCCTAACCCTCCCCAGAAAGCTGATTCAGTATAGGCTCCAGGAACTGGCATTTGAATGCGTACCCCAAAGTCTTCTCATGAAGAACATTCACTCTGAGAAACACTGCCGTATAATGTAGATTAAGGTAATAGTCATTGGAGTTAGATAAGGGCCAGGTTTCCTTGTGAGATCATAACTTTGCTAAGCTTTGGATCCCCTTAGCAGGGGCTAATAATTGGATCCAGCTCACCATGTTGCTGTGAGGATTAAATGAGACAAAGCATATAAAACATTTAAACACTGTGCCTCCATAGTCTGTGAACTCAATGAAAGAAAACTCACTGTTCTCGAAGAGCAGTATAGTCTTTTGGTTTGAGTGCAGATACTGGAACCAAACGGATCTAGTCTCCCATCCTGTTCTACCATTTACAAAATGTGTGACCTTGGTTTCCCATACTATTAAAAAAAAATGAGACTAATCTAGTTCCTCCTTCATGGAGTTGTAAAGGCAAAGATATGGATCGAATGCTCAACACAGTGCCTGGTGTAATGATTAGTACTGTTCCCCCAATATTTTTGGCTCTCCTTCTGGGTACATGATGGAATTGTACCTTTCCAATTTAAAGTTAGGTATGACTATGTGACTTGCTTTGGCCCATGAAATGTGAACAGAAACGATGTGTCACTTCTGAGCAGAAGTTTTAAGAGACAGTGTACAATTGGCCACATGCCCCTTGCTCTACTGGGGGAGAGTGTGGAGCACAAGTCCTATTGGAGTCTCTGTTTATCTGGATCCTGAGAGTCTATGTGGGGCAGAGGCTGCCTGGCGACTCCAATGGACATGTAGAATTAGCAGGCAAAGAAAAGAACATTTGTTATGTTAAGCCATAGGGATGTTGAGGTCATTTGTGACTGTAGCATAACCTAGTCCATCCTACCTAATACACCTGCTGCACAGGAGCTTCCCAAGTCCTTATCAACTATGAATGTTATAATCTTTGTCCTTGAGCGACTTACAACTGAGGTGGAGCACAAGCAAGAAAGACTACGACAAATGAATACTAAAGAATAACCCTTCACTGCCTATGAGAGTGCTAAATAAGTGGACATTTTCAATATAGTATATATTCTAGAAGGAAGTGAAGAGAAAGAGACTGTGGCCTGCAATAATTAGAAAAGGTCTGGTTTTATGTTAAACCCAAATTTACTGAGACTTTTAATTTTTATTCTATCTAAAGTAAAAAGAAATTTAATTCCTGATGTGTCTTGTCCTATAACCTAGACCTTGAGTTCTTGGGAAGAATCTTCCATTGAATATTTAAGCAATTATAGCAACCAGGACCTCCCAAAGTGTTCCCTGTTTTCATTAAATCTCAATTTCCAAGACATATGTCTTCTCTTTTAGCTTTTCATTAAAGAAAAAAGAAAAGAAAGGAGAGAGGGAGGGAAGAAAGTACAGTGAAAGGCTATGGGATAAATTGGTGTTTTGTTCTTTCTTACAAAAGGCATTCCTCCTCTTTCTTCCTTCCTGGCTTGAAGCATTCTTGGCTCTCATCTGCTGTCCAAGTCACTAGACTCCAAGAAGGTCTGGGCAGTGGGGTTGAGATGAGAAGGCTGCAGTGGGGAAAGCTGTGACAGGGACCACAGCTTCAGCAGCAGGTACCAGCCCAGGGCACCAAGAGACCACGTGAGAGCAGCCAGAGACCAGAGCCTCAGAACAGAGCCAGGTCTGTGAACCTAGTGGGGTGAGCAGTACTCAATGTGGGAGGCCACTGAGCATGTGCAAAGACCTCTCCCCTGCCGCCACCAGGCTACCTCAGCTCTTCCTTGTGCACAAATGCCTTCTTAGGATAGAGGTGTAGGAGGAGGAAAAACAGCCCCATAGAAGTTTGAACTTTGAATGGATGAAGTAAACTGAGACTTTCCCCGGGGACTCCAGAGGAAGACGAAATCAGTTTTAGAAAACTAAAGTACTATTTTTGTTTACCTGAATAAAATGTACCACTACCGCCACATATTGAATTATAACCACATGCAATGAAATTGCAATGATTGTACTATTCACATTTGAACAAGTATGAAAAAAAAAAATGAACCCACAGACAGTGAGGCCCCTTCTTTGCAAGGCATTAAAACAGCATTCATTAATTTAGTGGTTCTCAAAATTTACGTGTGCATCAGAAATACCTGGAAAGCTTGTTCTCTAGTGAGAACAAATCTTCCCTAGTGAGAAATTACATCACTGTTTGTGAGCAGAATACCAATTACTGAACCCACACTCAGAGTTTCCGACTCAGTGGATCTGGGTTCGGGCTTAGAATCTGCATTTCCTTTTTTTTTTTTTTTTTTTTTTTTTTGGACATGGTCTTACACTATCACCAAGGTTGAAGTGCAGTGGCATGATCTCAAGTAATCCTCCTGCCTCAGCCTCCCAAGTAGCTGGGACCACAGGCATGCACTACCACATCTGGTTAATTTTTGTATTTTTAGTAGAGATGGAGTTTCACCATGTTCCCAGGCTGGTCTCAAACTCCCAGAACCTGCATTTCTAACCAGCTCTCAGGTGATGCTGATGCTGCTGGTCCAGGGGCTTCACTTTGAGAACCACTGCACTAATTCATCCAAGTCCAGTGTTCAGCTAGCTCTTCTTTTCTATGGTTTCTCCAGTTGTTATTAAATACTAGCTGATGAAACTATAGAACACAGCTGTAGCTATTTCATTATTGTTATTATCATCATCATTTCTTCTTCACCTTCATCCCCACTGACATTTACTAAGCAGTTACTATGAGTCAAGCACTGTACTAAGTACCTTATACAGCTGATCTCATTTCATTTTCACAAACACTATTCTCATTTTCCAGGTAAAGGAACTGAAGCTTCCAGAAGTCAGAGAACTCACTATTCAAAGTGATAGAGCCCCCAAGTGGCACAGCTGGATCTCACTGGGCAGTCTGACCCAGAGCACAATTCCTAAACCATTGGTACTTCAATCTTTCACTTGAACAATGCTCTTCAGAATGGGGTAATTGAGGGGTATGGAGTCTCAGAACTGATAAAAACAAACATACACAAAACCCCACTGAATATGTAAAAACTGTGTTAGTAGTCCTTAAGCCATCTCAGATGGGGGAACATTTCTGGCCCTGTTTCTCCATAACTTCAACACCTGCCACTGTGTCACTGACTTTTAATTTTTTCTTTTTTTATAGAGTCTCACTCTGTTGCCCTGGTGGGAGAACAGTGGTAGGATCACAGCTCACTGCAGCCTCCAACTCCAGGGTTCAAGCAATCCTCCCACCTCAGACTCTTGAGTAGCTGGGACTACAGATGCCCACCACCACACACCTGGCTAATTTTTTTAACTTTTGTAGAGACGTGGTCTTGCTATGTTGCCCAGGTTGGTCTTGAACTTCTGGTCTCAAACGATCTTCCCACCTTGGCCTCCCTAAGTGCTTGGATTATAGGCATAAGGCACCATGCCCAGGCTCCATTTCACTGATTTTTAAAACGCTCTTCCCTTTTCTGAACCAAAAAGTTTCTATTTATTTCCTATCAGAGTTTAGCTCTGTTTTCTGGTCACTTTCTCAACTATCCCCCTGGTGGGGTGGCGGGCAAAGGGAGGGGTTCTTGCCCAAGCACCTAATTAAATTGAATTTTGCTAAACAAAAAAAAAAAAAAATCTTCTCTAGTGAGAAATTATATCACTGTTTGTGAGCAGAAGCAGCTGTCAGCAATTATGTTTTAAATAGTAGGGCTTATTTTTCTATTCGATATGTGTGGTTTATAAAAACTCGCCTGTATGGAGAAGCAAGGCCTGTGATCATCTTGAACAGGAACAGTCCATGTCCAAGTCCACCTTTTGCAATCTGTGTTAGATCCAAAGAGTATTTTCATAGTCTCCCCCGATTCCAGCCCTCTGGTGTGCCAGATTTGGGGGCTAGTAGCAACCACTTGTTAGGTGGCCCCAGCAGTATGAGCAAACCTCAGATCCAAACTTTCAAAGAATGAATTGGGTCCATGAATCCCATTAGTCAGCTGCCAGGAACATGCTCTCTATGTTTTCTCCACAAGAATTTCCAATCTAGGTGTCACATGGAGCAGGGCAAGGTCGTCTTCAGGGTCCGTCTGTGCAGGAGAGCATTGTTCTTGTTCTCCTGGAGGCCTGGCTCAGCTCTGCTTCTTGGGGACACGATGGGGGTATCCTGGACGGAAACCCCACTACTTCCTCCTCTCCCTGCTCCTTCTCCTCCTCCCGCCCCCTCCTCCTCCCGGGATGGGGGATGGGTGGTTGGGAATGGCACATCCTAGTGGGCCCAACTCTTTACAGGGTGAGGAGGCGTCTTCCCAAGGATCAGCTGGATCATGGCTCACTACAGCCTCCAACGCCTGGGCTCAAGCCATCCTTCCACCTCAGCCTCAAGAGTAGCTGGGACTACAGATGCACACCACCACGTTTGGCTAATTTGTTTTGTTTGTTTTGTTTTATTTTTTGAGATGGAATCTTGCTCTGTCGCCCAGGCTGGAGTGTAGTGGGGCAATCTTGGCTCACTGCAACATCTGCCTCCTGGGTTCAAGCAATTCTCCTGCCTCAGACTCCTGAGTAGCTGGGATTACATGCACGCGCCACCACACCCAGCTAATTTTTTGTGTTTTCAGTAGAGACGGGGTTTCACCGTTAGCCAGGATGGTCTTGACCTCCTGACCTCTTGATCCGCACGCCTCAGCCTCCCAAAGTGCTGGGATTACAGGCATGAGCCACTGCACCTGGCCATTTTTTTGTTGTTGTTTTTGAGACTGAGTCTTGCTCTGTCACCAGGCTGGAGTGCGGTGGTGCGATCTTGGCTCACTGCAACCTCTGCCTTCTGGGTTCAAGCAATTCTGTCTTAGCCTCCCGAGTAGCTGGGATTACAGGTGTGCGCCACCACGCCCGGCTCATTTTTTGTATTTTAGTAGAGACCAGGTTTCACCATGTTAGGCTGGTCTTGATCTCCAGTGGTGTCAAGGCTGTAGGAATTTCAGATGTACTGAGGTCCCAGCACAAGGAGCTTATAAGGAGATGGAGAGATTCAGGAGAAAAACGTAACAGCCCCAACACAGAGGGGAAAGTGAAAACCAGTAACAGCTGTGGGGAGACCGGGCACGTGGCTTCCACCTGTAATCCCGGCACTTTGGGAGGCCAAGGTGGGTGTTTTACTTGAGATCGGGAGTTTGAGACCAGCCTGACCAACATGATGAAACCCCATCTCTACTAAAAATACAAAAAATTAGCTGGGCGTGGTGGGAGGCACCTGTAATCCCAGTTACTTGGGAGGCTGAGGCAGGAGTATTGCTTGTAACGTGGAAAGCGGAGGTTGCAGTGAGCTGAGATTGCACCACTGCACTCCAGCCTGGCAGCAGTGAGGCTCTGTCTCAAAATAAATAAATAAACAAACAAACAAAGATCCCACCATCCCCAAATAACCACTGTTATTTTATGTATGTGTAGTTACATATTTTTATGTCTTTTAATATTTCATAAATATCAGATATGTATGTGTATCACCCAGATTTTTCCTATATTTAAATATATGATATTCAAAATACAATTGCATCATACTGTGGGTACTGTTTCACGATCTCCTTTTTTCCCTGCTTCATAATAAATTGTGAATCTATTTCCAAGTCAATCAGTAGACATCTATGTCATTCCTGGTGGTACATTATAGGGCAGAGTATTATAATTTATTTAATGGGTTTCCTCTTGTGGAACTCCTGAGTTCAGCAAGAACTGGACTAGTCCACTTCAAATGGACTACAGTTCTCTTCCCTCTCTACTCCTCACCCCCAAAGACTAACATATAGCAATTTTTCTCTCCACAGCTGTTACTGGTTTTCACTCCCCGCCACCCCGCCACTGTGTTGGGGCTCCTAAGTTTTTCTCCTGAATCTCTCCGTCTCCTTATAAGCTCCTTGTGCTGGGACGGTGACCTCCATACATCTGAAATTCCTACAGCCTTGACACCACTGCTTGCCCACTGACTGATTGATGGACAGGTGGGCAGCTGCCCAGGATAAAGGAAGATTTGCTCCTTTATTTTTTTCTTTTTCTTTTGAGACAGAGTTTCATTATTGCCGCCAGGCTGGAGCCTCTCAAGTAGCTGGGAATAGAGGCGTGCACCACCACGCCCAGCTAAATTTTGTACTTTTTAGTAGAAACAGGGTTTCACCATGTTGGCCAGGCTGGTCTCAAACCCCTGACCTCAGGTGATCCTCCCGCCTCGGCCTCCCAAAGTGCTGGGATTACAGGTGTGAGCCATCACGCCCGGTCGAGATTTGCTCTAAATCACTCTTCTCCGCAGCAAGCATTCTCCCACCTGTGCTTATCCTCCTTCTTTCCCTCACACACATTCTAATATTCTCTTTCTCACTTTCACGCCGTCTTGTATTCTCCTTAAGCTTGCTTCGTTAGCCAACACACGTTCTATAAATCTTCCTCTTTTTCTTTATCCTCTTAATTTTTTCTTCTTTTCTTCCCTTCCCAACATACAGTTCACACCCCCATATCACACCCCTCAAACTCTCCATATCCATATCCCCTTATGCTTACACCCCCTACACAGACACCCCCCTATAACTGGATATCCATCCCACATACACTAGGACACTCTGTATCTCTCCCTCCCTCTTCATTGAGGAAACCCAGCCTTTGTAAAATCAGGCTGAGCAGGCCAGCTGAAGACTGCCCATCTGATTGCAATGCTATTGAGGGGCGAATTTGTCCAGGTCCTAGAGCTCATGGAATTCCTTCATCCCCTCAAGCAGCATTGAATTTGAACTGCACAAAGAAGAAAGAAAAAGAGAAAAAGCAAGGTGTATGTTATCCTAGATTCTCATGGTGCTAACAGGACCAGGAATTTCAGATGCATTAACACTTTACATCAATTAAAAGAGACAAAACGGAGGGGTATCTTCAGGGTGTCAGGGAGATTCATAGGAAGCCTGGAAATGACTAGGAGGTCTTTTGGGAGAGCTTCTTTCAGTTTTCAAATGAGCATCACTGTGCTTTATCTAAGGTGGAAGGATTTGTTGGGGTTTTGATTCATTTCACCGTCAACAATTTTCCTCCTGGCATGGTGGCTCATGCCTGTAATCCTAGCACTTTGGGAGGTCGAGGCCAGTGGATCATTTGAGGTCAGGAGTTCAAGACCAGCCTGGGCAACATGGTGAAACTCCATCTCTACTAAAAATACAAAAATTAACCGGGTGTGGTGGTGCATGCTTGTAATCCCTGCTACTAGTGAGGCTGAGGCAGCAGAATCGCTTGAACGCGGGAGGCGGAGGTTGCAGTGAGCTGAGATGGCACAACTGCACTCCAGCCTGGATGACAGAGCGGAGACTCCATCTCAAACAACAACAACAACAACAATTTTCCAAGGGAAACTTAGGAGCTTCCATTTCCAGATGTGTTGTTCATTTTGTTGCCATTGCCCTCAACTGGGAAAATGGCAAAAAAAAAAAAAAAAAGGCTTAAGGTGGGAAGGTGGACTTACGTCTATGTGGCGGGGTAAAACCAAGACACACAGGTCTGACCTCTGCTACTAGCTACTTGTGTGACCCTGGACAAGTCACTTGCTCTGAATCTGTTTCCTCACCAATAAAATCACAAAACCTTTTCTAGCTCCTGATTTCTATGTGAATAATGGCTTTGCTTTAGGAAGCAGAGAGAAAACATGAAAAGGAAGAGAACTTGGAAAAAGCGAGAGATAACAATCTGTTTCTCAGTCTGACCACTGCTGGGTGAATACTGATTCAAAATAAAACTCAGAATTGTTAAGAACAGAACTGTTCCTAGGGAGATTATGATGCAGCCTGTTAACCACTCTTCAGAGATGATTTCCCCGTTTTCCTTTAATGAATACAGAGTTACCCTGATCCAAATAACACATCAATATTAATTACTTGCTAACATCAGCACAATGGGATATGAACAGTAGTGACATGTGCAACTTCAGCATTATTTTCTTTTCTCTTTTTTTTTTTTTTTTTTTGACATGAAGTCTTGTTCTGTCGCCCAGGCTGGAGTGGAATGGCATGATCTTGGCTCACTGCAACCTCCTCCCTCCGGGTTCAATTGATTGTCCTGCCTCAGCCTCCCAAGTAGCTGGGATTACAGGCACGTGCCACCACCCTGGCTAATTTTTGTATTTTTAGTAGAGACAGGATTTTTCCATGTTAGCCAGACTGGTCTCAAACTCCCAACTTCAAGTGATCCGCCCCCCCACCCCACGCCCCCCGGCCTCCAAAAGTGATGGGAATACAGCCGTGCCCCCACCCCCGGCCCCACCCCACACCCAGCCTCTTTACCATTATTTTATTAAATATGCCTGTCCTTGACTCTTTCTCCCACTTTTCACCAACTGATCGCTGGTGACAACTGGAGTTCCCTAGCAAGCCACATCATAAGTGGCAGAGCCTTCCTGCAGGCCTGGACCACTCAGCCATGGACTTTCACATGAGAGAGAAAAACAATCCTCCACAGTTTAAGCAGCTGGGTTTTGAGTCTTTCTGTAAGAGCAGATTAACCTTTAGTCTAATTAAATGGAACTCTTCAGATAAGAATCTAAGACGTTCGAAAGTAATTAATACTATCATCAGGAAAAAAAGTTAGAAACAGCAATGGGATTGTATTGAAAGAAGACAGGCTAAGGAAGCTGGCAGACCTGGATTTGAATCCTGGCTCTGTTGCTTACCAGTTCTGTAATTATTTATTTATTTATTTATTTATTTAGAGACAGTGTTTCCCTCTGTCACCCAGGCTGGAGTGCAGTGGAGCAATCTCGGCTCATGGCAATCTCTGGGTTCAAGTGATTCTCCCATCTCAGCCTCCCAAGTAGCTGGGACTACAGGTGTACACCACCATGCCTGGCTAATTTTTTGTATTAACAGATCATTTACCCTGTGTCTGTTTGCTCATTTATAAAATAGCAAAATGCTATCTGGTTTAGTTGTGAAGAAGAGATCAAGATGGAAAAGTGCCTGACTACTCAGTAGATGGCAGTTGTGGTTATTATTCACAATGCATCATTGAAAGAATCAATTCAAGGAGGACTTAAGCAGTAGGACTCAAGAAGGGTGGCATTTTTATTATTTTCACGTGTGGGGCAATAGCTCTCAACTTCAGAGCCTCCAGCCTTCCCAAGTTCCAACCAATGTGAGAGAGAAGGTAGTTAGCAAAATGACTAAAAGCCCAAAGGGGAACCAAAAACAGAAATACCTTAACATAAAGCAGTGACTTTCGTAGGACTGGGATCAGGAGACATTTCTTTCTGGTCCTAGAATCAAGAAGAATTGTGCCTAATGGACACTGTAAATTGCATACCTGAGCAAGTCTCCCTCTTGGCCTTGACTGCTGAAAAACTCAAAGCCAAATTTGACTGCTGGAAAACTCAAACGTGTTACACCTAGCTGGTAAGACAGGCTCTTTTCTGTTTGCTTAACTCCTGACTTCATCTTACATCTCTAACCTGAAAGATTTTTTTCTTGCTTCTTCCAATTTGTGTTCTCTTCTGGTATATTATGAATTCCTATAAGACTCTTAAATGTTTTCTTGGAGCAAAGAATGAATGAATGGATGGATGGGTAAATGAGAGAATAACATCCTCACAGATGGTCAGTCCAATTGCCTAATCTTGATATTTGTAGTGATTAGAAGCTCCCCATCTGATAAAATAGTTCATTTCAGCTTTATTATTAGAATATTCTGGCTCACACAGTTGATATCTGCTTCCTTATAGGAAATAATACTATTATTCATAACAACAGGAATTTTTTGTTTTTTTGTTTCTGTTTGCTTGTTTTTCAGAGGCAGGGTCTCACTCTCACCCAGGTTGCAATGCAGGGGCACAATCACAGCTCACTGCAGCCTCAAATTCCTTGGGGACTACTCAAGCAATTCTCCTGTCTCACCCTCCCAAGTAGCTGGGACTACAGGTGCAGCCACTTTGAAAAACAGTCTACCTTTTGCTCAAAAGGTTAAACATAGAGTTATTGCATAATCCATCAATTCTACTCCTAGGTGTATACCCAAGATAAATGAAAACATATGTCCACAAAAAAACCCACTTTGTACACAAATGTTTATAGCAACATTATTCACAATAGTAAAACAACCCAAATGCTCAACTGAAGAATGGATAATGAAATGAGGAATATTCATACAATGGAATATTTTTCAGCAATAAAAAGAAATGAAATATGATACATACTACAAAATGGATGAAACTTGAAAACTTGAGGTTAAGTGAAAGAATCCAGTCACAAAAGACTCTATTATTCTATCTATATGAAATACCAAGAATAGACAAATAGACACAGAAAGTAGTTTAGTGGTTACCTACGGCTGGGGTTGGAATGGGGTGCCAGATGTTGGGGGGAAAATATAGAGTAACTGTTAATGGATATGGAGGTTCTTTTAGGGATGATGAAATTGCAAAATTGATTGGGGTGATGGTTGCACAATTTTGTGACTATACTAAAAACAATTGATTTGTATATTTTAATTAGGTCAGTTGTGTGCTATATGAATCATATCTCAATAAAGATGTTATTTTTAAAATGAGGTGCAGGTGTTGTATCAATCATTGTTCTTAATTACAAACAAAGGAATCTATGGTTAATAGCTGTGAACAGAAGTTCTCAGAAAAGGAATCTGGAGGAAAGAAACTTTGTATCAGTGAACAGTTTGCAAACCAGGGAGCAAACTGTTTAAAATGAAGATGCATTTCAGAGAACAAAGGGAGGATCGGCGTTTTATAGTGAAAGTTCCCACACAGGTTCCCAATCAAGTCTGTTTTATGTATTTGAAGAAGTCAAGCTAACTTAGTTCTGATTGGTCAATATAGCTGAGTCCTGATTGGTTGATATAGCTGAGACCTGATTGGTTGATTCAGTTGAGCTCTGATTAGTTGGTTCAGATGAGCTCTGAAAGTCCCATAGTTAAATAGAGGTGTCGGTTTTTGTTACAGAGTATGTGTGTGACTTCTAGTCAGCAAATGACTGCTTGGTTCTATTTAAAATTTAGGCCCAGTTAGCCACTTGGGGATCCATTGGAAGGATTTACTCTTTAGGGTTCACACTTGTTTACATAGCTTAAGCAGAAAAGAGAATTTGTTAAGGATATTAGGAATCTCATAGACTCTCCCAGTGGGTTAGGGTGTCAGTCCTCAAATGCCACTCTTGGGGACTCCTCCAGTGCAGCCACTACTCACCCATACTCTGTAAGCTCTCTCCAAACAGTCTTGAGTATCCCCTTACTGCTACTTGCCAAGACTTGATTATCCTCATCACCTCAGCTCAAATGAAGCTTCCTCAGGATGCCCTCTCCCGAATAGAAATCCTGAGGGAAGCCATCTGATTGACTGGCTGACCTTTCGTCACATGCCTGCAACTACCTTGCTAAGGAAGCTGGAAAAGTGAGATCTGGCTTCTGCATTAGTGGGGTAGGTTGCATTTGAGAAATACTCCAATCAAGAGAAGGATGTTTCTTTTATTTTCTTTTCCTCCTTTCCATTGGATAAGGTGAGTTTCCATTTGAGTTTTCCTCTGCTGGTTTAAAGGTTAGATATTCCATTTTTGTTCTTATGATAGTTGCCATTAACTTAAGACCCATTTGTAGGTTTCTTAATACAATAGTGCGCTATAGACAACTTGTGCACATCTTACTCAGCATTCATTGTATTCTGTGTTTCTTAGTAGCTGGAATTCTGTCATAGCAGGAGAATATTTACACTATAGAAATTGTCTAGTGCTATCCCTGTGTCTGGAATTGGTTCCTTCCCATGAGTTCTTGGTCTCGCTGACTTCAAGAATGAAGCCACGGACACTCGTGGTGTTACAGTTCTTAAAGATGGTGTGTCTGGAGTTTCTTCCCTCAGATGTTCAGATGTGTTCAGAGTTTCTTCCTTCCTGTGGGTTTGTGGTCTTGCTGACTTCAGGAATGAAGCCACAGACCCTCACAGTGAGTGTTACAGTTCTTAAAGATGGTGTGTCTGGAATTTTTTCCTTCAGATGTTCAGATGTGTCTGGAGTTTCTTCCTTCCAGTGGGTTCGTGGTCTCGCTGACTTCAGGAATGAAGCGCAGACCCTCATGGTGAGTGTTACAGCTCATAAAGGTAGTGTGGACACAAAGAGTGAGCAGCAGCAAGATTTATTGTGAAGAGCGAAAGAACAAAGCTTCCACAGAGTGGAAAGGCACCCAAGTGGGTTGCCACTGCTGGCGCGGGTGGCCAGCTTTTATTCCCTTATTTGGCCCCTCCCACGTCCTGCTGATTGGTCCATTTTATAGAGCGCTGATTGGTCCATTTTACAGAATGCTGATTGGTCCATTTTTACAGAGTGCTGATTGGTGCATTTACAAGCCTTTAGCTAGACACAGAGCACTGATTGGTGCATTTTTACAGAGTGCTGATTGGTGTGTTTACAAACCTTAAACTAGACAGAAAAGTTCTCCAAGTCCCCACTCGGCCCAGGAAGTCCAGCTGGCTTCACCTCTCAATCCTCCCTCTAAACAGGACACCCCAACTGCTGTTGGGAATTGGGCGATGACCACTCTAGCTACTCCCTGCTGGATAGGGGTGAGGAAGGGGCCCTGAAGTTGTAATGTCCTCCAGAGAGGAATTCTTTAGGACAGTGAAAGGGCCAGTGGGTCAGTCCAGGGATCCTTGATAGAAGTTGTTAGTTGAGCTCATTGGGGGCTCCATTTGTAAGACCATCTGTAGCTTGATGACCTCAATTCTAGAGGAAACAATTTGACAAGGAGGTTAAAAATACAGGTCCTGAAGGTGAGTAACAGCAAGATGGCTGCCCCAGGACCTAGAAAGGGGAGAAGCCATGTTGCCCAACTCCAGAGGTTGGTATAAGAGTTTGAAAGGCGTTGTCTGATTTCGGAAGGCTTTTCCTGTAAATGCTGGGAGGCATCTCATACTATCCCTGTCTGGTTAGTGTAAAAACAACACTCTTTCCCTAAGAAGGTGCAGAGTCCTCCTTTCTCAGCAGTGAGGAGGTCTAGGCCTCAGCAGTTTTGGAGAGTCACTGCTGCCAAAGAGTCTATTTGGGATTGTAGAGTAAGAATAGATTTTGTTATTTCTTGTAAACTGTCTAAGAAATCCTTTGAGAGCATGTGGTAGTAGGATAATGAAGTAGATAAACTGGCTATTCCAGTTCTTATAGCAGTAGCCATTCCTAACCCTGTAAGTAGAGGTATTTGTTGTATGGCTCTGCACTGATGGACTTGAGCTTTGAGCAGTACTGATAGGGTCTGATTTCCTGGGACAATGTTAATGTTGGGACTTAGAAAGACTAAGGTGCAAGTGCCTGTTCAGTTAGCGGGGAGACAGACATAGGTCAATGTTCCATGTAAGAAGAATATACCTTGGCTGGGTAGAGAGAACTGGTTGTGTATGTTAAAAAACGGTGTGTGAGTTTGTTGTTTTGATTTTCTCACACTCCTAGAGTACTTGCCAAGGTAGCTCTGGTGAGTGACTGGAAGTGGGTGTTGGGAGCAAACTGAGTGGCTCCCTGTGTTCTATTCTCCCACTGGAGAAAAAATCGTTTTGTATCTACTAGGAACCATTCAAGAGAGTGATTGAAAAAGGGGATGAGAAGGCATTCACTAGTGGTCAGGGCACTGCTGCAAGGAGTCCAGGGGTGAATGGTCATGTAGGGAGCATGTTTGCCATTACAAAACCTGACTGTTTGTTAAGCAGGAAGAAGGTGATGATTTTTGGGGGCCCTGAGAAGTGGATAAGCCATCTGAATGAAGCTGTTTGGGTGAGTCGGAAGTTACTATGATCAGTTGGTGCTTGAAGCTGTAGGGTGTAATTACACTGATGGGGTAGTAGGTGCCCCAGAGGCAGGCCTGATAACGGGTTGCATTGGATGCACAAAGGGCTTGGAAAGTTAAGATGGTATTCATAGTTACAGGGCCGCACATGGGCTTTTCTTTGCTTGTGTAATAGGTGAAGTTGGAAATGTAAGAATGTAAAAGTTGGATTGTACGTCCTGTTAGGGTATTCTTGGTCCTATCAGAGATGGGGGAGTCAGCTAATGATTGCATATTTAGAAGTCAGAAAGGGTCTCTTCCTTCATAACAAGGGTCATAGGTTAAGTTGGTAAAGACCCAATTTTTTGCTGGAATGGGAGGGGCAACATAAGCAGAGGTTGATATAGAGATACAAAGTCAACAGTCATTTGCCAGGGAATGATTGGACTGCTTTCACAGAGAGTTGGTTAAGTTGAGAGTCTTGTAGAGGTAATAGGGAGCTAGTGGAAGGGGAGGGGTGATTGTATAAGGTATCCAAGGAAGTAGGAGGGATAGATAGGCAAAGAGTAAATACGAAGGTAAAGAGGGCACTCTGGAAGACAAGATCATTTTATCCAGTCTGACTTAAAGGTAGGAGTAAATTTCTATCAGAAGGAAGGAAGATAGAAAGAAGGCTGATGTGATTAGGATTTTCATCCTGGCAGGAGCTACAGTATATAGTCCTATCACAAAGAGTATGGTTAGTATGCTGCTTAATAATACGATGAAATAGTAAAAGGATTCCATCAAAGGGGCAAGGAGAGGTGTTAAAGATAAAGATTATGTAGGTTTTCACTTATCTTTTTTAAGGAGGAAGTTTTTCCTCAGGATCGTGGTAGAAGCCTTTTTAGTCTGGGATGTTTCCTTCCAAAATAGGAGATGCAAGTCCTCCAATGGTTCGCAGGTGTATCGAGGCTGGTCTGGTTGATCTTGGGACTCCTGAGCTGACGGTCCCACAGGTTCCTCAGGGGGTGTCCAAAATTTAACTCAGGTGTGGTGAATCCAAGATTCCACTCCTGCCACCTTAATATCTGTAGCAAAGTCTCCCAATTACAACTGAGGAGGTGGGAGAAATATCTGGTTACAGGCTGTCCCAGGATTCCTCGGATGGTAACGGACCTTGAGGACAGCTGTCTGGGACAGGAGGTTAACACTGAGAAAGCCATGCCAGTGTCCAGGAGGAAGTCAATTTCCTGGCCCTCAATGGTTAAATGCACCCAGGGATCAGTGAGGGTGATGACATGAGCTGGCGCTTGCCCCAGGCACCCTCAGTCCTGTTGTTGGATCATCTGGTTGGGGGCTTCTGGCCCAGAGAACCTTTGCCCTCGGGGGCAGTGTGCCTTCCAGGGAGTGCCTTGGCATAGTGGACATGGATGAGGGGGCGGCTTGTTTCTTAATGGACAATCTTTTTTAAAGTGTCCTTGTAAACCACACTGATAACAAGCCCTACCAGGTGATTGGCCTACTCCATTTTCTGTTCTCTCTGAACCACCAAGGTGTGTTTGTCTGAGGGCCATGACTAAGGCTGCAGCCTTTCTCTGATCTCGCTTTTCCTTTTGGGCCTGTTCCTCTTGGTCCCTGTTATAGAACACCGAGGTTGCCAGGTTTAATAATGCCTCCAGATTTTGTTCAGGGCCCAGAGCTCACCTTCGTAGCTTTCTTCTGATTGGGTAATAAACATATCTTTTTATTATTATTATTATTATTATTATTATACTTTAAGTTCTAGGGTACATGTGCACAACATGAAGGTTTGTTACATATGTATACATGTGCCATGTTGATGTGCTGCACCCATTAACTCATCATTTACGTTAAGTATATCTCCTAATGCTATCCCTCCCTCCTCCCCCCACCCCACAACAGGCTCTGGTGTGTAATGTTCCCCATCCCATGTCCGAGTGTTTTCATTGTTCAATTCCCACCTATGAGTGAGAACATGCGATGTTTGGTTTTCTGTTCTTGTGATAGTTTGCTCAGAATGATGGTTTCCAGCTTCATCCATGCCCCTGCAAAGGACATGAACTCATTCTTTTTTATGGCTGCATAGTATTCCATGGTGCATATGTGCCACATTTTCTTAATCCAGTCTATCGCTGATGGACATTTGGGTTGGTTCTAAGTCTTTAGTATTGTGAATAGTGCATCAATAAACATATGTGTGCATGTACCTTTATAGCAGCATGATTTATAATCCTTTGCGTATATACCCAGTAATGGGAAGGCTGGGTCAAATGGTATTTCTAGTTCTAGATCCTTGAGGAATCACCACACTATCTTCCACCATGGTTGAATCACCAAAAGCATAAAAGTGTTCCTATTTCTCCACATCCTCTCCAGCACCTGTTGTTTCCTGACTTTTTAATGACTGCCATTCTAACTGGTGTGAGATGGTATCTCATTGTGGTTTTGATTTGCATTTCTCTGATGGCCAGTGATGATGAGCATTTTTTCATGTGTCTGTTGGCTGCATAAATGTCTTCTTTTGAGAAGTGTCTGTTCATATCCTTCACCCACTTTTTGATGGGGTTGTTTGATTTTTTCTTGTAAATTTGTTTAAGTTCTTTGTAAATTCTGGATATTAGCCCTTTGTCAGATGGGTAGATTGTAAAAATTTTCTCCCATTCTGTAGGTTGCCTGTTCACTCTGATGGTAGTTTCTTTTGCTGTGCAGAATTTCTTTAGTTTAATTAGATCCCATTTGTCAATTTTGGCTTTTGTTGCCATTGCTTTTGGTGTTTTAGACATGAAGTCCTTGCCCATGCCTATGTCCTGAATGGTGTTGCCTAGTTTTTATTCTAGAGTTTTTATAGTTTTAGGTCTAACGTTTAAGTCTTGAATTAATTTTTGTATAAGGTGTAAGGAAGGTATCCAGTTTCAGTTTTCTACATATGGCTAGCCGGTTTTCCCAGCACCATTTATTAAATAGGGGATCCTTTCCCCATTTCTTGTTTTTGTCAGGTTTGTCAAAGATCAGATGGTTGTAGATATGTGGTATTATTTCTGAGGGCTCTGTTCTGTCCCATTGGTCTATATCTCTGTTTTGGTACCAGTACCATGTTGTTTTGGTTACTGTAGCCTTGTAGTATAGTTTGAAGTAGGTAGCATGATGCCTCCAGCTTTATTCTTTTGGCTTAGGATTATCTTGGCAATGTGGGCTCTTTTTTTGGTTCCATATGAACTTTAAAGTAGTTTTTTCCAATTCTATGAAGAAAGTCATTGGTAGCTTGATGGGAATGGCATTGAATCTATAAATTACCTTGGGCAGTATGGTCATTTTCATGATATTGATTCAATAAACTTATCTTTTAGAATCAATTGACCCTCGAGTGAGTCAGGTGACAGGGGTGTATATTTTCTTCAGGCCTCCTATAGCCGATCGAGGAAGGCAGATGGATCTTCCTTTCCCTAAGTTATGGTGGACATCATTAAATAATTCATGGGCTTTTTCCTAATTCTCCTTAGTCATTCTAGAACACAGGTCAACAGATGTTTATGACTCCAGTCCCCATGATCTGAGTTGAGGTCCCAGTGGGGATCCATACTGGGGATGGCTTGCTGACCGGTAGGGAATTTATCCCTTTCTTTGGCTGTCATTCTATCATTTACTTGACTAAGATACCAGGTATCCCCAAATTCTCGGGCTACAGCTAAAGCCACATTCTTTTCATTAAAGACCAGGGTTTGATCTAACAATAGCATGACATCTCTCCAAGTGAGATAGAAGGTTTGCTCTAGACCCTGTAGGACATCTCTATGTACCTATCAGGATCATCTGAAAACTTCCCCAGGTCTGCCTTGATCTGCTTTATATCAAAGAGGGAGAAGGGAACATGTACCTGGGTTGGGCCAAATTACCCTCCCCCTACAGCTTGAAGGGGACATAACTGATAGCCCAGGGGGTTTTGTGATCCTTTGGAGATTTCTTTGCTTATTTCCTTCTGGGCTGGGGAGATTAGAGGAGGCTTATCATTAATAGGAAGGGGAGCTATAGGGAGGGTAGGATAAGCTGAGAGGTCCTCCTGTGGGGTGTAAATTGCAAGCTTTGCATAGTTGTGGATTCTCCTTCAATGAAAAGAAGACTTGGACATAAGGTATTTCACTCCATTTGCCTTCCATCTTACAGAAAAGATCAAGCTGCGGGATAGTATTGTAATTTATACTTCCCTCAGGTGGCCATTTTTCCCCATCAGAGAGAGAATATTGGGGCCAGGACGTAGTGCAGAAAAAACGAGCCACCTCTTTTTCAGGGTTTGCAGGTCAAATTGGGCCCAATGGCTTAGGATGCGTTTCAAGGGTGAGCCTATTGATGCCTAAGTGTTTCCCATCTGAAAGAAAAAAAACATCCATGGTTTTGGTTTGTTTGGTTTCTCCCCCTGCCCAAGAACCTGCAATGGTCCCTGGATCCTGATAATCAGAATAGTTGTGCTCACCAACGCAGCAGCAGAAGCACCTCTCACCTAGGAACCCACAATGGTCCCTGGACCCTGCTGATGGGAATAGTTTCACTCACCAACACAGCAGCAGAAACACTAGTTTTCCTTCTAGACCACAAGGAGGACTAAGGAAGGTCAGATTTAGTGGCCCCTACTGACGCATTCTCAAAAACCTGTTAGAGTCCTAAGTATTCTCCTGTTAGTATTGGGACCTTACCCTTGTCTAATAAAGATGTTATGCACCAAAAATGAAGTGAAGGGCCATACACTGAGGGAGGAAAGGGACCTCCAGAGTTGGAAGAGTGATGCCTTTTGTCCTCACTTATCTGAATAGGAAAGATACCATTTCTGAAGCTCCCCATATCCTAGCTTCAGGAATAGCTTTTGTTAGGCCTGCTACTCTGAGGAGGGATCCTAAAATTCCAGATAGTCCCCTGCCCCAATGGGGCTTTGGGCAAAAATTATGTTTTTCTGATTAGCGAGTCCAGGTGCCTAAAGAAGGTAACAGAGTCCTGAGGTTTACACTAGAAATCATTCTTATAGGAGAAACTAGAAAAGCACCAGAGACAGGGAGTGGTTTTTAGAAGCGGAACTAGCCTCAGAGAAGAGAGGCAAGAGGAAGTTTGTCTGACAGGCATTAGGACCCAGGAGGCAAGTGTCAGGATAGATAGGATAGATGGGCGAGTCTCGCTTAGGTGACATGATTTTGAGAGTTCCACTCATGGCTGCAGGGTCAACCGACTTGCTGTCAGGACCCTGGAGCTGAGTGGCTTTCCTCTCTGTTGACCCTCGGCTCAGCCCAGAAGTACAAGAAAAGTGGAAGCTGGTTCCAGGCAAACCAATGCTCCCAACTCCGAAGAGTCAGGGATTGTTAGCCCTTTCCCAGAAAGCCTGACACCCGTGTCTTTAGTCCAGCGGCTGTGCTAGTCACTTTTAACTGGCCGACAGGTGCCCAGTATTCAGCCCCCGAATTCTGAGGAAAAATAGGACAGAATAGCAAGCAAAAGGGGTCCAGTGGTGCTCACTGCTGGGCATTAGTCGATAGTCCCTTCATGTTTGCCAAAATGTGTCCGGAATTGGTTCCTTCTGGTGGGTTCTTGGTCTTGCTGACTTCAAGAATGAAGCCGTGGACCCTCATGGTGAGTGTTACAGTTCTTAAGGATGGTGTGTCCAGAGTTTGTTCCTTCAGATGTTCAGATGTTTCTGGAGTTTCTTCCTTCCGGTGGGTTTGTGGTCTCACTGACTTCAGGAATGAAGCTGCAGACCCTCGTGGTGAGTGTTACAGCTCATAAAGGTAGTGCAGACACAAAGAGTGAGCAGCAGCAAGATTTGTTGTGAAGAGCGAAAGAACAAAGTTTCCACAGTGTGGAAAGGGACTCGAGTGGGTTGCTGCTGCTGGCTCAGGTGCCCAGTTTTTATTCCCTTATTTGGCCCCGCCCACATCCTACTGATTAGTCCCTTTTACAGAATGCTGACTGGTCCATTTTTACAGAGAGCTGATTGTACATTTACAAAACTTTCGCTAGACACAGAGTGCTGATTGGTGCCTTTACAAACCTTTAGCTAGACAGAAAAGTTCTCCAAGTCCCTGTTCCACCCAGGAAGCCCAGCTGGCTTCACCTCTCATCCCCACTTCAGAGAACCAATTGTTAAACATTGACCAGCATATTACTGTCTTAATCTCTATTGATAACTAATTTGTCCCTGAAACAAGACAAGTATTTTAGTACAGCCCTACCCAATATGGGATCCATGGGCCTATGGTGACTTACAAGCATTTACTATAAGTCTGCAATAAGTACAGAAATTTAGAGTAGTTTACAGCAATTTGAAATTACAGTGATACCCAAATGCGTGGTTTTATATTTCACAAAAGCATCAGTCCAGGATGGGTTGGAAATTTGAAACTCATCCATCACCACTGGTTGTTTGAGAAGTACTGCTTTAGCACACTGTCATGATTCTTTGTTCACTTCCCACCTCCTAAGACAGATGGTAACATTGCCTTTTCAGATATTATAATAAAAGTCCTGTTACCTGGTTGTGGATGGATTCCTCATCAGCTTCTTACCTCGTGGGCTTTAAAAATTGATTCTGATATCTTCACTCAGGTTCCACTGTTCTGACTTCTCCTTGGCAGCCTCCTCTTCCAATTGAAGTAGCATCAAAAGGCTTAGAAGAAGTGCAAGAGTTTAAAAACAAAGACTCACATAGATTATAAAATATCTCTTCCTCTTTTTATCTTTCCCATGTTTAAAACCAAGAAGGCTATCCACAGAGTTATATCAGGGGTTATCTTTGGGGGGTAAGAAAATGAGTAGAATTTGTGTTCTTCTGCATATATGAATTTTGTATGTTTTCTACAATCAATTATGTATTATGTTATCAAGAGAAAAACAAGTCCATGCCTTCATATCCTGGGTTTTATGGACTTGCAATGGATTTTCCTTCTTAGATCCTGGTTCCCTTCAGAGGAAATGCTGAATTTTATATATAATTCCTGGAAAGTCTCAGGAAACTGTCATAAAACTGTTGTCTTGACATTCTCAGATATTTAAAACCATATTAGAACTTATCCACAAACACTGAGCTGTTACATAGAGTTGTGGTTTGTCTCCTCTCCACCAATTTTCCTTTAAATCCTGCAGTTCCTACATTTATTGAGAAATTATTTTAATCTTGAAGATTGGTTTGCTGGAACATCATCACTGGTATTCCCTACAGGAGGATATGATACATGTATTCAACTCTGAGTTCTCCATATGTAAAGTAGAGCTCTTTCTGGACTTATCCTAAGTATCTCAAACATGAGAACTATTTTGGCTTGTGGTCAAAATCTAAGTATTGCAAGACAGTAATTCATGCCTTGCATTTCTATAGAAAAATTTTATATCCAGGGGAAGTTTAACACATATAACATCATCTCATCCTATTCTTAAGTAAGATCCTTAAAGTAATTGTAATTAGAGAAATTGAAATTAAATCCACAATGTAATACTTTTTTTTACCTATAAATTACAATATATTCATTTAATGCTATTATCCAATCCTGGAAAATGTATAGGGAAACTGAAGCTCTCATATACTACTGATAGGAGCATAAATTGGCATAATGTTTCCGGAAAGCAATTTATCTCTCTGTATCAAAACTATCAAAAATGCATGTACCAGGCCAGGTGCAGTGGCTCACACCTGTAATCCCAGCATGTTGTGATGCTGAGGTGGGCAGATCATTTGAGGTCAGGAGTTTAAGACCAGCCTGACCAACATGGTGAAACCTCACCTCTACTTTAAAAAAAAAAAAATACAAAAAAATTGGCCAGGCATGGTGGTGCATGTCTGTAGTCCCAGCTACTTGGGAGGCTGAGGCAGAAGAATAGCTTGAACCTGGGAGGCGGAGGTTGCAGTGAGCTGAGATTGTGCCACTGCACTCCAGCCTGGGTGATCAAGTGAGACTCTGTCTCAAAAAATATAAAAATAAAATAAAAATGCATGCACAGACAGAGCATCTGAGTAGAGCACAAAGATGAGGAAGGCAAATCTCTCCCCCTTCCCCCAACCACCAGCAATAACAAAACTGGACAAAGTTATTCAAAAATAAGTATTTCAGGGCTCTAGAAGTTAACCAAAGGCAAACAGAAAATATAAAAATATATATTCATGAAAAGCTGCTGAACTTTGGGTAAAAACATAAGGAGTCTACTATATTATTGTCTGGAACTATTCCCATCCTGCCGGCTAACTTGTGACCCTGTAGTGCTGTCAGTGTGGGGCAACCTGTGCATATCAGTAGCTTTGATGCTAGAAAGGATTTGATTTGGGATAGAAGGAGGAATGTCTGTGCCCAGGAGTATTGTCAGTAAAAGTAGCGAACAAATAGGGAACAGTACTGATAGTTTGAAGTTGCATTGCTAGTTGGGCTGAGTGACAGAATGGGGAACTATCCAGAAATGTGACAAGAAGATCCTGGAAATGATAGAATTATAGAAACTTGACATAGAAGCTCTCCACACATCCCTAGCTAACTGGAACACTGCATGCATTGATCTGTAGATCCAAGAAGTTCAATAATGCCTAAGTAGGATAAGTGCAAATAGACTCTCACCTAGACACATAACAATCAAACTATTAAAAGCCAAAAACAAAGACAAAATCAAAAACAGCAAGAGGAAAAATGACTTACCACCTACAGGGAAACAGCAGTATGATTAGTAACTGACTTCTCATCAGAAACAACAGAGGGCAGAAGGCAGTGGAACAACATGTTGGAAGTGCTGAAAGAATTCTGTCAAAAAAGAATTCTAGCTGGGCTCAGTGGCTCATGCCTATAGTCCTAGCTACTAGGAAGGCTGATGCAGGAGGACTGCTTGAGCCCGTGAGTTTGAGATTGTAGCAAGCTATCATCATGCCACTGCACTCCAACCTGGGCAACAGAGCAAGACTCTATCTTAAAAAAAATTATATATCCAACAGAACTATTCTTCAAAAACAAAGGCAAAATAATGTTATATGCATTTGAACAAAAATTGAGGCAGTGTTGCTAAGAGACTTGCCTTATAGTAAATACCAAAACAAGTTCTTCAGGCTGAAATAAAATGACATCAGATGATAACCAGGATGGACAGAAAGAGGCAAATGGTAAATATGTGTCCAAATATAAAAGACTGTATAAATGTTTTGTCTCTTCTCATCCTTTAGTGTCTTTTAAAAGATATAATATTGTCTAAAGACACAATTACTACACTGTATTACTTGGTTTCCAATACATATGGATGTAATACATATGACAATAATAGCACAAAGTGGAGTGAATAAAATGGAAACATATTGGAGCAAAGTTGCCATATTTTACTCAAATGAAGTCAGGAATAGCCTCAAGTAAAATGTGAAAAGCAAATGGAGATACATATTGTAATTCCTAAAGCAACCACCAGGAAAATAACTCAAAATATATAGACTTTACAAAATATAATCCCATTAGGTAAATACAAATCAAAACCACAATGAAATACTCCCTCATACCCCATAGGGGGGTTATAATTTATAGAAAACAGAAAATAGGCAGGGTGCAGTGGCTCACACCTGTAATCCCAGCACTTTGGGAGGCTGAAACAGGCAGATCACCTGAGGTCAAGAGTTTGAGACCAGCCTGACTAACATAGTGAAACCTCATCTCTACTAAAAATACAAAATTAGGCCAGGCATGATGGCACGTGTCTGTAATCCCAGCTACTTAGGAGGCTGAGGCAGGAGAATTGCTTGAACCCAGGAGGCAGAGGTTGCAGTGAGCCGAGATCGCACCATTGCACTCTAGACAGAGCAACAGGAGTGAACCTCTGTCTCAAAAAAAAAAAAAAAAAGCAGAAAATAATAAGTTTTGGCAAAGATGTCAAGTTTTTGGAATCTTCATGAATTGCTGGTGAGAATGTAAAATGGTACACACACTATGGAAAGCAATTTGGTGGTTTCTCAAACATGGAATTACAATATAACATGGCAATTCCACTCTTCTGCCTACACTGAAAAGAAATCAAAACAGAGACTCAAAGATGTACTTGGGCATGAATGCTCGTAGCAGCACTATTCACAATAGCCAAAAGATGGAAACAACCCAAATGTCCATTAACAGATGAAAGAATAAGCAAAATGTGATATAGACATACAATGGTACATTATAAAAAGGAAGAACCGATACATACTACAATATGTAGGAACCTCTAAAACATCATACTAAGTTAAAGAAGTCACACACAAAAGGTTGCATGTTGTATGATTCCAGGTATATGAAACATATAGAATAGGTAAACCCATAGGGACAGAAAGCAGATGGATGCAAGGAGCTGGGGGTTGGATGTAGGAAATGAAGGGTGTCTGCTTAATTGGTATGGGGTTTTCGTTTGGAGTGTTAGGTTTTGGAAGTAGATGGGGTGGTGGCTGCACAACCATGTGAATGTACTAAATGCCATTGAACTGTATATTTTAAGACAATTACTTTTATGTTATGTGAATTTCATCTTAATTTTAAAAACCTTGATCGTATACACTGAAAATCCTAAAGAATCTACCAAATTTAAAAAACCCTACTAAAACTAATAAAACTATATAATTTTAGCAGGGTGCAGGAAATAAAATCAATATGCAGAAATCAATTGAAAAACAAGAAGTCAATTACATTTCTATATACGAACAACAAACAATTTGTACATGAAATTAAGAAAACAACTCCATTCTCAGTAGCGTCAAAAAGAAAAAGCTACCTGGGATTATGAAAAGATAAGCTATAGGATGAAATAAAATATTTTCAAATCATATATAATAAAGGATATGTATTTAGAATATATAAAGAACACTTACCACTAACTCTGAAAAACAAAAAATCCAACTTAAAAATTGGTGAAATAGGCCAGGCGCGGTGGCACACCCCTGTAATCCCAGTACCTTGGGAGGCCAAGGCAGGAGGATCATGAGGTCAAGAGATGAAGACCATCCTGGCCAACATGGTGAAACCCTATCTCTACTAAAAATACCAAAATTAGCTGGGCATGGTGGTGCACACCTGTAATCCCAGCTACTCAGGAGACTGGGGCAGGAGAATTACTTGAACCCAGGAGGCGGAGGTTGCAGTGAGCCAAGATCGCATCACTGCACTCCAGCTGGGTGACAGAGCAAGACTCCGTCTCAAAAAAAAAAAAAAAAAAAAAAAAAAAAAAAAAAAAAAAAAAAAAAAAAAAAAAATTGGTGAAATATTTGAATAGACATTTTACTAAAGAAGGTATACAAATAGCTAATATGCATATGTATCAGTGCTCGACATCATTAATCATTATGAAAATCCAAATTAAAACTATAGTGAAATACCACTACACATCTACTAGAATGACTATAATCCAAAATATTGATAATATCAAGTCTTTGCAAGGATGTAGAGAAACTGGCACCTGAACACATTGTACCCGGAATGTGGAATGGCACAGCCACTTTGGGAAGTAGTATGCATATTTTTATGCAGTTGAAAATAAATTTACCATACAGCCCAGTAATTCCATTATTAAGTATTTACCCAAGAGAAGTGAAACACATGTCCATGTCCATACAAAGACTTTTATGTGAATACTCACAGTAGCATTATTTAAAATAGCCAAAGGTAGAAACAACCCAAATGTCATCAACTCATGAATGAAGAAACAAAATGTGGTCTATCCATTCACTGAAATACTCTGGGCAGTATAAAGAAACAAATTGCTAATATGTGCTGCTAGATGAATAACCTCAAAAATGTTATTTAAGGGAAAGCAGTTGGACACAAAAGAGTACCTTTTGTATAATTCCACTTATATAAAATTTCCAGAAAAGACAGTCTGTAGAGCGGATCAGCGGTTGCCTGGAGTTAGGCACATTAGCATGAAGAAACTTTTAGGACTGATGAAAACATTCTCAAACTGAATTGTGGTGATGGTTGCACAACTCTATAAATGTACTAAGAATTATCGAATTGTGCCCTTTTGGTAAATTATAATTCAATAAACTGTTAAAAAGGTTTGTACTTTTTTGAACCAGTAATTCCGCTTCTATTTATTTTAACACTCATAACCATTGATATGATCAGTTTTAGCTCTAAGGATGTTTACCACAGCCTCATTTATAAATAGAAAACAATTTGAAATAAATGATTCAACATTGCATAATGATTAAACTGTGGTATAGCTTTACATAGGAATATTTTTACATGGGAATATTTACCAAATTATAATATTATATACAATATTATATATTCTAAAATGATATAAAATATATTAATTAACAATGAAAGATGTTCAAGACATTGTGTTAAGCTAAAAAAGTAAAGCTATAAAATAGTACACAGGGCCAGGTGTGGTGGCTAACGCCTGTAATCCCAGAACTTTAGGAAGCTGAGGCGGGTGGATCACAAGGTCAGGAGATCGAGATCATCCTGGCTAATACGGTGAAACCCTGTCTCTACCAAAAATACAAAAAAAATTGGTCAGGCTTGGTGGCGCACGCCTGTAATCCCAGTTACTCAGGAGACTGAGGCAGGAGAATCGCTTGAACCCGGGAGGCGGAGGTTGCAGTGAGCCAAAACTGCGCCATCGCACTCCAGCCTGGGCAACAAAGCAAGACTCCATCTCAAAAAATAAAATAAAATAGTACACAGAGTGATCTCATTTTAGAAATACACATACACAAGTACATGCATAGAAATAAGTCTGGAAGGGTATACAACAAAATTATATCTGGGTGATGGGATTGTGAGTGATATTTCTAGTTCTTTTGTATCTTTGTTTGCCTGCATCTTATGTTTTTATACAATATGAATATTTATGAAGTAAGAAAAAAATAACATGGGAGGCCAAGGCAGGAGGATTGCTTGAGCTCAGAAGTTCGAGGCCAGCCTGGGCAATATAGTGAGACCTCGTATTTACAAAATGCTTAAAATTAAAAAGAAAAAAAAAGTTAAAAGAAAAGTCTGTGAGGTAGGCATGGCTGATCAGTATGACAAGTAAATGGAGTAATTTGCCCACCTGATTTATCACCTCTGATTTATCACCTCAGCAAGTGAATTTCTGCATAAAAATCCCTTCCCCTTTCCTTTATGCCATATTCGTTAATCATTACACTTCATACTTGTCACAGTAATTTGTGCATATTTATACTATGTGTTATATATAGTGTATAGCATGATGTATATTTTTTACATATACATATATATATTCCTCATTTAGCTTTCACAACAAATCTGAAGTAGCTATTATTATCCCTATTGTATAAATTGGAAGAAAACCTGAGTCACAGGTTAAGGAATTCGCAAAATTACTTTATTATCCCCATTTTAGAGATTGGAAAACAAGGACTTAGCCTCAGAAAAGCTGAAGTATGGCAAAATCACACAGCTAGAAAGATGCAGAATCAGCACTTAAACTTCCTATGAGAATCACTCATTATTATAATGGCCTATCCAGAATCTTCCCTATTGTTTGAATGCTGACTTTCTTTGGAGGTGGAGAAATAATGAGTGTTGGCACAAATGGATTTATTTCAGGGGGTAGCAAGTAACAAAAGTTGAAAGAAATGATGGATCCCTTGCAGTGGTTTGTCCAGGAGGTGCTTGGCCTACTCTCTCTCCCTGTGGAGTTTGGTTCTTGGAAAAAGGTGATTTTCTTTCTTTGGATTTGGACCTTAATTTGGATTTGAGTAAGCGCAAGCCACAGTGCTCTGCCCATGTAAAGGGCCTAATACAATTTGTTCAAGTCCGTTTGTTCCTGGATTTCAGGCAAAAACTGTGATGTTACACATAAAAATATAAAAGCATAAAGTTCTCCTTTTGGAATCCAAATGCTCCAAACGTTGAAACACATGTTTGAGTGTATGGAACATTGTATCATGCCTTTTAGGAACCAGGCACTGCAGATAAGTTTATGTATATTGTGAGCAGCTAGTGGAAGTTACAACAGCCATTGTTGATGCCAAGTGCTAGCCGTATGACCTTGAAAACGTTATTACTGTAGCTAGGCTTCAGTTTCCTCATCTGTTAGAAAAAAAAAAAAAAGGCACAAAAATGGTACCTTCCTCACAGGGTTGTTGAAAGGAGGATTTCATAAAATCCCATATACAATGCACTAAGCTCTATGCATAGCACACAGTAAGCACTCAATAAAAGTAGATATTATTACTGCTTAGTTCTGGGTTTGACAGCTGTAAAACAACCCTAGCACTTAGCATAGGCAGAATTCAAACTCAGATCTGTTGGACTCAGAAGTTGAACTGCATTCTAGAAGAGATTCTGTCTGTTGGACTCTATACTGCTCCATCTTAGAATCGAGGATATAGGTATCCCTGACTCTGAAAATTTGACTGCTTCAACTACTTGTATTCTCAGAATATTCCCAAAGACCTCTACAGTAGTTTTTTTTTTTTTAAAGGAGTAAGAAATACTGTATTTATATGTCAGACCAATTTCAACCTTTGTGTGAAGGTGCTACCTACTTGCTGAAGTTGGAAGAGTTAACCAGTTGGTAAGGATCAGAACCACAGTTAGTTAAAATCAATGAATTCATTTCACTCAGATTCCCAACATGGCTATGGGGGTGCTAGGCCTTTTATAATATTATATTTGTGTTTATAATATGTACAATATAACATATGTTACATGTGTTACAGTGACAGCAGGGTGATGTCTAACATTTTCAACCTCTGATATGGCATTGGCACTGACCCACCAAGTGGAGTGGACCATAACTGTAAACGACTGGTATGACTGTGCATTCCTAGTAGTGAATGTCAGCTCTGCAGAGTCATATCTACAAGAGCAGAGAAGCTTCAAAGCAAGGTAGTATTTTATGTTTCAAATTGAAAAGCGAATTGCATTTCCCTAGGCAAAGAGCCAAAAGAGCTTTCTAGGAAAGAACAGCATGAACAAAGGAAGAGCAAGGAAAGGGCCAGGCATGGGGGCTCAAGCCTGTTATCCTAGCACTTTGGGAGGCTGAAGTGCAGGAGGATGGCTTGAGGCCAAGAGTTCAAGACCAACCTGGCCAATAAAGCAAGACCTTGTCTCTAGAAAAATAAAATTTTATTTTTTAAAAAATAGAAAGGCAAAGAGGGAAGAAGCTACGTGATCAATGGACCAGTTCAGCTTGGAAATGGCTCCCTAATGGGGACAGCAGGAGATAACCTGGGGAAGACAGATCAGAGCAACATTCTGGAGAGCCTTGAGTATCACAGTGAATGCTGTGATACTAATAAAGGAATACTGTGATTCCTTTCTATTCTTGGCAATTTGAAGACTTAGGGTATTTTTGAATAGGAAAATGATGTGATTACAAACTGATGAGAATCATTAGACATTTTCTAGCCTCTCATCCTTAAAAATGCAAGTGGTAATCCCTGCAAATTGGTCAGCCAATTTTTCCCTGAATACATTCAATAATAGCTCATTATTCTTAGTCTAATTCTCTGCTAGAGAAAATACTTTCTCAACTGCCTTGCTAAGAAGGATACACTTTGTTTATGGTATTTTGTGACTGACTGACTGATGAATGAAGAAATTCATTTCCATATACTAGTTCTTCAAAATGACATAGAAGATAACTCCCTGTTTCCAACACTGAGCCTTCAAAAATTTGAAGTTAGCTACATTCTCTCAAAAATCCCCTCCATAGGCTGGGCGCGGTGGTTCACACCTGTAATCCCAGCACTTTGGGAGGCCGAGGTGGGTGGATCATGAGGTCAGGAGATGGAGACTACGGTGAAAACCCATCTCTACTAAAATACAAAAAAAAAAAAAAAATTAGCTGGGTGCAGTGGTGGGCGCCTATAGTCCAGGTTACTCGGGAGGCTGAGGCAGGAGAATGGCTTGAACCCAGGAGGCAGAACTTGCAGTGAGCCGAGATCATGCCACTGCACTCCAGCCTGGGCGGCAGAGCGAGAGTCTGTCTCAAAAAAAAAAAAAAAATACCCTCCACATAACCAATGTTTGGAAGGAACCTAAGCGTCCATCAACAGACAAATAGATAAAGAAAATGTGGTACATATACACAATGGAGTACTATTCAGCCATTTAAAAAAATGAGATCCTGTCATGTGCAATGACATGAACGGAACTGGAGGTCATTACATTAAGCAATAAACCAGGCACAGAAAGGCAAGCTTCACATGTTCTCACTTATTTGTGGGAGCTAAAACTTAAAACAATTGAACTCACAGAGATAGAGAATAGAGTGATGGTTACCAGAAGCTGGGAAGGGTACTGAGGGTTTGGGGAATGGGGGGTGGGGATGGTTACTGGGTACAAAAAATAGAATGAGGAAGATCTAGTATTTGATAGCACAACAGGGGGACTACAGTCAATAATTTAACTATATGTTTAAAAATAGCTAAAAGAGTATAACTGAATTGTTTGTAACACAAAAGGTAAATGCTTGAGGTGATGGATACCCCATTTACCCTGATGTAATTATTACACATTGCATGCCTGTGTCAAGGTATCTCATGTACCCCATAAATATCATAAATATATATACCTACTATGAACCCACAAAAATTAAACATTTAAGAAAATCCCCTCCATGACCTAATTCTTAGCACCATTCACTGTCTTGATTTCTCTCCTCCTGAATACAGTACTTTAGCTTATTGATATCCTTTTTACGCTCAAGGCTACACAATAGACATTCCCTGCAGTCTGTCTAGCACATGGGACTATTCCTGTTCTTCATCTGAACATCTTTCTTTATCCTCAGTTTTTGTTAATTACTATATTTTTAACTTTTTAAGATTTGCTTATTACAAAATTAATAAAATGCTCATTGTAAAAGAAGTAATACAATATGTATAAAGTAAAACATATAGCCCTTTCTTCCTCCTAGTTCCACTGCCCAAAGATCACTACCATGAATTCTGTGAGTCCTTCCAGACTGTATCCAAACACTAACACAATGTGATTGCACCATTATTAGAATTTAATTAAGTTCTTAAGCATCTGGCTGGCCACTGTCTCTGCAGACTCATACAGAGATTGCAGTCAGCTAAACCTCCTCCCCTGCCCCACAGCCTCGAGTTATTAGAGAGTTTTGCTGGTTCTGTAGCTAGAAGCAGTGCTTTATTATTTCTCTTGGTTGAACTTCCACGTGTTGGTTTGAGCATTTTATCCCAACCTCTAGCAGTCTCTCCAACTCTTTGCTTTGTATCACCCATAGATTTAACCATGGAATTGAACAGGAGAGGCTTCCGGAGAGCCCCGTTGGCCCATCCCTGTTTAAAATCCCCACGGTGCCTCTGAGCTTTCCTTTCCTCACCTGTAAAGTTAAGAGGTATGATTTAGTGGTCTTTGAGCTCCCTGTCTCATTTAAAAGTCTTGGAAACCATATGCAGAATGGCATGCCCGGAAAAGCCTGCTTCCAACAGTAGCTATAATGCTTTACAACCCCGGGAAAACCCACATTTCCAAGACACGTTGCTGAAGATAGAGGTGATTATTCTGAGAAACCGATCAAGGGCAAAGCAAACAGCTTTGTCTTTTGTTTTGAAAGACAGGCTGTGAAAACATTTGCAGCAATTCTAGAGAGGGGCCTAGCTTAGTACTGTTTTCAAGTTTCAAGTCCTGGATACATTCTTTCCTAGAGGGGGAGTTTGATCTTTTAGAAAAAAAAAATCAAACTCAGCCGGGCATGGTGGCTCACGCCTGTAATCCCAGCACTTCGGGAGTCCAAGGCAGGCAGATCACGAGGTCAGGAGTTCAAGACCATCCTGGCCAACATGGTGAAACCCCATCTCTACTAAAAATATAAAACTTAGCTGGGCGTGGTGGCGCATGCCTGTAATCCCAGGTACTTGGGAGGCTGAGGCAGGAGAATCACTTGAACCAGGGAGTCAGAGATTGTAGTGAGCCGAGATTGTGTTGGCAACAGCGCCTGGCAACAGAGCGAGACTCTGTCTCAATAAATAAATACAATAAATACAATAAAATAAATTTCCCTTATTTAGCCAGGGGTGGTGGCGCATGTCTGTAATCTCAGCTACTCAGGAGGCTGAGGCAGGAGAATGGCTTGAACCCAGGAGGCAGAGGTTGCAGTGAGCCGGGATTACGCCATTGCACTCCAGCCTGGCAACAGAGTGAGACTCCGTCTCAAAGAAAAAAAAAAAAAAATCAAATCCATGAGTTATAGCTGTGGCTCCCACTTCTACCAAGTTTGGCTGGAAGTTAGAAACTTCTGAAGGTGACTTAATTGCTTGGCTGGGCAATTCTCTTGGATGAGAATCTTAGCCTAACCAGCCTTGTGAGACTTTTCTTGAAATGGAATTCAGTGCTACCTCAAAGAACTTGTCCTCACTTAACCCCCAGAAAGAGGAGAGATCTGCAGAGCAGAGCAAGGAAAATCTTCAAGTGTAATTAATAGTTGAGTACACTTTAATTATTTGGTTGAAATACATTATGGGAATAATTTTCATTTTTAAATGATTTACTTTTTTTCCTCTTCTAATGTAGAGGATAAAAGCGGTCCCTAATTTCTTTTTCTCAACAGCATATTTTTAGGGTTCTGTTCAAACCAGAAGGCATTGCTATTTCCCTTTATACCACATGTCACAATAGGAAATGTTGCAGAACCCAGCCTTGATTGATGTTAGGAAATAGATGTACAGAAGGACTTTTAGGAAGAGGGGAGGTGATGAAAGGGAAATCCAGTGCATAAGAAGTTACCAAAATAAGTAGAATTAAACAAAGCTACCAGAAGAGAAGGCGTCTGAGTGTCCTTTGCAAAAGCAAGGATTCTGGAGCCAGAATGCTGAGTTCAGATCACCACATTCCAGCTGCATGACCACAGGCAAGGTCATGCATACTTACCCTTTATGTGCCTGCTTTTTCATCTATAAACTGGGGGCCATACCTGCTTTATGTGGTTATTGTGAGCATCACATGAGCTAAGACATGTAAAGTGCATAGGAGCCGTGTCTGGCTCATGGTGAGTCTCAATAGAAGTCTTATACACAGTGTGTATGGATTATATATTTATTCGTAATACATATTCAAATACGAATGAGACCTTCACAGCCATTAGGATAGCAATTGTATTAGTCAAAGTTTTCCAGCACAATGGGACCAAAGTCTACCTATCTGTATTTATCTATCAATCTATCGATCTATGGACCTATCGATCTATCTATCCATCTATCATCTATCTATCGATCTATTTTAGATCGATATAGATAGGTAGATTTTGGTCCCATTGCACTGAAAAACTTTGACTAATACAATTGCCATCCTAATGACTGTGAAGGTCTCGTTAGTATTTGAATATGTATTAGATAAAGCGATAGATCGATAGACGATTGATTGATTGATTGATTGATAGATAACAGATAGATAGTTGTAAGATATATTGAGATTTGTTGTAAGAAATGACCCACATATTGTGCAGGGCCAGCGGTGTAGTTCCAGTTAGCAGGCTGTCAAGCTGGAGAACCAGGAAGAGTCCATGTTCCAGCTTGAGTCTAAAAGCCTGCTGGAGAACTCCCACTACTCGGGGGAGGGTTGTCTTGTGTTCTATTCAGGCCTTCAACTTATTGGATGAAGCCCACCCACATTATGGAGGGCAAGCTGCTTTACTCAAAGTTTTACCAATTTAAATGTTAATCTCACCCCAAAACACCCTCACAGAAACACCCAGAATAATGCTTGACCAACTATCTAGGCACCATAACCCAGTCAAGTTGATATATAAAATTAAACATTCCCATTTAAAAAACGGGAAACAACAAGATTTGTCAAGGATGTGGAGAAATTCAGCACTTGTGCATTGCTGCTGGGAATGTAAACTGGCACAGCCACTGAGGAAAACAGCTCAAAAAGCTACACATAAAGTTACATTTGGTGACTGGGCATGGTGGCTCACGCCTGTAATCCCAGCACTTTGGGAAGCCAAGGCAGGTGGATCACTTGACGTCAGGAGTTCGAGACCAGCCTGACCAACACGGTGAAACCCCATATCTACTAAAAATATAAAAATTAGCTGGGTGTGATGGCATGTGCCTGCAATTCCAGCTACTTGGGAGGCTGAGGCAGGAGAATTGCTTGAACCTGGGAGGCAGAGGTTGCAATGAGCCGAGATAGCACCACTGCACTCCAGCCTAGGCAACAGAGCAATACCCTGTCTCAAAAAAAAAAAAAAAAAAAAAAAAACATTTGATGCAGCAATTCCACTTCTGGGTATATATATGAAAGAGTTGAAAGAAGAGACTTAAGCAGATACTGTACACCAATGTTTATAGCAGCATTAATTACCACAGCCAAAAGGAGGAAAAGAACACAAATGCCCATCAGTGTATGAATGGATAAACAAAATATGGTCGATACATACAAGGGAATATTATTCAGACTTAACTAGGAGGAAATTCTGATACATGTACAATAGAGATGAACCTTAAAGACATTATGCTAAGTGAAGAAACCAGACACAAAAAAGACAAACAATGTATGGTTCCACTTATGTAAGTCACCTGGAATAGTTGAATTCATAGAGACAGAATGTTGGACAGTGATTGCCAAGGGTTGCAGGAAGAGGAAAATGGGGAATTATTATTTAATGGGTACAGAGTTTCCATATGGACAAAGAAGTTCTGGAGATATGTAATGATGATAGTTGCACAACAATGTAAACGTACTTAATGGCATTGAACTTTATACTTAAAAGTAGCTAAAATGGCACATTTATATTATGTAATTTTACCACCTTTTTAAAATGACTCAACAAACACACACACATACACACACACATGCACACACACACACACACATTTTAATTAGACCTAAGCAGCCTGATTCATCTTTACATGTAGCTTAAAAAACTCATCATGATGTAATTTCAGGGGCTTTTGAAGAGACTCCTTGTTAAAATATAACTATGAATTCATCATGTTCATATGCTGGAAGGGACCTAATTGACATTACTTAAATGTTTTTTCACCTGACATGCCCTACTTAGTGCTCTACATGTAATAACTGATTTTATCTTATCATCATCCAATGGCAAAGGTCCTCATCTTACAGATGAGCAAACTGAGGCACAGAGATCAAGTAACCATCAAATGGTCACATAATTAATGATATAAACATGGTGCTTTGGTCCTGGGTCCAGGTCTTTCCCACTCTATCACTTAAAAATTCTTCATTCAGCTGGGGCTTGAAATTCCCCCCTCCCCGCCTGATACCTCCCCACAGCACTCAAAGACATCTAGAAACTTTTTCTGATTAAGCCTGAAGACAGTTTTACCAGATTCTTTTTGATAAGGAGGGTAGAGAAAAGACTTGAGGAACATAACTCTCTGAGGTGGGGGCAAGAGGATGCCAAGGAAAGAGAGAGAAAGGAAGAAATTTTAACCATGCCCTGGTCTGAGTGTGTTCCCCAAAAGTTCATGTGTTAGAACTTCAATTCCTCAATGTGCAATGCTGGAAGGTGGGGCTAGTGGAGGGTTTTTGGGTCATGGGGACTCTGCCCTCATGAAGGGATTAATGCAGTTCTCATGGGACAGGGTTCATTCTCCAGAGAGTGGGTGGTTATAAAGCAGGTTGCCCATTTATCTCCCCTCTCCTTCATGTGTACTTGCCTTGCCTTCTGCTTTGCCATCATGCTACGAAGTAGCACCAGGCCCTCACCAGATGTGGCTGCTTGATCTTGAACTTTCCAGCCTCCAGAACCATAAGAAATGAATTTCTTTTCTTTATAATTTTCCCAGTCTGTGGTATTCTGTTACAGCAACCCAAAAAGGACCAAGACAGGCCAAATTGGGGAGCACCCTAGTTTTAATAAGAACAAACCCTAAAACCAGTCAACCATAATCTTGCTGTGTGAACGAGGGGGAGCCAAGTTTTAAAGGCAAACCAATGTTTGAGAGTCACAGACTTTCCTGTGGAAGGTCTTAGGTGCTTGGGGAGCAATGGGAATAGTATACTGAGTTTCCTGGGCAGACGCAGGACGTCACAGGAGCACTGTCCCTGCTCCCTCCCATCTGGGTCCCCAGGAGCCATACCATGTGGAGCAGGCTTGGCATTCAGGTGAACAGCTGCCATGTGCTGTGTAGTGGGGCTTCTCAGTACCTGGGCGTCCTTTCCATTTGGCCTAGCTGACTTTAAGAAGAAAACCAGCAGGGTCCCAGTTTATTTCCTGTGAAAGCCTTACTGGGCCCCATGAGGTGATGTACTGAGACCAGGTTCCATGTGCTGAATGGAGAGTACCATTTCTTTTTGCCTTGATGATAAGGAATTTCATTTTTAAACTTGGTTTGTAGGAGGTGATTCTTGAGGCTCTCTCAGCCCCAGCCATGGTTTGGGAACTCACAAAATCTTTGTGACCCTGAGGACCTCATGTGATGCTCTGTGGTGCCTGATGGTGCCCATGGGACATACCCTCACTTTGCAGGACTTCTTGCTAGAAAAAATCTGATAAGTCACTGCTTTTTAGATGATAAGACACCCTCCCTCCCAATTATGTCTACCCCTAACACCCACTCCAATCAAGGACAGAGTAGCTAACACCTTTGTCCTTCATTCTGGCAACAGCCTCAGACTTGCAAACCCCGATAATAACAGTACCAGCAGTAGTAATGATAATAGCTAATGCTTATATATGATCTAGCACAATTACTGTGTATCAGCAAAGTTTCTAAGTGTTTCTCACATTATAACTTGCTTAATACAACAATCCTATGAATTAGATAATATTATATCACTCCATTTTATCAGTGGGAAAACTGAGGCACACACCAGTGTCCTATACCAAATAAAATGGCAGTCTTGGATTCCAACCCAGGTAGCCTGATCCAAATTGCACATTATTCCCTAAAGGATTTTAAACAAGAGATCTCCCACCTGTGAATACAGAGTCAAAAATTATATGAAATTATAGCAAGGTACCTGTGAATCCATATGGCAGGCAAGCATAATCTGCAAACAAATATATAATGCTTGAGACATTTATGTACAAATGTTTTTCAAATGTATATAGATGTTGTGTGAAGAATAAAAATATCAAATATTGAATACAAATATTGTGGCTCTTACTCATTATGTTGTTTCTCAATCTCAGATATAGAGGAGAAATCAAAGCTCATGGTGATATATCCAATTACTGTCTTTTTTTGCCTTCTTTCAAGATGCTGATAGATTTGCTTTTCTCTAATATTTTAGAGAAACATAAATCAAAAGAATAAAGAATTGCAAATTCTAAACAAAGGTGACTTAAAAAATTGTTTTTATTGAAGCATAGCATACATACAGAAAACGGTACATATTGTAAGGGAAGAGCTGGATGAATTTTCATAAATGGAAGCCAGGAGTAGCTAGCATGCAGATCAGGAAACAGAACATCACCAGCACTTCTGAAGACTCCTCCTGCTTCTCAATCACTCAACACCCCTCTTCAGGGGGAGCCCTTTAAAGGGGTAGAATCGTGTCCCTAAAACGTTATATTCAAGTCCTAACCCCAAGAATCTCAGAATGTGACCTTATTTGGAAATAGGGTCCTTGCAGATGTAATCAAATTAGGATGAGGTCATATTGCATTGGGGTGGGCCCTAATCCAATGACTGGTGTCCTCTTAAGAGGATAAAGACCCAATACACAGAGAGGAGAACGCCATGGGAAGACACAGACACATGCAGGGAGGAAGGGCATATGACATGGAGACTGAGATCAGAGATGCAGCCACACGCTGAGGAGCACCAAGGATTGCAGGCGGCAACAGAGGCTGGAAGCAGCAAGGAAGGCCCCTCTCTGGAGCCTGGAGAGGGGACATGACTCTGCTGACACCTTGATTTTGGACTTCCGGTCTCCAGAACTGTGAGGGAATAAAATTCTGTTGTTTGATGTCACCAGCTTATGGTAATTTGTTACAGCAACCCTGGGAACTTAATACATTGTTATTCTGCCTTTCAACACCATGGAATCATTTTTGCCTGTTTCTGACCTTATATGAGTGTAATCATACAGGACTTATTCCTTTGTGTTTGCCTTCTTTCACTCACCATTGCTCAGCGTCATGTTTGTGAAATTCAGTCACGTTGTTGAGTGTAGTTGTAAATCTCTCATTCTTTTGTTCTTAGTATTCTACGTACAGTAAACAAAAGGACTTTTTAACAGGAGATCTACTACATCACATGTTCTCCTGTCTCACCACAAGTTTGCAACCTACCTTTGAGTAAAGGCAGGGAAGCTTGGCAGACTTTGTATAAAAACAATAGTTAGTGTCTTTACAATCCGTTAGCTTCCCAGGGGAAGAAAACAATGCTATGAAGTGGTATCAGAGAGTCTTAGGTCCCATGTACGAGGGTCCCCAAGGGTCTCCGGAAACACTCCAAACATTGCAAGGAATCCTATCACAGCGTTCGCCTGCTGGTACGGGCTTTTGACTGGAAAAAATATTGGTATTTGGAATTGAGGGGAAATTTGTAATTTCAAAAAAATTGGTAGAAAAAAAATCAGGGATCTATTCCTTGGTTTTCCAGCCCTTCTTTCTGGGGCTGCCTGCTAAAGTCATTATAGAGTTAGATTTTCTGTGTGTGTCTGTGCTGGTTCAATAAGGGAGATTTACATGCAGTGATAAACAAATAATAAAACAAAAAGTCTTCATACTTGAAAAGATGAAGAGTCATCAGAGAAAGTGATTGTATTACTTTGCTAGGGCCACCATAACAAAACACCACACACTGGGTGACTTAGACAACAGAATTTTATTTTCTCACCATTTTGGGGGTTGGAAGTCCAAGATCAAAGTGTCAGCAGGTTTAGTTTCTTCTGAGGGCATGTCTCCTTGGCTTGGAGGTGGCCACCTTCTCACTGTGTCCTCATGTGGCCTTTCCTCTATCGAAGTCAAATAAAATATAGAGATAAATCTCTAAATTTAAAACGTTTTCTTTGGGAAGTCAGAATTGCAATTTGGGGCATACACACATACTGAGTGGTCTTTAGTATGTCCAAAGAACAAAGAGAAGGTTGGAAGTTTTATAAAAAGGAGAAATGTTACATATGGTTTTAAAAGAAAGTTCATTGGCATTAGGTTGGGGGAGATGGCAGGTTTTGATTGGTTAAGTGAATGTGGTGGGTAAAACTAGTCTTTTTTTTTTTTTTTTGAGATGGAGTCTTGCTCTGTTGCCCAGGCTGGAGTGCAGTGGTGCGATCTTGGCTCACTGCAAGCTCCACCTCCCGGGTTCACACCATTCTCCTGCCTCAGCCTCCAGAGTAGCTGGGACTACAGGCTCCCGCCACCATACCCGGCTAATTTTTTTGTATTTTTTTTAGTAGAGACGGGGTTTCACTGTGTTAGCCAGGATGGTCTCGATCTCCTGACCTCGTGATCTGCCTGCCTCAGCCTCCCAAAGTGCTGGGGTTACAGGCGTGAGCCACTGCGCCCGGCCAAAACTAGTCTTAATGACACAGCAAGTTGTTTCAGGAATTGTTAGGTAGAACTGGTTTCAGGTTACAACAGGCAGTTTCAGCAGCCAGGAACCAGGCTTACAAAGAATGACATTCTCCGAGTAATGTTATATGCCCGAGTGCTTTCCCCCCGCCCTCCGGGGTCTTTCAACTCTGTTTTAATTGGGTATAACAAGAATGACCCAATATATATGATCAACTTTCACACCTCTGTGTGTGTGGGTCCATGGTGTCTTTCTATGTGTCCAAATATCCTCCTCCTGTAAGGACACAGTCAGATAGGATTATAACCCACCCTACTGGTCTTATTTTAACTTAATTGCCTCTTTAAAGTCCTGTCTCCAAATACAGGCACATTCCAAGGTGCTGGGGGTTAGATCTTCAGCATATGAATTGGGAGATGGGGTGTGTGGCAAAATTGAGCCCATAACAGTGATTTACTATTGTTTTCATTGTTAACTTTTGTGGTCATTCTGACCTCACCATAGGGAACTTTTACACAAGCAGGTTTCAGAGAGTAAAGCCTGAGCCAAGGAGATTGCTGGTGGGCCTTCTAACACAGAAGCTGTCTCCTAGGCCGCAGTCTCTGTGGTCTTTTTTTTTTTTTTTTTTTTTTTCTTTAATGTGAACACGTTCTGATTTTAGAATGTGGGAGGAAATGCCAAGTGAAGTTCTAAATCATCTCCTATAATGAGGTTTGACACCAGTGTTTCCCTATGTAGAGTTGTACTGCCCATGACTGACAGTAATTGCCTTAGAAGGAAGAATTTTCCACTCAGTCACTTTCTAAGGCAAGCACTTTTCAGGTTTGGTTTTTTCTCCTTTCAGTGAAGGTATGCCCTTTCCAAGGATGTGCCTCAAGATGCTCACTGTTGTTTTTTCTTCCTTTTCTCCCAACTTACTGTGTTTTATTTTGTAGTGTTTCATTGAGAGGTTTGTAAACAGGGACTTTCATTATTATTTGCATGTAAAAGCAAATTAGTAAATGCTCATTCTTTCAAGGAGTCTTTTTTGAGTGCCCACACTGTGCCAGGCAATGTACTTTGAACTTGGGGATATAGAGATGAGTCCTGGAGGGTTCAGGGTCTAGCGGAGGAGACAAGAATGGTGCCAGTGATTTCCAGGAAGCCTTGTAAGTGTTATGACACATTTCATTCAACCTGGGATCCCATTTCTCTAAGGAATTGCTCCTTCTGATATGCAGGAACAGGACCTGGCAACAATGTGGGCCAGTGATCCTGCCATCCAGCCTTAGCAGATGAAATAAGAAGTGTACAGCTGTCACTGGCTGGGTGTATCATGGTCCCTCTCCTTTGAGTCGCGAAGAGATACTCATTAGTCTCTGCTGATCACTTGAACTAAGGACATGTGAATCTGGGAGCAGCACCTTATGCTGCTGTTTAGAGAAACAGCCAGTCTGTAAACAGGAAAGACTAAAACTCACTCTCAGAAAGATGTGAAAATAGGAAACTACATGGAGAGAGAAAGAACGAGAGAGAATGAATGCGCACATAAATTGATTCTTCACATTCTAGGTCCTTTTCAGGGACCTCCTGATAAACCCCTCTTTCTCCTTATGCTAGAAAGCGAGATTAACGATTAGGGCTGGTAAGTATTTGTTGCTGGGGACTGTCCTGTGTACAGTAGGATGTCTAGCAGCATCCCTGACCTCTACCCACCAGACGCCAGGAGCACCCTCCAGTTATAATAATCAGAAATGTCTCCAGACAATGACAGATGTCCCTGGAGGGGTGAGGAGTGGAGCAAAATCACACCTCCCTGGAGAGCCATTCTGCTCACTCTAGTGAGTGAGGTCCTGTTACCTGAAACCAAAGGATCCCTGGCTGAGATCCTCCCTGGGGGAGGCTGGGCTGGCCCCAAGCATTGCCAGATGCATCTACAGCAGAAGGGGTGTCCCAGAGAGAGGACAGGCTGGACGCGGGTGCTAGACCCTTGGAGAAGACACCAATTTGAGGGAAACGTGGTGGCTGCTGTTAGAGGTTCCTAGAGGGTGGATAATATAATTTTAGAATTAACAACTCCTTAACCTTTGATACATCAAACGTGGTAATATCTCTTTTATTTTTCTAAGTTAAGTTTAAATGAGCTGGAACACTCATCTGCCACATTAGAAGGAATACCCACCCTTTTGGTTCCCTTTTCTACCTTGACTATCTGAAATTTAAAAAAAAAAAAAAACTATTCTGGGGCTTAAACACCCCCAAAAATGGAGTCGGTTCTACTTTTAACCCAAAAGCAATGAACACTAGTTCTAAGGCAAAGATTTTCAAACATTATTGAGCATGGACTCATATCAGTAAAATCTTTTTGAGATTGTCTCTCCAGTATATGTAGTTATGTATACATTTTTTTTGTTGTTTTTTCAACTCCTCTCGATCTGTTGCCCAGGCTGGCGTGCAGTGGTGCGATCTCAGCTCACTGCAACCTCTGCCTCCTGGGTTCAAGAGATTCTCCTGCCTCAGCCTCTTGAGTAGCTGGGATTACAGGCAAGTGCCACCTTGCCCAGCTAATTTTTGTATTTTTATTAGAGACAGGGTTTCACCATGTTGGTCAGGGTGGTCTCAAACTCCTGACCTTGTGATCTGCTCACCTTAGCCTCCCAAAGTGCTGGGATTACAGGCATGAGCCACCAAGCCTGGCCTTATATTTATTTATTTATAAACCACAGATGAGGTGACTTATAAAGAAAGACAGATGAATCCTTTTACAGTAATACATTAAATTATGTAACAACGTACTATGTTATAAAACATGGAAAATATCAACATTTTAAAGTGATTAAAGTACATATAGTCCATGAATGAACAAATGGATAAACAAAATGTGGTATATTCAAACAACAGAACATGGTTTGTCCATAGAAAGAAACGAAGTACTGATACATTCTACAACATGGATGAATCTTAGAAACATTATGCCAAGTGAAAGAAGCCAGCCACGAAAGACCACATGGTATATGATTCTATTCATATGAAAGTTCAAAATGGGAAACTATAGAGCCAGAAAGTAGAATAGTGGTTGCTTAGGCAGATGGGGATACTGGGTGATGAGGAGGGGGCAATAGCTAAAGGGTAAAGGGTTTCTTTGTAAGATGAAGAAAATGTTCTAAAATTGCCTTTGGTAATGGTTGCACATATTTGTGAATATATTAAAAACCATTGAACTGTACACATTAAATGGGTGAGTTGTATGGTATGTGAATTACAGCTCAATAAGGCTGTTTTAAAAATACAAGTAAATAGAAGTTCTATTTTCTCCTCTCACACCTTATTTCATGCTGGGTCCTCTTGGGCAAGAACATCTCCCTTTGGAGATCACAAAAGCAATGGATCAGACCTATTCTTGCCATTGCCTTCCACTGCCAAATTGAGGCACTATTAAGACCTGGTCTGCCAGACATGGTGGTTCATGCCTGTAATCCCAGCACTTTGGGAGGCTGAGGTGGGCGAATCACTTGAAGTCAGGAGTTAGAGACAAGCCTGGCCAACATGGTGAAACCCCGTCTCTACTAAAAATACAAAAATTAGCTGGGCGTGTTGGCAGGTGCCTGTAATCCCAGCTACTCTGGAAGCTGAGGCAGGAGAATCACTTGAACTCAGGAGGCAGAGATTGCAGTGAGCTCGAGATCACAGCACTGCACTCCAACCTGGGCGACACAGTCAGACTCCCCCCACCCCCCCCAAAAAAAAGAAAAGAAAAAAAGAGCTGGTCATCCTAACGTGCCTCAATATGATGGCTAGAATTAAGAATCTTTCCACACCAAGCATTGCCAATGATGTAAAGGAATTAGGTGAAATGGATATACACTCATATACTCTTTGTGGAAGTATAAATTGGTACAATCACCTTATTATTAAAACTAAATATGTGCATACTTTAAGTCCCAGTAATTTAATTTCTTGGTATTTACCCGATGGAAATGCAAACACGTGGAAATCAAAAGATATGTACTAGAATACTCATAGCAGTATTGTTTGTAACTGCCCAAAACCGGAAACAACCCAAAAGTCCATCAACAGTAGAATGAGCAGATAAATTGTGACCTATGGATACAATGAAATTATATTCAGCAATAAGAATGAATGAAATAATCCTACACATAATAAACTAATAAATCTCAAGAAAATAACTTGAGCAAACAAAAAAGCCAGACACAAAAGTGTACATACTTTATGATTCTATTTAGATGAAGAAAGGCAAAACTAATCTGTTTTTAGAAGTCAGGCTAGCAGTTACTGCTTAGCGTATGGCTGGGGACTTATGACAGGGAATAAGCAAGGAGTTCTGGGTTGTTGGTAATATTTTATTTCTTGACCTAGGTGGTGGCTATATGGCTGGATTCACGTTGTAAAAATTCATTGAATGCTACATTTTGACTTTTGCATTTTTCTGCATGAGTGCTATACTTTAGTAATGTTTATTAAAATAAAGTGAAAAATATAAATAAATAAATAAAATTGGGGGAGGAGGGTCTGCTAGAGTCCTTCAGCCCACTCCAAAGTGCTGCTGTGATAGGTTTGTCTGATGCACACACAGCAGGTCAGTATACTTAGGCAACAGGGATTGCAGCAGAGAAAGAGTTTAATAATTGTAAGGCAACCAAATGAGGAGATGGGAGGAAACCCTCAAATCCACCTCCCTGAGGAGTTTGGGTCGAGAGAGTTTAAGGGGTTTGGAGTGGGCTGAGGTGTGGAGATCATTGATTAGTCAAAGAGTGCAGGTGAAGTCATGGGACAGGGAGATGAAGAAACTGCATCCTCATGCTGATTCGATTCCTCTGTGGGGATCTTTAAACTGGTTGGCATAAGCCATTCTACTGGAATTCAGGATCTGAAGAACATCTCAAACAATTCCTAAACAAAAGGCTTATGACCCTAATGTCAGAAATCCTATCTATAGAAATATTGGGGATGTAAATGGTCAGTATCTAGTGCTACGACTTTCAGATACAAGAAAGCGCGCCCAAGTGTCCACTGATTATTGTTTAATTATAACTGTATTTCTGCCCAGAACCAGCATGTAACTCTTATTAGCCCTGTGAGGACGGTTTCATGCCTCCATGGCCCAGCTTAGCTCCCAGGACAGAAGGCTGCCAGGGTACTCTGAAGGATACCGGCTCAACTTCCTCCTCCCCTCAGCTAAGCTGGACCACGGGTGCCTCAGCCTCCCAAGACTGTCAGCTCCTTCTGACTCTTGCACTGCCCTTTCCCACTCCCTCTAACCACTCTGCAGCTGCCACCGGAGGGGTTTATCGGAAACGTTCAAGCATTATACTTTCATATCCAGAACTACTTGCTCTTTTCTAGGAAATACAGAGGGATCAGACTAGTTCCTTTTAAATCTTTTTTGTTGCTGTTTTGTTTTGAGATGAAGTCTCACTCTGTCACCCAGACTATAGTGTAGTGGCGCAATCTCGGCTCACTGCAACCTCTACCTCCCGGGTTCAAGTGATTCTCCTGCCTCAGCCTCCCACGTAGCTGGGACTACAGGCATGAGCCACCATGCCCCGCTAATTTTTGTATTTTTAGTAGCGACGAGGTTTCACCATATTGGCCAAGGTGGTCTCAAACTCCTGACCTCAAGAGATCCGCCCACCTTGGCCTCCCAAAATACTGAGATTACCGGCGTGAGGCACCGCGTGCCCGGCCTTAAATCTTAAACAGAGTGCATTTCCCAATTCACACCCTTTCTAGTGAATTGCACTGAAGCTGTCTGCACCACCCTCCTGTGGGAAACACCCCTCAGGATGCTGGTGACTGTGAATTTACCTTTCTGAGGGAGGTTCTCCCCATTGGCCATAATAGCTGCCTTTTAGGAGGGTTTCCTTTTCACCACATCCTGTGTTAGGTGCTTTGAATGCATCATTGCATTTAATCTTCACAACAAGCTTTTGAGGTAGATACTATTATCATCTTCACTTTCCAGACAAGGAAGTAAGAGCCAGCACAAAAAAAGGTGTCAAGGCGATTTGCTCCTGTAAGAGAACTTCCCAAGGGATTCCGTCCTTCCAGCGGTTCCTTAGTGAATTCCTGCAACACGTCCCAGAAGAGTAGAGGGTGAAGAAAGGCTGTTCTAGCTGAACGTCTCACTTCAATGATAAACATATGAATAATGATTATAGGAGGGAAGTATGTTAAATGCCCAAGAAAGACATAAACAAAGGAGGGACAAAGAGGTAAGATAACCTCACAACAAGGAAAGGAAGAGAGGAAAGGAGGAGACACCAGTTGGAGGAGGTGGTATTGAGTGACCCTCAGTAAGCAGCCAAGAATTGGACAGGAAAAGATGAAGCAGGGACCCATGTAGACCAAAGCAGGGAGGTGGGAGAAACCAGGCATGATTAGAAAGCACTAGGAGTGGCCAGGTGAAGTGGCTCACACCTGTAATCCCAGCACTTTGGGAGGCCGAGGCTGGTGGATCACAAGGTCAGGAGATCGAGACCATCCTGGCTAACATGGTGAAACTCTGTCTCTACTAAAAATACAAAGAGTTAACTGGGCATGGTGGCAGGCGCCTGTAGTCCCAGCTACTAGGGAGGCAGAATAATTGCTTGAACCCAGGAGGTGGAGGTTGCAGTGAGCCGAGATCACGCCACTGCACTCCAACCTGGCGACAAAGTGACACTCCGTCTCAAAAAGAAAAGAGAAAGGAGAAGAAGAAGAAGAAGAAGAAGAAGAAGAAGAAGAAGGAGAAGGAGAAGGAGAAGGAGAAGGAGGAGAAGAAGAAGAAGAAGAAGAAGAAGAAGAAGAAGAAGAAGAAGAAGAAGAAGAAGAAGAAGAAGAAGAAGAAGAAGAGGAGGAGGAGGAGGAGGAGGAGGAGGAAGAGGAGGAAGAAGAAGAAGAAAAAGAAAGAAAAAGAAAGAAAGAAAGAAAAAGAAGAAGGGAGGGAGGGAGGAAAGAAAGGAAGAAAGAGAGAGAGAGAAAAGAAAGAGAGAAAGAGAGAGAGAAAGGAAGGAAGAAAGAAAGAAAGAAAGAAAGAAAGAAAGAAAGAAAGAAAGAAAGAAAGAAAGAAAGAAAGAAAGAAAGAGAAAGAAAGAAAGAAAGGGGTCCAGTGTGGCCAGTGTGTAGTGTGCAGAGAGGCAATTGAGAGGTGGGGCTGGAAAAAGATGCTGGGTGTCCCTCAATGGCAGTGTGATGATCAATTTTATGTGTCAAATTTACTGGGCCATGGAGTGCCCACATATTTGGTCAAACATTATTCTGGGTGTTTCTGTGAGGGTCTTTTTGGATGAGATTAATATGTAAATAAGTGTACTGAGTAAAGCAGCTTACTCTCCCTAATGTGGGTAGGCCTCATCCAATGACTTGACAGACTGAATAGCACAAAAAGGCTGACCCCTCTCGAGTAGGAGAGAATTCCTGTTGCCTGATTGCCTTTGAACTGGGACATCAGCTTTTTCCTGCCTTTGGACTTGAACTGAAATGTCCTCTCTTCCTGGGTCTCAAGCCTTCTAGACAGCACCATCAGTTCTCCTGGTTCTCAGGCCTTTGAGCTCAGACTGGAACTGCACCCTCAGTTCTCCTGGGTCTCCAGCTTGCCGACTTAACCTGCAGATCTTGGGACTTGTCAGCCTCTATAATCCTTTGAGTTTGTTCCCTACAATATCTATCTATATGGAGAACCCTGACTAACACAGGCAGGAAAAGGAGTTGACACTAAATTTGGTGAACAGTGGGGAACAAGTGAAGGGTTTGGCAAGTGGGCTTTGGAAACATGAATTCAGCAACGGAGTGAGGCGTTTCCTCTCTGGGGAAATACTCAGTTCAAGGGCACCTCTTCACCCACCTTTTAATAGTTGTGAAGGTCTTTGGTTGAAGGATTGGTCTGAAAGTGCTGTGGTCTTCTGGCTCTAAAGTAATTCTAGAATCACATTCAGGTCATAGATATCTCACACGAACAAAGGGCTCTGTCATATGATTTTAAATTTTAAAGGTACAAGAATATCCAGTGAAAAGTGCCATTCCCACTTACATCCTTCATCTACATACAATTTCCTTCCCTAGAGGATTCCAGTGTTAGCAGTTCCCAGAAATATTTTGTTCATATACATGCATATTTTTTTTCACTTTCCTACAAACAGCACAGTAGACACACTATGTTTGAACCTCGCCTTATTCAGTTGACAATATATCTTGGGGATCATTCCTTACCAGTGCATAAAGATCCTCTCATCCTTTTTGTGGCTATATAATATTCCATGGCTGGGATGTGACATCGTTTTATTTAACTGGCCCTCTAGGGGTGGGTATTTAAGTTGTTTTTATTATTTTGCTATTACAAACGATGCTGCAATTTAAAAACAAACAAAAACTCTTGTACATATGGTACTTCACACATAGGCAAGTATTTAGGTGACAGAAGTCAGACATTCTCCTGCTCAAGACCCTCCATCACCTTCCTGTCATACTCAGAACAACATCAAAGTCCTTCCCACAGCCTTCAAAGTCTCACATGATCCGACCTCTGGCTCCTCTCCAATTCCTCTTTCCCCTGGCTCACTCTCCACACTGTCCTCCTTTCTCTTTCACAAACACGAGCTCCTTCTCACCACAGGGCCTTTGCATTCATAATTCTCTCCACCTAAGAGAGCTGCACAGCCCTCTCCCTCCCTCCACCAGCTCTCTGCTCAAAAGTCTTCCCAGAGAGGCCTTTCCTGACCATCCAGCTAAAGTAGTCCCATCTGTCACTTTTTTTAGAGACAGAGTCTTGCTCTTCACCCAAGCTGGAGTGCAGTGGCATGATCTCAGCTCACTGCAACCTCTGCCCCTCAGGTTCAAGTGATCCTCCCACCTCAGCCTCCCTAGTAGCTGGGACTATAGGTGTGCATTACCATGCCACCATGCCTGCTAATTTTTTTTATTTTTTGTAGAGACAGAGTTTCGCCATGTTGCCCAGGCTGGTCTCAAACTCCTGGCCTCAAGTGATCCACTCACCTTGGTCTCCCAAAGTGCTGGGATTACAGGTGTGAGCCACAACCGCTGGCCTTGCTCTGTCACTTTTAATCCACTTTCCCCATTCTGTTTTCTTCATAGCACTTACTGCTACCTGAAACTACGTTTGCTTAATTTTATTTGTTTCTTTATTTTCCATCTCCCCAATCGAACATAATAGAACATAATCTCCAGGAGAGCAGGGACTTTGTTTTGTTCACTGCTATATCCACAGCTTCAGCAACAGTAGCTGGCATATACAGTCAACTCTCCATATCCTTAGGTTCCACATCCATGGATTCAACCAATTGCAAACCAAAAATATTTGGGAAAAAATTGCATCTGTACTGAACATGTACTGACTTTTTTCATATCATTATTCCCTAAACAATACGGCATAACAACTATTTACATAGCATTTACATTGTATTAGTTATTATAAGTAATCTAGAGATGATTTAAAGTATATGGGAGGAAGCTTGTATGTTGTATGCAAATACTACATTATTTTATATTAGGGACTTGAGATCCATGGACTTTGGTATCTGTGGGTGGTCCCGGGATCAATCCTCCACAGATACCCAGGGATGACTGTAGTAGATGCCCAATAAATATATGTTGAAGGAAGAAATTTAGTGTCTCACCTGTCTTAGAAATGTGCCTGGCCCGTGGGAAAGGTTCAGGAGATATACGTTACATGGGTAATTGCCTGTGATCTAGTTATTTCCATAATTGTTTCTCTTTCACTCTAGATTACAAACTCTCTGAGGCCAGGTATCCCGTATTTATAACCCACATCACCTATGTATCCCAGAGCTTTATACATTATAGGCCATGCATTTATTGACGTCTTTGCCTCTAAAGTGGGTGGTAACTGCTGTGCACCTATGATGCACTCCATCGATATTTTTAAATTGCTACTGAACATTTCCACTTAAACGTTCCATTACTGGGTTCATTATGAAGAAAGAACACAGACATTAAACAAGCGAATGACCACATGGGGAAGATCTGACCCTCATTTTGATTCATTGGATGATTTTATGTCTACAGCGTTAGCAACCTGCTATTTAACTGTGCCACAATAATTTTGTTGAATACAGAATCGGATCCACTCATAATATGATTGGGTTTTTTTTAAAGTGCCACTTTTGCTGTTTTTAAAGGATGCATCTTTGAACTAGCATTTTCAGGACATCTTGTTTCAGAAAGTTGCGTCTTCAGTGAAATTCAATAGCCTTGATGAGAAGCACTTTTTGGAATAAACAAGTGAAAGAGAGAAGAGACTTTTCTGTTTGATCCAAAGGCCACAGGAGAATGAAATTGTCAAACACTTTTGCCCCCGTGAGAAAGCTAAAGAGCTGAGTTAAAGCTGCTTCATTATAGAGGGAAGTGAAGAGTGGAAAGGAGAGAAGGGAAAGAATGTTGGCGTTATTTAGTTAATTTCCTACGGAAAACTCCAAGCATGCGACACCCGTGTGCTTGCGCTGTGGCATCCATCCGGAGCTTGGCTTCTTCCAGTGGAATCAGGGGCTGTGCCCAGGCACTGAAGTGATGTGGGTTCTTATTTCATCCAGACATCCACTTGTTATACACAAAGCTTGGGAGGATTTGTATTCTCTCTGATTCTGGAGGAATCAAATTTAGAAACAGGACAGAAAGGGAATTTTCTAGAATCTAATGACTGCCATTATAAGCCAAAGGCACAATGTTAGCTCAGGGCGGCGTGATAATGAAGTTGGTCATTAGCAGTTAGGAAATATTATTTCTGCAAATCCTGCTCTGGCGAACTACGTGAAATTGGTTGGAAGATTACAGATTGCCAGTTTATCCTGCTCTCGGTGGCCTGGCACATAGTAAGAGCTGGGTGTCATCACGAGTTTTCCCATTTGTACGAAAACAATAGAAGCTGAATAAAACTGAAAAAAATCTGTAAAATATCTGGAAAGAATATAGACTGGTGAATATTTTTAAAAGTGATCAGATTCTAAGGAATGGAGCAGGATTTCTCAACCATAACACACATACACACCCATTTTAAAGGAAAAAAAATTCTCCTCCTCCCCAACCAAAGAATTTATTTGCCATAAGAAACAAAAGCCATTTTGCTAAATGGCTGTGAATGGCAAATAAGGATGCACAAAGAGAAGTTTTATCTTTCTCTTTATAACTGATGAAGTATTTTAAGATTACCATGAAAAATACATACTATATTTTAAAATTCTGGTAGAACATGCAGACTCTAGTTTAAGAAATACTGTGTTGAAGAAGATCTGGCTTCTGTCAACTTCAGCTTCTATCATATGGTCACTGGCTTACAACCGACATTTTTCACATAAACCTAAAAGTATGTTAACTATTAGTTAGAAGTAAAAGAGGAAAATGCATACAAAATTGATGCATTTCTTCTTCCTCTTCCTCCTCTTCTTCCTCCTCCTCCTCTTCCTCTTCCTCTTCCTCTTCCCCTTCCCCTTCCCCTCCTCTTCCTCTTCTTCTTTTTCTTCTTCTTCTTCTTCCTCTTCCTCTTCCTCTTCCTCTTCTTTTCTTTGGAGACAGAGTTTCACTGTTGTTGCCCAGGTGGGAGTGCAATGGCCCAATCTTGCTTGGCTCATCACAACCTCCACCTCCTGGGTTCAAGTGATTCTCCTGCCTCAACCTCCGGAGTAGCTGGAATTACAGGCATGCGCCACCACACCCAGCTAATTTGTACTTTTAGTAGAGATGGGGTTTCTCCGTGTTGGTCAGGCTGGTCTCAAACTCCAGACCTCAGGTGATCCACCCGCCTCTGCCTCCCAAAGTGATGGGATTACAGGCGTGAGCCACTGCACCCAGCCTGGTGCATTTCTTTAATATGACTTTGCTTCTATTTTTGTAAGTCATGAAACATCAGGTTTTATAGGCGTGTCTTCCCCCTAGAAATGGTTGAGTTAGTGTTACAGGTTAAAATCCTCAATTAGCCAGAATATTCAAGGATGCACATGATCCTAACTAGAACATTGGTGGTTGGAAGCCAAAGACCAAGAGCAAAGGTCCGTACAACTCAAACGCATCAAAGCAATGATGTACTGGAATTACTATTGCTGGCTAATGAGAGCTGATTGTTAAATAATCAGGAATTTTGTAAGGTACCTGATAAAGTGATGGTAGCTTGAGATCTGCTGTAAGAATACTTACACCATGGAAATTGGCACACACTACATAGTTTGGGTTTTTGTTTTGTTTTGTTTCGTTTGAAGAGACAGAGCCTCACTCTGATCCCCATGGTGGAGTGCAGTGGTGCAATCATAGCTCACTACAGGCTCCAACTCCTAGGCTCAAATGATCCTCCTGCCTCAGCCTTCCAAGTAGCTAGGACTATAGGTGTGTAACACCACCTCCTGGCTAATTTTTAAACTTTTTGTAGAGACAAGGTCTCACTATGTCTCCCAGGCTGGTCCCGGCCTCAAGCAATCTTCCCACCTTGGCCTCCCCAAATGCTGAGAGATTACAGGTGTGAACCACTGTATCCAGCCTTTTTTTTTTTTTTTTTTTTTTTGAGAGTAATTTACCCAGCAAACCCCTCTACATAGAAGGGTTTTTGGAGACATGCAAAACTGGTCTTTCAGGAGCTGCCAGGGTAAGCTCAGGAGTACAGGCTAACTGGGAGTCATGAAATAGTCAAGAACATTGGCCTTGAAGTTAGGCAGACAAGGTTTCTAATCCCAGATTGCCTCTTATAGTTGTATGACCCTGGTCCAGTCAGTTACCTGAGCTTTCTCATTTATAAAATGGAATAATGGCTGGGTGCAGTGACTCATGCCTATAATCCCAGCACTTTGGGAGGCTGAGGCGGGCAGATCACTTGAGGTCAGGAGATCAACACCAGCCTGGCCAATATGGTGAAACCCTGTATCTACTAAAAATGCAAAAAACTAGCCAGGCATGGTGGCGCACACCTATAGTCCCAGCTACTTGGGAGGCTGAGGCACAAGAATCGCTCGAACCCAGGAGGCAGAGGTTGCAGTGAGCTGAGATCGTGCCACTACATTCCAGCCTGGGCAACAGAGTGAGACTCCATCTCAGAAAAAAGAAAAATAGGAATGATACCAGCCACTTCATGTGTTTGTGATGATTAGGTAAAACAATGTGTATATAATCATGACCTACCTAAATATAGTCCTTGGCACACAGTAGCCACATGGTGGGCATCTATGTGTTGAATGCCAAATGAGCCCATTCCAAGCACACACTGTTGGCTTAATTGCCTCACAGACCTCTGAGTCTAAACCACTTCTTATCCAATTTTGATCACTAAATATTTATTTATTTATTTATTTATTTATTTGAGACAGAATCTCACTCTGTCACCCAGGCTGGAGTGCAGTGGCATGATCACGGCTTGCTGCATCCTCAGCCTCCCCAAGGTCAGGTGATCCTCCCACCTCAACCTCCCAAGTAGCTGGTACTACAAGCATGTGCCACCATGCCTGATTGCCTGACAGTTTTGTTTTGTTTTGTTTTGTTTTGTTTTTTTGTAGAGACAAGGTTTCACCATGTTGCCCATGGCTGGTCTTGAACTCCTGGGCTCAAGTGATCCACCCACCTCTGCCTCCCAAAGGGCTAGGATTATAGACGTGAGCCACCATGCCTGGCCAGGTCATCTTTGATGACTGCCCTTGTCTTTGAGCTCCTGTTCATGCTCTTACTCAAGCTTGGGTGCGCTCTCTCTCGCTCTCTCTCTCTCTCTCTCCCCCCTCCCCCCCACTTTCTATTTCTCTCTCTCTCTCCTATCTCTCCTCAAGTCCTCTGGTCCTGAACTCTAAGGTTACAGAAGGAGTGGATGGGGGATGGAAGCTGGGTTCATCTATAATCAATATGTTGAACAAGTACAACTTGTGACATAAAACACAATTTTATATTTATCTCCCACTATCTCTTTAAAAGTAATTCAGTGAACAGTCTGGCAGTTCCTCAAAAGGTTAAACATGGCAGTTTTTCAAAGGTTATCATGTGACCCAGCAATTCTACTCCTAGGTATACATCAAAGAGAAATGAAAATACATGTCCAAACAAAAACTTTTGTACCAATGTTCAGAGCAGCATTATTCATAACAGCCAAAAAGTAGAAGCAGCCTAAATATCCATTAACTGATGAATGGATTTTTAAAAATGTGGATATCTAAACATGGGTCTCCAGCATCCATCTCATAAATGCTGGAATATTATTTGGCTGGCAAAAGGAATGAAGTACTGATTCATGATATGACATGGGTGAACCTTGAAAACATTATGCTAAGTGGAAAATCCAGTCACAAAATACTGCATAGTACACAATTCCATTTATATGAAATGCCCAGAATAAGCAAATCTATAGAGATAGAAAGTAGATTAGTGGTTCCCTAGCACTGGTGAGTTTGGAGAGAAATAAGGAGTGATTTCTAATGGGCACAGGACTACTTTTGGGATGATGAAAATGTAAAATTGATTGTGGCAATGATTGCAGCAGACTTGGAGTAAAGGAAGTAGAACCATTTTTCTCTGCCCTCCTGGGAAGATAGAAATAAATTGCACAGGACCTCCCCAAAGAACTCTTTCCACAAATCTTCTCCCACCCTAACCCTTTGTTAGAGCTTTGATCTGGTTGAGGGATCCAAGGGTCACAGAATTGTTCTTGGAGATTTGCTTTGTAAATTCTGAAATTGTAATGTGACCCCTTAATTTGAAGCCCTTTAATGTCTGAGCATGGGAAATACAAATACTATACTTGCTTGTCACCTGATCAGGTTCCTGGACCATCCCTGCTCTCAAGGAATAGCTCTACTGAGCAATTCCTCTTTAGACCATAGTGAGGTCCAGGAGACTCTGCTACCTTCTTGAAAAGTTAGCCACAGAGGTACCAGGGCTGGCCTGAGCTTTCTACTTGGAGCGGTGGTGGGGATGTGAGCAAGGAGTAAAGAAAACTTACTTCTTTATTCAGTGGTTGACAGTTAAGAATAGAAGTAAAGTGCACAAAGAATTTAGTCCTCAAATCTAGGGTGCGAGACATGTCACAACACTTCATTTCTTGAAATCAAATGTAATCTGCTCCAACACACCGCCCACCACATTCCCACTGGTGGGGAATATTGTGGGGATTCAGTAATTGCAAGGTGGAAAAAAGGACTCTCTCCCCACTTCCACTGGGTAATTCAAGAATTCTGGGCTGGGCGTGGTGGCTCACACCTGTAATCCCAGCACTTTGGGAGGCTCAGGTGGGAGGATCGCTTGAGTCCAGGAGTTCAAGACCAGCCTGGACAACACAGGGAGACCTCATCTGTACAAAAATTTAAAAATTAGTTGGGCATGGTGGCACACACCTGTGGTCCCAGTTACTTGGGGAACTAAGGCGAGATTGCTAGGGCCCAGGAAGTTGAGGCTGCAGTAAGGTGTGATTGTGCTACTGCATTCCAGACTGGGTGACAGAGTGAGATCCTGTCTCAAAAAACAAGAATTCTGAAATTACAGACAAGTCCCTTCAGCAGACACAGCATGAAAGGACAGTGGTAAAGCTAGTGCCCACTGTGATGCAATGAGTTGCCTCCTACCCCCAGGTTTCTAGTCTCAGAATGGGTCTTCTCAATGGGTCTTTAGAAATCTAGTGTTGGCCTTGTCACCTGGTGGGAGGTGGAAGGAAGCAGATCCCAACTTAGCTAGTCTTTCCTGTGTGTGAGTGTATGTGTGAGTGTGTGTGTGTTCCCTTAAAAATTTACCCTGCTACAGAATCTCAGCAAACCATAAGTCTCAGCACACATATTCATGACCTGTTCAACAGAATAACTCTGGACGTGTGGACTCCTGAGTGGCCGCCATAGTAGATCCCAACCACAGATAACAAGGGCAAACTGGTACAGGAGACAGCAGGGAGAACTCAACTTCCAGCACTCTCCAGCCAAATTCCCTGTGTGCCTGGAGGGCCTGCACAGCTGGAAAGCTGGAGTTGGCTCTTGTGAACACCTTCACTGTCCCCTGCCCCCAGCTGGTCCAGGGCACGTCCACAAGTTACACACATGCTTCAGGAAAATGCAGATATCTTGGTGCTCAAGCCACACCAACACAGTCCTCAGTACCTAACTAGCCCTTGACTGAAGTCAATTTCAGATTTAGAATTTTGAGTAGAAAGAACACAATGATTATGGATCTGTACTCCCTGAGAAAGCAGACAAGCGTTTGCTCCACTTATATTTTATTAAAAGCACTCTGCTCCATGAAAGCAGCCTGTATACTGACCTCTGAAAGCCCATCTCGTTCTCTCCTGGAAATCGCCTCCTCTTCCTTCCTGCCCCCCAGATCTGTTAAGGACCAGCTCCTCTCCCATCACCTCTGGGAAGTCTCTGACCATGTCAGTCTGAGGAGCACTTGCTCCCCTCTGAATCCTGATACTGTCACTCTCTGCCTATCCCTGCAGCTTAGTTCAGGTTGTCCTTTTAGGTTTTAATGTTTTATAAGTTTTACCTCTTTGAGGCCAGGGACTGTGTCCTCTGTCTTAGCTCGATTCCAAGCGGGCCTTTTTGTTTTAATGTTTTATATGTTTTACCTCCTTGAGGTCAGGTTCTGTGTCCTCTGCTTTAAGTCTCCCATCTCTTCCCTGACCCCATATCCTAGCATGTTGTTTTGGTCATTATCATTATTGCAACTATTTTTACTGTAACCACTTATCAATGGCAGGCCATGTGTCAAATAGCAAACTGTTTACATGTATCCCTTCACCAATCCCCACAGCAACGCTGTAATGTGGGGACAATTATTACCTCCATTTCACAGAGGGGGAAACAGGGACTTCCAGAGCCCGAGTCTCTCTCCAGCCAGATGTAACAAAACTAAGTCTTCACTTGGGTCCATTTCACTCCCACACCTGCACCTTTAGTTTCCAAAATTACTCTAGGTCAGATTACAGAGCAGAAAATGGAAGACAGGGGTTACTTCTTAAATATGTATTTTATAGATGAGCAATAATTCCAGGAAAGACTCTGAAATTCAGAAAAGGACCTACCCCAATCTGACAATTTGTCCATGATAGAGAGGGGTGTAAACACAGAATTCTTGATCCCCCAAGCCAGCACTCTTCCTTCTGCACCCTGGTGCTCTGCTATAGGACAAAAATACTTATTTTGGAAACTTAGTCTTTTTGTACTTCTCTACTGTAGAACAAACCACCCTTTAGCAAAAACCAAAATAGTAATTTTCTGTGGAGTGGATAATCATTCACTCCAGTAAACTAAAACAACATACTGTAGTTAGAGCAGGAGAAGTGTGAAAAATCTTATGCTCTGTTTCTCTCTGTAAATATAGACATGTATGTCTGTGTGTACACGCAATGTATACATATTTTCCAGTTCATCTCCCTTGTGAATAAGAGCTGCTCCTACTCTGGCCACTCACCCACTACTGCTCTGAACTCTTCAGAGACTAGAGCAGAGCCAAATAGAATCTGTTTCTGTAACCATTATTTGTAATATTTAGTTTAAAAAGTTCACATCCTGAAAAACTTTTAACAGCGTGGCATTGAAAAGGCGTGAGGGAGGGTGACTGAGAGAAAGGGGAGGGGGAGAAATGGCTGAGGCTGCACTTTGCCTAGAATACCGCTCCCAGCACCAAACCCGTTTTAATAGAGGTCAGTTCAACAGACTTTTACTGACTGTAATACCTGCCAGAGTCTCTGCTAGTTGGTGAAGATGCAAAAATGAGTAAGATGATCTCCAGCTTCAAAGGCTCACAGTGATGGGGTAAATGGACATGTCAGAATGAACACCCTTAGGGAAGATTAAAAGAACATAAAACAGCCTCCAAGTACCAAAGGAATCATCTTCAGGAAGAGCTTTCTATGGGCGGGATAGCATGCAGTCAGACCATCACGTCCCAGCTCCATTACCAACCTGACCTCTCCGTGCCTTTGTTTCTGCATCTGAAAAAATAGAAATAACATCCATATTTATATCCCGGAGTTGTCAGGATTACAGAAGACAACGCACGTCAGAGACTGACTGCAGTACTTACTGCAGCGCTTGACTGGTAGAAAGTGCTCACTTAAACTGTAGTGAAATAAAGGAGGACAGGGTCTAAAGAGAGATGGGATGGACAGCTTACTCTGAGAAGGGTAGCTGGAAAGATGTCTCTGAAGAGCTAAAACTCAAATGAGGTGATGGAGAGAAATAGGAGGAAAGTGTACCCCAGGCAGAGGGACAGGAAGTATAAAGGCATGTTTAAGGAAGGACAGACAGACAAATGTGGCTTCAGTGGAGAGAAGAAGGGGGTGAGTGTTAGGAAGACACTGAAGAGGTAGCAAAGGGATAGATCATATACGAAAAGGCTTTGGTTTTTGTTTCAAATGTGATGGGAAGCCATCTGTGGGTTTTAAGTAAGGGAGTGCTATGATGTAATATCCACATATGTTGCTGGGTGCAGAATAGACATGAGGGTACCAGGAGTGGACACAGGGCAACCAATTAGGAGGCTGCTTCAGTAACCAAGGCCAGAAATGATGGTGATTTGTATGATGGTAGCAGGAAAGGCAGTGGTCATGGTCAGATCTGAGCCGTATTTTGAAGATATAGCTCACAGGACTTGTTGGGGTCATGGTATTCGTTTCTTCATTTGTTTATTGTCCATTACTGACAGTACAAAATGATCACCAAGAGGAAAGAGACTTTGAATTTTTGTTTTCTCAGTTTCTAAAAGATGGCCTGATGTATATCTGGCACTTACATTTGTTATGTATTTGTTTAATGAATAATACATTGAATGTGGGTATGAGGGAGAGTGTCAAAATAACTCCGACACAGAAGTGACTTTGCCAACATGCCCATAGTTTGATTGATAATCAGGGGTCTGTTTTACTCCTGTGCTCTGTGTTCAAGACAAATGGAGAGAGAGGGAGAGAGAGAGAATGAGAGAGAGAGAAAGAGATATGGGTATATGGAGATATAGGTATAGCTATATAGACAGATAGCTATAGATATAATTTTTTTCACTCAAGAATCATGGGACATGACCTTAGGAGATCATCTATCCCCATGCCCTCAAATGAGTACAAATAGTCATGCTCATTTTGTCTTATGAGGCAAACTAAGGACCAGAGAGCTGAAGTGACTTACCTAATATAATTGAACATAATGATGATAATAGATACATTTATTTTGCATTTACTATGTGTCAGGTCTATTGCAAAGTGCTTTATAATTCTCACAATTAGTCACAGAAGTGGAGACTGTTATTACCCCATTTTACAAATGAAGAAAATGTGATGTCACAAGGCCACATAACCGGGAAATAATGGAGCCAGGACTCAAATCCAACTTCTGTTTAATGTTAAAGGCACAACCCTATATGGTCTCCAAGAGTTACATAACATATTGTGTTATAACAGCCAATCCTCTCATCCTCCTGGGTTAGGTAGGGAAGAGCAATACAAGGGTTTATGAATGATTAGCTTCTCTGGGTTGCCCCACCGACTCAGTTGTCCTTGTGACCTTTTGGACTTAGAGCCTATTAAACTGAGGAGGTGAGGTGAGTCAATCTATTATTTTTCTCTGTTCTCAGTCTTTATCTTTCCCACAAATAGATCACCTTTAATGAAATATGTAGCAGGTTAACTTGAACATGTGATGTTGTGTGTTGTTACAACAAATTGCAAAGCCCATGGAACTGATTTCTTATTGCCTATGCAAAAGATTCAAAAGGTATTATAGTTTATCTTCCTTTTATGTCCAAATCAGTTATCAAAGCCCTAGAAGTTAGATAATCTTTGCACATACTATCTAGGTCACTGGTTATCTTTGGTACCTTTTCAATGTTTCCATGCATTTTAATGAGATATTCATTGAGACTGTTATTCAATTTCCACTACTTACTTAAGAAATGTTTTATATGTAGCCAAATAAAACTGAGCCACTAACTCAGAAAAGGTATAGCATCTGTTGATGAGAAGTAAAACTTTGAAGCACCTCATGGTATGCTAAATTTTCAAAGGTTAACAGTTTGTTTTTCCTCTTTTGTATGAAAGTGGCTTTTATTTAAATAAGTATATGACTTTTAGGCCAGGTGCAGTGGCTCACGTCTATAATCCAGCCTTGGGAAACATAGCAAGACCTCATCTCTACAAAAAGAAAAATTAAAAACTAGCCAGATGTGGCGACATATGCCTATAGTCCCAGCTACTTGGAAGGCTGAGGCAGGAGGATCATTTGGTCCCTGGGGGTTGAGGCTGCAGTAAACTATGATCGTGCCACTGCACTCTATCCTGGGCAACAGAGTGAGACCCTGTCTGAAAAATAAATAAATGTTATGAGGCTTTTAGAAATGACTTAACACTTGAATACTGAAATGGGAAATGGTCACAAAACCAAACATTTCATATGAAATATGCAATATATAGTATAAAATCAGAAAGGGCAAGCATAGAATTTTAATACACAATTGATTAGGGACTTACTGTTTATACTAAGCACTAGACAGAGAGAAGATATGGCAAGAATAAATTGCATGTAGGAAACCAAGACAATTTTCCGTTTTCTAACATAGAAAGCTCAAAAGGTCCCATATCACTTGGCCTATATTAAGTCATGAGGTTGATTTAATGCCATGCTGTTTCATTTGAAAAAAAAAAAAAAAAAAGATGTAATAAGGCAAGAGAAGCAAAACTACTACTTGAACCACTAACAGTCTTAAGTGTTTAACTGTGCCAGGTACCATTCTAAGCATTTTAAATGAATTAACTCAATTCTCATAACAACTTTGTGAGGCAAATAGTATTATTATTGTCATTTGGCAGATGGAAACAATATGTAATAGGAGATTGAGTGACTTATACAAATAATGTGACAAGTACATGGCTGCACAGGGACTTGAATACAGGCATGCTGAGGTTCTCAGTCCAGGTTCTTAACTACCATATTCTGGCATCCCTCAACAATAACAATATAATAATTTAAATAACATCATTTTTAAGTTCTAGTATGTGCTAGACCTTACTGTTGAAACATCATATCTCTTATCTCATTGAATCCTTCCAACAACCCAATGAAGTAGAATTTTATATCCCAGTTTTACATGTGAGGGACTTAGAACTTTCAAAGGCTTAGATTTATCTTGTTTTCACTTTCCTCTCCCCATTAGGTTGTTGGTATTAGGAGGCAGAAATAGAGCAAATGCTTGAGAACACGGACTCCTCACGACTAGAAGGGAATTAAAGGCAACTAAGCCCAACCCTGAGATGAGACTTAACCCCCTTCTCCACCATCTCTGACTGGGCTTGAACTTTCACTAATGAGGTTGTTATTTCTAGACCTTCCCCTCCAGATGGAAAAATAGACTTCTGCTTCAGATTTAAAAAGGAAAACATTTCCTCTTTTCAAAGAAGCTGAAATAAAACAAGATGAAGCCATTTATTAAAAGGAACCCATGGGAAAGAGTTAAAAAGCTATGAGAGTCCAAGACTATCCTCAAAGCTATTAATTCACTAAACTGTATGAAGCTTAAGGGGAAAAAAAGGTGGAGATACTGTTTGACAATCCAAACTACAGGAAAAATGACTAGTAGAGATGACCCTGCTCCTTGTCCAGAGCATAAAGAGTTTTAGAGCTAGACCTGGAAATGACATACATTACCTCTGCCCATATCCAGTCCAACTTGCAAAGGAGGCTGGGAAATGTAGTCTTCCTATGTGATTAGGAAGAGGAAAATAAAATAAGCTTTGAGGAATATTTTATCTCCACAATTACAATGATTTCTACAGTTCTACCCCTAGATGTCGATTTAATATTTGAAGGTACAATTATGAAAATGAACCAAATGAACTGTATCCCTAGTATGTAATACTGTTCTTAACATATTGTAGGAGAGCAGTAAGTATTTGTTGGATGAATGTATGAGCTAACTTCACAAATTTGGACAAGCCTGGGACATGGAAACAGGAAAAGAAATACCCCTTGACCTGGCTCTCTACTGACTTCCATTTCTTCCCCAGAACCTTTTTTTTTTTTTTTTTTTTTTGAGACGGAGTCTCGCTCTGTCGCCCAGGCTGGAGTGCAGTGGCCGGATCTCAGCTCACTGCAAGCTACGCCTCCCGGGTTTACGCCATTCTCCTGCCTCAGCCTCCCGAGTAGCTGGGACTACAGGCGCCCGCCACCTCGCACAGCTAGTTTTTTTTTTTGTACTATTTAGTAGAGACGGGGTGTCACCGTGTTCGCCAGGATGGTCTCGATCTCCTGACCTCGTGATCCGCCCGTCTCGGCCTCCCAAAGTGCTGGGATTACAGGCTTGAGCCACCGCGCCCGGCCCCCCAGAACTTTTATGGTTAAAGGTTATTTTAAAAACTATCGAGTGGAGGAATTAATTCTAGGACATAAGACGAAGGACTCAGTCTTGGCTTTGACACGTTCTACGTATGTGTTCCTTAGGGAGCCTTTAACCTCAGTGGACCTCAGATTTCTCCCCTATAAATGGTGGTGGCAGTAGGTATGTGGAGACTAGCCAGGTGCGCTTGTCCAACAGTCCTTTCATCTTCTTTCTGGATAATAGAACACCAGTTGTTTGTATGTGGGAATTTGCCCACCCCCAGGGGCATTAATTATCATTGGTTTAAGCCAAGGATGGGGATTATTTTCTTTTTGACACTAATTGGTCTAAAGGTAGGCTTGTGATTAGGTTATGACCAATGAGATTAAAAGAAGGTCTGATGAAAACATTCAGGAAAAGTTTGTCCTCCCTGATAAAAGAGAAAGATTCATGAGAAGGACTTTTGACCCTATCTACTTCCCTCTTGGGATGCTGAAAATTGAGACTATAATACTTGGAGCTGCTACAGCTTGCCTAGACCTTGAGAGGAGACATTGCAAACACACTGAAGTTCCAGCATGGAAAAATGGGAAGAGCCGGGGTCCTCACTGACATTGTTGAGCCTTTGAAACAACCTGGGACAACCTATTTTCAGACTTAGCATTACATGAAAAATGTGTACTCCTATTGTTTAAACCACTTTATTTGCATATCCTGTTACTTGCAACCAAGAACATTCCAAACTAGTTATCTACAAAACAGACGACTTTTAGAGGTCTTTCTAACTCCAAAATTGTCAGAGTCTTCAGTGACATTTCAAAGACAAAAACAAAAGAGGCAAATGTCCTGGGATATATGAAGGGATGGGAAAAATTAAATGGAAGAAGAAACAATTGAAGGCAGCTAAACCTAGATATATCAACCAGGTGACAAGAATGGCATAAAGAACTTAAATGCAAATTGGAAAGCCCATTGAAACAGAAAATTGGGTCAGGTCCCTATGGAGGAGGGAAAAGAGCTGGTACAAGTGTGTAGGTACAGAATTAGAGGAAATATAAACTGAACAAATATGCAACTTTATCAAGAATAAATGACCATTAAAAAAGCCTTTTGAAATTATATTTATTAAAAGCAAATTCTGTCTTTGGATAAGCAAAAGAGTGCTAAAAACAGCTGACTTTAAAATAATCCCTTCCATCTAAATTTTATGTGTCTATGATTGCCTTTTTGAAACTTTCAAAAACCTGTTCCAGAAAATGCTGCCTATGGTCAGATGATTAGAACAAATTGGAAGTCAAATTAGAGTAGGGAATAAAAAAGTTGACGATTGTCTTATATAAAACAAAGTTGTCCACTGCCTGTGTTTGAGCCTATAATTAGCATTAACCTTTCTTGTAGAAAATCTATTGAGCATTGTCGACACAATATCTGGTATGTATAAGGAACTCCATAAACATTGGTTGAGTTTGATTTTTTATGCATATTTTAAGTGACTCTGCTCTATTTAGAGCAATAACCAGAACAAATGGAAGGTCATCAGTCAGCAATGAACAAGTAAGAACACTTCTGGGGTCCTCCAGAAGGGACATAACGACCTCAGGTTCCACTTTGAACAATAGATCAAATCTAGAACCCTGGCATTTAGGTCACATACAGTGGGTTATAATAAAATGATCAGTACTTATTGAGTCCTCTCTATTTGCCATACATGGCACTTTCATTTTCCCATGTAACACTCATAGTAGTCCTTTGAGCTAGGAACCTTTCTTATCTCCATTTTAGAAATGAAGAAACTGAGATTAGGTTCAGAAATCTCACCAAGGTCACTCAGTCTAGAAAGTGGCAGAAGTCAAGCCCAATTCTATCAACTTAAAAATTCCATTGTTTACCACTATACTACAGTGCCTCTCAGGAAAACAAAAAGAAGAAGATGAAAAGGAAGAGCAGGTTCTGTACCAGCTGAGGCTAGAAGAAAGTTGTTTCTCAGAGAAGCAGGATCAAAAAAGTGTAGGCTAGGAGGAGAAACTGGAAATCGAACAAAATCTTCCTTGGAGAGTTGAGAGAATTAGAGAGGGAGATGACTCAGCATAGAGCTGGAATAAAACCAGGTAAAACTTTAAAAAAAAATACAGACTTCAAAAATAATCAGGGAAGAAAATGAATTGGACAAATAACAGTTGAGTTTAGATATCCAGCATATCTGGATTTCTCTAGTAACATAGGAAATCTCAAAACAAGCTTTTACCTCCTCTACTGGATTCTTCCTAATTCAGCTTTTTTGATATCTGATGGAACTCTCATTCTGCAAAAAGCAAAACATTTGATGAATCCTCCACTTGCCTTGTTAGCAATTTCTTCTTTTAGAAGATCCAGGGAGCAATGATGAAGGACATGTGACTGGGTGGGGACTGTGCTGATGAGCTCAAATTTTCAAAGGGCATGTACAGGAAGAGGGAATGAGAGACACATAATCAAGACTGAATGCATAAAATCTAGCAAAGCCCTGTAAGAATAAAGTCCAGAGGGTAAAGCCCCGAATCTCTGAGGCTGATTTAAAAAATGGTAAGAACAACAAAAAAAAGGATTCTTCTAGTTTATACAGAGAAAGGACCTCCTGCTTGGGGCTGAGGGTGTAATGTTGACAGATTTTTAAAAATAAAAAGCCAAAAATGGAAACAAATGGCAAAATCAAATTTTTTTTTTTTTGCAAAGAAACTAAGAACAAAAGTGTGAATGAAATCTAGGGGACTGCTGGAGATGGCACAGAAACCCTGGGCTGTGAATAGCAGAACTGTTATCACCCCTATGCTTGAAGGGATCCCGGGACAGAGAAGTTACCACAACCTGGAAGAAAAGAGGGTCTTGCAAAGCACAGAAGCTTGAAGGAGCAGTGACCATCTATAGAAGGACACGGCAAACCTCAGGCTACCTTATAGGAATGAAGCCAAAGTCACAGACACCTGACCTCCTCTCCTCGCTTTCTGTAGTCTTCTACCAGGGCTTCTCATGGGTTCCCCAATTGGGATATAGAGGGCTGGGCAGCCCTTCAATGTAGAACAGACAGGGAAGGCTCCTAGGGCAGAGGGCAGAGTAGAAAAGGGTAAAGTGAATCTAGGGGATCCACAGAAGATAGCTGACACACTGCCTCAACTACTTTGTGCTTCTAAACCTGCCACATAAAGTAGGCACTAAATACCAACCAGAACACATCTTTAAAACACAGAATCTTCCCAGTAACATTTCCCTGGCTTTAACTACTTCTGTTTCCCTTAGCTATTACTTATACTTGAGCCAGTGCTGATGGTGCAACTCTCCTCCAATCTGCAAACATTCCTGGTACAAAATGCCTTCTTTCTAGATTGCTGCAATGGAACACATTTTGTAGACCTCTCTAGGTTTCAGTGGGGTGAGAACCAATGATCCAATAACTTTGATGTCTACAGCAGAGACAGCTGATGCCAGAGATTAATGTTTCCCTTCTATCATGTGTCTTGGATACTGGGAAGCAGCTGCCCATTCAGTGACTATATTTCCCAGCCTAACTTTCTTCTACATGGCAGTCAGGCAACTATTTCTAGCCAACGGAATGAGAGCAAAAGTGATGTGTGTGTCTCTATAGAGCTAAGGCAGTTGGTTACGTATGTGGTGTGCTCTCATGCTTGCTCACTCTTCCACAGAGAGCCATGTGTGAAGACGGTGGTGTTGTGAGGTGGAAAGACTGTAATCCCTAAATTATCCCTTACATGAAAGCCAGCCTGACAAGAAATATCCACATTTTGAAAGTGAGAAATAAGCTTTTATTGTGTTAAGAGTGGCTGGTTCTTTGTTATAGCAGTTAGCCTATCTCGACTAATGTAAAGCCCTCTACTCTGTAGTTACTTCCTGTGATCCCACTTTCAAATTCTCCACCCTTGGCTTCAAATTATAATAACTGGAATAAAAGACTGGTGTAGAAAATTGCCTACTAGCTGACTCATCAAGATTTTGCTGTTTAACTATATTGTGTAGGAAACATTTGCGCCAATGTTCTTGTTGTTAAAAGATGTGCAAACCATTTTCTTTTTATTAAATTGCAGTTTGAGACAGTTCTGCAATCATGAAAAGAATATAGTATTTGGAGTATTTGAGTCCAAGTTCTACCACTTACTTATGCTGCCTGACCTTGAAGAGATCCTATCAGCTTTCCTCTCTGTCAAAGAAGGATATTAATAATGCTTCCCTGTCAGGTTGTTGTGAAGATCAAATAAGATAAGGGATATGAAAACATTTTGTTCACTAGAAAGCTTTAGACAAAATTAGTTTTCATCTCCACTAAGAGGGAGTCAAGTTGCATTTGCCTTTTGAGATCATTCTCTTGGGTCGTGGTGTTGTCAAATTAATTCCCCCCTCCTTTTCTCTCCCATGGTCAGGTTCAGTTCCTTCCACTCTCTCTCACCTCTATTAACAGGCAAGCAGTTCTCTTTCTTTTTTGGAATTTTTGCAATTTGAGTTTTGCCCAAGGAAGAATGATTTTTAAAAAACTGGGTCCAAAAACAAATTAATAAAAATATCTTCTGAACATTTTAGGGCCATGGTTTACAGGAAAGCTCACTCTTTGCCCTGGGCTGTAGTTTCCACGTTGAAGTTGTTGAATTTCTCATATGCACACACAAAAACCTGTATCCAATGCCCTGTTTATTATTCCAAATAGAATACAGCTTTTTGCTCCTTTAACTTTCTCTATATTTATAAGTAAAATATTTTTTCATCAGTGGCTTTTTTAATTTTAACTCAAGATATAAACAGTGAATCTAGTTCAATCCTCTTGTTTTATAAATGAGGGACCAGAAGCCCAGAGATATTTCATGACCCACTTTAAAAATCACCTATTCCAATAAGCTTTCTCAGCTTCGTTACTCCCTCACAGATTAAACCGGGTATCCATCCTTTATCACAGAACTTGTTGGCGATAGACAGAACCAGATTCTGAACTCTCTGTAGGAAAAAAACAAGTCTTCTCTGCATTCCAGGGACCTCTGACCTCCATGTAAATCCCCAGCTATCTTCTGCTTCCGTCTCATGGGTCAAAACTGTGTCACGTGGCTACCTCTAGCTACAAGGGAGACTGGGAAAGGAAGTAGTTAGCTGAGCAAATTGCCTCCCCAAACAAAATCAGGGTTCTATGAGCAAAGAAGTGGATATGGATATTGAGTTGGCTACTCTCAGTGTCTGTTGCAGCCTGTGACATAGTAGGAGCTCAATAAGTATTTGCAGACTGAATGTCAGTGTAAGGCTTTCAAGGTTGAATAAGTAAACTGTCTAAGTTTGCTATAGTGGTACAACAGTGGCTAGGATTTATGTATGCTGAGTTCCAGCCTGTATTAGTCCATATTCACACTGCTATAAAGAACTTCCCTGAGACCGGGTAATTTATAAAGGAAAGAGTTTTAATTGGCTCACAGTTCCGCGTGGCTGGAGAGGCCTCAGGAAACTTATAACCATGGTGGAAGGGGAAGCAAGTACCTTCTTTACAAGGCAGCAGGAGAGAGAAGAGAAAGTATTGGGGGAAGAGACTCTTATAAAACCATCAGATCTTGTGAGAACTCCCTCACTATCATGAGAACAGCACAGGGGAAACTGCCCCCATGATCCAATCTCCTTCCCTCAACACGTGGGGATTACAATTCAAGATGAGATTTTGGTGGGGACACAGAGACAAACCATATTACAGCCTGAAGCTCTTTCTACTACCTAGTACTACCTCAGTATCATAAATTCAGTAATATGAGTATCTGGTTCTACATTCTTTCCAAGAATCACTCTTCTCTCTCTGCAGTATCTTAATTCCTCTAAAAGACATGTAACCAATCCTATTGGAGGTTTTCTCTCCAATTCTTCTGTAGTGTTTATCTAGATACCTTAGTAATAGGAATGTGACATTGATGGGAATCTAATAAATGTTAAGATCTTGGGGGTTTTCCCAGTTTTTTACTTTACTTACTTCCAGACTCAAATTTATTATGGCAGGTAACTTTATCTCACCCAGCATTACAGTTATTAATAACTTATCCTGCAGAATAAATCAGAGACCCGGAAAAATGTGGAGTAAGCATTTGTTATGCACATATGGGATTTACCAAGTTTCTGCATTTGAAGGTCTAATATTAGGATTCACATGTTGTGCAAGGCTTTGCAGAGGAAAAGACATTTTGCTTCTTCTCGACTTTGAAAATAGGGTATACTTTGCATGCAAACAAGTCTAGGTGAGTAGAGTGATTTTGAATAAATCACCAAGAAACAAGATTTCAGTAAACTGTAAGAAATACATTTCCAGGATAATTTCAAAAGGAGAAAATAAAATTAGGTGCAAGGATTTACCAGGAATAGTGGATCAAGTGTTAGTAGGCTGCACGTTAGGTCGAGCTCTGCTCATAATTAGCAGTGTGACCTTATGGAACACCATTAACATTTGCAGCCTTTGGTTCCATCACCTGTAAGAGAAGAGGGTTGTACCAGGTGATCTCCAAACGCCCGCACCCCCCACCATCCATGTCTAGATTCTGTCATTCTATTTCTTATGCACTGAGACCAAGAGAGTTAATTTGTGGAATTACGTGACGGTCAAATCCTGAAAAGGGCACACTAACCTTTTACCAGTGTTACCCTTGGGTTTAAGGCTGATAATTTCTAAACATTACCATAAAATTATTATTATTTTGGCATATTGCTAGTTGTTTACAATTAACAGACTTGTAATCATTGGAAACATACTGTTTTGAGTTCCATTCTTTTCACTTAATAGTTCACTATAAATATTTGCCCATATTTCCACAGTCTTCATAATTTTGGTTTGATGATGTCATATTATTATTCCATTTGATTGACATGCCACAAACTTGGAGTCATTGTTCCCTTCCTTTCATACTCTGCATCCAATACCTTGGAAAATTCTGTCAGCTCTACCAACAGGTTATATGCAGAATCTAACATCTTACCCTCTCCATCACAACCCTTCTTGTCCAAACCACCATTATCTGTTGCCTAGATTATTTTCATGGTCTTCCAGTGGCACCTGTACCTCTGTACTTCCCCACTGCAGAGTGTATTTCACATACTTCATTGGGAGAGATCCTCTCAAAACATGATCATATCTTGTTCCACTTCTCAAAACTTTCCAATAATTTTTCATCTTAGAGCACTTTAAGTCCTTCCTATGGCCTTAAGAGTCGACATGATCTGGTTTCCCTTCTACTTCTTTGATCTCATGTTCAATCACTGTTCCCCTGGCTCACTCTACCCCAGCCATATGGGCCCCCCTGTTGCTCTTGCCAGGGTCACTCCTGTCACAGAACTTTGCAATCACTGCAAACTCTAAGAATGCCATCTCCCCACATATCCTCATGGCTCCCCCTCTTACTACCTTTGGGTCTCTTTTCAAAAGTCACCTCATTAGAGAGGTCTTCCCTGACCACCTTAGCTAAGATAGCAGCCCCCCGCCCCCAGCACTGTCTATGCCTCTTTATATTTGTTTATGGCACTTATCACCACCTGATATATTATTTATTTGTTTATAGCCTTCTACCAGCCCTGCCAAGACCCACCAAAATGGAAAATCCATGAAGGCAGGAACTTTGTTTTCTTCACTGCTGTAGAACCTATGCCCAGAACAGTAAGTGCTCAGTAAACACTTGTTTAATATATTGATTAAACTATTGATAATTGTACAATATAAGGTTATAAGTTTTGTGGTAGAACATTCAGGAGATAGTGTTGGGACATGAGACAAGACAAGCAAAGGGATCATCTCATGAAGATCCTTGTGTGCTGCACTAAAGCTTTGAATTGCACTATTGCCTAACATGGAGCCATAGAAAGGCTTTAATCAGGGAAATGACAAAAGCACGTTTGCCTTTAAAAAAATAAACTCTACCTAGAATGGGAGAATGCATTTGACATGAAGGAGATAGAAGACAGTGAGGGGACAATTGCAAAGGTCCACGAGAGGTAAATAATTAAAAACAGAATTACCATGTGATCCAGCAATTCCACTGCTGAGTCGATAACCAAAAAAATTAGACACAGAGACACAAAGAGATATTTGTAAACCCATCTTCATAGCAGCAGCATTCACAATAGCTGAAATGTGGAGGTCACCCATTCAATCAATGGATGAACAGAGAAACAAAACTGGTATATATGTAAAATGGAATATTATTCAGTATTTAAAAGGAAGGAAATTCTGACACATGCTACAATGAGAATGAACCTTGAAAATACTGTGCCAAGTATTTCAGTCATTCTCATAACTATATGCTAAGGATGCCAAGTCTGTATTTCCAGCTCAAATGAAATAAGCCAGCCACAAAAATACAAATTGTGTATAATCTCACTCATGTAAGGTATCTAGAGTAGTAAAATTTATAGAGACAGTGAGTAGAATGGTGGTTACCAAGGTCTAGAGGGTGGAGGGAAGGAGGATTATCAATTAATGGGTACAGAGTTTCAGCTTTTCAAGATCAAAAAGGTTCTGTGAATAGATGACGGCGATGGTTGCACAACAATGGAACTCTACCTAATGTCATTGTACCAAACGCTTAAAAATGGTCAAAATGGTAAATTTTATGTATATATATTTTACCATACTTTTTAAAGTCTATTAGAAAGCCAGTGCAAGCCAGAGCCTGTGTAATGCAAGGGAAAATAGTCAGGAGGGGACATATTCAGGAGATACAAAGGGAATTTGAAGCAGCAGGATTCTGAGATCCATTGGTTGTGGAGAATGAAGGTGGTTTCCAAGTTTCTAGCTGGGTATCTGGAGGAGACAGTGGGGACTAAACAGAAAAAAGAGGAAGAGGAATGAATCTGGGGAGAAGGATAGTGAGCTAACTTTTGAACTTAAGTTAGAGTTATCTGTGGTTCTTCCAAATGAAGATACCCAGGAAGCTTTTAAACGTATAATGCAGAATCTCAAGAGAGACATTTGAGCTGCAAATACAGACTTGGCATCCTTAGCATCCAGTCATTGAAATGGCTGACATCTCTCAGGAAGAATGTTGGAGAAAGAAGAGATGAGGGTTTGGGGGTAGAACCCTGGGGTCAGAAAAGGAAGACATGTCTACACAGAGAGACAATGAAGAAAGAATTGAAAGAGAGCTAGGACCTACAGGGAGTGGATGGTTTTGGAATCCGTGGAGTGGTCACTGGCATCAACAGCCATGGTGTGTTTAAGAAAGATAAGTACTGAAGTGGGTTTCTTGAATCTAGCCATCAGGAAGGTCATTGAAGACATTCATAGGAGCAACTTGAGAAGAATGGTAGGTTTAAAATCCAAATGCAGTGAAACTACCAAGAAGGAAGTACCAGTTAAAGGCATGGAAAGAAATTTGAGGAGAAAATTACAATGTCTTTTTAAAAAAATAATCTCCTGTAGTTCAGACCTTTAATCTGGCTGGAAAAAAGACTAATCAGCTGGGAGGGACACCATTTATTTTTTGGTGATGACTTAAGTCGGTCAAGTGAGTTGGCATATGTCCACCTACTCAGCCCCAAAAAAACAAAGCAAAACAGAGAACATAACTGGTTTAAAAGAAATAGTATCTATGGTAGAGACAGCAGTTTTTCCACCCATTATCGTTTTTCACCTTCTGTATTAGCACAACAGAATTCTGATTTATTTCAGGGCAGCAATGTGTTCAGCTAAAAGTCTACCTTCCCAGCCTCCCTTGCAGCTAGGGAGATGTAAATAGAAATCTTTGGATAGGGCTTTCAGGAGAGCTCCATAAAGAAAACTAACTCAGGCCAGGTGCAGTTGCTCACACATGTAATCCTAGCACTTTGGGAGGCCAAAGTGGGCAGATCATTTGAGCCCAGGAGTTCAAGACCAGTCTGGGCAACATGGCGAAACCCTATCTCTATAAAAAAATACAAAAATTAACCATTTGTGGTGGCACATGCCTGTAGTCCCAACTACTCAGGAGGCCAAGGTGAGAGGATTGTCTGAGCCCAGGGAGGCTGAAGCTGCAGTGAGACGTTATCATGCCAGTGTACTCCAGCCTGGGCCACAGAGTGAGACCCTGTCTAAAAAGCAAACAAAAAAAAGGACTAAGAAGACTAACTTAGCAAGATGGTGCCTCCCTGTTTCGGAAAGTCAGAGACCCCGAATGGAGGGGCCGGCTGGAGACGCAGCAGAGGAACATAAATTGTGAAGATTTCATGGACATTAATCAGTTCCCAAATAATACTTTTATAATTTCTTACACCTGTCTTTACTTTAATCTCTTAATCCTGTTACCTTTGTAAACTGAGGATGTACATCATCTCAGGACCACTGTGATAATTGTGTTAACTGTACAAATTGATTGTAAAACATGTGTGTTTGAACAATATGAAATCAGTGCACCTTGAAAAAGAATGGAATAACAGTGAATTTTAGGGAACAAGGGAAGACAACCATAGGGTCTGACTGCCTGCGGGGTCAGGCAAAAAGAGCCATATTTTTCTTCTTGCAGAGAGCCTATAAACAGACATGCAAGTAGGAGAGATATCACTAAATTCTTTTCCTAGCAAAGAATATTAATATTAATACCCTGGGAAAGGAATTCATTCCTGGGGGGGAGGTCTATAAATGGCCGCTCTGGGAATGTCTGTCTTATACGGTTGAGATAAGGACTGAGGTACACGCTAGTCTCCTGCAGTATCCTCAGGCTTACTAGGGTGGGGAAAAACTCGGCCCTGATAAATTTGAGGTCAGACCAGTTCTCTGCTCTTGAACCCTGTTTTCTGTTGTTTAAGATGTTTATCAAGACAATACATGCATTGCTGAACATAGACCCTTGTCAGTAGTTCTGCTTTTGCCCTTTGCCTTGTGATCTTTGTTGGACCCTTAGCAGTAGTTCTGCTTTTGCCCTTTGTCCTGTTCCCTCAGAAGCATGTGACCTCTGTTAGACCCTTATTAGTAGCTCTGCTTTTTGCCCTTTGAAGCATGTGATCTTTGTACCTACTCCCCGTTCTTACACCCCCTCCCATTGTGAAACTCTTGATAAAAACTTGCTGGGTTTGAGGCTCAGGCAGGTATCACAGTCCTACCGATAAGTGATGTCGCCCTGGGTGGCCCAGCTGTAAAATTCCTCTCTTTATACTGTCTCTCTTGATTTCTCAGCCGGCCAACACTTGTGGAAAATAGAAGTAACCTATGTTGAAATATTGGGGACAGGTTCCCCCGATACCTCTCTTTTGTTTCATGCTCTTTTCTTTCTTCCTTTCTGAAGAGAGGATGTTATGGCTGGACCTCCGGGAACCGTATTTGGTCCATGTGGCTACTTCAAAGATGGAAGTTATATGCTGAGGATGGCAGAGCAGAAAATACACCTAGGCGCCTAATACTATCACAGATACCATACCCTCTCTGAAGTGTTTACCTGCAGGCTTCTTCTATGTGAGAGAATAAACTCCTACTTGGTTTTAGTTGGGCCTTTGCCACTAGCAGCTGAACAGAATTCCTAACTGATATGTCATCTTATACATCCGACTTTGAATTACTATTCCGTTCAGGTCCAGCCTTCTCAAAGAGCTGCCGCTAAAATACTGCAATATTAAGGGCACTGATAATGCTAGCTGCTTGAGAAAAAGACTTTCCTGGTTGCTGATGCCTAAAATTCCTGGGAGAGTGGCCAGAGCTTTGTTTTACCACTCAAGATAAGGTTTAAGTTGCAAATATCCTTCAGAGAGATGTCTCATGGACTAAAATTAATTTGCAGAGTCTACCCTGGGTTTTGATCAGGGGTGGGGAAGGAACATGATATGGATAAACACCTGGGGAAGAGGGGTTATTAAAGGAGCTCATGACAGAGCCAGGCAGTCAGGCACTGGGGCCCAGATGATATATTTACCAGCTTTGAGATGGAGCAGGGACCTGTAGGCCCCCAAGCAAGGAAATAAAGGAAAATCTCAAATTCCTTCAAGGGAAATTCCAGGCACCTAGCTAGTCTTGAAAAGTAAATGAGCAGCTTGATAAGAAAGAAGGTAATAGTAACTTAATACCCAGGGAAGTTAGAGTCACAATATTGTTTGGTTCCCTACAGAAACTAAAGATATTAGGCCTGCTATGATGGCTCACACCTGTACCTGGCAAATTGGGAAGCCAAGACAGGAGGATCCCTTGAGGCCAGGATTTCAAGACCAGCCTGGGCAACACAACAAGACCTTGTCACTACAAAAAATTTAAAAATTAGCGTGCCATGGCGGTATGCACTTGTAGTCCTAGCTGAGGTCGGAGGATCACTTGAACCCAGGAGTTCGAGGCTGTATTGAGCTATGATCCCACCACTGTACTCCAGCCTGGGTGACAAAACAAGAACCTATTTATTAAAAATAAAGGTTAAAAAATATAAAGAAACCAAATATAGCAACTTAACCTATGTCCCTGGGTTGTTTTCCAGAAACCCAAACCCCCACCAAATGGATCCACTGGCATATAGGTTTCACATGAGGAGGAATTAAGGGCTGAACTCTGGCCACTGTTCTCTGTTCTTAATTTCTTCCTGAGGGGCCTGGAGGAGGTCACACCCACAAGCCAGAGCTAACATTCTTTTCTGCTGATCACAAATTTTTAAACAAAGCTTTGCATCTTTAACCCATTGCAAATCAGAAAGTCTTTGAATCCACCTATGACCTGTGGGCTCCCTGCTTCAAGATGTTCCGTCTTTTTAGGTCAAGCAAATGTATGACCTCCACGTATTGATTTGTGACTTCTTCTGTAACCTTCACCTCCCTGCCTTTACAAACCCTTACCCCATCTTAATTTAAAAATAAAAAATAAATTTTTTAAAAGACACAGTGAAGTACATCTTAGTTTTTCAATGCTCTGTTAGCTATTAGAAGCAAACACTGGATAAATCTACTCATAAGGGCATTCATGACACCCGAGAGATAGTGATACCCATTATTCTCCTCATTTTACGAATTTGGAAGCACAGAGGCCACATGACTTGCCCAAATAGAATAAAGGAATCAAGATCATGGCCCCAGAAAAAAAGCAGACCCAATTGCTTTGTTCTGGTGGGGTGTCATGGTGAGATCAAGGATGGAGCTCTTCCACATAATTTAAACAGAAGCTTTTTTTTTATACTTTAAGTTCTAGGGTACCTTGGCACAATGTGCAGATTTGCTACATATGTATACATGTGCCATATTGATGTGCTGCTGCACCCACCAGAAGTTTTAAAGATGAAACTCTCTCCTCCTCTTCTCCCCCTTTTGGAATACAGGGTCATTTTTCTCTCCTGAGGAATTCAATCGTCTCAGTGGATAGCCTGGGAACAATGTTCAGGTGCTAGGGACTCAGGAGCCGGTGCTAGAGGTGCCCGAACGGAAGGTGACACCACAGATCACACTGACACCTAAACCAGCATCTGGGAGGGAGGAGATGAGCTGAGCAGGGTTTCCACCATCAGCTGCTACTCTCTGGCCCCAGGCATGTTCTCTTGCAGCTGACAGTCAAGCCACTGAGGTGCATGGAGGACACAAAAGAAATCCAAAGCTGAGGCTGAAATTTTCTTTCCAGTGCACCAGGACAAGCTTCCCAAGAGTGTCCTTGGCATCTCCTTTTGGCTGAGACCCTGAGGCAAAGGAATTGAATCTTTCTTCTTCTGCTCTCCAACAATTCAAGCTGGAAGGTTCTAAGAAAAATTCTAGGCTCTGAGGCTGTGTTTTGAACCATCCCTTCCTGCTGTTATAAGGGAACATATCTGCCATCAGGCCTCTGGTGGCTTGAAGGCCAGCACCTTTTAGTTCCACCATGTTAAATACCCCAATGAGTGAACTATTAATGCATGTGTTGGTTACTGCCAATTTTTACCTGGATTCAGGCTTGCTGGTTTTTCTAAAAATAAAACAACAATGAGAAACCATTTTCCACTTTTCAAATACTTCCATTTTTTTTTTTAATAGTAGTAAATGCTGAGATGGGGAAGGGGCATGGAATGATTTTCTAATACTCAGAAGGTGAGAATAAAGATTGGCAAAAAGCTTGGTAAAAGTTGTTAAAATATTAATATTTTTTAACCCAGTGATTTCATGTGGGAGTTTATGCTAAGAAATAACTAGAAATGCAATGATCGATATACGAGAGTGTTGCAGTAAATGCTTTTTGAATTCTATCCAGAACAACTCCCATACACACCTTTGTAGAAACTCCCATCTTATCATGGTCCAAATGGTAACCTCTCACCCATCCCAGGTCCCCTGGCCACCACTGATATGAGGAAGCAGGCTGGACAACTGACCCAAACTGGACCCATGAGAGAGTTCCCACTTCCTTGATCAATCATCATTTATTGGTCCAGGAATGGCCAGTTATTTTTCAAGTTGGATTTGTCACTTGCATTTGAAATAGTGCAGATGTTTATCACAGCATTATTTATAATAGGAAAAGTGTGAGACATAAAATGTCTTCTGATGCAGGATTGGTTGAATAAACTATGGTATGCCTACAAATGGAATAGTGGTATGATTGTCATACCACATCAAACTTGCTGTTTAATATATTTGTTTGTTTGTTGGTTGGTTGGTTGGTTGGTTGGTTGGTTGGTTGGTTTGAGACAGAGTTTCACTCTTGTTGCCCAGGCTGGAGTATAATGGCGCGATCTCGGCTCACTGCAACCTCTGCCTCCCAGGTTTAAGCAGTTCTCCTGCCTCAGCCTCCCAAGTAGCTGGGATTACAGACACCAACCACCATGCCTGGCTAATTTCTGTATTTTTAGTAGAGACGGGGTTTCACCATGTTGGCCACGTTGGTCTCGAACTCCTGACCTCAGGTGATCCACCCGCCTCAGCCTCCTTAAGTGCTGGGATTACAGGCGTGAGCCACTGCACCAGGCCAATATCTTCCATTTTTAAAAATCCTCCCTCCACCCTCCTCCTCCATCCCACACTGCATGTCTCTCCTCCCTTTCTGCAAAACTCCTAGAAAGACTTATCTAGAATCAATGTCTCCACTGTGCCTCCTCCCATTCTTTCCTTTCTAATCAGTTTCCGTTCTACAAAATTGCTCTTGTCAAAGTCACCAACGACTTTCATGTTGCCAAGTCTATTGGCTAATTCTCAGTCCTCATCTTTCTAGACCTTATCAGCAGCATTTGACATAATTGATGGCTTCCATCTTCTTGAATTTCTTCCTTCACTTGGCTTCTGAAACTCGACTCTTTCCTGTTCTCCTACCTCCCTGTTCACTCTCTTAGTCTTTTCTTTTGCTGGTTCTTCCTCATCCTCCTCACTTCTAGACATTGTAGTGCCGCAGAACTCAGCCCTCAGGCTTCTACTCTTTTTATACTTCCTCTGTGACCTCATCCTGCCCATGAATTTAAATTCCATCTATATGCTAGTGACTTTCAAGTTCTATCTCTAACCTCAGTTTCTCCTCTGAATTCCAGACTCCTTGTTACTCTACTTTTGCATTTGGATGTCTAATAAATATTTCAAAACTGTCCAAAACTGGATTCTTAGTTTCCCCTACATCTTAATACCCATCCCTGAAACATGCTCTTCTCCCAATTTTCCAATGTCAGTAAATGACACTACCATTCACTTCATTGCCCAGGCCCATATACTAGTAGGGACTGTCCCTGGATAGTAGAATTATAGGTGATTTCTGTTTTTCTTTACACTATTGAATGAGCAACACTGATCAGAGAAAAAATTAATGATGTTACAGAAGGAAAAGGATTCAGGAATAAAGAATAGATACAGACTCTGTGAATTTAAGGCAATAAGTACAAGCCACAGAGATCTTGTGAATAAACAGGTAAAACAAGGAAGTGGAAACTGGAAACTGCATAATGTTTGCATCCTTGTGACCAAGAAGGTGAGGTAGCCAGGAGCAGCTAGAGTTTGACCAGATGGAAGAGCAGGTCTCTAAGTGAGAGTGACAATCACAGCACTTGGCATTCCTGCATGTGCTTAGCCAGACCATATAGCTTGATCTGGGCTCTAGGGTAGGTGAGAATGGCACCTGAGACTCAAAATGCCTTCTCTTTAGGAGAGTTCCCAAAGTAGACATGGGTACAGGAGGACAGACTTGGCTCTCCATCCCTCCCTTATCTCAGAGAGGTACACCTACATTTAGCTCACTCTAAATAAAATGTCTGCCAGGTCAGAGGAGTACATCATTGCAAGCTCAATGGCTTGGATAACCCCCCAGCCATGGCAGCAGCTAGAAACAAATAATATTACCATAGAAGGCAGTAATTCTGCTTCTTAGCCAGTCAGGTCATCTAAGCTTAAGGTCCCAGGTTCAACCCTTGAAATTCTGCACCAAGGTAATCTTCCATTATCAGCACCTGCACTTCAAGGCCAGAAATTTCCTGTTTCTGTCTTCCTAGGGGCTTTCTGTGGGCAAGACTAGCTGTGGAAATCTGTATTAGTCAGGGTTCTCCATAGGAAAAGAACCAACAGGATGTGTATATCTATATATATAGAAAAGCGAGATTTATTTTAAGGAACTGGCTCATGTGATTGTGGAGGCTTGGTGCGTCCAAAATCTGATAGGGCAGGCCGGCAGCTGGAGACTCAGGAAAGAGCTGCAGTTTAAGTGCAGTCTGAGGCACTCTGCTAGCAGAATTCCTTCTTGCTCGGGGAGGTCAGTCTTTGTTCTATGAAGGCCTTCAACTGATTGAATGGGTCCTATCCACATTGTGGAGGGCAATTTGCTTTACTCTAAATCCACCAATTTAAATGTCATCCAAAAAAGAACACCTTCACAGAAACATTCAGAATAATATTTGACTGAATATCTGGGCACTGCGGCTCAGCCAGTTTGATGCATAAAATGAACCCTCCCAACAACCTCACTTCAGTTATGGGACCTCTACTTCATAATGAGGAAACTCCATGCAAATGAAGTTCAAAAAGCCACGCATGGTCTAACTGGCTCCACGTGGAAGAAGGTCAGAGAAAGGCCTGGGAAGGCTGTGTGTCGTAGAGAGAACAAATGGGAGTTATGTATAACTGGCTTAAGTTGAGCCTGTGCACATCAAAAGTTCTGGGTTCCAAATGACTTTCCCATTTCCCCTACTGACTTCAGATAGAGTCCATGCAGATAATAAAGTATAAAGCAGCATATCTGTATTGTTCACCTGCTCTTCCCATTGGCATCACTTCCTAAAAGGAAACTTGGAGTAGAGAATGTCAGGAGCTTATTCATCTGTTGACATCTGGACATTAACCTGAGACCACAGCAACTGTAGCTACCTGCTGATTAGATTACTATAGCCCAGGAAGGCCAAACATACCAGAATATGTTCATGGGCAAAGAATAAGAAAACAACGCACACTTTGTTATTTTATAAATTTCCTATGAAAACGTATCTTTCTATAACAGATATAACAAAAAATCTTTTAAATAGCAAATATGAAAAAAATACCTGGAGAAGAGGTGGAGGGTGGAGGGGATCAGTAAACAAGAGAGTACAAACAGCAGAACTCATGTCAACCAAAATTAAGGCTCTGGAGGCAGAAATAATCTGATAAAGGTTTACAGTAAGCCAAATTTGAGGATCAACCCAGGAAGATACTCCAACACATTTGAGCAGGTTCTGAAGTCTGTTACAAGTTAAAATGCTTTTATAAGAAAGTTTAGAAGGGAAGGGGACTCCTCATATTGGAGTTGTCCTTTTTTGTTGGAGAGTACAATACAGATGTCACAATCATTGGCTACAGATGAGGGCATACAGGCTAAAATGTTTTACCTGCAAGACAAAAAATAAAACTTCATGATTTAGAAACAAATCAGCAAAACTTCATGATTCAGAAACAAAGCAGTGTCCTTTTCAGTGTCAGTAGGTTACGTATTAATCAGTACGACCACGGTTTGAGGAACTCAGGAGATTAGAGGGATTCATGGTAAGATTCTTTACTGAAGGACAGGATGTAAGCCATGAATCATGAGACCTTCCCCAGGCAGTTAATTTGGAAGCCCGTCAAATATGATCTGTGGGTTATCACTAGGAAAGACATAAAAACAAATTTCACCCCTAATTACCCTGGTTAGATCATTACACACTGTATGCATGTATTCAAACATCACATGTCCCATAAATATGTACAATTATCATATATCAATTTTTTAAAACATTTGGGAAAATTCACCAATTAAAAAGAATTTTTTTTCTAAGAAGCTGTTTCCCCGTGCCTCACCCAAGCCCACTGGTTGGGCTTGACCCCTTTGTTCTTGAATTCCTGCCATTAAGCTAATCTTGAGTCTGGTATTCCTGCTGTTCCCTGTTATTTGATCCTTCCCATCTATTTTTCTGAACTCGACCTATGAGACTGAAGTGACTAGTTTTATAATAAATGTTTGTAGGGAAGGTCTGAGACTTTTCCCCTGATAGATGAGTGAGGTTGCCTTTGTCATATTGATTTTTTTAAGTTATTTTGTCATTTCTTGCTTATAAAATCATAAATTACATGGCCAGATGATATCTTAGGGTACACTGAGTTCAACTCTCAACTAATTCTCTGGGGTTAGGAAACGGAGGTCCAAAGGGGGTCAAAGACTTCTCAAGACCACCGTCTTGCACAGAGATGAGTCTAGGCTCCAGCTCACCAATTTTTAAGTCTCTCTCCACTGCATCACAGGGAGAAAAAGCAAGCCACATCTAAGGAAAGAAACAGAACCCCTTCCTGCCGAGGAGGAGGCACGTGACTCCTTCCACATATTGCATGTTCGTTACTCTGGGAATTAATGGCTCAATTTGGTATTAAACAAAATGGGTCTCGTGGCTGATCTGGCCCAAGTGAAGGATCAGCAAAATGGAGACGTGAGCTTCCCTGGATGATAATTAGGAGTAGTCCCTGAATGGGTAAGACAAACACATTAAGCCTTTCCTGCAAAGCCAATTTTGGGCAATGGTCTGATTGCTGGATAAATCACACCAAGAAATTGAAATGAGTGGTGAGGATGGCACAAGCAGGGTACATTATAGGGTAGTGAACGGTTTTCTTTACCTTCGAGAAATCACTGTATCAGAAGTGGAGAGGAATTGTGCAGAATGTCCAGGGAAATAAGGAGAGACAAGGAAGAAGAAAAGAGCATATATGAAATACATAAATCAAAAGGATAAATCTATGTTAAATGTAGTATAGAATTAAAAGAAAGTAAGAAACTGATAGCTAAAGACAGGGCTGAAAGGGGAGAGAAGACTGCAAGGGAATCAAAATACCCAAAAATATACTTCCCTCTCAATGGTTCCTTGACTTGGTGATTTATTCATAGTGTATTTTTTATGCCAGGTTAGGCTGACATGGCCACAAAGCACAGTACTCCTGTTCTCTCCCTTTGCTAGCCTATACTCAGAGAATGCAAATTAGTGTAATGCTAAGTAAAGCATGGGCAGGAGACTAAATTTATTATAGTCTTAGCTATCAATCATTTATTGACTTACTCATGTACTCAAAACATATTTATTGAGCATCTAATATGTACTAGGCACTGTGTTGAGATACAGTAATATACAAAGTTGTTGTAGACCCTGTCCTTGTTGAGCTAACACTCTAACAGGAGAAGAAAAATGATGTAGTACAAAGCCACATAAAAGTAATTTAAGATATTAGCTACTCTACAGCTTGAGTATCAGGGCTGTACTTGCAACATACAACAGAAAACCTAAATAATAGTGGCTTAAACCAATAGAGGTTTATTTTTCACTTTTAATAAGAAATACAAGCAAACAGAGATTGATTTTTCATACATAGAAATACAAATATAAACAGTCCAGAGAAGGTGCAACCCCTCAAAAATGATGCCAGGACCCAGATTGGGTGGCACAGTGGTTAAGTGCAGGGACAGTAGCACCAGGCTGCCTGGACTGCTGCTACTTAGTAGCTCTTATTGAATCTTATTCAACCTTGGCTGTGCTACTTATTAGCTGTGTGACACTGGGGAAGTTACTTAACTTCTCCCTAGTTCTCCAGTTTTCTTATCTGTAAAATGGAGATGAATATAATAGCCCTACCTCCTAGGTCTATTGAAAGGATTAATAGTTTGATACATGCAAACTACTGGCACAGTGCAGCAGGCAGTATGTAAGTGTTCCTGCAGATGCAGATATTAGATGTACATATTAGACTCTCAATAAATATGTTTTAAATAAATAAATAAGCCAATAAGTGCCCTGAGTTTACAAGTTGGATTTTGTTCTCATGTTTGGCTCCTCATAATCTGTTTCAAGAAGGCTGCTGCATCCTGAGGCATCACATAGTATTCTGGACACGAAAAAGGAAAATGAAATAAAAATGGCATGGCAGCTCAAACCAACCCTTTAAAAATCAGGAAAACAAAAGCTTATCTGAAAGTCCCCTGCAGCAGACTTTGCTTTCATCTCATCGGACAGAACTGTGTCACATGGCCACACCTGGCTGGAAGGCGAAGAACTCAGGTTGCAGAAGAGTTAAGGAGCCCATGGATGGGGGTTGGAACCGGGAATACGGGCATGGGATCAGTCACCGGTGTCTGCTGTGGCTTCCATTTAGAGACAGCCACTTGACGTATTTCCATTTTGATGTGCACTTTTCCCCTCAATTACATGAATCAAGCTGGGTGAAGTGAATAGTCCCAGCTTCCCATCCACCTGTTACCCACCTGGGTCCCATTTCCTCCACACAAGATAAGTCACCCCAAGTTATTCAATTCCAACCATTCCAGCCAATTCAACTACTTACTACATTCCCGGTATATACGCAAAACTATGCCATGTGCTGCAAGAGGACCTGGAAATTTAGAAATGATGCCTGGTCTCATAGATCATACAATCTCTTCTGGCAAGAGGTGGCCCAAATTAAGAAATGTATGAACATTATGGAAAGAAATCTGGCCTCAAGAATCGATAGCCTTTGAAAATGTTCATACCTTTGACCCAGCAATTTCATTCCAGGACAACTCTCAACACACAACTGGGAGGCCAGATAAAAATTATACGCACACATGCTGTTTTCAATAGCCAAAAAGGCCATATAACTGAACATTAAACAATCACAAAAATTATGCTTATAAGGAGCTTTCAATGTTATGGGAAACATTATGGAGAGTTTTTGTTAGGTTTTTACATTTATGTTTTTAATGTCATGAGACAAAATGTTATGAGAAAATGCTCATGATACGTTATTAAGTTGGGAGACAGTTTACAAATGTGCTTAACCTCTATGCAGTATAGTGGTTAAGCATATAAACTTTGGAGTTAGACAGGCTAATTCCAAATTTCTTCTCTGCAGCTCACCAGTTTATTTGGGTATCAGGACTGTACTTTGCAACATAGAGCAGAAAACTTAAATAATAGTGGCTTAAACAAATAGAGGTTTATTGCTCAACCATGGACCACCAAGTTACCACGTGACATGAGCTGGAAATTAGCTGACCCATAGAAGACCTAACATCTCTAAGTCTCTAAATCCAGCATGGAAAGATATAGCGGGGAAGGGAAAAATTGTAAGAGGAAAGAAATGCCTTAGCAAGACACCATAGTGGGAATGGGGTGGAGAGCATCAACAAGACCATCCCAGGTAGAACAGTTTTCACCCACTGTGATCTCCTCTTCCTTACATCAGAATTTCTGCTCAACCCATCTCAGGTTTGTATACCCACCCACCCCAGAACACAGATCAGAATATGCTTGTGTTAAGGTCACCAAGGACTTCCATGTTACTGAATCTAATGTTGCTCTCAACCTCTCTGAGGTGCCAGCGTTATCAGCACCTCTCATCACTTGAACCCTCTTCTTTCTTGTCTTTTCCTGACTCCCTCCTGAGTTTTCTCATTGGACTCATCACTCATTTCTTCCCCATTTCCACTCCCAGCTTCTACTCATCTGCTCCATCCCTAAACATTGGCGCATTCCAGATCCCAGCCCTGAGCCTTCCACTCCTATCTGAATGCTACTTTTTTTTTTCTTTTTTTTTTTTTTTTTTTTTTTTTTTTTTTTTTTTTTTTTGAGACAGAGTCTCACTCTGTCACCCAGGCTGGAGTGCAGTGGCGTGATCTCAGCTCACTGCAAGCTCCGCCTCCTGGGTTCATGTAATTCTTCTGCCTCAGCCTCCCGAGTAGCTGGGACTACAAGCACCCACCACCATGCCCAGCTAATTTTTTTGTATTTTTAGTAGAGATGGGGTTTCACCGTGTTAGCCAGGATGGCCTCGATCTCCTGACCTCGTGATCCACCCACCTCAGCTTCCCAAAGTGCTGGGATTACAGGCGTGAGCCACCACACCCGACCCTGAATGCTACCTTTTATGATGACTCCTCAACTTTCACCTCTAGCCCTGACATCTCCAATTAAACTCCAAAATCCTTACCCAACATCTCAGACATAGCAAGTCCAAAAGAGAACTCTTGATTTTCCTGCTGAAAAATCTGCTCCTTTCCCAATCTTGCCTGTTTTAGTAAACGATACGTTCACCCAACGAGGTACTCAAGCCCCAAACCTAGGATTCTTCTGTTCCTCAAACCACTTCCTGCCCTCACTACATTTAATGGACCAGCAATCCCTGCTAGCTACAACTGCAAAAGATATCACTTCTGACTCTCTGCATGGCTCCAGCCTGGTCTACACCATCATAGTCTCTTGCCTGGGTCAATTACTAAACTGTCTCATTAACCGTTTCCTGTTTCAATGCTTACCTCCTGGATTAGTTTCCTAGGGATGCTGTAATAAATGGTATTACAGCATCCCTAGAAAACTGGTGGTATTCTAAGCCACAAACTCGGTGGCTTAGGACAGTATAAATCCATTCTCTTACAGTTCTGGAGGCCAAGAACCCAAAATCAAGGTGTCAGCAGGACTGTACTCTTTCTGAAGGTGCTAGGGGAGAATTTGTGATGGTTAAGTTTATGTGTCAACTTGACTGGGCCACAGGATGCCAAAATATTTGGTCAAATATTATTCTGAGTGTTCTGTGGGGGTGTTTTTGGTTGAGTTTAGCATTTAAATCAATAGGCTGGATAAAGCTGATTGCCCTCGCTAATGTGTGTGGGCCGCATCAGACAACACATTCCTCATTTCAGTGTGTTACTCCTCCTACCCATTTACTGAGTGACCCAGAAAGCTGTGAGTTTTGAGTGGGGCCTAGAACAAGAGAAGGCTCTGCAACAGGTCCAGGCTGCTGTGCAAGCTGCTCTGCCACTGGGCAACATAATTAAGAAGATCCAATCATGCTTAAAGCATCAATGCTGATAGGGATACTGTTCGTAGCCTGTGGCAGGTCTCTATAAGGGAACTGCAATGTACATCCTTAGGATGTTGGAGCAAAGCTCTGCCATCCTCTGCAGGTAACTACAGCTGCTGTTTCTCCTTTTGAGAAAAAGCTCTTGGCCTGCTACTGGGCTTTAGTAGAGACTGAATGCTTAACGCTGGGCCACTAAGTTACCATGTAACCTGAGCTGCCCATCATGAACTGGGAATTATCTGACCCACCAAGCCATAAATTGGATGTGCACAGCAGCACTTCATCATCAAATGAAAGTGGTACATCCATAATCGGGCCCAACTAGGCCCTGGTGGCATAGGCAAGTTACATGAAGAATCAGCCCAGCCAGGTGTGGTGGCTCACACCTGCAATCCCAGCACTTTGGGAGGCCGAGGTGGGCAGATTGCTTGAGGTCAGGAGTTAGAGACCAGCCTAGGCAACATAGCAAAACCCCATCTCTACCAAAAATACAAAAATTAGCTGGGCATAGTGGCACGTGCCTGTAATCCCAGCTACTCAGGAGGCTGAGGCAAGAGAATCGCTTGAACCTGGCAGGCGGAGGTTGCGGTAAGCCAAGATCGCTCCATTGCACTCTAGCCTGAGTGACAGAGTGAAACTCCATCTCAAAAAAAAAAAAATCAGCCTAAATGTCCATGGTCCCCACTTCTGCTAGACTGCGTTCTCTCTCTCAGTTGCATCTACAGTGTTATGGGGAGTTTCCTACAATTAGTTGACAGAGGAAGAGAAAACTCAGGCCTGGCTTACAGATGGTTCTGCATGATATGCAGGCACCTCCGGAAAGGGGATGACAGCTGCAGCACTACAGCCCCTTTCTGGGATATCCCTGAAAGACAGTGGTGAAGGAAAATCCTCCCAGTGGGCAGAACTTTGAGCCATGAACCTGGTCATTCACTTTGCTTAGAAGGAGAAACGGCCAGACATGCAATTATATACCAGTTCATGGGCTGTGGCCAGTGGCATGGCTGAATGGTCAGGGACTTGAAAGTGAAACAATTGAGAAACTGGTGACCAGAAATTTGAAGAAAAGATATGTGTAGAACTCTTGGAATGGGCAAACATACGAAGATGGCTGGGAGCGGTGGCTCATGCCTATAATCCCACACTTTGGGAGGCCGAGGCAGGTGAATTGCCTGAGGTCAGGAGTTCAAGACCAGCCTGGCTAACATGGTGAAACCCCATTTCTACTAAAAATACAAAAAAAAAATTCGCTGGGTGTGGTGGCAGGCACCTGTAATCCCAGCTACTCAGGAGGCTGAGGCAGGAGAATCGTTTGAACCCTGGAGGCAGAGTTGCAGTGAGCCGAGATCATGCCACTGCACTCCAGCCTGGTGACAGTGCAAGACTCTGTCTCCGAAAAAAAAATAAAAAAAAAAAATAAAATAAAATATAAATAAAAATATTTGGGTCCTATGTGAATGCTCAGCAAAGAGTGATTTCAGCAGAAGAGGATTCTAATAATCAGGTGGATGGTATGATCTTTTCTATGGATACTAGTCAAGCCTCCTTCCCCAACCTCCACTGCCACTGCCCAGTGAGCTCGTGAACAAGGTAGCCATGGTGGCAGGGTTGGAGAATATGCATGGAATCAGCAACATGGACTTCCACCCACCAAGTCTTACCTGTCTACAACTGTTGCATGTTCAATCTGCCAGCAGCAGAGAACAACACTGAGCCTCCAATATGCCACCATTTCCTGGGGGTGATCAGCCAGCTACTTGGTGGCAGGTTGATTACATTAGATCACCTCTATCACAGAAGGGGCAGCATTTTGTTCTTACTGGAATAGAAACTTTATCTGGATGCAGATTTGACTTCCCTGCATGCAACGCTTCTGCCAAAACTACCATCTGTGGACTTTGAGAATGCCTTACCTTTCAGAATGCCTGTGTGATATTCCACACAGCATTGCTTCCCATCAAGGAACTCACTTCATGGCAAATGAAATACAGCAATAGGTCCAAGCTCATGGAATTCCATGGTCTTAATCTTACCATGTTTCCCAACATCCTGAAGCACCTGGCTTGATGGGTTGATGGAATGGCCTTTTGAAGACTCGGTTATAGCACCAGGCAGGTGACAATACTTTGAAGGACTGGAACAAGGTTCTCCAAAGGCTGTGGATGCTCTGAATCAGTGTCCAATATATGACACAGTTTCTCCCATATTCCATATTCAGAGTTCATGAGGCCAGAAGCCAACAGGTGAAAATGGGAGTGGCATCACTCACTATTACCCCCAGCGACCCACTAGCAAAATTTTTGCTTTCTGTTCCCACAACGTTATCCTCTTCTGGCCTAGACATCATAGTCCTCTTCTTCCTGAGACGGAAGAATGCTTCCACCAAAAGACACAAACATTATTTCACTTAACTGGAACTTAAGACTGCTGATTGGCTACTTTGAGCTCCTCATGACTCTAGTTGGGGTGATTGATCCTGACTACCAAGAGAAATTGAACTAGTACTTCATGGTGGAGGTAAGGAAGAAAATGGCTGGAATACAGGAGATCCCTTATGACATCTCTTAGTATTACCATGCCCTGTGATTAAGGCCAAAGGAAAACTACAACAACCTAATCCAGGCAGGACTACTAATGGCCCAGACTCTCCAGGAATGAAGTTTTGCCTTACCCCCCCAGGTAAAGAACCACAACCAGCTGAGGTACTTGCTGAAGGCAAAGGGAATACAGAATAAGTAGTGGAAGAAGGTAGTTATAAAGACCAGGTCTGACCACCTGACCAGTTACAGAAACAAAGACTATAATTGCCAAGAGTATTTTCTCCTTATTTTGTTATGAATATGTTTATGTGTATGGCAAATATCTTTATTTTCTTCCCTCTTTTATTCCCTTATCATTCAACATAGATGATAACTCTGATAACAACATAGATGATAACATAGTATTAACTTTGTGTCATAGTATTTAAGTATTTTAATTTTACATCATAGTATTTAAGTTATGGGATACCATGGAGAAGAGTAAATATCACGCAAGGACTTCTAGGGAAAGAGTGCCTTTTTGGCTGTATGAAGGTTAGTTGGCAGAATTGGCAAAATTATAACCTTGATATTGTCTTCATTTAGAGATTAAGTATGGTTTAAGAAGATGATGACAAGGGGTAGATGGTGATGGTTAATTTTCTATGTCAACTTGACTGTGCCATAGGGTGCCCAGATATTTAGTTGTATTAATCCATTTTCACACTGCTATAAATAACTACCTGAGACTGGGTAATTTATAAAGGAAAGAGTTTTAATTAACTCACAGTTCCACATGGCTGAGGAGGACTCTGGAACCTTTCAATCATGGTGGAAGGTGAAATGGAAGCAAGGCACGTCTTACGTGGCAGCAAGAGAGAGAATGAGGGGGGATGTGCCACATTTTTAAACCATCAGATCTCATAAGAACTCACTCATTATCACAAGAACAGCATGGGGAAAACCACCCCCATCATCTAGTCACCTCCCAGTAGGCCCCGCCCTTGACACATGGGGATTACAACTCAAGATGATATTTCGGAGGGGACACAGACCAAACCATAGCATTGGTCAAACATTATTCTGGGTGTTTCTGTAAGGGTCTTTTTGGATGAGTTTAACATTTCAGTCTATAGACTGAGTAGTGCCTTCCCTAATATGGGTGGGCCTCATCCAATCAGTTGAAGGTTCGAATGGAACAAAAAAGCTGGCCTTCCTGCAAGTAAGAGGGAACTACTGCCTCACTGTTTTGGAGCTGTGACCTCATGTGGTTTTTCTCTGCTTTCAGACTCCAAATGTAACATTGGCTCTTCCTGGGTCTCAAGCTTGCTAGCTTTTGAACTGAAATTACACCACTGGCTCTCCTGGTTCTCCAGTTTTAGAACTCACACTGAAACTACACCATCAGATCTCCTGGGTCTCCAGCTTGCTGATTGCAGATCTTGGGACTTGTCAGCCTCCATAATCATATGAGCCAATTCTTTATAATAAGTTAACAAACAAACATACATACACACACATTGGTTGGTTCTGTTTCTCTGCAGAACCCTGACTAATGCAGAAATCTCTTTTGCTTCTTTCAGCTCCTGGTGGCTTCAGGCATTCTTCAGCTTGTGGCTGCATTACTCTAATCTCTGTCTCCGTTTTGAAACACCTTCTCCTCCTCTGTGTGCCTTCTCCTCTCTGTCTTTTCATAAGGACACTTGTCATCGGATTTAGGGCCCACCTGAGTAATCCAGAATGATCTCATCTTGAGATCCTTAATTATACCTGCAAAGATCATTTTGCCAAATAAGGTCACATTCATAGATTCTAGGGTTTAGGACACGGGCATAACTTTTTTGGACCACCATTCAAACCGCTACATCTCCCTACAATACATTCTCCCTACTTAGGGAGAGTGACCTTGTATAACATGAATCAATCAATGTCACTCCTCTGCTTCTTAAAATTGTTCTAATGGCCTTCCTTTGTACTTGGAAAAAAATCCAATTGCTAACTATAACCTACAAGGCCTTACACACTTTGGTCCCTTCATATCCCCCTGACCTTACCTTCTGTCTCCCTGCACTCCAGCCACACCAACCTTCGGTCAGTTACTAGAACCCACTACATTTGTTTCCACCTTAGAAATTTTGCACTTGCTATGCACCCTGCTGGGAGGCTGCATTCCATATTATCATACTCTTAGCTCCATCTTGTCCTTTAAGTCACAGCTCAAACATCACCTCCTGAGTAAAGCCTTCCCTGAACACTCAGCCTAAATTAATGCCCTCTGTCTAGCCTCCCTACCTTGGCACCTTACTCTAGTTCCTTCATATTATTCAGAAAAAAAGGGGTCAGGCACAGTGGCTCACACCTGTAATCCCAGTACTTTGGGAGGCCAAGGTGGGCGTATCACTTGAGCTCAGGAGTTCAAGACCAGCCTGGGCAACATGGCAAAACCCAGTCTCTACAAATAATACAAAAATTAGCCAGGGGTGGTGGCATGTGCCCATAGTTCTAGCTACTTGGGAGGCTGAGGTGGGAGGATCGCTTGAGCCCATCAGGCAGATGACAAGGGGTAGATTGTGATGGTTAATTTTCCATGTCAACTAGACTGTGCCATGGGGTACCCAGATATTAGATATTTGGTTGTATTAATTCATTTTCACACTACTATAAAGAACTACCTGAGACTGGGTAACTTATAAAGGAAGCAGTGAGTGGAGATCCAGCTGGGGTGACAGAGAGAGACACTGTCTCAGAAAAAGAAAAAAAAAATGGAATCACTTGGTTTCCATAGTTTACATAGTTGCTTACTTGTTTATAGTCCATATTTCAGGACTGCAGAGACTTGATCTCTCTTGTTCACTACTGTATTTCCCAGTGTCTAAAACAGTGTCTGGCCATAGCAGGAACTTGAAAAAGATGTATGAAATAAATAAAACAGCATACTACTACTAGTAATAATAAAACAAGTAATACTAAGACTAATGCCTTTCTTTGTATAATGTTGTGTTGTTTCAAAGCACTTTCAAATATGGAGCTCTATATTGAGTAGGATTTTTTGGGCCATTCTATAGGCTGAGGTTCAAAGCGGAAGACAAATGTTGCTAGATATCCCCATATTCCAAGCTCAAGGAGCTTTCTAGAAGTCATTAGCCATTGAAATCACCTGCCTTCCTGCAGAGTTTGCTGAAAAGGCCCCAGAACTGGTACAAATGCTTCCATCTACTACCAGTCACCCCTCACATAGGACTCAATGACCAAAAGAGTCCATTGACTCTTAGGAAACTGAGGCAATCCTCCCACTTCAGCCTCCCAGGTAGCTGGAGCTATAGGTCTGTGCCACTGTGACTGACTAATTTTTGTATTTTTTATAGAGACAGAGTTTTGGCATGTTTCCCAGACTGGTCTCTAACTCCTGAGCTCAAGCGATCTGCCCGCCTTGGCCTCCCAAAGTGCTGAGATTACTGCATGAGCCACCATGCCTGGCCCCAGCATTTTTTCTAAATAATATGAAGGAACTAGAGCAAAGTGCCAAGGCAGGGAGAGGCAGGAGAGAAAAACTTTGGCCTTAAAGAAAGTGCAGTGTTTGTGGAGAGAGAACATTCTTTCCTCTAAGCCAGGAAAACCTCCTGTGATGTTAGGTGTTATTGACTGAATTATGTTCTCCCAAAATTCACATGTTGAAGCCCTAATCCCAACACACTGTATTTGGAGACAGACCCTGTGGGAGATAACTCGGTTCAGATGAGGTCATGAGGGTGGTGCCCTCATAATGGCATTAGTGCCCTTATAAAAAGAGGAAAAGTCACCAGAGAGCTTGCTCTTTGCCATGTAAGGACACAGTAAGAATGCAATCATCTGCAGGCCAGAATGAGGCCCTCACTAGAACTTGACCATGCTGGCACCCTGATCTCAGACAGGCAGCCCCTAAAACTGTGAGAAGTAAATTTCTGTGTTTCAGCCACCCTATCTATGCTACTTTTTGTTATGGCAGCCTGAGCAGATTAAGACATTAGGGAAGCTTGCAAGAAAAAGAGCTTCCCATTTCCTGGTGGGTTGTTTGCTGATCTCTGGTACCTGCTGGGCCAGTTATCAGGCTGTCCCCAAGCATTCTCTGGTGAGAGAGAGCTCTTGGAGAATGTTCTAGAAGCCCAGGAATAGCCCATAAACCTTCTCATTTCTCTCCTCAGTATAGGAAAAAAAGTAGGTGCCTGAAATGTGCAGTCTTGGATTTGGGGGACTTTGGAAACAGACTGGTTCTTACTTAACTTCTTACTGAAGTTGGATGTCTTGGTGGAATAACCCATACCCACAGGGCAGGAAATATCCATGGTGCAGTGTGGTGTGGCTGGGAAGAAGACAGTGAAGGCCCACTCCATACCTGTTCTTTGTGGCCTTTAGAGGGTGCAGAAGAGGAATTTGGAAATTTTTGTGCCTCCGCTGGGTAAAGCAATACCTAGGCAAGAAGAGTAGGAGTCTTTGAGCAGCCCTGATGACCACTGGACCAAATGATGGGATGTCAACCAGGAAAAGTGGTCCCCAGTGGCAGAGGAGACCCAATACCACTCCAAAGAAGAGTGGTATTGGAGAGGAGACCAATACCACTGTGAGGAGACCACCGCTCCAACAGAGGGTGCTAGCATCAGATAAACCCAAATAGAACTGGAGGGAAACCGGAGACACAACGTTTCCCTACCCCTTGTGGCCTTGTGGGCAATCACAGAAGAATACCTCTGCTTCCTGTAACCTTCCTCCCTGCCCTCAATTACACAAGAGCTGGGGCCGGGTGGGGCGGGCCCGCGGGGGGCAGAATCGGGGCAGGGCAATGACCTCAGAGCCATCTCTGGTCTTTGGTCTTCCACTCCAGGCTCCCAGGGCCACAAAAGAGAATGATCTGCCTGGGGCCAGGAACAGAACTTTTAATCAAGCTTGATATTGGGGTCATGAAAATAAACTGCATTGTGTCTTAAACTCTGAAACAAGATTGCCCACATCACAAGGTGACTAGGAAGTTATTAAATCTGTCCAAGATATCACCAAGGGAGCACTATCCCCAGGAAAAAAGCAATACAACATAGCACAGTTGGAAGCAATGATTGGGGAAAATAAAACTACTTCACAGCATTATACCCAAAGGGATTGAGACCCTTCAGAGAATTGATTGCATACACAGTTAGAAATTTGAGCCTCAAAATTGTTCTTTGAAGTTATTATTATCCCATTTTACAGATGAGAAAAGAGAGACCCAAGAATCCTGTTAGATTACTTGTCCAAGGTCACAAAGCTAATAAGTAGCAGAACCAACAGCTTAGCTACAAGTCCAATGGTCTTTTCAGTGACAACCAAGTCACCATTACCTTTTGTTAAGTGGTTACAATGCAAGCCAACACTGAACTAAGGACTTTCATTCCAGCGTCTCATGTAATCCTGACAAATCTCCAGAGGCAGATTTTCCTACTTTCATTTTGCAAAGGAGGAAGCTGCCTCTCTCACTGTCGGTGCCCAGCACAGTAAGTAATCTGCAAAGCACTATCTGCGTAGGTGGGTGAGACACTGCTCCAGCTTTCTGTGACTCACAACAGTGTTGTGTCAACACACAGTTGAGTCAAAGATAAGTAACCAATAGAAGTAGAGGATTATTAAATAGCAAATGAAAGACATAATCTATAACATTGTAGGACTCAAAGTAGGGAATGAGCATGTGGAGATGGGCTTCTTGCCCACACCTAAGAAAAATGGCATTTTTACTGGGTCTTTTTAAAAGACTGTCCAGGTTTGGAAAGCTAAACCTGAAAATAGTGACATGGGACCCCAAGATGCAGAGTGGGGAAGTAATCACCAAGGCCACAAATGTGGATTCCAAGGACAGTAAGTCCTCTAGTGTGGCATAAGATGACTCTTCAGGAACAGTAGGCCTTTACCACATACTAGAACTTTCTCCTTATCCCTCTTCTCTTCACCCTCCCAACTCCCTGCACCCGGCTTAGTCCTCCTCCTCCGTTCAGTTTCGGCGTAGACCTTACCTAAAGAGATCACAACAGGGACAAATAGAGGATCAGGAGGACACATTGAGAAAGAAAAAACAAATCTGCACTTGGTAAGAATTTAGAAATAGTCTATTGGTCTCCTTGCTGTTCCTAAGATTCAAAGCCTGCTCCTGACTCAGGGACTTTCTCAGTAAGGCCTTCTCTGACCCAATTTCTATTCCATCCCTAACACTTTACATCCCTCTTTCTACTCTGGATTTTCCCCCCTCCTTAGCACTCATCACTAATGTACTAGTTAATTTACTTACTTATTCTATTTATTTTCTGTTTTCTTTATAAGAGCAAGGATTTTATCTATTTTGTTCACTTCTATACCCTGCAGCTAAGAACGTTTCCAAGCACACACGGAATCCATACTAAAGGGACTAGACAACAGGGACTCTAAGTTCTAAATCTGAGTGTTGGGGAAAATGGTGGTTTGGTTGGCAGAAATAAGAGAAAGTTAGCTTGAACACTGTATTAATCCATTTTCACGCTGCTGATAAAGACATACCCGAGCCTGAGTAATTTATAAAGAAAAAGAGATTTAATGGATTCACAGTTCCACGGGGCTAGGGAGGCCTCACAATTATGGCAGAAGGCAAAAGGCGTGGTCTTACATGACGGCAGGCAAGACAGAATGAGAGCCAAGCAAAAGGCAAAACCCCGTATAAAACCATCAGATCTCACGGGACTCATTCACTACCAGGAGAACAGTATGGGAGAAACCGCCCCATGATTCAAGTACCTTTCACCGGTTCCCTCCCACAACACGTGGGAATTATGGGAGCTACAATTCAGGATGAGATTTGGGTAGGGTCACAGCCAAATCATATCAAAGAGAAAGACTCAGCACCTGACATTGTCATAAGTCCTGCAAGGGCGGCAATCGTGAGTATAGGGAATAGAGGGAGAAAATCCTTGATGTTTACTGTTGTCCACCCACAGTCAGTGAGCTCTGCCTGAACCCAGGCCAGGCGGGGCCATTGTCTCCCCCCACAAACCATTTATCATTTCCATCTCACACTGCCCTGCAATGTTCCCCAATAACTGGGAAGCACTCGATGTCAAGCAAGCCCGCTAAGGCTCTTGTCCTGCCTGAGCTATGAACTACCTAGACGGTTTTGAGTCCTTCATTTCAGTCTCAACTTCCTCTTCGAAAACATGAGTGTTGGAGATGATTTCTAAGGTTCCTCTAACCTTTACAGATCCTGTGATTCCAGGATGAAAAGACTGCAAGGTAAGCCATTACATAAGAGGTCCTTCCTAGCCTTCACATTCTGGGATTCTGAGAAGGATACAATGTGGGCATCCCTCTGCTCAAACAGCAATTCAGAGCGGGACAGCTCGGGGTGAGCAAAGAGGAACGCGATGAAGGTGCAGAGCCAAGCTGTTTCCTTCAGGAAGATGACCAAGAAAGGGCGGAATTTTGCTTTCTGTCCTAAATGTGTCAGCCCCTGGGTATGGTAATCTCATTCTTACAGCGCCACCTACTGATAAAGAGCTTTTCAGCAGCAGATAAAATGTGCCTGCAAAGGGGTTTGGTATCTCTACCTAATCTTGACCTTTAAATAAGCGTGTTTCAGGAAAGTATGTCAAGTGAAATTTAAAAACGAAACCTCTCCCATAGAGGGGCTTCTCTAACAGCTTTCACATTTAGAAAGAAAAAGGAAATAGAGCTTTGCAGACCTTATTCCGTATTTGTAAAAAAGAACCAAACCTTTCATTTGTTTTTCTCCTTCACAAGGAATGGATTCCTTGCTCAATAAAGCAAGCATTTTTCTAAAGGTCACAAGTGTTAACCAAATTTGAATCGAGAGATTTACATTTTAATGGCAGTAAGGGAGATCACTGCTCTGAAGAGTCCCAAGGGTAATCCTTTTCTAAGGCAAAATAATCACTCCATAATATTTGCTTTGGTAAGTTCAGCCTCTCATTTATTTTGCTTTAAATCTGGGCCCACCTGTTCTTGTGACATGGGTTCTGGGCAATTTTAAATGACAGCCTTTAGCTCACACCCTCTTTAAAAACAAGCAAATGTACTCAAAACCCATTTTGAGCTGGCAGTGAGGCATGTGTAAGGGGTTATTTACGATGTGCTGCGCCTGCCTGGATCTGGTGGGAGAGCCAGATGGGCGCCCTCCTCTTGTCCTTCCCAGTGGCCTCTGCCCAGAACCCCTGGCTTGTCAAATGTTGTCCTTAGCAATTACCACTCTAGGGTGCTTGAAATCCTTGTTTAGGCTCTGTTGTGGTTTTGCTACTAGCTCATACCAAGTCACCATAAAAAGCAGAATTTAGTGTAAGATAGACTTCATGCGGGGTTAGTAACTGTAAGACAAAAGGCTCCTATTTTTAAAGGATTATATTTGAACTGTTGTGGGCCAGGATGAGAGAAAGCATTTTAATTCGTTTGGGCTGTCTGATAACAATCTGCTCATATCAAGTAGGATAACTTAAGCTTTCTAGGCCAACAGGCTTTAAAAGATAGTTTCATATCTTTTGCCAAGAGGATAAGGTTCTAGGAACCAAGGATGGTACTAAATAGTTAAACACTTGTTTTCTGAGGTCAGAAAGAACTAGATTTAAGTTTCAGTCCTCCCTTTTACTCACTGTCATTTAAAATGTCAGATAAATTACTTATTCTGTGACTCAATTTTCTCAGCTGTAAAATGGGATAGTAAGCATACTTACCCCATCAGGCTGTTGTCAGAATTGAGTGTGATACCCAGCGTCAGGCACCTAATAGGGGCTAAATAAATGGTAGTGACCATTATTAATAATGATATGAAATGTTACAGCTCCTTAGCCAAAAATGATAAGGGGATTAGAAGTCCAGAATGAGAGAAGGGAAAGGGCATAGGGTTGGAAGTCAGAAGACCAAAGGTTTGTTTTTTGGTTTTTGGGTTTTTCTGAGACAGAGTCTCACTCTGTCACCCAGGTTGGAGTGCAGTGGTGCCATCTTGGCTCGCTGCAACCTCTGCCTCCCGGGTTCAAGCGATTCTCCCACCTCAGCCTCCCGAGTAGCTGGGACTACAGGCATGCACCACCATGCCCAGCTAATTGTTGTATTTTTTGGTAGAGACAGGGTTTCACCACATTGACCAGGTTGGTCTCACACTCCTGGCCTCAAGTGATCCACCCACCTCGGCCTCTCAAAGTGCTGGGATTACAGGTGTGAGCCACCGTGCCTGGCCAGACCAAAGGTTTTCATCCCGGCTCTGTTTAAAACTACCCATATGACTTTGGGCTAGTCCCATTGGTTCCCTTTGGGCCTCAGTTTCTTCATTTACTAGATAAAATCATTAGTGTACTTGATCTGTTTCCACTCTGATGTTAAATCAATGAGATCTGTTGCTGTAAATGTGGTTTTGAAGTTCTGAGTAATGGAAATATATGATTATTATAAAAATGATTATTCTGAGGCTAAGAGAAACATTTCAATCAAATATTTAGGTTAAGTCTTTTCCCCCATGTTAGAGCCATCATAAATAGGGGAACATTTGGGAGCACAAAGGCTTCCTTGTAGATTGTTATTAAAGGTTTCATGGGAAATGAGGTCAGGGGAAGGCTGAGAGTGAGCACTGATGACAGGACGGCATGGAGCCCCATGCAGACTCTGCAGGACCTCTCTCGATGGGGTTGGGACAACTCCAAGGGTTTTAAAGCACATCGGCTTCCCTGAGGAGCAACTGCCCATTGGGCTGAGTTATGGCAAATGGAGGAGCTAGTTGTAAAGTGAGCAAATATCCCCCAAGGATCATATTTTAACCAACACATTGTACTTTTCAAACTGCTGAGTACAACGTGTGGGAAAATGACCTTGTAATCAAATCAGACTGCCAATGTGAGGTCGGCCTGGAATGGAAGTGATTTTGGATATAGAAATCAAATTTATGACTTGTCTTAGTCCACCAACTTTTATTGATTTTTTGGCTAGGTTGGCAATAAGTAGAGTTAATGTCGCCCGTCTAAAGGCAGCTAGCCTGCTGAGCAGTGGAATTCTCTTTTCCAGAAAATTTAACTCCATCTCAATAATGAATCAATCCAAAGGCAAGACCCTTAAGAACCCTATAAAGCCAAGTCGTAGATACTGTGTATTAACCTTTGACAAGCAAAGCATACTGGAACTGAGGAATTTTCCAATAAAATTTAAAACTTCCTTTACTAGCTAATTTATTTGATTGGCTTTTTTTGTTTTAAAAATAAATGAATTGTATTCAAATAGAATTACCTAGGACTGTGAACTATTTTCTAGATCCACACAGAAAATCAATACCACACACTCATATTTTTGTTATTAAACTAAAATTATATATAGGAAAACTATAACAACAAAAACAAGGCTTCCCTTTATCCCAGAACCCAAAGAGAACCATGAGTAATGTCTTACAGTATTTTTTCTGCATGTCTATATATAGATGCAAATAAAATTGGGATTGAATCTGTGATTTTTAAAAATAGATATAAAGAAAGTTCTGGCATCATTTGAAAATCAAAAAGATTGCTGAGAAGTGAATAATGGGAAAATTAGAAACCTAAAATTTAATAATACTCAACTCAGGTGGGCATTTGACTGATATTCTGGAGTAGAGTACAATTTCAGAAAGCAAACATAATTTGTAATTTAAAAGATATGCTCTTCTTTTCAAAGGGCTTTTTCTATCAAGTATGTTTGTAGACTTCGCAATTATTATTTATTATTATTATTATTATTTTTTTTTTTTTTTTTTTTTTTGAGACGGAGTTCCGCTCTTCTTGCCCAGGCTGGAGTGCAATGGCGCCATCTCGGCTCACTGCAACCTCCGCCTCCCAGGTTCAAGCAATTCTCCTGCCTCAGCCCCCCAAGTAGCTGGGATTTCAGGTGTGCACCACCATGCCCAGCTAATTTTGTATTTTTAGTAGAGACAGGGTTTCTCCATGTTGGTCAGGCTAGTCTCGAACTCCTGACCTCAAGCGATCTGCCCGCCTCGGCCTCCCAAAGTGCTGGGATTACAGGCATGAGCCACCATGCCCAGCCTTTTTTTTTTCTCTTCTAATCTCAACAGCAGCATGAGCCCATTTAATTATGTCCTATACATCTTTTTCAGTGTTCCTGTTATTGGAAAGAGACTGAAAGCACTTCCCAAAATGCAACCATAAAGATCTTCATTAAACAGTCAGGAAAGCTAAGCGATTGAATATGCTGTGCAGCCCTGAGAATGAAAGGATTATATTGTCAAGTGAGACTAAAAGCTTGTAATTAAAGCTGACTGAATTTAAAAAGACACTGCAGAGATCTTCTGTGTACCAATAACTTTGAAATGAGTCTGTGATTTGCTATTTTAAGGTTCAAGGACTTTGTCTGTATCCACATGGCCATGATATCTATGGGATCTCCTGTGGGATTAAGATAACATATTTTATTATATGACTAATAACTATATCATGTGGCTCGGAGCTGAACACTTCATGTTGTCGTGTGGAACTTGGCCAAGTTCCATGTACCATCTACACAAGATGCAGGCACAACAATCAAAACCCAAAGGTGGCTTTGCTTCAGAAATGAAATTTGGCAGACTGGAGTTCATTGTGTTAGCATAGTTCCGATTCACAGGTAGAGAATTTTTTAATCTGAGAAAGAATTGAGATGCAATGGGTTTTGCTGAATATTCCAACAAAGAAAAATAAGGGCCACCATGCATCGATTGCTTATTCTATGTCAGACACCTGCATGAATTAACTCATTTAATCCTGACAGTAATCCTGCGAGGCAGGTACTATCACACTCCCCATTGTACAGATGAGAAAACTGAAGCAGAGCTAATAAATGGCAGAGTGAGGATTAGACCCCCAGGAAGCCTAGCCCAGAGGCTAAGTGTTTAATGGGACACTCGGGACACTCTCTCTTCACTCTTTTACATTCGGCTCTCCTCATGGTTCTCAGTCTGCCTAACTCAGTCGCCTTTCAGAATTCACTAGAAACCTTGCTTCCCTGGAGAACTTCCCTGGCTTTTAGGCTATATTTGGCTAATTTTTTAACTTGTCCTCTTAGTACCATGCACTTCAACCAACAAAACCCAAATTCCAATTTTTGGAAATTACTCATTGAATTAATTGTCCTCCCCAGTAGAATTCTTCAAGATAGTAGGGACTGTGTCTGTTTCGCTCACAACTGTAGTCTCAATACCAGGCACAGAGTAGACACATGATAAATCTTTATTGCATGGATAAATAAATAAGCACATCATATCTGTGTGCTTATGGGAGATGGTAAAGAAAATGTGTCCTGTGTAATAGGAAGCATGCCACAATATGGAAAAACATTGTGTTATGGAAACAATTAACTGAAAATCAGGCAGCAGGCCCAACAACAGAGATCAGATATGACATCTGCTGGTGGTTCTGTGTATGGAGGAGAGGCTGGTTCTCAAATAAAAAACTCATGACATGGCCCCATCTTTTGCTGCTAGCACCTATTCATTCATCCAGACTGTCAGCCTTTATTGGTTATCCCCTCAGAAGGGTATGACATAAAATAAAAATCATTATCAGCCTGGCATGTTCTGGCTACAACCCCTTAAAAGAGGAAGTGGTGGAAGAGTTCACTTACATTGACATAAAAGCTAGCTTCAATCTGTCCAGGTTTTTTGTTCTTCATCACACTTTACAAAAAGAAGCAAGACAGTCTCCAAAGACTATTAGTTTTGTATAAACAGTATCTCCTTTTTATCATGGACTTCTAGTGAGTATAGCTTATCTTTACTAATTTGATCTTGTTCATTCAATTTGGAGCCCTGGACTCGTATTCTACTTGTAGTTCGGTTTGATTATTCACTTAACACATTTTTTTTTAAATCACAGCCTTATTATGTGCAACTGTGCTAATAGCTGGGACACAGAAGTGAACAAAAATGCAACCCCACCTCACAGTGTCGTCTAGTAGACAATACAGATGTGTGAATAGACAACTGCAAAACTGGTAGGGACCTATGGCTCCTGCATGAAATTCAGGGATTTTTAAAAAAAATTTCTTAACTGGCAAACAAAACTGTATATATACGTTTATGTGCATTTTTCGCTATTTTAGCAGATTCTTAATCATCTTCAATCAAATGGTTCAGGTGAGACAAAACAACATGTAAAAGTTACAAGCACATATAACCAAAGCATACACAAATCATCCAGCCCAGCTGTTTTGAACTAGATGTACCATGTAACTGGGGCCAGGCAGGGGCAGCTCTGAACCAGTTACTGAAAGATATAGTTTAAAAATTCTGTGTAGATACTATTCAAAGAGAACAAAAAGGCAGGTGTTGTAGACCGTGGTTTTGTTCTCCATCATTCTCTTCTCCCCCTGTGATATGATAATAACGCCACACCTCCCTGACATCAGGGTTGGCCATGTGCATAGAAGTGTTGTATGCGTCATCCAAGAAGAAGATTTCAGAGCCTTTCAGTAGTTCTGCATTATTCTTTGCCTTCTGACACAAAGCAGACCTGCCTCAGGTATGGGCTACTCCTCTAGCGTAGGTTCCAGAATGAAGAAAACATAGAGCAGAGTTGGCCAGAGAATAACATGTAATGTGAACAAGTAATAAATCTTTGTGGTTGTAAGCCACTGAGATTTGGGGGGTTGTTTATTATTACATATAACCTGGCAAGGGTAAAGTAGATCAGTAAGTTTCAGAGTCACCAAATGAGATTCAAAGACAGGCTTCAGGGTAGGTGCAGTATACACATGGAATAAACACAAGTTCCTACAGCAAGCCAATAAATTAAACAAGGGAAGTTTATGGTCAAGTGAACAAAGAAGCCAGTGAAATTTGAAATATGATTTAAATAACCATGAACAAACTTGATGTAATCTCTATCTATAGTGTATTAAATCTAAGAAAAGAAAAATATGCATTGTTTTCTTTATATATATACTTTTTCATAGATGGAGTCTCACTATGTTGACCAGCTGGCCTTGAACTACTGGACTCAAGGAGTCCTCTCACTTCAGCCTCCTGAGTAGCTGCAACTACTGGTGCATGCCACCACGCTTGGCTCATTCTTTTCAACTTCCATGGAATAATTTATGAAAAATGACTTGGTACTAACCATGAAAGAGTCTCAGCAAAAAAATTGATAACCACAATCTCTGCCTATAATGCAATTAATTTAGAAATCCATTTTTAAAACAGAAATAATCATACATTTAGAAATGTAAGAACACATCTAAATAGCTCATAAAACAAAGAAATCATAATGAGAACTAGCAAGTATTTAGAAGTGAACAACACTACTGCTTGCCAGAATTAGTGAGATATAGCTATGGGAGCATTTGGAGGGACATTTACAGTATCTTAAATGTATATACTATAAAAGAATAAAGGCTAAAAATTAATTAGCTAGGAATCCAGCTTCAGAAGTTAGAAAAAGAACAAAGTAGACCCAAAGAAAGAAAAAACATAAGAGCAGAAATTCATAGAGAACAAATACACCACAGAGAGACCTAACAAAACTAAAACATTGTGTGGGTTTTTTTTCCTGTGAATTCTAGGGTGACCTAGTTGGTTTTTTGTTTTTTTTTTTTGTTTTTTTTTTTTTTTTTTTTTTGAAAGACTAATAAAATTGGCAAATCTCTGGGAAGACCCATTTTTTTAAAAAAAGGACAAATAAATACTATTAGGATCAGATTTCCTAGGCAGATTTCCTAAAGAACTCTTGCACATAAATATCAGAAGACAAAATGTTTACAGCAGCAATGTTTGTAATAATTTTCTTAAAAAAAATGAAATTTATCAAAATCCATTGATAAAAGAATGGATACATAGATCATGGCTTGTTGTTTTTAAAAATTTTTTATTTATTTATTTAGTTATTTCTTTTGATATTGACAAATTATAATTGTATATATTTATGGGTTACAAAGTGATGCTATGGTATATGTATATAATACAGGGTAAGTGAACCAAGCTAATTAGCATACCTACCATCTCAAATACTTACCTTGTTTTTTGTTTTTTGAGACAGACTCTATCTCGGCTCACTGCAACCTCTGCCTCCCAGGTTGAAGTGGTTTTCCTGCCTCAGCCTCCCGAGTAGCTAGGATTACAGGCACATACCACCACACCCTGCTAATTTTTGTATCTGTAGTAGAGATGGGGTTTTGCCATGTTGGCCAGGCTGGTCTTGAACCCCTGACTCAGGTGATCTGCCTGCCTTGGTCTCCCAAAGTGTTGGGATTATAGGCATGAGCCACCATGCCTGGCCTCAAATACTTATCATTTATTCCTTCTGTCTAACTGAAACATTGTACCCTTTGACCAATATCTATCTATTCCCCCTCTCCCCAGGCTCTGGTAACCACCATTCTGGTCTCTACTTCTTTGCATTCTATTTCTTGTAGCTTCCACAAAAAATATGAGAACATGCAGTGTATTAGTCAGGGTTCTCTAGAGGGACAGAACTAATAGGATATATATATAGGAGTTTATTAAGTATCAACTCACATGATCACAAAGTCCCACAATAGGCCATCTGCAAGTTCAGCAGCAAGGAGAGCCAGTCCAAGTTCCAAAACTGAAGAACTTGGAGTCTGATGTTCAAGGGCAGGAAGCATCCAGCATGGGAGCAGGATGTAGGCTGGGAGGCTAGGTCAGTCTAGTCTTTTAACATTTTTCTGCCTGCTTTAGTTTCTAGCTGCACTGGCAGCTGATTAGATGGTGCCCACCCAGATTAAGGTAGGTCTGCCTTTCCCAGCCCACTGACTCAAATTTTAATCTCCTTTGGCAACACCCTCACAGCTACACCCAGGATCAATACTTTGCATCCTTCAATCCAATCAAGTTGACACTCAGTATTAACCATTGCATGCAGTATTCATCTTTCTGTATGTGGCTTGTTTCTTAAAGTGCAACAGTGAAAATTAATGAACTTGGCTGAATTTCAAAAGTGTAATGTGAGCAACAAAATCAAGTCACAGAAGAGTAGATTCAGTATAATTCAATTTACATAAAGTTCAAAAATACAGAAAACTAAGCAGCATATTATTACAGATTGCTTTTCTTCAAAATCTTAAAGAAAAATATGGAAATGAAATATGAATTTCAGGATAGCGGTTACCTCTGGGAAGGAGGGAGAGGGAAGGAACTAAGGAGGTAGACAGAGTTGGCTTCAAAACTATGGTAATAATAGCCTATGCTTAAACTAGATATTGAATATATAGGTATCATGGTATTGTTATTTAAGTTTTACAGGTGTTTTATAGTTATCACATTGTAGATACTCAATATCCAATAAAAAATTAGATCTTTAAAGAATGCATGAAATATAGTGAATTGTGAATGTGCAATAACAGAAATAATAAAATTTTAAAACATAGATTTCATTTCCTCTTCCTTGTTTCCCAAAACACTAGACAAAAGAGCAGTTTGGATTTATATTTTCAAACTTCTGGTTTTCACCAGTAATTCTTCCTCCTCATCTTCAGCAGGGACCTGAAGAAAATGAGAAAACAAGTTATGTGGCAATCTGGGAGAAGTTTCTGGAACCAAGAGCAGAACACAGAGGGAACAATAAATTGATCTTTGTCCCGCAATATCAAAAGTTAATCAGACCTATCAAGAAGGCTGTAGTAAATCACCTCTAGCAACTTGCATCCGGTCTGTGAATGATATTCACCCCACCCCCACCACTGCCTCTCAACCCCAACTCTCCCCTTACTTTGATATTATGATAAAGATCCTGGGTTGCATTACAAAGCCCTCATCCATTAACTCGGCACCAGAAGGCTCCATGTCTAATCACTACTTCCTAATTTCCATCATCTTCACCTTGACTCTGAAGGGCTGTGTTTGTTGAGAAATTGGGGGGTGGGGATGGATGGTGATAACTACATTCCTGTTACTTTTTCAAATTTGCTCCCCTTTCTTTATCTTCACACCTACCTACTTTATTATTTCTTGCCTACTAGGGTGGTCTCCCTGCCTGTACCAGCCCACTCTACTCATCTTCCAGGCTTCTGCCAGAGAGGTCTCTTCTTTTAAAATATAAATCAGATTACTCCCTTGCTTTAAAGCCTCACTGACTCCTTTTGGACTCCAGGAACTGTCCACAGTCCTTACTGTGGTATACAGGATGCTTTCTGAACTAGCTTTACCCAGCCTCCTTCCTCTTCTTCTCATGCTCCCTATGTTCCAGTCTCAGCCAACTAATACTTCTCATTTCCCATATTGTTAAAGAAAAATTATTGAATTACACTTATTACAGCACAGTAAGGTGGATGTATTCAGTACTATTGCAATGCGTATGGGGCCACTGCAGTGGAATTTTGCAGTGAGGGAGAGAGATTAGGCTCAGCTTCAAATATAGCATGAGCAGGTGGGAATTTACAGCAGGGCAGGGGTCAGTGGATGGGATATTATTAAAAGGAAACCTCAAGGTTAAGGGGAATTCTGGCTAACCTGATCTAACAGGAGTTTTCCTGAAGACAGGTCAGGGTCATCAGACATCACCTGGGGGAGGGTAGAGGATGAGGAATCTGATCAGATATCGAGGATGGGGGAGTCCTTGCTACACTGGCTTAGCAGAGTTCTTGTTAAAACTGGATTTTATAAGGGGCCCAGGAGAAGCTTCATATGCCTGGCTAAAGTTTAGTGAAGCAAAGAATCTTTGTCACGCTATACTATGCCCCTGTGCCTTTGCACATGCTATTCCCGCTAAGTCAAATCTTCTTCCTGCACTGTTACTGAAGCACCTGATCCCCTGCAGATTCTTCAAGCCCTAGCACAAAGTCAGCAAGCGCCTTCCAAAATGTCTCTGGTTGGAGTCACTGCCCCATCAGAGCACTTCCCACATTTCACAGGAGGCCAGAAAAGTTAGGAAGCATGGGACAAGCTTATTACTATTTTTCTAATTTTATTTATTTATTTTTGAGATGGAGTCTCACTCTGTCACCAGGCTGGAGTGCAGTGACATGATCTCAGCTCACTGCAACCTCCGCCTCCAGGGTTCAAGCAATTTTCCTGCCTCAGTCTCCCGAGTAGCTGGGACTATAGGCACGTGCCACCACGCCCAGCTAATTTTTGTATTTTTAGTAGAGACGGGGTTTCACCATGTTGGCCAGGGTGGTCTCCATCTCTTGACCTTGTGATCTGCTTCAGCCTCCCAAAGTGCTGGGATTACAGGCATGAGCCATTGCACTGGGTCGCGACAAACGTTTTTAAATAGAATGCTGGTTACATTTTCAAACGATCTATTTAGTAAGTTTTTCTTTAATCTCCAGACAGCTTTTCAGGTGACTCCTCAGCACTGCTAAATTTAAAGCAAGGGCTTTGGTGCTTAATCTAAAAAAAGAATACGATAAATACACTACCGACTATCCCAAAGCCTGAAAACATAGGGAAAATATGTACTGTTTTCTGTCTGCATATTCATCTCCCTTCACCAGGGCATGTGCTCCTGAAGGAAATATATTTCATGATTTCTTATACTGCTAGCTCCTAACACAAGTCTCAACACACAACTAGCAGAAAATATATGCTTGAGAAATAATTTTTTAAAATGAGGTCAGAAAATAAAACAGTTGAACGAATAAAATACTCTCTTTATAAATATTTAAGACATTCTTCTGCTATGGATTGGAAATAAGAGTGTATAATATTATATCTAACAGCTAATATGGTTTTGCTTTGTAAAAATGTCCTAAATTGTTGATGCTGTGTTTTGGAACTCACAGTATAATGAGTGTTTGACAGTGAGTTTCTTTTTATTTGTACATCATGACCATATGCATTATGCAATACTCAAGTTAGAGGGCTTTCTGAATTTTGGTAAATATTCAACTGTTTCTCCACTTGAAATTTCTCCTACAGGCTAGGTATGGTGGCTCACGCCTGTAATCCCAGCACTTTGGGAGGTCAAGGCGGGTGGTTCACCTGAGGTCAGGAGTTCGAGACGAGCCTGACCAATATGGTGAAACCCTGTCTCTACTAAAAATACAAAAATCAGCCAGGTGTGGTGGCATGCGTCTGTAATCCCAGCTACTCGGGAGACTGAGACAGAAGAATCGCTTGAACCGAAGAGGAGGAGACTGCAGTGAGCCGAGACTGCACTGCTCTCCAACCTGGGCAACAGAGCGAGAATCTGTCTCAAAAAAAAAAAAAAAAAAAAAAAAGAAATTTCTCCTAAAAACTACCAATGTGGATCAACCCATACCTCATATTCAAATATTTTTCTTCTGCTCATAAATTCATTTACATTTTTTAATGAATTAAGGAATGAATAATAGGCACTTAACAAAAAATGTTCAGTTGATCTGAACATAGGTAAGCAATTCAAGATATATGCGGTGAATAAAATCGAACTTTGTCCAACAGAAGTTAAACTCAACTAGTATTAAGTATGTCTATTAGTTCCCTGTATTTGGGATTCCTGGCCATCACCTCAGTCTTATTAAGCTTAAATCCTCCTGTCTGCCTCTCACAAAATTCTAGGTCCTCATCTTAGTATTAATCCACTTCTTAGAGTGAGGAACTGTGCAGTTTTGCAAACCATACTTCCTGAGTGCTAAACCTGGCTTCTCCCACTTTACTGTGAGATCTTGGGAAAGTTGCTTAGACTCTTTATACCTTGGTTTCCTCAACTCTAAATGGAGGAAACGATACAAACCTGAAAGAGTTAATTCAGGATAAAAGATGATGTACATATTGCAGACCCTTTTGGGTTGATATTCCAACACTCCCCAGAAGACTCTGCCTCAGAATCACATTGCCGGGCCTGTGAAACATACAGGTCCCTCAGCTTTGCTCCAGACTGTCAAACCTAGAATCTCAGAGAAGAGGGGAGATGACTGAGAACCTGTATATTTGGTCCTGATCAAAAGGATAATTCTAATATACCTTTGTGGTAGGCAGAATTCTAAGAATGATCCCCAATGACCCTCACTCTCATACAATGCCCTCCCCTTTGAGTTCAAGTGGAATCTGTGATTATGGTGAGATATCCCTCCTCAAAAAGGAGATGGTCTGGGTGTGCCTTATCTCATCACACAAGCCCTTTAAAAGCTGCAAGTTTTCTCCAGCCATTAGCAGAAGAGAAAAAAACCCTAAGGAGAGATCCCAGTAGAGCCAGCCTGGACTTCTGACCTACAGAACTTCTGACCTATAAAACTGAGAGATAATAAAATGGGTGTCATTGTAAGCCACTAAGTTTGTGGTGATTTGTTACGCAACAATAAAAAAAAAAAAAAAAAAAAAAAAAAAACTAGTACAACATCCAAACCTGGGAAAGACGAGAGACGTATGTTCTTTGAGAGACGGTATATTCTTCCTATCCCCCTACCCTCTACACAGACTAGTTTTGATTTTTTGGTGTTTTTTGTCTGTTTTTGTTTTTGTTCTTGTTTTTTAACTGGAAAAGGAGAGGTGTTTTCATGAGGGGAAGGGCTGAGTAGAAAAAGGGGAAAAAACCCAGAAAGGTGATGAAATAGTGTCTCATTTTTAGCCCTCAGGGAGAGGGAAGTGTGGAGGCAGATGGGGCTACTCGAGAGGAATTGAGGGGCTCTGAGCGTAAGTCAAGCTGCTTTAGAAGCAACCATGAAGGAAACCATGTTCACCTAGCTCCTCCACCACGCTGCCCAAACCCTTGGCAAACAAACCTTTGGCAAATACTGCTCAGGCACCTCAGGGGTTGAAATCTGAAAGTACCCAGAGGCAAATCTTCAGTACAGTTCTTGGCAGGGTCCTGGGCACTCCCATGCAGGGTAGCAGCAATGTGGGGTGGGGAGCCTTCTCCAAGCAGCTGCATAGACAATGTCAGTAGACACATGATACCAAGCAACAGAAGAAAGGTTTGAATCACACCTTTGGGTGTCTTCCAGAAATAACTGGGATCACCGATGGTGCTGGGAGGCAGGTTGAGGTGTAACTACTAATTAGCAGGGCCTGTCAACCTAGCAGACATCTGGGCTGTACATACAAAGCACTTAGCATTGATGTAACATTTAGCAGACTTTCCTCAAGGGTATATCTAATCTAAGCATCCCTGAACTCACAAGAAAGCTCTGTATCCTTGATCACCAAATCCTATTTCTGGTCTAACTCTATATTCCCTGCTAATTTGAGCAATAAATCATGTCTGCTTATTATAGCTAGCCTTTTTTTTTTTTTTTTTTTTTTTTTTTTTTTTTTTTTTTTTTTTTGGTGTTGTGGTTGTAGTTGCCCTTTTCTAGATGCCTGGACTTTTTTTTTTTTTTTTTTTTTTTTTTTTTTTTTTTTTTTTTTGCGAAAGAGTCTCGCTCTGTCACCCAGGCTGGAGTGCAGTGGCGCGACTTGGCTCACTGCAAGCTCCGTCTCCTGGGTTCACACCATTCTCCTGCCTCAGCCTCCCGAGTAGCTGGGACTACAGGCACCCGCCTCCATGCCCAGCTAATTTTTTGTATTTTTAGTAAAGACGGGGTTGCACTGTGTTAGCCAGGATGGTCTCAATCTCCTGACCTCGTGATCCACCTGCCTCGTCCTCCCAAAGTGCTGGGTAGACTTCTTTTCAATCACTGTTTCCTGGAAATGAGGGCTGTACTAAAGTTTGGCTTCAGTCACAATATTCCGCCAAAATGTGTTTTGGTATTGGCTTTGACCGTTGGAAGGCTAAGTAACAGAATGCCAACTTTAATGTCATTTCTGGGCTCCCTGAATGTGCATTTGATCAATGAGAAAGTGACTGTATAGTTACCATCAAATTTAATCCATACAATAGTAGAACAAGACATGCCATTCAGAGTCATTATTAATATCTGAACATGTACTTTCAAACATAGGTAGGTATTTTAGACGTAACTCAGAGTAAAAAGAAATTATTTGTATGCTTGGAATTTTGAATTCCTATCACTCAGTTGAAGTATAAATGTACATTTTTAATTTACCAGAATAAAATGCTGGAATAGTTCATGATGATTATGAAAGTTCTCCATGTTGTGAAAAAAATTTTCAAGAAATTTCTAATATGTAAATATAGATAACATTAACTAGAAAACTTTAGGAAGAATATAATATCCTTTCTGAACCAAAAACCTTTATAAAAATTTAAATAGCATAAGGCAGAATATAGAGATTAGATTATTTCATAATTCTAATTTTTATATAATTATTTGGTGTTTTAGCCTTCATAACATTAAATAAAATAACCTCCAAAGCTATATGTAGCTTTCAGTAATTTAATTCTATTTAGGCCATGAATCTTCAGTTGTGTTTTCAGAAAGTAATTAGCATGCAGCCTAATGAAGCAGAATGACTGACTGTAAACAGGAAGATAAGAGGCCGCTTTCATCATTTTTCTTCAGCCAAAGACAAACCTCAAGGCAGACAAGGGATTTTGGAATTGCCTTGTCATGTACTTATACAAGATGTTCAAACAAGATGAAATAGCAGCTATTACATTTTTAAAAGGCTGCTGGAACAAAACAGAGCCTTTAATTCAGCACTTTGCAGATTAAAATGCCCATATAGCAGGGCTTGCTAACCACCAAAGACTGCCTGCAGAGAAGGTGGTTCCTACACCAAAATCTACTGAATAAGTAGCCAGAGCAATGGTCCTTAAGAGAGCAAGCATTTCTTATTGGTAAAGATGCACCTATCATGCTTTGCCAGGGAATACGCAAAAATGTGCCTACCACAAAGGCCAAGTTGAAGATGGAAATACAGAGAACTGTATTACCTTGGAAGCCAATTAAACTGGGTCCTTTACCACATTTCTGGGCCCAAGATTTAAGAACACATTTTTCTGAAGGGGAGGTGTAAGGTATGCAAACATCAGAAATTTTTAAAAATGGAATTGATGACAATAATTTTATATCTGCTTCAGAAAGTAGAGTATATCTTCTTCAGATAGTACACAGAGCTCTTATTTGTGGAATCTCCTCAAAAAAATTGTATCCTCACCATTAAACATATCTTCAGTCCAGTAGTCAAAAGTCTTCCGTGAGTTACTACCAGGGAGAAAGGAAAGCTAAATAACTCAGTGGTAATGTTGCCATCAGCTGTACCATAAGATGGTAAGGCTAGTTGGTAAGGCTAGCTGGGTCAGCTGGGATAACTGAGGTCTTTCTCCATGTGGTTTCTCATCATGCAGCAGGCTAGCCTGGGCTTGGTCACAAGGCAGTAATCACAGGGATTCAAAAGCAATGAGAAAACAAGCCTACCATTCCCCTAAAATTGCTCCTATCAAGATCTCCTTGGACCTTAGATTGCTTTTTTTTTTTTTTTGTGAGGCGGAGTCTCGCTCTTTCACCCAGGCTGGAGTGCAGTGGCACGATCTCGGCTCACTGCAAGCTCCGCCTCCCGGGTTCACGCCATTCTCCTGCCTCAGCCTCCCGAGTAGCTGGGACTACAGGCGCCCACCACCTCGCCCGGCTAGTTTTTTTGTATTTTTAGTAGAGATGGGGTTTCACCGTGTTGGCCAGGATGGTCTCGATCTCCTGACCTCATGATCCACCCACCTCGGCCTCCAAAAGTGCTGGGATTACAGGCTTGAGCCACCACACCCGGCCCTTAGATTGCTTTTGATACCTGTGACCACTTTGCAGATCTCAAAACCATCATCTCCCTGTGGCTCCTAGCTCTCTTTTAACTCTTTCTTCATTGTCTCTCTGTGCAGACACTTCTTCCTTTTCTGGCCCCAGGGTTCTGCCCCCAGGTCCTTTTCTCTTTTGCCAACACTCTTCCTGAGGGATGTCAGTCATTCCAACGACAATATGCTAAAGATGCCAAATCTGTATTTCCAGCTCAAATGTCTCTCTTGAGATCTTGCATTATATATTTAAAGACTTACTGGGCATCCCCACTTGAAAGACCCACAGATAACTCTAAAGTAAGTACAAAACTGAGCCTAGATTAGCTGAGTGTGGTGGTACACACCTGTAGTCCCAGCTGCTCGGGAAGCTGAGGTGGGAGGATCGCTTGAGCCCAGGAGGTCAGATCTGCAGTGAGCCTGAGCCATGATCGTGCCACTGCACTCCAGCCTGGATGACAGAGTGAAACTCTGCATGCCCCCCAAAAAACCCTGAGCCCAGAATCTGAATCTGAGTGGAAGGGCATTCCCGTTACATAGCAAGGGGGGCATGAATACAGGGAGGAGTATAATTAAAGTCATTCTTATAAAAAACCTACCACATTTGCATAAACCAGAAATTCATTCTGTGGTGATAATAATTAGTTTTTGGCCTGATTATAACACTCAGCCCTTGGATATTTGGCCAAAAGTTCTGTTTGATGCACCTCTACCAACAGGCACAGTAAGTATCTTATAAGCTGTATCTTTTAGCTAAGCCAGAAAGCAGTGGCTCAGACAAGTTTCTTAGGCCACAAAACTCAGATGTTAGAAACAAACAAACAAACAAAAAACCAGGAAGATATCAAGCGTATTTCTCATTGATCAAACTTTGTTTCTACCTGAGTTCCCAGTCTGTATGAGGGCAGAAAACTTATGATGTTTTTAGGTTTTCTCAGTCAGTTCAGGATGTTCCCAGCCAACTTGGGTTTAAACTCAGTTGATTGTGAATTTTCCCCTCTGTCTTCTTTATTTTCTCTTCCTGAACACTGATCTAAGTTCAGCTTGGATTAAGACAAACTGAAGACAAGTTAAGACAGCTTGGAAGCAAGATAGGAAACTGATATGCAGCTGTCTTCAGTTCTACAGCGTCATTGGTTAAAAGGATAAGATCTCAGCTGAACTTGGGGTATGGACATTCTTCCATGCTGGCTTCTATTGAGGTGCCTATGTCCCAGGTGACATGATTGACTTTCTGCTTTCTACCTCTGCTTTCCGCAGCAACCCCTCACTGAAACTGACAATTCTTTGTAGGGTCGCTCTCTCTCAGCTCATATCTAGGCATTTTGTGGGGCCTCTGGAAATTGTGCTTGTTTTTCTCCTTGCAAACTGACCTAAGTTAACTTATCTGTCTTATAGTTGTCAAGTTCTTTTGGTAAGAATCAGGTGTGTCCCACGCTTAGAGGGACGGATGTGTCTTCTCTGTGCAGTATCACTACTAGATGGTATCATACAAAGCAAGCAGCATGTACAGATATTTATTGGCAAGCAGACACACACACAAAAATCATACAACCTGTTCCTATAATTTCAGTGACATCCCTACTCTCTGCCCTTTTAGAGCCTGACAAGCATCTGGCATGAAAGGTTCACACAAACATAAAATGCAACAATATTCTGACACACTGGAAGCTTCTAAAGCAAAGCTTTCTAATAAAAATGTAATGTGTCACACACATAGTTTCAATTTTCTAGTAGCCACGTTTTTTAAAAAGGTAAAAAAAGAACAGGTGAAGTTAGTCTTTTGGTTTGTGTTTAACTTTTTGTATGTAAGAAAAATAAATGCTGGAAACCTCACCGAACAAATGTATAGCTTCATAAAGTGAGCACCTATGTACCTACTACCCAGGGCATGAAATAAGACTTCACTGACTGCCTCCCAAGCTTCTTCCCTTGTCCCGGCCCAATCTCAACCTACTCCTGCCCTCTGCATGTTACCAGGATGTTGACTTTTTTTCTTTTTCAATTAATAGACTTTACTCTTTAGAGGAGTTCTAGATTTCCAGGGGCGAAATGAGCAGATAGTATAAAGAGTTCTCATATACCTCCACTGACCCACCCAGTTTCCCTTATCATTAACATCTTAGGCCAGGCACAGTGTCACACGCCTATAATCCCAGCACTTTGGGAGGCCGAGGTGGGTGGATCATCTGAGCCCAGGAGTTTAAGACCAGCCTGGGAAACATAGGGAGCCCCTGTCTCTACAAAAAAAAAATAATAACAACAAAAATTAGCTGGGTGTGGTGGCATGTGCCTGTAGTCCCAGCTACACAGGAGGCTGAGGTGGAGGATCACTTCACCTGATCCCGAGGAGTTTGGGGCTGCAGTGAGCTGTGATTGAATCACTGCCCTCTAGCCTGGTTGACATAGTGAAACCCTGTCTCAATAACAACGACGACAACAACAACAACAAAAATAAACTTGAAAGGTTAGTATGGTACATTTGTTACAATTTATGAGCCAATGCTGATACATTATTAGCAACTAAAATCCAGTTTTTTAACATTTCCTTAGTTTTTACTTAATGTCCCTTTCTGTTTCAGGAACCCATCTAGGTTACAACATTACATTTAGTTGTCATATCTCCTTGGGGTCCTCTTGGCTGTGACTGTTTTGTAGATTTTCCTTGTTTTTGACGACTTTGACAGTCTTGAGGATTATTTGTCAGGTATTGTATTAGTCCATTCTCATCCTGCTAATAAAGCATACCGGAGACTGGGTAATTTACGAAGAAAAAGAGGTGTAATGGACCACAGTTCCACACGGTGAGGGAGGCCTCACAATCATGGTGGAAGGTGAAAGAGGAGCAAAGGCACGTCTCACATGGTGGCAGGCAAGAGAGCGTGTGCAGGGGAACTGTCCTTTTATAAAACCATCAGATCTCATGAAATGTATTCAGTATCATGAAAAGAGCATGGGAAAAACCAGCCCCATGATTCAATTACCTCCCACTGGGCCCCTCCCATGACACGTGGTGATTATGGGAGCTACAATTCAAGATGAGATTTGGATGGGGACACAGCCAAACCATATAGGGTATATCGTAGGATGTCCTTCTACTGCAATTTGTCTCATATTTTCCTCATGATTAGATTGAGGTTATGGGTATTTATGAGAAAAATCACAGAGGTAAATGCCATTATCATCACATGATATCCAGGTTACATACTATCAACACAATTTATGACTGTTGCTGTTGACTTTGATCACCTGGCCAAGGGTAAAATTGATTTTAGTAATATATTTTGTTTGCTGCAATAATAGCTAAAATGTTATCACGTCAACATGAAATCACTATTAAAATTATTAATGAGATATTTTACTTTCTTTTTTTAATACTAAGACTTTAAAATCAGGTGTGTTCTACACTTGTAACACATCTCAATCTGGATTAGACACATTGCCAGGGTCCAATAGCTACAAGTGGTAGTGGCTACCATACTGAATAGGTTAGTTCCAAGAGGCTCCTGCCTCCCAGGGTTCCAGCAGAAATGGAGCACAAGCTCTTTCCCTTTGAGTTCCCCAAACATATGTAGGATTAAACTCAGTTAATTTTGAATTTTCCCCTCTGCCTTCTTCATTCCCTCTTCCCAAGGACGGATCCAAGTTCTCCCCCACCTGGTTTTAGCTAATCTTAGAGATCCTACCAGAATGTAACACTCTAGTTTCTTGTCCAACTTCTTCTTCTCTTGGTGGTCCCCTCTTCTATCCCCCTGCCCATGGGATCTTTTGCATAACTGGAGGACAGATGTCACAGTAGCTCAACAGTAATTATCCAAGTCTTTTACCCTTACACCTGGAAACGTGTTTGGTCTTTTTGTTTGCTTGTTTGTTATCTGTTTTGCTACTACCTAAGAACCAAGAATTTCAAGACTGTGCTTCATTGATCTTGATGTGCCTACTTCCTTCTGAGGCAATTGAAATGGTGCAGTCTATTCAAGGGGCTATACCTCATGGTAAGTATGAAAAAAAATTCAAAGGATTTTTTCAAGGAGGTGAGAAAAAATACGTGAGTTAATACTTCACAATACCACCTTGTCACACTCATTAATGCCCCTTAAAATTAGTTATAGTCCTTTAAAAGCTGCAATGAAAGCAGCAAGATAAACATACCTTCACTATCATACTCTGTAAAATGGGCTCTATACAAAACTATGCATTGTTATCTTTCAGGGAAAGTCATTTGTAGCTAATTCACAATATTTACCCTAGATATTCTTGCATTTTTCTCTCATTTGTGAAAGTCAACATTTAGCATCAAACTTTCAAATGTTGACCCTTAAAAGTTAAAAAGTGTATAGAATTTTGTTCCAATCTGAACAGTTTTGTCAATGATTAGTTTCCAGGCTAGTTCCCCAAACCTACTTAATTCATATTGTAGCTGAATTAAATTACATTTGAACTGAATACGTAACAATATTGTTACATTATTTAAGGAAGCCTTCAGCATTCAGTTACAACAAATGTGTGTTCCATATACATAAATGGCCCCTTAGGAAAAACTAAACTGGCTTCATGGTCTTAAGTATTCCCCTTCCTTCTCCACTCTCCTAATTTTTTCCTCCTGAACTATTGAATTTCATCACAGCCAGGAACTGCAACCTTCTTTTCTCCCTTTTTACCAATCTTGCTAGTAGTAAAAGCTCACAGAAAAAATTAAAAGACTGTTCTTTTCGTGGTATCCATGGAGGAGGGTGGAAGAGGTGAAAGTTTGGTAAGATGTACAAGAAATATTATTTTAAGCTAATATTTAATTTATTAAAATAATAAAATTTAAAGCCTAGTTTCCCCTAAGCCTTTTAAGTTCAGTAAGTCATATTATTCTATTAATAAGTCTAACACATTGTAATAAGAGGACTTTGATTAATAGTCTCAAGTTGAACAAACTAAACTCCCTTCAACTAGTTCTGTTTACAAGCTTAGTTTAATTAAATTTCCCTTAAAACATTGTAAACTGCATTCATAAATTCAGCATTTTCAATTTTCTTTTTTTAAGCACATTAATCACCTACCCTGACAAGCAAAACATTCCCAAGCACTTACAGACTAAATTAAATTTATAAATACTGTATAACGAATCTCTTAAACATTTCAATACCATACTGTTTGCAAACCATAAAATCCTCTTACACCTTTCAGCAATAAACTGCAAATCTGAAGTCAATTACTTCACTACATATTTCAAGTTGGAATTAGAAGCTTAATCTCTCAGATATTCTCACACACCCAATTGTTTTAAACATTATAAATATTGTAAATGTGAAATATACACAGATTGTTTCTAAATTTAACACGAAAGTATTAATATTGTGAATTTGGTCTCTTGATTTTTCAATATTTAATTCTACACCTTCCCAAAACTAAAATTCATGTATATACTATAACTAAGGGAAAAATAATATCATCTCAAAATGAGTTGCACCTCCTATCCCAGGCAAGTTGAATTTATTTCTTGTCAGAGATATTTGGCCTAAGGTAGCATGTGAATTCCAGGGTGATTTTTTCAGCATCAAAAATGGATGCATTTGGCCTTTTGAAAAATTAGTCACTTACTTTAACTGGAGACTTCAAGTACAAACCTTTCCAGTAAAAATAGTGGGTTTTGTGAACCCACCTTCTGGGCTTAAGCTACACCATTATCTAATTCTTTGTTTCTATTTGAGTCTGCAACCCACCCCATCCCCCATACTGCTTCACCACTTTAATTGGATTCAATTAATCTTTTTACTGCTTGGTTGGATGGAGCGTATCTTCATATTCTTGTCTTTGTTTGCTATCTGTACAGTCTTAAAGTCTTACTGATGACATGGTTTGCTTCAAGGAAGGGATGAAGTCCAAGGAACTCTGTGAGACATCATTCTGTTTAAAGCAGGAATTGGAAAGGCTTCCCCAGGTACAAGGAGATGGTGGTCATCTGTGTGTGATGAGAGAGGAAAGGAGCTGGCAGGGTATTGAGTTTATGCTTAGGAGCAGAGACATGATTGTGTTACTGGAAAGGTGTCCCAATTCAGATCCCAAGAGAGGGTTCTTGGCTCTTGCACAAGAAAGAATTCAGTGCAAGTCCGTAAAGTGAAAGCAACTTTATCAAGAAAGTAAAGAAACAAAAGAGTAGCTACTCCACAGACAGAGCAGTGGCATTGGCTGCCCAGCTGCTTATACTTACTGTTAATTCTTGATTATATACGAAACAAGGGTGGATTATTCAAGAGTTTTCTGGGAAATGGGTGGGCAGTTCCTAGAACTGAGGGTTCCTCCCTCTTTTAGACCATGTAGGGTAACTTCATGACGTTGCCGTGGCATTTGTAAACTGTCATGGTGATGGTGGGCGTCTTTTAGCATGCTGATGCATTATAATTAGTGTATAATGAGCAGTGAGGATGACCAGAGGTCACTTTCATCAACATCTTGGTTTTGGTGGGATTTGGCCATCTTTTTAACTGAAACCTGTTTTATCAGCAAGGTCTTTATGACCTGTATCTGGTGCCGACCTCCTGTCTCATCCTGTGACTAAGAATGCCTTAACCTCCTGGGAATGCAGCCCAGTAGGTCTCAGCCTTATTTTACCCAGCCCCTATTTAAGACGGAGTCATTCTGGTTCAAACACCTCTAACAATAGTAATCATGACCCAAACGTGCATTCCCTGCTCCATAAGTCCTTGCCTCCCCCCTGTATCCTCAATTTGCTGTCACCTCTGCCCCTAGTGTGATGGTGGTGGTGCTGGTAAGGGATTTTGGTAGGATTTCATCTCACTGCTACATGAAAAACAACAACAAAAACGTCTGTTTCTACTTGGGAGGCTCAGGCAGGAGAGTGGTGTGAATCTGGGAGACGGAGCTTGCAGTGAGCCAAGATCACGCCACAGTGCTCAAGCCTGGGCAACTCCGTCTCCAAAAAAAAATGTATTTCTGACACCCTGATATCCCCAGGAGAATCCCTGAATGTAGAATTCATTTCCTAGTACTTCTCTGCAGGCAAGCCTGAGAGCCATTGGTAACCAATGGTAGTGTTTTTCTACCGGAAAATTCATTTCTGAATCACAGCCTGTGCGGGCCTGCTTTATCTGACTGCTGTGCCAGGAGCCTTCCCTTCTACCATCCCCCACTTTGCTCCCTACTCCTCAATGGCCTTTCACTTCTTGCTCTCTCTGCTTGCTGGACCTTTACCCTTGTTTCTTGTGCCAGTCCCCCCTCCCCTTACCTTTAACCTTCAAGTCTGAGTTTCAGTTCCACTTTGGCTTGGACTAACTCCTTTTTTTATAACCTCCTGTATTCCCACGATCTTTCTTCTGGGTAGGACCTACATCCAGGTTACAATTCACTTTCAGTGTTGTCTTCCCCACTGGGCTCCATCCACTAGGGCATGGGCTATGTTTGTGTTTACTGTTAAGAGTCCCTACTCCTAGCACATGTCTGTCACATAACTGTTCTACAAAAACTGTAATGTAGAATTGAATTGAAATCAGAATTCTAATCTTCAAAATTGAAAAAAGAAATAGCGTATCTTGAAAGTCAGTGTTTGAGAAAACCAAGTTTAATGAAGAGTTAAATGAAGATTTCTGAAGCTTTCAAAATTGATACATATGAACAGGCAACTTTTTATTGAAATCTAACATATGGAAAAGTGTCCAAATCCTCAATGCACAGGTTGATGAATGTTCACAATGTGAGCACTCCCATGTAACCACCCCCAGGTCAGAAGACTCCAGCACCCCAGAAGGCCCCTTTGTGTCCCCTAACAGTGAATACCATGTTTTTTCGACTTTAATTTAAAAAAATAATTTCTAGGCTAAGTGTGGTGGCTCACACCTATAATCCCAGCACTTTGGGAGGCTGAGGTGGGAGGATCACTTGACCCCAGTATCTCAAGACCAGCCCGGGCAACATAGTGAAATCCCATGTCTAAAAAATAAAAAAAAAATAGGCAGGTGTGGCACACATCTGTGATCCCAGCTACCTGGGAGGCTGACGTGGGAGGATCACTTGAGCCCAGGAGGTCGAGGCTGCAGTGAGCTATGATTTTGCTACCGCACTTCAGCTTGGGCAACAGAGCAAGACCCCACCTCCACCAAAATAATAATAAATAATAATAATAATTTATAATGGTACTTCATTGTTTGTAGATGTTAGTAGTACTGAATATGAATGTGGGATCTTAGACAGGTTAACCTCTCTGTGCCTTAGCTGCCTCATCTGGAAAATGGAGATGCGAATAGTGGCTTTCTAATAGGATTGATCCTACAATACACAATAAATGTTAGTGATTGAATCAATCACAGTCAAGTTAGGAAATAGGTACCTGGTTAAGTCTTTCAAAAAAGGAAAAAATAACAAAGAAAACCAGTGTTGGAAGAACAAAGAAGCTCAGCAGTTCAGTGAGACAACCCAGAGATCATCAACAGCAGAAAGTGGCTCCCATCCCTAGGCCTGGAGGAACAAAAGAAAGAAATGGTCTTGTCTCAGCCAATTGTCTTGACTAGGCAGGAACTGGTACCCCTGAGAGAGGGACTGTCCAGCAGGTAATAGAACTGTGAACCTCAAAAACCTGAGACAGGTCTCAGATCATTTAGAAAGTTTATTTTGCCGGCCGGGCGCGGTGGCTCAAGCCTGTAATCCCAGCACTTTGGGAGGCCGAGACGGGCGGATCACGAGGTCAGGAGATCGAGACCATCCTGGCTAACACAGTGAAACCCCGTCTCTACTAAAAATACAAAAACTTAGCCGGGCGAGGTGGCAGGCGCCTGTAGTCCCAGCTACTCGGGAGGCTGAGGCAGGAGAATGGCGCGAACCCGGGAGGCGGAGCTTGCAGTGAGCTGAGATCCGGCCACTGCACTCCAGCCCGGGCTACAGAGCAAGACTCCGTCTCAAAAAAAAAAAAAAAAAAAAAAAGAAAGTTTATTTTGCCAAGGTTGAGGATACATGCCTGTGACACAGCCTCTGGAGGTCCTGACGTGCCCAAGGTGGTAGGGGCACAGCTTGGTTTTATACATTTTAGGGAGACATGAGACATCAAGCAGTATGTGTAAGATATACATTGGTTCAGTCTGGAAAAGTGGGGCAACTCAAAGTGGGGAGGGGGCTTCCAGGTCCTAGGCAGATAAAAGACAAATGGTTGCATTCTTTAGTTTCTGATCAACCTCTCCAAATGAGGCCATCAGATATGCATTTATCTCAGTGAGCAGAGGGGTGACTTTGAACAGAATGGGAGGCAGGTTTACCCTAAGCAGTTCCCAGCTTGATCTTTCCCTTTTAGTTTAGTGACTTGGGGACCCCAAGATTTATTTTTCTTCCTCAGAACCATAGAGGAATCACAACCACTGCCAGAAATGGTGTCACTGAAATAGCGGTGGCACTGAGGGCAGTGGATGGAGGTAAACCCTGATTTCTCTCCTCCTGCCTTCCAGTCTAATGCCAGTGCCTCCTGGGGGCCAAACCTATGTGGAAACCAGAGGGTGAGGAACCTGTGGAAGGTTGATCAATGTGATTTAGAGCAGGGCAAGTACTCTCGTTGTTATTATTATCCAATTTCAAAGTATATACCTTTCCTTATTCTTGATAAAAAGTGTTTCATTAGCATTAATCCTATATTTATTGATAAATACTAGGATTTCTTTTGGGCTCATGTGGGAAACCAAAATATGCCACCCTAAAATATGCATCTTTGGCATATTCAAGATGGCTGTTCAGCAGGGCTGCAGAGGCAGGAATGGCTCTGGAAAGCTGTCCTTTGTGGGGGAGATTTGCATCTGTGGAGGGTATCTACCTTAGTGATGAAAATAGCAATGTAGAGGTGTTCTCTGAAGTCCCCTTATCTGGATCTGGGAAAGATTAACACTCAGGAAAAGGAGGCTAAAAGTCTGACCCTTTTAGAGGTCTGACACTTTTACAGAAACTTTCCACAAGGTGCCATCTATTCTTTCTGAGGGCTGCAACCTGGGAGGCTTCACCTGCATCCCAAGACAGCTTTTGCTCACTGTGCCTTTCCTTCCCTCTCCCTCCCATAACCTGTCATCATGTTCCAAGACCCTCTTTCCTTATGTCTGGTATAAAAACTGCAGTCATATGGCCTTCTTGGAGTCTCATAATTGCAAGACTCTCATGTCCATGTGCATATTGATAAGTTTGTATGTCTTTCCTCCTATTAATCTGACTATTGTCAGTTTATTTCTTGGACTCAAACATCAAACTTCCCAAAAGGACAGGGAAAATTCCATTGTCCCTATACTGACAGGTGGTGTTCACATAACATTGCTGTGTAACAAGCTACTCCAAAATTGCGTGGCTTAAAACAGCAACAATCACTGATTTGCTCATGAATATGCAATTTGGGCAGGGCTTGGAAGAGGCAGCTTGTCTCTGCACCATATGGTAATTTGACTGGGGGCCAGAGAATCCACCTGCTCACCACTGTATCCCCAGTGCCCAGAACATGGCCTGGAACATAGGAATATACTGCTATAAAAAAATTTCGACTGGCCAAACCAATCTCAGCCTGAAACAAGCCCTACTTATAGATTTGCAGTCATTTGAGCCAATATACTTTCTTTTAAGTCAGTTTGAGATGCATTTTCTGTAGCTTACAACCCAAAGATTGTTAACTGATAGGAGGGAGGTGAGGAAGTGAAGGCAGAAGTAAAGAGGAAAGTGTCTCAGAGATGCAAGAAGTGGTGTCCAGATGACCGGAGATTAAGAAGAGCTGTCCCCAGCAATGGAGGAGGAGTAGGAGTCCCAGACACCTCTTGGTGGCAGTGTCCCAAAGAAATGGCAAGGCTCAGAGAGGCAGGGGGTGGATTAGGGAGGCAGCAACATGGCCAGGGTAGAGAGAGATCCCAGCAGCAAGAACAAAACAAACCATGATTCTGTAAGTAACACACAAAATCAGCAGATAGCCACCCAGATCTGAAATGACCATATAGGAGAGTGGCCATCTGTGCAGAGGCCAGTAGGAACAGACGGAGGGCCCCCAAATTGTGGGTACTGCATGGGGCCGCATAGTGTGATGACTCTCAGGACATAAGAGGGAAGCTCAAAAAATGAGGTCAGTTTCCTACCAACTTGGCAGAGTAGGGGCATGGCATGAGAAATTAAGTTGATTTTTAGAAAATAAATTTTCTCAACATTAGGATTTGGAGACTGAGATTCACATCAGTTAAAAAGGAGTGATCACGAGCTTGTTTAAGTTTGCAAAGACTAGAGGAAATGGTGTGTTGGGGGGCAGGTGAAAGGATTGGTGGGGGTTGGATGCTGAATGCTCAGGAGGTCAGGATCCTCTTGAGCCCTGGGTAGGGAAAGTAACTTACAGGTTCTTCTACTACAAAAGATATTTATGTTATGCAAATTAGCTTATAGATTATTGGTTAATACAGAAATGATGTCAGTGAAAGGCAAAGGCTATGATGATTCATATGCAATTTTACCCAGTACATTAACATTTTGTTCCATTAAGCAACAACAGTGAATGGCAAAGCAGATCCACAGAGTTGAACACAGCAAGCCACGGAGGAACACCATACTGTGCAGGATACTCATGATTCATCCCATGTTTGTCTCCTGTCTTGATTTAGCCATAGGTGGAGTCCTACTCAACTTTTGTTTATTACATTCTTATCTCCATAAATCAATAGGCTCAACTTGTTCTTATACCCTTTGCATCAAGCTAGCAGCACTTTTAAAAAGTAAAGCCTTATGTTTCTTGAATGAGAACTTATCTTTTTAATTGTGCTGTCATTTTACTAAGATTGTTATTTTTGTGAGTATTGTGGTTAAGTTGTATACATTTTAAGTGGTTCGTTCCAACCAAATGTTTCCATCAGCATTATTGTTTTAATTGTGCATCTTTGCCGAAGTATTGTATAGATTTTTCTGGAATTTCTTGTACTTCTTGCACTAGCCTCCAGGTGGCATCACCAGCAACAGACAACTTCTTGGCTGTCCCGGTACTTGGAGAGGTGTGGGCCAGGGAAGTAGTGGACTGGGCAGTGTCTGTTCTCACAATCAGCATTTACGTGTACCTTGCCTTCTCTAAACTTGCCTGTTGGTCTTGTCCACTAACTATTCTTACTTAAAAATCTAACTTTGAGAACAGATTGATTGTTCTTTCTTCAAAGACCTCCTACTAGTTATTTTTGTGTGTGTGGCTTTGGTTAATATACGAAGCAACTACTAAATCCACTTCTCTACCCTGACCCCTCTTCGAAGTATTACCATCTCAATACAACAACCCCAAGAGTGGCTGGTTTCATCCCCATTTAATGCCCAAGTACCACGGAGCTGAGCACCATAGAAGCACTTTGATATCTCTGAGTAATGCACAGCACGATTCAGTGTCATCTCTCTATTTTTTCTTTCCATTTCTTCCCTGCTTCCTACCAGCAGGCTCTGTTGATATTGCAGGTATGAAAAATACCCCTCCAGGTAACTGTCACTGTTCATTAGATCTTCTATTTATACTTGACAACGTTTTTCTTATATATATCGACTTTACCACATGAACATTTTTAATAAGTATATTGCTGCAAGTTGCACAACCATCTACTCCTTTGGAATCCTTTCTTTTTTGTTCCCTTTTTTAAACAAAAAAAATTGTTTTAAAGTTGCCTAGTATAAGTGCCACTTTCTACAGAAGGCCTTCCCAGGTTTTTCTTAACCAAGATTATTCTGCCTTCCCCTATCCTCTGATAGCCCTTGGTTTGCACCCCTATAAAAACACCTGAACACCAGTGCAATGGAGGCAGTAGAGTATGCTGGGCAACCCACAGCCTCTGCAGTTGGGAGAGCCTGGCTTTGTGTCCTGCCTCTTTTAGCTTCAAGAACAAGTTATGAGAACTTAACTACTCTGGGCCTCAGTTTTCTCATCATAAGATGGCAGTAGTAATATCTATCTCATAGGGGCTATTGTGAAAATTAAGTAATGTTCTCTAAGGTACTTAGTATTAGGTACCTAATATAGTAGCTCTGTGTCTGGCATAGAACAAAGATTCAATTTATCTTAGATATTATTTAGAGTATTTTGGGCATTTAACCATTCACTTAAATAAATATTTATTAACAATAATTAATTAATAATAAATATTGTGAATAACCATTTATTCACTTAATATTCACTTACATAAATATCAACAAATATATATACTCTGGTGGGGAGAGACACATGTAACCAAACAAATATATAATATAATATCAAATACTGGTGAGTGCTAAAGAAAAATCAAGGGGATAAAGGGAATAGAGAAGGATGAGGGGTGTAGATGCCTGGACAGGTAAGAAGACCACCCTGAGGATGTGACACTGGGGCAGACACCTGAGGGCAATGAGGGAGGGAGGCATGAGAATGTCTTGGGAAAGAACATTCCAGGCAGAGGAAGTAGCAAGGCCAGAGGGAGCATTGCTGGCCTGTTTGAGGAAGAGCAAGGAGTGAGTAAGGAGAGAGTGGGGAAGAGTAGAAGCCGGAGAGGTGGATGGGACATGGAGAGGATGTGGAGGCAGGCCAGATAGCAGGGCCAGAGAGCTTGTGCGGGTCTTTGGAGTTTCTATAACACTTGGCTGGATTTAGTAGCAACTACTATATTTTTCGGTCTGTAAATCAGAGTCCAAGAGTAACTGCCTTCACTTTTTTTTTTTTTTTTTTTTTTTTTTTTTTTTTTTTTTTTTTGAGACGGAGTCTCATTCTGTCGCCCAGGTTCGAATGCAGTGGCATGATCTCAGCTCACTGCAATCTCCACCTCTTGGATTCAAGCGATTCTCCTGCCTCAGCCTCCCGTGTAGTTGAGACCACAGGAATGCGCCACCACGCCTGGCTAATTTTTGTATTTTTAATAGAGATGGGGTTTTGCCATGTTGGCCAAACTGGTCTCGATCTCCTGACCTCAGGTGATCTACCCGCCTCAGCCTCCCAAAGTGCTGGGATTACAGGTGTGAGCCACTAAGCCCGGCCTGCCTTCATTTTTCTAGAGCTAAACTAGAGTTAAACTAAAGTGTCAGTCTGCTCACTGGCTGAAAACTGGGCTAGTGAATTCTAGGCCTTCTGAGTCATTTCAAAATTTTTTGATCATTTCACATTGAAATTCAACCAATTCTGAAAAACATCTAAGGAGATGCCTCCTGCTTTGCTTCTCTTCAGGATAGCATCTCTGTTCCCAGATGCTTAGGGAACATTACATCTTTAGAAAGGAAGGGTATTGATCTGGCTGACATTCCTTACCTGTCTACACTGTCATTTGCTAAATGTATGATCCTGTATGGCCTTCAAATGTTATCTCTCCAGGCTGGCATGTGTTGAGATGCCCATGTCCCCATCTGGTCTTTGAGCACAACCTCTTGTGATAGCTTGTACCATGCTATCCCCTTGGCATAACCCCTTAGTTATCTGGTTTTGCCTTTCAGGTGATTTTTGTGGCCCTCTGAAGATGAGGAGAAATCTAGAAAAGTCCATCTGTTCTCTTAGCCTGCAGGCTTCTGAGGCCCAGTTGCATCCCATACAGGCTTCTGTGCTGAGCCACAGCAAACTGGCATGGAATTTCCATGAGATTCAGCCTCCAGATTTCAGATGGGAAGCTGGCACAAATCTCCTCTACCCTCAGATCACCCTAAACTTATCTAGACATCTGGAGCTAATCCTAGATAAGGGAAGATGAGATATTTTGTTCTTACTTTAGTTAAGATAGATAATTTTAATCTTATTTTCCTTGCCCTCATATTCCACCCCAGCCTGGAGGATTTTTATACAGCATGAGGAGAAGCAGTTGGAAGCAGCAAATCTTTTCTGATTTACATTTGGACCAAGGCTCTTGAATATAGAACAAAAAATGTTGGACTACCTTTGTCCTCTAGTTCTGCCCCTCTGAGGTGACAAGACTCCCATCCAATGACCTGCATGGGGATGGTCACAGGGACAGAAAAAGATCTGTGGGGAAAAAACATTGGCTAATATTTCACAATATCATATTGCCACATTTGTAACTATTTACACTTTGTAAATGTACCTGGTCAAGAAAAAGGGTAAGAACAAGAGAGAGAACTGTTCACAAGTACATTCTGGTGGACTGGGTCAGTTCATGGACTGTATCAATCAGTGTCCAATCAGGACACAGAAACCACACAGTAAATGAAACAGGAAATATTTAATAAATAGAATGATCAATTATAACAGGTGATTCATTTAAAATGTATAGGGGGAACTCTAAAGAATACTCAAAAGTACCGAGGGAGAATACCCAACGAAGGACAAACTTGAAAGTGGGAGTGCAGGGAATTCTCTCTAAGGGTGGGATTCAGACCTCATTGGAGAATGTATTGCTGTAGCCCCTGGATAATGAAGAAGTTGGCTGCATTTCCCTGAGCTCAGGCAGGGTCTACATTCACCAGGTAGAGGCCAGAGGGCAGAAAACATGGATTGGAGTGGCCACAGGAAACACCTTCCCAGAATGCAGGTGGGCTAAGGCTGGGTAGCCAACTGTGGGGATGGCTGCAAGACTTGCTGGATCCACCAGCAGAGATGCCAGTGAAACCTGACAGAAGTGAGTGCTACTGCATGTCCCCCTCCAAGGCATCTTTGTCAGTGGCAAAATAAGTACAAGAAAAAGAAAACAGAAAGACCAGAACTAGGAATAGAAGCCCCTTCCTCCTGTAGTTTCCCTCCAATGCTCTCTACTGAGAATGTTTAGCATTGTGCCAGCGGCAAAGATGAAATCCTTACAGGGTCTGGTTCCATTAACAGAGAGGAAGTAACGAAAGATGAATTTGGAGCTGAGAGTCAATAAATTGATAACCAATGTATGGATGAAATGTAGTGTTAAATGTGATCAACTGGGTGTTAGCAGGGCCTCTAGAAGAACAATTGCGAGATGAGTACCAGGCATTGTAGCAAGTAGTAATGATATAATGAATACTCTGCCCTCCTGGAGTTTGCATTTGGGGTTGGAGCAGGCATAGGTTGACTAACAATATATAAGTAAACAAACAAACAAAAACACAGATCATAATTGGTGCCATGACAAAAGTAAATAGAGAACTATGATAAAGAATAAGAAGGGACCCTTTTTATCCAGGCACAGTTTTTCATGTCTATAATCCCAGTACTTTGGGAGGCTGAGATGAGAGAATCACTTGAGTCCAGGAGCTGGAGACCGCCCTGGGCAACACAGGGAGACCTCATCTCTAAAAAATGTTAAAAAATAGCCAGTGCATGGTGGTGGTCCCAGCTACTCAGAAGGCTGAGATAGGAGGATCACTTGAGCCTAGGATGTTGAGGCTGCATTGAGCCTGAGCTGTGATCACCCCACTCCACTCCGTGGCCTGGATGACAGAGACCTTGTCAAAAAAAAAAAAAGAGAGAGATAGAGAGAGAGAGAGACCCTTTTAAGAATAGGTAGACATGGAGGACCTCTCTGAAGTGTTAGCAAAAAATTCTGAATGATCTTGAAATGGTTGAAAAAGATTACTAGGTCTCTTGACCAGTGCACCCTTCAAGTTATTCTCTGCCTATCATTTTAGTTTATTTTTTTGCTATATTTGAGCTATTTTATAACTCTGTAAATTGCAGATAATTGATAGCAATGCAAATGAATCCTGTCCTTGGACATGCAAATGAATTTTGTCCTGTGAAAGTACAATTGATCTCCATTCCGCTACCCCTCTGTGGAAGAAGGGAGTTTTCCATATATTAAGCAAATTCATTTTAAGATGCATGATGGCCTATCTGTGTAACTGCTCTTTGGATCCTCCTTTGAATCCATTGTAACATCTTATAGGCTCCTTCATTAATTAGTGAGTTAAGTTAAATTTTTGACATGTTCATTTTATATTCATAAAAGAGTCATAACTTACCTTTAAAAAATAATTACAGTGAGCTATGACCATGCTACTGCACTCCAGCCTGGGCAACAGAATGAGACCCTGTCTCAAAAAAAAAAAAAAATCACCCTTTAACACATTTAAATTCAATCTCCCAAAGACTCCAGTGTGAAGGGTACTCAGCCAACATTCACATCATATCAGGATTGAATGAGCTGAACAGACTGTCTACTCCTTGATTATTTGTGTATTAACACATGCCAAAAATCACCTTTGCAGGATGGGGTCAAGAGACAACACAGGCTTTCAATTTAGAGATCTGACATGCTTTTATCAAGAGTGTTCATGAAACCAAGGACACATTGATTTTTCTAACATTGTTGGCAGTTAAAAGAACCTTTAACAGGACTCATATATTTCTGAGCTCACAGCAGGGTCACATTCATAGAATGTTAAAATAGCATAGAAAACTTAGAAATCATGTAGTTCAATTCCCTCATTTGATAGACAAATTAGTCAGGCCATGAAAGCCTGGGTGACTTGTTCAAGATCATCAACTAATTTAATGGCAAGCTGAGATACAAACTGTTCTCTTCCTCTTAGTCCTGTACTTTCTTACCACCAGGATGTTGGAGCCAACCAGAATTTCAAAAATGATTCCTAACAATGGCCTCCACCTCTTCTTTCCCCCTTTATACATAATATTCACTCTGAAAAGAATGGGAGTGTGTGTGTCAGTGAGGGATGGTATATGTTAAGGAGAGTTTTGGATCCAAAAACAGTACTAGTTTTTCAACAGGTTTGACTATGTATTTGTGTTTCTGAGTTTCTGTTTCTTCAACAGCAAACTGGGCATAGATTCTTATTAAGTAATTATTAAATATTAATAAACTGCATAATTAAGATTACTAGGATTAATAATAATCTATATATAAGCTTGCACATAGTAGGTAAAAGCCATAGCTAGTATTAAATGGTAACTCCCCTCCCCCAAATCATCTATATGCCATAAAAACCCTTCAGTATTTGAGGAGTGTGCAGTTGACACTACTGACACTTTTATAATAAATTAGCATTTTATGTTTAAATGAAAGTTATACACACACACCCACACAGCTGCGTGTTTAAAAAAAAAATCTGTCTTTATTGAATGAACAATCCACCAATGTTAGTCAACTCTATACAAATCAATATTCTCTCCACCTCCCACTGTTTCATTTGGATGCTTGAAAACAATTCTTATGTCTTTAGACACAATCTGCTTACTTTCAAATTGCCTAAAAGGAAACATAAAACATTGTATTTTAAAAAGTACAATAATGGGCCCTGAAGAACGAAGCAATCCAAGTGAAGGCACAGTTCTGTATACCAGATCTGCTGCATAGGTGAGGGGAGGCTAAGCATGGTGATGACCCAAGGCTTATCCTCATCAGTAAAAATGACCAATATTTGCTTAATACTTTACAGTGAACACAGGGTTTCCCTCCCCTTCCCTTCCCCTTTCCCCTCCCCTCCCCCCAATCCTTCCCCTCCCCTCCCTTCCCTTCCCCTCTTCCCTTCCCTTCCCTTTCATCCCCTCCCCTCCCCCCATCCCTCCCTCCCCTTCCTTTCTCTCTCTCTCTCTTTCTTTTTTTTGAGACAGGGTCTCACTCTGTCACCCAGGCTAGAGTGCAGTGGCATGGTCTTGGCTCACTGCAGCCTCCATCTGCCAGCTAGAGCAATCCTACCTCAGCCTCCCTAGTAGCTGGGACTACAGGTGCAGGCCACCAGGCCTGGCTAATTTCTTGTATCTTTTGTAGAGATGGGGTGTCACCATGTTGCCCAGGATGCTCTCTAACTCTTGGGCTCAAGGAATCCTCCCCAGGGTTTTCATTGTATTAGTATGTTCTCACACTGCTAATAAAAACATACCCAAGACTGGGTAATTTATAAAGGAAAGGGGTTTAACTGACTCACAGTTCACCATGGCTTGGTGGGGGGGCTCAGAAAACTGACCATCATGGTGGAAAGGGAAGCCAATACACCCTTCTTCACATGGAGGCAGCAAGGAGAAGTACCAAGCAAAAGGGGGAAAAGCCCTTTATAAAATCATCAGATCTCATGAGAACTCACTCACTATCATGAGAACAGAAGGGGGATAACTACCCCTATGATTAAATTACCTCCTACTGGATGCTTCCCATAACACATGAGGATTATGGGAACTACAATTCAAGATGAGATTTGGGTGGGGACACACCCAAACCAAAACATTCCAGCCATGACCCTTCCCAAATCTCATGTCCTCACACTTTAAAACACAATCATACCCTTCCAACAGTCCCCCAAAGTCCTAACTCATTCAGATATTAACCCAAAAGTCCAAGTCCAAAGTCTCATCTGAGACAAGGCAAGTCCTTTCCACCTATAAGCCTGTAAAATCAAAAGCAAATTAGTTACTTCTTAGATATAATGGAGGGAGTTACAGGCATTGGGTAAATACACCCATTCCAAATGGGAGAAACTGCCCAAAATGAAGGGGCTACAAGCCCCACATGAGTCTGAAACCCAGTAGGGCAGTCATTATACCTTAAAGTTGCAAAATGATCTCCTTGGACTCTATGTTTCACATCCAGGTCATGCTAATGCAAAAGCTGGGCTCCCACCTCTTTGGCAGCTATGCCCCTATGGCTTTGCAGGACACAGCCCCCCTCCCAGCTTCCTTCACAGGCTGGTGTTGAGTGTCTGCAGCTTTTCCAGGTGCACAGTGAAAGCTGTCGGTGGATCTACCATTCTGGGGTTTGGAGGACAGTGGCCCTCTTCTCACAGCTCCACTAGACAGTGCCCCAGTGGAGACTCTATGGGGCTCCAACCCTACATTTCCCTTCTGCACTGTCCTAGCAGAGGTTCTGCATGAGAGATCTGCTACCACAGAAAACTTCTGCCTGGACATCCAGGCATTTCTATACACGCTCTGAAATCTAGGCAGAAGTTACCAAACATGAATTCTTGACTTCTGTGTACCCACAGGCTGAATATCATTTGGAAGCTGCCAAGGTTTGGTGCTTGCACCCTCAAGCCATGGCCCGAGCTGTACCTTGGCCCCCTTTAACCACAGCTGGAACACAGGGCACCAAGTCCCAAGGCTGCACAAAGCAGCAAGACCCTGGGCCTGGCCCACAAAACCATTTTTTCCTCCTAGGCCTCTGGGTCTGTGATGGGAGGAGCTGCTGTGAAGCCCTCTGACATACCCTGGAGACATTTTCCCCAGTGTCTTGGGGATTAACATTTGGCTCCCGGTTACTTAGGCAAATTACTGCAGCTGGCCTCAATTTCTCCTCAGAAAATAGGTTTTTCTTTTTTTATCACATTGTCAGGCTGCAAATTTTCCAAACTTTTATGCTCTGCTTCCCTTTTAAACATAAGTTCCAATCCCAAACCATATTATTTGTGAATACATAAATCTGAATACTTTTAACAGCACCCAAGACACCTCTTGAATGCTTTGCTGCTTTGAAATTTCTTCTGCCAGATATCCTAAATCATCTCTCTCAAGTTCAAAGTTTCACAGATCTCCAGGGCAGGGGCAAAATGTCACCAATCTTGCTAAAACATAGCAAGAGTCACCTTTATTCCAGTTCCCAACAAGATCATCTCCATCTAGGACCACCTCAGCCTGGACTTCATTGTCCATATCCCTATCAGCATTTTAGTCAAAGCCATTCAACGAGTCTCTAGGAAGTTTCAAACTTCCCTACATTTTCCTGTCTTCCTATGAGCCCTCCAAACTGTTCCAACCTCTGCCTGTTACCCAGTTCCAAAGGTGCTTCCACATTTTTGGGTACCCTTATAGCAGCACCCCACTCCCAGTACCAATTTACAGTATTAGTCTGTTCCCATGCTGCTAATAAAGACACACCCGAGACTGGGTAATTTATAAAGGAAAGAAGTTTATTTGACTCACAGTTCAGCATGGCTGGGGAGGCCTCAGGAAACTGATCATCATGGTAGACAAGGAAGCCAACATGTCCTTCTTCACATAGAGGCAGCAAGGAGAAGCGCTAAGCAAAAGGGGGAAAAGCCCCCTATAAAACCATCAGATCTTGTGAGAACTCACTTACTATCACGAGAACAGCATGAAGGTAACTGCCCCCATGATTAAATTACCTCCCACTGGGTCCCTCCTACAACACGTGTGGATTATGGGAACTACAATTGAAGATGAGATTTGGGTGGGGACACAGCCAAACCATGGCATTCATATATATAATTTAAAAAGTATTCTTACAGAACCAAAGAAAGGCTGATATATACTTCTTGTAGCAACAGAAACAGAAGTAGGGAAGACTATTCAGACAGATTGGCGCTCTAGAGTATTAAATTTACTTTATTGCTGCATTAATTTGCTAGGGCTGCTGTAAAAAAGTATCACAAATTGGGAGGCTTAGAACAACAATAGGAACTAACTGTCTTATAGTTCTAGAGGCCAGAAGTCCAAAATCAGGGTGTCAGCAGTGCCACAGTCCTGTGAAGGTGTTAAGAAAGGATCTGTTCCAGGCCTTCCTCCTAGCTTCCAGTAGTTCCTTGACTTGTGGCAGCACAATTCCAATCTTTACATGGTATTTTCCTTGCATATATATATATATTTATATTTCTGTGTGTAAATTTCTCCATTGTATGAGGCCACCAATCACACTGGATTAGGGTGCACCCTAATGACCTCATCTTAACTTCAGCATGTACAAAGACCTTATTTCCAAATAAGGCCACATTTATAGTCACTGAGGGTTATATGAATTTTGGGGACACATAATCAACTGGTAAGAATTGCCATCTCCTTCTTTCTTTTAACGTTGCCAAACACACTGGTGGCCAACAGCACTCACTCACTCATTCATTCATTCATTAAATAAACATTTGCCTACATCAGGCTCTGTTCTGGTGTTGATGCAAAAAATAAAAACAAAACAAAACTGAATACAGACCCTGTCCTTGAGAAATCACACTTCGGAGGGAATAGGAGGCACATTATGATGATGATAAGTACTATTATTGAGTTAGTATTGCTAGGTATGGGCACTTTTCAACTAATTTTCACAGTAGTGTGATAAGTGATGTATCAGAAACATACGTGGAGAACCCAGGGAGGTCCTAAATTTGCCCTAGGGATCAGGAATACTTTCAGAAGTTAGTTATAATTTCATCGGAGTCTAAAGAGGTGTGCAGAAATATCCCAGGTAGCTCAAAGGCGGTTATCTTGAGTACTGGATTCCAAGGAAGAATATTTTATAGAGGAAAAAACAGCAAAGGTTAAGAGACAAATTGTAAACCCCAAGAGGACTGGAGTCTGTGTCTATTTTATTAAGTATCTCCTGTATCTCTAGTGCTTTGAACAGTGCTTAGTTCACTCAAAAAGTAATCATTGAATGAATTTAAGGGCATCATATATCTAAGGGATGGCATGGCCTGCAGTTCACTGTCGCTGGAAAAGTAGACAAACGTCCAGTCTCAAAGAGACCGGTAAACTACATTAAATGTAGATTAGGGGTGAAACGTTGATGATATATATCGCTAGTATTAAAAAATTCCAGGAAGTCCAGGAATGCCTGGCATCCGTCCTGCCAATTACCCTTTTCCCCAGAGCATGTACAAGGGGGAGGAGGCACCCAAGGGCCAGGAGAGTGGAGGGGCACAGCTCCATAATCTCCAAAGTAGGGTTCTCTGGCAAGCACATGGTTTGGACTTGAAATCTACGTGAAGCCTCCCACTCTCCTCCTTCCACTCCATCCTTCCCTCACTCTCCGCCCGACTCCACCTTTGGCTCCTGAAAGACACCGGACAATTTCCAGGCCTTCCCCAAATCCCACGGGAGGAATCACCTAGCGCGCTTCGGCCCGCGGGCCCCGCCCCCTTACCCTCTGGAGCGCAGCGAGAGCGCAAGCGCGCCTCTCTGACCAGCGCGCGCGCCCGCGAGCTCCCCGCATCCCCGTGCTCATCCGGGTCTCACCGAGCCTCGGCCAATAGTGCCCGCTCACGGCCCCTGGGGGCGGGGCTAAGCCTTCCCTCACAAGGGGCCTGTGGTCAACACGGTTTGCCTCCAAGGGACGGCCCGCCAGTCGGCACAGGAAAGGGGCAAAGGCAGTGAGCTCAGCGTGTGGGCGAGGGTCAACGGTTCTGGGATCAAGCGGCTGCCGCCCCTCCAGAAGCGACCGAAGCGCGAGCAGATTCCCCCTCCGAGTCAGTGTAGTAAACACACTTCAGAAACGTGAGGTGCCGGTGGTCACGTGGGGAGCGCGCCCTCCAATGAGGAGCCGGGGGCGGGGCCGAGGCCGCTGACGCGGCGGCGGCGGCAGAGTCACCCGGGCAGCCTCGGGACCGGTCACCGGCCGGCAACCGTCCAGCGGCCTCGACCACCGCCTCTTGCCTCCGTCCCCGGTCCTTTCTCCTGGGCCTAGAGACAGCGTCGCCGACAGGGGCTCATTCCCCTTCGGTTCTCCTCGGTGACTCACCTCGGGCGGGCCGTTTTGTCTTTAGGAGCCGCCTTGGTGGGGCGAGGTTTCCGTGACGAACCTCCTGGGGCCGTCCGTGCCAGTTCGGGCCGTCGTGGCGGCTCGAGCTCGTGGAATTTGCTCAGGCTCCGGAGGTCCGAGGCCCTCGAAGTTATGCGTCGCCTCCAGGAGGTTGCGGCGGGCGCGGGCTCCTAAAGGGCGTCAAACCCGGACTCCGCCGACTGGGCAACCTCCATTCATCTTCTCACTGCGCTTCCAGCGCCCCCGCCTTCTCCAGTCCCCTCCTTGGAGTCATTTTTTCCTGTCCCCCCTCTACCGCCCTTTCCTTACTCCTCGGGTGAGGCAATTCTCTTGGAAGCGAAGGTGTCGGCTATGAGCCGGAGCCTCCTTCCTTGAATTTCTCCGTGGAGGACCCGCCGCGCGCCCCCAGCATGGGGGTGAACGCAGTGCACTGGTTCCGAAAGGGGCTCCGGCTCCACGACAACCCCGCCCTGAAGGAATGCATTCAGGGCGCCGACACCATCCGCTGCGTCTACATCCTGGACCCCTGGTTCGCCGGCTCCTCCAACGTGGGCATCAACAGGTGGCGGTGAGTCACAAGCCCGTGGGAAATGGATTTGGGTGTTTAATGAATCTGATGTTAATGAATTCCATGCGATCCGCCAAATCTGAGAATTTAGACGTGGGACTGCCTTCCTTATACCGCTAACGAATTGTAGGTGCCCTAAGTATTAAATAGAATTGACTTAATAGTTCTCTGGCCAGAGAGTACTGACGACCTGAAACACTCGGCCTTCATCAGTGAGTTAGTTATGTGTCTTTCTGTGCTAACGGGAGCTCTTCCCCTGAATTTGTGGAGAATTCTTAGTGCTGGAGTTAAAGAAACACCCTTCCTGTCCTTAGTGGCCTGTGTATATGGATTCCCTTGGCCTGTTTGTGGCATTCGAAAGGATTGTGATGTTTCCTGTTTACGTTTGTGTCTAGGTAACTCATAGTATGGAGAAAAATCATTCATTCAGTACAGCTGGCTCCAGATCCAGTTTTCTTCCACCTTGAGGTTACTGAGGGAAAAGCAAGGGAAACAGCATTATCTGGTTTCTCTGCTCGGCTCTTTTTCTCAACTCCTCCTTGTGGTTGCCGAGACAAAGCACAGTTTTTCTTTCTAGGCAAGTTGTAGTCCTTCTAGGGATCAGAGCACAAAGAAATCTTAAAGATGCTTTATGATCTTCCTGAAACACCGGGCTACGTGATCGTTGGGCCCCCTGGTGGAAATGAAAGCATTAGCTCAACAGAGAGACTCTTGATCACTTACCATGTGCCAGGCACTGATTTAAATGATAGGGATATAGCAGTGAGTGAAAGACAAAAAGTCATGTCTTCAAGCAGAAAGTAAAATATGTAGTATTTTAGGTGGTAAGTGTTGTGGAGAAAAATAGAGCAGAGTAAAGGGATAAAGAATACAAGGGTAGGGATGAGGTTGCAGTTTTAAATATGATGATCAAGGGAAAAGTCACAGAGAAGGTGACAGTTGAGCATACCTGAAGGAGGTGGTGGGATGCAGATATCTAGGGGAAGACCATTCCAGGCAAAGGGAGGAGTAAGGGAAAAGGCAGAGATATGCTTGACCTTTGGAAAGAACAGCAGAAGAATCCAGTATGACTGGAGCAGAATAAGTGAGGGAAAAATAGTAGACGATGAGGTCAGAGTTGACTTAGGGCCAGATTGAAGAGAGCCTTATAAGCAGTTTTCAAGATTTGGGTTTTTACTCAGTGAAGTGGGAATAACTGCAGGATTATGAGCAGAGAAGTAATGTGATCTGACATAAGTTTGAAAAAGAATTTTTCTGCTTGTTCTGAGAACAAATCTGAGAATTTCTCTGCTTGTGGTTCTGAATTGGGGAGTGGAGGTGGACAAGAAGCAGGAAGTCCAATTAAGAAGCTGTTGGCATTCATCCAGGTGAGAGATGCGAAGGCTTGAATCATAGTGATAATTGTGGATGGGGTGAGGAAAAAAAACAGATGCTGGCTATATTATGAACGCAGAATACACAGTATTTGTTGGCAGATTGGATATGTAGTGTGAGAGAAAGAAAAGGAGTTAGGCTGGGTGCGGTGGCTCATCCCTGTAATCCCAGCACTTTGGGAGGCTGAGGCCAGGAGTTCAAGACCAGCCTGGCCATCATGGCAAAACCCTGTCTCTGTTAATACTGAAAATATAAAAATTAGCTGAGCACAGTGGTGCATGCCTGTAATCTCAGCCGCTCAGGAGGCTGAGGCATGAGAATCACATGAACCTAGGAGACGGAGGTTGCAGTGAGCTGAAATCGTGCCACTGCACTCCAGCCTGAGTGACAGAGTACTCTGTCTCAAGAAAAAAAAAAAAAAAGAAAGAAAGAAAAAGGAGTTATAGTTTGGTGCTATATAAAAAGCACCAAAATTCAGTGCTTTTTATGTAGTGGCAGCTTACTGTTTGAGAAAATTTTTGGCTTGAGAAACTGGAAGGATGGGGCTTCAATTTGCTAAGAAAGTGAAGCCAGCTGGAGAAGCCATTGGGAGGGTGATTGGAGTTCTCTTCCATTAAGTCATTAAGTTTGAGATGTATTTTACACATTCAAATGGAGATAGCAAATAGGCAGTTGGATGTGTCTGGAGCTGCAGAGAGAGATCCAGGCAGGGAGTATAAATTGGAGAATTCATGAGATTATAGATAATATATAAAGCCATGTATTCATCCATCTATTGAACAAATATTTGTCAAGCGCTTACTATATGCCAGGCACTGTTTTAGGTGCAAGGGATCCAGTATAAACAAAACAGTCCCCGATTCTCACCCTGTTGGAGCTACATTCTAGTGGAGCCGTTAGACTGACAGCATTAAGAAAAGGAGATAGACAAGAGATACAAGTGGTGCAAGGGCCGAACCTTGAATACTCTTAATGTTTATAAATTGTGGAGCTGTGAAAGAACCAGCATATGAGACTGCGAAGGAGCCACTAGTAATGTAAGACGAAAACCCAGAAGAGTATGGTGTCTTAGAAGCCAAGTAAAGAAAGTGTTTTGGCCAGGCATGGTGACTCATACCTGTAATCCCAGCACTTTGGGAGGCTGAGGCAGGCAGATCACTTGAGGCCCGGAGTTTGAGACCAGCCTGGCCAATATGGCAAAACTCTGTCTCTAGTAAAAAAAAAACATCAAAAAATCAGCTGGGCGTATGGCACCTGCCTGTAATCCCAGCTACTCAGGGAGGCCGAGGCAGGAGAATCACTTGAACCCAGGAGCAGAGGTTGCAGTGAGCCGAGATCGTGCCACTACACTCCAGCCTGGGCAATAGAGCCAGACTCTGTCTCAAAAAAAAAAAAAAAAAAAAAGGAAAGTATTTCAAGGAAGAGAGAGTGTTTTACTTATGTCAGATGCTACTGATAGGTCAAGTAAGATGAGAACTGAAAAATAAAAATTGGATTTAGCAATTTGAAGTCATTTGGAATTTTATCTGGAGTGGTTTTGGTAGTGTCAGAGGCAAAAGTCTTTTTGGAATCACTCATAGTACCAAATTCAGTGCTTTTTATATAGTAGTAGCTCAATTACTGTTTGCGGAATATAGTGATATCTTAGAGTCAATAATTTTATATTTAAACAGCTTTATTAATTTACTTATTGACTATGGGATAATGCCCAAATTCCTTAGCCTGGCAAGATCTACCTTTTGGCTTATGTATTTCATTTTCTACTGTTTACAATATGTGATTTCAACTCTGGGGGGAAAACCTTCTTAGTTTACTTTAGAACTATCTTGTATTTTCTTTGATCAACGCTTTTTAGACTTTTGGATTTAACAGAAAAGCAAAATTTTAAATAGTTATTTTACCTAATAAGCACATTAAACAAAACTACTTTTTTATACTGCCATCCTTTCGTTTAAAAAGGATGTTTTAATATTTAAAAAAAAAAGTTTGGCTGAGCTCAGTCTCATGCCTGCACTCCCAGCTACTTGGGAGGCTGAGGCAGGAGAATCACTTGAGCCTAGGCGTTGGAAGCTGCAGTGAGCTATGAATGGGCTACTGCACTCCAGCCTGGGTAGAGACAGACCCTCTCTCTTAAAAAGCAAACAAAGAAACAACAACAACAAAAAATTTGAAGGACATTGTCTCAGAATACAATTTTTTGATTTGGATAAATTTATAAGCTTTATGAAAATTCACATCTCTTAGAAAAATTATCCTATAAAAAAACTTATATACTAATGTTCACAGAAGCATTATTCATAATAGCCAAAAAGTGGAAACAACCCAAATGGCCATCAATTGATGAATGGATAAACAAAATATGGTATAGTCATATAATGGAATATTATTTGGCCATAAAAAGGAATGAAATACTGATACATGCTACAACATGTATGAATGAACCTTGAAAAACAAACTAAATGAAAGAAGCCAGTCACAAAATTCCATGTATTATATGATTCTGTTTTTATGGAATGTCCACAGTGGGCAAATGTACACAGACAGGAAGCAGATTAGTGGCCCCTTAGGACTGGGGAAGCTGGGGAGTTGGTAGGTGATAGCTAAGGGGCACAAGGTTTCTTTTTGAGATGATGAAACTGTTCTAGAAGGTGATGGATGATTGTACAACTCTGTACTTGTCTGGGATGATTAGCAGTATTCCGAACTCTTACACCACTTTTTGTTGTTGCTTCTCACATCACTCTTAGCATTTGCTGCCCTCATTTGTGAATGTTGGTATTGTTTTATTAATAGTTTGTTTGAGCTGCTGTAACAAAATACCTTTAGACTAGGTAGTTTATAAACAATAGGAATTTATTTCTCACAGTTTTGGAAGATTTCCAGAATCAAGGCACCAGCGGATTCAGTGTCTCTGCTGAATAGATGACGCTGTCTCTGTGTCCTCACATGGCGGAAGGGGTAAACAGGTTCCTGCAGCCCTTTTTATAAGAGCACTCCCTTAGTCTGTTTGTGTTATTATAAAGGGATACCTGAGGGTGGGTAATTTATAAAGAAGAGAGGTTTACTTGGTTCATAGTTTTGCAGGCTTTACAGAAGCATGGCATCAGCCTCTGATTCTGGTGAGGACCTCAGAAAGCTTTTAATCATGATGGAAGGGGAAGTGGAGCTGGCATATCACATGGCGAGAGAGAGAAGGGAGGGGTACCAGGCTCTTTTAAACAATTAGTTGTTCTGTTAATAGAGTGAGAAATCACTCATTACATGATAGCACCGAGCCATTCATGAGGGATCTTATCTCATGTTCCAGACACCTCTCAACTCCAACATTGGGGATAACATTTTAACATGAGATTTGAAGAGGGCAAATATCTATATCACTTCACTTCTAGCCCCCCAAATCTCTTGTATTATTATTATTATTATTATTTTTGAGATGGAGTATCACTCTGTTGCCCAGGCTGGAGTGCAGAGGCGGGATCATGGCTCACTGTAGCCTTAACCGCCTGGGCTCAAGCAGTTCTCCCACTTCAGCCTCCCAAGTAGCTGGAACCACAGGCGTGCATTACCATGGCCAGGTAATTTTTTTATTACTCGTAGAGGTGAGATCTCACTATGTTGCCTAAGCTGTCTCATACTCCTGAACTAAAGCAGCTCTCCTGCCTCAGCCTCCGAAAGTGCTGGGATTATAGGTGTAAGCCACTGCGCCCACCCTCTTGTCTTTTTTCTGTTGTTAAATATAATCATCTCTTTCAAAGTCCCCAGAAGTCTTAACTAGTTTTAGCATCAACTTAAGTCTTATCCAGGACTCGAGGCAAGTTCGTTATAGCTATGAGCCTGTAAGATCAAAAACAAATTATTTACTTTTAAGATACAATGGTGGAACAGACATTGGGTAAACATTTTCATTTTAAAAGGGAAAACTTGACCAACAAAAAGGGACCCACCCATGTCTGAAACCTAGTAGGGCAGATATTAAAGCTGTAAAATAATCTCTCTTGACTCATGTCCCATAACTGAGCACACTGGTCCAAGAGGTGGGCTCTTGAAACCTTGGGCAGCCCCATCTCTATGGCTTGGTTGGGCAGACCACATGGCTTCTTTCATGGATTGGAGTCTAATGTCTGTCACTTTTCCAGGCTGAGGGTGTATGCTGTTTTCATCCAAAGGATTATTTTAATCTTTCCACTTCCTCACTTTCCACTCCCTCCCACATCCTGAGCACACTGGTCCAAGAGGTGGGCTCTCAAAACCTTGGGCAGCTGCATCTCTATAGCTTGGTTGGGCATAGCGCACATGGCTGTTCTCATGGATTGGAGTCTAATGTCTGTCAACTTTTCCAGGCTGAGGGTGTATGCTGTTTACATCCAAAGGATACTTTTGATCTTTCCCCTTCCTTCCTTCCTTTCCTTCCTTTGCTTCCTTTCCTTCCTTCCTCTTTCTCTCTTAGTCTCTTTCTCTCTTTCTCTCTCTTTTTCATAACAGTATTTAACACATTTGACCACACCTTTCTCTTTTTCTCTTGGCTTTAGACTGCCACCACTGTGGGGCCTGGAGGGCAGTGCCCCTGTTCCCACTGCTGTACTGGGCAGTGCCCCAATGAGTTCTCTCTGGGGACTCTAACCCCACATTTCCCCTTGGCACTAGCCTGGTAGAATCTTTCTGTAGGAGCTCTGCCGTGGCAGGCTTCTGCCTGGGCACCCAGACTTCTTGACATATCTTGTGAAATCTAGGTGGAAGCTGCCAAGCTTCCATGGATCTTGTATTCTGTATACCTGCAGACTTAACACCACTTGGAAACCATCAAGGCCTGTGGCTTGCACCCACTGGAGTGGCAGTCCAACCAGTACCTGGGGCCTTTTGAGCCCTGGCTGCAGCCAGAACGTGGGGAGTAGCATCTCAAGACAGCACAAGGCAGCAACACCCTGGGCCTGGCCTCCCAAACCATTTTGCCTGAGGAGATCTCTGAGCCTGTGATGGAAGGGGTAGCCTTGATTTCTGGAATGTCTTGGGGGCTTTTCCCCATTGTCTTGACTGTTAACAACTGGCTCTCTTTTAGTCATGTTAATTGCTTTAACAACCTGTTGTTCTGGTAGGGCCTGGTACCTGGGGCTGGGTAGTTTGGATTTCTCTCCTGAAAACTTCCCTCTACCACATGGTCAGGTTGTAAATTTTTCAAATTTGTGTGCTCTGTTTTCTCTTAATTATTAGCTTTAACTTTGTCTTTTTTTGAACTCCCATATCTGATAGTAGGCTGTTAGAAGCAGCCATGTCACCTTTTGAACGCTGTGTTGTTTAGAAACTTTTTTTTGCCAGGTAGCTTAAGTCATTACTCTTAAGTTCAGCCTTTTACAAAGTCCTAGGCATGGATACAATGTAGCCAAGTTTTTTGTTACAAGCATAACATATAATGTGGCCAATTTTTTTGTTTAGTTTTTAAAAACTTTATTTGAGACTTCGTGAAAATGGCCTTTACTTTCTATATTTTAATCAGCATTTTTGTCACAACCACTTAACCAGTCTCTAAGAAGTTTTAAAGTTTTTCTTGTGTATGAGCTTTTTTGGTTTTGTTTTGAGCTCTCTAAGCTCTTTTAAGCAGCTTTAGTTTTTTTTTTTTTTTTTTTTTTTTTTTTTTTTTTTTTTAAATACATTAAGTTCTGGGATACATGTACAGAACGTGCAGGTTTGTTACATAGGTATACATGATGTGCCATGGTGGTTTGCTGCACCCATCAGCCTGTCATCTAGGTTTTAAGCCCCACATGCATTAGTTATTTGTCCTAATGCTCTCCCTCCCCTTGTCCCCCAACCCTTGAGAGGCCCTGGTGTGTGATGTTCCCCTCCCTGTGTCCATGTGTTCTCATTGTTCAACTCCTACTTATGGAGAACATGTGGTGTTTGGTTTTCTGTTCCTATGTTAGTTTGCTGAGAATGATGGTTTCCAGCTTTATCCATATCCCTACAAAGGACATGAATTCATTCTTTTTCATGGCTGCATAGTATTCCATGGTGTATATGTGCCACATTTTCTTTATCCAGTCTATCATTAATGGGCTTTGGGTTGGTTCCAAGTCTTTGCTATTGTGAACAGTGCCACAATAAACATACATGTGCATGTGTCATTATAGTAGAATGATTTATAATCCTTTGGGTATATACCCAGTAATGGGATTACTGGGTCAAATGATATTTCTGTTTCTAGATCCTTGAGGAATTGCCGCACTGTCTTCCACAATGGTTGACCTAATTTACACTCCCACCAGCAGTGTAAAAGTGTTCGTATTTCTTCACATCTTCTTCGGCATCTGTTGTTTCCTGACTCTTTAATAATCACTGTTCTAACTGGTATGTCATTGTGGTTTGATTTGCATTTCTCTAATGACCAGTGACAATGAGATTTTTTTCATATGTTTGTTGACCAAGTAAATGTCTTTTGAGAAGTGTCTGTTCATATCCTTTGCCCACTTTTTGATGAGGTTGTTTTTTTTCCTGTAAATTTGTTTAAGTTCCTTGTAGATTCTGGATATTAGCCCTTTGTCAGATGGGTAGATTGCAAAAATTTTCTCCCATTCTGTAGGTTGCCTGTTCACTGTGCAGAAACTCTTTAATTTAGTTAGATCCCATTTGTCAAGTTTGGCTTTTGTTGCCATTGCTTTTGGTGTTTTAGTCAAGAAGTCTTTGCCCCTGCCTATGTCCTGAATGGTATTGCCTAGGTTTTCTTCTAGGGTTTTTATGGTTTTAGGTTTTACATTTAAGTCTTTAATCCGTCTTGAGTGAATTTTTGTATAAGGTGTAAGGAAGGGGTCCAGTTTCAGTTTTCTGTATATGGCTAGCCAGTTTTCCCAGCCCCATTTGTTAAATAGGGAATCCTTTCCCCATTGCTTGTTTTTGTCAAGATCAGATGGTTGTAGGTGTGTGGTGTTATTTCTGAGGCCTCTGTTCTGTTCCACTGGTCTGTATATCTGTTTTGGTACCAGTACCATGCTATTTTGGTTACTGTAGCCTTTTAGTATAGTTTTAAGTCAGGTAGTGTGATGCTTCCAGCTTTGTTCTTTTTGCTTAGGATTGTCTTGGCTATACGGGCTCTTTTTTGGTTCCATATGAAATTTAAAGTAGTTGTTTCTAGTTCTGTGAAGAAAGTCAGTGGTAGCTTGATGGGAATAGCATTGAATCTGTTAATTACTTTGGGCAGTATGGCCATTTTCATGATACTGATTCTTCCTATCTATGATCATGGAATGTTTTTCCATTTGTTTGTGTTGTCTCTTATTTCTTTGAGCAGTGGTTTGTAGTTCGCCTTGAAGAGGTCCTTCACATCCCTTGTAAGTTGTATTCCTAGTTATTTTATTTTCTTTGTAGCAATTGTGAATGGGAGTTCACTCGTGATTTGACTCTCTGTCTATTATTGGTGTGTAGGAATGCTTGTGAGTTTTGCACATTGATTTTATATCCTGAGACTTTGCTGAAGTTACTTATCAGCTTAAGGAGTTTTGGGGCTGAGACGATGGGGTTTTCTAAATATACAATCATGTCATCTGCAAACAGAAACAATTTGATTTCCTCTCTTCCTATTTGAATATCCTTTATTTCTTTCTTTTGCCTGATTGCCCTGGCCATAACTTCCAATACTATGTTGAATAGGAGTGGTGAGAGAGGGCATCCTTGTCTTGTGCCGGTTTTCAATGGGAATGCTTCCAGCTTTTGCCCATTCAGTATGATATTGGCTATGGGTTTGTTGTCATAAATAGCTCTTATTATTCTGAGATACATTCCATCAATACCTAGTTTATTGAGATTTTTTTAGTATGAAGGGGTGTTGAATTTTGTCCAAGGCCTTTTCTGCATCTGTTGTGCTAATCATGTGATTTTTGTCATTGGTTCTGTTCATATGATGGATTACGTTTGTTGATTTGCATATGTTGAACCAGCCTTACATCCCAGGGATGAAGTCGCCTTGATCGTGTGGATAAGCCTGTTGACATGCTGCTGTATTCAGTTTGCCGGTATTTTATTGAGTATTTTCACATCGATGTTCATCAGGGATATTGACCTGAAATTAGATTTTTTTGTTGTGTCTCTGTCAGGTTTTGGTATCAGGATGATGTTAGCCTCATAAAATGAGTTAGGGAGGATTCCCTTTTTTTCTGTTGTTTGGAATAGTTTCAGAAGGAATGGTACCAGCTCCTCTTTGTACTTCTGGTAGAATACGGCTGTGAATCCATCTGGTCCTGGGCTTTTTTTGGTTGGTAGGCTATTAATTACTGCCTCAATTTCAGAACTTGTTATCGGTCTATTCAGGGATGTGACTTCTTCCTGGTTTAGTCTTGGGAGAGTGTTTGTGTCCAGGAATTTATCCATTTCTTCTAGAGTTTTTAGTTTGAGTAGAGCTGTTTATAGTATTCTCTGATGGTGGTTTGTACTTCTGTAGGATCAGTGGCGATATCCCTTTATCATTTTTTATTGTGTCTATCTGATTCTTCTGTCTTTTATTCTTTATTAGTCTGCCTTGCGGTCTATCAATTTTGTTAATCTTTTCAAAAAACCAGCTCCTGGATTCGTTAAGTTTTTGAAGGGTTTTTCCTGTCTCTGTCTCCTTCAGTTTTGCTCTGATCTTAGTTATTTCTTGTCTTCTGCTAGCTTTTGAATTTGTTTGCTCTTGCTTCTCTAGTTCTTTTAATTGTAATGTTAGGGTGTCGATTTTAGATCTTTCCCGCTTGCTGATAATGGACATTTAGTGCTATAACTTTCCCTCTTAACACTGCTTTACCTGTGTCCCAGAGATTCTGGTATGTTATCTGTTTGTTCTCATTGGTGTCAAAGAACTTACTTACTTCTGCCTTAATTTCTTTATTTACCCAGTTGTCACTCAGGAGCAGGTTGTTCAGTTTCCGTGTAGTTGTGTGGGTTGGAGTGAGTTTCTTAATCCTGAGTTCTAATTTGATTGCACTGTGGTCTAAGAGACTGTTCGTTATGATTTACGTTCTTTGCATTTGCTGAGGAGTGTTTTACTTCCAATTATTGATCAATTTTAGAATAAGTGCTATGTGGTGTGAGAAGAATGTATATATTCTGTTGCTTTGGGGTAGAGAGTTCTTTAGATGTCTATTAGGTCTGCTTGGTCCACAGCTGAGTTCAAGTCCTGAATATCCTTGTTAATTTTCTGTCTCGTTGATCTAGTATTGACAGTGGGGTGTTAAAGTCTCCCACTATTATTGTGTGGGAGTCTAAGTCTCTTTGTAGGTCTCCTAGAACTTGCTTTATGAATCTGGGTGCTCCTGTTTGGGGTGCATGTATACAGTTAAGATAATTTGCTCTTCTTGTTACATTGATCCCTTTACCATTATATAATGCCCTTCTTTGTCTTTTTTGATCTTTTTTGGTTTAAAGTCTGTTTTATCAGAGACTAGGATTACAACCCCTAAGCAGATTTAGTTTAAAGTTTAGTTTTAACATCCCACTCCTGGTACCAGTTTTTTGTCTTAGTCTGTCCCTATGACTCAAATACCTCTTGCTAGGCTCCATCTCCAATATTAGAGATCAAGTTTTAACATGGGATTTGAAGGGGACAAATATCTAAACTATATCAGGCATGAATCCCTCTCATGACAGTACAATGCACATGACCAAGTCACCTTCTAAATGCCCCAACTCTTAATACTATAGCATTAGGGATTCAGTTTTAACATGAATTTTGGGGGAACACAGACAGACATTCAGACCATAGCAGAGGTGTATTCTGTATATAATCTCTCTCCCACTTAACAGATAGTACCTTCCTGAAGAGAAGTTGCCTCTTAAATCAAAATTTTATTTTGTATACCTATCCATTATAGGTAGTATTATTGATGCTGGGTATACAGCAGTGAACAAAACAGAAAAAGTTGCTGCCCTATTCCAGTAGAGGGGAAAACAGACAATAAGAAAAAAATAATATATCAGGTGGTAGTAAATTCAATGGAGAGAAATAAAGTAGAATGTGAGAACAGGGACCTAAAAGAAGAGGACACAAGCTATTCATATATCTGGGGAAAGAGCCTTTTTGTGTTCTCCACAGCATAGTGTCTTATACATAGTAGGCATTAAATATTGTTTTAATTTTTCTTAAAAATCTAAGGTTTAGGGATGGGACAGCTATTTTATGTAATTTATATGTTAATGTCTATCTTAAACTCATAACTTAGAAAAAATTCTCAATGAACAGATTTGTTTTAGTATTTAAACTTCAATATGTTTATTACACATTTGAAGCTATCACATGTAAACTCTCTTAATTTTCAGTAACTAAATCTATAAATGTGCCTACATCCTTACTAGTTCTTCCTTCTAGTATACAACTTCAGTGGAAGAGATACTGCTGCCTCTTCAAAACGAGTTCCTTCTTCTGTGCTCCATTTCAAAGACTGCTCATTTTTTATATTTATTCTTACCTTTTCTTCTACTTTTTCTTCTTTTTAGGTTGCCTCCAATCAACATTTAAACATGCTTAAGATCAAATTCTGTAAAACATACACAATCTGTAACAACAAAGGAACAGAACTTAGCCTTGACTGTGTTCCACTCCTGCAGCTATGTATCTTAGTTTCTTTGTAGCCAATTTCTTGAGCAAGATGTCTAATACTGGCTGACTTCGTTTCTTTTTATTCTACTTACCCTTGAACCCACTCCAAACTAAGGTGTGTCCAGCTCCACTCCCACCCACTCTACCAAAGCTATTTTTATCCAAAGGATACTTTTAATCTGCCCATTACCTGACTTTTTTCTTTCTTTTTTTCTTTTTTATTTTTTTTTAACAATGTTTGACACATTTGACCACTTCTTCCCTTGGCTTTATTAGAGGACCTCTTCTTCTCTTGGCTTTATTAGAGGACTCTCCTATGCTTTCCTGCCAGCGCTATTAGTGTTCTTCCTTAGCTTCTCCTTTTCTGTTCAACTTTTAAATGCCCATGAGGTCTGTGATCTCCACCCTCTTTTCATTTCACATATTTCTAAGCAATCTTATCTCTTCTCATAAAGTCAGTTACCATTTACTCGTCTGTGCCCAGAATTTTCAGGTTAGTGTCTTCAGCGCAAATCTTTTTCCTGATCCCCAGACATGTGTATGTGTTTGTATGTATCATATATACCCATTTGCCTGCTTGAATGTATTGTATTACCTCAAACTCAGCTTGTCCAAAGCAGAGTTCATCTTCATCCTTCTCTATTGCTCAAAAACAAACAAACCCCAAACTGAGTTTTCCTGTGTTTTCTGTCTTCACAAATGATACTTCCATTTACCCATTTGAGTCCTTACTGTGTGGCAATTACTTGCTAATTTCTGTGGATAGCATGGTAGTCAGCAGATAATTTCTCTGCCCTCAGGGAGTTTACAGTACAGAGGAAGATTTATTAAGAAATAAAATAGTTACAAAAATACATTCTTCCGTCTCCCTTGTCTCGTTAGCCCATATCACCATTCTCTTTACCTAGATTGTTTTAGTAGCTTACAAATCATTGTCCCCCTTTCCGTTCTCTAATTCATTCTCTGCATAGCAAGTAAAGTGATCTTTTTAAAATTGAAAATTTGGTCATGTCATTCATGCTTTAAAACCTTTTAATGACATTTCTTTACCCTTGGGTTAAAGTTCAAAAAGCCATAGCATGGTTTCAAATCCTTATATAATCTGCCCCTCTGCTTCTTTCTAGTCTCTGATGATTATTTCACTGAGGCATTTAAACTGCAACTTGAAGTATAAAGTGGATCTTAATAAGCAAGGCATGGAGGGAAGGGAATTCCAAGCAGAGAAAAGTGAATTCCAGACTGAAGGAATAGCTTAAGGAAGGGCACAGTATTCTGATAGTGGTGATGAGGCTGATGTAGCTGAGTCATATGGTGCATGAAAAGATAGGAGGTGTTATTTAGTACTTTTTTTGTTTGCTAGTTCGTTGCCTGAGTCAAACAGGCTTAAGCAAAAAGAAAGTTTATTGGTAGATGTAATTGAATAACCTAAGGGAAACTGGCTTTGGACATCTCTTGATGCTAGGGCTCAGAAGATGTTACTAGGATCTCGTTTATCTTTGCATCTCTGAACTGCCTTGACTTCTCAAACAGGCTGTCCTCTGGTGGCAAAATACAGCAATAACAATGGCATTTACCTCAGCAAAAAGCATACACCGTTGGCCCAGAAGTCTCAGCAAAAGTCTTATGGCACTTCATTAGCTCTTTTTGGCCAGTTTCTGAACTAGTCTTCATGAGTTTATGATTATCTTAGCTGAAGTGTGCTTTGCTGGTGGAATCAGCTTGCCTGGACTGAAGTAACTAAGTAGAATGAGTAGGAAGTAAGTAGGTGGATACCCTAAAACAACATTGTTGCCTATTATATAAGAACTCGGATAAGTGGGTATAGTTCAGAAAAGCTGCCCTTGTTTGGGGAAATATAAATTTAGTAGCTGTGTGAATGTTAGGAGAGAGTCAAGATACCAGTTTGGAGACTTTATCAGGAGTTCAAGTGAAAGATAATATAGGCTTGAACAAGGGGAAAGGCTATGAGGAAGGGGAAGATATAAGAGGAAGGCTGTAGAGGTACAGTGGAAAGCTTAGGTGACTGCCTGGAAAACAGTTTCATAGAGGAGGAAGGTGAGGGAGAAAGTAGAGTGTAAGATCCTCATACTTTGTGCCTCTGTGACAATTAGACATTAAGTTAGGAAACACAGAAATAGACCATATTTAGATGAGGAATAGAGTGAGTTTAGGTTGTTGACCAGTTTGAAACACTGCTAAGATACCAACATGAGAAATGAAGAAAATAGAAATTTAACTCTGGGAATTATAGACGTTGGATCTGTGCATATGGGAATAATTCCTGCATAAGTAATGGATGAAGTATGCCTGGATGAGATTGGATACAGCCATAAAAAGTTATGTGAGTCAAAAGCCCGGTGAGAAAACTCAGTGAATACTATATTTAAGATGAATAGGAGCTGGTGAAGGAGGCAAAAGAGAATCAGAGAGGTAAAAGAGGATCCAGGAGAGTGCCATATTATGGAAACTGAATGTGGCAAGAGTGATTTTACATTGCACTACAGGAGGCAGGTTAGGATGAGTTTTGACAATTATGTAGGAAAAATTATCAAAGACTTAGAAGTGGGAAAAGGAAATTATTGCATATCTGGAATGCTAGATATTGTTCAGAGGACTCTCCAGGAGTTACATGATTCTGATTAAGGGATATTTGATTGACAAGGCGTTTTACAATTCCGTAAAAAGGGGTAAAAGTTAAGTTGTAGAAAACTGAAAGCAGTACAGATGTTTTCTGCCCATACCAATGCAAATTATGTTTGTGCCATGAAAATGAATTTTGTAAGTTGAGAAATAGTAAATCACATTATCATTTTAATCAGTTTTAACATCTTACTTCTTTCTTCCTTAATCAATGAATTAAAATTTTTACCAGATCTTCATTTCATATTTGTATGAGAGTCATGATTTTACTATTTTGAAAATTATACTTTATCTGTTACAAAGACTTTTGGTGAACCTTGAGATAACACGTCAATGTAGGTGTAAGGATAGAAATCAAATTGAATAGGATGTTAACAAAGGTGTGTGTAGCAGGTGAGGGGAGGGGAGTGGGGGAAATGATTAAGGTTGGAATGCAAGGGAGATTTTTTATGAGAGAGGTAAGAGATTAGCTCAAGGCATAGGTTCTGGACAGGCTGAGGAAAAGTGAATTTTGGTTAGGTAACTAGACTTTTAGTTAAGACAGCATAGTGGATTCATAGGATGATGAATAAGAAATAAAATATATAGATAAGGTGAGGCCTGAATATGTAATTCTTTGAATGACAGACTGAAGTGAGTTTAGGACATCTGACTGTACTAAGACCTACTTTATAATTCCTACTTTCCTATTAATTGGCCGTGGGACTGACCTTGGGTAAATCTCTCTCCCTTCTTTTATTCATTCAGGAAAACTTTCAGTGAGAGCCTGTTATCTACCAGGTACTGTGTGAGTCATTGGAGATACAAAGAGGAAGGTTATGGTTCTTGCCCATAAGGAAACTTTCACACCGCTAAAGGACAATTAGAACATACATTGTTGAAAAAGACCTCTGTGGAAATCTGCAAAGACAATTGTGAACGCACAAAGAAGAGACAACTTTAAAGGGGTGGGAAAAGGGGTAAAGGTGATGAGTGTGTGCTCTAGAGGCGTGTGTGTGAGTGTGTGTGTTTATGTGTATGTGTTGGGGAGTGCGGAGTGTGAGATATGAGACTGAGAGAGGAGTTATTCTAGAATGCTTCTGTAGTAGGCCGTTCTTGCATTGCTATAAAGAAATACCTGAGACTGAGTTGTGTGTAAAGAAGAGAGGTCTAATTGGCTTATGGTTCTGCAGGCTGCTCAGGAAGCATAGCAGCATCTGCTTTTGGGGAAGACTCAGGAAGGTTACAATCATGGTGGAAGGCAAAGGGGGAGCAGACATGTCACATAGCAAAGGCGGGAGCAAGAGAGTAAGGGGGAGAGGTGCTATATACTTTTAAATGACCAGATTTCATGAGACTTCGCTATTGTAAAGACGGTGCCAAGAGGGATGATGCTAAATAATTCATGAGAAATCTGCCCTTTTGATCCAGTCACCTCCCGGTAGGCCCCACCTCCAACATTGGGGATTACATTTCAATACGACATTTGGGCAGGGACACATATCCAAACTAGATCAGCTTCTTGAAGATGCACGAGTCAGTGTACTTATATGAAAAGAGAGGTTTTTTTTTGTTTGTTTTTTGTTTTTTTTGAGACAGGGTCTTTGTCACGCAGACTGGAGTGCAGTGGCGTGATTTCAGCTCACTACAACCTCTGCCTCCTGGGTTCAAGGCGATTCTCATGTCTCAGCCTCCCGAGTAGCTGGTGGGATTACAGGTGTGTGCCACTACTCCCAGCTAATTTTTGTATTTTTAGTAGAGATGGAGTTTCACCATGTTGGTCAGGCTGGTCTTGAACTCCTGACCTCAAGCTATCTGCCTGCCTCAGCCTCCCAAAGTGCTGGGATTACAGGCATGCACCACCGCATCCAGCCTGAAAAGGAAGTTTCTAAAAAATCCTCTCTTGTCTGACACCATTGGAACCTGCAGTTACTTGAAAAAGGATATCATAAAAAAAAAAAAAGAAGAAGAAACAGAAAAGTGTGCATTAATTTGATGGTTTTTGATGTAGGGCTTGATTCCAGGTCTGAGTTCTTTTGCTCACTTCTTTATCTACTTTTATTCTTTAGGTGAGCTCATCTAGTTGCATACTTGAATATCAGATAATTTCCTGTCATGTATTACCTGCCCTGGCCTCTATCTTGAATTCCAGACTTGCCTATCTAGTATTTTTACTTGGATTCAAAATAAGCATCTTAAGCTGATTTTGTCCCCATCTCCTCCACCTCCTATGGTTTCTCTGTATCACATTAAATGTCAACATTCACCTAGTTCTGCAAAAACCCAGGAGCTACCCCTTCTTCTTTTTGTACTCAAACTTCATATCTAGTCCTTCAGCAATTGTTAGAGCTTTTTCCTTCAAATTAAATCTCATATCCATTCAAATAACACCCTCCCACTGCTATCATAATATCCAGGCCACCAGCATTTTTTACAGGATTACTGTAAAAGCCTCCTAAGTTCTCCACTTCCATTTTTGTGCCTGCCTTTCCCATCTGCTCCATGTGGAATTCAGAGTAATATTTTTAAAACCATAGTTAGGTCTGGTGGCTAAATACCTGGCACAGGGTAGGTGTCAATCTGTCCTTGTGTATTGAATATATAAATGAGTATTGTTCTGCTGATTTTGCCGATGGAATTTCGAGTTGGCTTTCCTGCATAAATTACACCCGCAGACTGATATTGCCTATCATTCTTTAAAGTTGATTGAAACGTAAAAGACCATGATGAAGCAAACTTGAATACAGAATTCCTTTAGTACATTTTTTTCTTCCCATCTAGTATAGCTGTCTTATCTACAGATAGTTAATTAGACAAGCTTTTTTGGTGATTCACCTTTTATCAAGCCTTTTTGAAGCATTCAGTTTCATTTTCTATAAAACACCTTTATTTTTTATATTCTCAATCAGTTTATATAAAATTTAAATTATGTGATTAACATAAGAAGTTCAGCTGGCATAAACATGTTTGAGAAACACAACTGACTCTCCATATGTATAGAACTTTAACTGATCAGAATAGGAATCGGATGTATTATAAAGCGGTAGCCTATTTTATTTTTGTCAAACTCAAATTAGCCATGTCCATCAGTCAGTATGGCCTCTGTACACTTTGCACAGGGTATAGAAGGCATTTGGTTATTTGTGCGAATTGATAAATTGGAGATCACTAGTAGTTTTTTGGGTTTTTTTGAGATGGAGTTTTGCTCTTGTTGCCCACGCTAGAGTGCAGTGGCATGATCTTGGCTCACTGCAGCCTCCACCTCCTGGGTTCCAGCGATTCTCCTGCCTCAGCCTCCCAAGTAGCTGGGATTATAGGCCTGCGCCATCACACCCGGCTAATTTTTGTATTTTTAGTAGAGACGGGGTTTCATCACATTGGCCAGGCTGTTCTTGAACTCCTGAACTCAGGTAATCCACCCACCTCAGCCTCCCAGAGTGCTGGGATTACAGTCATGAGCCATAGAGCCTGGCTTAGTAGTTTTAATGTATGTTAACTACATAATTGCCAAGGTCCCTTCTAGTTCTAGAACTGTATGATTTCTGTGATGGTAATACCAAAACTATCACAAGGACAGAAAACCAAACACCGCATGTTCTCACTCATAGGTGGGAATTGAACAATGAGAACACTTGGACACAGGGTGGGGAACATCACACACTGGGGCCAGTCGTGGAGTAGGGGGTTGGGGGAGGGATAGCATTAGGAGATATACCTAATGTAAATGATGAGTTAATGGGTGCAGCACACCAACATGGCACATGTATACATGTATAACAAACCTGCATGTTGTGCGCATGTACTTTAGAACTTAAAGTATAATAATAATAAAAGATATAACGATAGGTTTTTAAAATTTGTCATTATAAAATTCATTCTCAAATATTTTTATTTGGTTTGGATTGCATATTTTTAATAATTGGATATTAGGGTTTCCTAGAGATAAAGAAAATATACTATTTTTTAAAAAAAGGATTCTATTGACTGTAGTTACTTTTTCCATTTTTATCTTATCCTATCTCTGTCTTCTCAATAGCAACAACAACAACAAATTAAATATCTAAATGACATGTATTTTTTACTTTTCTTGTTTTATGTGATATAGGCTAGCAGGAGTTAAAAGGCTATAATAGAATCAGTTAATATTAAATTAATATGCTACAGTGTGTATGTCTTAGAGAATGTGCTACCAAGCCTTTTATTGGTATTATGTATGGTATGGGGTCAGATTCTAATTTTGAGGTTAAAATACCCTTTTTAATTGTCTGGCTTAGTGTTAATATTTTTTGTAATGGGGGCATAATTTAGGGGTAATGTGGGAATAGAAAGGAAAGATTGAATGAAAGGAAGATAATTAAAAGGAGGAATAACCATCAGAGTTGAGTGACATGTAGGTTTTTGGAAAAGGAGGAGTCACTGATTGTATTTTGAGATCCCAGGAAGAGAGACATAACAAAGTCAAAAGGAACTAGTTTAGTGCACTACCACTTCATATCCACCAAGATGACTATTATTTAAAAAATTTTAAAAAGGAAAGTAAGTGTTGGTGAAGATGTGGAGAAATTGGAACCCTCGTACATTGCTGGTGAGAGTATAAAATAGTACAGCTGCTGTAGAAAATTTTGGCAGTTCCACAAAAAGTTAAACATAGAATTACCAGCAATATCACTCGTAGAATTCCAAAAGAATTTAAAGCAGGCATTCTAACAAAAACTTGTACATGAATGTCCATAGCAGCACTATTCACAATCACCAAAAGGTGGGAAGAACCTGAATGTCTGTCCACTGATGAATGGATACAAAATGTGGTCTGTTCACATGATGGAACCATAAAAAGAAATGAGATACTACAACATGGATGTCAAAAACATTCTAAGTGAAAGAAACCAGACACCAAAGATCACATATTATAGGATTCCATTTATATGAAACATCCAGAACAGGTGAATTCATAGAAACAGAAAGCAAATTAGTGGTAGCCAGGAGCAGGGGGAAAAATAGAGAGTGATTGCTTAATGGGTACAAGGTAATGAGTTTCCATTTGTGTTACAAGTGTTTTGGAACTAGACAGAGGTGATAGTTGCAGAGCATTATCAGTGTACTGTATGCCACTGAATTGTACATTTTAAAATTACTAATTTTGGGCTGGATGCGGTGGCTTATGCCTGTAATCTCAGCACTTTGGGAGGCTGAGAAGGGTGGATCACTTGAGGTCAGGAGTTTGAGACCAGCCTGGCCAACATGGTGAAACCACGTCTCTACAAAAAAATATAAAAATTAGCTGGGCATGGTGGCACATGCCTGTAGTCCCAGCTACTCAGGAGGCTGAGGCAGGAATTGCTTAAACCAAGGAGACGGAGGTTGCAGTTAGCCGAGATCGTGCCACTGCGCTCCAGCCTGGGCAAAAGAGTGAGACACTGTCTCAAAAAATATATATTAATTTTGTATTATATGTATTATAATTTTACCTCAAAAAATTGTAATCAAACAATTTCCCTATATATCAGAGATTGGCAAACTTAATGTAAAGGGCCAAATGATAAATATTTTAGGTTTTTCAGGCCATATGATCTCTCTCTCAGCTACCCGCCTCCCCTGTTGCAGAATGAAACTAATTAGGATGTCTGTGTTCCAATAACACTTTATTTACAAAGAAGGCAGTGAGCTGGCTTGACCCGTAGTTGGCTGGCCGCTTGCTGCATATAAGCAACCAGTTAGCAAAGGTAACAGGAAGAAAAATTATGTATATAATAGTAACAGAGAAATACAACAATCCAGAGATAAATTCAGATACAACCAGAGAATGATGATTGGATCTTGTTCTCTACTGAAGCTCTTGTTCTTATGGAATAGGAACGGACTGCCTCATGGCCCATGAAACATCCTCAGTTGAGAACATCTGTCAAGGGTTCAACAAAGAGTACAGTTTGAAGCTTTCTAGTGAGAGAAAGAAGGAAACCTATAAATTATCATTCAGTCAGTTTCAAGATTTCAGCCTTGTCACAGACTCCTGCTTGTTGTCTTCCTTCTCCTCTCTCCTACACTTTTCCAGCACCTTCTTCCCCTAATTAATCTGTAGTCTGGTATCTTTCTGTATAGATTGTTATTTTCTCCTAGTCATGGAAGGGCCTGTTTTCCAGATGTCTCAGATTTAAAATGTGAAAAACAAAACTATAAATATAAAAGTAGTAGAAGAAAACTAAGGAGGTTTTTTTTTTTGTTTGTTTTGTTTTTTTTTTTTTTTTTGGTGCCTTTGAAATGAGAAAGGTCTTTTTAACATGGAATCCTAAAATAAAAAAGAAAAGATTGGGAACTTTAGATAATCATAAAAGTAGTGCATGCCATTATCACCATATCATATAGAAAATCTAAAGACAACATCCCAAGGGATAAAGGGGAGTCTATGTGATAAAATTTGATTTCCTTAATATGTAAAGTTCTCTTGTATATCAGTGAATTACGAGTTACAGTAGATTGTACCTTTTGTCAATATAGAGTCGATACTATAGACTAAGGGCTGGCAACTTTTTCTTGAAGAGTTAGACAGTTAATATTTTCAGCTTTGTGAGCCACAAAGGTCTCTGTCTCATATTCTTCTTTGTTTATGCAGCCCTTAAAAATTAAAAGCATTTCTTGTGGGCTATACAAAAACAGGCCACAGGTCAGATTTGTCCTATGGGCCATAGTTTGCAAATGCTTCTGTAGACTATTTCCTATTTCTTTTATTGAGTCCTTTTGAGAGACCAAGATGGGAGGATTGCTTGAGTCCAGGAGTTCAAGACCAGCCTGGACAATGTAGTGAGACTCAGTCTTTTCAAACAAACAAACAAATACATAAATAAATAAAATTAGCTGGGTGTGGTGGCATGTGCCTGGGAAGCTGAGGTGGGAGGATCGCTTGAGCATGTGAGGTCGAGGGTGTGGTAAGCCATGATCTCCAGTGCCACTCTACTCCAGCCTGGGCAACAAAGCAAGACTCTGTTTTAAAAAAGCAAAAACAAAACAAAAAACAACAACAACAAAATTAATCTAGGCTAGACACAGTGGCACATGCCCGTAATCCTGGGCAATTTGGGAGACTGAGGCAGGTGGATGTCTTGAGCTCAAGAGTTTGAGACCAGCCTAGGCGATATGGCAAAACCCCATCTCTAATGCAAAATTAGCCAGGTGTGGTGGCACATGCCTGTAGTCCCACGTAGTCTCAGCTAGTTGGGGAGCTGAGGCAGGAGGATCACGTGGACCTGGGAGGTCAAGGGTGCAGTGAGCTGAGATTGTGCCACTGCACTCCAGCCTGGGTGACAAAGTGAGACCCTGTCTTTAAAAAAAAAAACAAAACAAAAAAAACCAAAACTTAATCTACCATCTAGAAGTAACCATCTTAAACATTATATAAATCATTCCAGGTATCTCTATGCACATTTAAAGATGAAAGGATGAATGGATATAGATAAATGAAGATCATATTATATACACTATTTTAAAATAAAAAGAATTAAATTTACTTGAATATAACAAGGAAGTAAAATGTAAGAATAACTAAACAGAATAAACTTGTAAAAATTATTTTAGAATTATGATTTTACTGACCTATAAAGTTGGTGTTGGGGGATGGGCAATAACATCTTCACCTTCCCAGTGTAGGGCTAATCAAAGGAGAGATGGACACACATAAAGGAGGATTGTACTGTCAGAAATAATATTCACTTTATTCCTAATAAGAACTAGGTTGTATGACTGTGTAATTAGAATGAGCCTTATGATGCTTTATTTTTGAATTAGACAGACTTGTTTAGCAACATAGTCATAGACTGTGCTGGTCAACCACAGCAGGAGTGGATAATGCCTCTATAATTTTACTGCATGGGAGAATAGAAACTACATCCTATAGGGCTGGGTTGAGCATGTGAACTTCCTTGTTTTTTAATGCAGAGGCAGAGATAAATTGAAGATGTTCCTTTTACTTTTTCATCTTGGTTATGAAGTAGAAATTGCTTCCATCTGTGAAAACATGAAGTATTGGGAATAAGTGTCTCATTTTGGACCACGTCCATTTCATTGTCTTTCATAGTATAGAATCATTTAACATACTTGTATTTCTTTCTACTACCAGTGCTAAATTATTCTTACTTTGTTGAAGTTTATAAGAGTTCTGTTTTGTTTTGTTCTATACACCAAAATTCCTAGTTATTTTTACTCTTTTTTTTTTTTTTTTTTTGAGACGGAGTTTCACTCTTGTCACCCAGGCTGGAGTGCAATGGCACGATCTCAGCTCACTGCAACCTCCTCTCCTGCCTCAGTCTCCCGAGTCGCTGGGATTACAGGCACGTGCCAGTATGCCTGGTTAATTTTTTTCTGTTTTTAGTAGAAACGAGGTTTCACTGTCTTAGCCAGACTGGCCTCAAACTCCTGATGACCTCAGGTGATCCTCCCGTCTTGGCTTCCCAAAGTGCTGGGATTACAGGTGTGAGCCACCGCGCCCAGGCTTTACTCCTTTTTTTGAGACAGAGTCTTGCTCTGTCGCCCAGGCTGGGAGTGCAGTGGCATGATCTCAGCTCACTGCCACCTCTGTCTCCCAAGTTCAAGCAGTTTTTGTGCCTCATTCCTCAGCAGCTGAAATTACAGATGTGTGCCACCATGCCTGACTAATTTTTGTATTTTTAGTAGAGATGGGGTTTCACCATTTTAGTTAGGCAGGTCTCGAACTCCTGATCTCAAGTGATCTGCCCCTCTTGGCCTCTCACAGTGCTGGGAAAATAGGTGTGAGCCACCATGCCCAGCCCATTTTTACTTCTAAATAAATTCAGAACTTATCAGCAGTCCTTTTATCTCCATTTATCTGTTGTTTGGCTTGATGTCATTGCCCAGCTTTTGCCCCTCTCTCAAGTTCTTTTAGTTGGAGAATGTCTGTCTGTTGCTCCATTAGCATGATAATCTGGTGGGATTATTTTTCTTCTAACACATTTGTGAATACTTTTTCTATTCCATTTGTTGTGTTTACTGTTTGAAGTTTACTAATTAAGTTAGATTGGTTTTAACTCTCCTGTCTTTTTGTGGGTCCCGTTATTTCACTGTTTTTCTTTCAAATTATTGTGATCTCCTACAAACACCTACATGTCATATTATTTGGCAATATTGTGTAGATTCCGCCCATTTCTATTTCTGATTTATTCCGTAATGGTAAACTTTTGATTTTCATTTTTCTTAGCGTTGTGATCTTTTTATGCCTTTCCACTGTTTATGATTTTTGTCTTCTGTTTTAACTTTATTGAAAATTGCCGAACTGGTTTCCAAAGTGACTATACCATTTGCATTCTCACTGATGATGTATGAGACCAGCTGCTCCTCATCCTTGTCAACATTTGGTTTTGTCAGGTTTGTTCTTTCCCATTCTAATAAGTATGTAGTGGCGTGTCATTGTGGTTTTAATTTGCATTTTGTTGTTGTCTGTTTTAATGTACTTATTTTCCATCTATATATCTTTGGTGAAGTGTGTTATTCTAATCTTTTGCTAATTTTTTATTGGGTTGATTATTTTCTTATTACTGAGTTTTGAGAGTTCTTTATGTATTCTGGATATTGTCTCTCTTTGCCTAGTTTGTTTCACTTAGTATAAAGTCTCTACGTGCATTCACATCACAAATGACAGAATTTTCTGCTTCTTAAAGCCCAAATAGTATTCCATCCTGGTCATAATAGAGTATTTCTGTCATTCCAGAAACTTCTCTCATAACCCTCTGAGTCAGCCCATTCAGGGAACTTAAAAAAAATAAGTATACTCTCAGTTTCTACCCCAAATCTATCAAAGAAGTAATATCCAGGGTGGTGCTTAGGAGATTTATTTTGCAAACCCCTGTCCCCCCAACCCCATTATGAATATAATGAGCCCTGATTAAGAACTATGACCCGGCTGGATGTGGTGGCTCATGCCTGTAATCCCAGCACTTTGGGAGGCTGAGGTGGGCGGATCACCCGTCAGGGGTTCTAGACCAGCCTGGTCAACATGGCAATACCCTGTCTCTACTAAAAGTACAAAAATTATCCGGGCAAGTGGTGGCGCATGCCTGTAATCCCAGCTACTCAGGAGACTGAGGCAAGAGAATCACTTGAACTCAGGAGGCGGAGGTTGCAGGGAGCCGAGATCGCGCCACTGCACTCCAGCCTGGGCAACGAGAGTGAGACTCTGTCTCAAAAAACCAAACAAACAAACAAACAAACAAAAACAACTATGACCCAGCTGGTTATATATTGCATTTACCACATGGCCTAGATTACTGTCTAACATATATGACCTCTAGCCTGTTGCATTTTCTTTCTCTTTAATCTCCATGCCAGCATTGAAAAACTTTCCCCAAACATAGCTTTAAGTGGTGAGGCAGGGAAACAAAAGCAAAATAACTCGTACATTAGAAATCCCTAATTCTCCTGAGTTCCAGTCCTTTTTATCTGTCTGTCGGGTAATGGACAACTCAACCAAGGATATTTAAAACCAAATTTATTTCTTAATAGCCTATACTCTCAGCTCCTAAGCTAGAACCGTAGTGCCATTTTTGAAGTTTCCTTCTCTTCTTAGATGTAAAAATCCTGTTGGTTTCCATCTCCAAAATAGCTTTAAATCTGTCCCATTTGTGTACACTGCATTTCTTGCTTAGAATATTAATTGAAGACTCCCAACTGGTCTCTTGAGTCTTCCTAATCCAAGATCTTCCTCACCGCTGGCACAGTTTTGTTTCTAAAATTGGGTTCACGAACTGGGAAATAAAGAGAACACCATGAAACACGTTTTTAACTTAAAAATAAATAAAATTTTGTGTAAAATCAAATACTACCATATATACACAATATCCTAGTATAGCAAATGTCAGAGAAACAAATGATAGTCAAGTTTTAAATTGAGAAAAATTTAATCACTAATGAATGTTTTAGGAAGTAGGGAGATGTTGCCAAAAAGACTGAAATTCACTTGTGAAGCTCTTGACTGAACTGTTCTGGAAGAAGAGGCAGAATAAGCTATTTGACAATATTCTTTTATCATATGATGTTATGGATAATCCTATATTCATGGTATACAATGTGGAAGAGTCAGTACTGTTAAATACTGACTTGAATATGTATTTCCTTTTATTTGAATGCAACTCCCAGTGTGCGTTGTAGAAATGAGGTATTTGTACTTCTATGGTGTACGTATGAGGGAGATCTGCAAGATAACTTACTATTTTATCACAGAAAAACCAGGAGAAGAAATTTTTACTTTAATGATTCTTTTGTGACTTTTTATAGACTGGAAAACATGTATTATGTCAGCACTGATATAGTACTAGCTTTGAGCACCAAGGAAAGACTAAGTTTTACGTGATAGTAGAATAAAATAACTTGTACTGTAAAGTAATTGCTGGCATTGTTTTATTCAGAAAAAATAGTTGGTAGTCAACATTTGGCTTCCTAATCATGATTAATTGTTCAATGTAATTGTACAAATTATGAATATAATTAAAACTATAATAAGTGAAGATTGTTTCATCTTCCTGAAAATATCTAGAGTCAAGACTTTACTTTGATTCTGAAGTATATTATAAAAACAAAAGATGCTCATGTAAGTTTTTGAAATATAGGATGAGATGAAAACATTTCTTCATAATACGATGTCAATAAAAAGTTATTTCTGTGACTTTTTAGTTTCTTGAATAGAGCCAAAATATGATTTTTAATGTTGAATATTGAGGATAAGATAATAGGATTTCTTTTCTCTTTTCTTTTTTTTTTTTTTTTTGGAGGAGGGGAGGGGACAGGGTCTTGCCCTATTGTCCAGGCTGGAGTGCAATGGCACAACCTTGGTTCACTGCATCCTCCACTTGCAGGGTTCAAGGAATTCTCATGCCTCAGCCTCCCAACTAGCTAGGACTACAAGGAGTGCTCCACTCCGCCTGAGTAGTTTTCTAAAGATTGAATTGTGATGGTCAAGTTTAACTCTTTCCCAGCTGACTGGATAATTTTGATCACTTGTTTGGAGAAAGAAATTAATGATATTCTAGTGGATATGGTAACAAAAATGTGTATTTTTGTGTATAGGAATAAAATTTGAAGAAATATTTTCCAAGTCCAAATGCAACTAAAGAATGTGTTAGGGGCCGGGCACAGTGGCTCGTGTTTGTGATCCCAGCACTTTGGGAGGCTGAGGTGGGTGGATCACTTGAGGTCAGGAGTTCAAGACCAGTCTGGCCCAAACCCCATCTCTACTAAAAAGAAAAAAAAAAAAATTAGCCGGGTGTTGTAGTGGATGCCTATAATCCCAGCTACTCTGGAGGCTGAGGCAGGAGAATTGCTTGAACCTGGGAGGCAGAGATTGCAGTGAGCCAAGATCACACCACTGCACTCTGCACTCCAGCCTGGACAACATTGCAGTGAGACTCCATCTCAAAAAGAAAAAAAAAAAAGAATGTATTAGGAATCAGTTTATCACCATTTCTAATTGAAGCATTCAGCTGTCAGCTTTTTTAGAGTTCACTGAATTAGCTTCTGAGTGCTTAAAGTAGTTAGCCATCGCTAATTAAGGTAAAGAGACACTGGTAAAATATTGTGGTAGAAAATAATTGTTATTATTAATTAAAATATGTTTATATTTTATTAAACATTTTAATAGATTTTCTATTAATTTACCTGAATTTAGTGGTCCATATATATGTTAAATAGTTGTTATAGCCATAGATCCTTTAATGAACTTTTAAATAAAAGTTTGATAAGAAATAGGAGGTTTAATAAACACAGACTTCCAGCTCTTTAGGAATCTCAGTAAAGAAAAATAAATTTTTTTTTTTTTTTTTGAGACGGAGTCTCACTCTGTCACCCAGGCTGGAGTGCAGTGGTGCGATCTCAGCTCACAACTTCCACCTCCCAGCTTCAAGTGATTCTCGTGCCTCACCCTCCTGAGTAGCTGGAACTACAGGCGCTTGCCACCACACCCGGCTAATTTATTGTATTTTTAGTACAGACAGGGTTTCACTGTGTTAGCCAGGATGGTCTTGATCTCCTGACCTTGTGATCCGCCCACCTCGGCCCCCCAAAGTGCTGGGATTATAGGCGTGAGCCACTGCACCCGGCCCACATTTTTTAAAAAAGAGTTAAAAGGTCATAGTTTCTTTTCAGAAAGACCTGTGTTCTTTCTGGTTCAGCATTTACCCACTAACAACATGCGTGACCTGGGTAGGATATTTAACTTTCTAAGATTGTTTATTTTTAAATGGACATAATACTATCTTAGTCTGTTGTGTGCTGCTATAACACAGTACCACAGACTGGGTAATTTTTAATGAACAAAAATGTATTGCTCCTGGGTTTGGAGGCTGGGAAGTCCCAAGATGAAGGAGCTGGCATTTGATAGGGCCTTCTTGCCCCATCATCCCATAGCAGAAGAGCAAAGAGAGGGCAACAGAGAGAGAGCAATAGGAGGCTGAACTTGTCCTTAGATGAAGAACCCACTCCTGTGATCATGGCATTAATGAAATAGAGCCCTCCTGGCCTCAGCACCTCTTAAAGGTCCCACTTCTGAACATATTGCATTGACGATTAAGTTTCTAACATGTGCTTTTTGGGGGACACATTCACACTATAGCACTACATATCTCATAGAATTGTTTGAGTATTAAATGAGATAAAAACACTTAGCATACTATATCTGGGAAATTATACTCAGTAAAATGTATATTAATATCAATGCATATAATATCAATATTTTGTTCTTTTATGTTACATGTAATGAAAAGGATGGAGACTCCAATTGATCACTCTGATCCAGATTAAATTTGATCTCAGATTACCTTTGATCTGCATAGTACCAAAATATTTATTTCACACATATTTATTAAAAACTTGTATTATTTATAGACACAATAAATTGGTGAATTACGTTGAGATCACATAATAGGCTTGAAGTTAACTAAAGCCTGCAGGTCTTTTTCATTTGACCTGATGCCAAGCTCTGTTGAGAGGATTTCTGAACCTAATTGCAGAGCCTTACCTCTGTAGATTCATTTTGTTTTCAACCCAGTGTTCAGCTGTTTGTTATAATTCTGAGTTCTGTCACTGTGAGATCATCGTTACTATTTATGTTGATATAATATACATCATCTACTGGATTGATACTATTTATGTTGATATAGTATACATCATCTACTGGTTTGATATCATGCATTTTGTTTCATATCTAAATTAGAGAACTCTTTATTAAATTATAGAGCTGTATATAGATGACTTTAGAAGTCTTGTCCATTATTTTTTCAAACCTGTATTCATGACCAGGCATGTTGGCTCATGCCTGTAATCTCAACCCTTTGGGAGGCTGAAGTGGGAGGATTGCTTGAGGCCATGAGTTCAAGACCAGCCTGGGTAACATAGCGAGACTTGATCTCTAATAAAAAAAAGAAAAAAAAATTAGCCAAGTGTGGTAGTGCCTACTAGTTTCAGTACTCAGGAGGCTGAGGCAGAAGGGCCACTTGAGCCAGGGAGATTGAGGCTGCAGTGAGCTGTGATCGTGCTACTGCACTCCAGCCTGGGCAACAGAACAAGACCCTGTTTCAGAAAAATAAACAAAACCTCTATTCATGTCCCCTTTTTGGTTATGATATCAATTTGGGGGATTGTAACTTACATTAAAAATAATAGACTAGAAAATATTAGGCACATTATGTTATAATGGCATACTATTTTATGAAACTTTTATTTTAGTTACATACACAAACACGTACATGTTAGTTGCACTGGATCGTTTTTCTTACTATTAATATGAATGACTGCCAGAAAGTTTGAATGTCACTGATTTCATCCACTTATTAGATGAGGAAATAGGTCCAGTGAGATTAAACCACTTGCCCTAGGCCGTATCTATGCTTATAGTGTCTTGATATAAAACATGATTGATTAGATTCCAAATCCTTCTAGCTTTTTTGTGTAATTGAAAATATGAAACTGTCAAGAGATATATGGGACAGAAAGCCTCATGATAGGCTCATTGATATTAGAATCCTTATTCCAGGTTTATATTTATTCATTCAATAATACTTTATTGGCTACAATTCATCCAGTTAAAAATCTTAACAATTCAGAATTTTCTGCCTTCACAAAAAGCATCATTTACTTTGCCATATACTTTTGTCATATGTTATTGCCGATCTAATAATCAGAAAGTGAAAAGAGGTTATCTTAACATGGCCTTATTAGTAATTCTGTTTTTTTACTTTAGAACAAGCATTGTTTTCTAAGTACTTCTAAACTTTGTTTAATAACCATTTCTGTTACTTTCCTGAGGAAAGTAAGCACACTTACTGGCTTGTAAGGAACTTTCTCCACTGATAGCCACCTTTAAAAATCCAACTTGTTTTCTCATCTCCAGTCCTGTAACTATTTTCTCAACTTGAGCTCATTCATTATGTCTGTGGTGTTCTGTTATTCTTGCCAAGAGGTTTATCTTGGACTTCCGTTCTCTCTTTAGGTTTGTACACTCCTATTTAAAGTTTCTTATTGAAGTGTGTGAGTATGTATGTGTGCATCTGTGTCTCAGTGTATGTATTTACCAGGTACTAGTGGAAGAGGACCTTCTGCATTCTCTGTCATTTATTAATATTATATTATTCTGAGTTATAGGCTTGTATTCTCTTTGTTAATTTCCTTGCCTTGAGCATGAATTTTAAAAGGAGTTGTATTCTCATCTTTAACTTTTTTTAAACTTCAGTTTGAACATTCCTGACACTTTATATATTTGTTTGCTTGTTTATTTTTGAGACAGGGCCTTGCTGTGTTGCCCAGGCTGGAGTGCAGTGGTGTAATCATGGCTTACTACAGCCTCAAACTCCTGGGCTCAAGTGGCCTCAGCCTTCTAAATAGCTGGGACCACAGGCACATGCCACCATGCCCAACTAATTTTTTGGTTGTTTGTTTTTTTGGAGAGACGGTGTCTCACTGTGTTGCCCAGGCTGGTCTTGAACTCCTGGCCTCAATCAGTTCTCTTGACTCAGCCTTACAAAGTGTTGCAATTACAGGTGTGAGCCACCAGTCTTAACCTTAATTAACTTATTCTTATTTTTTCATTTATTTATTCATTCTTATAGAGACAGGATCTTGCTCTGTCACCCAGGCTGGAGTACAGTGGCATGATGATAGTCCACTGTGACCCCCAGCTCCTGGACTCAGGTGATCCTCCCGCCTCAGCCTCCCAACTAGCTAGGAGTACAGGCACATACCACCACACTCAGCTAAGCTGCAACTTTTCTTAAAGGCTTTTGTTTGCTTTTGCAGTTTTACTCAATTATATGCCAGTCCTCTCATCTTTGAAATGTGGGTTTGTGGGAAAACTTTGGAGAGAAAGAAAGAGGCATTCTTCTATTCCCCCACTCCTGATCTTAGTTTTCACTCATTTTACTTATTCACAAGTGGGTAAGGAGGGCTTTATCTTTTTAAATTCCTGTGCCACGTTGCCTCCTGATTTGCCAACCCATTATTTACTGATTATTATTTATGCCTATTAAGTGACAGGCACTCCATAAATCTTTCTACTTGGCATTTGTTGGGCTTTCTTTATACCATTGTCATTGTTTCGTTAGTGTAGATTTTTCAATCTTGATAACAAAAGTATGGCTAAGTATTGTACAATACTTGCTGCAATATATTATGGTGCTTATGTAACTATTTCCCCTTCTGTATTGTAAACACTTGGAAGGCATCTAATGCAGTGACTTTATTTTCTCTTAATTTTTTCTTTTTTTTTATTGTTACATAATAGCTTTACATGTTTCTTACATGCTAGACAATCATCTGTAATCACTTTACTTCTGCCTAGAATATATATTTAGAATTTTTTTTTAGTGACATCTTTTGGAGACAAACTCTTTTCTCTTTTATCAAAACGTCTATATGTTTGTCTTAATTCTTGAAAGATACCTTCATGAATATAGAATTTTAGGTTTCTGGGTTTGTTACCAGCTTATTGAAAATATTCTTTTGTATTCTGGTTACCTTTATTACTGTTGGAAACTCTTGCTTCTTTGAAGGTAATTTGTCATCTACTCCTATCCTCTTGCTGCTCTGAAGATTTTTTCTTATTTTTTGAAAGATTATTTGTGGGAACTTCCTGAGGGCTTTGATAAAGTTGTCTTTCTCTAGAGCAGTCTTCTGGCTTCCCTGGGCTACACTGGAAGAATTGTCATAGGCTACACATAAAATAAACTAACACTAATGATAGCTGATGAGCTTTAAAAAAAAAAAAAAAAAAAAGGTCCATTCATATATCTCATAATGTTTTGAGAAAGTTTACAAAATTGTGTTGGGCCACATTCAAAGCCGACCTGGGCCACATGTAGCCTACGGGCCACAGGTTGGATAAGCTTCAGCTAGAAAGAATTTGAACTTACTTATTAAAGGCATTAGAGTCACTACCACTCCAGGGCACTTTAAGTTTATTGTTTGAGATTTCTTGTGCCGCTCTGATGAAAATCCACCCAAGGGCTGACCAGTGCTTACAGCCTATAAATTCTTTACTTTTTATTTATATTTTCCATCTTTTTCTGCTGAGTGCCAAGGCAACCTCACACAAGGTGTGGAAGAGGATTTTGTTTCTGGTTCACCTCTTCCCTAAGGATGTCTAGCCTTTTGGCATCTTGGCTTAATGTTTTGGGGTATCTTAGACTCTCTGTCTTGAGCTGGTTCTAGGCTTTAACTTCTGTCCTTCTTGTACCATGAGGCTGTCAAAACCACTATTAAGGTTCTCTGGGATTATTAGCAAATGTTCTTAAGGCAAAAACTGATTATATATTTAACTTAGCTTTTAGTTTGGGAATTCCTTGTTGTCTTGCCAACTCTTCAGGGAGATATTTTATATATCTTAACCAGTATTTTTGTTTGTTTAGACCAGTTAGATTGATCTAAATAACCTAAGCTGTTACTTGAAATTGAAACCCATTTAGCTTTATTCCCTTTTTGATTTAAATATATGTAGTACCTATGTTTATTTTGCCCTTTTGCCCTTTTCTTTCTTTCTTTCTTTCTTTTTTTTTTTTTTTTTTTTTTTTTTTTTTTTTTTTTTTTTTTTGAGACAGGGTCTTGCTCTGTCTCCTAGGCTCAAGCCATTCTCCTGCCTCAGTCTCCCAAAGTCCTGGGATTATAGGTGTGAGCAATTACACCCAGACCTTTTCATTTTTGATACTGCTTATTTGTGTCTCCTATCTTTTGTCTTGATACATTTCATCAGAGGTTGGTAAGTTTTATTATCTTTTCAGAAAACCAACTTTATTTGCCTTTCCTGTGGTAGGTTTGTTTTTTATTTCAAAATGTCTGTTAATTTTATTTCTTTGTTCTGCTTTTTTTTACACTAACTTATTGAAATGGTGTTAGCTTATTGAATAGCCTGTTTAGCCTATTGAATTTAATAGGCTGAATTCTTAGGCTACTTTTAGCCTTTCCTTTTTTTCTGATTACAAGCATTTAGGTGTGTAAATAGCCCTCTAATTGCTACTGTAGTTTAAGTCCACATTCTCTTTAATGTGGTATTTTCATTATTCAGTTCCAAATATTTTCTAAATCTCGTTATGGTTTTTTCCTTTGGTCTGTGAATTATTTAGAATTATACCCTTTGTTATTTATAATATTTATTATAGTCCCAACATGCAAAGTTTTCTAATTATCTTTTCAGTATTAATTTTTAGCATAAATATGTCAAGGTCAGAGACTATACTGTAAATAATTTCAGTTCTTTGAAATTGATATAGACTTTTTTTTAAGTGGTCCAATATATACTGAATTTTTAAAAATGTTCCATGTGTATACTACTCTCTTCATTGTTATTAGATGGAATATTCTTTGTTTTTCCATTAGGTCAAGGTTGTTAATAAGTTGTCCAAATCTTCTTTACTCATTTTTGGTCTGCTTATCTCAATTATTATCAGAAGAATGTTAAAATCCACCCAGTTTAGTCATAGATCTGTCTTTATTTGAAGCTCTGTCATTTTTACTTTACATTTTGAGATGCTAAAATTAAATATATGTCCTCCTGGTGAAGTGAAGGCTTTTGTTTTTATCATTATGAGGTATGGAGAAATATGTGTAAAATATGTATATATTTAGATAATTATTAACCTGGTTAAAGTCATTATGAACATGACTTTATAGTATATTTCTTTAAAGTTCATTATGTTTATAATTAATATAGCTATGGCAGCTTTCTTTGCTATGTTTATGGTCAACTTTTTTGTATCCCTTTTTTTCCCAGACTTTCTGGAGTCTTTTAGACGTCTCTTGTAAATAGCATATATTAACATTTGTTTATTTAGTCTGATAGTTTTTAATTAATTGAAGCCTTTCGTTAGTCTATTTACATTTGTTATAATTACCAAAGCATTTGGATTTATTGTCATGTTATTTTGTGTTTTCTTTTTGTCCTTCCTGTTCTATTTTTTAATCTTCTTTTAAATTCTATTGTTTTAAATTTCATTTTCTTTCTAATCACTAGATTTATTAATCAATTTATCAGACTTATTAATAAATTTATTAATTAATAAAATAATTACACATTATTTTAGCTAGAGTAAACACTAAGTTTATTCTAGAGTAAACACTAAAAGAGTGTTTAGAAATTACCAGAAGCACATTGATTAATGTCTAAAGTTAATAATTTTGTCTATTTATTGGATAATTCAAGGCCCTTGAAACGCAAACTCTAATTACTTTTCTTCTGATTTATATATTCTACTTCTGTTCATTTCTCTGTTTTCGTTTTTACAAACCAAAATGTATTATTCTTGTTTTATAAGGCCGGTATTTATTTACCCACATACCTACCATTTACAATGTTCTTTATTCTTTCTAGCATCTCAGCTGTTCCATTTGGGAACATTTTTCTTTTATCTCAGATATATCTTTTAGAATTCTCTATAGAAAAAGACTGGTAATGGTAAACTCTCAGATTTGTTTGAAGATACTGGCCTTGTTTACACTGGATATAGAATTCTAGGTTGACAGTGATTTTCTCTCAGCCTGTTGGGGATGTAGTTATAGTCAGCTGCCACTCCCTCTCATACTTTTTTGGGAAGTAATATCTTGTATCTTTTTGTCTAATTTTAAATATTCTCTTTCTCTGACATGTTCTGAAGTTTTTCAATTATGAATCTCGGTCTGAGTTTCTTTGTATTTACTTCTCTTGGATTTATAGGGCTCCTTGAAACCTGTTTGTTGCTATCTTTCATCAGCTTTGAAAGTTTTTCAGCTGTTACTTTTTCAGATATTGCCTTGCCTTGTTTTATTTTCTCTTTTTAGAAGTACATCTGTGGCTGGGCACAGTGGCTCACGCCTGTAATCCCAGCACTTTGGGAGGCTGAGGCAGGCGAATCACCTGACATTGGAAGTTCAAGACCAGCCTGACCAACATGGAGAAACCCCATCTCTACTAAAAATACAAAAAATTAGTCGGGCATGGTGGCACATGCCTATAATCCCAGCTACTCAGGAGGCTGAGGCAGGAGAATCGCTTGAACCCGGGAGGCAGAGGTTGTGGTGAGCTGAGATTGCACCATTGCACTCCAGCCTGGGCAACAAGAGTGAAATTCCGTCTCAAAAAAAAAAATGTATACATGTGTTAGACTTTTTTACTGCACTCTTCATATCTTCTTCCTATTTTCCATCTCTTTGGCTCTCTGTACTTCATTTTTAAAAATGTCTTTTTATCGGCTATTCTATAAATTTTATTTTTAACTGTATCTGTTAAGTTTGGATTTCAATTATTATATTTTTCAAAATATGTAGAGGTTTTCTTTGGTTCTTTTTCAAATTTGCCATTTCTTATTCCTTGCCTTTATTTTTTACTTTAAACATGTTGATTAAATTATATTGGCTCTGCCTTCAAAATGTATCCAAGTTCAGACCATCTCATGCTTCCACATTAACTACCAAATAATTTCCCTTCAGGTTCTCTAGTTCTCTCCTTTCTCTTCAGCCCATTGTGATCCTTCATAATCACAAGTAGGATCAACCTCTAGTGGCTTACATCTCAGAGTAAAAGGCAAAGTTTACAAGATGTCATGTGAACTGGAACTTGATAACTTTCTAACCTAATCTCTTGCCACTCTTTCACTCTCTGTGCTGTAGCCATACTGGTTTTTTGAGTATTCTTTTTAAAGTGCCATGCATATTCTTCATCTGTGTTGTACATCTGCTGTTCCCTCTGCACAGAATGTTTCCCTACCAGCATTGCTTGTTCTCCTACTTTCCTTTAGGTCTCTGCACAGATGTTCTATTGTCAGTGAGTCTTTTCTTGACTTGTTTCATATAAAATACCAGTCTCCATTCCTGTACTCCCTGAAGTCCCAGTTTCCCCTTTAACTTTGTTTTATTCAGTTATTACCATTTGAACAGTTTGCTTTATTGTTTTTGTATTTTTCTGTCTTTACTCCCTCTCCTTCTAGAATATTAGCTTCAAATTGTAGGAAGTTTGACTTTAAAAAAATCACAGGTATGTTTCTAATATCTAGTACAGTCTTTAGTACATAAGTTCTCAATAAATATTTGTTGAATAAATAAATGATTAAAAGTGTTATTCAAGGGACTGCCATTGTGGTGAGGGGGCACTGTCATTTTAGGAGAGTCTCAAATCTAATTACATTAGATTTTTTAGAATTCTCTATAGTAAAAGGCTGCTAATGGTCAACTCTCCCAAGTTTGTCTGAAGATACCATCCTTATTTACACTGGATGTAGAATTCTAGGTTCTTTGATGGCTTTCTTGATTTTCTTTTTCTTCTCTTTCTCTTTAAAAATCATTCTTACCAAGTAACCATTAGAAAAATCTCATGCAAACTTGGGATAGTTGTTTACAGTTTATATCATAGATCAGAAAAATCAGAATAATTTTCAGCATTTTTGAATAATTTTTTTGAGAAGGGAAATTTCTTTTAGACTGACTACAGAAAATGATTATATATAGTTCTAAGACAATTTGCCTTTTACAAATGCTTAACAGATTTTATTTAATTTTATATAAGTCTCCTAAAGTACCCAAGTAGATCTTCTCCTGATTTTCCCTCCTCTTTGTAGTCACAATATAGTGTTCTTTAAAAATAGATAAAAATTAGTAGGAACCTTAGATTACAATTACCTCTATGTGGTTTTCAAAATCATGGTGGCATAAGTTATATAGATTTGTGCTAGTATAATTCAACTCTAGAAGGTATATATACTTCTATTAAAGATCATTTTGTGCTACTGTCACAAAGTGAAATGCTATGATAGTTAAAATGCCCACATCAAAGATTATCTTCGTGAAACTTTGTGGACCTTCCTTGACAGATTGACTCCTCTGTGCTGTGAACTTTGATAATGCAGTTCAATAGATAATATTCATATCTCATTCTCATTAAATTTGGAAGACTTCAAGGATGGGAATTCTGTATCTTCTTATGTATCTATTTATTTTTAAAGCTTTATTGATTTCTTTTTAACTCAAGAAAATACCCAATTGTCGATTGAAAGAATGAGTGAATGAAAGTCCTTCAGATACGATTTTCTGCATTTTATTGGTCACTAATATTTTACCGTGGAAAGGACATAAAAGCAGTAGGACTATAAGAATATTAAAAATTAATATGGGCCTAAATGTGACTTCTTACCTAAATAAGATAATGTGACTCAAAGGATTATTTAAGAATAGTTCTGTTGTTTCTATTTGTTTGTTTTTTCTCTACATAAAAAATGTTTTTCATATAATTATATAACATCTATATGGTTAGGGAACATTTTTATTTTCAAATGTGTAAACGCATGTAATTGAAATTTGTTTTCAGTCCATGACAGGTTCATAACCCTCTTTTTTGAAATTTTTAAAGTGTTTCTCTACTTTTCTTATTTTAATCATTGAAAACCACATCATAGTTGGTGGTTATCTTAATTGGATTTTTTTTGTTCTTTCATTATTTTCATTTTTCTAGAGCGCTCCTACTCACTTCCTGTTGAGTCTCCTTATCAAAGTGTCTGAATCTTTCCGTCCTGCTCTTTCTCATCCATTCCACTCTTCCTTTCTTTCATCCTGCCCCCCTCCTTCTTTCCTAATTGACATCCAAACATCCATTTTTCCTTTCTGAGACTGGTTAGTCTGTCCTTCCAAGGCTGGTTAGTCTGTCTCTGTCATCTTTACAAAGGTCCATCTCAGAAATGTCTGTCCTTTCTGTCAACCTTTCTTCCTTTCTGTGTTAGTCTGTTTGTTCTGCTGTGAGGGAACATCTCAGACTAGTAATTTATAAAGAAAAGAGAATACCTCTTTCTTGGGCACACACTTCTGCAGGCTATACATGAAGCATTGTGCTAACATTTGCTTCTGTTGACGGCCTTGGGAAACTTAAAATTGTGGCAGAAGGTGAAACGGAAGCAGGAGAATCACATGATGAGAGGGAGCAAGAGAGAGGGGAGGAGGTGCCAGGGTCCTTTAAACAACCAAATCTTACATGAACTAATAGATAGCACCAAGCCATTCATGAGGTATCTGCCCTAGTGACCCAAATGGCTTCCACTAGGCCCACCTCCAATACTGGAGGTCACATTTCAACATGAGCTTTGTAGGGACAGAATGTCCAAATCATATCACTTATTCTGTCTTTCCCTTCCTTTTTTTGTTCTACCTGCCTATCCTACCTTCCTTCTTCCAAACTTCCCTGCCCTTGCCATCTTTCTTCCCAGCCCTCCTCAGTTTCTCTCTCTACCTTCCCATTTTTTCTAGCTTTTTCTTCTTCTTTCCATTATTCCTATGTTCTTATAGAAAGATGTTCTCTTGCTTTTAATCTCCGTTTGTGTCTCCCCCACTTTCTGTCTTGTAACCACTCCATTTTCTTTATCTCCTTACTTCCTTGAATGCCTTCGTTTTTCTTCCATCCAACTGTTCTTCCACATGTACATCTAGTTTTATAGCATTTAGGGTCATTTCTACAGTAAGTCCCAAATTTATATCTACTATTGCAGATGTCTAGCTTAAATTCCAGAATTATGTACATCATTTTATAATTAACAAGTCCTCTTCGATGTCTCATAGGCACTTCAAACTAAATATATGTTAAATTGAGCATTTCTACTTCTGGAAGTGGCTGATTTGGTTGTCTTAGACCAAACACCATGTTTGTATGCTAAAAATACATGGAAAGCTCAGAAAATATTTTTTAAAAATCTCTTTGAAGCCATCAAAGAGTTACAAAGATAGTAAGAATTTGGCTGAACACGATGACTCACACCTGTAATTCTAGCACTTTGGGAGGCCGAAGTAGGGAGATCACTTGAGGTCAGGAGTTTGAGACCAGCCTGGCCAACATGGTGAAACCCCAACTCTACTAAAAAAAAATACAAAAATTAGCCAGGCATGGTGGCATGTGCCTGTAGTCCCAGCTACTCAGGAGGCTGAGTCAGGAGAATCGCTTGAACCCAGGAGGCGGAGGCTGCAGTGAGCCAAGATCGCGCTATTGCACTCCGCTCTGGCCAACAGAATGAGACTCTATCGCAAAACAAGCAAAAAAAAGACAGTAAGAATTTGTGGGGCTAAGATCTGGAGGAAAAGGAAAACCAAGATAATTGAACTTGACATTTGATGCTGCTTTTTCCTTAATGCAAAAGTCAATTCTGAAAATTACAATGGTGACTGAGCAACTGAGCAGAATTTTTAGCAGTCGGGTTGGGCTGAAAGGGAAAAAAATGGAGTTCAGAGACTAACAAGGAAGAGGAGCCCTGGACTATTTCAACTTGTGGTTGAGACCCCTGAAAGGCAATATCCTAGGAATAGAGTGAATAAAATATCCTGTACAAGCACTAAAGCCCATAGGGAAATCAGCTTAATACTTAACTGATTAATGATATTAGATCATATTTCAGAAGTGCGCCACAAGTAAATGTTAAGATTCTCTAGGCCGGGCGCGGTGGCTCAAGCCTGTAATCCCAGCACTTTGGGAGGCCGAGGCGGGCGGATCACGAGGTCAGGAGATCGAGACCATCCTGGCTAACACGGTGAAACCCCGTCTCTACTAAAAATACAAAAAGAAATTAGCCAGGCGTGGTGGCGGGCGCCTGTAGTCCCAGCTACTCCGGAGGCTGAGGCAGAAGAATGGCGTGAACCCGGGAGGCGGAGCTTGCAGTGAGCCGAGATCGCGCCACTGCACTCCAGTCTGGGCGACAGAGCGAGACTCCGTCTCAAAAAAAAAAAAAAAAAAAAAAAAAAAAGATTCTCTAAAGGAGAATATCTATAGCTTTTTAAATATAATGTCTGGAACGCAGTAAAAAATAACCAGGCATTTTGAAAGACAAAAAATGGCTGAAACCTGGAGGAAAAAAACAATTAGAAACTGACTCGTAAGAAATCCACATTAGAGTTATCAATCATGGATTTAAAAAGAACTGTGTTTAATATTTTCAAAAATTGAAAATGATAGGGAATTTTGACAGCTTTAAATAAGCAAATGAAAATATTAGAAATGGAGAATACAATAGCTGAAGTTAACAAGTCAGTGGATAGGCTTACCAGAAGATTAGATATAGCTGAGGAGGTAATTGATGAACTGATAGTTCAGAAGAAATAGCCAGATTCAAACACAAAAGAGATAATAGGATGGAAAATACAGAAAATCGCATGAGAGATATATGGTATTTGGTAAAGGAATCTGAAATGTTTGTACTGAAATTCCAAAAGGAGAGGAGAGATAAACAGAATCTGCAGATCAAATATGAAGGAAATTCTAGAGGGGTTTTGCCAGGCAAAAGGAAAATGATTCTACATAGAAATACAGAGATACAGAAAGATATAAAGAGCAGCAGAAACCATGAGTATATGGATAAATCTGAATGAATGGCTGGGCACGGTGACGCACACCTGTAATCCCAGCACTTTGGGAGGCCGAGGTGGGCGGATCATGAGGTCCGGAGTTTGAGACCAGCCTGGCCAACGTAGTGAAACTGTCTCTACTAAAAATACAAAAAGTTAGCCAGGTATGGTGGCAGGTGCCTGTAATCCCAGCTACTCAGGAGGCTGAGGCAGGATAGTGGCGTGAACCCAGGAGGAAGAGGTTGCAGTGAACCAAGATCACTGCACTCCAGCCTGGGCGATAGAGCAAGAGTCCATCTCAGGAAAAAAAAAAAATCTGAATGAATACTAGCATTCAAAAAATAATGTAATTGCTTTGAACAGCTATTATATAATACTTGTTTTCTATATTAGTCTACCTATTGGTTTGTCAATTCTGTCTTTAAAAATTTTCGTTTTGTTGATCTTTTATAATTTTTTTTAGTCTCAATTTTATTTTGCGCCAACCTTGATTGGTTTTTTCCTCTATGAATTTTGGGTTTGCTTTGTTTTTGCTTTTCTGGTCCCTTGTAATACTTTGTTAGATTGTTTATTTGAAATCTTCCTACTTTTTTGACATAGGTGTTTGTCTTAGTCTGTTCTCACACCGCTGTGAAGAAATATCTGAGACTGGGTAATTTATAAAGAAAAGAGGTTTAATTGACTCACAGTTCTGCAGGGCTGGGGAGGCCTGAGGAAACTTACAATCATGGCAGAAAGGGAAGCAAACTCATCCTTCTTCACGTGGCAGCAGGAAGGAAAATGAGTGCCAAGCAAAGGGGGAAGCTTCTTATAAAATCATCAGATCTCATGAGAACAAATTCACTATAAGGAGAACAGCATAGTGAGAACTGCCTCCATGATTCAATTACCTTCCACCTGGTTCCTCCCACAACGCTTTGGGATTATGGGAACTACAATTCAAGATGAGATTTGGGTGTGGACACAGAGCCAAACCATATCAGTGTTTTTTGCTATAAGCTTCTTAATACTGTTTTTGTTGTGGTCCATAGGTTTTGTTATGTTGGTTTTTGACTTTCATTTGTTTTAATAAATGTTTAAGTCTTTTTCTTAATTTCTTCATTGATCCATTGGTCATTCAGAAGTGAGTTCTTTGATTTCCCTATATTTGTATAACTTCAAAAGTTCTTGTAGTGATTTATAATTTTATTCCATTGTGGTCAGAAAAGATACTTGATAAGATTTCAGTTATCTTAAATTTGTTGTGTCTTGTTTTGTGATCTAACGTGTGGTCTATCCACAGAATTTTTCATATGCCAGTGAAAAGAATGTGTATTCTACAACTGTGGGATGAAGTGTTCTAAATGTCTGTTAGGTCCATTTGGTCTTGAGTGCAGTTTAAGTCCTGTGTTTCTTTGTTGATTTTCTTCTGCCTAGACGATCTTTTCAGTGCTGTGAGTTGGATGGTTAAGTCTCTATTATTGTAATGGAATCTGTCCTTTTAGATTGAATAATATTTGCTTTATATCTGGGTGCTCCAGTGTTGGATATATTTACAGTTGTTATATCCTCTTGTTGAATTGATCCTTTTATCATTGTATTATGAACTTTTGTTTCTTTTTAGTTTTTGACTTAAATTCTGCTTTGTCTAATGTAAATATTGCTATTCCTTTTTGCTTTTGGTTTTTCTTTGTGTGGAATATCTTTATTCATCCCTTCACGTTCATTCTATATGTTTCTTACAGATGAATTAAGTTTCTTGTTGGCAGCATACAATTGGATCATTTTGTTTTTAAAATCTATTTGGCTACTCTATAGCTTTTTAGTGGGAAATTTAATCAATTTATTGTTCAAGGTTATTACTGATTGGCGAGGTTTTATTCCTGTCACTTTGTTAGTTGTTTTGTATATTCTCTCTTTCTTTCTCTCTTATTATTTGTCATTGTGGTTTGGTGGTTTTCTGTAGTTGTAAGTTTTTATTCTTTTTCTAATTTGTGTATCTGTTCTACCAGTGAGTTTTATACTTGTGCATATTTACATGATACTGATTATTGTCTTCGTGTTTTTACATGTAGGATGCCCTTGAGCATTTCTTTTTTTTTGAGACATTCTCACTCTCTCACCCAGCCTGAAGTGTAGTCACATGATCTTGTCTCACTGGAACCTCCACCTCCTAGGTTCAAGTGATTCTTGTGCCTCAGCCTCCCGAGTAGCTGGGATTACAGGTGTGTGCCACCATGCCCAACTAATTTTTTTCCTTTTTTTTTTTTTTAGACAGAGTTTTGCCTGTCACCAGGCTGGAGTGCAGTGATGCAGTCTTGGCTCACTGCAACCTCTGCCTGCTGGGTTCAAGCGATTCTCCTGCCCCAGCCTCATGAATAGCTGGGGCTACAGGTGTGTGCCACCACACCCAGCTAATTTTTGTATTTTTAGGAGAGACGGGGTTTCGCCATGTTAGCCATGCTTGTCTTGATCTCTTGACCTCATGATCCACCCACTTCAGCCTCCCAAAGTGCTAGGATTATAAGCATGAGCCACCGCACCCGACTGCCCTTGAGAATTTGTTGTAAGCCTTATCTAGTGGTGATGAATTTCCTCAGTTTTGCTTGTCTGGGAAAGATTTTATTTCTCCCTTGTTTCTGAAGGATATCTTTGCTGAGTATGGTATTTTTGGTGGCAATTTTTTTCTCTTAGCACTTTGAATAGATCATCCCATTTTCTCCTGGCCTGTGAGGTTTCTTCAGAGAAATCTGCTGTTAGTCTATTGGAGATTTCCTTATATATGACTTGACACTTTTGTCTTGCTGGTTTTATAATTCTCTCTTTAAGTTTTGACAATTTGACTATAACGTGCCTTGGGGAATGATTTGGATTGGATCTATTTGGGGACCTTTGAGCTTCCTGGATCTGAATGTGCGTATTTCTTCGCAGACTTGAGAAGTTTGCTGCTGTGATTTTATTAAATAGATTTTCCTACACCTTTTCCCTTCTTCTTCTTCTGAAACTCCCATAGTACAAAGTTTTGTTTGCTTAATGTTGTCCCATAAGTCTTGTAGGCTTCCTTCATTCTTTTTCATTCTTATTTCCTTTTCTTTCTCCGATGACAAATTTCAAATAACTTACCTTCATATTCAGAGATTCTTTCTTTTTGGTCAAAGTGTGCTGCTGAAGCTCTCTATTGTATTTTTTAAAATTTCATTTATTGAATTCTTCAGCTATAGCATTTTTGTTTGGTTCTTCTTATTTATATCTCTTTGTTGAATTTCTTGTTTATATTGTGAATTGTTTTCCTGATTTCATTGAATAGTCTGTCCCTGCATTGATGTCTGTGCATCTGGTAGAACAGTTGTCTCTTCCAAACTTTCGAAAATATCTTTCATAGAGTCAGACTTTCACCTGTTTTTGGGTTTTAGTGTGCCACTTGGAAAAGGGTATGGTGACTCTCTTTCCAGATAGGTGCAGTGGTATAGTCTCCATGCAGCTGCTTCAGCTGCATTCAACATCAGCATTAACTGTGGGCACCTCAGTGACCTAGGCTGTAGAACTTTGTGGCGGCAGCAGCAGCAGCAGCAGCAGCAGCATAGATGGTTAACGTCCTTGGTGTCATAGGCTTTTTGGGATTCTTCTGTTCTCATTTTCCCCACAATTGGGAGACTTAGCCAAGGGGATCCCACTTATTGTCAGGTCTGACACAATTTACAAGCAGCTGCAGCAGCTCTGGGTTCCAGGTGCAGATGTCCAGAGCAGCTGTGGGGCAGACGGAGGTCCTAGTCTCAGGGTCTCATGACCCTATTTTGGCACCTGGGTCTTGGAGTGCAGGTTTACTTTCTGTGGCAGGGTTGGATGCTGGTTGCCCATAGAACCAAAATCTGTGACTCAGGTACCATCTAGCAGCTTGGCCTCAGGAAGCTGAGTTGTAGCTATGATTCTACCCCTGAAGGAGGCAGAACACAGCTCTGGTCTGACTCCATGGAAGAAGGGGTACTCTGGAGGTTTGAGCCTAGGGAGCAAAGTACAGCTGCAGTTTGGGAATCTGAGCCAGTAGGGCTCAGTGGCAACTTGGGTTCTAGAGGATGATCAACTGTGTAGTAATAATTCTAGACCCCAGTATAGTGGGGCTCAGCAGTATCCTCCCTCTGGGAGGCCAGATGTAGTGGCAGCAAATACACAGAATGGCAGAGCACAGCTGTCACTAGACCCTGCGAGGAACAAGGAACAACACAGTGCTGACTCCACCATCAAGGGAGATGGGTATCTCAGCAACTCATGCTCTAGGTAGCTAGACCAGTTACACAGAAGCAGGGTACTAGAGTTGTTTGGCCTGTAGGGCAGAGTATCTCAGCTTAGCCACTGCTTTTTTACCCTGGGATGCAGGCTACTACATCAGCTCAGCTCTGAGATGTGCAGCTGCTGAGCTCAGCCAAGACACCTATTCCCAGAGGGTGATAATGCTACTTCAGCTCCAGCTTGGGGGAGTGTGACTATTCTGGAAAGACCAGGAACCATCTCTCTGGGATGTAAGGCTCCACTTCAGCTTAGGTACTGTGAAGCACGATCCTTCTTCTGGGTGGCCAAGTCACCATTTCCTGGGATGCAGGGCACTGCTTCAACTTAGGCTTTAGGGAGACATGACTACTCGGAGTGGCCAAAATACTGTTTTTGCAAGAGTCAAGATACTACTTCAGCTCAAGCAGAAGGGTGGAGGGGTAAGTAAAGTGACTCTACCTCTGCTTGGCCCCACAGGAAAGGAAGCTTGGCTTGGGGATGTTGGACCACTTGGCTGGGGCGGTGGTTAAGTTGCATCCTAGTCTCAGAGATGAAGGAGAGTCATGGCTACTCACCCCCAGAGCAAGACATCCTCCAGCCATAGTTCCAATTCTACGATGGCAATAGCGTAGTAGCCGCAGGGTGTGGAGCCTAGTGTTTGCTTTTTCTCTAGGGTGAGCACAGTTACGTGGACTCCAGGTAATTCCATCAGCTGGACTTTGTACCTGTGAGGTAAGATCTCTGCATGTCCAAGGTGTTGATGGAGGTTGCTGGGATCCTCTTGCTTATCTCCTCACCATGAGGAGAAGTTCCTCCTGGCTTTCAACTGATCCCATTTGGAGAATGGGGTGGTGGAGACTCGGCATTTCCTTCCATTCTCCGTGTGGCCATCCTAAGTTTCTGTACTCACCAGGGTTTCTGTTGTTCCTGTGATGTACCCCAGTGTTCTCCCTTAGCTATTGTCTTCAAAATACATTTGTTTATTTGTTGTTCTGTCTGTCTGTGTGAGGGCAATGAGTGCTAGAGGCTTCTAGTTTACCATCTTACTCAGATCCAGTATCTCATTACCTGGTCAAGTATTTTGTAGAATGCTCCTCAATTTGATTTTGTTTGGTATTTTCTCATAGTTATATTAAGATTATGCATTTTTGGGGAAAAATGCCACAGAGGTATTGTGCCTTTTTAAAAAATATCAGGGGATATGTGGTATCGGTATGTCTTGTTACAAATGATACTAACCTTGATTACGTGTTTCAGTTTATGTCTGCCAGGTTTCTCTGCTGTAAAATTACTATTTTCTTCTGTAATTAATATTTTGGGAGAGATACTTTGAGGCTATGTAAATATTCTGTGTCTCCTTAAACATTCAGCCATTAATTTTCGTATTCAATGGTAGATCTTGCCTGTATTATGTTCTATTCTGATGATTTTTCTATTCCCTTCATTCATCCTATATTTATTAGTTGGAATTCTTCTGTGATGAAGAATTGTTCCTTCTCCCTCATTGGTGTATTCAGTCATTTATAAAAGTACAGACTCGTCAGTGTATCTTTTTTACTCTTTGGGTCATAATCTACTGCTATTACTGTTTATTTCATTTAAATTGTTCCAGTGTTGGCACCCATCCTGTTGTTTGACATGCACCAATCCTATTTTTCTTGAGCACTTTTTTCTGACACTATGAAATGCTCCAGTTCATCTGTTTTCCTTTCCCCAGCCCTGGAATCAGCCACTGCTCTGTTGAGTCCTGGTTATTCTTGTTAGGGAATAATAATTAAAAACCAAAATCTGGGTGCTGTATTCAACTTTTACAGCCTTATTTTTCTTTTCCTGGTACTCTTCCCCACCTCTACGCCATAGTTCTACCTCTGTAAAACCATCTGAAAATCTTGAATTCATCTAACGTAAAAATAGGAATATCAGAAAACCAGCATATATAGCTCTGCCATTTGCTTTTGTAAACATGTTGAACATATTTCATTTAGTTCCATATTAATCCTGTAAAACCTAGAAGTAGATTTTATACATGATTTTTGGCCTATAGTGTTATGTTGCAGCAGCTTCTAAAAATACACATGGAATAGTAAAAGTCCTGGATTTCAAATACTGTTATGTGATTTAGAGATTAGGAAGGCATAAATTACATAGCCTTATGCTAGTGTAAGTCAACCTCAGAAGTTAAAAAATACTTCAAGTAAAGACCAACTTAAGCTGCTCTCACAAAGTGCCATGATAGATATAAAAAGACCCAGATTAGTTACCATCTTTCTATTATAAAACCTTAGAGATCTTCCCTAGTATAATTGCTTTCCTTTTTTATGTCCTTTAACATTGGGGACATCAATGATACAGTGCATTAATTAATATAACAAATAAATTTGCATATTTTAATATCATTAAATGGTGGCGATTCTAAGGAGTAGAATTTTTTATTTTTTTATTTTTTTGGTATCCTAAGTAAATGCCCAAATGTTGGCTGTATAAATGAAAGAAGGTACCTCAGAATAGGCAGTTCTACATGTTATCTAATAAATTCTTAGCTTCACCTCTTACATTTCTCTCTGTAAGTGTAGAACAGTTTCTGTCATATAGTTGTATAGCTTCCATAGGCCGGACGCAGTGGCTTATGCCTGTAATCCCAGCACTTGGGAGGTTGAGGCAGGAAGATCACTTGAGGCTGGGAGTTCAAGACCAGCCTGGTCAACATAGCAAGATCCCATCTCTTTTTTTTTTTTTCTTAAAAGAAACGTTATATAGCATCCATAAAGTCAAGAGATATTTCTCACTTTCAAAGATGAAATCAAGTGTATATGCAGTATATTTGAGGTTTATGACAGGCTCATAACTCACTTATTAGTAATTGACCTTTTTTGTTACAGAATATCATGTCAGATTTAGGATTCTAAAATTTTGGTTTGGTAATATATTTTATTACGGTAGGAATACTTGAGATCTACCCCGCTGAAAGATTTTCAAGTGTAAGATACATTATTAACTATAGTCACAAAGGTGTACAATAGATTTTTAGGAAGTATTCATCTTTTGGCTGGGCACAGTGGCTCATGCCTGTAATTTCAGCACTTTGGGAGGCCAAGGGGGGTGGATCATGAGGTCAGGAGTTTGAGACCAGCCTGCAATATGGTGAAACTCCATCTCTACTAAAAATACAAAAATTAGCCAGGTGTGGTGGTGTATGCCTATAGTCCCAGCTACTCGAGAGGCTGGGGCAAAGGAATCACTTGAACCAGGAGGCAGAGGTTGCATTGTGCCAATGCACTCTAGCCTGGGTGACAGAGCAAAGACTCCATTTCAAAAAAAAAAAACTTAGCCAGGTGTGGTGGTGCACACCTGTAATCCCAGTTACTCAGGAGGCTGAGGCAGGAGAATTGCTTGAGCCTGGGAGGTGGAGGCTGCAGTGAGCTGAGATTGTGCCACTGCACTGCAGCCTGGGTAACAGAGCGAGACTCTTGTCTCAAAAAAACAAACCAAAAAAAAAAAAAAAGAAAAGAAGTATTCATCTCTCATAACTGACACTTTATACCTGTCAATTAGCAATTTCCTGTTTCTCCTTTCCTGTTAGCACCAGATAGCCACCATTCTATGCATTCTCTGCTCTATGGGTTTGACAATTTCATATACCTCATATAAATGGAATCATGCAGTATTAGTCCTTTTTTCACTAGCTTATTTCACTTAGCACAATGTCGTCAAGGTTCATCCATGTTGTCACATATTGAAGGATTGCTTCTTTTTAATAGCCGAATAATATTCCATTGTGTGTATATTTTATATTTGTGTGTATGTATGTATATATGTGTTTGTGTTTATGTATGTACGTATGTATAGTATTTTCTTTATCCATTCTTTTGTGAATGGATTCATTCCACCTTGTGGCTATTTTGAATAGTGCTGCAGTGAACTTGGGAGTGTTAATATTGCTTTGGAATCCTTAGTTTAGTTCTTTTGGATAAAAACCTGGAGTTGAGTGGCTAAATCATATGGTAGTTCTATTCCAAATTTTTTTAGGAACCTCTGTGCTTTTTTCTATAGGGATCACACCATTTTACAGCACCACCAACATTATATTAGGGTTCCAGTTTCTCCATATCCTTGCCAACACATTGCCTTTTTTTTTTTTTTTTTTTTTTTTTTGATAATAGCTAGTAGGTATAAGGTGATATCTCATTGTGGTTTTGATTTGCATTTCTCTAATGATTTGTGATGTGAACATCATTTTATATACCTGTTGGCCGTTGGTTTGTTTCCTTTAGAAAACTCCCTGTTCAAATGCATAGCCCATTTTTTAATGGGTTGTTTTCTGCTATTGAGTTACAGGAGTTCCTTACATATTTTAGAAATTTACTCCTTATCAGATAAATGGTTTGCAAATATTTTCTTCCATTCCATAGGCAACCATTTCTCTCTGTTCATAGTTTCCTTTGCTGTGCAGAAGGTTTTAGTTTGATGTCATCTATTTTTCCTTTTATGTTGCCAGTTCCTTTGGAGTTGTATCGATGAAAGCATTGCCAAGACCCAATGTCACAAAGCTTTTCCTCTGTTTTCTTGTAGGAGTTTGACAGTTTCAGGCGTTACATTTAAGTCTTAATCCATGTTGAGCTGATTCTTGTGTATAGTGTAAGATGAAGGCCTTCTTTTATTTTATTTTATTTTTATTTTTATTTTTTTTGAGATGGAGTTTTGCTCTTGTTGCCCAGTCTGGAGTACAATGGCATGATCTCGGCTCACTGCAACCTCCGCCTCTCAGGTTCAAGTGATTCTCCTGCCTCAGCCTTCCCGGGTAGCTGGGATTACAGGCATGTGCCACCACACCCAGCTAATTTTGTATTTTTAGTAGAGATGTGGTTTCTCCATGTTGGTCAGGCTGGTCTTGAACTCCCTACCTCAGGTGATCCTCCCACCTTGGCCTCCCAAAGTGCTGGGATTACAGGAGTGAGCCACTGTGCCTGGCCTTTATTATTTTTTATTTGTATGTTGTTTTCCCAACACCATTTGTCAGAGAGACTATCCTTTCCATGTTGTGTATTCTTGGCCCTGAAGATCAGGTGACCGTTTATGTTTGGATTTGTTTCTGGACTCTGTACTGTTCAGTTGATCTATATGTCTGTCTTTATACCTATGCCATGCTGTTTTATTTACTGTAGCTTTGTCATGCATTTTGAAATCAAGAAGTGTGATGTCTCCAGCTTTCTTCCTTTTTGAGATTGTTTTGGCAATTTGGAATCCTTGCTCACTGGAATTTTGATAGGGATTGCATTGATTCTGTAGATCACTTTAGGTAGCTTTCAGTTTTTCAACATCAAGTAGAGTATTAGCTGTGGGCTTTTCATATTATGGTCTTTATTATGTGGAGGTAATTTTCCTCTTTTCTTAGTTTGTTGAAGGTTTTTATAATGAAAATGTGTTAAATTTTATCAGACTTTTTTTCTGCATCTGTAGAGATGATCATGTGATTTTTTATCCTTCATTCTGTTAATGTCATGTATTGCATCAATTAATTTTTGTAAATCATCCTTGCATTCCAGAGGTAAACCCCACTTGATTATGGTATATGATCCTTTTAATATGTTCTTGAATTTGTTTTGCCAGTATTTTGTTAAGACTTTCACATCTGTTTGTTAAGAATATTGGCATGTAGTTTTTTTGATTTTTTTTGTGTGTGGTATCTTTATCTGGCTTTGGTACTAAGGTAATGCTGGCCCATAAGAAATAATTTTGTAAATATTCTGTCCTCTTCAGTGTTTTGGAAGAGTTTGAGAGGGATTGGCTATAATTCTTCTTTAAATGTTTAGTAGAATTCACCAGTAAAACCATCTGCTTTTCTTTGTTGGGAGGTTTTTGATTACTGATTCAGTTTTCTTACTAGTTGTAAGCCTGTTTAGACTTTCTATTTCTTCATGATTCAGTCTTGTTAGGCTGTGTGATTTTAGGAATTTATCAGTTTGTTCTAAGTTACCTACTTCATTGATGTATAATTGTTTACAGTTGTCTCCTATGAGCCTTTTTATTTCTGTGGCATTGGTTGCAATGTCTCCACTTTCGTTTCTGATTTTATTTATTTGAATCTTTTCTCTTTTATTCTTAGCCTAACTAAAAGTGTGTCGATTTGTTTATCTTTTCAGTATACCAACATATAGTTTATTTTTTCTATTTTTTTTTAATCTCTATTTCATTTCTGTTTTAATCTTTATTATTTTCTCCCTTCTGTCAACTTTATACTGAGTTTGTTCTTCTTTTTCTAGTTTCTTGGTGTTGTCCCATAAGTTTGACATGTTGTGTTTTGCTTTCTTTTGTCTCAAGATAGTTTCTGATTTCTCCTTTGACCAAAAGTGTGCGGTTTATTTTCTACGTATTTGTGAATTTTCTTGTTTTCTTTCTGCAGTTGATTTCTTGTTTCATCCTATTGTCATCAGAAAAGATATGTGGTATAGTTTTAATCTTCTTAAATTTGTTAAGAATTGTTTTGTGACCGAACATGTGATCTATCCTAGAGAATGTTATGTTTACATTTGAGATCATTTTTGTATATTCTGCTGTTATTCGATGGAATTTTCTGTATGTCTGTTAGGTCCATTTGGTCTATAGTGTTGTTCAAGTCTGCAATTTCTTTGTTCATTTTCTGTCTGGTTGTCCATTATTCAAAGTGGGGTATCGAAGTAGCTTCCTTTATTATATTGTTCATTATATTGCTCTGTACTTTTCCATTCAGTTCTGTCGATGTTTGCTTTTTTTTTTTTTTCCTGCAACCTCTGCCTCCTGGATTCAGGTGATTCTCCTGCCTCAGCCTCACCGAGTAGCTGGGATTACAGGCGTGCGCCACCACACCCAGCTAATTTTTGGATTTTTAGTAATAACAGGTTCCACCATGTTGGCCAGAATGGTTTGGATCTCTTGACCTCGTGATCTGCCCACCTCGGCCTCCCAAAGTGCTGGGATTACAGGCTTGAGCCACCATGCCCAGCCGATCGAGGTTTGCTTTATATATTTAGGTGCTCTTTATATATTTAGGTGTGTGTGTATATATATATATATAAAAAATGTTGGGTACGTACATATTTATAATGTATCTCCCTAGCAAATCAATCCTTTTGTCATTGTAAATTGTCCTTCTTTGTCTATTGTGACAGTTGACTTAAAGTCTATTTCGTCTCATATAAGTAATGTCACCCCTAATCTCTTTGGTCACCATTTGTATTGAAACATTTTTTCATACCTTCACTTTCAGCCTATACACGCCCTTAAATCTAAAGTGAATCTCTTGTGGATTACATATAGTTGGATCTTTTAAAAATTTAACCCTGGCCGGGCGTGGTGGCTCAAGCCTGTAATCCCAGCACTTTGGGAGGCCGAGACAGGCGGATCACGAGGTCAGGAGATCGAGAACATCCTGGCTAACCCGGTGAAACCCCGTCTCTACTAAAAAATACAAAAAACTAGCCGGGTGAGGTGGTGGGTGCCTGTAATCCCAGCTACTCGGGAGGCTGAGGCAGGAGAATTGCGTAAACCCGGGAGGCAGAGCTTGCAGTGAGCTGAGATCCGACCACTGCACTCCAGCCTGGGCGACAGAGCGAGACTCCGTCTCAAAAAAAAAAAAAGAAAAATTTAACCCTATTCAGCCCTCAATATTTTTTGACTAGAGATTTTTATCCATTTAAATTTAAAGTAATTATTGATAGGGAAGGATTTACTCTTGCCATTTGCTTTCTGTTTGCCTTGTAGTTCTTCTGCCCCTTGTTTATTACCCTTTTGCTGTCTTCCTTTGTGTTTTGATGATTTTTTGTGTTGTAATGCCTTAATTCCTTTCTCGTGTGTGTGTGTCTGTCTGTGTGTGTGTGTAACTTCTATAGGTGTTTTTTTTTTTTTGTGGTTACCATGGAGCTTACATAAAATAATCTTATTATAACAGCCTAGTTTAAGCTAGAAACAACTTCAGTCACAAAACACTGCACTTTGACTGTCCCTCTCACACACTTTATGTTATTGGTGTCATAGTCTATTTCTGTTGCGTATTTGTTAACATCTTTTTTAGTTGTAGTTATTTTAAGTCCTTTGGTCTTTTAACCTTTTTTTTTTTTCCGAGACAGAGTTTCACTCTTGTTGCCCAGTCTGGAGTGCAATGGCGCAATCTCGTCTCACCGCAACCTCTGCCTCCCAGGTTCAAGTGATTCTCCTGCCTCAGCCTCCCGAGTAGCTGGGATTACAGGTGTGAGCCACCACACCTGGATAATTTAGTATTTTTAGTAGAGATTGCGTTTCTCCATGTTGGTCAGGCTGGTCTCGAACTTCCAACCTCAGGTGATCCACCTCCCTCAGCCTCTCAAAGTACTGGGATTACAAGCATAAGCCACGCCTGACCCTGTCTTTTAATTTTTATGCTACAATTAGAAATCATTTAGCCAGCACCATTACAGTTATAGTATTCTGTATTTGTCCATATATTTACCTTTAAATACATTCTTAGGTTATTATGTTGTTATTTCACTTCCTTTCAAGTTGAGGAACTCCTTTTCCTGTCAGACAGGTCTAGACAAACTCCCTCGGGTGATAAACTCTCTCAGCTTTTTTTTGGTCTGGAAAAGCATCTCTCCTTTATCTTTGAAGGACATTTTTGCCACATATGGTATTCTTGGTTTGCAGAGTTTTTTGTGCAACACTCTATGTGCAGTATATTCTTACTTTCTTCTGGCTTGCAAAATGTCTGCTGATAGTCTTACGGGGGTTCTTTTATATGTGACAGGTTACTTTTCTTATGTTCCTTACAGAATTCTCTCTTTGTCTTTGACTTTTGACAATTTGGTTATAGCATGTCTCTTGGATTTTTTTCAGTTCAACTATTTAGGGTCTTTTGGACTTCTTGGAGCTGGATGTCCATTTCCTTTTCCAGATTTGGGGAGTCAGCTATTCTTTGAATAAGTTTTCTTGTCCTTCCTTTGTCTCCTCCTTCTGAAACTCCCATTATTCATATATTGGTCCACTTGATGGTGTCCCATAAGTTTCTTAAGTGTTCTTCACTCTTCTATTCTTTTATCTTTTAGTTCCTTTGACTAGGTAATTTCAAATTACTTCTCTGTGAGTTTGTTGATTGTTTCTTCTGCTTGCTGTAGTCTGCTGTTCAACCCCTCTATTGAATTTTTCAGTTTAGTTATTGTATTCTTCATCTCCAAGATTTCTGTTTGTTTTTTTTTTTTTTTTTTTTCTAATTTTCTGTCTCTGTTGAAATACTCACCTTGTTCATGAATTGTTCTCCTGAGCTCATTGAGCATTTTCATGATGGTGTTTTAAATTATCTGTCAGGTAATTTATATATCTCTATTTCATTAGGATTGGTTTTGAGAGTTTATCTTGTTTTTGTTTTTGTTTTGAGATGGAGTCTCGCTCTGTCACCCAGACTGGAGTGCGGTGGCATGATCTCGGATCACTGCAAGTTCTGCCTCCTGGGTTAAAGCGATTCTTCTGCCTCAGCCTCCCGAGTAGCTGGGACGACAGGCACCCGCCACCACACCCAACTAATTTTTGTATTTTTGTATTTTTGTTAGAGATGGGGTTTCACCATGTTGGCCAGGATGATCTCGATCTCCTGACCTCATGAACCACCTGCCCTGGTCTCCCAAAGTGCTGGGATTACAGGTGTAAGCCACTGCGCCCAGCCTATCATTTCTTTATTTGAATTGTGTTTGCTTATTTCTTTATTTTCCTTGACTCTTTGTGTAGCTAGCTATGCATTAGAAAAAAGGTACTATCTCTTCTAGTTTTTGTGGATTAGCCTCATATAGAAGAAAACTTCTACCATTCAATATGACTAGAGTTCTGTGGACCTCTCATACCTTTGTGCTAATTTAAACTGTCATCTTGGTTCTTGATGGCCCCAGTATGTCTAGAGTATTATCAGGTCCTGACAGCACTCTGAGAGAGGTGAGGCAGAAGCCAATCCCTCAGGTAGCCCTTCAAAGTTGGGATGTTGGATGTGTGATCCAACTCTTTCCCTCCTCAGGGAGAAGGGGGAAGCTAAAGTTTTATATCTACTCACTCTGCTGTAGGCTGTTATGGGGGGTTGTGGCGAGTATTTGCGTGCTAGTTCAAACCACTTTTTTATTCTCAGTGGCCCCCAGGAGTCTAGAATATGCCAGATCATGTTAGCACTCTGAGATAAGTGATATAGATACTAGTCCCTTGGGCAGCACCTGGGAGGGATGGAATGTTGGATGTATCTTCCTCAAGGAAAACCTAGGAGCTGAGAGTTTCGTCTCAATCATATGACTCTGTGCCAGGAGTGGAGATTATGATGGGAGGGTGTCTCCTGCTAGTTTCAGTGTGGCTAGTTTCACATTCTCCCAATGTGCAGGAGCTTCTCAACTCGTTTGTTTGTTTCTCACAAAGGGAATTGATCTGTGTATTGCTGTTGAATCAGTATGTCTGTGGATGAAAGTCCAGGACTTCCTATTCTATCATTTCACTCACATTGTTCTTGTTTCCTTCTTTTTGACCCTCTTCCCATTTTCCATCTGTCTTTATCCATTCTCGCTTTTATATTCCATTAGTCTTTGTTTTGCTGTCCCACATGCCCTTGCTTCTCTCTGTCTTGTATCTTTGCTTCTCTATCCCATTTAGCTGTTCTTCCTTCCTCCATTTCTTTTATATGTCAGTCCATCTGTCTTTCCTTTTTTTTTTTTTTTTTTTGAGACGGAGTCTCGCTGTGTCGCCCAGGCTGGAGTGCAGTGGCCGGATCTCAGCTCACTGCAAGCTCTGCCTCCCGGGTTTTTACGCCATTCTCCTGCCTCAGCCTCCCGAGTAGCCGGGACTACAGGCGCCCGCCACCTCGCCCGGCTAGTTTTTTGTATTTTTTTAGTAGAGACGGGGTTTCACCGTGTTAGCCAGGATGGTCTCGAACTCCTGACCTCGTGATCCACCCGTCTCGGCCTCCCAAAGTGCTGGGATTACAGGCTTGAGCCACCGCGCCCGGCCCATCTGTCTTTCCTTCTAAGAATACATACATCTATCCTTTGCCACTGCCTCTATAGACTTTATTTCATCTTTCCTCTTTTCTGCTCTCTCTTCAGCCTTCTCTATCATTCCTTCTCTTTATTCGAAGTGAAGCTGCTGCTTTCTGTCAGCCCTTCTTTTCCTTCATCTAGTCTTAAGACTACTACATATGTGCTGATGATCCCCAGTTTTATATCTCAAATTCAGCCCTCTACCATGAACTCCAGACTTAGCATCTCACTTCCTTTGCTATATTAGCTCTTGAATTTCTATTCAGATTTCCACTCTCTTATCATTTTCACCATTACCACTTTTATCCATGTCATCATCATCTCTCTTATAAAGAAGTAGTAACCTCTAAGTGATTTTCCTGTGCCTGCCCTTTTTTTGTCTGGTACTTATTTTCTACTCAGCAGCCCAAGTGATCCTTTTAAAGTCAAATTCAGGGCCAGCTGTGGTGGCTCACACCTGTAATCCTAATGCTTTGGGAGGTCAAAGCAGAAGGATTGCTTGAGATCAGGAGTTCGAATCCAGCCTTGGCAAAATAGTGAGACCCCATAGCTACAAAAATTTAAAAAGTTAGCCAGGTGTGCTAGTATGTGCCTGTAGTCTCAGCTACTTGGGAGGCTGAGGAGGGAGGATCACTTAAGCCTAGGAATTTGAGGCTGCAGTGAGCTACGATCATGCCACTGCACTTTAGCCTGGGCAACAGAGTGAGACTCTTTCTCTAAAATAAATAAGTAAATTAAATAATTTATAAAAAACAAATTTATATTATGTTCCAACTTCTGTTCAGAACCTTTCAATGAGTTCCCAACTCACTCAGAGTAAAAACTGAAGAGTTTACCATAATTAACATGGACACATGTGATTGACTCCCAGTAGAACCTGAACATCATTTTTCCTTTTTTTTTTTTTTTTTTTTTTGAGATGGAGTTTCACTCTTGCTTCCCACACTGGAGTGCAGTGGTGTGATCTCGGCTCACTGCAACCTCCACCTCCCAGATTCAAGCGATTCTTCTGCCTCAGCCTCTCGAATAGCTGGGATTACAGGCGTGCACCACCATGCCTGGCTAATTTTTGTATTTTCAGTAAAGACGGGATTTCAACATGTTGGCCAGGCTGGTCTCGAACTCCTGACCTCAGGTGATCCACCTGCCTTGGACCCCAAAGTGCTGGGATTACCATTTTCTTATTATTCTTTCCCCTTAACTATTTGATGTCCAAGCATATTGGCCTATTTTTTGCTCCTCAAACAGGCACGAGGTCCCATGTGTCTGGGCCTTTATTCCCTCTGTGATGTTCTGTTTTCTCTGTATAGGTCATTTACCCCCTTAGGTGTCTTTCTGCTCACATGTCATCTTCATTCATTAAAACTATATATATTTATTGAATGTAGTGAATAAAAGAGACAAAAACCTTACTTGCATGGAGTTTACATCTGAGTGGGGTTGGGATACAGGTCATTAACAAGTAAATAAAATATATAGTATTTTAAAGAGAAGAACATAGCAAGGAAGGGGGCTCAGGAATGCTAGGGGCCAGAAGTGGGGAGAGGTCTATTTTAGATAGAGTGGTCAGAGAGAGCCTCACTTCAGAGATGACCTTTGAGCAATTACCTAAAGAAAGAGAGGAATTGAACCTGTGGATGTATGAGGGAAATGTATTCTGGATGGAAAGAACATCCTGTGCAAAGGTACTGAAGTAGGAGCATTTCTGGCGTGCTCACAGGATCCCAAGGAGGATGTGTGGTTGGAACAGAGTGAGTGATGGGGAGAGTAGTAAGAAAGATGGAGTCATAGTGTATTGGTTGCCCTGGTTCATTCTGTAGGACCTAGAAGGCCATTTTAAGGACTTCAAAAAAAAAAAAAAAAAAAAACACCCCACCAACTTCGAATGGGCTGGGAAGTCATTGCAGTTGGAGACTTTGTTCATAGAGATGACATGACCACTTGGCATCTGGGTGAAGACTGGACTGGATGGCAGTGAGGACAAGTATGGAAGTAGTGAGATCAGATAGAAGACCAGTGGAATCATCTAGGTCAGAAATGATGAAGAATTGAACCTGAGTTGTAGAGGTAAAGGCAGTCAGAAGTAATCAGATGTATTTTGAATTTGGTGTGTTCAAGTATAGAAGTAATCTGGATGTATTTTGAACATAGAGCTGTTAAGATTTGCCATAGTTTTAGATGTGGACTGTGAAAGAAAGAGAGGTCAAGGATGATACGGTAGTGTTTGCCAATGTCCAATTCACCTTTCTTACCTGGGCTATGCAATATTTCAATTCTCAGCTCTCTTTGCAGTCTGGCAAGGCTGTGTAACTAGTTCTGGCCAATGAATTGTGTGAGGCAGTACTTGACAAAGGCAATGTAAAGCCCCTATGTGTTTCCCAGTTCTTCCCCTGCTGTGGAGGAGGCCTTGTGTTGAAATTATAGAACCACAAGGTCATAATAGCTGGGATGGTAAAGTCACCATTAGAAGATAACTAGCCGGAGCTGCAGTGAACTCAGCATGAGCAAGATGAAAACTTCTCTTTTGTCAAGCCACTGATTTGGGAGGTTGTTTGTTACTGCAGCATAACCCTGTTCTATTCTGACCAAACAGGTGAGACTTTGCCCTGATTAACCTGAAGGATGGAATTAAATGAGATTGGAAGACTGTGGGAGGAGATGGTCTGAGGCAGTCTTCAAAGGGAGGTGTTTAATAACTGGAAGGATATGAATAAATTCTTCTGTGACTACTTTACATAAAATTATACCCCCCAATATCCTTCTACTCTATTTTAGTTTTCTCCATAAACATTATCAGCACTGAAATACTGTATGGTTCAAGGAGCTTGGAATTTGGAGCCAAGCTGACTGGGTTTAAAATCAAGGCTTTGCCACCTTATTATTCATGTGTCCTTGGGAAAATTACTTAACCTTTATGTTTCAGTTTCCTCATTTGAAATGGAAGAAGTACCTGTATCAAAGGGTTATTGAGTATAAACATTTAAAGTACTTAGAGCAGTGTCTTATACACACTTTCTAAATGTTTGCAGCTGTAATCATCATTATCATCATAATTATCGTCTAACATCCAAACCTCATGATAGCAGGCACTTAATTTTGTTCTCTGCTTTATTCCCAGGAACCACAACAATGTCTGACACATAATAGGCTCTTAAAAATTGTTAATAGATACATTACTGGATAGATTGCATAAGTGACTCAATTTTTGCAGTAATGTCAGTTTGAGAAAGATCTTGACCATTGGCCAACCTTCAAACAGACCTGAATAGTTACATGTGCTAGGTCATAGATAAAAAAAATCTGGAATAATTTTTCAGCATTATTAATATCTTTTTGAAGGACAGAAATTTGAAATAGGGCTGTTAGACTACAGAAAAGCTTTATTCATAGATCTGGGATTTGGACTCATGTTAGGCAGATGTTATTTTAGTTGTATGTAGATCCTTTAAATCCTAGAAGTATATCTTATACTTTATTTGGCCTAATCTGGTAGAGTCACAATGCAGTGGTTTCTAGAATTAGACAAGAACTAATACAATTTCTAGACTATAAATAGTTCTGTGTGGTTTTTGAAATCAGAGAGGTGTAAGTTATAAGGATTATATTAGTCTAATTGATGCCAGAAATTAAGTTATTTTAATCCTTTGAAACGCTTATTTGTGTATTTATTTTTTTCTGTATCAATAGTACTTATTTGCCTATCTATAAATAATCATGGTTTTGCTTCTTCCTTTCCCATCCTTATACCTTTTATTTCTTCTTCTTCTATTATAGGTTGAGTATCCTTTGTCCATAATGCCTGGGACCAGAAGTGTTTTGGATTTCAGATTTTTCCCCATGTTTCTGAATATTGGCATTATATTTACCAGTTCAGCAACCTAACTCATTGAGCATTTCCTTTGGATGTCATGTTACCAGACATGGGCTTCTGATTCAGACCTTAAGAGAGGGTTCTTAGAACTCACTTAAGAAAGAATTTGAAGCAAGTCCACAGAGTAAAACGAAAGCGAGTTTGTTAGACAAGTAGAGAAACAAAAAATGGCTACTCCCTAAATAGAGCAGCAGCATGGGTTTCTTGACTGAGTATACTTATGGTTATTTCTTGATTATATGCTAAACAAGAGGTGGCTTATTCATGAGTTTTCTGGAAAAGGGGTGGAGAGTTGCCAGAAGTGAAGATTTCTCTTCTTTTTAGACCATATAGGATAACTTCTGGATGTTGTCTTGGCATTTGTAAACTGTCATGGCATTAGTGGGACTGTCTTAACATGCTAATGCATTATAATTAGTGTATAATGTATAATGAGGATGACCAGAGGTCTCCATCTTGGTTTGGTGGGTTTTGGCTAGCTTCTTTACTGCATTCTGTTTTATCAGCAGGGTCTTTGTGACCTGTATCTTGCGTTACCAGTTCTGCCAACCTCCTGTCTCACCCTATGACTAAGAATGCCTAACTTCCTGGAAGTACAGCTCAGCAGGTCTCAGCCTTATTTTACCAAGGCCCTATTTAAGATGGAGTCACTCTGGTTCAAATGCCTCTGACAGTGTCAGCACTCAAAATGTGTTGGATTTTGAAGCATTTCAGATTTGGGATGCTCAACCTGCACCACATCAGTTAGGCCTACCAGATTGAGTAGAAAGCAGTGGTAGCAGGCATCTTTGTCTTCTTTCCAATCTTAAAGGAAGTGCTTTCAACATTTCACACTTACATATGATGTTTTCCCTAAGTATTTTTATGGGTACCCTTTTTCAGATTAGGGATGTTACCTGCTAGTTCTGGTTTATTGAAGCTAAAGGGAATTGAGATTTTGTTGCTACTCTTTATACATCTCGTCAATTGGTTATATAGTTTTTCTTCTTTATTCTATGAATGAGGTGAATTACAGTAACCAATTTGTAAATATTAAATGATTTAACTTTCTGAGGATAAGCCCAACTTGTTCATGATATATAATATGTTTTGTATATTGCAGGATTTGGTTTGCTGTTATAATATGCTCATGAGTGAAATTAGTTTGTAATTTTTCTTTTATCCTATCTTTGGTTTTGGTGTCAAGGTAAATCTAACCTCATAAAATAAGTTGAATATTCCTTTTCTGTCTATCCTCTTTATGAAATTAGAATCCTTTTTAAAATTAGAGTTATCTATTCTTTGAATATTTGGTAGAATTCATCTGTAAAGTTAACTGACTCTTGTGTTTTTCTTGTAAGATTTTAAACTATGGACTCTAAAATTTATTTAGTGACTTAGAACTATTCCTTTTCTTTTATTACTCTTGAGTCCATTTTGGTAAGTTTTAAATTTCTTGAGTCAGTTTTAGCAAGGAATTTATTTCTTCTAAGTTTTCAAATTTGTTTGCATAAAATTGTTTATTTCTGTTTAATCCCTGCAGTATCTGAGATTATGTCCCCACTTTTAAAAAAATTCTTAACATTTCTTACTCTTCCCTCTCCTGTTTTTTTCTTAATTATTCTTGTCAGACATTTATATTATTGTCTCTTTGTATAATACATTTTGGCTTTGCTGTTTCTCTTATGAATTTGCGTTCTTTTTTCACTAATTTCTGTTCTTTATCATGTTCTTCTTTTTACTTTTTAAGGATTTATTCTGCTGTTTTTCTTCATTTCAAGTCTTCAAGTATTTTCTAATTTCAAAACATATGAATGATGCCAATTTAAAATTGATCCTGCTCTGTCACGCAGGCTAGAGTGCAGGGATGTGATCACGGCTCACTGTAGCTTTGACCGCTTGGGCTTGAGCCATCCTCCCACCTTTGCTTCCCAAGTAGTTGAGATTACAGGTGCATGCCATCACGCCCAACTAGTTTAGTCAGGGTTTCTCCATGTTGCCCAGGCTGGTCTAGAACTCCTGGGCTCTGGGACTACAGGCATGAGCCGCCATGCCTGGCCTGAAGTCTGAGTTTTAAAGTTGAGAATACAGAGAGGATTTGTGACGTACGTGTGTGTGTGTGCGTGTGTGTGTATGTGTGCCTGTAACAGTTATCTCAGGGCACAACAAGCCTGTGACCATTTAAAACGCATTGTCAGGCTTGAGGTGTTTGGGACCACAGACGTTCCATGAATTTGCGTTGAGGTGATTCATTCTTGGAGGATTTTTTTAATAAAATTTTTTTGAATAGTTTTAGATTTGTAGAAAATACACAGAGATAATACACAGAGTTCCTGTATGCTCTATATCCTGTTTCCTGTAATACTAACATTTCCATTTCCATGGTGCTTTTATTAAAACTAAGAAACCATAGTACTGGCCAGGCGTGGTGGCTCACGCCTGTAATCCCAGCACTTTGGGAGGCCGAGGTAGGTGGATCACCTGAGGTCAGGAGTTCCAGACCAGCCTGGCCAACATAGCAAAACCCCGTCTCTACTAAAAGTACAGAATTAGCCAGGCATGGTCGCGCATGCCTGTAGTCCCAGCTACTTGGGAAGCTGAGGCAGGAGAATCGCTTGAACCCGGGAGGCAGAGGTTGCAATGAGCCAAGATTGCAATGAGCGCCACCGCACTTTAGCCTGGGCAACAAGAGCAAAACTCCATCTCAAAAAAAAAAAGAAAGAAAGAAAGAAAAGAAAAAGAAACCATAGTACTAACTAAACTCCAGACTTTATTCAGATTTCCACTAAGTTTTTCTTTTCCACAGTCCCATCTAGAATACCACACTGCATCTAGTCATATGTCTCTTTTGTCTCCTCTGTAACAGTTTCTCAGGCTTTCTCTATTTGTTATGACCTCTGTGGTTTTGAGTACTGGTCAAATGTTTTTGTAGAACGGCCCTCAATTTGGGTTTCTCTGATTTTTTTTTATAATTAAACTAGGGGTTTGGGGGAAAATACCACAGAGGTGAAATTGTTTTCTCATCACATCAAGTCAGAGTGAACGTAATATCAACATGATTGACCTAGTGATGTTGGCTCTGATTGTGTGGTTAAGGTAGTACTTGCCAGTATTCACTACTGTAAAGTTACTTGTTTTTCCTTTCCATTCAGGGAGAGATTTTATTTTCTTTCAACCCAAACTGGCTAGAGACAGATAAGTTTCCTTGTAGTCCTCATCTGTGACTTAAGATTTTTATCTTTCAGAGCAGTCTGGGTATAATAAGCAAAAAAAAAAAAAAAAAAAAAAAAAAAAAGGATTTGTGCCTTATTTACTAAAGCTTTTGGAAGCCCGCTTTATATTGAATCTGTTATTAGCTTCCTTTGGGTGGGCCTTGGGCTTTGTCTTCTGTCCTCTTCAACCCAGATGAAGCTCAGAGTTCCAAGGGCTCTGCAGAGATCCCCAGGGCTACAACTGACTTTAGCTTCCTGTGACCTATTATGTCTTCTTGCTTTTTGGACAACCCAGTGAATTATTTTAAGAACTTTTCTTTTGTTGTTGTTGTTTCTCAGTTTGTTAGTTATTTCTGTTAGGATATCTTAATCCCATGTACTGTCAACAACAGAAGTTGATAACAGGTTTGTTTTGACATTGATTTGAATATGTTTTAAATGTTAAGGCTTGTTTTGAAGAGAATATACATCCTTAGTATAGAAAGCATAATACTTACAGTCCTTCCCCAGGTACCCCCAACCCCTAGCTCTTTTTGAGTTTCTGTGATTTAAGAATACATACTATTTTTTCTGCTTTGGTTGCCCATTTCTGCTTTATCACCTTAAGCAACAGCTATTAATTCTAAACGCTACTCAAATCTTTTCTTCTTTGTGCCTTCCCCTGCCCCCTTCCCCATCCCCACACAGTTAAGTTTCTTCTGGGCTGCCATAATACATTCTTCATAATAAAATGTATCACATGGCACATAATATCAATGCTCAGATATTGTGGTAGACATCATTACTGTACACTGTTATTCAGTGTCCCTTCCTGCAAGAAAATTATGCTTTCCTACCTTTTCAAGGACTAACTTGGTCATGAGACCTGTTTTGACTGATTTGTTACCATGGTATATCCTAAATTCTTCTTAATTGATACACACGCCTGTTCCTCAGCTTGAGGACAAAAACTATATTCTAGTCATTGTTAATGTTCTTAAAGCTGTCAAATTAATTTTCCTAAAACATCTTAGATTATTACATATTCTGTAGGAAAGTCGCATTATGTAGTACAAAGAGCACTGTGGTTTGGAGTCAGAGACATCCAGATTAAATTTTCTGCTTCATTGTTTACCTGGGTTTGGAAGTGTCCTTGGTGAGTTTCAGATTCCATCATTTTAAAAATGAGATACCTTGTAAAGTTTTTGGGAATATAATATATGTAAAGTATCCAGCACAATAGACATTCAGAGAATATTATTTCCCATTTATGTTCCTTCTTCATTGACTATTGAATCAAGCCTTTAAAATCACTTTCTTCTACTTTCATTAATTTATTTAGTCATTAGATAGATATTTATTGAACTCCTGCTGTATGTCAGGAATTGGACAGTGGGAAGTGGTGAACAAGGCCTAGTTGCAGGCTACAGTCCAGTGGCCTTTAATTCTCCTTCCTTATCTCGAGCTATTGTATTGATACTTCAGGGTCACTGCCTACCATCACCACCACATCCTTGAAATTTTTGCCTAAGCCGCTCCCCATATCAAAACAGGGAAAGAAAAATCCAGAAATGATTTCTCCCACCTGATTTTTCAGAGCACATTAGTGATATCTATTTGTATTTTATATGTTGTATTCTACCATAGCCAGTTCTGTAGTGTTTATGTACATAATATACATATTCAGGTTCCTTTTTTAGGTTTTAAGCTCTGTGAGTACTGGAACCTCATTTATCTTTGTATGACTCAAATCAGTGATTGAAATTATAGAAGTAATTAACAGTATCACTCCTTCAAAGGCATTTTAGAAATTTTGTAGAGGAATTTTTGTTTGTCATAATGATTGATTTTTTTTTTTTTTTTTTTTTTTTTTTTTTTGAGGCAAGATCTCACTCTGTCGCCCAGGCTGGAGTACAGTGTGCAATGGCATGATCACAGCCAGCTCAGTGCAGCCTCAACCTCCCAGGCTCAATTGATCCTCCTGCCTCAGCCCACCCCAAGTAGCTAGGACTACAGGCATGCGCCACCATGCCTGGCTAGTTTTTTTTGTATTTTTTGTGGAGATGAGGTCTCCCTATGTTGCTCAGGCTGGTCTCGAACTCCTGCGCTCAAGCGATCCACCCACCTTGGCCTCCCAAAAGTGCTGGGGTTACAGGCATGAGCCACTGTGTCCGGAAGGTGCTAGTGGAATTAGTAAGGAGAGGCCAAGAATGGAAGATTTCTTTCAGTACTCACAGTAATCCCTCAAAATAAATAGTTGTCTCTAGGTGCCATAGTGTGCATGCACGTAGTTCCAGCTATTCAGGAACCGAGATGGGAGGATCACTTGATTCCAGGAATTTGAGACCAGCCCGGGCAACATAATGAGACCCTATCTCTAAAATAAATAAGTAAATAAAATAGTTTTTCTGAGTTTCACATAAATTTCAAATGTTCTTCCAGATGTTTAATGTAAGTGAAAAACTTATTCATAGTGTTCTGAACCTAGAGACTAAGTCTTTATGTATAAACAGTAGGGTTTTTTAAACACAATTTTAACATACACTGAGTTTTCCTGGAATGCATTTATCACCTATATAAATAAAGGAAATATTGTACTTTGCTTTTTTTCTGAACTTTACTGTCTTGGTCAATATTTAAGAAAATCGCATCACCAAAGACAGTATCACTCATGGTGTATGGTGTTTGAGTCACTAGTAACACAACTGTATTAGTCTGTTTTATAGCTGTTAAATTTAAAATGATTCTATATGTAGGTGTGGACATTGAGTTTTAATTCATTGTCTCCTTATATCATGCTCATGTATTTACCTCTAGAAGTACATGTTATTTCTTTTTAAAATATAAATGACTTTTCTTTAATTTCTCCTGTATGTTTCAATTAAAGCATTATATTAATGCTTTAAAATTGTGTGTATGGATATGTTATATTATCTAGGTCTTTTATTTCAGGATTTAAAAGAGGGCATTGCAAAATATTAGTTATAAAAAGTGATACAGGTCTACTGGTTTATGGCTTTTAGAGTCTGGCAAATGCAAAATTTGCTTTTAAAAGATATATTTCATCTTTATTGAACATTAAACTCTTATCTTCAGGGAGAATGTGTATCACAAATATCCAGACAATTTAAATAGAATTAAGTTAGATGAAAACACTAAAAATTTGTTACAAACCAGAAAAAAGAGCATATGTAAACTTTATTAAATTTACACAGACACAAATTGTTATATTTTTTAAGTCTCTAATAAAATATAACAGACTGGTTAATGACTGAGAATCTCCATTTTTTTTCTTTGTGATAGTGTATACAGAACTTTAATTTTTTTCTACATTTAACTCTTGTTTTATGTGGATAATAAGGTTATTCTTGTAGTTTTAGTGATTTTAGTTTATATTCTTTGCATCAGTTCTTTGGGGTCAGCAATGAGTTGTTCTTGTTTAGATACTGTAAGTGTAGTTTTTGTTGCTGAGTGTGTAAGATATATTTTACAAACTAGCATACGGAACCACATGGCTTTACTCTGGTATAATACATGTTAGTTCTTAATGCCTTGTTTTCAGCAGCAATAGGATTATGTTGTATCTTACCATTGCCTTTTTTGGACTGTTTCATAGACAGAACTAGAAATTCTAGTTATATAAAGCTGTTCTAGCACAGACTGGAAAGTAGGTCATTGTGACGGAGTATACTAAACCGTCCACTGGTTGCTATAGCAATGACCTACTTTAGGAAAATATTTCTGTTGATTCATGCTGAAGTCATCTTTTGGAAGTGGTATAAGGAAGCTTACTGCATATAATTTTTAAAATAATAGCAATAGATAGTGATCTCTGGAGGAAAAAAACATCCTTAAAATGTTTAAAGTGAAGAAATATATTTTGTCACCTAGTATCTCTTCAATTTATTTTAAAGTGGTGCATTCAGTATTGTAATTAAATAATATGAGGACTGTGCTTCTATGTAGGCAGTATAGTTATATGAAGGGATGTAATGTAAGTTTTACTATCATTTGGTCTACTTAAAAAGCAATCTGTTGTATGTAGTTAATAGCATTATTAACTGAGCCTTCAAATGCGTGTAGTTCAAGAAAATAATATATATGCCAAATTGGAGAAGGTATGAAAGTATGTTCCTATTAAGATGATATCATATGTATTTTCAGTGGAATATATTAAAAATAAATCATTCATTCAATATTGAGCGTCCCAGAGCACATGCATTTCTATTACATTAAGGTTGAACTTGGTGTGTTCCTTGGAACACACTGAATCTGAACTCTAACAGATCTAATCCTTTTTCCAGTTAAGGGTAGAGGATTGAGCATTAGATTTTGTATAGTTTTGAAGTAACATTATTTATTCAGCATTAAAAAGAAATCACACCCATCACTGAGTTGATACTTTGAACCTGGGCTGTTGGAGGTATTATCAAGGAAGAATTATATGCTTAGAGATTAGTTGAGTCTTAATTGCATTGTACTTTGTTTTATAATATTCATAGTCACATTGACCTTGCTACTGGGAAAGGTTTCCTTGAAATCGTAGTTCAAAGTCACATTCAGATGAAGTTATGAGTTCAAAGTAATTCTATATACAGGTATAGGCATCCAGCTAATTCATGTTTTCTTTTGTCATGCCCAAGTATTTACACATAGAAATGCATGGGGTGTTTCTTTAAAAAAAAAAAAAAAACAGGAATTATTCTCAAGGGAAAATAACAACTTCTGTTTGATACATAGCTATCATGTACTAGAGACTCTACTAGGTGATTTTATGAGGCTTCTAATCCTTTTAGCAGTTATACAAGACATCCCTACTACGTCATTTAATCCTGTTTCTAATCTTTTCAACAAATTATACAAGGCATGTAATGAGATTTATTTGCCAAATATAGAAACCAAAATAGAGGTTAAGAAAACTGTAGTTAGAGGGCCTGATGGCTCATGTCTGTAATCCCAGCACTCAGGGAGGCTGAGGCAGGTGGATCACCTGAGGTCAGGAGTTCAAGACCAGCCTGGCCAACATGGTGAAACCCTATCTCTACTAAAAATACAAAAATAATTAGCCAGGTGTGGTGGCATACTGCTGTAATCCCAGCCACTTGGGAGGCTGAGGCACAAGAATTGCCTGAACCTGGGAGGTGGAGGCAGTGAGCTGAGATCGTGCCACTGCACTCCAACCTGGGCGACAGAACAAGACCCTGTCTCAGAAAGAGAGAGAGGGGGAGAGACTGACTTAATTTGAAATCCATCAGGAGGAGGTTTTATTTTATATATATATAAAATATATTATTTATTTTATATATATGTATATATTATATAGAGGTAAAATTTTTTCATCCTCTGAAGGACGTCATGCACCTCAGAGGTTCAGAAGATATAGAAGTGACTTTCAGCTAGAAGATTTAAGGTTAATGGGATATGAACTTAAAGGGATGGGAATTGGGAAAGGTACTACAAGCCAAGGAAAGGGCCAGGAGATTGAATGTGTGGTGAAAGAGAAGTTTGATTTGGTGTGAGAAAGGGGTGTGAGGTAGGAAATCATCCTAGAACCCTAGGTTAGTAGCCAAGCAAAATAATTTGTTGTGTATTGTATAAGGATTGAGTCACTGAAAACCTTTGTATAGGAAGGTGTGCCTCATGAAGATTTGGAATTGCGTATAAAATGAATTAGAACGGAGAGAGATTGTTAGTAGGCAGATCTATTTTAAGGCATTGCAGTAAATACAAGCAAGAGATAATATGAACTAGAATTATTGTAGCAAAAATAGAAGTGAAAAGGAAGGAGAACACTAAAAAGTAATAGTATATAATTGTACTTACTGTGGTCAGGCACTATTCTAAGAGCTTCACATAGTTAATTTATTTAATTCTCACGAACAATGCTATGAGACAGGTCCTATTACTGTCCCAATTTTACAGATGAGGAGACTAGATAGGACTTTTCAGGATTGATTTAAGGATAGTAATTTGTTGATAGACTTGTTAAATTATAGGACGTCTGTGCAATGGAGTACTATGAAACTATGAAAATTGGTGCTGTAGAAGTATGTCCATTGCCTCGAAAAGATATTCACCATATATTAAACCAGAAACATATATAGCATATCTCATTTTTCTTCTACTTTGAAGAAATGTATGCTAATTATCAATTTTTAACTTTTTTATGAAGTTAAAAAAATGTGTTTGTTTCTCTCTTTCTCACTCCTATCTCAAACCCCCACTTCCTAAGGGGGAGGTATGATTAATAGTTTGGTAAGTATTTTTCCAATTATTTTCTTGTGCACATATAAACAAAAGTAGATACATGCAATGTAAATTTTATTTTATCAAAGTAATATATGCAAGTAGTTTTAAAAGCTTTATAACAAAGAATAGCATCATAGTGTGTTCTACTTTAGCCTTCTCTTTTGCTTTTCTTCTCAGATCTTTTCTACTTAAAATATTTGATTACAAAGTACCTATATTATTTTTTAAGTTCTTCTATTTTTTAAATCTATGTAACTTTTATGTGAAATGAGAGATGTAAATTATATCTGTGGAAGAAGAACACCATACTTCAATACAGCTTTTAGTCCTTTGTTTCCTGAAGTACCAAAACAAAATTCTTAGGTTTCAAAACTTTTCCCATTGCACCACATTACTTTAGTCCATATCATTCTGTGCATTTGTTTGGTTCATATAATGTTTATTAAGGCCAGGCCTGTGATGGTTCATGCCTGTAATCCCAGCCCTTCGGGAGGCTGAGGTGGGAGGACGACTTGAGGCCAGGAGTTCAAGACCAGCTTGGACAACGTGGGGAGACCCCCACCTCTACAAAAACTACAAAAATTAGCTGGGCATGGTGGCATATGTCTGTGGTCCCAGTCGCTCTAGAGTCTTAGGTGGGAGAAGTCAAGGCTGCAGTGACCCATGATTGCACCACTGCATTCCAGCCTTAGCAACAGAGCACAATCCTGTCTCAAAAAAAAAAAAAAAAAAAAAAAAAAGTTTATTAAAGGCATTAAGAATGCTTATTCAGCCTATTAAGAAAGGGAAAGGTTATTAATTATCAATCATACTTAATTCTTCATTTTATGAATTAATCATGTCCTTTGGGTTTATTTTCTTTTCCCATCTTACTGTCATTGAACTCTTGTACCACATAGAATCGTTTTGACCAAAAAGTTGAACATGGAGAACTCTTGCTGTTCTCAGTTCTTCGTCATTTCTGGTGGGGAAGATTTTGAAACTAATGTTGCAACAGAGATTAGGGGATTATTATTGCCTTAGATTACCCCTCCAGGACATTTAAGTTTTGTACTGTTTCAATTTAAGAAAACTTAAAATTGCTAGTTCTTTCAACTTCTTAATTTTTGATCTGTGTAAAAACTTTTTCATCTTTGTTCTGTCTAGTAACTCCTCTTGCCAAGCAAATACATAAAATTAGATGCTTCCCAACAAACGTTTGTTACCAGACATGATAAATTATTCATAGTTGGAGATAATTTTATTAAACTCCGATGCTTTTATATCACTATCCATCTAACAACAACAGTCTTCTCCCCTGAAGTATTTGTAGATTGGTAGTGGGTGGGTTAAGATGGGGATCAGGTGTTGGGGAGGTGACTACAAACCAAGGCAGAAAAGGGATGTGATAAAATATAAATGTGGGGATAGAAAGGATTGCCTCCTACTTGGAAACCCATGAGATTTCTTAAGGTGAAATGGTGGGATATCTTTAACATCCTCATAAAAATATAGCACTGTGACTCTTCAAGCTGTGCTCCTAAAGAGGAAGATGGTGCTCCTAAAGAGGAAGAAGTGTCAGACCTGATTAGTGTACTTATGTCACTAATAACTACAGTTGTAAAAAATCAACAAGACTTATTTAGTGAAACGATGGGATCGGAATCGGTTAAGAGAACAAAATGATCTAGACCAAGCAACTTTTTAGAACAATCTGTCCAGTAGAACTTTCTGCAATGATGGAAATGTTCTGTAGCTATACTGTTCAGTATGGTAGCCACCAGCGATACATGTGGCTGTTGAGGACTTGAAATGTGGCAAGTGTGACTAAGGAACTGATTTTTAAATTTAACTAACTTAAATTTAAATGGCTACATGTGGCTTTTGGTTACCATATTAGATAGTACACTTCTAGAATATGCATTTCCCTGCTTCTTAATCACTCCTCTTCACAAGTAAGACATAATCACTATTCTGAAAGACCATGTGGCCTGTGGAAAAGACAGATAAATACTTAACCTTAAGATCAAGAACATAAAAGAAGCACAATAGGAAATAAGACATGTCCAGCTGAAAAGAACAGAATCTAGATGAAAATTAATATGAGTCAAATAATAAGATTGGACCTTCCATGGGTGATATCTCTTTTAAATTTGCTCTTGGGGAATGTTCCATTTCTTCACAACAGAAGATGCAAAGTAAGCAGTCTCCTGGTACTGTCCCAGAATTTTCCTAGATGTCTGCCATGTGTAAGCCTTTTTACTACTTACTTCATTGAAAAAAGCTATAATCTCCACCCCAACTCCATGAAACCTTTTCTTATTTTTATAAGTTAATCTGGCATTTTCTACACTCAGAGAATTAATAACCACATAATTTGGCATCTACTTATTATTAGTTTCTTTTTTAATAAATTAGAAACTTGAAAATGGGCATTATGATTTCAATCTCTTAAACGATTACAATATTACAGAAAAGTACTCATATTCTTTTTTTTTTTTTTTGTCCCCTCAGATTCCTTTTTACCATGATATTCTTATTCACTTGCTTATTCATTATATAGGATGTTTCTGGTTTTTTCCCCCCAGTAGCAGATATTCTAGATTTTTCAAGTTTTCCTTTCTATATGAAAAGCCATTTTCGTGTAGAAAGTATTTCATCAAGTTTAAATAATGAAACCAATTTCTTTAATTGCTTTGATACTTCTTTATATATTTTTATGTTCACAAATTAAATTTTTGCTAAGTCACTTTTATTTAATGAAAATTAGTGATTTTATTCAGTATTTCATTAAAATACTAGGTAATTTGTGCTGTAATTAAAAAATATATATTAGTATGGTTTTTGGAAAAAGTAATTTATATATCAATAAGAGGTAATAAGATGATAGGTTGGCATTTCAACTTTTAGAATAACATGATTTTGTAATAATTTATGTCTTCTAAATATATATTTTTAATAATTTAAATAATATTTTCTTCTCTCTAGATTTTTGCTTCAGTGTCTTGAGGATCTTGATGCCAATCTACGAAAATTAAACTCCCGTCTGTTTGTGATTCGTGGACAACCAGCAGATGTGTTTCCCAGGCTTTTCAAGGTAATTTGAAAAATATTTGCATAAAACAATATTTTCTCAGAGAATATTACATATTTGGTAAATAAGGTTTTTTGGCTAATTTAAGGTGTAGAGAATATAAGTATTTTCAGGTAAAATTTTTGTGGGTTTTTTTTTCTTTATTTAATGAAAAAGCTACACGTGGTAAAAATCAGACGGTGGGAAAATAGTTTACAATGAAAAGTTCAATCTTTCTTCTACCTTAAACTGCTAGTTCCCCTCCCAGAAGCAACAACTACTACCAGTTTCTTATGTATCCAATTCCAGTTTATTGTGTATCCAATTAGAAATATTTTTTGCATAAAAAAAGAATTTTTGTGTGTGTGTGCATATTACACACACACACACACACATATCCATGTGTTTGTGTCTGTGTTACTATCCCCTTTGTTAAAAGTTGAAATGACACACGATACACGCCATTCTCTGCCATGCTTTATTCACATATCCATATAGAAGTTGTTCCATATCATTTCCTCAGTCTTTCAGATGACTTCATAGTATTCCATTTTGTAGATGGCTATAATTTTTTAAACTAGCTTTCTACTGAACGTTTAATTATTTTCTCTGTAGGCCTTTTGTTAATACAAATGCCAGTGAACATACTTGTCCACATTTATGAATCTTTGCTCACATGGGCCAGTACATTTGTGAGATAATTCTTAGAAGACTTTCTGGGTCAAAGGGTTGTAACAATGGACATTTTACCAATAATACAGAACGTGTAGTGCTTTTTTTTTTTTCTTTTTTTGAGATGGAGTCTCGCTCTTATCGCCCAGGCTAGAGTGCAGTGGTGCGATCTCGGCTCACTGCAACGTCTGCCTCCTGGGTTCAAGTGATTCTTTTGCCTCAGCCTCCTGAGTAGCTGGGATTGCCGGCGCATGCCACCATGCCTGGCTAATTTTGTACTTTTAGTAGAGACAGGGTTTCACCATGTTGATCAGGCTGGTCTCAAACTCCTGACCTCAGGTGATCCACCTGCCTCGAACTCCCAAAGTGCTGGGGTAACAGGTGTGAGTCACCGTGCCTGGCACTGTAGTGCTTTTTAAAAAACTTAGTAGGAGCTTAAAAATCTTTAAAAATGTTTAAAATACCTATTATTTTTTTCTTCCCATTTTTCGAAATGAAAAAAATTAGGCCTAGAGAGTAAATGAGTTGCCCAAAATCATACAACTAGCTCATGGAAATGCCCAGACCAGAAACTGAGTTTCCTCATTGCCCTTTTTATATTCATCTCTTCCTGTTTATTACTGTATTAGTCCATTCTCACATTGCTGCAAAGAAATATCTGAGACTGGGTAATTTATAAAGAAAAGAGATTTAATTGGCTCACGATTCTGCAGGCTGTACAGGAAGCATAGTGGCTTCTGGGAAGGCCTCAGGAAACTTACAGTCATGGTGGAAGGTGAAGGGGAAGTGAGAACTTCACATGGCCAGAGCAGGAGGAAGAGAGAAGAAGTGGGGAGGTGCCACACTTAAAAAAAAAAGAACAGATCTTGCAAGCACTCACTCACAATCAGAGCACCAAGGGGGGAAATCTGCCCCCATGATCCAATCACCTCCCACCAGGCCCCACTTCCAACACTGGGGATTATAATTCAACTTGAGATTTGGGTGAGAACATAGATTCCAAACCATATCAACTATTAGACTTTATAAATGTGTATCTGCTTTTTCTTGAAGCATTTGATTCATCAGATTTTGAAATAGCAATGTTTCTATTTGTATTTCTTAATGTAGAAGGGAACAGCTCCTTTCTGTGAATGAGAAGATCAATCCCCAGTGCTGGGAATCAAATTAACATTACTTAGCCCTTTTTTTTTTTTTTTTTTTTTGCTTGTATGAAAGACACATTTAATGTTAGTGAAAATTTACATTCATTAAAGAGTGTTCACAACTGTAATACATCAACTTAGAATTTAACCTATGTATTTGGGAGAGTTCTAACAAGAAAGCATATCAGAAGCAATGATAATAATTTATCAGCAACTCATGTGTGTAAGAGTGTGTGTGGATAATTGTTTCAACCCTATCTCTAAATCTGTTTGGTATAAATAAAATGAATCCTAAGTGGAGTTGCCTTTTTTTGTTTGGGGCCAGGGAGACAGAGTTTTGCTCTGTTGCCCCGCTTATAGTGCAGTGGTGCCATCGTAGCTCATTGCAGCCTCAAACTCCTGGGCTCAGGTGATCCTAGGACTACAGAATTGAATAGCTAAGACTGCAGTTGTATACCACCATACTCAGCTAATTTTTTTTTTTTTTTTTTTTTGGTAGTCTTGCTGTGTTGCCCAGGCTAGACTCAATCTTCTAGCCTCAGACAATCTTCCTCCCTCAACCTCCTAAAGCATTGGGATTACAGGCATGAGCCATAGCACCTAACCCTAGTTACTTTAAAATAATAAAATTCTTATTTACTTGTTTTGAACCAACGTTTTTCAAACCAGCGAGTGTTCTTTGTTTTGAGATTTCTTCTGCCTAAAATAGCACATTATTGGGCCAAACTATCTTCTGTATTTAAATGATGTCCTATCTTATCAATTTGGCAGAGGGTTTCCACATGGGCCATAATATACAAATACATGAACACATACATATACATATAGTACTTATTATTTTATTCTGATTTTTTCTTTAGCTGCATATAGTAGTCTGTATAAAATGCCATTTATGAAAACTTCCTTTTAGATTTATTTACCATATCTAGAGCCATAGAGGGAATTAATTCCTTTTTTATTGAATTAATGTTTTGATTTTTACTTTTTGCTTATAGGTTCAACATGCATGTGTCCTTTTTTTTAGGAAAAAAAGGCTGAAAGGATATACAATTAAAAGCATATCATCCCCCACCTTCACCCTAACCATCAGAACCACAGTTTCTCTGAGGGAGAAGATTCTTCTGTCATTAACTAGCTGAGTCACTTAATTAGTGTCTCAGGTCTTAATATGGTTCTAGTACAGGAAGTAGTGAGATTTTTAATAGGTAATTAATCTGGTTTTCCACATTGGAGGTAAGACTAGTTTAGACCTGGTAACAGTGCCCTTAGTTAATTGGGATAGTTGTGGCAGTGGCTCCAGTACTGATATCTCCCCTAGTATGTATCTTTCTTCTGTGTCATTCACTCAATTTATTCTGTTTATAAGGAGTAGATTCAGGAATGGGTCAGAACATTTTTATACACACATAAGTAAACACATATATATCTAATAAACTATCATCATTTTTTCTGGCGTTTTTTTACTTAGTTTTTTTTCTAAGTTAAACTTTGACTTAATATAGGCTAACAAGGTGACTTTTTCTAGGCCCTGCAGAAACTTCTAATAAGGAGTTTAAATTATTGGTTTTAGAGACTAGGTGCATAATTAATATCTAGATTTTTAAAAAACATTCTCATATCTATTTCTTTTTTTTGATTATTTCTGTTTTTTATTTTTTTTGAGAGAGAGTCTCGCTCTGTTGCCTGGGCTGGAGTGCGGTAGTGCTGTCTTGGCTCACTGCAACCTTTGCCTTCCAGGCTCAAGCCATTCTTGTGTCTCAGCCACCCAAGTAGCTAAGATTATAGACATGCACCACCATACCTTGCTAATTTTTGTATTCTTAGCAGAGAAAGGGTTTCACCAGTTGACCAGGCTGGTCTTAAACTCCTGGCTTCAGGATCCAGGAGTCTCCACCCGCCTTGGCCTCCCAAAGTGCTGGGATTACGGGCATGAGCCACTGTGCCTGGCCTCATTATATCTAAGAAACAGAGACACATGGCTAAAGTCTATAGATGGCCACACTGAAGCATTATAAAATGTTTTGTTCAAAATCACAGAATAAAAGAACATATAAAGCCACCATTTTTCAACAGTAAAATTTATATTATGCTTTTTTAAGTTACTTTGGATCTTGCTTTATTAATTCATGACACATACTTGATAGAATGTATTCAACAGATACTAATTGAGTGCCTGCTATATACAAGGCTGTGTCCGAGGTACTGGAGATACAGTAGTGAAACAAACAAAAAATTTCTATCTTCATGGTGCTTACACTGTAGTGGAAGGAGACAGATGGTAAACAAATAAGTAAATGTACAATGTCAGGTGGTGATGCGTGCTGTAGAGAAGAGTAAAATGTGGGATAGTAAATGTCAAGGTGAGGGAAAGTTAGTTACTTTATGTGGAATCATAGAAGGCCTCACTGATAAGGTGACATTTGAGCAAACATGAAAGGAGTGAGCCATGCATCTGGGGTGTGGTATATCATATCCACAATATTTTGCAGCTCTTTCCTTCAAAAGGTAGCATTTATTTCCCTACCCCCTTTAACCTGACTTGCCCTTATAACTTGTTTTAACCAAGTGTCAAAGAAGACATTGTGAATTCTAAATCCTAGGCCTTAAGCGACCTTTCAACTTCTACTTTTCCCCTCTTAGGATGCTCCATCTATCATGTAAGAAAGCCTGGGGTAGAATATCTAACTTTGGGAGGCCACATACAGAGATTGGACCAAACAACAGCCAACATCAAAGTCTGAGATGTGTGTTTGACTATCTTAGGCACTCCAGCCCCAGCCAGGCTGCCAGTGAATTACAGCCTCATGAGCAGATCCAAGTGAAACCAATAAAAGAACTATCCAGTTACCTGACAGAATTTTGAGAATTAATAATTCCACTAAGCTAACTGAAACATGGGGAAGGAGCATGGAAGGCAGAGGAAACAGCAGTTAGCAAAGGCCTTGAAGTAGACATGTGCATGATTTGTTTAGGGAACAACAAGAAGGCCAGTGTCTAGGGCACAGTGAGTGAAAAGAAGAAATGGCGTCAGAGAGGTGGCTGGAAGCCAGATCATAGGGCTCTATAATCACGTTAGGAACTTCAGCCTTTACTCGGACTGAAGTGGATGCCATTGGAGAGTTTTGAGTAGAAGAGTGACATGATTTAACTCATGATTTAAAAGAATTTCTCTGACTGTTTGTGGAGAATACACAGGGGGTTGAAAGTATTGTAGAGGAAGAAGCAGAAAGATCAGTTAGGAAGCCATGGCAGTTACTTAGGAATAAGATGATGATGACCAGGACCAGGGTAGCTATAGAGGTGTTGAGAAGTGGTAGGGTTTTGGATATATTTTTTAAATAGAGGCTATAAGGTTTGCCTGTATGAGATATATGAGAGTCAAGGATGACTCTAAGTTTTTAGCCTGGACACATGGTAGGATGGATTCCCATTTAATGGAATAACAAAGACTATGGAGGAACAAGTTTAAGGGAAAAATAAGGAGTTCATTTTATAAATTTTAAATTTGGGATGCCTTTTAGGCATCTTAGTGTACATGTTGAGAAGGCATTCAAGTCTAGTGCTCAGGGAGAAGTCTGGACTAAATTTAGGACTCTTCAGTATATAAATAGTAGTTTAGACCCTAAGACTAGAGTTATGAAACAGAAGGAAAGGATGATGGATGGATGGATGGAAATTTTTAGAGTTTTACTTCTTTGTATTTGGATTATTTTCTGAGGTAGCTTAACATTTTTATGTAATTATACTGTTTAATTTACTGTCAATTTAAAAATAAATGCCTTCTCCTAGGACATATGTGCTTTACAACTTTTAGTTTTACTATCAAATTTTACATTTCTTAATTATTTTCACAGTATATTAATTATGACTTCAGAACTTTTTTTTTAATTGTTTGGGAGTTCTATTTCTTTTGTTTTGTTTTTGTTTTTGTTTTTTGAAACCAAGTGTCACTTTGTCACTCAGACTAGAGTGCAGTGGCACAATCTCAGCTCACTGCAACCTCCACCTCCTGGGTTCAAGTGATTCTCATGCCTCAGACTCCTGAGTAGCTGGGACTACAGGAGTGTGCCACTGTGCCCAGCTAATTTTTGTATTTTTAGTAGAGATGAGGTTTCACCATGTTGGCCAGGCTGGTCTCGAACTCCTGACCTTAAGTGGTCTGCCTGCTTTGGCCTCCCAAAGTGCTGAGATTACAGGTGTGAGCCACCACGCCAAGCCAAGAACTTTATATTCATTTAGTTGTTCATACTCCTTTCTGATTAACGAGTAATTGTAATACACAAAAATAGATACAAATATTAGTGCTTAAAATTGCCAAGTGCTTGAGCCTAGGAGTTTGAGACCAGCCTGGGCAACATAGTGAGACTCTGTCTCTACAGAAAATTTTAAAAATTAGCTGGGCATGGTAGCCTACACCTGTACTCCTAGCTACTCCAGTGGCTGAGGTAGGAGGATCACTTGAGCCTGCAAAGTTGAGACTGCAATGAGCTGAGATCATGCCACTCTAATCCAGCCTGGACAACAGAGCAAGACCCTCTCTAAAAAAAAAATTGCAAAGTGAATATCCAGTTACTCAAATGAAAATATGTTGGTGCTATTTGCAGTCTTACTGTTAAATCCAAGTATTGAAATTTAAAGGTAACTACGTGTTGCTTAAAATAAAAACCTGCTCTTACAAGGAGATAAGCCTGGACAACATGCTGAGACCCCATTTCTACAAAAATTTTTTAAAATTAGCTGTGTGTGGTGGTGCTTGCCTGTGGTCCTGGCTACTCAGGAGGCTGAGGTGGGAGGATCACTTCAACCCAGGAGGTTAATGCTGCAGTGAGCCATATTCATGCCACTGCACTCCAGCCTGGGCAACAGAGCGAGACCCTGTCTCAAAAAAAAAAGAAAAAAAAAAGAAGAGTAGCTAGGGACTTCCATCTCTGGTTAAGATGTAAAAACTCACAATAGATCATTGTTTCCCATATTAACAATGAGATGAAAGTGAATATGACACAGAATTATAGAGGTTTTTTTTTTTTTTTTTTTTTTTCTCTTATTTTGTTTGAACCCATTAGAGAATTGAGAAAACGAAGTCTCTAAAAGGCTGGGCATGATGGCTCACGCCTGTAATCCCAACACTTTGGGAGGCCGAGGCTGGCAGATCACAAGGTTGGTAGCGCAAGACCAGCCTGACCAACATGGTGAAACCCTGTCTCTACTAAAAATACAAAAATTAGCTAGTCATGGTGGTGCACACCCATAATCCCAGCTACTCAGGAGGCTGAGGCAGGAGAATCGCTTGAACCCAGGAGGTTGCAGTGAGCTGAGATTGCACCACTGCACTCCAGCCTGCGCGACAGAGTAAGGCTCTGTCTCAAAAAAAAAAAAAAGAAAAGAAACACAAAATATATATATATATTGACACACCAGGTTATATGCTAATGCTACACCATTCTATATAAGGTACTTGAGCATCTATGAATTTTGGTATCCACAGGGGGTCCTGGAACCAATTTCTTGCAGATAAAGGGAAGACTGTATATCAAAATTTACAGAATTCAGCTAAAGCAGTGCTTAGAGGAAAATTAATATTTTTTCTAATATAATATTTCAATATTATATTAGAAAAGGAAAAATCAAGAACTAAGTTTCTACCTTAAAGATAGAAAAAGAACACTTTAAACCAATAGTAGGTAGTAAAAAGAAAACAAAACATAAAGAGGAATGGGAATCAGTGAAATAGAAAACAATAAAGAAAATCGGTATACATTAATTAGTTTATTATTTCTTAGCACCAAACCTACCTTGCCCCACTGTGTGATACTGGAGCTGGACACTGTAAACATTTCTCCTTTGCCAGCTGGCTAGATATTAAGCTTTATCAAAAGACATTGTTGGTGGTGCTCTGCAAGGTCACAGCAGGAGAGAACTTTTCTTCTTGATATACTTGTGCTTTTTTTCCCTGGGCCAGCAGATGAGTATGCAGGAGGGTCAGTAGCATTCACCTCAGCAGCCCTTCTGAACCAGCTGCAGCCTACATACACCCTCTGGTGAATTTCTGTGTAAGCCTACTTATATCCGCTGATAAGTTTCTATGCCACCTGGTGGACAGCTTCTACAGATCACCTCCAGTTAGCCCATACCTGCCAGGAAGTTTCCTAGCCAACCAGCAGGTTATTGGTATGAAACAGTTTTGGTCACTGCCCTCTGGTAAGTTTCTTTACAGGGAAGGTTGTGTGTTCCTGTGGCAGCACGGACCCGTGAATCTCAGTGACTTAGTGGAAGGGAGCTTTTGTTAAGTTTTTTTATTCATTCCTTGCTTATTTTCCCTCCCCATAGAGGTGGCAGCTGCTTTCTGCAGTTGGTACTTTTGAACACCTTAGAGCAGTACCATCCAACAGAAAGCATGTTAAATTTAAAATTTTCTAATAGCCACTTTAAAAAAGTAAAAAGAAACAGGTGAAATTAATTTTAATGATTTATTCAGCACAGTATATCTAAAATATTCTATATAAAAGGAGTTTTAAAAAAATATGAAGTTCTTGAAATCTTGTGTGTATTTTACACTTCCAGCTCATCTTAATGCCAGCTAGTCACATTTCAGTGCTCAGAAGCCACACGTGGCCTAGTGGCTACTACCTACCATACTGAAGTGTAGCCTTATCTCCTGTTTTATTCCTTGTCATTGTTGACCACCTTTTAGTAGCTAACAATTACAATTCTTGATACAGGCATACCTGGCAGATGTTACAAGTTTGGTTCCAGACCACCACAATAAAGTAAATATTGCAATAAAGCAGACATCACAATAAAGCAAGTCACAATTTTTTTTGTTTTTCAGTGCATATATATAAAAATTTTCTTTATACTATATTGTAGTCTTTTCTGTGTACAGTAGCATTATGACTAAAAAAATACACACCTTAATTAAAGATATTTTGTTGCTAAAAAATGCTAGTGATCATTTAAGCCTTCAGCAAGTCATAATCTTTTGCTGGTGGAGGTTCTTGCCTCAATGCTGATGACTACTGGCTCATCAGCATAGTGGTTGCTGATGATTGGGGTGGCTATTGCAATTTCTTAAGACAGTAATGAAATTTGCCACATCAATTGACTTCCTTTCACCAAAGATTTCTCTATAGCATGCAATGCTGTTTGACAGCATTTTACCCACAGTACAACTTTGAAAATTGGAGTCAGTCCTCTCAAACCCTGCCACTGCTTCATCAACTAAATTTGTGCAATATCCTAAATCCTTTGTTATCATTTTGTTGATGTTCACAGCATCTTCACCAGGAGGAGATTCCATTTCAGGAAACCACTTTCTTGCTCATCCATAGAAAGCAGCTCCTCATCCATTCAAGTTTTATCATGAGATTGCAGTAATTCAGTCACATCCTCAGGCTCCACTTCTAGTTTTAGTTCTATTGCTATTTCTACCACATTTGTAGTTCCTTCCTCCACGGAAGTCTTGAAACCCTTAGAGTCATCCATGAGGACTGGAATCAACTTCTTCCAAATTGCTGTTAATGTTGATATTTTAACCTCCTCCCATGAATCACAAATGTTCTTATTGGCATCTAGAATGGTGAATCCTTTCCAAAGGTTTTCAGTTTACTTTGCTCAGACCATCAAAAGAATCACTGTCTATGGCAGCTATAGCCTTACAAAATGTGTTTCTTAATAAAACTTGAAAGTCAGAATTACTCTTTGATCCATGGACTGCAGAACTGATGTTATATTGGTAGGAATGAAAACAATGTTAATCTCCCTAATACATCTCCATTGGAACTTTTGGATGACCAAGTGCATTGTCTGTGAGCAGTGATATTTTTAAAGGAGTCTTTCTTTCTGAGCAGTAGGTCTCAACGGAGAGCTTAAAATATTTATAAACCATGCTGTAAACACATGTGCTGTCATCTAGGCTTTGTTGTTCCATTTAAAGAGCACAGGCAGAGTAGATTTAGCATAATTCTCAAGGGCCCGAGGAGTTTTAGAATGGGCAATGAGAATTGGCTTCAACATAAAGTCACCAGCTACATTAGCCCCTCACAAAAAAGTCAGCCTGTCCTTTGAAGCTTTGAAGTTAGACGTTGACTTTTTCTTCTTTTTTTATTTTTGAGACGAAGTCTTCCTCTGTCACTCACGCTGCAGTGCAGTGGCACAATCTTGACTCACTGCAGCCTTCGCCTCCTGGGCTCAAGTGATTCTCCTGTCTCAGCCTCCTGAGTAGCTTGGACTGCAGGTGTGCCCCACCATGCCCGGCTAATTTTTGTATTTTTAGTAGAGACAGGGTTTCACCATGTTGGCCAGACTAGTCTCAAACCCCTGACCTCAAGCATCTGCTTGCCTCAGCTTCCCAAAGTGCTGGGATTACAGGCATGAACCACCGCGCCTGACCTGGCATTGACTTGGCATTGACTTTTTCTCTCTAGCTGTGAAAGTCTTAGATGACATCTTCTTCCAATAGAAGGCTACTTCATCAACACTGAAAATCTGTAGTTTAGTATAGCCACCTTAATTCATTATCTTAGATTAGACAGATCTGGTTAACTTGCTATAGCTTCTCCACCCAGCACTTGCTGCTTCACTTTGTACTTTTAGGTTACGGAGACAGCTTCTTTGCTTAAACCTTATGAACCAACCTCTGCTAGCTTCCAACTTTCCTTCTGCAGCTTCCTCACTTCTCTCAGCCTTCACAGAATCGAAGAGACTTAGGGCCTTTCTCTGGATTAGGCTGTGCTTTAAGGGAGTATTGTATCTGGTTTGATATTCTATCCAGATCCCTAAAGTTGTCTCCATATCACCATTAAGGCTGCTTTGTTTTTTTATGATTCATGTGTTCATTGGAGTAGCACTTTTAATTTCCTTCAAGAACTTTACCTTTGCGTAGATATCTTGGCTAACTGTTTGGTGCAAATGGCCTAGCTTTTGGCCTGTCTCAGCTTTCTTTCTTGTTTTTTTGTTTGTTTGAGACAGAGTCTCGCCCTGTTGCCCAAGCTGGAGTTCAATGGCTCTATCTTGGCTCACTGCAACCTGTAATCCCAGGTTGGGATTACAGGCACACGCCACCATGCCCGTTTTTTTTGTTTGTTTGTTTTAGTAGAGATGGGGTTTTACCATGTTGGCCAGGCTGGTCTGAACTCCTGACCTCGTGATCCGCCCGCCTCAGCCTCCCAAAGTGCTAGGATTACAGGCGTGAGCCACCGTGCCCAGCCTGGCCTGTCTCAGCTTTCAACATGCCATCCTCACTAAGCTTATTTCTAGCTTTTGGTTGAAAGTGAGAGATGTGTGACTCTTTGTTTCACTTGAACACTTAGAGGCCCCTGTAGGGTTACTAATTGGCCTAATTTCAATATTGCTATGTCTCAGGGAATAAGGAACTGAGGAAAGGGAGAGAGAGATGGGGGAGAGGCTGGTTGGAGCAGACAGACCACGCTACATTTATCAATTAAGTTCACCTTCTTTTATGGGTGCAGTTCATGGCACCCCAAAACAATTACAATAGTAACATCAGAGATCTCTGATAAAAGCTGAGTGTAGTGGCTGTGGTACCTGTAGTGCCAGCTACTCAGGAGGCTGAAATGGGAGGATCACTTGAGGCCAGAAGTTCAAGACCGGCCTGGGTGATACAGTGAAACCACATCTCTTAAAAAAAAAAGAGAAGAGATCACAGGTCATCATAGCAGACGTAATAATGAAAAAGTTTGAAATACTGTGAGAATTGATAAAACGTGTCACAGAGACACAGGTGAGCACATGCTGTTGGGAAAATGACACCAATAGACTTGCTTAGTGCAGGGTTGCCATTAGCCTTTGATTTGTAAAATGTACAATATCTGAGAAGTGCCATAAAGCAAAGCACAATAAAATGAGTTGCTCTTGTAAATTTTTCATGTTCAAATTACTGATGTGATTTTTGTCTCCTGTTAGCAAAGCCAAAAGCTCGTTCTTTGAAAACATTAATAAAATTGATAAACTCTTAACAATACTGATTAGGACAAAAAAGAAAGAAAATACAAGTTACCTATATCAGGAATAAGAAAGAGGACATCACTAGAGATTCTCCAAACTTTAAAAGCATAGTAAAGAATATTGTAATCACTATAATGCCAATAAATTATACATCTGAGATGAAATGTAAAAAGTTCTTGAAAAGTATAACTTACTAGAACTCTTATAAGAAGAAAAAGAAAACCTGAATAACCCTATACCTCTTAAAGAAATTGAATTTATAATTAAAAACCTTCCCATAAATAAACTCCAAGCCCTTAGATGGCTTTATTTTGAATTTTGTCACATATTTAAGAAGGAAATATTTCCTTCTTAAACTCTTTCAGAAAACAAGATTGAGATTACTTCCCAACTCATTTTATGAGAACAGCATAATCCTGCTACCAAAACCTGACAAGGAAAGTTTAGGAAAAAATTAAAAGTATAGCCAAGTGCCCCCCATAAACAAAGACTCAGAAATCACTAAATTGAATCTAGCAATATTTTTTATTTAAAAAAAGTTTTTTTGTAAAGACACTATGTAGTCTCATTATGTTACCTTGGCTGAGCTCGAACTCCTGTGCTCAAGCCATCCTCCCATGTTGACTTTCCAAAATGCTGGAATTACAGGTATGAGCCACCACACCTGGCCGTGAACCTGGCTCTGTGTGTGTGTGTGTGTGTGTGTGTATAAATTTTTTTTTTTTTTTTTTTGAGATGGAGTATCGCTGTTGCCCAGGCTGGAGTGTGGTGGTGCAATCTTGGCTCATTACAACCTCCACCTCTCAGGTTCAAGCAATTCTCCTGCCTCAGCCCCCTGAGTAGCTGGAATTACAGGCACCCACCACCATGTCTGTCTAATTGTTGTATTTTTATTGGAGACGGGGTTTCACCGTGTTGCCCAGAGTGGTCTCAAACTCCTGAGCTCAGGCTGTCCTCCTAAGGAGGACAGCCTGGAGGAGCAAAGGTACATCTTACATGGTGGCAGGCAAGAGAGTGTGTGTAGGGGAACTGCCCTTTAAAAAACCATTAGACCTCGTGAGACTTATTCATTGTCATGAGAACAGCGCAGGCAAAACCCGCCCCCATGATTCAGTTACCTCCCACTGGGTCCCTCCTATGACATGTGGGGATTATGGGAGCTACAATTCAAAATGAGATTTGGGTGGGGACACAGCCAAACCATATCAAGTGCTAAATAGCAATTTGATAAAGGAAGTCTACAAAAAAACACAAAATCATACTTAAAGGTGAAACACTGAATGCTTTCTACCCAAGATAGGAAAAAACAAGGATATTTGCTTTTATAGCTTACTTGAAGTCTAACCAGTGCAGTCATGGAAGGCAGAGTGTGGATTATTAGCTTACCACCTCACACCCCATCCCTGTATTCTCTATCATAGCATTTTTTCCCCTAAAAGTTATGTATTAATTTACCTCTGTATTGCCACTCATTTTCAATAAGCTCCAGGAGAGGGGCTTCTAGCGTAGTATCTGTCATATAATTAGGATTACAATAAATATTTAGTGTATTAATGAATACATTTAATGTTTAGGAAACTTTCTCTTCCCTAGATTTTCATTTTTCTTGTGGAGAGATGTTCACTAATTTATCCCCAGGGAAGGAAAAGTGAATGATCTCATTGGTGAGTTTAGGAGAAGGAGCTGGGCTAGTTTAGCTCAGACGTTTCCTTTTCTTTTAGTTGTAGAGAACACACATTGTATTCTCCTCTTCTATGTAATACGTTTTATAGGGAAAGACCACACTGCAGGGAGGTGCTGCTTATGATTGAGTAGGTGAATCTGTTTGATTCAGCAGTGAAATAGTATTAGCAAGTTTACCTGTCCTGAATTCTACAATTTTCTACATTTCAGCTTTGCTAATAATATGGCTGATATTTTTATCTTTAGCCCCCGGGCTTACGTGACTGAACTCAAGAAGGAAAAGGGGCAGGAAGTGTTATTTATTGACTCACCTCAGTATTTACTACCTAAGATTTAAAATAATATTTTTCAAAAAATAGTATTAAATTGTACTAGGCACATTGGCTCTCGTCTGTAATCACAGCATGTTGGGAGGCTGAGGCAGGAGGATCTCTTGAGGCCAGGATTTTGAGACTAGCTTGGGCAATATAGTGAGACCCTGTCTTTACAAAAAAAAATTAAGTTAGCTGGGTATAGTGGTGCATGCCTGTAGTCCTTGCTACTCGGGAGGTTGAGGTGGGAGAACTGCTCAAGTCCAGGAGTCTGAGGTTGCAATGAGCTATGATTTGCACCATTGCATTCCAGCTTGGGCAACAGAGTGGGACCCTAACTCATTAAAAAAAAAAGAAGAAAAGAAAAAGAATTGCTGTCATTCATTGAGGGCTTGCTATGCACTGTGCTCTGTTCTAAACACTTTATGTGCGTTATGTTATGTAATTCTTTAGCAACCCAATAATATGGTTAATGTTTTCACTTTACTGTAGCATATACTTACATAGGGTTTATTATGTGTCAGGCACTGTCTCTGCACCTTACTTATTCTACCCATTTTATAGACTAGGAAACAGGTATGGAGAGTTTAGCAGCTTGCCTAAGTAGTTGAGCCAGTCTTTCAACTTAGGAAGTCTAACTTATTAGATCCTGTGTTTTTAAACTATTCTATACCACCTCACTATAAAACAAATAAATAGAATGCTTTTCTATTCTCAATTTTATTTTTAAATTTCAAAAATAGAAAGTTTATACTAACAAATCTGAGCAATGCTGCAGAATGTAAAAGTTATTTACACACTCAAATTTTATTCCTGAAAGTCAACAGCCCTTAATTTCTTGATGTGCACTCTTCAGGACTTTTAAGAACGGAAAAAATTTTTAATGAGATACTATTTTTTTTCCTAGTAGTTTAGCAGACATTTAAAAACAATTACTGGCTGGGCATGGTGGCTCACGCCTGTAATTCCTGCACTTTGGGAGGCCGAGGTAGATGGAGATCAGGAGTTTGAAACCAGCCTGGCCAACGTAGCGAAACGCCATCTCTACTGAAAATATAAAAATTAGCTAGTTGTGGTGGTGTGTGCCTTTAATCCCAGCTACTCAGGAGGCTGAGGCAGGCTTGAACCTGGGAGGCAGAGGTTGCAGTGAGCCGAGATCATGCCACTGCACTTCCGCCTGAGTGACAAAGTGAGACGTCATCTTAAAAAACAAAAAACAAAAAATGATTGCTAATACATATTATTGGCAAGTGTGTGGAGATCAAGCACTTAGGTGCACTGCTGATGGGAATGTAAATTTGTACAGTCTTTCGGGTACCTTAATTTGACAGCCTATCAGAATTTTGAATGTGCTTATCTTTGATCTATCAGTTGTTTTCCAAGGGATTATTTCTAGGAAAAAATTGGATAAATACCCTAAAATTTGTAAGATGTATGCATAAAGGTAAAGATATATACTGTAAAGTTTATAATAGCAATTTTTTTTTTTTTTTGAGATGGAGCCTCACTCCTGTCGCTCATGTTGGAGTGCGGTGGCACAATCTCAGCTCACTGAAACCTCCACCTCCTGGTTCAAGTGATTCTACTTCCTCAGCCTGCCCAGTAGCTGGGAGATTACAGGCATGTGCCACCACACCCAGCTAATGTTTTTATTTTTAGTAGAGATAGGGTTTCACCATGTTGGCCAGACTGGTCTTGAACTCCTGACCTCAGGTGATCCACCCACCTCAGCCTCCCAAAGTGCTAGGATTACAGTTTTGAGCCACCGCACCCAGCCTAGAATAGCAGTCTTTTTTAACCCACCATTGAAACAGCCCTTGTCTAATCAGGAGGTGTTTGGTGAATTATATAGTATGTTACCATATAGGCAGTTAAACAATGGTAGAACTTTTTCTTTATGAGATAAATCAGAATAGACTTAGAATTAAAAAAAAAAAATTATGCTTAAGAAAAATCAACTAATTCCTTTAAGTCACAGTTTCCTCATTTAAAATCAGTGTAAAGAGATGTACAGAACTTACTAATATAGCTCCTGATAATAAGTAACTGCTATTATTATTACCATCTCCAAATTTTTCAGTTAACATTTTTTAGTAATCAGAAAGAAAATATTTACACACACACACACACACACACACTCACACACGACCTCAGCCAGGCAGCTTATACCATATCAACTATCAAAAGTTTGTCAAAGATCAGGTCTTAGACTCAACAGACATAAATTCAGGTGGTCTGGCTCTCTGTGAACTCTGGCAAATCCCTAAGTTTTAAAAATAAACCAAAATGGAAATACTAACCAAAGTGCCAAACTCTGAGTGTTGTTTTGAGGCTCGAATGAAATAATGTAAGTATGAGTAATTTGAAAAAGTAAAGTGTTCTACAAACACATTTAGTGTAAGAGCTGGTTTTAAGCATATTGCTTTGCTAGATTGTCTGTTGCCTAGCATAAAGCCTGGAATCTAATGGGTTATGCATTTGTTACTTACGTATTTTTTAATTGATAAATTGTTTACTTTTTCCTGCATATTCAAAGTTTGATTTATGTATAATCATTTGATATGTAGATTTTCAGCTTTTTCACTTTTTGTTATGATAGAAAAAATAACTATTAAAATTGGTGTACATTGTTCCGCCTTCTGTTACTTTAGGAATGGAACATTACTAAACTTTCAATTGAGTATGATTCTGAGCCCTTTGGAAAGGAACGAGATGCAGCTATTAAGAAACTGGCAACTGAAGCTGGAGTAGAAGTCATTGTAAGAATTTCACATACATTGTATGACCTAGACAAGTGAGTTTTTTTTTTTTTTTTTTTTTTTACTGTGAGAAAATGCATGTAACATAATATTTACCATCTTAACCATTTTTAAGTATATAGTTCAGTGATATTAACTACATAGATAAGTTTTTAACTGAGGTTTGTGAAGTAGAAATGATAGCGTGTACTTCATAGAGTTTTGGGAGAATTAAGTGAACATATGTCAAATCCTTAGCATTTTATTTAGCCGCTATTGACCTAATGACAGGTCTCAGCATTTCTATTTCAAAACTATTATGGATTAAGACTGTTACAGAATTTTCCTTGACTACTCTTAACTCAGCCTCCTGTGGTCTTGCCTTTCTGGGCTCTTAGCATTATCAATTTTATAGTTATACATAGTTATAAATTGCCTTGACATATTTTGTATGCTTGTTTAATGTTATCTTATTTCATGTATATCTATCTTGTCTATCTGGATTTTAAATCCAGATACAAATTGGATGTAATATAACATTGCATAGCTGTAGTCCTCTGAACAATAGCATAATAGAATATTTCTCAAAGTGTATTTCTTCAGACACCAGTCCTTGGTGATGCTTTGTCCCACAGAAATTCTGTGGTCAAACTTAAATTTAGGGAGTATTGTATGCTATGAGTCTTAGAGGTCTATAAAACTTGTTAACTTTTTAAACTTTTGGCATACCATTGTCCTTTTAAGTACTGAAATCTTATAATTTATTTACCTTTTAAATCATTTTACTTTTTTAGTAATTTATAGATTTTATCAAGTTAGTAAAACAAATTCTGTAACATGACAAACTAGTTGATTTGATTTCACATTTTAAATGTATCAAAAAATCATGATTTGATTCAGACAAAGGTCTTACTTGATGCTAAGCTAGAATTCATGTATCTTTTGATAATAATCTTGCCTTAGAGCTCACCAATTTGCTTAACTTTAGGGAGCTCATAGCAAGGAGGGGGCAAAACAGGATAAAAACAGTTGCTTCTAGGTGGGAGACTCAGTGTTATGCATAAAATTAAGTGTTTAGGCCAGGCGTGATAACTCATGCCTGTAATCCTAGCACTTTGGGAGGCTGAGGCAGGTGGATCACAAGGTCAGGAGTTCAAGACCAGCCTGGCCAAAATGGTGAAACCCCATCTCTACTAAAAATACAAAAATTAGCTGGATGTGGTGGCAGGCGCCTGTAATCCCAGCTATTTGGGAGGCTGAGGTAGGAGAATCACTTGAACCCAGGAAGCAGAGGTTGCAGTGAGCCAAGATAGTGCCACTGCATTCCAGCCTGGGCAACAGAGCAAGACTCCATCTCAAAAAAGAAAAATTAAGTGTTTATTGGATTGAATGTGAATATTTACTATATGTAATCTATCATATTAAAATGTAACATATAGAAAATGTTTTGTCCTAAGATTCTTATTTTGCTACTGTTGTGTAATTAACAATGTCCTCAGTAGTATTATTGTAGTATCATTACATTCAGCAAAATTCATTGCAACCCTATGAATAAATTCAAAATACACAAAAGCAAAATTCACTTAAACAGGATATCTTTTTATGGTGATTGCTTTCTGTATTACTTTCTGTATGTATCTGTAGTTGATACATCACTGCGTATTATATAATGAAAAATATCCTAAAATACACTAGACAACCTTGATTTGCCATTTATCAGTTATGTGACCTTGACTAGTTTACTTAACTCTCCTGGTAGGCCTGTTTTCACATCTGTATAATGATGAAGTTAGATTTCATTTGTCATTTTTTATTAAGGCCAAATGCTAAGCAAATGGCCATAGTGAAAAAGAGTAGTTATTCCAAAATAGTGTCTAAACTTAATCTAAACTACCATTGGCAAAGCTAGTTATTTTTTTAAATTAATACTTGATTGAGGTAATTAGTGATCAGAAGTAAATAAAAAGATACTTAAATTTAAATAACTTGAAATTTCGGGGCTTATGTGTTCTAAGTATGTGACATAGATACATATGCTAACATCTCTAATGAAGGCGTGAGTACAATAGAAAATAGGAAGTAATTGTTACCCCAGTAATATAGAATCCAAATTTGTAAAATTTGCTGAAGGAAATAGGGTAATTGTATTAGTCCGTTTTCACTCTGCTGATAAAGACATACCCTAGACTGGGCAATTTACAAAAGAAAGAGGTTTAATGGACTTACAGTTCCACATGGCTTGGAAGGCCTCACAATCATGGTGGAAGGCAAGGAGGAGCAAGTCATGTCTTACATGGATGGCAGCAGGCAAGGAGGGAACTTGTGCAGGGAAACTCCCCCTTTTAAATACTATCAGATCTTGTGAGACTTACTCACTATCATGAGAACAGCATGGGAAAGACCTGCTCCCATGATTCAGTTACCTCCCACAGGGTCCCTCCCATGACATGTGGGAATTGTGGGCGTTACAACTCAAGATGAGATTTTGGTGGGGGCACAGCCAAACCCTATCAGGAATGTAGGTCCAAGAATACAAAGTAGAAGTTATGTAAGATGAACAACGCTAGAGGTCTAGTGTACAGAGTAAGGATATTAGTTAATAAAATTGTCTTTTATTTGGAGTTTTTATCAAATAAGAAGATTTTAGCTGCTTTTGTCACACATACAAAAAAGTAACTATATGAGATTATAAATATGTTAATCTGCTTCACTATAGTAACCATTTTACTGCCTACATGTATCCCATAATGTGTTGTAAACTCACATATATACAGTACAATTTATTTTTCCTAAATGAGACCTGCTGATTACTCTTTCATATAATTATCAACCTGGTTTAGTTTTTATTGATGATTGACATTCTTTGAGCTGGGCCATAACATGTTTTTCATATGTCTCTGTGTATTAACTTTTTGTAATTACCTTTAGACTAATTTACCCACTTGTTTTTTCCTCTCATAAGTTCTTAATATTGTGTCTTAAAGGTTTTAATATTTGTGTAGTGTGTATATTTGATACCTAGAGGATGTCTAGAAGCTCAAGAGAATGATTTTTGGACTCATTAATTATTTTGAACACATTTCTTGGTCATTATAACAAGCTAACATTCTCCTCAAAGACTTCAGTGATTAATTTTATTTTCTGCTTTTTAAGCCTTTTGGGAGCTTGTTAGCCAAAATTTATTGTCTTTTTTTATACTAACTACATTTTACTAACTCTTGTTATAGGATCATAGAACTCAATGGTGGACAACCGCCTCTGACTTACAAAAGATTCCAGACTCTCATAAGCAAAATGGAACCACTGGAGATACCAGTAGAAACAATTACTTCAGAAGTGATAGAAAAGTGCACAACTCCTCTGTCTGATGACCATGATGAGAAATATGGAGTCCCTTCACTGGAAGAGCTAGGTGAGTGTAAACTGTAATCAGTGTGAGGCTTAAAAGTTAATCAGAAATTACTCAGAAAATTCCCCTTTTAATTTTGCCATGTAAAGTATTTTGCATTAGGAGAGAAAGAAAGGGCAGGGGGAGAAGAAAAAGAACCCTTTGAGAAGTGATATGTTTGTTCATCATTTATGTGTTCTATAAATATGTGATCTATTGTTATCACCTTAAGATGTGCATCCTAAAAAATTGAAACCATGTCAAACCATGTTATATCCTCTGTAGGTGAGGGCTTATTTAGGCCCTCAGTTCATTTTTATGGTACTCTCTCAATTTTTCTTCTAAGTAATTTGTTCTCCCAGTTATTGGGGTTAAATAAAAATTACTTTAGTTTCAGAAGATTTCTGCAAAGTAATTTGTTTTCCCAGTTACTGGGGTTAAATAAAAATTACTTTAGTTTCAGAAGAATTATATTTTTTTCTTTTCTTTCTTTTAGGTTTCGATACAGATGGCTTATCCTCTGCAGTGTGGCCAGGCGGAGAAACTGAAGCACTTACTCGTTTGGAAAGGCATTTGGAAAGAAAAGTATGATAATGTAGATTATATAGCTATGCTTATATTTCCAAACTGTCATTTAAAAAATAATTTTTCTCTCTTTTAAAAATAACAAGTAGATTGTTGGAAGGGGAGGATTAAGGGAAATGGTTAAAATAGCACAAACCTAATTGTTTGAAAATTAACTACCATCTCCTCATTTAAATGCTCTTTCTCCTTCTTTTCTAATTATTTCCCCTTTAGCTACTACCGCACTACCTCCTCTGTTCTTTCTACCTAAGCTAGTATCTAGTGGCCGTAATTTCGAAACTAGGATAGAATTATATTTCACCTTTACCTTTGTGTTAAAGAGACAGGTTGAAAGCCAGGCATGGTGGCTTACGTCTGTAATCCCAGAGTTTTGGGAGGCTGAGGTGGGTGGATCACTTGGGGTCAGGAGTTTGAGACCAGCCTGGCCAATATGGTGAAATCCCATCCCTACTAAAAATACAAAAATTAGCTGGGCGTGGCGTGGTGGCACCTGCCTGTAGTCCCAGCTACTCAAGAGGCTGAGGCAGGAGAATCCACCCAGGAGCTGGAGGTTGCAGTGAGCCGAGATTGCGCCACTGCACTCCAGCCTGGGTGACAAAGCAAGACCCTGTCTTAAAAAAAAAGAGAGAGAGAGATTGAAGGTGCTCTCAGCTTTCTGTTGGAAATTTGAAGGTAGTTTATTTCACATGAGTATGTGCTGCACAAGGATGACTGAAACAAAAGAATGCTCACTTTTTTATCCTGTCTTATTTTCTATTAAAACATGTAATTTGTGGCTAGGATAAGATTTTATTTTCCAAGAACTATGTAACTTTTTTAAAAAAAAATCTCCATTCTGAGCGTCCTTTTAAAATGAAAAAGACAATTAGTTAATGTAATTTTCTCTCTGTGTTTTCAGGCTTGGGTGGCAAATTTTGAAAGACCTCGAATGAATGCAAATTCTCTGCTTGCAAGCCCTACTGGACTTAGTCCTTATCTCCGATTTGGTTGTTTGTCATGTCGACTGTTTTACTTCAAACTAACAGATCTCTACAAAAAGGTATTCTCTAAAATTGGAGCTTATTGTTTAATACTTTAAAAAAACATTCTGATAATACTTCTTTGCTTTTTAACCATAGGTAAAGAAGAACAGTTCCCCTCCCCTTTCCCTTTATGGGCAACTATTATGGCGTGAATTTTTCTATACAGCAGCAACAAATAATCCACGCTTTGATAAAATGGAAGGAAACCCTATCTGTGTTCAGATTCCTTGGGATAAAAATCCTGAGGCTTTAGCCAAATGGGCAGAAGGCCGGACAGGCTTTCCATGGATTGATGCCATCATGACGCAGCTTCGTCAGGAGGGTTGGATTCATCATCTAGCCAGGCATGCAGTTGCTTGCTTCCTGACACGAGGGGACCTGTGGATTAGTTGGGAAGAAGGAATGAAGGTAAGTGTTCTAACTGATGTAGCATGCCTTATTTTGAAGGAATCCTTACCTTAATAAAACAAATCCTAGAAGTTGTCTGTTATATAGATTAATTTATAATGTAGTTTTTCAGTGGATAAAACATTTAATTCCCCAAATATGGGCACACTTTCAGAGCGAAAGGTGGTATAATCCGACAAGCAAAAAGGTGAAAACTAGTTAAATTGATTAACCTAAAGTCATTTTAATGGTTAAACCAGTCTAGCCACTAAGAGAACTGTAAAATTTAACACTGAATTTGTTGATAGATATAGGTGATATTTCTGTCACCAAAAGAATTCACTCAAGAGTTCCTAGAGATAGTGAATTCATATTATAAATTTTAAAACAGGGCCGGGCACAGTGGCTCACGCCTGTAATCCCAGCACTTTGGGAGGCCAAGGCAGGTGGATCGTGAGGTCAGGAGATCGAGGCCATCCTGGCTAACACGGTGAAACCCCATCTCTACTAAAAATACAAAAAAAATTAGCTGGGCGTGGTGGCAGGCGCCTGTAGTCTCAGCTACTCGGGAGGCTGAGGCAGGAGAATGGCATGAACCCGAGAGGTGGAGCTTGCAGTGGGCCGAGATCGCGCCACTGTACTCCAGCATGGGCGACAGAGCAAGACTCAGTCTCCAAAAAATAAAATAAAATAAATTTTAAAATATAAATCATTTCACCTCACTTCAACTTCACAAATTTTTAGTAATACTTCTATTATGTGAAAAGAAGCATACCACATTTTGTGACATCATCTTGTGGGTTACATGTAATAAGACTTACATACCTTGTTTTTTTTTTTTTTTTGAGATGGAGTCTCGCTCTGTAGCCCGGGCCGGGGTGCAATGGTATGATCTCGGCTCACTGCAACCTATGCCTCCCAGGTTCAAGCAATTCTGCTGCCTCAACCTCCAAAGTAGCTGGGATTACAGGTGCCCACCACTGTGCCCAGCTAATTTTGTATTTTTAGTAGAGACAGGGTTTTGCCACATTGCCCGGGCTTGTCTTGAACTCCTGACCTCAACCCCCTGCCTCAGCCTTCCAAAGTGCTGGGATTACAGGCATGAGCCACCGTGCCCGGCCATTGTATACATTTTTTATGTTTCTGGCAATATCATACATTTGCCCCATCCAAGGACCATTTCTGAGCCTATGTGTGTGTGTGTTTTTTTTTAATCTCTTACATTTCCTAGTACACAGTTGTATATACAAAGACAATATATATAAAAATCATTTATTTTAATTATATTTTCTTTCTGATCAAGGAATTCAAAATTAAGCTATGCAGTGCTAGTATATACTTTTACATGAATTTATATTTGAGTATGCTTCCTTTATTTAGGCTAGTATACTAAGTTTTTGTTGGTGTTTTATGTAATAATATTTTTGCTTTCTTGAAAGTGGTTTACTGCTTTTCCTGTGTCTACTAATAATATCCTTTTAAATCAGTGATTTGAATTTTTTTTTTACTTCCATTCTCCCTGTAACACTGCAGAGGTTGGAAAAGTAAATTCTCTACAGAAGCATACTATATTACCACTATGTTTCTTTCCCTGGAAGAGCTCATTATAGAACAGAATATAGACAGGGAAGCTAACTTTGGAATGTTTAATTTTACAAGTCTGTGCTAGATTTTCTTTGCCTTGACTTTGGATCTACTGTGACCTTGAAAATGCTTGCTTTGCGAATTATATGTGTGCAAACTAATTGGTTACTGTTACTTCTGAAGGTATTTGAAGAATTATTGCTTGATGCAGATTGGAGCATAAATGCTGGAAGCTGGATGTGGCTGTCTTGTAGTTCCTTTTTTCAGCAGTTTTTTCACTGCTATTGCCCTGTTGGTTTTGGTAGGAGAACGGATCCCAATGGAGACTATATCAGGTAAATCAAGGGTGATTACTGCTCAATTTGGAATAGTTAATTGAAGAAGAGCTTTTCATGGTTAATCAATGCTTAAAGTATTCCCCACTCATGATAGGCAGCAGAGATGAGTAGGGCAAACAGATCATTTAAATGGTATTGATTTGATTTTGGTCTCTCATAGCTAGTAGTTGTTATAGTTTGCTTACAGTGCATTTTATTAGTAATCTTTCTTTTTTCTCCTAAAGGCGTTATTTGCCTGTCCTAAGAGGCTTCCCTGCAAAATATATCTATGATCCCTGGAATGCACCAGAAGGTATCCAAAAGGTAGCCAAATGTTTGATAGGAATTAATTATCCTAAACCAATGGTGAACCATGCTGAGGCAAGCCGTTTGAATATTGAAAGGATGAAACAGATCTATCAGCAGCTTTCACGATATAGAGGACTAGGTATGTTAATAACTGTCTTTGTTTCTTTGGCAGCTGTTTATATACCTGTCTTTGAATTTTATCTTGATCATAATTTAAAAGAAAATTCTTTTGTCCTTTAGGTCTTCTAGCATCAGTACCTTCTAATCCTAATGGGAATGGAGGCTTCATGGGATATTCTACAGAAAATATCCCAGGTTGTAGCAGCAGTGGAAGTAAGTGAAAAGGAAATTTCTGCACTTAGTAACATGACGAGGTTATTAAACAAATATATTTGTTATTGATCCTTACTAACATTTTATAAAAATCTATCTTTGAAATTAACTTAATAGATTCTTTGTATGCATGCATACATGTGCACTCAGACACATCTCTTCACTCCACTGATGACATTTTAGAGATGGAAAACATCATTCCGTATAATAGATGTTGGGTCAAGTTAAAGCTTTTACAAACTGAGGAGAGCAATTTTAAGGATAAAATGAAACTCAAATGTCATTTTCAGAATGCTTATTATTTTTTACTCTTTAGGTGTACAGCAACTATAAGGTAATTAGTTAAAGTCCGTGGCCCTGTGAACATGGCCAAAAGATTTATTGTACACATGCATAGAGCCCTCTAGTCTTTTTGAACGTGACTTTTTTCTTATAAAGTCTGTAGTATTTTTCTATATAATACGAATTTAGTGACCATGTAAATTCTTATGTGTGATATTAATAATTTCAGGAACTCAGTATGTGTTGGAAATTTGAATCATCATATTAGTTTTTTTGGCTTTGACCAAAAATAGCATGAAGCTCAGTAATTTGATTAAAAAATAGGACAGCATCAGTGAGAATGGTGATTATTAAAAAGTCAAGAAGCGACAGATGCTGGTGAGGATGCAGAGGAAAAAGGAGGCTTGTACACTGTTGATGGGAATGTAAATTAGTTCAACCATTGTGGAAGACAGTATGGTGATTCCTCAAAGATCTAGAAGCAGAGATACCATTTGACCGAGCAATCCCGTTACTGGGTATATACCCAAAGGAATATAAATCATAAAGATACATGCACACATCTGTTCATTGCAGCACTATTCACATTAGCAAAGACATGGAACCAACCTAAATGCCAGTCGATGATAGACTAGATAAAGAAAATGTGGTACATATGTACCACGAAATACTATGCAGCCATAAAAAGGAACAAAATAATGTTCTTTGCAGGGACATGGATGGAGCTTGTAGCTATTATCCTCAGCAAACTAAGGCAGGAACAGAAAACCAAACACCTCCTGTTCTCACTTGTAAGTGGAAGTAGAATGATGAGAACACATGGATACATGCAGAGAATAACACATACTGGGGCCGGGTGCAGTAGCTCACACCTGTATTCCCAGCACTTTGGGAGGCCAAGGTGGGTGGATCACCTGAGGTCGGGAGTTTGAGACCAGCCCCTGACCGACATGGAGAAACCCCCGTTTCTACTAAAAAGACAAAATTGGCTAGGTGTGGTGACGCATGCCTGTAATGCCAGCTACTTGGGAGGCTGAGGCAGAAGAATCACTTGAACCCGGGAGGCGGAGGTTGCGGTGAGCTGAGATAGTGCCATTGCACTCCAGCCCGGGTAACGAGCAAAACTCCGTCACAAAAACAACAAAACACACATGCTGGGGTCTGTTGGGAGAGCATTAGGAAGCATAGCTAATACATGCTGGTCTTAATACCTAGGTAATGGGTTGATCTGTGCAGCAAACCACCATGGCACATGTTTTGCCTATGTAACAAACCTGCACATCCTGCACATGTACCCCAGAACTTAAAATAAAAATTGAAGAGAAAAAAAGAAAATCTCTATATATGATAAAAGAACATAAAATTATATAAAGACATTGTATCAGTGTCAATACCTGGTTATATTGTTGTAAAGTCAGATGTTCTAAGTTGATGTTAAGAATAAAACCTTTTAAAAATTGAACCTTTTTGAATTCAGAAATATCCTGCATCCTCATGAAAACGGCATGTATTTTATCCTCCAAGAATTAGTTTTGGGAGACAGGGACAAAAGCACTGCCTACCTTGTGACCAGTAGATACTAAGGGATTTTTGCCTGCTTTCTCACAATAACCTGGGGAGGAGGTAGTGGGATCCTCATTTTATATTTGGGGAAATAATCCTAGAAAGATTAGGTAACTTAGCCAAGATCCCACAGTTAGTAAATAGTTGAGCTAAGATTCAGATCCAAGTCTGACTAACCCCAAAGCTTGTACTTCTTCCTGCATCATTGGGCCTCCTCTGCAAATGGAGTGCCATATGTGTTTACAAGAGAAAATATTTTATTGCTGGAATGTGATCTACCCAGCAGTCGACAGTTGCCAATGATGGCAGTATACTTTAGAAATGTTCCTTCTCAGGATCTCCTACATTTTGAATAAACTTCCACAAGATAATCATTTCAAAAGTTCTATCAGATCTCTTGTTGAGTTCACAACCTGCCTTGTCAGCCCACACATGAGTGAGGGACAGAAGCTCTGTGAAACACTAAGATAACAGGAAGGTAGCAAAGAACTAGGAACCAAGGGCTGAGCTAATCCACAATGATGGCACAAACTGCTTCTTAGACCACTCAAACCTATGTCCTTTATTTGGAATTATATTCAAAAGCTAATCATGGTAGCAGGTTAAATTGGGACAGTTTTGCTTTGCAGGTGTATAAATGTAGGGTAGTGTATTATATAATAGAAGAATTAAGAAATCTTGAAATTATTTTAATTGTGTAAATATTTGCCTATAACATGGTTTGTAGCCAGGTTCTTGGAGGCTTTCAAAAGACATGAGACATGAAAAGCTAAGTAGAACTTAAGTCTAAATGGGGGTGTGGAGGGAAAACAAAAACAAATGAAAAAGTGATAAATTGTAAGATGCTGCCTCCATGTGCAATATGAGAAAAGGGAGAGATTATTGAGAGCTGAAGGGACTAGAGAAATTTTCTTGAAAGGTGGCAGGATTGAGTAGCATTTGGGTAGCCAGATGAGGGAAAAAACATTTTAGACCTGGAGATGGGAAATTGTGAAAAGACACGACTTGGGCTATGCTATTAATAGTAAACATTTCTCCCCTCAGGTTTCTGCCCCATTTGAAAGGACTTAAATGCTTCTAAAGCATATCCTTTTATGCCGTACATTTATCCTGTCTGTAGGCTTTTATAGTACCTTACAAGGCACGTCAAAGGGCAAAATTCTTTGACTTTTCTTAGTTTTGTTTTGTTTTAATGACTGTGGAACATTCTTAATCTCTGCAACACAAATTGCATTTTTCTCTGCTCATCTTTGTATTTGTGTGTGTGTGCACATGTGCTCAGGAAAGGAATAAACTATACGTAGATATCTTAAAGTACTTCTATTCTTACAATAAAACAGACTGTAATATGTTTACTACTGTAGCAATATGTTTTAGTTTTTATTTAACTTTCAGGGTTTTTTTAATTGTAAAATATCAGTTTGTCGGCATTATTAGTCATGAGGGAAATGCAGATTAAAACAACTGTGGGATAGTACTTCATACTCACTTAGGGTGAGCAACTGCCACTGATTGCCTGGGATTGAAGTTAATTAAAACGAAAGTAAGTACACAGTCTTGTTCAGGCCATAAGGTGTTGACCTATCCACCTGCTCATGGATAGGTCCAGAATGCTTATATTTTTCCATAACCTGGACACACTGATGAAAACGTTTCCCTGAAACATACTTCTCTGTTCTAGCCAACCTATTCTCCTATAATAGTGTTTGTTTTTAGAAGGGTTGATGTGATTGCTCAGTCTAGGTAACTGCCACATAGTCTGTGTCTTCTGCTTGTAGTGTGATTTGAATTGTTTAACTCATCGGGCAGGCCCTTATTCCCTTATCCTCAAGGAAATATGTTTGGAGGGGCTCTGTAGGAAAAGCGTGGGGAAAAGGGACAAGCGTCAAAGAAGGATGTCTGTCTCACTCTTGCCCCTGTGTTTTACCTTCATGGTCAAGTTTCAAATTGTCATCTAGTAAGGAAATGTTTTTTAGAAAATGATCATCAGTGATTTTGCCTTTGAACTGTCAACATTTCTGTGAGCCTAAATTTAAGTTTTCCTGATTTGAGCATGTGATTTTTTGGTTCATAGGAAGATTGAGATTTAGTCTTAAAAGCATATAAATGTCCTTAAGTACAAGCACTGAAAGTTGGATTTGTAGTCTTAATAATATATACATTTTGGATTTGATTTTAAGTAATTCTACTGTGTTTTAAATACTAACAGGTTGCTCTCAAGGGAGTGGTATTTTACACTATACTCATGGCGACAGTCAGCAAACTCACCTGTTGAAGCAAGGTAAGAATGAAGCATTTGCGCATACTGATCTTTTTCCTTTTCCTGTCTTAAACATATATTTTTTAAATGTGCAGGAAGAAGCTCCATGGGTACTGGTCTCAGTGGTGGGAAACGTCCTAGTCAGGAAGAGGACACACAGAGTATTGGTCCTAAAGTCCAGAGACAGAGCACTAATTAGGTAAATATTTTAGAGCTTTATTTCTTGCTTTAGAAGAGTATATAATTAACATAAATTAAGATAATTTCCAAAATGGAGTGAATCTCTATTTTCAAACCAGAAAATCTTGAGGCATTAACTTTTAAGCAATTTTTACAAAATCAGTTAATTTTTGGCCAAGAGACATGCATCTGTACTGGAGAAATTGTTGCACCAGTTTTATGGTCATCCGAATCAATGCTCTTTAAATTAGAGATGTTTATGATTTTGTGGTCAAATTTTTTCTTAGAAAAAGACAACTTTTTTATTTCCTTACTATGTAACTGTGAGTCTAAAACAATTAAAGTGGCCTCTTTGTTTTAGTGGCATTAATATAATCTTTTTATGAACTTTCCCCCAAATCTTTGCCTCTTAAATGTTTATACATTTCTTTTATCTGTTGTGATGCTTCTGAAATCTAAATTCTTTCCAATTTGGGAATAGGTTAAAATTTTTTTAAATGCTGGCCCTTATTGGAAGTATCAGAAAGCTTTATCTGCATTCAATTTGATTGGATTTCGGATGCCATTTTGTGCTTTAAATTCGTATGAAAAGCATTTATACGGTACATTTGCCAGTTTTTAAACGTTTTTTGTTTCTTCAATTATCTAACACTGTTTACGTTTTTTATTGCTTAATTTTTTTATGTCAACCTAATTAAGACTATAAGTATCTTGAAGATAAGGTCAATAAACACTCATCACATTTTTGTCATTGAATTCTTTGCAATCAAGCTTTACCTAGTTTTTTTTTTCCCCCCTTAAATCACAGAAAACGTTCAGGAGGAATACTGTTGCAGCTGAAATTGGTGGGGAGTTCAATACTTTTCAATTAAGTTATTTAAAAATACTCTTCATTGATGGAAAGCAGTTACATATTGAAATATGTTGTTTCTAATGACATTTCTGTGGTTTTTAACTTTTTAATGAATTTCACAGAGGACAAATGGTAATTTGTATATAAAGAACTTGGCAAGAGAATTTGCTTAATGTAAATATAAATAGTCACAATTAGTATAGACCCATCAATATATTTTTGATAATTTTTCATGTATGGTAAAAGTTAAAATGACAAATTGATATTCTGATATAAAACTCAAAGTTTTGAGAGTCAGTGGGAAAAAAGGAGGTTTTTAGACTTTCTTAAAAGACTTTGTTAAAATTTTAGGACAGAATTTTCTTGACGTTGTTTGATCTAACTTTGCACTCTTTGATAATAATGTTTTAGATAATGTGCATAATCTAAATTGGTATTGTAGCCTCTGTTAACACAGACAGTATATGTTTTAAACTTTGATGTAAACCTTTTTAGACCCAAACTTGTGGAAGTATCATGTGTTAAGTTCTCTTTGTCTCTGTTTCTTTGTTCATTTATTACTAAAATGACCTGGTTATTAAAGTATATGCAAATATGAAATCTTGTGTACTTGGTGTTTTTTGGGTTTTTTTTTTTTTCTTTTTTGGTAAGGGAGAGAGTATTGCTATATGATACATGATTACAAATTACAAAGGGATTCTATAAACCACATCACCATTTTGAATGAAGGAACAGCTACCATATGTTTAAACAGTATTTTTCAAAATTATATGCAAGAAAAATGTAAAACTAAAGGGATTTTTTTTCAAGTAATGGCATTTGTAACCATAAATCAGGCAATGTGGGCTAGCAATCAATAGAGCGAGCTCTAGAGTCAAATGCCCGATTCTGCCATTCATTAGCTTTGAGGTCTTGAGCAAGTTTAACCTTCTGTGTCTTCTTTCTTCTTATCTATAAAATGGGGATGAGGGTAGTATCTGCTTTATAGTCCAGTTCCATGTAAAATATTTATGAGCTGGCATGTGATAGGGTACTCAATGTTAGCCACAGGGCTGCCACGCTGTCTCACCCCCTGGCGTGTACAGTGCACAGTCTGCATAGCTGTATGCCACAGCTCTAGTTAGCTGCCATTATTTTTATTACTCTTGCTATTATCCCTTTAATGTTCTCTAGTAGGTTAGTTCTTGCCATTCTGAGTTATAACCAGTGGCTTTTCATTTTCCCATCATTAGTCATGATAGATATTTAGTATGATAATTATATTTAAAGATAACTGAAGATAAAGTTGAATAAAAATATAGAAACAATAACATTTTAGATGATATGCATTTTTTAAAATATCCTGGATAGTGAATTAACAATTAAATTCCATTACTGAGGCTAGGTGTTGTGGTTCACGCCTATAATCCCAGCACTTTTGGAGGCTGAGGTGGGAGGATCACGTAAGCCCAGGAGGTCAAGGCTGCAGTGAGCTATGATTGTGCCACTGTACTCCAGCCTGGGTAGAGCAAGACCTCATCTGAACTGGGTGTGGTGGCTCATGCCTATAATCCCAACACTTTGTGGGGTTGAGGCTGGAGGATCACTTAAAGCCAGGAGTTTGAGACCAGCCCTGGAGATTTAGCAAGACCCCTTCTCTATTTTTAAAAAATCAACATAAAAGTAAAAAGTAAAGAAGACCCAGGCACAGTGGCTCATGCCTGTAATTCTAGCACTTTAGGAGACTGAAGCAGGAGAATCACTTGAGACCTGGAGTTTAAGATTAACCTGAACAACATCTTAGGACCCCATCTCTACAAAAGAAAACAACAAATATATTAGCCAGGTGTGGTGGTGTGCATTATGGTCCCAGCTACTTGGGAGGCTAAGGTGGGAGGATGTCTTGATCTGGGGGGTTTGAGGCTGCAGTGAACTATGATTGCACCCACTGCACTCCAACCTGGATGACAGGGTGAGACCTTGTCTCAGGGGGTGGGGTGGTGGTGGGAAATCCATTACTGAGAAAAAGAAGATGAAAAAATCCTGTGTTTTATCGTTCTTTTTTCACCACTGTTAAAGTGAAGTAATATTTTAATTGTTTTTTTATGGTAACTACCTCACATCCTACTCTTTGGACCTAGTTGTACAGTGCAGAGTTGAGAAATTCTTAGGCCTGAGATTTACCATCATCATACAAGAGGTCAAAGATTCAGTTTTTTTGTTGTTGTTTTGAGACAGAGTCTCACTCTGTCGCCCAGGCTGGAGTGCAGTGTCGCAATCTTGGCTCACTGCAGCCTCTGCCTCCTGGGTTCAAGCGATTCTCCTGCCTCAGCCTCCCAATTAGCTGGCACTACAGGCACGTGTCATCACACACGGCTAATTTTTTGTATTTTTTAGTAGAGATGGGGTTTCACCGGGTTAGCCAGGATGGTCTTGATCGCCTGACCTTGTGATCTGCCAGCGTTGGCCTCCCAAAGTGCTGGGATCGCAGGCATGAGCCACCGTGCCCGGCCAAAGATTCAGTTTTAATGTGAATAAATAAACCTTTCAGTAAAAGACTATTTCAGCATAAGCACTGGTATGCTATTTATAAATAATGTAAGAGGACTTTTTTTTTTTTTTAATTAGGGAGATTTTTGGAAAGCTTTTTCAGTTTGGTGTAAATAGTGGTCAAAAAGAATCACTAAAAGGGAAAGAAAAGGCATCAATCATCGTGCTCTACTTGAGCAGATACACTATGTTCGAATACAGTTTTCTCCCCTTAACTAGAAATCCTACTTGTGGTTGAGGGATTTAAGACATTTTACTCATTCAGCAAATACTTCTATTCTTATTGCCAAAAACTGTACTGACGACTTGGAAAAATTACATTGAGAGAACCAGGATTTTGAATGAACCTGTGCAAAGTCCTTACATTTTTCATATTTGCTTAAAATAAATTAGTAAATTTGAGATATAAAAGACTATCAGTGTTTTTAATGCATCCCTTACAAGCTAGAATTTTCAGGATCTTCTCACAATTCAAATGTGTTTGTAATTTTCTTGTACATAATATGCATAATTATAAGTTATTTTCCCCTTTTCTTCATTCAAGGTTTTCTTTCTGATTATATGGTCCTAGAAATGCACTGTTTAAATATTTGGGCTGGAAAAAACTTTGAGTAGCATTTATTTAATACAGTTGGAATAGCTGATTTGTCAGTTTCAAGTTTTGATTACAATGAACGGGGTCATATGTATTGTAATTCCTCACACAATTACGTGGAGCCCTGATACAAGCTTCCAGCACCCTGGTGCACATTTCTGCTCCCTCCCTCCTGACCAGTGATGGCAGCTTGCAGTTCTAAGTCCTGAGTTTACATTCCTTAATTTCCTTTTCCTAAGTACAAATGACTCACTTTGGTTAGTCTGGACCCCAAATCGTTTTATATCAGGAAAAAGTATGCAGTAAATCTATGCATAATAGAGTTTTTATATTCAGATAACTCAGGGGTTGCTGGACAAACACCCCTCAGCTGTACACTTGAGTTGCTCAGATCGTTCTAGAATATCCTAGAGATCAGAGGTGATCTTGAGGAGCCAGGATTCTTGGTGCTACTCTGTGGAATTAAAAATGCATGTGTGAGCGCCTCTCAGTAAAGCCTGTTGAGCCTAAACTGCATACTGAGACTAGACTCAAAGATTTAGTTAACATTTCCTGAGCTCCTACTGTGTGCCGAGCATTGCTCACAGAAAAATAATTAGTAGCCTCAAGGAATTTACTCCACAGGGTGTGAGGGCAGTCTAAGTGCCAGTGCCACCGATTACGGCAGAACTGTGCAGTGTGCTATGAACACCTGAAAGCAGGGACCTCCAGCTGGGAAAACCAGTTTTTCTGACTCCAACTCCATACAAACAGAACCACCAGGCCCAGGTCAGGGCACCCTGTCCTCGATAACACTTAACTCTAGGTGTGATTAGTCACGTTATTAGTTGTTGATATCTCTGCCCTCCACTAGAATATAAGCTCCATAAGGACAGGGAATGTATTTTATTCCCCCTCTATCTTCTCATTGCTGTTTCAATATGCTTTGCGCTTAACAGGCCTGCCATAAATACTTGTTTTTTGGATGGAGAAATGTGAAAATAAATGAGAGAGACGTTGAGCCTGGCTTTAAGGAGAAATTAACGTGTTTAGTGTATGAGATTGGGCATCACCGGTAATAATTAGAATGGAAACCACTTGGCAGTTTATCAGAAAAGGCGAGTATTTAGGTGAAGGTGGCAAGGAGGGGGAGAACGGAGAATGGCTTTTAAAGACGAATCAGTCGCAAACTGCTGGGGTAGGGTGGGGGCGGGGAAAAGTTTAGATGTGTTTCAAAGAATTTGGGGTTTTTTTAAACATTTCTTTCGTAAGTTGGTTCTTTACCTAATTATTTTGGGAACTGATTGGTTCTATCTTAAAAATATAGCGGTTTCTGTTACTTCTTTTTTTTTCTTATATTTTCTAAGCGTCAAAGCTACTGGAACTCCGCTTCCTAAAATGCTAAGGAAAGGGTGTGAAAATGCCAGATGCCCCCCGCCGGCACAGGCTCCGCTCCCTGGAAAGCCGATTCCCACTCCCACTCCCCCTTGTGGTGCGGAGAGGGACGCGTAGTTGTGTCCTGCGCTCTGACTGGCTGCGCTGGGACGTGGGGGCGTGTCTGCGGGGGGTGGGGTGTCATCTCCCGAGACCTGATTGGCCATGGGTGAAGGGGCTGGTGGCCTGGTTGACGCTGCCGAGGACTGTCGGGAGCTTCTTGGGACGGAGGACCGAGACCCAGGCTCTAGGCCTCAGGGGGACGGCGGACCGTGTGGAGGCTGACCGAAGAGAGAGGGAAGGACGGGGCCTGGCCCCCGGGACTCCCTGTGCCTTCCTTGGAGCTGACGCCGACGGGTGAGTCGCCCTCTTCCTCTGCTCCCTTCCTCACCTGCGGCGCCGTGGCGGAGGTCAGGGTCCGCAAAACCCCATGCATCACCAGACGCTCAGCTCAGCCTGCCGGGTTTCTCTGGAAAAGCGGAGGCCCTACAGTGAATGTGCGGCCTTTTGATCGGTCCCGGAGATGATCTTCCGAAGACCCTCGTTTTTCCTTGCTTATAAACATTGGTCAGTTTGAAACTGGCAGCAGGGCATACGTGTTACGAAAGAAGAACTCTACTGAAGCCAGTGGTGGTGTAGAGAAGATCATACTAACCATAACTGTGTGTATTACGGAAGTGAATTTCACTCCTCAAAAATGCTTAAGAAACAAGCATCCTAGAACAGCCCACATTGTGATTTAACGAACATTTACCAAAAGCATTACTTTATGTGGGGGCACAGGGCTAAGAGCAGGACTCTGGAGCCAAGCTGTGGGGTTTGAATCCAATTCTGCCTTTTTTTTTTTTTTTTTTTTTTTTAGCTAAGCAACCTTGGGCAAGTTCCTTTACTTGTGTCTGTTTCTGCATTTTAAAATGGGTTGTTGTGATGATTTAATGATTTAGTATATGTGAAGAGTTTTCTGCATATTCTAAGTGATTTGTGGTATTAACTCGTTTGATCTTCGCAGTCACCCAGGAGATAGTGTCACCATTTTCCTGATGCCAAACTGAGGCTCAGAGAGGTGAAGTAACTTCCTCAAGTCTCAGCACAACTGTTGTCCAGGAATCAGGCAGTCTGTCTCTGGTAACCCAGTTTTACCCACTGCATTAATTTACTGCATCCACTTGTTCACTCAGTTTCACCTGACAAATACTGATTTTGTCTCTGTGTGGAACAAGTTCTTTGCTGGGTGCAGGGAATAAAGCAGAACACCGTTCAGTTCCTGCCTTCCCAACGCTTGTAAATCTAGCGCAAGTTGTTCATGGCCGGGTTGCAGGGTGTCCATGAATCCTGCTAAAATCATTTGCAAAATGTTGTGAGTGTGGGTCTTTTCTTCTGGAAAGAGAGTCTGTGACTCTCAGGTTCTAAGTTGATCTGTGATCCAAATGGAGGGATGAAGAAGTGTTGGTTTAGCAGACCTGTGCCTAGTATGCCTGATACACAACTTGAACTTCAAACAAATAGCAACATAATTCCTACTGGTTGAAAGAATAAAGAACATAAGAGCATGATAAGTGCTGCAGTAGAGTCCGGAGCAGGGTGCTGTGGAAGAGCACACAGAAGGCCACCTGGCCAGGAATGCCTCCTAGAGGCAGTGAAGGTAGCTGGGTGAAGGGTAGGCAAGTAGTTCTTTGGAACACTGTGGTGACCAGTCTCTGTCCATGTGGAGTGTTGAGACAGAAACATACACGAACAGCTGCAGCTGTTGTACCACTTGTGTACAAGTGTAGAAGTCGTCCATGGTGCCATGAAATCCTATAATGAGGACAGGAGGCTTCATGTATTCATGAAGGTTAGAAAAGTTTCCTTGAGAAAGTGACACTTAGGTGTAAGAGTTGGAGCGTTTTGGGCATGGAATCTGACCCACAGTCTTCAAAGACCACATGGTAGAAACCAGTAGAGCACCAGGGACTGACAGGAAGCAAATGCAGCTGGTGCAGGAGAGGGAAATGGGGATTAGGGTGGTAGCAGAGCCCAAAGAGGCCTTGTAGCCTGGTAAGGCATTTCTATGTTTTATTTTATTTTGTCTTTATCCTAAAATGCCATTGGAAAGTTTATTGCAGGGACCTGACAAGATCACATGTTGAGAAGAAGTTGGAAAGAATCCCAAGTGGATTAACTGAATATCTGGATGAGGACAAGATCTGTGGGGAGAGACTGTAAGGTAAGAAGAAGAGAGGTCTAGAACCAAGCCTTGAAGGTGAGCTTGCACGGGAGACAGATAGAGGATGGCCAGAGGTATAGAAAGGGAGAAGAATCAAAAAAGTGAGGTGTCCAGGAAGTCAAATGAGAGAATATTTCAAGGAGAAAGTGGTCAACTCTGCTAAAAGCTGCAGAAGTCAAAAGAGATAAGGAAGGTTGGGTGTGATGGCTCATGGCTTGTATTAGTCCTTTTTCAGGCTGCTGATAAAGACATACCCAAGACTGGGCAATTTACAAAAGCAAGAGGTTTAATGGACTTACAGTGCCACATGGTTGGGGAGACCTCACAATCATGGCAGAAGGTGAAAGGCAAATCTCATATCATGACAGACAAGAGAAGAGAATGAGAGCCAAGTGAAAGGGGTTTCCCCTTATCAAACCATCAGCTCTCATGAGGTTTACTCACCACCATGAGAACAGTGTGGGGGAAACCGCCCCCATGGTTTAATTATCTCCCACTGGGTTCCTCCCACAACGCAAGGGAATTATGGGAGCTACAATTCAAGATGAGATTTGGGTGGGGACACAGCCAAACCATATCACGCCTGTAATCTCAACACTTTGGGATGCCAAGGTGGGCAGATCGCTTGAGCTCAGCAGTTCAAGAGCAGCCTGGAAACGTGGTGAAACTCCATCTCTACAAAAAAAGAGATAATAATGAAAATTACTCATTGGCTATAACCACATGGAAGTTATCTTTATTGCAAGCTATATAAGTAGAAGAGGAAATGGAGAGAAAGAAGGATCTGCAAGAATTAGCTGAGGGGAAGAGAGAGATAGGGTTTGGGCAGGGAAAGGAAGAGCAGTGGAGAGAGATAGGGTTTGGGCAGGGAAAGGAAGAGCAGTGGAGAGAGATAGGGTTTGGGCAGGGAAAGGAAGAGCAGTGGAAAGAGATAGGGTTTGGGCAAGGAGAGGAAGAGCAGTGGAGTGATGGCTGGAGCATCAGAGGAGGATACACCTGAAGGAACGAACACTTGAGAAAGAAGGGCTTGAGAGTTCTCAGGCCAGAGAGGCTGGGCTCAGCATAGGAGCAGGAATGACCCTGGATAATGAAAGCTGTGATTGTAGGGAAGGGGAACTAGTGATAGGTTTATGTCTGCTAAGAGGAGCTGCTCTCCTTTCTTTGTACAGATAGGAGGCCAGGGCACTGGTTGTGAGTGAAGGTGGGTATGGAGGTAGGTGGGAAGCTAGAGGTCTGAGTTGAGAAGATTTGAGATAGTTGGTGGGAAGGGTGGAAGAGTGAGTCAACCAGAGCTTGTCTGAGGATGGTCTGGCAGGGGGAGACAAGTATGCAGCAAAGACCGGAAATAAACCTCTTGGCCCCACGGGGGAATTGCAAAGTAGGGGTATGAGGATGGAGGCTAATTAGAGACAAAAGCTACATTTAACATATGATAAAGGAGGCATCATAACTCATGGGGAAGGAAAGGATTGTTCAGAAAATGATACTTGGAGAGAAGTAAACTATTGATAAAATCTATTTAGATTCTCAGCTCACACCCAGAAATTTCAAATGAACTTAAGGAGCTAAGTTTTAAAATTCAAACAAAAATATGGGAGGAAATATGGATGAATTTTTGCTGATCATCTGGTACTTAAAAGCAGTAAGGATCATCAAGGAAAACTTCCCTGACCTTCCTTTGACCACGTGAAATTACCTGCTTTGTTCTAACAGATGCTGTAATATGAACTTTAATAATATTATGCTAAATGAAATAAGCTAGACACAAAAGACAATTATTATATGACCCCACATATAAGAATTACCTAGAATAGACAAATTCATAGAGACAGAAAGTAAAATAGAGGTTACTGGTGTCTGGAGGAAAGAGGGTATGGAGAGTTATTGTTTAATGGGCACAGAGACAGAGTTGGTGTTTGCGATAATGGTCGTGGTGGGACAACATTGTGAATATACTTTAAGCCACTGAATGGTACACTTGAAAATGGTTTAAATGGTAAATTTTTTTGTTATTTATATCTTACCACAATTTAAAAAGGGGCTGCTTTGGTATGCTAAAATATACCATCAACAACTGAAAATGAGCTGAAGAAAATATTATATTTTCAAAAATGAGATTATATTTCTTAATTCATAGAGTTTATACAAGTCAATTTTTAAAAAGCAGAATGATTGCAGTTTTACAAGTCAGAAATGGTTGATTCACAAAAGGAAAGAAAGGTGAAGAAAATAGTTTAATTATGAAAACATCACCCTCATGAATAATAAAAAGAAGTTGAATTAGTGTTATATCATTTTTCACATATCAAAATAAAAACTGATGAGAGAATCACACATACTGCTTGTGAGAATGTCAACTGAGATAGTTTTTCCGATAAGAAATTTAGCAACTTTGCTTTCCCAGTGTTCACATATCTCCTCTTCAGTCAGGAAATCTACTTCTAGGAATTCATCCTAAAGGAAAAGCATATGAAATGTGGACATTTATTCAGCATATAGAAAAAATTACAAATAGCCTAAATGCTCAATATAAGGAATGAATTACAAAATAATAGTATATCCATCCCATATACCAAGCACTCATCTTAAATGTTTACAGAGCACTTTTGATAACACGGTTAGATACTTACTATGAATCAAATAGAAGCAGAAAAATAAATTAGATACATATGTATGTATTATGTGTTCATTACATAGGAGTCACAACATACATACTTTTCACTTTCATAGTCAGCTGTTTGCTCATCAGAGACGAAGCAAGATACATTAACTGGTAAAGATGACTCACCTGAACACATCATAGTTCATAGCCAACTACTTCATCTGTGTGGTGTCTGCATAAGAGATTTTCAAGAAAAATTCTGAGCCTTTGTAATTTTCACTTTATAGGCTGAATTCAGAACCTAAGTCCCATGTGTAGGGAAGGTACCACACAGGAGACCAGTAATACACTATCTTTCAGCAAGTCCAGCACAGCCAGGAGTTCCTCGGGGTTGGAACAGATCCTGTTCTCTGGCTAAGCACTAGATCTGCAGTTGGCTTGGTTGGGGGTTACATTATACAGAATAACAGATCTTTAAACATTAGAACGACATTGACCATGGCAAGGTGCACCCATTGACAGAGGCTCCTGCACATTGAGGCTAAGGGAACAGCAGCTGTCTGCATTTCCTGCTTCCTCCAGGCTGAACTGTGATGTGTTCAGGTCACACATCATCATGTATGCCAAAATATGTACAGTTGTCTTTGGGTCGTGGGGATTGTAAAAGACTTTTTCTATTTCCTTATACTTTTCAGAAGTTGGCAACTTTTCCGCATTGAATGTGCATTGCTTTTATAAGCAGTTATTTCGGGAAACAGAAGCATTTAAAATCCATTCTTTAGGCCGGGCGCGGTGGCTCACACCTGTAATGCCAACATTTTGGGAGGCCGAGGTGGGTGGACCGCTTGAGCTCAGGAGTTCCAGACCAGCCTGGGCAACATGGCAAAACCCTGTCTCTACAAAAAGTACAAAAATTAGCCAGGCATGGTGGCTCATGGCTGTAGTCCCAGCTACTCAGGAGGCTGAGGCTGGAGAATCACCTGAGCCCGGGAAGCAGAGGTTGTGCAGTGAGCCGAGATCACACCACTGTACTCCGTCCAGCCTAGGTGACAGAGTGAGACCCTGTCTCTAAAATAAATAAATAAATACTTTTTTGGTTTTCAGTTCTCTTTGTAAATAATCTAAAATACAATTTAAAGTCATACTACTACAAGACTTTTAGCTCCAGAAATTTTACTCTGTACCAGGCATTGTGCAAAGTACTTGACATACATTTTAACCCTTACAGTTTTCCTGTAAGGCTTAGATTCTGTTCTCTCCATTTCACAGATTGCTGCTAGTAATACTCATTGAATAGTTAGTGTGAAGCGCTGTTCTAATTACTGCTGTCTTGTTTTATCTGAGGCTAGCTTACACAAGGCTGCCCCTTAAGCTAGAGCCAGGATTGGGTGTGGGTGGTTGGCAGCAGCCCATGCTCCTCCCCCGTGGTACAGAGGTACAGCCTGAGCTTGTGGGGTCACACAACAGGGAGTGGGGAGTGGGATCCCAGCCCCGATCTGCCTGTGCTTCATCATGCTGTGCCTCCTCCTTCCTGTCAAAGTTGATGGCCTTCTTACAAAGTTTTTAAAATAATATTTTCATCTTGGCTAACAGTATTAGGACTATTATCTGAAGAAAATTCTGGTTGAACCACTAAGAGTAAAACAAGCTATGCCTTCAATTATTTTAGTCTCCATAGGCGCTCACAGTGAGCTAAACCAAAATGGGAAACCAAAATGGAAAGGGTATTACCTAATTTTCCTAACAGAATAATCATTTATTTGGATTAGTTAAGACAGGGCTGAAAGTGAAGAGTCCCCAGCATATATGGCAAGGGCGTTTAAATTAGAGTCAGGGATTGGAAATGGCTGCTTTCTGCTTTTCTTTCAGACCTATAAAGAGTGAGGGAAGGCTGCCAACAGGCTAAATTGACCCGCACTATACACTTTTGTGGCAAGGCTGAGACACTTACAACACACTCAGGTACTAAAACAAACCAGATGTATTTTCATTACCAGAGACAAAAGAAATAGCGGTGAAGGAGTTCATTATGCTCGTTATGCCACTCTTAACATACTGACCATTTTTAATTAAAGGCACCTGAAAAATATCATGTGTAAGATCTGACCTGTTTCTTAAAAACAGATAAAATTCCCATGTGAGAGACACCCTCCCTACACCAAAAGGAGTAACATCCTTAACCTCAAGGATGAGAAATTGATACCAAAACATTTCTGCACTGTCCTTATTAAAATAAGTTATCTTTTAGACGTCCCCATGTAATTCAGTTGCTTCTTCACAGCTTTCTATTTTTTGTGCAACTCAGTACATAAATAACTGACTCTAACTTCTTCTTTGGGTCTCTGATTCCTTATGAGGGCTCCCATGCCACGTAAACTTGTATTAAATAAAGTTTATGGCCAGGGGCAGGGGCCCACGCCTATAATCCCAGCACTTTGGGAGGCTGAGACAGGCAGATCATGAGGTCAAGAGATCGAGACCATCCTGGCCAACATGGTGAAACCCCATCTCTACTAAAAATACAAAAATTAGCTGGGCGTGATGGCGCGCACTTGTAGTCCCAGCTACTCGGGAGGCTGAGGCAGGAGAATCACTTGAACCCAGGAGGCGGAGGTTGCAGTGAGCCGAAATTGCGCCACTGCATTCCAGCTGGGCTACAAACTGTCTCAAAATAAATAATCAAAGTTTAAAAAAATAAGTTTGTTTTTCTCCTGTTAATGTATCTTATGTCTAATTCTCAGGTCCTGTCATGACCCTAAGAAGATGGAGGTGTTTTGCTGCCCCTACAGAGGCAAAGACTGTTAATGTATCAGACACAGTATAGCCATCTCAAGATACCTAAAGATGTCAAGTGGATAGCTTATTACACTGTTCTGAAAGTAGAGTCACTTTTCCTCAGCTGACCTGGTTTTCCATGGCACCACGGGAACAGCCACGTGGCATTTTTTCATTTTACCCAGCTAGGGATTACTGGTGCCCGCCACCACACCCTGCTAATTTTTGTATTTTTAGTAGAGATGGGGTTTCACCATGTTGGCCAAGCTGGTCTCAAACTCCTGACCTCAGGTGATCCGCCCACCTTAGCTTCCCAAAGTGCTGGAATTACAACTTATTCTAATTCTGGATTTATAAAAGGGAGTTTTGTTCACATAATTCTAAAAAAAAAAAAATCCACATTTAACATAAAATAATTGGCCCATTTTGGGTGATAGTTATTCAGCAAAATATTTAATGTATAAAATTAGAGATGACCCTTCCCCTCTTCCCTCTTTAAATATCTGCTTCCACTAAACATCAACTTAATAATGTAAAACATTTTTTAATAAACCATGTGTGTGTGTGCATAATACAGCCCTCCTAGAAGAAAAACAGTTGTGGAAAAGGAAATTTGTATGAAAATAACATTTGAGATCTGTGAACCTTTGAACTCTTTCGTCTTGCTGCTCTTCTGTAAAATGGAAGTAACTCAACAGTGTATTTACAAAGTATAAGATGTCGAAGTTGTGGAGAAGTGTATTACAATTCAATTATTTAGGAGGATTTTTGATTTCTTTTTTTTTGAGGAGTTTCACTCTTGTTGCCCAGTTTGGAGTGCAATGGCACAATCTCGGCTCACTGCAACCTCCAGCTCCTGGGTTCAAGCAATCCTTATTTAGGAGGATTTAAAAAAATATTCCACATGAGTAGTTTTCTTGTCTAATTTAAATCCACTTTATTTCCAGATGTTGTAAACAGCTCAAATTTGTAAGTGTATGTGTTCTGAAAGTCAACACCCTTATACTAAAAACTTTTATTCTTTTTACAGATAGAATGAGTCCATTTAAGTCCCAGGACGGTGGAAAGTAACTAGTGGATTGCAGCCATGTTGTGGAAGCTGCTGCTGAGATCCCAGTCCTGCAGGCTGTGTTCTTTCAAAAAGATGCAATCACCTCCAAAATACAGACCTTTCTTAGCATGCTTCATCTATACAACTGATAGACAGTCGAGCAAAGAAAATACAAGAACAGTGGAAAAGCTCTATAAATTTTCAGTTGACATCAGGAAAATTCGCAGATTAAAAGGATGGGTACTTTTAGAGGATAAAACCTATGTTGAAGAAATTGCGAATATTTTACAAGAACTAGGTGCCGATGAGACTGCTGTAGCCAGTATTTTGGAACGCTGCCCGGAAGCAATTGTCTGTAGTCCAACCGCTGTTAACACCCAGAGAAAACTCTGGCAGTTGGTCTGCAAAAATGAGGAAGAGTTAATCAAGTTAATAGAGCAGTTTCCAGAATCTTTCTTTACTATTAAAGACCAAGAAAACCAGAAGCTGAATGTTCAGTTCTTTCAAGAGTTGGAACTAAAAAATGTGGTCATTAGCAGACTTTTGACTACTGCATCTAATGTTTTTCATAATCCTGTTGAGAAGAATAAGCAAATGGTAAGAATTCTCCAAGAGAGTTATCTAGATGTAGGTGGCTCTGAGGCCAACATGAAAGTTTGGCTACTAAAACTGTTAAGCCAAAACCCATTTATTTTGTTAAATTCTCCCGCAGCTATAAAGGAAACACTAGAATTTCTCCAGGAGCAAGGTTTCACAAGCTTTGAAATTCTCCAGCTTCTGTCCAAACTCAAAGGATTTCTTTTTCAACTTTGCCCAAGAAGTATACAGAACAGTATTTCCTTCTCTAAAAATGTTTTTAAATGCACAGATCATGACCTGAAGCAATTAGTTTTGAAATGTCCTGCCCTTTTATATTATTCTGTTCCAGTTTTAGAAGAGAGAATGCAAGGATTATTGAGAGAAGGAATTTCCATAGCTCAAATAAGAGAGACGCCAATGGTTCTTGAATTAACACCACAGATAGTACAGTACAGGATAAGGAAACTGAATTCCTTAGGCTATAGAATAAAGGATGGACATCTAGCAAATCTAAATGGATCAAAAAAAGAGTTTGAAGCTAATTTTGGCAAAATTCAGGCCAAAAAAGTAAGGCCATTATTTAACCCTGTGGCACCATTAAATGTTGAAGAATGACATACTGACTGATGTTGCTTCTTTCTAGCAGTGCAGGGTGAAACTAACTAGCAAAGACAAAAATTCAGGCAGTTTGTAGGCACCAGTAATTTAAGAACCTGCTTAGCTTCTGGGTTGTATTTGAGTTATCTCTAAATAGATAAATTCTGACTCATTTGCCATATTATAAAATATAAATTGTATGTTTTAATAAATAAAGTTGGTAACTTTTACCTTAAACCATTATTTCAAAAACTCATGTACTATTAAATGGCATATCAGTGTGACACTTTATAAGTGAATCACTTCTAAGAAATAGACAAGTGCTTAATTCAAGGTGTGGATACATTTTTATTCATACAGCACATTTCATCTTAGGATACAAATCCAGTCTTTCTCAATACTAGCCATGAAACATCACTCTACTGTGGTCCGAATTCTGTAGCTTAGTGTTACGTGAACTATCAGGAAACTTCTATACCTTTTTTATTTTTTTTTGGAGAAAAGTTCATCTTGTGTTTAGAATAAATGACTGTCTTTGAGAACCAAGTATTACTCATCCAAAAAGAAGAGTTGGAGCCTACTTGTCTGGTCAGTTTGTTTAGAATTGACCATTATGGTAACTCTTATAAAACACCATGCACATTCATTACTTTCCTCATTTTACACATGAGGAAACTGAAGCTGAGAGAAGCCACTCAGCTGCCAAATGGCAGAGTCCAGGTTTATTAACTGGGCTCCGACTTCTGTTCAAACCTTGTGAACTGGAAGGATTACTTATGAATTGACATAAGAGAAGTCACCCCTACCTGACAGGCCAAAAGGAGTAAGTACTAACAACAAATTCAGGGACATGTATGAAAACCTCTCCGTAAAATGTTCTAATTCAAAATTTTCTAATTTATATACATTTGAAATAAATGGAGCTTTTTAGAAAACATTCTGAAAATCCAGGTCTGCCTGTAAGAGAAAGTGGGTGATGGTTAGTACTAATTTTAGGGGTGGTGTTTCAAGTTTCCATTTCTGAACCTTGTTCCAAGATAAACACACCCAGATAAAGAACTGAATGACTTTCAGCTGTGAAGTCTGAACTTTGTAACAAATGCACAGCCAAACAACTGACTGACATCTGTGCACTATTTGTACATGGCTTAAGTATAATGAAAAAATTATGAAAAATGCAGGCAGTATCCTCACTCTTCACTCCTTCAGCAAATGCAAGTAACCCTTACTATCCAAATCTGTTTGCCTCCTAGAGGGAGCTCTGTATGTAAGTGCTTTACGATTCTAAAAGTACCATTGTTCACTGTTCTACGGATGAGGAGACTCAGGGTAAGTCACCTACCCAAGGTCATGCAGTAATGTTTGTTCAAGAAGAATAGCAGCTAGTACAGTTAGAGCAGGGTCGAGTGGTTGGGAGGAGAGAGGCGGCACAGGTCCATGTAAGGAGCAGAATCTCATTTGAAGTGTGATGGGAAACCCTTGGAGAGTTTTTAGTTTATGCTTCTTGTCCTGACATAAAGAGTCAGTGGCACTCTTGCTCTTTCACTCTTAAGTGTCTCAGCTGGGAAAACATTATATGTGATATGGTTACCTTGGTAGTTAGATGTCAATTTTGAGATGCCTATTAGACATCCTAGGAGGAATGTCAAACAGGCAAATGGCTAAGTCTGGAGTTGAGTTTCAGTCAGAACTGAAAATACATATTTGGGGATCATCTGCCTATCTATGATATTTAAAGCCATGGCTCTAGATTAGACTGCCTGGGGAGAAAAAAAAAAGTGCAGATTTGGAGTAGGGTAGTTAGCCAAGCCTGGAAAAAGACTGGTCAAAGCAAGAAGTTGGTCACAGGAAGAAACAAGGGCATGGTCAATAATAATGAAGCCACTGAGGGGTCAACTAAGATATAGAGAAGTGACGAATGGGTTTGGCAAAAAGGAAATAATTGGTTCACACTATAGAGTGATTCCACCTGTAATCCCAACACTTTGGGAAGCCAAGCAGGAGAATCACTTGAGATCAGGAGTTTGAGACCACCCCGGGCAACACAGTGAGATCCTGTCTCTACAAAAATTTTTAAAAATATTTTAAATCAGCCTGGTGTGGTGGCACACACCTCTAGTCCTAGCTACTTGGTAGGGTGAGGCGGGAGAACGGCTTGGGCCCAGAAGATCAAGGCTGCAGTGAGCTATGTTCGTACCACTGCACTGCAGCCTGGGTGACATCGAGTGTGAAAGCAAACATACAATAAAAGGGCATATTAGAAAGTTTGAGTGGCTACGTGTACGTTGTGGCCATTAATTTAAAAGGAGACTAGTCAATACAGCAGCAAAATTTAAGTGCTCAGATCTAGGCACGGAGAACCAGAGGTAGTTACAGTTATAGAAATATATTTGTAGCTTACTCTAACTTGATTACGTTCTTAATCAATTATGCAGTATACTGACTTTATTTTCCCTTAGGGCCCATTCCATTGCTTTTGGCTTTTGAACCTCTGAAATTGTTCTGCTTTGCCTTTTTTTTTCTATTCATATGTTCTAACTCAGATCTTCCTATGAAACAATTTTAAAAATTCAAAATCAGTAACATAGCAGGGGGAGATATCCTTCCATTAAACACTAGAGTCAAATTCAGCTTCCTCTGTGATAAAAGGCTCTTTAACAAAATTAGATTTTCTTCAATTTGTGTAAAATCACACTAAATTCATTGCTGTAGCAAAATGTAGTCACCAAAGTAAATATGATCACCTGAAAGACTTCCGGTAAGCTGCTAGTCAGACAGCCTGGTCAATCAAGCATACAGGCCACACTGAATGTCAACACTAGACTAAAGGTCTAGTTACTCAGTAGCCCCATTTCTGTTCCTGGACATAAGCTGGAGAAGTTGTGACCTACATTAATTCGAAAGTGATATGGAAAATTCAACTAACATTGAAAGTCAGCCTGTTCTGTATTTGCAAGAGAATAACGATACTTCCTTCATAAGGCCCTCATGCTGATTAAATGAGAAGTATGGACACTACCTGGCAGGTATGCAGATGCCTAGTAAGTATCAATTTTCTACACTCCTCCCCACCCCTTTTAGTCATTTCTTTCCAGTGAGATGTCTAAGTTGGTTCCACAGCTACTTAGAACAGAGACAAGTGTTCCCTGCTTTATAATCCCTCCATCATCAGTTTTCAAACTTTGTTGTACACAAGAATTACCCAGAGAGGTTGTTAAAATGCAGTCCTGGGCCCCACCTTGCAGAGATTTGGCAAGTTGGGGTAAAACCTAGAAATCTATACTCTTAATCTTTATTAGAGTTGCTTAAAATATATTTGTATTTCATGGTTGTGTCAGCATCAAAATACATGTTTGTACATTACTATCAAAAAAATTTTAAATTAGCTACAGCACTTTCTGAACTGCAACGTAACTAAAAATGGTAAGATCACCCTGTTTTAAAGTTTCCTTTATTTCTTTAGATCTTTATGAAACATTCCATCTTTTGCAGATCATAGTGCTTTATTAACAAATTCATGTGTTCTTTTCCCATCCCTTTAATACAAAAAAATTATTAGTTATTTTCATCTGACATTTCACTAAGTACAGAATGTATAATGTCAACATATTAGATCAGCCATTCAAGTGGGTCACATAAGTTAATCCTCATTGTGCCAAATACCCACTCAAAGGATAAGCTGAATAACAGATGCCTCCAGGTGTATACACTAACCTGAATTTCTTGATGTGAACTAGTCCTGTTTAACAGGTCAAATTGCTCGTCTTTCTAAGTAAACTAAAAGAGACTGAAGTATACAGCTGTACATACATATCATCAAATGGTAAGTTCATTTCAACAAGAACCTCTATAACTAACTGTACATTTGTACAGTTTTCTGCTATCATTGCAAAAGCCCCTCTGAACAAAGTTATAGTTTAGAATTTAAAACAATCTTGATGAGACAAAACGTACCGGGTGGCTTTTCTGTAGCAGAAATTAATTACAACCATTTTTCCTCAAGCAATTTTAAAGACAGGCAAAGTTGAAAATAAATATGCAAGCATACAGTAAACAAAATGTCTATACTGAGAAATTCAGATACAAAGCACAGTGGAGTCTATAACTGTAGAAGTTAGAAATACAAACTAGCAATGAAGCAATAATTTCTTCCAAATAGCAGGAAACAAGTTCTCCAATACCATTATTTAGATAATTATTTAGTGCTCACCTGTTGATTTTAGAGGTATTTTTAATCCCGTTTGCTGATTATGACATTTGACCAGAATCCCAACAAATACCTTAAATCATACTGCATGAAATAAATGACCATTTAATTCCTGATTAGTTGAACTCCTTAATGACTTCAGTTTTGTATATAATAGAAAGGTTCAAGAACCTTTGTAGATTTGCTTACAATTGCTGCTGGTATTTATGAAAGCTTTTAAAAATTATGTTATATTCTTATCCATTTGTTGATTCCACATTAATGTAATTCTCTGAAGTATTTTATAAACAATTAAGCCTTGGGTGTTAGAATGGTCTGTTTCAAATTTTCAGGTATGCTATCTTGACTGACTTACTACAAGGTATCACCCCCCTTTCCTCCCCTCCACTTATGAAAAAAAAAAAAGTTGGCAGAATGGAGACAAATTTTCAGATTTAAGTATAAAGAAATTTAAGATTTTCCCAGGCTTGGATTATAATCCTTGGTTGACAGGAATGCCAAGTATATATGCCAATTGTTAAATGTTTATGAAATTAAACATGAAACAAAAAGAAAATGAATTCCAGCTAAATCATACTGAGAAGGAATGAGACATGAGACATATTAATAAGATACAACACATTTATCATCCATAATCAAACACTTCAAATCCATGACTGAAATTGGCTTGAAAAATGATACAAACTCTACAGCTGCTTTAAAGGACTGGAAGATAACGTGTTTTTAAAGCCTACATAAACCACTGAAGCACTTTTATATATTTTATATTCAAAACTAATCTATGGAGCTCATTTCATTTAAAATAGTAAGTCCTCACATATTTATGGTTACTTTTACAGTGTTTTTAAAAAAGGAGTACTGCTAATAATTTAAGACATCCTAAACACAGAATAGGTGTGAAGGCTTCTTTTTATATTTTGGGTGTTTTAGGTAATTTTTAAGAACTTAAATTATTTGTTCCTCCTTAATAACTCTTCCAAAATACCTTCTGACCAGTAAGTAAATGTTTCTTAGGCACTGTGAGGTGTATTAATGATGAAGCATGAACCCAGGCTGAGAAGTGTACAATTTAATTTTAACTACTGCCAGAACAGTTAACAAGCCCTGTCTTATCCACTGACAGCAGGAAATGCCTTTACCACACTACTCCTGAGATTCTAAAGAGGGAAAACTAATTTCACAAACAACCTTTAAAAGAATCCATAGATGACTCTAAGAACAGCACATATTCAGGGTATTAGAAAGATGTTTTCTTTTGTAAGGCATCAATGATTAAAATAATAAAACGCATGTTTACTAACAAAAGATGGTTAACATTATCATAAAACCATTTATCTTTTCTTTTTAAACTTCTCTAATTCCTGCTAATTTTGTCAGCTTAAATAAGAAATGAATGCCACTTGGCCTAATCAACTATGGTTATAAAAAACTAAGACATCTGAAACTATTAGGCACATCAAAGGTACGGCTTATGTAATTCAAGGTTCCCTTAAGGGGCAGGTGAGTTACCTGGCACATTATACATATGGAACTCTGAAGATCATCTACTAAATTCAACTTTCACATTTTTAGTCAAACTGAAAGACTTATAGTAAATATTCAAACATACCATATCTTCAGTTACAACTGAGTAAGTGTAACATTTTACCAGATAAAAAGCTGGAACTTAAGTATAAGAAACCTTCATATACTGTGCTTGTATTGGTCTCCTCTTTTTAGATGAAAGCCAGTCATCAATACTTTCAACACAGCAGTTTAGAAGATAAACGTCCAAAACAGTTGACTTGGTTGTAGTCCATAATTTAGCAATTCAATGCCACTGGCATTATAGTGCTGTGGAGCACAAGTGTATCTCCATATTTTAGTCAGATTTGTCTTTCTTCTTTCCTGTTAAGGGCACTTTGTTTACAACAGCAGACCCAACAGCTGTAACACCTCCAGCCACAGCAGATACACCCCCTTTCACCAGCCCTATTCCCATGGAAGGTACAGTTGTAACAGCTGTTTTGGTCACTTCCAGACTCTTTCCACCAATCCAAGCCACACCACCAATGGTGGCACCAACAGCTCCCTTTGTAACACTGAAGATACCCCCAGTCACACGGGACAACATGCCTGGTTGCTGCTGTGGGTGATCTTTCATTGAACCTAATGAGAGAAAATATCATGAGACAATCAAATATAAGTCTTTAAAAGAGCAGTACACATCATTAAGTAACCTAAGACTTCCTCACAATGAGGAGGTTGATTTGATAAGGCCAACCACACCAATTTAAAGATACTGAAGAGCTCTTCCTTCAGGGTATAGTTGTACATGTTTTTACAATATCTTGGTCTAATGCTAAGTCTTAGTATCTATGAGAAGAAATGCTTTAGAAACTAGACAACTTTTGTAAAACAGAATCCTATTTTAAATGTTTCCTTGATTTACGGTTTTGTTAACAAATAACCTTTATTTTACATCCTAAAAGGAAGATGAAAAAATAAAAAGATAAAAACTATATTTGGCCTTCATTTCCTTGATAGAATTTCATCAATCATTACCGAAACAATCTTCTTTGTAAAAAGCAGTCGTTTTCAAGGTATGGTCTGGGACCACTGCAGATGCCGAAGACCATTTCAGGGGGTCTACAAGGTAAAAACTATTTTCATAATATTATTAAAATATCATTTGTCTTTTCACTTTCTTTCTATCATGAGTCTACAGCAGTTTTCCAGAAGCAGAATGATGTATAATACAACAGACTGAATGCAGAAGCAGCTGCAAGAATGTAGCTGTCTTGCATTAATCCTAACATTAAAGAGATTTGCTAAAATGTATAAACCAGTATCACCTTGCTCACCATTTCCACAATTTTTTTTTGTTTTGAAAGAATTACTATTCACAAAAACATTTTAATTATGTTAATATGGGTTCTTTTAATGAATAAAATATTCAAATTTCTCAGTTTTTATTGCTAATATGGTAAATACTGACAAAGACATAGCTCTTTGGGGCCTTAATTTTTGAGACTGAAAGACATCCTGAAACCAAAAAGTTTAAGAACCCCTATTAAGTAAATACATTTGGGTGTCTGCTCTATGTCTCCCTTACTGACATACTGAAAGAGCTAACACTATATAAGAATAAAAAACTATTCATCATTTAAAATCATGTTATCTACCTAAAAAATGATTTTTATTCAGACATAAGTAGGACAGAGAAACTACAGCTATGGCTAACACTTAAAATTACTGCCACCATAATTCTTATGAAAGACAGTGTGTGCTTTAAGTATCTAGTTTTTGAAAACTAGAGATATCTCCCATAAAAGGTAATAGCAATATGAAAAATTAAGCTGTATCTAAGTCATTAGTTTATTTTCTTTGTTTTTTTTTTAATAGAGCCACATATATTAGCATGTAAACTCAAACTTAGGAATAAAATGACCAGCAGAAAGATTTCATAAAAATTTGCACCAGTTTAAAATGAACACAGGTCTTTTCTCGTTAGTAACCTAATAATTTAAGCAGCAACAACACATAAGCATTGGTGTTTTTCTAAACTTCATGGAAAAAAATTTGGTACTTACACAATTCAAGCTTTACCTCTAAAAAAGAAGGAAATTACTGGGTACATAAGTCCAACTAAGCACCAAAGCTACTAGAATCTAGCAGAATGAGGTTCTCAGAGAAGGTATCATGGGGAAACTGATAATATTTGATGGAGAAAATAAAAAATTCTGAAAACTGAGCTTTCCAATGCACAAGGCACAAATTTACCTTGAGACAGTTTTTCTTTTCATTGTTTGAAGATTTTACATTGTATCACAAGTGGGAAAATCTCACTGACTAGTCAAAATATCTTTACAAAATAGTGCATAAATACAAATACAGCAATAGCTATGAATTTTAAAAACCAAATATTTTATTAAAACTAATAAGCATAGTTAATACACATTTTTTGATGACTGAAGGACTTAAGATATAGATGAGCATTTGAATATATTAGTTATAAAATTATTATGGAAAGGATTACATAATTGATAGTTCTTCTGTAATCAAGGTTACTAGTCCTAGGAAAAAAAGGCAAAATCCTGATTTGGGGCTACAACAGATAACTGCCTCATGCCAAATATCTCATTAGTAAAACTGTCTTGCCATGCCAAATTTGGTACACATGCATTTAAAGAAGACAAATAATTTTTCTTAAATCAGATAAATAATTAATGCAGCTGATCTCTTTAATTACAGTGTACTCTTAATTATCACCATATAAATTATCTGCTTTGCAGATTCCTCTTGTTTAGTGGTTGGCATAGAAAGACATTCTGCTTTGTTCTCTTCCTTGATAATCATGCCCCTGGATGGCCTTTATTTATCCCTTTCCTGGTTTCTTTCTCACAAAGTCCTTGTTAACTTTCTCACTGAGCCCTAACTTTTCAAAACTCCATGGTTCCAGACGTAAAAATGTAAGGCATGAGTTAGTAATTTTCCAGGCTATTCATCCACCAAACTAAACCTAATCAGCTAGTTTTTGTTTTGTTTTGTTTTGTTTTTTGAGACAGAGTCTCACTGTTGCCAGGCTGAAGTTCAGTGGCACGATCTTAGCTCACTGCAACCTCTGATAGTTCTTTTGAATTCTTTTTGGCTTAAGTGTAAACTCTTTGTTCCTATTTTCCTAGCAATTTCATTTTTGCCTACCAATATAAGAAATATATAGGAAGAAAATTTTAGACAATGGTTAACAGAACTAGGAAAAAATATATGATACCTAGAGTCACAACCTCCAGCCCTAGTAATCAACATGCAATTCTCCAAGGACATCACTATTTGGATTAAGTTTAGTAATAGTCTATACCAAAAACATGCCTTTAGTAATTTTCTGTATGTACTCAGGACATTCAGGTGTGTTTCCAAGGGTTTTTGAAGAATTAAAATGATTCATGGTATCACAATTTTCAAACTAAAAGAGAATTATGACTTAAAAACAAATGAAGCAGACCCCAAGATCATGTGTTAATAGAGGAGGAGAGCTACCAGTTACAATGTAATGAATAATAGGAGTTTAACAACAAATCTCCAATGCCTCTTGAATTAGGCTGATTTTGTATGCAGGATATCAAAACTAAACACAGTCCATCCTTCCTCTGTATCCATCCTCACCCTTTACAAATGAAAGGATACGCATACTTCTAAAATGGTCTTAAAAGAAGAATGACAGGAAAATATTATGCCTTATATGGTAAAATTGTGTCCCTATTCACCACTATCTGTGCTTTCTTATTAGAGGCTAAAAATGTTATCTTCAATTATTTTGGGGACATATTTACTGACAAGGTAAACAGGTTATATTTCTTTAAATTTAGTTTAAAAATCAGGGCTGGGAGTGGTGGCTCACACCTGTAATCCCAGCACTTTGGGAGGCCGAGGCAGGTTGATCACCTGAGGTCAAGAGTTCAAGACCAGCCTGATCAGCATCGTGAAACCCCTGTCTCTACTAAAAATACAAAAAATTAGCTGGGCATGGTGGCGGGCGCCTGTAATCCCAGCTACTTGGGAGGCTGAGGCAGGAGAACTGCTTGAACCCAGGAGGTGGAGGTTACAGTGAGCCGAGATCATGCCATTGCACTCAGCCTGGGTGAAAGAGCAAGACTCTGTCTCAAAAAAAAATTAAAAAATAAAAACTATCAGAACTTTAATTCAGTATATTTTTCCATTCTTAGTGTTACAGATGTATACTTACCTTCTGGTGGTTCATCATTAAGGTATGATGGGATTTCTTGTTGATTTTTATCTGTCTGATTCATGATCTCCTAAAAAAAAAAAACATACAAACACATTTCATTTTAACCTCAACATATGAGACTACCTCTTGTCACATGCTAAATTGTGATTTCATCGACATTATTCAGATAAACAACATTTTATACCCACTCTACAACTAGTCTTCGTCTTGTTTCTCTCCTACTTCAAACTGTGGCATTTAATAAATACTTTAAATTGTACCAGTTGACAATATAAATCTTATGTGAAACACCCACCAAAGAGTGGCAGTCACAGTGTAAGTTTTCCTACGTTGTTACTGTGGTGCTTCAACTACAAATGAATGTTAATCACTGAAAGAGAGCTGGAAGGTAGGGGTTAGCCAACCAAAATGTTGTTTCCTCCTACAGAATATTGGTTAACTTAATTGTGACTTATTTCACAATAGACTTAAAGAAAAAAGTATACCATAACTAAAAAAGGTGTTCCCCAGACAGAATGGCTATTATTAAAAAGTCAAAATATAACAGATGCTGGCAAAGCTGCAGAAAAAAGAATGCTTATACACTGCTAGTGGGAATGTTAATTAGTTCAGCCACTGTGGAAAGCAGTTTGGAGATTTCTCAAAAGAACTTAGAACTACTATTCAACCCAGCATTCCCATTTCTGGTTATAACTCAAAGGAATATAAATCATTCTACCACACACGTGTGATGTTCATCACAGCACTATTCACAATAGCAAAGACATGGAATCAACCTAAATGCCCATCAACAGTGGACTGGATAAAGAAAATGTGGTACATATACATCATGGAATACTATGTAGCCATAAAAAAGAATGAGATCATGTCCTTTGCAGCAACACAGGTGGAACTGGGGGTCATGATCCTAAGTGAATTAACGCTGGAACAGAAAACCAAATACTGCATTTTCTCCCTTATGAATGAGAGCTAAACACTGAGTACACATGGACACAAAGAAGGTAACAAGAGACAGCAGGGCCTGCTTGTAGGTGGCGAGAGGAAGGAGAGTGAGGGTCGAAAAACTACCTACCTGGGTGATGAAATAATCTGTACACCCAACCCCCACAACACACGATTTTACCCATGTAAAGAATCTGCACATGTACTCCTGACCCTAAAATTTGAAAAAATAAATAAATACTAAGGTGTTCTATCTGAGAAAGTCCTTAAAAAAAAGACATCCCACTCTTATAATGACACCACCAATCTGAATCAGTAACAGATCAATTTTAATGACTTTCTGCTGTTCTTAGAGCTCTTATGAACAGAGGCAGTAACAGAATTCAAAATTTACTGTAAAAAAATATATATTATACTATGATTAACTCTAAGTAGTAAGGGAACCTAAGAAATAAAATAAGCTGTGCTGCAGTAAGGAAAACATGATTAAAATTTTATTTTCCCAATTTCCTTTACTATCATAAAACACTGCCTTTTAAATTCACTTGAGTAAGTCAAGATTAGAGCAAGTCAAGATTGGTCTAAAAGTGTTCTTTATAATATACTGTCTGGCTTGGCCAGAAAACTAAGGTTGTGATCCCAGCAGTCAACTAAGTATTTCCTAGTCATACATCCTTGGAGTCCAAATTATTGTATGTGTACATATACAATAGATATTAAAAGGGATATTGTGAAAATTAACAATGTAGTTCAATACATTAATTAACAAACACTGATTAAGCACCTACTCCTGAGCCAGACAATGTTTTAGGTGCATGGAGTACAGTAATCAATACAGACAGAAAAAATCTCTGCGATCACCAAACGGATACTCCAGTAGGGAAAGGCAATAAATAAACACAAAGAGAGTATTCTATGTCAGCGGTATTTATATACTATGGAGAAAAAGGGACGGATAAGGAGAGGGTGTGTTTTTTTAATAAAGTTTTTCTTTTTCTTTTTGAGACAGAGTCTTGCTCTGTTACCCAGGCTGGAGTGCATTGTAATGCTCTCAGCTCACTGCAACTCTGCCTCCCAGGTTCAAGCAATTCTTCTGCCTCAGCCTCCCGTGTAGCTGGGACTACAGTCGCGCATCACCATGCCTGGCTAATTTTTGTATTTTTAGTGGAGATGGGGTTTCACCATGTTGGCCAGGCTGGTCTCGAACTCCTGATCTCAGGTGATCCGCCTGCCTCAGCCTTCCAAAGTGCTGGGATTACAGGCATGAGCCACCGCGCCTGGCCAGGGATGGATGGGGAGAGGATATGATATTTTAGATAGGATAGTCTGTGAAGGCTTTACTGCGATGACATTCAAAGAAGGTAAAGATACAAGATATTTAGGTGAAGAGTCTTTGCAGAAGAAGCAATAGCAAGAGCAAAGGCCCTGATGTGGGAGCTTACCTGGATCAGCAAGAAGGAACAGCCAGTAAAGTGTGGCAGGGTGGCATCAAGGGCAGAAGGAGAGGAAGTCAAAGAGTGAGGTCTGGATCAATGTAAGCCCTTGAAGGCGAAGATGGAGAGTGGCTCTTAACTGAGTGAGATGGGAAACTAGTAAAAGGCACTGAACAAAAGAGTAAGGTGATCTTTTAAAAGATCATTCTGGCTGCTGTGGGAAATACAAGCAATAGAAGAACAACAGCAGAAGCAGAAAGTCCCATTAGGAAACAACTTCAATAATTCAGGCCAAAAAATGTTGGTGGCTTGGATGAGGGTGGTAGAGGCAGAGGTTGTGAGAAGTGGGAATTTTCAAAGGTGGTTTTAACTTCATGGAATTCATCTTGTTATGCCTTTAAAACCTAAATCCTATTTAAGATGAGACTTCTCTGCACCCCTACTGAGTCCAGCAGCAAATGCTGTGTTTAATAAATATCTTTCAATTGCTCTAGTGAAAATCCTGACTCAGGTCATTTATCAATGGCACCTAATCTTATCCTGGTTTGATTTGAGAATTTAGCACATCATCCCAAACATAAGATTTAAAAAGGAATAGTAAAGCTAAGTAATCTCTCACAGAAAAACCAGGAAGAATTTCAGCTGATGCATTACTGGGAAAAGAGGTTCTTGACAGATACGCCTTAATTTTAAAATCCCCAAATCACAAAGGTACATTTATTACCATTCACATTTATATTTTCTTTGATCTATCATCATGGTAAGATCATAACAAATTATACAGGATGGTGGTTAAGGCTCTGGGGTCAGAGTGCCTGAGTTTGAATCTCGGCTTGACCATAAGCTGTACAGAAAAGGACAAATAACTTCATTAAATACTTGCTGTTTAGGATAGTTAAAAATCAAAGACAATTCTAGCCTTAACCCTAAGATAAGAATACTATTTAACATATTTCAAAACAAAACATGCACAAATTCCTGGAAGAATATGTGTCCCTTCTGAGAAATGATGATTTTGAAGCCACTTACTTCCCTACTGGACTATTAATTTCAAGAGGACAGACACCTTTGTCCAACTTGTTCATCACGGTAATCTCAGTACTATATATTAATACCATACACTTACACACAAATCCAGGAGATCACTTGGCTGGTCAATCAACAGAAGGTACCATACCCTACAGAGAAATATGGGAAATTACATATGCCCAACCATCTTACATGTTTTAACTGGAGTTTAAAAATAGGTGTGATTATGACTGTAACTGCATACATTTCAAAACTGACTTTCTGGTGCCTACCCCATAAATCCCTACCAACAGTCTTACCTTTTATTTCTAATACAGTCTCCCTTAAAAACAATTATTTTTCTATATCCTATCTTGTAATTAAGAGAAAGACCACAATTTAAAAAAATTAGTTCTGCTTTATGAGAGCATAACACATATGCAATTTAATCTAAATAATATGAATTGACTTTATCCTTCTGTGGGTAGTCAATAAGAAGCCATGAGCAGAGTTACACTGTCATATCTGTGCCTTAAGATGCTAACTGAAGCAAGAAGAGATGGAAGGACAGAGAGATTAATACAGTAAGTGGCTATTTCAGTAGTCCAGTAAGATAGAATGACAGTCTAAACTCTGCCAAATTTTCATGTCTAAATAAATGCTTTGGACCAAAATACCAGGGTCACCTTTGAATTCTGCTTTTCTTTTACATTCCCATCTAATTATCAGTAAATTCTGTTGCCTAAATAAATCCAGAATATAACCACTTCTCATTACCTCTACTGTTACCACTTTAAGCCATCATAATCTCTTACTTGTACTACTGCAAAATCTCTGAATGGGTCTCTGAGCTTCCACCTTTGTTCTTCTTTCAGTCCAGTCATGTCATACTCTGCTTAAAATCCTCCAACTGCTTCCTATTTTGCTTAAAATAAAATTCAGAGTCCTTATACCTTTGCCTTTGAGGCCAGATATTTAATCGCCATCTCCACTATTCTACCTCTTGTTCATTCCAGTCTAGTAACACAGAGTTCCTTGTCTATCCTTTCCTCAAAGTCTTTTCCCCAGTATATGTACATGGCTCAAGTCCTTCTGCAAATGTCCCCTTATCAGAAGATGTTCCCTGACCACCTTATAATAGATGAGCACCCTCCACTCTTATCATTTTCACCTAATCTGTTTACTTTGGGTCGCTCCCAATTAAAATGTAAGCTCCATGAGAACAAATGCTTGGTTTGTTCGCTACTCTATCACCAGAGACTTAATCAATGATGCATGGTGGACACTCATATACTTGAATTTTTTGTAAGAAGTAGAATGTAACTTGGGTATTAATGTGAGATGAAAGGGAGAATCTAATGTCATATTTCTAGTATAAGACAGAGATGATGAACAGAGAGAACATCAGAAGAGAAACGTTTTGAAAGAAGATGAAGGACTTGTTTCTGAACAAGCTGTATTTGAAATACCTTCAGGGCATCCACAGACGTTCACCAGGCAATTGGATTTAAGGGGCCAGAGACTCAGCATAAAGTTTGAGTTAGAGTTGAGGTTCTAAAAGCAGTTTGAAGTGATAGTTGAAGCTCTGAGCAGTGGGTGATATGATCAAGGAAAAGAGTAATGAGAAGCCAACTGACAGTCTTAATTGGCCAGCTCATAATTAAGAGGTGAGCAAAAGAGAAGCCAGCAAAAACAAACAAAACACATCTGAAAATGAAAAATGAGTACAGCCTCATGGAAAGCAAGAGAGGAATTTATAAGCTTCCAAAAGACACACATTATGCAGATGTTAAAATAATTTATGATCAAACACTACAGAAATATGCTAATGCTATATTTAGAGACTATAAAAGGCATATGTCATCATACCCAATTTTTTAAAAAATGCATACAAAAAGACTGGAAGAAAGTATGCCAAAGTATTAATAAAGATGCCATGGGAAGTAGAAATACATAAGTTTCACATTTTACATACACATGCATGAAGTAGTATATATAGCATTTATATATTCATAATATAGTATTTGTATATAGTTTTCAATACATATACATGGAAATATGCATAGTTAAATACATATAGAAATATGCATAGTTAACTAATGTCTATAAATTTTCTACCATAAAAATGTATTGCTTTTATAATTAAAGAAAAATACATATTTTCAAGTCTTGGAAATCAGTGATATTCATAAATCATATTTTTAAAGATTACATAGTTCATCTAATCCTAATTATTCTAAGTTTTAGCCACAGATGAAGTTAATAATCTAAAAAACAATGTACTTGAATCACATGATGCTTTAAGAAAATGATATCACTGAGTTTTGTTCACAGTTATGTCTTGGGTAAGGAAATCCTGACAAACAGCCTTATGCAGGTTATTACTATATTAACTGTACAATACTGTTAAAGACATTACCCACTACAACACTTAATAGCTCTGATACGGAACTCCACATAAGAAATTTCTTCAGAGGTAATTATTCAGAAAATGTCTTGTTTCCTCCAAATATTTAGTACTTTTTCTTAAAGATTTATGCATTTTTATATTTAAAAGACACAAAGGTGTAATGTCTTCCTTCTCTTTGGCTTCCAGGAAGCTTATAGCTAAAATCCAAGCTCAACTAGGTAGGCCCCTGCATAGTTGTGTCCTATCTTCCTCTACACTTCCACACCTCCTCAAGACCGCTACTCGGATTGCTATTTCTCCCTGGCATGCAATTTGAATATCTTATTTACATATTTTACCAATTTGTTGGTACATGTTTTTGTTGTAAGCTGCGAGATAGTATTTGTGAGAAAAAAGAAAATATTGTAATCCCAGCACTTTGGGAGGTTGAGGTGGAATGCTTCAGCTAAGGAAGTCAAGACCAGGAAAACATAATGAGCATAATGAGACTTCATCTCTACAAAAATATAAATAAATAAATAAATAAATAAATAAATAAATTGACTGTGCATGGTGGCGCACGCCTATAGTCCCACATATTTGGAAGGATGAAGAGGAAGAATTACCTAAGCCCAGGAGGTTGAAGCAGCTGCAGTGAGCCATAATCGTGCCATTGCACAGAGCGAGACCCTGTCTCAAACGACAGGATAGGACAGGACAGGATGAAGACAGGTGGGGAGGGGAGGGGAGGGGAGAGAATCCACATATACTTTAAGCATCACAAGAAGAAATACATATCAATATATGGCCCAAATTGGGGGTTTAAAAAAAAACTCTAAGCTAAAGTCATGCTTTCCAAATGTACCTTTTTAAACACAAGGACTTAAGAATCCACAGGAGAGACATAATGCCTGCATTTTAATCTAGAGTAATGTAAAATACTGTTTTATTTTTAAATTCACACACAGTAAAAAGTAAAATGAAAAGTGCTTGAGCACTGTTTTTTTTAAAGATAACTAGACTTTCAAGAGATTTCACTCTCGCCTGGGGCTGCTTCCGGGTATATTCTCAGACTTACCAGCTCTCCTTGCCAGTCCAACCACACTCCCACTCCCACACCCAGCATGAGTTCATTCTGGCCTTAAATTAGGAGTATTTCTGTAGAGGAGTGTGAAATGTAAAAAGCTGGATACTATTATATAGAAATATTCAGTTGCATTTAAAAATTTATTAGCAGTAGTTACCAACAGGATTATCAATAAACAAGAAAGTAGCAACTCTGGAGTCCTGCCGTGCCGGGCATATGTTAACCTAGACTAGAGGAATTCACTATTTAGAAAGCCCTGAAAGTCCTAAGTGCCACAAAGATTAGTTTCATTGAGACTAAAAAAAAAAAAAAAAAAAAAAACACAAAAAAACAAGGGCCAGGCACCGTGGCTCACACCTGTAATCCCACCACTTTGGGAGGCCAAGGCGGGTGGATCACCTGAGGTCAGGGGTTCGAGACCAGCCTGGCCAACATGGTGAAATCCATCTCTACTAAAAATACAAAAATTAGCCAGGCGTGGTGGCACACGCCTGTAATCCTAGCTACTCAAGAGACTGAGGCAGGACAACTGCTTGAACCCAGGAGGCAGAGGTTGCAGTGAGCCAAGATCTCACCACTGCACTCCAGCCTGGGTGACAGAGCAGGACTCCATCTCAAAAAAAAAAAAAAAAGATTAGTTTTGTTTTGATGTTTGGGTATCTTGTACATCACACCTTAATAGTCAGTATGTAGTATCAAAATTCCTCTAGAACTCTTAGAGTAATAAAAATTAGTATTAATTTTTATTAATTAAAAAGTCACAAGTATTTGACATTTTTTTTCCTGAATTCCTAATTTGATCATAAGACACTGAGTTACCTTATAAAGGTATTTGCTAAAATCCTTAACTGTGTCATCTGTACTTTTCATTCACATAAACCATTCCGAAGTCCTACACACAAATATGTGTCTAACTTTTAGTGATATTACCTCTTTATGGATATTACCACTTCGTTACTAAAGATACTTTTTATATTACTATCCTGCTTATTATCGCCATTGCAGGAGACCTGTTTCTCTTATAGTAGAAACTGTGAAGATAAATAGACCCCAATCTAAAACTTTGAAAGGTAAATAATCTACTAATAAAATTTAAGAGTATATATGTAGAGACAAGTATCAACTGACAGTAAAAATTTCAAAATGGGCCTGTAATCCCAGCACTTTGAAAGGCTGAGGCAGGCAGATCACCTGAGGTCAGGAGTTCGAGACCAGCCTGGCCAACATGGCAAAACCGCATCTCTACTAAAAATAGAAAAATCAGCCAGGTGTGGTGGTGGGTACCTGTAATCCCAGCTACTAGGGAGGCTGAGGCAGGAAAATCTCTTGAACCTGGGAGGTGGATGTTGCAGTGAGTGGAGATCGCGCCACTGCACTCCAGCCTGGGCAAGAGAGCAAGACTCCATTCCGGAAAAAAAATCAAAACGACCATTTTTAAATGTCACTCTTAAGTAATACATTATAATTATTAAATTCTATACAAACTATCTGCCCTGAACTCATTGAATCATTAATTCTACATATACTTGAGCCCTACTATGTGGCAGGCACACTGGTATGCAATTAGGAGTTCAGTGTGATTAAGCACACACAGGCACTACTCTAAACCAGAGTTTACAATCCAGTGGGAATAGACTTTTCCAGCACTTGCCATTTAGTGAGTCATTCAAGAAACAAATTATATATTCAAGAAACAAATATATCTGCTCTCTAGGAGCTCAGAATGCACAAGTTTCTATTAAAAACATACTTTCTGGCTGGGCCTGCTGGCTCATGCCTATAATCCCAGCACTTTCAAAGGGATCGCTTGAGCCCTGGAGTTTGACAGCAGCCTGGGCAACATAGCAAGACTTCGTCTCTACCAAAAAAAACAAAACAAAACAAAACAACACAACACATACTGTTCTAAGGAAGGCAGTAATGACACAATATCTTTAGATAAGTACAAATGATTTAACTTATTCTACAGACATAAATCAGTTCTACCTTTTGGTCCTGAAGTGTGAATAAACTATTACAATACCAACTAAACTGGTTATAAGTGGGTTTTTAAGAAATTGTGCCATATGAAAGACCTCTTTGTTGTAGACTGTATATCATGACTACAAATTCATCAGCAGTTACATTAAGCATTGTAGAGATGGTGAGAAATAATTCTTGCCCAGTACAATAGTATCATAGATTTAGTAGCTGGCGAATATATTGAGCAAGGATTAACAACACAATTCCCTAAAGGATAATTTATTCCAATAATAGAAATAAGTAAACAAACACCTCTTGGGAAACTGGTTTTCTTTTTAAAGGAAAACAGATGAATCCATGTTGTTTGTGGGTTTCAGTAATATTTCATATATAAAGTTTTTATTCATAATAAAAAATTCTGAAAACAGTACATACATTTTCCTCTGGGTAGCACCACCCCTCTATACACCAAAGGAAGTTAAATAACACTAACACGCTATATAAAGCTTAACTACAAAATACAGTGCACAAGTTTATCGGCAAAGCCACTTAAAACTACCTGTTATTCAACAGTAGGTGCCAATGTCCCTATAATAGAAAAAGACAACTATAAATGAATTAGCTAAATCTTTCTACATATTCTACCTAAAAGAACTTTGCCACATCCTCACTCCCATGTTTTTGCTTCTTTGCCAAACAACTGCAAAGAGATTCAAAAATATATTTATACAGAGCTCTAAAACATATACACCAACAAGCAGAGTACATTAAAAATCCAGCTGTTCTTATGTTTTTCTAGTTAAACCAACTATTGGGAAGAGTCTGCTTTTAAAGATGGCCCCTGCCCATTAAATCAACAGCAAATAGGCTACAAGAAATGCTCTCAATCTAGCAAGGAAGAAAAAGTCATCTGCCAGTAAAATTTGTAAGTGCCCACCCAGACGAGTGATAACTGACAGCGTCAAAAAGGCAATTTTTAAGGGTTGTCCTTAAACGAAACATTAAGCAAAATTACAATACTCTATTAAACCAGAGAACCAGCACACCATCTTCATATTATTTCAACAGATATTTGCATTCCTACTATGTGTCAAACATTCTGTTAGGCACTGAGGCATCCTTGTGAACAAGCATACAAAGGTCCTATTCTCAAGATGTTTATATATAATCCAGTGAGGTATCTTCCGGAAGCAGAAAAAAAGTAAATACCTAATAACTGAAACAAAGAAAGGTAAAGATTTTCCTGTAGTTAAAAAAAAAAAATCAAACACATGCACACACACAGACACCTACCTGTATATTTGTCTAATGTAGCAACCGTTATAATTTCTAACGATGCTTTCTATAAATGGACAAATTTTTACTGAACTTGGTTTCTGGTACATCTGTTCTAACAAAGACTAAAGAAATGAAAGTGGAAAAAGCAAAACAGGATGCATATGGGTTTATCAAAGGCTACTTCTCCCTTTCTTTTTAAAAAGTTAAGTATGGGCGCGCGCGCGCGCGCACACACACACACACACACACACACTGGCGCGCGCGTTTACCTGTTGGTGTGGTATCGATATTTCTGGGGAACCCTTGAGGGCACTCACACCAGCAGAAGTTTCAAAGGCTAAACAATAGCATACAGCAAATAATCACGTGTAGCAACTTTTTTCATTTGGAATTAGCAGCGTTCACAAGGACGCAAAAATCAAATTAAGAACCCTTCCCTTTTCTCTAGGTGTTTCCAAACCCTTCCGGGTGGCCCCTTCTCTCCCCACTGATCCCTTTAGGCTCTAGGCAAGCGTGTGTGTGTGTGTGTGTGTGTAGGCAAGCGTGTGTGTGTGTGTGTGTGTGTGTAGGCAAGCGTGTGTGTGTGTGTGTGTGTAGGCAAGCGTGTGTGTGTGTGTGTGTGTGTGTTTTCTGTAGCAGAGACAGCGACGTGGCAGGAGGCAGAAAATGACCCTGGAGGCGCCGTGGCTAGCGCTGAGCTTGGCACCTCCTCCCTCCGCTCCACGTTGTACACCCAGCACACCCCCCACTCCCGAAGGGTTCCAGAATTTCTATGTAAGAAGGGTTTAGGACAAGCGATCTGATTGGAAGTGGGAGCTGGGGGATCGGTCTTGAAGCTGCGTGTGCAGAGCAGGCAGTTTTTATTTAGACTGGGAGGCAGTGACGGCACGGATGGGTGCTCCAGCACTCCCTGTCACCCCTGGGCGCCGGCAGCACCCTCTCCATTCCCACTTCTACTTTAGGTTGGGCGTGGGGATACAGCCTTCCTACCCGGGAAGACCTATGGGGGTGTCGACTGGGGGACAAGTCATGTGTGCCTGAACCCAAGAGGGAGGTTTATCAACAGGTCAGGAGTTTGCCCGGCGAGGAAGACCAGTACCCAAGCCCCTCCACTGCATCCGCCTCCCAGGCTGCTGACGCCCCCCACTTCCCTCCTCCGTCCGCAACCCCGAACCCCCAGATGCTAAGAAGTCAGGCGGAGGCTTTCCAGGGGAGTGCCCAAGCTCCAATCGCGGCGTGGCAGTCAGCGACGTATGAGGAGGAGTAACCCCAGAAGCGAACCTCCATCCGCCCCCAACTTCGTCCCGCCCCTCCCCCTTTCCCTCTCCGGCCTCGCCGAGGCCCAGCTGGGCAGCCAGGCCGGGCAGTGGGAAGTGAAGGGCAGGGGCGCCAACGGCAGAGGGCGACGGAGGAGGGCAGGAAGCCGGGACTGCACCCCTGCCCTCGCATCCCGACTCACTCACCGCCGGGGTCGCGGCCAGCGCTAGGACAGGAGCCGGGCGGAGGGAGCAGGCCGGCGCCGAGGAGAGCTGAGGCGGCCTGGGCGGCAGCTGCGGCCGGCACAACCCCGGGCAGTCGCGGCTCTGGAGACGTCTTTTCAGGATGTGGAGCTGGAAAACTGGCGGCGGCGGTGGAGGCGGCGGCCTCTGGCTGCGGACGTGGCGCCCGACGCGACCCGCCCCCTCCGCCGCCTCCTCAGCTCCCGCCTCCTCCCGCGGCTCCGGCTCCGAGGCGCACGCGCGCTCTTGCAGCCCGGGCCCCTCCCGCGCCCACCGGGCCTACGCCCACCGGTTTCTCGCAGGGTCCGGCCCTCCCAGCAGTCCCCAACCGGCTTTGTCCCAATTGCGCACGCGCGACGCTCCGAGGGCCCCCCCCGCCCCCCGCCCCTTTGCCCCCGGGCGCCTCCGTGGGAACCCCCGGCCGGCCTGCGCGCGCCTGCTCCAGGGGTCTCCCCGCCTTTTTCCGCCACCATCCAATCAGATCGGGCGAGGGGCGCGAAGCCCGGGAGACGCGTAGGCCGCGGTCCCCAGGCCGGGTGCTTTGGCATCTGCGGGTGCCCGGAGTCGCGTTCCGTGCCGAGTAACGGTCTTCAGAATTCAGAACCTTCGCCTTAGGGAAGGTGGGACGGTCGCCAGTTTCTCCAGCACTTTCTTCGTCCAGGGACGTCAGCCTCCCTTGCCTGCTGTCCTCAGGGAGTGACAGCCGGACCTGCTCAGACGTTCACGTCGGGGCTTTCTACAGGCCTTTGTGACTAAGTGCTAGGGGTGAGGAGCGACGTGGCTTATTTATGTGTTTTTCAGTTTGTTATGATTTTTTTATTATTATTATTTTACTTCTCTCTGCCCTAGAATTGAGCTCCTTGAGTAAAAACCCGCCTGGGTCGCCATCACCCTAGGCTTGGTGCAGGGCCTGCCAGGCATTCGAAATTTGTTGAAGAGGTGGGTGTTTAGTATTGAGAGAGCCGCAGATTGGGCATTAGAAAGCTTGGCTTTGCGCCGCGTCCTTGCCACTTGCTGACCAGGCGCCTCCACGTGGTCCTCGCCCGTCCAAAGGCACGGGGAGGCGCGTGGCGGCCCCGCCTGAGCTGAGCCCCCTGGAACGTGAGACCGTCTCGCTCTGAACTTCAAAGCGGGGTTGCAGGAGCTACCTCAAGGTCGTTTTGAGGACGGGAAAACTGCTCAAAGCCTGCTTACCTAGATCAATGGTATCGATTAACTTTTCTTTGACTCCCTTTCCACACCTATAAAATGAAGATAACGGGAAACTTGTCATACATTTGTTTGTGGTTGGTGGGAAAGGTCTTTATGAACTGTGAAGTCTTACGCAAATGTGAGATGTTTCCTTTCGCAATCTGATTAGCAACTCAAAACACATGAAGCAAAAACACTCGAAGTCAAAAACATACACAGGAAGCAAAAAAAAAACCTCACAAAATGGTTTATCAACTGCAGAATATTCAGGATGGTGGAACTGAATGATAACTATTGACAACATAGCTCAGAAAGGACATGCTAAAGCATTCTGGATGAAGCTAACTTTGATCCAGGTCTTAAATGGAATGGACTATAGTTTATAGCTTCAACCTAAATATTAACTTATGAAATCAGAGAATTAAGGCCACGTATGCCACTGTGCTCAGACTGTCAAGATATTTTAGTTTCTCAAAGCAGAAAGAAGAAATTAAATAATCTTGTCAACTCAACATATGGGTTGGATGATTAGCAGGATCCATGGATTGTTCTGTTTATCCAGTATGTGAAGAAACGGATATCTTCTGTTTTCTTGTTATTACAGAAACTTCTGTCCTTAATATGTGACCTTTGAAGGTTGAACTCTAGGTAAAATTATGAAGTGCACAGTTACGTCTTGTTTCTTCTTCTCTTTGTATGTCGTTTTACAAGAGAATCTTAATTTTATCAAAGTACAAATGACACAAGATTGTAGCCACTCCTGGGAGATTTTGCATTTTTACAGTTATTAAAAGCCATAACTCAAAGCAGCAGTTGAATCTGTTTCATAAACCAACTAAGATTTAAAAGAGCTTCTTTGGGAGGTGATGAGTTCACCAGAAACTTCTGAAATTACAAGTGTAGGAGTTTAGCCTATAAAACGAAGAAATACATGACTTGTAGTATTTCTTCATTTTATAGGCTGAACTCCTCTAAGTTCTTGATTCCCATTTTGTGACCTCCCTTTCTTAGATTATTAAAATAAAATACAGGTGGCTCACGCCTGTAATCCCAGCACCTCGGAGGCTGAGTCAGGGGAAGATCACTTGAGCCCAGGAGTTTAAGACCAGCCAGGGCAACATGGGGAGATCACATCTCTTAAAACATTAGTAATTGAGCACGGTGGCACACTCCTGTAGTCCCAGCTATTTGGGATACTGAAGCAGGAGGATTGCTAGAGCCTGGGAGGTCAAAGCTGCAGTGAGCTGTGGTCACACCACTGCATTCCAGCCTGGACAACAGAGTGAGACCCTGTTTCAAGAAAAATAAAATGAAACATTTATTTCTGGATGTTATTTTGAAAGATTTTGTCATGTCTTAATGAGCCCTGGCCAGGTAATCACAGTACTTTGGGAGGTCAAGGTGGGAGGATGCTTAAAGCCAGGAGTTTGAGACTAGCCAGGTCAACATAGTGAGACCCTGTTTCCACAAAAAATAAATAATTAGCCAGGTGTGGTGGCACGCACCTGTAGTCCTAGCTACTTGGGAAGCTGAGGCAGGAAGGTCACTTGAGCCAGGATTTCAAGGCTGCAGTGAGCTATGATTGTGCCACTGCACTCCAGCCTGGGTGACAGAGTGAGACCCTCTTTCTTAAAATAACAATAATAATGAATTATTTGTGCCTTCAGGCAATAAAATTCTTTTAACAAAATTCTTAATACACATATCAATTACCCAGCCTCTTAAGTGACTGAGTTTTCTTCTAGTTGAGTACACACAGTCTTTTTGCCTTATTGAAAAACTTAGAAATTAGATGTGACATTGCTTAACATGGTGGGGTGGTTCAAAGAGGACCAGAAAGAAGCAAGTCAGAAACTAGTAATGTTAAGAAATTATTTCTAGGCTGATAGTACACTGAAGTTTAAAAACCTCCAGCCCAACCTTCTACCCAACATGTGAGTCTGTCTCCTGTTATGTGCACAATCATAGTTTTCATCATTATCAAGCCCTCTTCCCAGAGTTTCAGTATGCACTCATTTAAGTAACAAGCCTACTTGTTGCAAGGTATGCATGTTTTTCCTGTTTCACCATGTTTTCATGAGTGTAATGCATTATCCTTGCATTAAATTAACAGCTTTACAAAGGTTAGTTACCACCCAGTGTAAATCATTATGCTTTCTATCCTCACTTTCTTACTGGTCTTTGCCATTCCTGGCACAATCAACTGTGCTATCCTTGGTTTTCCTTTCCCTGCAACAATGTCCTTCTTAATTTTTCCTATGATATGGCAGATTTATTTGACACAGCTCCTAACCTCGATCATCTGATTTATCTCGATCCAATGAGGCAAGTACATTATATTCTAATATAGGGAATCCTATATTCATGTGAGGAAACTGAAGCATAGAGAAGTTGGATAATTTACCACAGGTCCCACAGGCTAGTGAAGAGCAGGCTCTAGAATCAAACCCAATTTTGTCTGACTCTAGAGTCCAAGTTCTTAACCACTATGTTCTAAGAAAGAGAAAAGCAGTTTCTGACATGCAGTAGATGCTGGCACACTAGGCTTTGGTATTCTTGTTGAACAAAAACAATTTTAGAGAACATCAACATCAGATGAGGTCACTCCATGATCATGGTAGATCAGGACAAAAATAACACTACTTCATAATCATGTCTCAACGTAGACAAAAACACAAATGCTGTCCAACCCACCAAATGGAATACATAAAATGAAAATACCAATCTAGTCTACGTAGCTGTTGCCTCTTTGCCAATGACAGCTTTAGCCTCATTCCAGTTTTCCCTCTTTCTAGATAAGATTTATTAAGATACACACTCATAGAATTACCCCCACTTCCTGACAATATCCTGTTTAGAGCGTAGAGCAAAGTTCCACCTCTTTAAACCCTCTATCAAATCACCTAACACAAACCCAAATCTTAATATAAGATTTTATGGAACATCTTACCGATATGCCACATGGTTCCCTGTGATGTGTTCTCCCTTGCTGCAATGAGTAGTAAATTCAACTTGTTCAACCACAGGTGTGTTCCTGGTGATCTTTGACTAGAAAGCATTGACAATTCTTTCCGAACCATTCTATATCATGCATTTCTATGAAGTAGAAAGCATACTTGTTAGGTATTTCTGCCAATCAAAGTAACTGGAAACTGTCCTTTAATCTCCAGCCATAGCATTGTCACACCAAAGCTAGAAGGTTCCCTTTCTTTTTGTGGATCATATATAGAGTGTCTGCTAAATTGAGCCTTATTAAAAGATAGTGAAAAGAAACACATATGTTGGAATAATTGGACATCATTTTGAAAACAAAAGCTCAACACCTATAAACTCATGCCTTTCACCATATGTAAAATAATTCAAAATGGATCATAGATCTAAATGTGAAAATATAAAACTTTTAGAAGAAAATATAGGAGAACATTTTTATGATTTTGAATTAGGCAGAGTTTTCTTAGATACAACAAAAAACATGCAATCCATGAAAGAAAGAAATTTATAAAAACTTGCTCTTTGGATAACACTTGCTCTTTGGATGACACTTAAGAAAACAAAAGAACAAGCAACAGACTGGGAGAAAATATTTGCAAAACATACCTATTTGTTTTTTTTTCTTTTTTTTTTTTTTGAGACGGAGTCTCACAGTGCCGTCCAGGCTGGAGTGCAGTAGCGCAATCTCGGCTCACTGCAAGCTCCGCCTCCCGGGTTCACACCATTCTCCTGCCTCAGCCTCCCAAGTAGCTGGGACTACAAGCAAGAAATTAGCCCGCCATCATGCCCAGCTAATTTTTTTTTTTTTTTTTTTTTTTTTTTGTATTTTTAGTAGAGGCAGGGTTTCAATGTGTTGGCCAGGTTGGTCTCCATCTCCTGACCTCATAATCTGCCCGCCTTGGCCTCCCAAAGTGCTGGGATTACAGGTGTGAGCCACTGCGCCCAGTCAAAACATACCTATTAAATGACTGTATTCTGAATATATGAAACACTCTTAAAACTCAGAAGACAATCCAGTTTTAAAATGTGTGAATAATTGAACAATTACTTCACCAAAGGAGATACATGGATGGCAAATAACCATATGAAAAGATGCGCAACCCCTCCCACCCCAAGGCAACCACTCATCTGTTTTCTCTCCTTTTGCCTTTTCCAGAATATCATATAAATGGAATACAGTATGAAGCATTTTTAGTCTTGCATCTTTCACTTAGAATAATGCATTTGAGATTTATTTATGTTGTGTATAGGAGTATTTTGTTCCTTTTATTGCTATAGTCTATTTACTATAGTAGTCATTAGGGAAATGCAAATCAAAGCCACAATGATCACTACTTGGTTGAAATAAAAACAATTTCAAAAGCTATTGACGATGGACAAAAACTAAAATTCTCAGACATTGTTGGTGGGAATGCAGAGGGGTACATACACTTGGGAAATGGTTTGGGAGTTTCTTATAAAGTTATGCATACACTTGTGATATGACCTAGAAATTCTACTCCTAGATATTTACCCAAGAGGAATGAAAACATGTTCACACAAAAACCCGAACATATTTTACAATCATCTAAAACTGGAAACACCCTAAATGCCCTTTAATTTGTGAATGGATAAGCAAATGGTGGTACATATATACAACAGAATCTACTCAGCATATAAAAAGAATAAACTGCTCCTACACACAACATAAATAAATCTCAAGTGCATTATTCTAAGTGAGAGATGCAAGATTAAAAAGTCTTCACACTGTATTCCATTTATATGACATTCTGGAAAAGGCAAAACCATAAAAAGAGAAAAGAGATCAGTGGTTGCCTGGGAGGTGAGAAGAGTTGACTATAAAGTGGAGCTTAAGAGAACTGAGGAGGGGTAATGGAACTGTTGAATATCTTGACTGTGATGTGTGTGGGTGACAGAATGTATGCAGCTGCCACAACTCATAGATTTGTACACTAAATAGAGCAGTTTTGCTGTGTGTAAATTATATCTTAATAATTTTGCCTTGAGAAAGAGAGATGTTGAAATGGAAAAAAAGAGTTGTGATGAGGTAGAGCTACCTGGCACCATGAATATGAAGACTGGCCTAAAGGTGAACAGCCTCTTATACTCCTAATGGGAAGCACTTCACAGTAGTTTCAGTAATACAACCTGAGGTTAAAGAGTTTATTCTTATGTTTTTGCCTAATTGCTTACCATACTTGACCACTGTTGGCTACTTTCTGCTCTCAAGTGCCCGTACCTCTACAGTAAACAGTAGAGCAACTTTAGTACCCAGTTTGAGTCTGATTTCTACCCCTGGTTCTATCCTTGATATGGTTTGACTGTGTCCCCATCCAAATCTCATCTTGAATTGTAGTTCCCATAATCTCTATGTGTTGTGGGAGGGACCTGGTGGGAGGTAATTGAATCATGGGGGCTGTTACCTCCATACTGTTCTCATGATAGTAAGTGAGTTCTCATGAGATCTGATAGTTTTATAAGGGGCTTTTCCCCCTTTGCTTGGCACTTCTCCTTCCTGCCGCCATGTGAAGAAGGACATGTGCACATTAAGCATTTAAAGATCATTAAAGGGTAATACACATAAAGGCCAAATTGAGTAAAAAAGAGGACTGAATGAGTGCAGAAAAGATAGATATGGATGTGGGCTGAAGAAAGGTCTGTGGCAGGGAGAGGAGGGAAGTTGTATTTTCATAAGAATTGAATACCTACTTTTATAAGGACTTCAGCATGATACTTATTAGTTATGAGAGAGGAATCATTACTATTTTCTACCTGTGTCCAGTATAGATGTTAGAACCAGGGAAAGGACTAATGATAAGCTTCCATTTCACCTTGGAGCAAAGCACCCAAAATGGTGAAAGAGCCCACACAGCATAATTTATGCCTTATCAATGGTAAAAAGGTAAATGGGGATTGGTGAAGATGGACAAGGTGGAGCTTTAAAAAGATAGAATAGAGCAACCCAAAGCTGAACCGTAGGATCTTTATTGTCATCTGCAATAGCCAGGTTGAAAGAACATATACATTTACCATGAGAAGGGAGATTTACCGAGTTAACATTTTCAAGTGACCCCAGAATGCAGTACGGTTTGACTAGGATATGTGTGAATTACAGTAAGAGAGCCCCTCAACTTGGCCTGCTTTTGGAAACAATGGCCCACCCCATGGTTTAGGCAATGCTGTATGCATTCTGAGGGGCGTGGTCCCTCATTTACAGATGAAGAAAAGCCTGAGGATATCTAACATCTTAAGTCTTCTGCAACCAGGGTAGATGGAATTCTAACTAGAAACACTAATTTCAGTTTGCAAAGGCAAATGAGTTCTAAGAGAGGGAGAAACTGTTTTAGGGGACCTTTTGAAATCTGTCCTTCATATTCACATTGAATGTAAGGGAAATAGCCACCAATCCTCAGAGTGTGAAGGAGCCAACATTAATCTCTTCCTAGATCTAAAACTGCCAAATTAAAATTTGTATCAGTGACTACTTGACCCACTTTCCTTTCTTGCTTTCAGGGCACATCCTTACATAAGACTAATCATTTATTTGCGGAGAGAATAATTAACGTTTTAGAGCCTCTGTGCTAGTTAATAGTGTAAGCCAAAAATAAAATTCTTAGCCCCCTAACCATCTGAACAAACCCCTCCTCAGCCAAGGGCATTCCAAAGTTAACCTGAAAAACTAGTTCAGGCCATGACAGGAAGTGGATGTCAGGCATGCCTCACAGCTGACCAGCATTAACATCAACACAGAGATTTTCAGACTGACAGAAGAGACTCTTTAAGGCTGATAAGAAACATTTACAATCTATTCTCTCTGAAGCCTGCTACCTAGAGGCTTTATATACATACTACAACCTGAGTCTCCACTCCTTATCATAACCCAGACATTCCTTTCTATTGATTCCAGGTCTTTAGACAATAATCAATTGCCAATTAGAAAATCTTTGAATCTGCCTATGACCTGGAAATCCTCTCACCCCCACATCCCTGCTTTCAGTAGTCCCGCCTTTGTGGCTGAAACAATGTACATCTTACATGTATTGATTGATGTCTTATGTCACCATGAAATGTAAAAAACCAACTTGAAGCCCAACCACTTTGGGCAGATGTTCTCAGGATCTCCTGAGGACTGTGTCATGGGCCATTGGTCACTCATTTGGCTCAGAATAAATCTCTTCAAATAATTTACAGAGTTTTGCTCTTTCACTTACAACAATTTGGCACCTAGCATCAGGCCTCAGAGAAGACTCAGAGCCCTGAAGGAGTCAGCTGAACTTGGAGCTAAGGTACCAGCAGGGGACCATTGGAAGTTCTCCCCAACTATGAGCATTTCCTCCAGTGGAATTGTTAAGTCCTCCTGAGCACTGGACCTCCCATTTGGCTGATGGTCCTTGATTTATTCTGAGTTTTTGTTTTTCCTCCTAGAAGGTTATTTGGGATCCCTGTCTAGTTCAGAGGTGCATTCTAAAGGTGTTCTCCATTGCCTTTTTCTAAAGACAAGGAGAAGGACCCCTTTTTGGGCACCTCATTTGGTTTCTAGTTTGGAGGAACATTCTAAAGAGTCTTCTCCGTTGATTTTTCTTCCAAAATTAAGCTCAATTGGTTTGTCTGTGCATTTGTGTGAGGAACTGAACTGTCATTTTCATAGGTAAATGAGACCAAGGTCCTCAGCTCTGGAAAAAAAGGGCATTTTGTTCCTCCCAGCTGAAAGATGCTCCTAGGGGACTGGGGACCAAGTAAAAGTGTCTGGGGGTTGACTTCCTGAGACGTGCAATGGCCCTACAGGCAACGCCCAAGAAATTAGTTTAGAAAGGCTCTTCCAGGAAACACATATAAGAACTGATCACTTGGCATTTTGAGCCCTCTTGGAGGTAATAGAATTCCAGAGAGAGAAACAGACATCTAAGAGGGCAGAAACAATTCAGTGGTGAAACACTGTAGAGTCCTCCTCACAGTCAGCACACATTGATCCACCATACACACACAAAAAGAAACCTAAATGTTTTTCAAGTTTATGTCATGTAAGTAAAATATTTAATAACTAAGCTGGCTTTCAAATTATTGGTAAAGTAATATCAGAAATGTCTTAAGAATTTTCAGCATTTTTTGTATTTATTGATCAAGCAGTTCCATGCTTACCCCTGCCAAATACTATAAGATGTCAACATTTGGCATGATGTTTATAAAACTATAAACCCAACCCAAAACAGAATGATCTTTACTTCTGTATTTTTTTTTTTTTTTTTTTTTTTTTTGAGACGGAGTCTCACACTGTCACCCAGGCTGGAGTGCAGTGGTGTGATCTCGGCTCACTGCAACCTCCACCTCCCACGTTCAAGCAATTCGCCTGCCTCAGCCTCCCGAGAAGCCAGGATTACAGGCACTATGCCCAGCTAATTTTTTATATTTTTGGTAGAGATGGGGTTTTACTATGTTGGCCACACTGGTCTCGAATGCCTGACCTCATGATCCACTCACCTCAGCCTCCCAAAGTGCTGGGATTACAGGCATGAACCACCACACCCAACCATGTAATTTTTTTTTTTTTTTGATACGGAGTCTCACTCTGTCACCCAGGCTGAAGTGCAGTGGCATGATCTCGGCTCACTGCAAGCTCCGCCTCCCAGGTTCACACCATTCTCCTGCCTCAGCCTCCTGAGTAGCTGGGACTACAGGCACCCGCCACCACGCCCGGCTAATTTTTTGTACTTTTAGTAGAGATGGGGTTTCACCGTGTTAGCCAGGATGGTCTCTATCTCCTGACCTCGTGATCCACCCACCTCGGCCTCTCAAAGTGCTAGGATTACAGTAATTTTTTATAAAGATACTTGTATTGTTGGTTTAATGAAAACAGCTAAATCCTGAGTTATTGGTAAAATACCAATATAGTTAGCCTTAAGTTTCTTACTCAGGTAAACACCTGAAATTCATAGGTTATAAACATGGTTAACAGGGAAATAACTTTAAATGATGAATATCCGTTTTCATAAATAATCTAGGTAAACTATTAAAAATAAATTAAGCAGGTAAATGTAATGGAATAAATGCTTGTAAACAAATGTGATGTAATTTCCAATCTAAAATTGTATGAAATAATAGATATCCACTAAACATCTGGGTAATTTTCAATTTAAGATTCTAGGAAAACATTTCTTCTAAAAGTGTGTTCTTATTAAAAGGTAAATAGTTTTTGTCTAGTTTATATGTTATTTAAAGGATACATGTAAAACAAGGTAAAAGGAACCAGGAATTAAGAGACATAAAGAAAGTTACAGATATAAAGAGGTATTTTTGGTAAGGAAGGTTAAAAGAAAAATGACTTTGTATGACAGAGGATCTTGTATGGTAAATTTGTATTTTAAAATAAAATGACTGGTTGTTTAAGAAATAGGAATATTTAGGACAAACCAGAAAGTCCAAGTGTGTCATGAATGGTCTGTATAGGTTGTAATGAGGTTAGTAAAAAAGGATTTTTTTTTTTTTAAGTTATATAGTTAAGTTGGCTGTAATTGAAAGGAAATTACAATAATCTTTCTAGGAATCGGACTTTGATATTGAAAGTATAGGAATTGAACTTTGATATTAAAAATACACTAATGCGAATGAAATAATTGGTTAAACAAGCTTTTATAAAAACTATTGACTTTTAAAGCAAGAAGTTTTTAATTTTTAAATTCTATAATCTGTTTCTTTTTTAAATTCTTCAGATATCTCAGAAGTGCAACTTGTGCTGTACCCTGCTGCTTCAGGTCTTTCTTCGTTTTGAGAAGCCTGGTATGGTAGCTCTCTCCTTCAATTTTTGTAGGCTCCTGCAATTTTTTTTTTTTTTTTTTTTTTTTTTTTTTGAGACAGAGTCTCGCTCTGTCGCCCAAGCTGGAGTGCAGTGGCGCGATCTTGGCTCACTGCAAGCTCTGCCTCCCGGGTTTACCCCATTCTCCTGCCTCAGCCTCCTCAGTAGCTGGGACTACAGGCGCCTGCCACCACGCCCGGCTAATTTTTTGTATTTTTTTAGTAAAGACGGGGTTTCACCATGTTAGCCAAGATGGTCTTGATCTCCTGACCTCGTGATCCGCCCGTCTCGGCCTCCCAAAGTGCTGGGATTACAGGCTTGAGCCACCGCACCCGGCCAGCTCCTGCAATTTTTTTAGTAAAGGGAGAGAATTTTTGAAAACAGGCAGATAAGAAAATAGAGGATTTGCTTTTGTCTATATGTCTGTCTATATGTTTGAATGTGTAATGTGGAAGTGAAATTTCACTACCAAATTATATGAAAGAGCTCTAATCAATTGATTTAAAGAAAACTAAGTGTTTATCAGACTAATAGAAACTAGCTCAGATGCCTTTTAGTTCACATGACTTTAGTAACATTTGGTAAGATTAATTTGGTAAATTTACTCATAAAATTGTCTTCAGTAATTTAAAATTTTAAAGCCATGCTATGTTAAAGTAAGCAATCCTTATTTTTTCACTGGGAATTTGGGTTACTAAGAGTTAAAATTATAGGAGACTAAAATGTGTTACTCTTCACCAAAACCTTTTTTAGGGAAGTTTACAAAAACACAAGGATGTAGTGTTGGCTAAAGAAAATGTAATTTTTAACTGGGTGTGGTGACAGGTGCCTGTAATCCCAGCTACTCAGGAGGCTGAGGCAGGAGAACTACCTGAACCCAGGAGGCAGAGGTTGCAGTGAGCCACGATTGCACCACTGCACTCCAGCCTGGGTAATAGAGTGAGACTCCGTCTCAAAAAAAAAAAAAAAAAAAGGAAATGTAATTTTTTTTCTAATTTTGAGGTTATTTAGGGGACACTTTAAAATAAAGAAGAAGTATATAAATAAAACTAAATGGATAGAGAGAAAAAGAAAAGGGTGGTAATGAAAAACCTTTGACTCCTTGGTGGTTGTATGGTCACCCATGGTATAGAGCTGCAGCTGGGCTGCATTTAGTTACTAAAGGTAAAAGTTACCAGTGGAATTTAGAGATGGCTGGAATTTAGAGATACTCCCAGGAAGTTACTTCACTGAATGCATAAGGAAATGTAAACTAATAAGAATAAAAACAAAATATCCAATCCCTTGGTTATTGCTATCTGTAATAGTTAAAATGAAATTAAAAGACCAGGCATGGTGGCTCACACCTGTAATCCCAGCACTTTGGGAGGCCAAAGCGGGTGGATCACCTGAGGTCAGGAGTTTGAGACCAGCCTGGCCAAGATGGCGAAACCCCGTCTCTACTAAAAACACAAAAATTAGCCAGGCATGGTGGCAGTTGCCTGTAATCCCAGCTACTTGGGAGACTGAGGCAGAAGAATTGCTTGAACCAGGGAGGCGGAGGTTATAGTGAGCCGAGATCGTGCCATTGCCCTCCAGCCTAGATAACAAGAGCAAAGCTCTGTCTCAAAAAAAAAATAATAAAAATAAATAATAATAATAATAAATTAAAGGAGAAGTTTGGGTTGAACCTTGCTGCTAGACCAAGGTCTGATTTAAGTTAGTCTGAGCTTATGCTACCAGCCTCAAAGCTGCCCCCTCCCCAAAGGCAAACTTATGCAGGGACAACAGAAGGTGCTTCTATGACTTGTGGTTACCAAGAAGATAGTCAATGTGGGGTAAGGCAAAACCAAGTAACTATTAAAACCAGAGCATATAACATAAAGCAATTGTTCCATTATTAATTGGTATCATCAGCTTCCTGAAAAACCTTGTAAGAGCAACTAATTTAAGGAGAGCATCTTTAATTTTAAATGCCACATAATGAAAGAGCAAGTTTGGGTTGATATAGTACCCACAGCCCACTATTAAACACTCACTGATGCGTGTATGTTATCCAGTTCCACAGGAGGGTATTCCTGAGGGGACATCCAGCCTGGTGAACCAGATAAAAGCCACTGTAAGTCTGATTACCCTGATAAGGGGACTGCCCAAATCTCCTTATTAAATGCCAAGTGGGACACCCCAGACAAAACAGCTGATAATGCTTCTTATGCAAGCCATATGAGACTGGCTTTATGATGACCAGGATATTCTCCCACTTACTATGCCTATTACCCACATCGTGGGAAATGCTGTGGTTAAGAGGATCCCTTCTACATGGGCACTCTGGGTGACATTACTCCTGCAGAATCGAACAACTATTTGAGAAGCCTTATCAAATTTGCTATCCTTCATGGGTCTTACAGATGCTTATAAAACATTAGGACATGTAACCAAAAATAAATGGGGAAGGCAAAAGGAAGTCAAAGGACTCATCCCAGAAGGTGGAAATCTTTAGATGGTTATTAAGAAATGAAATAAACTTTACAACACTATCAAAAGTTGGGTGGACCAAAGGGAGCCCCTGCTGGTCCTCAGCATTAAAGGGCCCCATACTAGTGTTCTGCATTTGCCCCAGATAGGAGAAATCTAAGGAAAATTAAAAGGCAAAGGTTATAATAAGAAAGCTGACATTGCCTAGGGCAATGTTGAGGCAAATTAAGATAAAGATTGATAAAAGAGCCTGAGTCCCTTGGTCCAACTCCCTGTTGGGAACCCAAATCCTTTTTCACTAGCAAAATGGCCTGGGGGATAGAGAAGTTCCTGGGATCAGAACATAAAAATGTAAAGGTTGACAGGATTATGAAATTTGAGATGTTTAAACAACTACCTTATGTAAGGTAGTTCTGAGTCCTTTACCTAAATGTCTTATGAAAATGGGTATTGTGTCTGACTGTGGGATGTTTTCCATATCTAGTACTGAAAAATTGAAGGCATGTAATTCTATCCTTTGAGAAATGTTAACTGGATATGCTAATTAAGAACTAGTAAGATTCCCAGAATATAGGGTAGAAGCTGCAGTGCTGTTCAGGGCAAATCTTCCACTTGATAGCTCTTTGTGGCATGTTTATTGAGGCTTATGGCAAAAGCCAGTAAGCATTTCCCAATGACAACTACTGGGACTTCGGACTAGAGAGTTCCCACTTGAGAAGCATGTGCTGCCTTGCTATGGGATGTTCACTGAAACTATCCCTATGCTAATTGAAATAATGATGCCCAAAAGAGTTCCATGATAAAATAAAAATGATTTGTATAGGCTCTTGCTACCTGGGGATGCACGGAAGAGATACTTAGGAACAGGGAGCCTCTTTTTTCCTTAGGACTGACTGACTAGGTGAGGAGCTACTAGATTCTACAGTGCCTGATGAATGTCTCTCAACTGACAAGAGCTGCTTGGGCTGTGAATGGCACTTCCAAGATGAACAAATGCATCTTGTTTGGAAGACTGCTGCTCTGATTAGATAAGAGTCAAGGATATCTTTTGAGTTATTTATAGTTTAGAGCAATTGGGTAAAGTATGTTTTTTGGAGCACATTTTCCTTTCTGAGTTCTCCAAAATTCAGAAACTGTTCATGAGTATTCTGACTTTATGACAATATGGTTATTTGCATAAATTTAGTAAAAAGTCTTCTCTTTTAAGACAGGACAATTGGAGACACTGGTTATTTTACCAAGGCTTTTACTAGAATAACACATTTTAAGGTAAAGTTCCAGAAAGTCAACTTGAAAAGAGCCTCTGTGACGAGTCAATTCTTGCTGGACTTTATGCAAATAATCAGGCTGAATGTAATAAGCCTGAAACTTATTTTGAACACAAATTGGTCTTACTATAGTTTCTCTTTAGCAGAAAAGGAGGGATAGAGAAAAAGAAATTGTTTCAAAGGAAAACTATAACATCTATTACTAGATTCCAGCCCTGACTTTTGTTGTTGAGTGCAGATTGACTCATGAATTATTTCTGGGATGCAAAAACCCTCGAAAGAGTACCAGTTATAATTTTCTTCATATTTTTAGTTGGTGCCCTGATGGAATATGTTCCTTTGTCTATTCTGACACACACATTATTCTTTGATTGTCAAATTATTAATGTTACCTCTCATAGTTTTACTTCTTCTGGGAAAACCAGAATCATGATATTCTGAAAACTAGAGATGATTTGACGAATCCTGCGACTCTCCCTCATTTGGAATCCCCCTGGGCCCAATCTGTTTTTCACTGCAAATACCCTGCTGCTAAAACTATATAAGCACCCTCCCTCGAGTCCCAGGGACTATCGTGGAAGAGGTGGGCACATGAGATTGTAAGGCCCAGTTTTGAGGGACGGCATTATTTCAGATCCTCCCAATCAAGGAAGAGTACACAGACACCTAAACAGTTGGTAAAATAAGAGACTTTGCCTCCTGGGTTATTATATGTGTGGCACCTTTTGTATCCATCCCAGTCATAAAGAATTTCCTGCTTCCCATAGAATTAAAATAAAATTACTGAGAGAATAGAAAAATACCTCATGACAAAGCCTCTTCAGTATAATACTCCCAATTATGAGATTTATGCCAATAGATAGACATTTTTTAAATTTATCAGCCACCTTAGGATAAATCACTAAAAGACCACAAAAAGCATGGCAGCACAACAAAAGTCTCTAAATTTCTTAGCTTAAAAGGTTTTAATAATGATTGTTTTGTATAGTTCATTGCAATTCATCTGTAGCTAAAACCAAGATCACAGTAGCTCAACACGTAGAGGTTAAAGGTAGATAACTCAATTTTGTAACCTCGCCTCTGGCTTTTCATTTGTTGGCTTTCATATTACCTTAAAAAATTTAAGGGTTAGTGAATGCCTGTTCACATTCATTCCCATCTGGCCTAGAACATTTAAATTGGCTGTAAGTCTTTTGGCTCTAAGTCCCTTGACCCTAGGGGTCCCACCAAGGAACAGGATGGGCCCCGGGCAGCCAGCCATGCTACCTCAGCAGTTGTTATGGGACACAATAAAAATTTGGTGGCCATTGATGTCACCTCTGGAAAATCTTAGCTAGAAGAGGGAGAATGTAAACCAAGAATAAAATTCTAAGCCCCCTAACCATATGAACAGACCCCTCCTCTTGGCCAAGGCCATTCCAAAGTTAACCTGAAAAACTAGTTCAGGCCATGATGGGAAGTGGATGGCCTGACATGCCTCACAGCTGACCAGCATTAACATCAACACAGAGACCTTAAGACTGAAAGAACAGACTCTTTAAATCTGATAAGAAACATTTACAGGCCACTAGCAGTGGCTCATGCCTGTAATCACGGCACTTTGGAAGACTGAGGTAGGCAGATCATGAGATCAGGATTTCGGGACCAGCCTGACCAACATGGTGAAACCCCTCTCTACTAAAAATAGAAAAATCAGTGGGGCATGCTGGCAGGTGCCTGTAGTCCCAGCTACTTGGGGGGCTGAGGCAGGAGAATCACTTGAACCCAGAAGGTGGAGGTTGCTGCGAGCCCAAATCATGCCACTGCACTACAGCTTGGGTGACAGAGCGAGACTCTGTCTCAAAAACAAAAAACAAAAAAAAGAAAAAAGAGAAAGATTTACAATCTGTTTTCTCTGAAGCCTGCTACCTGGAAGCTTCATCTACGTGCTAAAACCTTAGTCTCCACAGCCCTTATCATAACCCAGACATTCCTTTCTATTGATTCCAGGTCTTTAGATAATAATCAATTGCCAGTCAGAAAATCTCTGAATCTGCCTATGACCTGGAAGTCGTCTCACCCCCAATCCCCCTGCTTCTAGTTGTCCCACCTTTGCAGACGAACCAATGTACATCTTACGTGTATTGATTGATGTCTTATCTCTCCCTGAAATGTATAAAACCAAGTTGTAGCCCAGCCACCTTGGGCACATGTTCTCAAGACCTCCTGAGGGCTGTGTCATGGTCCATTGGACACTCACTTTCGGCTCAGAATAAATCTCTTCAAATATGTTACAGAGTATGACTCCTTTTGTTGACAGTAGTCCCAAAATATGCCACTAGTCCCATTGCTGGTTGCTTCTGAGAAGGGAAGATTATAGGAGTGACAAAATTTGAACAAGAATATATCTGTCTGTGCCTTTATGCTTATGAAAGATGTCACCTCCAACTCCCTTGGCTTAGTTGATCTCTGGTGGGCTGTCTTAACCATGTCCCTTCTCCTCCTCTCAAGATTTATGAAAGCTTGAGTAGATGAAACCTGAGTTTCAAGGTAACATGACTAGACAATATGGTGTGGTGACTCATAGTCCAGGTGCTGTAACCAAATAGATTTTAATCAGGACTCTGCTACTTTGGTCAAGTACCTTAATTTGACTGGGCCTTTTCCCCGCAAAAAAATGTAAACTAATAGTCCCCATCTGCTAAAATTGTGTTTATTAAGTAACATAATGTATTATTCTGTTCATCTGCAGAGTGAGTACTCGATACATGGTAGCTGATAGCTGTGTGTATTGTGATAGACAATTGAAGGTACATCTTCTCTCTTTAGGCTTTTTAGCCTGGAAATTGATTGGAGTGGCTGGGGCTGTTAGAGCCTCATGGGGGTGGAAGAACATGAATGTCTTTGATAAAATTGTTGCTCCATGTAGCAGAATCTAAATTTTGCACACTATACCCAAATGTATAAAACATACAGCACTCTTTATTTTCTGTAACTTGTCTTGATGCTCTCATTCCTGCTGATGACAGGGAAAAAATCATAAATTTGCCAATTATTAAGCATAACTCAATAACCTTCCATTATAAGGAGTTAGGGTTTTTTTGTTTGTTTTTTGTTTTTGTTTTGAGACAGAGTCTCACGCTATCGCCCAGGCTGGAGTGCAGTGGTGTGATCTCGGCTCACTGCAAGCTCCGCCTCCTGGGCCCAAGTGATTCTTCTGCCTCAGCCTCCCGAGTAGCTTGGATAACATTGGGTAACAGGCACCCACCACCACGCCCGGCTAATTTTTGTGTTTCTAGTATAGACAGGGTTTCACCATGTTGGCCAGGCTGGTCTCAAACTCCTGACCTCAGGCAATCTGCCTGCCTCAGCCTCCCAAAGTGCTGGGATTACAGGCATAAGCCACCACACCTGGCCATAAGGAGTCTTTTTAGGGTCAACTTAACCTCTTCATAAATATTCCCATTACTCATCAAACTTTCAATTAATTCATTTACTTATTTTAGTCAATATGGACCCTCAGATTTCTGTTTCATTCAGTGAGTTATAATTCATTACTGTCATTATTTCGATGCTCACGTTACCCCAGATTTGGCTAGAGAGCCTTATTCAAGTTGACTTCTGTGTCCTTTTGACATATCCCCATAATTCTGAGCAGTTTCTAACTTTCTGACACCAGGCATTCTGGTTTTGTTTTGTGTTTTCCCTGCCCCAGCCTTGAATCATCCATTTCATCAAGGAAAGTCCTGAGGAAAAGTCCTTTTAGTGGAGAATGGTATCTAGAAGCCAAGGTTTGATGCTGCATAGGCTCGTTGCTATAAATAATACACACACACACACACACACACACACACACCCCTACCTATATTTCTACATGTCTGTATGTCGACAACCATGAGTTCACACCAGAATCTCTAATTTCAAATTAATATCACAGGGTTCATTTTTGCTTTCTCCCTTTCCATATTTGTCTGCTCCTTCTCTGACAGACACCTGATTCCCATTATCTTTAATGTAAAGTGTTAACTTATTTGATTAATCCCACTCTGTGTAATCAATCTTTCATCACTACTGCAGCTCCTTCTTCCACATGGGTACATTCCTTGGGCTTTGGCACCATAGGAGGAGGCCACACTCCTGCACTGACTTCCTCTTCATTCCATTTGGGCTCTGAAATTCCATACCACCCTTGCCCCACATGGACATCCTCCTCCAACTCTATCTTTCTACCCTGCCATGGAAGCCCACCTTGCCAGTTCATTTTAATGGTCTTGGATTGAATTGCCGACAAAGAGAAGGAAAGGGGAAACAATAGAGAGAAGGGGAAGAGGAAGAAGAGGGAACATCTTTTTTTAAGCTATAAAAATATATCAAAAAAAATTTTTTTGGGGCTAGGCACAGTGGCTTACACCTGTAATCCCAGCACTTTGGGAGGCTGAGGCGGGCGGATCACAAGGTCAAGAGATGGAGACCATCCTGGCCAACATGGTGAAACTCCATCTCTACTAAAAATACAAAAATTAGCTGGGCGTGGTGGCGCCCTGCTGAGGCACAAGAATCGCTTGAACCCAGGAGGTGGAGGTTGCAGTGAGCCGAGATCACGCCACTGCACTCCAGCCTGGGCGGCAAAGGGAGATTCTGCCTCAAAAAAAAAAAAAAAAAAAAAAAAAATCAAGTATTGGCTTGGCACAGTAGCTCATGCCTGTAATCCCAGCACTTTGGGAGGCCAAGGTGGGAGGATCGCTTAAGGCCAGGAGTTTGAGACCAGCCTTGATTATCTCTTTTTGTAGAGATCGTCTCTTAAAAAAAGTTCTAAAAATTAGCCAGGCATGGTGGCATGTACCTGTAGTCCCAGCCACTCAGGGGGCTGAGGCTAGAGAATCACTTGAGCCCAGGAGTTCAAGGATGCAGTAAGCTATGACTGTGCCACTGTACTCCAGCCTGGGCAACAGCGTGAGACCCTGTCTCAAAAAAATCAAGTATCAAATACATATTCTATTCACAATCATAATTACTTATTAAAACAACATTTATCTTTGTTTACAAATACAATATCAGGTGAGAAAACCTAACATCTCAGATTGCTTACTGCTCATAATGCAAACAAAATATATGTCTCAAGTCATATTTTTAGCAGATTATCTTAAAATGAATAGACAATTACATACATTAAATTCATCATTAAAATGTTAATTAAAATCACAATTTCAAGTATTTTTCACTGAAACAATTTTTTTTTTTTTTTTTTTGAGACAGAGTCCCACTCTGTCACCCAAGCTGAGTGCAGTGGTGCAATCTCAGCTCACTGCAACCTCCACCTCCCAGGTTCAAGCGATTCTCATTCCTCAGCCTTCTGAGCAGCTGGAACTACAGGTGTATGCCACCATGCCTGGCTAATTTTTATATTTTTAGTAGAGATGGGGTTTCGCCATGTTGGCCAGGCTCGTCTCGAACTCCTCATCTCAGGTGATCCACCTGGCTTGGCCTTCCAAAGTGCAGGGATTACAGGTGTAAGCCACCATGCCTGGCCTCACTGAAACAATTTAAGTGTACAAAGTAATGATGTTTTCCTCTCACTTTTTTGATAGATGAAGGCACTATCACTGCTTGTCACTGAAGAGCACATACTGATTTGTTGCCATTAAGTAAACTTGACTGTTATATTAGATAATGCATCTAAAGGCAGAGTTGGCAACATATTCCAATGTAAGTCAACCATGATTTACATGTGTATTGACCTAGATTTTTATTTTAATGTTAGTTTCCATAAATAATAGGTTTCAGAGCTGTGTGACCCACTTAGCTAAAAATAAGACAAATCAGGTAGAACTTTAAAAAATGAAAAGCTTTACTAATCAATGCTCAAGAATTCAAATGAGGGGGAGGATAGGAGGGGGTAAGGAATGAAAATTTACGTACTGGGTACAATGTACACTGTTCAGATGACTGGTATACTAAAAATCCAGATTTCACCACTATAGAGTTCATCCATGTAACCAAAAACTACTAGTACCCTTAAAGCTTTTGAGATTTAAAAATAAATTCTTAAATAATTAAAATGAACACTGGCTAATGAGCTGAACACCAGACAGTTTTTACTGAAAGTTTTTAAATGTGTACTCCAAAATATAACCTCAAGAGGACCATGTTTATTTATCTTATAAACAGAGAAATCATTTGTTTAAAGTATGGACACATGATTGTTTTCAAAAGTATGTTTATTTAGGGAAATGGTTATTATAGAAAAATAAACAAATTGCCAATAAAGTTGCAGATTCTAATAATCTATATCATTTTAGATTTTTAAGTATGTGGCTTCATAAATTATATCAAAGAACTATTCAATATAATTAAAATATTCACCATAACTTTCCATAAAAAGCAAACAAAAATCATATTTGCATTTTTATCTGAATGTTCTAAATATATATCCAAGTTCAAGAGGCACATACCTACTCCAAGAGGTGCAAGAATTGTTTTCATAAATGCCTTCTAAGAATACCAAAACCAGCATTTTAATATATGCATTCATGGGTATACATGCACACACACAGACGCACACACTATACACAGGCATACCTCTTAAGATATTGCAGGTTCAGTTCCAGATCAAAGCAAGTATCATAATAAAGCAAATCACACATATTTTTTGTTTGCCTGTCCATATAAAAGTTATGTTTATGTACTGTACTATATAGTCTGTTGTGTGCAATAGCATTATGTCTAAAAACACAATGTACATACCTCAATTTAAAAATACTTTACTGCCAAAAAATGCTAACAATCATCTGATGCTTCAGCAAGTCACAGTATTTTTGCTGGTGGAGTATCAGGCCTCCATGTTGATGGCTACTGACTGATCAGGGTGGTGGTTGGTGAAGGTTGGGTGGCTATGGCAATTTCTTTTATTTATTTATTTATTTATTTATTTATTTATTTATTTATTTTCTTTCTTTTCTCTCTCTCTCTTTCTTTTTTTTTTTTTTTTTCCAGAGTCTCTCTCTGTTGCCCAGCCTTATTTGGCCTATTAATTGGCCTTCTATATACAAATATAGTATATAAGTATATACATATATTACATATATATACTACATATACTGTGTATATATGCATCCAGTGTATATACAGGCATACCTCATTTTATTGCACTTTATTGCGATTCACAGATACTGCCTTTTTTTTTTTAACAAATGAAAGGTTTGCCTGTGAAATGAAAAGACAGCCTATAGTATATACACCATATATATATATAGTGTGTATGCTTTCAAAAGCAAAGTGTTATCCCTTTATCCATTTTTAACTTAATGGTAAGAATGGGTAAGAATGAGGCCACCAGGCAGAAGGTCCCAAAGGAACTTGAAAAGAATTACTATGAATAGGATAGAGACTTGTGTGGGATATAATCCTGCAGAGGCAGTCTATGGTGCTGGTGGTCTACATGGGACAGAGCCCCATTGGAAAAGGTGACACTGCCCTGGTGCCTGGGAGGAGGATGAGTAAGATATGGCTATAGAGGTACATGTGGCATGTTTAGAGTAGGATGCTGCCTTCCCACTGGTGCCCATGGTTCAGAAACGTGAATTTTCATGGACCTAAAATACTAGTTGCAGCAGGACTTGTGAGACCTGTGAGAGCACCATATGGTCTGGGAAGCTCTAGAAGGGGCATTTTTGGCATAGGATGTGGCCTGTGGGGTCAAGGTGCATCACAGTTGAAGTTGGATAAGGACCATTAGGTGGGGAGCATGATGGTCCAGAAAAAGGAAGAGTTCTCGGGTTCCCAGAGGCAGTCTGGTGGGAGGCACAGAGGGATGCAATCCTGTTAGCAAAGGTCTGAAAGGTACAATGAAGAGTGTTGCACTTGGCGGGAGTCCAGATGGCATAGAAGGCACAGCACATGGGTTCTTCCAAGGTTTGGAATCTGGCCGGCCTTAAGGAGGTTGACTAGATTTCTATTAATCACAGCAGGGGCTTGGTCAGGGAAGTGTTCAGGTAGAGCATTTGCCATAGAAAATTCATCAGACATTTTCCTGGCAAGATGCTAGTCTGCAGTAGAAGTGGCAAAGGGTTTGAGCCAACTGGGTGCTGAAGAATCAAAAGCAGCCTGACAGCACTAATACCAACGGCTCCTCCTCCATCCAACTTTCTTTCTGAGACAGGGTCTCACTCTATTGCCCAGGCTGGGGTATAGTGGTGCAGTCATAGCTTAATGCAGCCTTGAACTCCTGGGCTCAAGCGATCCTCCTGCCTCGGCCTCCCAAGTAGTTAGGACTACAGCTCTGCACCACCATGCCTGGCTAACTTTTTTTTTTTTTTAGAGATGAGGGTCTTGCTATGTTGCCCAGGTTGGTCTTGAACTTCTGGGATCAAGCAACCCTCTCACCTCCGCCTCCCAAAGTGCTAAAATTACAGGTGCAAGCCACCATGCCCAGCCAACTTTTGTTTTTTAATAACAGCTTTATGGAGATATAATTGACATACCAAAAGATCGACCCATTGAAAGTGTACAGTTCAGTGCTTTTTAGTATACCATATTCACAGAGTTGTGCAAACATCACCACTATCTAATTTCAGAACATTTCATCTCAACAAAAAGAAATCTACGCCCCTAACAGTCACTCTGCATCCTCAGCTGTATTTGTTATTTTTTGTGTTTTTGATAATACCCATCCTAACTGGGGTGAGATGATACCTCATTGTGGTTTTGATTTGCATTTCTCTGATGATTAGTGATGTTGAGTATGTTTTCATATATTTGTTGGCCATTTGTGTGTCTTCTTTTGAGAAATGTTTGTTCAGGTCATTTGCCTATTTTAAAATCTAATTGTTTATGTTTCGCTATTGAAATGTTTGAGCTCCTTGCCTATTCTGGCTATTAACCCCTGTCATGTGAATAGTTTGCAAATATTTTCTCCCATTCTGTAGGTTGTCCTTTCACTCTGCTGATTGTTTCCTTTGCTGTGCAGAAGATTGTTAGTTTGATATAATCCCATTTGTTTGTTTTTGCTTTTGTTGCCTATGCTTTTGGGGTCTTAGTCATAAAATCTGTTTCCAGACCAATGTCCTGAAGTTCCTCTCCTATGTTTTCTTCCTGTAGTTTTATAGTGTTAGCTCTTACATTTAGGTCTGATCCATTTTGAGTTGATTTTTGTATATGGTGAGAGATAGGGGTCTAGTTTCATTCTTCAGAATATGGATATTCAGTTTTCTCAGCACATTTGTTGAAGAGATTGGCCTTTCCCCAATGAGTGTTGTTGGTGCCTTTGTCAAAAATAAGTTGGCTATAGATACTTTAATTAATTTACATGTCCTCTATTCTTTTCCATTGGTCTATGTGTTTATTATTATACCAGTACTTTACTGTTTTGATAACCATGGCTTTGTAGTATATTTTGGAGTCTGGTAGTGTGTGATGCCTCCAGGTTTGTTCTTTTTGCTCAGGATTGCTTTGGCTATTTGGAGTCTTTTGTTCCATACAAATTTTACAGGTTTTTTTCCTGTTTCTGTAAACAGTATCATTGGTATTTTGATAGAGACGCATTGAATCTGTATTTCACTTTGGGTAGTTCCAAACTGCTTTTATGAAGTGCATATAACAATACCAAAACCTGGCAAAGTGAAAAGTACAGATTAATATTAATTATAAATATCAATGAAAAAAATCTCAAATAATATAGAATCAAAGAGTATCCTGTAGCCAATTAAAAAATACATCATGACCAAGTAGCACTTATTTTAGAAATGCAAGTAGGATTTACATTTGAAGACTCAATAATAAAATAAAGAGGTTAGGGAGAAAAAAAATCATATAATCATCTTCAAGATGCTGAAAAGAAATCTGAGAAAATTTGACACTTATTGTTGATTTTAAAAGCCATTAAAATAGAAATAGATACATGCTTGACATGGTCAAAATACACTTGCACATGCACAAACACACGTTGCAAAAAAACAAAAAAAAACCTTAAACCTTTTATCTCTTGAGGGCATTTCCTCAATAGATATCATCAAAATAATCTATCATCACAAATAAGTCAAAGAATGCCACCATGCTGAAAAAAGTTATTTGTGGATGCGAGAAAACAAGAGGACAAAATTAGAGATGTAAAACTTGGAAAGGAGGAAGTACGAGTCATACCATTTGCAAATATGAATACTTATAACCCCAGGAAACCAAAGAGAGTCCGCTGAGGAGATACCATAAACAAGAAGATAATTCAGTAAGACTTCAGATAGCAATAGCCTTCGCATACACAAGCAACAGATAGAAGGTATGATGGAAAATATTCCATTTATCATAGTATAAATGAATGCATGAACAAATGAATGAATAGGGAATAAATAACACGGAATGTTCGTGTATGAAGAAAACTATACTAAACACTTTTGAAAGACATAAGACAAATAGAGAGACATACAATGAATTTGTATAGGAAGACTCAATGTTATAAATATATCATTTCTCCTTAAATTAACATATAAAATAATCACAATCTCAATAAAACTACCATCAGATTCTTTTTGCTGGAACTACACAGGTTGATAATAAAGTTCATATGAAAGACCAAATAAGAACAAATAGGAAAATCCAGAAAAGAAGAGCAGTAACAAGTTTAATCTGATCAGATATTAAAACAAATATTATAAATCATATATAAGCAAACTAGTAGGGTAATTGTACATTAATAGACAGATCAACCAATGAAACAGAATGGAAAAGCCAGAAAAAGAGGCAACTGCATATGAAAATCTAGTATATGATAAAGATGGCATCTCAAAGCGGTGGGAGAAAAATAGACTTTATGATTTTTCAATATTTAATTTTGTGGGGAGATAGTGACTGGCTCTGTCATCCAGGGGTGCAATGGTGCTATTATAGTTCACTTCAGCCTTGAACTCCCGGGCTCAAGTGATTCCCCTGCCTCAACCTCCTGAGTAGCTGAGACTACAGATGTGCACCACCACACCCAACTAATTTTCAAAAAAATTTTTGTAGAGATGGGGTCTCACTATGTTGCCCAGGTTAGTATAGAACTCCTGGCCTCAAGTGAGCCTCCTGCCTCAGCCTACCGAAGTGCTAGGATTATAGACATGAGCCACTGTCCAGCCTGAACTTCTTAATAAATGCTGTTAGAATAATTGGTTAGCCATATGAATAAAGATAAAATTAGATCCATTCTTTGCACTATGTACCAGGATAAGTTCCAAATGAACCAAATATTAAAATGTGAAAAATGGCATCCAGTGCTTATTTCTAAGTCCAGTCTTCAAGAAAAGGATCTAGGGCTTGGAGAAGTGGCTGATTTTAGGGTGAGGGCAGGGAACATGCAAAATGAGCCTGAAACATCTCTTAGTCCCAGGAAATCAAGATATGCTCAGAGCAAAAGGATGGAGGCATGTCAAAAAGACACAGGAGCCAACACAAAAGAGCTTCCAATAGCCAAACCTGGAAGAATTTGAGCAACAAAATAAATAACATGGTATTAGAATAGACCTCAAAGTATAAAATACATATCCATGCATCTATCTACAATAAATAAAGGAATAAATAAATACGAAAGAAGAGACAAATATGCCATAAAGAAGAATGCCAGATAATTTAAACAGACAATTCTTCCTCAAGGAGATAGAGCTTAATTCCCTTCCCACACTTGAATGTGTTCTGGGCTTCCAAACACAGGGTATGAAAAGGGGAGGAAAAATGTAACTTTATGGTGGAGAAACCTGGTAAACTCTACCTCAGCCAGATCATCAAAGTTAACATCATCAATGATAACTCATGTTGATATCATGTGCCCTTGATATGATTGTGATGAGAATAAAACTTTGTCTCTGTGGTCTTTCAGTAGTCTGTAACCCTAGTCTGTACGTGAGAAAAACACCAAATGCCAATGGAGGGATATTCTACAAAATTCATGGCCAGTATTCCTATAACTTGTCAGGGCCATCGAAAACAAGGAAAGTCTGAGAAACTGTCACAACCTGGAGGCAACTGAGGAGACATGACAAGTAAATGTAATGTGGTATCTTGGATGAGATACCAGAAAAAGCCTAGTGAGGCTGGGCATGGTGGCTCATGCCTGTAATCCTAAACCTTTGAGATGCCAAGGTGGCGGGAATCGCTTGAGCTCAGAAGTTTGAAACCAGCCTGGGGAGCATGGTGAAATTCCGTCTCTGCAAAAAAAATTTATTTTATTTATTTATTTTTTGAGATAGAGTCTCACTCTGTCATCCAGGCTGGAGTGCAGTGGTGTGATCTCGGCTCACTGCAGCCTCTGCCTCCTGGATTCAAGCCATTCTCCTGCCTCAGTCTCCCGGGTAGCTGGGACTACAGGTGCGCACCACCACACCCAGCTAATTTTTGTATTTTTAGTAGAGATGAGGTTTCACCATTTTGGCCAGGCTGGTCTCAAACTCCTGACCTTAGGTGATCCACCCGCCTCAGCCTCCCAAAGTGTTAGGATTACAGGCATGAGCCACCATGCCCAGCCAATATATATATATTTTTTTTAATTAACTGGGCTTGGTGGTGCATGCCTGTAGTCCTAGCTACTTAGGGAGGCTGAGGTGGGAGGATCACTTGAACCCAGGAGATCAAGGCTGCAGCAGTGAGCAGTGATTGCATCATTGCACTCCAGCCTGGGGGACAGAGTGAGACCCTGAAAAAAAGGAAAAGAAAGAAAAAAGAAAGAAAAAAAAAGAAAGAAAGGAAGGAAGGAAGGAAGGAAGGAAGGAAGGAAGGAAGGAAGGAAGGAAGGAAGGAAGGAAGGAAGAAAGGAAGGAGAAAAGGAAAAACCTAGTGAAATCCAAATAAAGTGCAGAGCTTAGTTAGGAGCCAGGTATCATTGTTGGTTCCTTGGTTTTCACAAATGTACCTCAGCAATATAAAATGTTAACAATAGGGTAAACTGAGTGAGGGGTATACAAAAATGCTCTGTACTATCTTTGCAACTTTTCTGTAAATTTAAAACTTTTATAAAGTTAAAAATTTCTTCGGGAAAAATGAAATTATGCAAATACTAGAAGAAAACAAAGGTGAATTTGTCTGTTGGGGTTGGAGGACATTTCTTCACTATTCCTCAAAACCTAAAAGTGGCTGGGTGTGGTGGCTCGCACCTATAATTCCAGCACTTTGGGAGGCCGAGGCAGGAGGATTGCTTGAGCTCAGGAGTTTGAGACCAGCCTGGACAGCATGGTAAAACCCTGTCTCTACAAAAATTACAAAAATTACCCAGGTGTGGTGATGTGGGCCTGTAGTGCCAGCTACTAGGAGGCTGAGGTGGGAGGATCCCTTGAGGCCAGGAGGTTGAGGCTACAGTGAGCCAATATTGTGCCACTACACTCCAGCCTGGGCAACAGAGTGAGATTGTGTCTTGAAAACAAACAAACAGACAAACAAACGAAACAACCAAAAAAAAAAAAAAAAAACTCCCAAAAACCTAGAAGCAATAAAGGAAAAAGATTAATAAATCTGATAAGACAAAAAGTTGTGTATTAGTTTGCTAAGTTTACCATAACGATCACAGACTGGGTGGCTTAAACCAGGGATTCTCAACCCCCAGGCGGTGGACTGGTACCAGCCTGTGGCCTGTTAGGAATGGGGACGCACAGTGGGAGGTGAGCAGCGAGTGAGCATTACTGCCTAAGTTCTGCCTCCTGTCAAATCAACAGCAGCATTAGTTTCCCATAGGAGTGGAAATCATACTGTGAACTGCACATCCGAAGCATCTAGGACGCATGCTCCTTATGAGAGAATCTAATGACTAATGAACTAAAGAGTTTCATCCTGAAATCATCCCCCGCCCAAGTCCATGGAAAAATTGTCCTCCAAACTGGTCCTTGGTGCCAAAAAGGTTGGGGACTGCTGAGTTAAACAACAGAAATTCATTTTCTTATGATTTTGGAGGCTACAAGTTTGAAATCAAGGTGTCATCAGGGTTGGTTTCTTCTGATGCCTTTCTCCTTGATTTGTGGATGGCTGCCTTCTCTTTGTCTTCTCATGGTCTTTCCCCTGTGTCTGTGTCCTAATCTCTTATAAGAGGACATAAGGGCCGGGCGCAGTGGCTTACACCTGTAATCCTAGCACTTTGGGAGGCCAAGGTGGGTGGATCACCTGAGGTCAGGAGTTCAAGACCAGCCTGACCAACATGGTGAAACCTTGTCTCTACTAAAAATACAAAAATTAGCCAGGCATGGTGGCTGGCACCTGTAATCCCAGCTACTTGGGAGGTTGAGGCAGGAGAATTGCTTGAACCCAGGAGGCAGAGGTTGTAGTGAGCCAAGTTCTCTCCACTGCACTCCAGCCTGGGAGAGAATGAGACTCCACCTCACAAAAAAAAAAAAAAAAAAAAAAAAAAGGTTAGAGCCTACCGATAAGATGCATTTTGCAGGCAACTTACATCACAAAGGGTTAATGTTCTTAACATATAAAGAATGTCTAGGCTGGATGTGGTGGCTCATACCTGTAATCCCAACACTTTGGGAGGCTGAGGTGAGTGGATCAGTTGAGGTCAGGAGTTGGAGACCAGCCTGGCCAACATGGTGAACCCCCATCTCTACTGAAAATAAAAAATTTAAAAAATTAGCTGGGTGTGGTGGCGCATGCTACTGTCTTGTAAGAGGACATAAGGGTCAGGCCCGTCTACTCGGGAGGCTGAGGCAGGAGAATCACTTGAACCTAGAAGATGGAGATTGCCGTGAGCTGAGATCATACCACTGCACTCCAGCTTGGGCAACAGAGCGAGTCTCTATCTCAAAAGAATTTTTTTCCTAAAAATGGAAAAGAGAAAGACCAAGAATTATATTTTTAAATGAGAATATATTTAACACACACAAAAATGCAAAGACATTGGGAAATATACTTAACTTGGCTCATCATAAATTCTCACTTTCCACCTATCAGATTGGCAAAACTCCAAAGTTCACAAATATACTTCATTACCAGGCTTCGGTTAACATCACTTTTACACATTGCTGATAGGAATACAAAAATAGTACAAGCCTCGTGGAGAACTTAGCACTATACAGAAAAATGACATATGCAAATGCTCTTTGACCCAGAAACCTAACTTCCAGGAAGATATCCCAAGGATTCACTGGCAAAAATATGAAGAAAACATACACAGAAGGTTGATCACTGCAGCACTATTTGTAATAGCAAAAGACTGGAAACAGTCCAAATATTCAGTAGGAGACTAGTTGAATAAACGGTGGTGTTTCCACATAATAGAATCATAGGCACCCATGTAAAGGAATGAGGAACATCTCTGTATACTACCATGGAGTGATTTCTAGAATATACCATTAAGTGGAAAAGCAAGGTAGATGAAAGTGTACACTTTAATATGATACTGCTTGAGAGAGCAAGGAGGTGAAAAATTTTTCATAGTTGGTAAGAATCCTGTCAAATGACTTAGGAGCCAGATCAAAGACTCTTCCACTGGCCAAAAACAAAAACAAAAACAAAAAAAAAAAATTGAGCATCATTAAAAATGACCACTACAGTGAAGTGAAACACATCAAATATCATTAAATCCATGAGTCTGCAATGTTATTCAAACCCAAAAACTCACAGTCATTTCTGGAGGTCTCTAAAGAACCAACTAATCTTTCTGAAAATTAGTAAATTCTATAGTTTGGCTGTGTCCCCACCCAAATCTCACCTTGAATTTTAGCTCCCATAATCCCCATGTGTTGTGGGAGGGACCTGGAGGGAGGTAATTGAATCATGGGGGTGGGTATTTCCCGTGCTATTCTTATGATAGAGAAGAAGTCTCATGAAATCTGATGGTTTTATAAAGGGCAGTTCCCCTGCACATGCTCTCTTGCCTGCCGCCGTGTAAGATGTACCTTTGCTCCTCCTTCACCTTCTGCCATGATTGTGAGGCCTCCCTAGCCATGTGGAACTGTGAGCCCATTAAACCTCTTTTTCTTTATAAGTTGCCCAGTCTTGGGTATGTCGTTATTGGCAGCATGAGAACAGACTAATACAGTAAATAAAGAGAAAGAATCAAGCACTTGACCTGCCTTTCTCATATGAACTATAGCTGAGGACAATCAAATAGTTGATGAAAGAAAAGCTTCTCTTTATAGAAGTATCCTGGCTAACATAAGAAGGATTGATAAAATTAGAATATCATCATTCTGCAAACCATTAATGAAATGATAGGTGTACCAACCATAGATGATTGTCAGTGACCACTAACATCACAGAAAAAGACAAGCAGGTATTATTAATAAATGCCTCCTGATGGAAGTACACACCTCTCCCTATGAAAGATAATTTCAGACTGGTCTGATCAAAGCTCCAGATCTTACCAGAGATTGTAAGACTACAGAGACACAGAAACATAATAAACAACAGCACAAGGAAGCAATCAACAAATCCAAACTGTGGAAGTTCTATGGGAAAAATGACCCATTTAGTCAACAAATAAAATTCAAGGAAAACAAGGAAATGGAATGGGAATCTATAGATTGAAAGAGATTTCAAAAATTTTCTCCATTTACCTATGTAACAAATCTGTACATCCTGCATACGTACCCTGGAAGTAAAAGAAAAAAAGAAAAAAGAGAGAGATATGAAAAAAGAGAGAGAGTCAACCAAATGAATTTGGACCTCGTTTGCATCGCATTTTGAACAAATCACTGTTAAAAAAATTTTTAAGACACTAAGGGAAATTTGAACACTCACTGGGTATTTAATGATACTAAGGAATTATTATTTTTTTAGTGTGACAGTGATATTGTGGCTATGTTTTAAAGAGTCCCTATAATTTACTACCTACTGTAATGTTGATGGATTAAATAATATTATGTCTGAGATTTGCCTAAAAATAATCTATGGGTAGGGGAGAGAGAGAGAGAGAGTAGGGGCATAAATGATACAAGACTGGCTGTTAGTTGATAATCATTAAAAAGCTGCATTTGGAAGCAACCCAAGTGTCCATCAATAGACGAATGGATGAAGACGATGTGGTCCATATACACAATGGAGCACTATTCTGCCATAAAAAAGAATGAGACCTTGTCGTTTGCAACAACATGAATGGAACTGGAGGTCGTTATGTTAAGTGAAATAAGCCAGGCACAGAAAGACAAACATTGCATGTTCTCGTTTATTTGTGGGATGTAAAAATCAAACAATTGAACTCATGAAGATAGAGAGTAGAAGGATGGTTATCAGAGGGTGGGAAGGGTCACGGAGGGCTGGGGTGAGGGAGGTGGGGATGGTTAATGGTACAGAAAGCAAATAGAATGAATAATACCTATTATTTGATAGCACAATAGGGAGACTATAGTCAGTAATAATTGTACATTTAAAAATAGCTAAAAAAGTGTAGTTGGATTGTTTGTAACACAAAGAATAAATGCTTGAAGGGATGGATACCCCATTCTCCGTGATGTGATTATTTCACATTGCATGCCTATATCAAAATATGACATGTACCCTGTAAATATACACACTACTGTGTACCCACAAAAATTTAAAAATTGTAGCCAGGTGCGGTGACTCATGCCTGTAATCCTAGCACTTTGGGAGGCCAAGGTGGGTGGATCACTTGAGGTCAGGAGTACTAGACCAGCCTGGCCAACATGGTGAAACCCCGTCTGTACTAAAAATACAAAGAAATTAGCCGGTGTGGTGGCAGGCGCCTGTAATCCCAACTACTCGGGAGGCTGAGATAGGAGAATCGCTTGAAACCAGGAGGTGGAGGTTGTGCCACTGCCCTCCAGCCTGGGCGACAGAGCGAGACTCTGTTTAAAACAACAACAACAAAAAAATTTTTTAAACCTAGAGTGAAAAAAAAAAAAAGCTGAGTGATGTGTACATGGGGAGAAGGGGTGGAACTGGGAAAGAAAGCAAAGGAAAAGTATCAGCAAATCCAAGTTATTTATAAAAATGTTACTGAAACTATTTAGGGATATGCTGAAAGTTTTGAGTTAATAGCATTATTTTTAACTATTCTTGGGAAGACCAACTTTGTAGCCCACTATAGGATAGATTAAGTGAGGAGAAACTGGAAGAAGAGAGGCTGATTAGACTATCATCAATTAGTTCGAACCGAGAACCCATGGTGCAATTGCTGAAGGCCCTTTTCCGGTTGCTCAGGAATTGACACTAGGATCTCAGTTGAAAATTGGAGGAGCTAGTTCTCCCCTACAGGAGGCAAGCACCAACACCTGAGGCTAGACACCTAGATCCCCTACTGTTGAAGGTGAAGGTGCAGTGTTTGGGGTAAGAAGTTTTCCTCTCCCTTAGGCCAAGAGAGAGAAGGTCCCCAAAGAATCACTGGTAAGTACTGTAGTGCCCACAATACGAGAAGAATAGCGTCTTACTCCCACTCTTTCATCTGCTTAGGCAAGGGCTAACTGATCCATCTCTGTGCCTACCTGAGCACTGGAAAGAGAATGAAGAGGGCAGGCCTTTCCTTCCTTGAAGAAAAGAATTGGTTGGAAAGTTAGTTGTGAGGTGGGGGAAAGGGTACCTGAACAATCCAAATCTTTCCAAGCATCACGTCCTCAGGGAAGCGTTTTGTGTTCCCCCGGTACAAACTAACTTCCTTTCTTACCCGTTCTCCCGGAACTATTTTTCCTTTAGAATATTTATTTATCTCATCCGGGAGTGCCAAGGGACAGAATACAGTCATGGGTTCTTAGTTTTTGCTTCCGGTTGGGCCAGTAAAGCCCCTTCCTCATTCCTCTTTTCTGCTTATCACTACAGACAGAAACAAAAAGCCATGGTTCAGGCTGCTAAAAGCCTAAAGCAAAACAAAACAGCACAGCAACAACAACAAAATAAGGCAGGTTGGACAAGCTTGTGTAATGTCTTAACAAAAAAAAATCCCATCCATTGTATCTCTACTTTGTACAAATTAAGCATTTGTTAAATTTAATCAGAGAAATGAATGAGTGGAGAAATGAATGAATTTAAAAAAGGGAACTCTTGGGTTTTTACCAACAATTATAACCATATTTAAAAGTACAAATGTATACATGACATAAACATTAAAAATACTGGATAGGGCTGGGCGCGGTGGCTCAAGCCTGTAATCCCAGCACTTTGGGAGGCCGAGACGGGCGGATCACGAGGTCAGGAGATCGATACCATCCTGGCTAGCACGGTGAAACCCTGTCTCTACTAAAAAATACAAAAAACTAGCCGGGCGAGGTGGCGGGTGCCTGTAGTCCCAGCTACTCGGGAGGCTGAGGCAGGAGAATGGCATAAACCTGGGAGGCGGAGCTTGCAGTGAGCTGAGATCCGGCCACTGCACTCTAGCCTGGGTGACAGAGCGAGACTCCGTCTCAAAAAAAAAAATACTGGATAGATATGCACAGAATGTTAACATTGATTTTATTTTAGTGGTGGGATTTCAAATTATTTTAGTTTTTTCTTTATAATTTAAGAAATTTTTACAATGATGTTAATTTATTTTCAAATCAGAAGCAAGAAAACACTACAGAATACACAGTGCTAAGGGCATCGTTGTTAAGGAACCAGGTTCTGTCTCTGCTGCTTACCACCCATGTGACCTGGGGCAAGTCATTGCCTCACTGACTATCAGTTTCCTCATCTGTAAAGTGGGGATAATCAAAGAACTGGGTGGCTGTGAGGATTAAGTGGGAGAATTCACGTAGGGTTTGGTACTGAAAGACTCTGGTCTTTAAATGTCAACTATTATTATTGCCTTTGGGGAAAACACTTCTTGCCCTTGGCACTGTAATGCATTTCTGCTGTAATTATGTATGTAAATTTATTTGGTCATAGTGAATACTATTTATTAATAAATACTAAACTTCAGCTTTGCTTAGAATTTAAAATAATTCAATGCATCACCAACAGGTGGCAGCATATCATGGTTCTTTACAAAGCCCTTGGTGACCTCGTACAACTTTCCCTGTTTTTAAAGGGAAGAAGCTTTAGAGTTTAAAACGGAAGAGACCTTAGGGTTAATCTAATTCAACTCCTTCACTGTACATATATGGAAACCTGGAGATGCAGTAAAAACAAAGAACACGTCCTGTTCTTCTGCTAGGAAAGGGCAGGGTTGCGGGAAGAGGTGGGGAGAAAAATCCCTGAGTGTACTTCATGCCTGAATTTGCAGTATTTCTGCAATATCCACTTTAGCTAATCAAGAAAACTTAGAATACATGGCAGAAAACATTTTCTAGTTCTCAAATGGAAATATCATTTGAGGAGTAAAGAATATATCTCATGGTCATGCACAGTAGGTGGTTGATGAGCCTCAAAATATGGAGATTCCCCCACCCCACCTCTTTTTTAAAGCTTTTTCCAGCTGACACAGGCATTGCCCCTTGTCATAGCACTGGATCCTCACAATCAGGGGCAAGGGTTATCATTGCTATTGTGCCGACGAGGAAATGAAGAAGAAAATGCCCTCATAAACGGGACATGAATTCAAATCCAGATTATTTCTTCCTTCCTTCCTTCCTTCCTTCATTCATTGAAAACATGCATTTATTAACTTCCTGTTGTGTGCCAGCGCTCTGCTAGCTGTTGGAGATGCATGCTTCACTGGGAATACACCTCCAAAAGGCCACAGTCTCTATCCTTAAAGGATTAGGGTGTCTGGACTGCATGATACCAAATTCCTGTCTCTTTCTACCACACACACACGTGCACAGTGCTCTGCATGTATAGTAGGTACCCAACAAATATCTGCTATACTGGGCAGCTGGGCACATCACCAAAGGCCCTTGAGACCACTGAATTGCAATGATGGTATAATGTTTGACTGCAGTAGTCAAATATTATGATACTTGAACATTACAGGCTCAGAACAACTTTTTAAATGTCTAAGATTTGTTTATATGTGTATACTCTCTCCCACTCAGAAAGCACTTAGGGGCTGTAGGATGTCTGCATATTCAATGAAGTTTTTGTGTTTTGAATAATAGCCCCCAGATCTCTCAAAATACCCGAGGAAAGCTAAATCCATACAGCCCTAGTTGGACTGCTAGATGGCAGTAGCAGCACGTGCTGTTTTTAGACTCTAGTCAGTCAATCTCGCAGAGAGGAAGGAGACTTCAGGAGTAGCTGGTCTATACCTTTCATTTCACAGATGGGAAGGCTGAGGCCCCCAAAGGGAAGGGCACCAACCAAAGCGAGGTAACTAGTTAACCAAACAACCTACAACTGGCTGAATTATATACAGGTTGCTGACTTTTATGATTTAATATTTGCATGAAAAGTTTCTTTATGGATACACTCAAAAACTATTTTAAATGTTTTTGTGTAAAATTGTTTTGGAAAACAAAAAAACAAAAAGAAAAAGCAAACAAAAGAATGGAAAATGAGGTTAAAAGTAAATCTCTCTCCCACCCCACCTTAGGTCTCCTCCCCAGAGGAGAAACTTTCTACCAAGTTTTTAAATAACTATCCAGAGATATATTTAATTAAGTACACACACAGAAATGCATACGCATACACACACTTAGCTATGGTGCATTCGTAATATCTAAACTCTGTGTGTGTGTGTGTGTGTGATCGGATGGATATAATGCATATATGAAATACAAAATAATATGAACAAAAGCATGAAAGCTGTGGCCCCCAGGAAAATGTCTCCTTCACCCTCCCAGCCTCCACTAAAAAAAAAAAAAGAAGAAGAAAAAGTCCATAAAATAGTTTCCAAACTCTAGAATGGCTTTGTTTTATTTTTAATATTTTTTTCACCATTTCTCTGTTGATTTAACAGATTAAAACTCTGCCAGTGGCACCCATAGTATCGATCTTGGTAAATCCTGCCTTCTGAAGCTCTCCCTACCATAATTAAATTACTGTAAATACAATTAGAAGGTCCCTCTAGGTGGTCTGTGTGACACCAGCCCCAAAGGAATTGTCTTGAGATATTTGAACCAAAAGTAAAGAGCAAAGTGGCGGAATCCCCTTAATCTTTGGGGCCAGCTCTTTGAGGATTTGTGGGCATGAAATAACAGGCGGTCGGTTTTAGGCAGAGCAAGCGGCACTTTCAGGAGTTATTTTTCTCAACCATCGCTGGCCTTTAGGGTCAGCGTGGGGGATCCGGTCTCCGCTGCCAGCTTCCTGCCCTCCTCCTCCTCACTGCCTAGTAATTTGCAAATTCTGCTTCCAATCTGGAATAGCACAGTCTAGGGTAGTTAGTACTTTGCATCCAACACTTTTGCATAGTGTTGGGAGCTGTTGCTATGTGGTCCACGTGTGTTGCTCAACAAGCTTAAACTTTGCATAGCCCATGCTAAACTAATTTGCGTCAATTTGTCTACATCATGCCAACAATCGTCCTGAGAGTCCTGAATAGAACATACAAGGCTGCTGATAAAGGCCCTCAGCACAGATGCCGCCAGCCATTCTGCGGGGCCCCACTGTTGCTAGTTCTTCACCATGGTTTCTTCATATCCTAGTGACAATGTTAGTTTTTCCACTGTGGAGTTAAAACTTTTTTTTTTTTTTTTTTTTTTTTTTTGGTAACAAAAGGCAGTGCCTATACAACTGGCACTCCAACTGATTTTTTTTTTTTTTTAAGAAAGACACGGCTGAATTCTAGTCCTGGTGTTTCCTAACAACTTTTTTTTTTTTGTTTTTGCAAGTTTCAGAGAAAGCAACTGGAGTTAAATTTTTTAGAAAGTGTTTGTGCAACAGTGACAAGATGCTTGTCTGACAATCTGTCATTATGTTGTACTAAAATTTTAAGCCTAAAAACTCATTACTTTCTATGGAAAGATCTATTTTTCTAAGTAAGAACATAATTAACATTTAGGACCAAAGATAGCAGAAGCAAGACGAGAAAACAAAAGTAATTTGAGCTGTATGAACGCTAGGAAATAATCTCCTATTTAGGAGAAATTTCTATTTATTTTCGAAGCCAGATCTGGAAATATATTGATCCAGCCAATTTAGAGAAAGCACCAGAAAGCCTGGGGAGTTAATTTAATTGAATAGCTATAGGAAATTGTACAGGCTGGAGTGCAGTGGCACAATCATGGCTCATTGCAGCCTTGAACTCCTGGGATTGAGAGATCCTCCCACCTCAGCCTCCTGAGTAGCTAGGACTACAGGCACACCCCGTGATGCCTGGATAATCTCTTAATTTTTTGTTGACCTGGCTGTTCTCAAACTCCTGGCCTTAAGCAATCCTCCTGCCTCAGTCTCCCAAAGTGCTGGGATTACAGGTATGAGCCACCACACCCAGCCCATTTTTCTAAGGATCTAAAAACCATCCTGAGAAAACTGATAAATGTCCAAATGTTTACATGTAAGTGTTATGCCTATATGTCTAGGTAGGAGGAACTAATTAGAATGTATTCAATTCAATGGGTTACAGGAAGAGAGATGAAGAGAGGTTGGGTACATTGATGGCTACAAACATACAGTTAGATAGAAGGAATAAGTTATAGTGTTTGCTAGTATAGTCGGGTGACTATGGTTAACAACAACATGTTATATTTTTCAAAATAACTGGAAGACGCTGGGCACGGTGGCTCATGCCTATAATCCCAACACTTTAGGAGTTCTCCCAAAGTGGGAGAATTGCTTGAGGCCAGGAGTTTAAGACCAGCTTGGGCAACACAGTGAGACCCATCTACAAAAAATATAAAAATTAGCCAGACATGGTGGTGTGTCGCTGTAGTCCCAGCTACTCAGGAGACTGAGGCAGAAGGACTGCTTGAGCCCAGGAGCTTGAGGTTACAGTGAGCCACTGTATTTTAGCCTCTGTGACAGAGCAAGACCCTGTCTCAAAAAAAAACAAAAAACAAAAAAAACAAGGACTTGAAATGTAGAACATATAGAAATGATAAATACATATAGAAATGATATATAGAAATGATACCCTGAATTGATCATTACACACCCTATGCACATAACAAACTTCTACATGTACCCCATTCGTATGTATAAATATCACGTATTAAAAAAGAATTTATTCAACAAGTGATTATTGAGTTATTGACTGCCTACTATGTGCCAGGCACCCTTCTAGGCACTTAAGATATAGAAGTGAACAAACAGTCACAGTCTTTGGTTTTATGGCACCTAGGAGAGACATGATACGTAAACAAACTAGTAAACACATAACAGGCAATGGAAATGCCAGGTCATGGGAGGTGCTAAGAAAAAAAACTAAGGGTAGAAAGTAGTCAAAGTGCTACTCTAGATACAGAGGCCACAGAAGATGTCACGGCTGAGATGTCATTGAGCAGAAACTCCAGGGAGAGTGGGCAGAGGCCTTGATCATGTCAGTGGTCCCAGCAGACAGAGGAGTGGGAGTAACAGTCCCAGAGGCAGGAATGGCCTTGTATGTTCATGGCCAGCACAACTGGAGAGCAGGGAGCTGGGAGGCCAGAAGGTAGGAGAGGCAGTCCTAAAGAGATGAGAAGAAACGAGCGGCTAATGCTGTACCAGCACGGCCTCTCCACTATTCTGTGTCATAACAACTCTAGATACCAGCAAACTGGTTCTAGTCTCTCCCAGCTATCCTTGCAGAGAATCCTAGAGAAAGATGGGCAGGCTGATACTACATGGGAGGATGTGGAGATAATTGAAGCTAACAGGTATATGATAAGATACTCAAAGTCATTAGTAATTTAAAAATTGCAAATTAGAGCCACATGTATTTATAACTTTTCTATTGGTGATCTGGCACAAATTAGAAAACTAAATCATGACAGGTGTTTGCAGAAGTGTGGGGGCGGTGGCGCCCTCATGCACAGTTGCTGTGATGGTAGACAGGTGCAGTCATGCTAAAGAACAATCTAGAATTACTTAGGCAAATTAGTATCTGAGATCCCCTACGACCCAGCAGTCCTGTTCCTAGTACTCATATATTCCATGGAAATTCTGTTGTGAAAATGAAAAAATCATAGCCTTAGAATTTAAAACCAGGACTTTGTAAGAAGTGTACTGCAGGAAGAAAGAAAGGAGGTGCTTACCAACCAGGGCTTAGGGATGCCACATCCTGGTTCCATAATACATCAGCACCTTGTGCATTCTTTTGGCAATAGGTATAGTCTGTGACTCCCACCAGCAACTGCCAATGCTGCTCTTATACAGACTGGAGGGCTGGGCCGCTTGCCTTCCCGCAGCAAGGCTGACTACCACTTTGCCTTCTCTGAGATCCACAGAGGTCAACAATGAGGCCAGTTCTCTCCGTTCCTTTCTAGGAGACATGAGGGGCCTTTTCACAAGTCAGGGACCATGAAGTCTCCACCTACAGGGGCCAAAACTGAAAAGCAGATGTCCCCAAATCATACAGGGCCAAGTGAACAGTACAAATGGATGCCCACATCCCATATCTAAATATTTAAAATTGACCAGGTGTGGTGGCTCATGCCTGTAATCCCAGCACTTTGGGAGGCCGAGGCAGGTGGATCACGAGGTCATGAGATCGAGACCATCCTGGCTAACACAGTGAAACCGTGTCTCTACTAGAAATACAAAAAATTAGCCGGGCGTGGTGGCGGGTGCCTGTAGTACCAGCTACTCGGGAGGCTGAGGCAGGAGAATGGCGTAAACCCGGGAGGCGGAGCTTGCAGTGAGCCGAGATCGCATCACTGCACTCCAGCCTGGCCCATTAGGGAATCATGATAGGTTTAAAGCAGATTTTTAAGGCAATAAAACCAGAGATGATAGAAACAGAACCATTTTGAGATAATTAAAAGCCAAACTGCCCAAAATACTAAAAGGTAGCACTTACCAACCATGAGCCTTGAGTCTACTTAACCTCTCTGGGCCTCAGTGTCTGCAGCTGTAAGCAGGTGGGTTAGATGATATTAACAACCTCCAAAGCCCTCTTCTAATGACTTCTGTTCCTCCACGTGTAAGACAGGTTCTGGGTTGAACCAGATTAGGGATTCCCAATTTGAGCTCCCCTGAAGGTTCTCCCTCCCACCCCACTGCCCACTCCCCACCCCCCATTTAAATCAGAATCTCATTTTTTTAAGTTCTCCCAGATGATTCTAACTGCAGCCAGGGCTGAGATCTGCCGGACCCAGTGATGCTTTCCAAGATCCTTCTCCTGTCTCCATTGGAGCTCCTCCCTACGAAAGGAGCACATAGGGCAGGATCATCCATCTCTTGGCTTCTCTTATTTCTAGGACTGGAGACTCTCTGAGACTCAGCGCTTCCAACAAGCAGCACTTTGTCAGAAGAACCGTGGGCTCTGAGGGAGGCCCTGGTTATGGGATCACCTGCATTTGTGCGAAGCAGCAGGGGTGGGAGATGGGGTTTGAGGCCTGGGCAGACAGGTGCTGTGAATGAGAACCAGGCCCTGCGACAGAGCTGCCAAGGCTGGACTTGGCAAAGAGGAGGCCACTTCTCAACCAGCATGAATGGGCTGACGCCTTCTGGCAGCTCCTTGGCCTCCACCAGGCACCTGCGGGCCGGGACTTCTTGGCGGGTGAGAAGCAGCGAGGAGAATGGGGCTTTTCTAAGACTGTTCCCTGGAACAACATCTCTTGATATCTGGGGAGATGAGCGGTGGAAAAGACAAGGCACTGCGTGTTCATCTGGGTCCGTGAGCATCTCAGTAGTGGGGAGGCAGAAAGGGAGCTCGTGTGGAAGGAAGTGCTACTTACCAGCCTTACATCTGGAGCTTAGCAAATTCCAGACACCGTGAATGAGATTGGCTGATGCTTTGTATCAAATGTAAAGTGGCCTCTTTTTGCATGGCTGGCACTGGAGGCTGATGACCAGGATCCAGAGCTCTCCAGGAGCCTGGCAGGGCCAAGCATGGGGCCTGATTGCAGCTGTGTGGGGGCAGCAGGGACAGTGCCGCCTGCTTAGAAGAGGTGTCATTGTCAACCAGGACTAGGAGCCTAGAAGTGATGAAATTCCCCTGTCAGGGACAATCCAGCAGGTTCTGCCACCGCCCACCCCTTCTGAGGCCCAGGTCTTAAGTGCAAAGACCACAGATTCCAAACCAGACTCTAGAGCATGAAGTCTCAGTTTGGGAGATGCCTTTTGGGTACTGAAATATCAGAAATTCCAGGATAATTCCATTCCAGGTTTATGTGAACAACAGGAGAGAACACTGTCATAAAGACAGTCCCTGAAAATCTGGGGTTAAAATCGAAGTAACATTTGCCATTTATTGATGTCTCCTCTGTGCTCATTGTTTTACAGACTTTATTTTCTGAGATCTTTAAAACAACTGGGTGATGGAGATGCTGTTATTCCCATTTGGCAGTTGAGAAGATGCTGAAGCTGTGGGAAGTGAAGCTGCTTACTCAAGTTGATAGAGCCAGGATTCAAACTCCGCTCTGATACCCAAACCTAAGCATCTCCCACTAGGCTGTGCAAATCCAGGAGGCAGCTGGGAGAAAGTGTGGCGTGCACATGGCAGAGGTTGTTATTAAACAAAGACAATGGGGAAGACCCCAGATGCTCCACCACGCAACCAGCCGTGCAGACACTCCTGGTGTCTGAGACTTCATAAATGTCATTATTGAAGTTTTCAGGAATGTTTTGAAAAGTGAGCAGTAAAATAACTGGATTGAAGCTGGGCACGGTGGCTCATGCCTGTAATCCCAGCACTTTGGGAGGCTGAGGCGGGCAAATCACTTGAGGCCAGGAGTTTGAGACCAGCCTGGGCAACATGGTGAAATCCCATCTTTACTAAAAATACAAAAATTAGCCAGATGTGGTGGCGCACGCCTGTAATCCCAGCTAGTCCAAAGCTGAAGCAGGAGAATCACTTGAACCGAGGAGGCAGAGGTTGCAGTGAGCCAAGATTGTGCCACTGTCCTCCAGCCTGGGCAACACAGCAAGACTCCACCTCAAAACAAAACAAAAAGAACTGGATTGATTTATTTCTGTCTTAATCAGGGTTCATGTGATTTTAAGAAGCAAAAATCAGCCAGGCATGGTGGCTTGCTCCTGTAATCCCAGTGCTTTGGGAGCCTGAGGTAGGAGGATCACTTGCGGCCAGGAGTTCAAGACCAGCCTGGGCAACAGAGTGAGACCCCATCTCTACAAAAAATTTAAAAATTCCCCAGGTATGGTGGTGTGCACCTGTAGTCCCAGCTACTCGGGAGGCTGAGCAGGAGGATCACTTGAGCCCAGGAGTACGAGGCTGCAGTGAGCTGAGATCACACCATTGTACTCCAGCCTGGCAACAGAGTAAGGCACTGTCTCGAAAAAAAAGAAAGAAAGGAAAAAAGAAGCAAAAATCTATTCTTCCTATTTAATCAAAAAAGATCAATGTATGGGAAAGATATGGGGGTGTCCCATGGCCTCCAAGGGCAGGAAATGAAGTCAAACTCAAGAAGGGACCAGAACCAGCAACTGCCTGAGCCCCTCCCCCAGCCTGCATTTAGTAGATGGATGCCCAGGCTTTCATGGGGCGACTGTCCAATTTGCTGTTGACTAGGGGGTTTGTGAAATTCCTACTGGGAGAGAACGGGATTCACTGGTAGTAAGGAATCTTAACCGACAATAAGGAAAGTGATGTTTCTGAAACAGAGCTACAGAGTGGACGGCCCACAGCTTCTGGGGCCAGATCAGACTTAGGTTTGCAGGCAGACTCTGAGACCCCTAGCTAAGTTATCCTGGGAAAGCTTTGTTGCTCTGAGACTTAGTTTCCCTGATTGGAAAATGAGGATCATAAATCCTGCACTGGATGTGTTAAAGCAGCATAGAGCCTGGTACTCAGTAAATGTCCAATGTAACATCCCCCCCATCACTTCCTGAGATGGAGGTGGCATCTGATAGAGAACCCCTCTGAGGTTATCATCATGCAGGAGTTCTCAGTGTGTGACACTGAGAACAGGGGAAATGGGAGGATTCCAACTGTCTCTTGCAATGGTGACATGAACTACTCTTTAAAAAAAAAAAGTTCTGGCAAGTTTTATTAAAGAAAATTTTGTATGATTTACTTTTCACCAGTCTTCTCTGGCATGCTTCTAATGAACTCAGAATCACCAGGATCAATGATAGACAATGTACAGACTCTAGTATTTTCTGCATGCTGTGCCTAATTCAATATACTTGCCACTGTAGTGGCAATAAGACTGGACACCAGTTTTGGCCAACAGGGCCTAGTACTCTATTTTGGATTTCCTCAAAGCTAGGCAGTTGTTAGCGAGGATGATCAATTTCGCTTTGCCTTGTCTGATCATCTTCAGGGACAGCTTATAACCCAGCATGTACTTCCCACTTTTCATAAGGAGCTGGAGTCCACAGTTGATTCACTCTAACAACTTTCTCCAACTTCTTAACGGCCACCATATACCTGCCCTTGGGTCTGGGATGGCCTCCAACCAGGATCAGCCACCAAGATTTCTAGGGCGTGAGAAAGGAAGCATTAGCTACTCTTTGGGCATTAACACTTGACCGGAATAGAAATCTATACAATCTTGTCTTCATAAGAATGGTTTTCTCCCCCTGCTTGAAGTCCCAGAGACACTGACTAGGCTTTGGGGAAAACTAAGAAGAAAATGCCCACCATAGAATTTTCATAGATAGAGCTATAGGAAGAAAAAAGGGAAGGGGTGGGTTTGTATATTGCTTTAATTAGCAAAACCAGGAAGTAACACAAACCACAAATGTGACCTGCATTTAAAAATCATTTTCTCAGTTGGGCACTGTGACTCACATCTGTAATCTTAGCACTTTGGGAGACCCAGGTGGGAGGACTGCTTGATACCCGGGGTTTGAGACCAGCCTGGACAACATAGTGAGACTCCCATCTCCACAAAAAAATAAAAAATTAATCAGGTATGATGATGCAGGGCTGTAGTCTTAGCTACTTCGGGAGGCTGAGGCAGGAGGATTGCTTGAGCCTAGGAGTTGAAGGCTGCAGTGAGCTATGATCATACTGCTGTACTCCAGCATGGGTGACAGTGAGACTGTCTCCAAAAATTTGTTTACAAAATTATTATCTTCTGATGGCTCTCTTGTTTTAGACGGAGTCTCGCTCTGTCGCCGAGGCTGGAGTGCAGTGGCACAATCTCAGCTCACTGCAACCTCCGCCTTCTGGGTTCAAGCGATTCTCCTGCCTCAGCCTCCCGAGCAGCTGGGACTACAGGCACGTGCCATCATGCCCCACTAATTGTCTGTATTTTTAGTAGAGACGAGGTTTCACCATATTAGCCAGGATGATCTCGATCTCCTGACCTCGTGATCCACCCACCTGGGCCTCCCAAAGTGCTGGGATTACAGGCTTGAGCCACCGCGCCCGGCTCTGATGACTCTCTTATGTATCATTTTGTGATGCTCAAAGTGTCCCCAAGAATAGGGCTTATTTATTGCCATGCAGAGAGAGGAATCCAGACGTCCTAAAATCCTGGCTCAGTTTCCAGAATCTCCACTGAGCCCATCTCTTGGGAGACAGAGAGACAATATTCTTTCAAAACGAATGAGACAGCATGCCGGTTCTGCCCCCCTTCCCTGGCTCCCTCCATGAGTGGGTCAGCCTGGCTCTCCAAGCAGCTCCCTTTTCACTCTCAGCCATTAGGAAGGGCCTGATTCCAGGCAGGAAGTCAAACTCCACAGCTCTCTGCCCGTGCATACTACAGAAGCCATCAGGAGCATTAGGGTCTGGCCCAAGAGCTGCCACCAAGGACTCTGGTTTCTGTTCCACCTGAGATTGGGTCTGGATACCTCAGTGTCCAAAACTGCAGACCTCTGGAAAACAGATGAGGGAGGGAGAGGGGACAGGAATAAGAACCTGCACGCACCGGTGTAGTGCCGTGACAGAATCACAGCTCACTGCAGCTTTGACCTCCCAGGCTCAAACAAGCCTCCCACCTCAGCCTCCCAAAGTGTTGGGATTACAGGCTTGAGCCATGGTGCCTGGCCAATTTTTTTCTTTTAACAGTTCTTAACCTTTTCTGGGCCACAGATCACTCTAGGATCTTTCTTTTTTTTTTTTTTTTTTTTTTTTGAGACGGAGTCTCACTCTGTCGCTGAGGCTGGAGTGCAGTGACTGGATCTCAGCTCACTGCAAGCTCCGCTTCCCGGGTTTACGTCATTCTTCTGCCTCAGCCTCCTGAGTAGCTGGGACTACAGGCACCCGCCACCACGCCTGGTTAGTTTTTTGCATTTTTTTAGTAGAGACGGGGTTTCACCGTGTTAGCCATGATGGTCTCGATCTCCTGACCTCGTGATCTGCCTGTCTCGGCCTCCCAAAGTGCTGGGATTATAGGCTTGAACCACCGCGCCCAGCCCACTCTAGGATCTTAAGAGGATTTCTAGGAAGCATGCCCCAGGAAAAGGCACACGTACACACAATCTGACAGGCAGCATCAGGATGATCCCTGTAATCCCAGCACTTTGGGAGTCCGAGGCAGGAGGATTGCTTAAACCCAGGATTTCGAGACCAGCCTGGACAACATAGTGAAACCCTGACCCTACAAAAAAATACAAAAAATAGTCAGGCGTGGTGACATGTGCCTGTAGTCCCAGCTACTTGGGAGGCTGAGATGGAAGGTTGCAGTGAGCTGTGATCATGCCACTGCACTATAGCCTGGGTGAAAGAAAAAAAGAAGAAAGGAAGGAAGGAAGGAAGGGAGGGAGGGAGGGAGGGAGGGAGAGAAAGGGAGAGAGGAAGGGAGGAAGGGAGGGAGGAAGGAAGGAAGGGGAAGACGGGGAAGAACAGGAAAGAAGGAGAAAGAAAGAAAGAAAGGGAAAGAAAAAGAGGAGGAAAGGAAGAGGTGAAATGTACACACTGGCATAGTTCAACTGAGCAAAGAAGGATTTGTGAATTGGGTAGCCCCTCAATGAGAGGGTCCGGCTAGTCGTGTGGTATAAGAAGATTTACGGACAGAAAAAGGAAAATGACCTGCAGAAGGCAGAATGGAGGTATAGAGACAGCCCACGTGGTTACGACACACATTCGCCTGATTTAAACATGATTTGAACAGTTGGCCACCTGTGATTGGCAGAAATTCAGTGACTGGCACAAGAGGAGGTTACGGTCTGTTCACACATCCAGTTAGGTTACAGTTCACTAGGTAGGAGAAGCCTTTAGGCTGAACTTAAAATATGTAAGGAGGCAGCTTTAGGCTAAACTTAATTTAACAGAACCATCACTAGAACCCACTCAACTGCCTTAAAGGAGATGACAAAAAAAAAAAAAAAAAAAAAGAAAAAAAGAAAAAAAAAGAATGGTACTACCGCTGGGTGTCCTGGAAAGTTCAGCGCTGCAATTACTCGCTTCAGAGCCACACAGTCTTTGCTCCCTGTCCCACTCTGTCTGTACTACAACCCTGTCTGGGCCACCTCAGCTGAGGCTGGGGTGGAAGGGCACAGATATTACCAAGAAAGTTCTGAGAATGGGTGTGAGGGGACAGCTCTCAGGGAGACAGGTGTAGGCCGGGCAGGTACCCAACACAGTGTCTGCTGCAGCTAGGAGTAGGAGGAGCACTAGATGAAGAGTCCAGAAGCCTGGGATTGGAGGAGGTTTCCTTCCCTGGAGGCCCTCTGAGCTGGGGTTTTCCCGGTAGATTCCCAGGCCTCTTTCTCAGGTCATTCCAGCTCGTTAAAGATTCAAATGAAGGTCTGGAAGCCCAGGGTGGCTGTTCCAGAGCTCACGAATGCTTAGGCTGGTTCCCACGTGCTCATTCCCCAGACCCCCAGCTCCAGGGGCTCATTGGCCTATGCCTTCCTTCCGCGGCGGCTCCTTTTCCTCTTTGTGCCCCCTCACTGGCGGCTGGAGGGCTGGGTTCTGATTCAGGTAGGGGAAGAGGCATGTTGAAACATTTGCATGCAAGACAGACATACGACATTGTAGGGAGAGCAGACAATTCAGTGAGTCTATCCCTGGCCCTCTGCTGGTGAGATATGTGAGCTTGGAGGAGCCTCAGTTTTCTCTTCTGTAAATTAGGGGCAGTAATTCTTTTCTTAGCGAATCCTCCCTCCTGGCCGAGAGCGGTGGCTTACTCCTGTAATCCCAGCACTTTGGGAGGCCGAGGCAGGTGGATCACCTGAGGTCAGGAGTTTGAGACCAGCCTGACCAACATAGTGAAACCCCGTCTGTACCAAAAATACAAAAAAATTAGCTGAGTGTGGTGGCACGTGCCTGTAATCCCAGCTACTCAGGAGGCTGAGGCTGGAGGATTGCTTGAACTGGGAAGCGGAGGTTGCAGTGAGCCGAGATCGCGCCATTGTACTCCAGCCTGGGCAACAAGAGTGAAACTCCCTCTCAAAAAAAAAAAAAAAAAAAAAAAAAAAGAATTCTCCTTCCTGTCACCCACCTTGCTAATTTTTGCTCTATTCTAAAGCTCATTCAAGCATCAGCTCCTCTAGGAAAGCATCCTTGTCACTCTTTGCTCACCTTCCAAAGCCAGGTTAGGTGCCATCTGTCCCTTTTTCCCCATAGCATCTCATGCTTATCTCTAATCCGAGCAGCCCGATCAGGCCGGGTTGTGACAGCAGGATCGCTGGTGTGTTTCTGCCACATGACTGGGAGGAAATAAAACAAATAGAACAGGAGTTGAGAAATAACCTCATTGTTGCACAGAGATTGTGGAGGTGGTTTCTACAGCATGTCCTAGCCTATTCTGATTGATGCACACTTAGCATTTCTTGCATGGAAGTGAAGAGTCTCGATCTATCTCCTGAGGTTGTTAGCAGAATGGAATGAAAATGCCTCTAACTCTAGCACGGTTAGTAGTTCTTCATAAATTTTAAAGATGATATGACCAACATTGGCAGGAAACCGAATGTCATCATTAATAGCATGGACGCTGGAACCTGGCTACCTAGGTTCGAACCCCTGCTCTGCCATTAATCCATCAGTGTTGGAATAAAAACAGAATCTAGCTAAAAGTGTTTGTGTGAAGATTAAATGAGGTAACATATGTGAAGTGCTGGTGCGTGGAATTCCTGGGTGTGTCTGTGTGGTTGGGGATGGTGGGTGGTGGTGGAAGCTGGCGCTGACAAGTAAGCAGAGGCAGCGTGTGCCCTTGGATTACAGAGATGGAGGCAGATCCAGGTTTGGGCCTGATGCTTCTGTAGTTCTTGGTTCTGTAACAAAAGAATACAAAACTACGAATGCCGAGTTAGACATGAAAGTGAATGCTTACATACACATTTTATGAAGTTGTCCAGTACCATGAACATCACAAGGTTTTTCTGAAAAATACCTAGTATTTTTTATTAACGATTTGAAATCCTCTATTATAATCATTTTCCTACTATATTTGACTGCATAATCTTTAATCACCTTGCTATAGTCTAAATGTTGGTGTCCTCTCTACGTTTTTATGTTGGAACCTAATTTCCAAGGTAATAGGATTAAGAGATGAGGTTTTGGGAAGTGATACAATCACAATACCCCACCCTCATGAATGGGACTCGTGCCCTTATAAAAGTGGCTTGAGGGAGCTCATTTGTCCCTGCCGCCACGTAAGGACTCAGCAAGAGAGTGCCATGTTTTAATCAGAGAGCAAGCCCTCACCACACACTGAGTTTGCTGGCTCCTTGATCTTGAACTTCCCAGCCTCCAAAACTGTGTGCAATACATTTCTATTGTTTATAAAATACCCAGCCTAAGGTATTCTGTTATGGTAACCCAAATGGACCAAGATACATCTTTGTATAAACAAGGATTTTGTTACATTTTCCATAGAGAAAATAGAAAGATAATCAGCCTCTCTCTTCTAGTGTGGTTGATCATAAATTTGTTTTTATATGGAGGCTGGGTGCAGTGGCTCATGCCTGTAATCCCAGCATTTTGGGAGGCCAAGGCGGGTGGATCACCTGAGGTCAGGAGTTCAAGACCAGCCTGGCCAACATGGCAAAACCCCGTCTCTACTAAAAATACAAAAATTAGCCGGGTGTGGTGGCGGATGCCTGTAATCTCAGCTACTTAGGAGGCTAAGACAGGAGAATCACTTGAACCTGGGAGGCAGCGGCTGCAGTGAGCCAACATGACACCACTGCACTCCAACCTAAGCGACAGAGACTGGGTCTCAAATAATAATAATGATACATAAAAATAAAAACATAATTTGTTTTTATATGGAGAGTTTGGAATTCTTTGTTTCAACTCCGTAACAAATGTCACATATAAGCGATATAAGTTTTTTTTAGGATGGTTGTCAAATTTGAGGAAATATCAAGCTCCTGTCGTGAATGAACTGTAATCTTCCAGGGCAGTGAAAGTTTTCTCGCCCAGTGAATGCCTAATGCACAGTGACTCATTGAATTGGTAACACCCATAACCAGTATGTCCCCGTAACGTGGGTCAGGCATTTGATATTATCTTCAGAGTTGTTAGTATTCGTTAGCAAATCAGTAAGCAAGTTTAAATCTATTCCGAGTGGGTCCCTGTAATTCACTCTTATCATTAGATTATCAAGCAATCCAAAAGCCTGACCATTGTTGTTATTTAAAATGTGTCTCTTATTCTCAATTCATTATGTTTTAGTGTTATCTGAAATTGATTTTGTTATGCTTCTCAGTGTCAGAATAATTTTCTTTGGTTTTATTGCTCATCTTTGTTTCTTTTTGTTTCATGTACCATTTTTTTACTATGTTAATTTTTCTAGAGGATTTCAAAAATATATTTAAAGATGCAAAAATAAAAGATACCCTTCATGTGTATCCGCATCAGGAGGCTGCAAATTTCTCACCTGTTTTACTAAAAAGTCCCCAAAACATCTTTCCAAAGTGTGATTAAAACGGAGCATTTCCAACTCAATCTCCCCTTAGCAAGACCCCAAAATGCCCTGAGCCAGGACATTGCCACTGATGGAAGAGAAATTCGATAAAGGGAAGTTAGAATGAAAAGAAACAGTGATCTTAATAGATGGCCACTAAAATGTCTTAATTTTTCAAACTTTACAAAAATATATGATCATGTCAACCTTTTGCCAGGGTCTCTCCCAGGGCTTAAAAGGTCCCGCAAGCTTAATCATTGAGTTAGGCACTGAACTGTGACCTGAGAATTCTTAGAGATTCATTTGTACTATGTACGAAGTTACTAACTTCTATTGCTGTTATGAAAATTAAGCAGACCTGGTTTTTCCCTTCAAGTACCTTTCAGGGAACACGAGGTATACATAGAAAGTATTTAAAAATAGCTTATTGGCAACTATCTTCTGTTATATATGTATATTTATAAAAAACTACTAGGAGGTAATTTTAGAGTCATACGCAGTTGTAAGAAATAAAACAAATGAAACCCCGTGCATGGTTATATTACATTATCACCATCAGGAAATTAACATCGATACAACCCGCCAAATTTATACAGGTGTCACCAGTTTTACATACACTTGTGAGTGTATATTTTTGTGCAATTTTATCACACATCCATGAGTTGCTTTATTAAAGTATCTTTTAATGCTTAATTTAAAAAAAAACCCTTCAGAATAATAAGCGTTTGGAATATAACTGAATACAGATGCGTATAATCTTGCATTTAAGATTTGGATTTTATTCTGAAGGCGGGAAAGGGCCACTACAATGGTTAGAATGGACATTTTCTGAAAGCTGAATGTGGACATGGTGGAGGATGGTCTGGCTGGAGCAGGCTACCCATCGGACGGGTGCTGTTCACCTCGAGGGTCTTAGACTCTCAGGGTTGCTCTGGGTAGAGTGCTGGGGGGACACTCCTTGCCCAGCAGCCCCTCACTCAGACCCCTCCTACTCCCCGGGCCCCGCCCATCCCCGCGCCGGGGCCCAGCTGCTCCTCGCTAGGGCCCCGCCCTCCCCAGTTCCCTGAACACAAACCTTGCTGAACTTTTCCTGAGCGCGGAGCCCTGAGAACCCAGCGGTGAACAAAACGCTGACAGCCCAGTCAGGGAGACAGACAGTAAACACATGCCCCCAAATATATAATCATGTAATTACAGGCTGTGGGAAGTGTTGTGAAAGGAAAACACACCGGACGATGTGGGTCTCCAGGGGTCCAGGGCGGACTTCCCCTGGGGAAGCTTCCCAGGCACATCTGGACCCGAGTCCTGGCGCTGCCACTCGCGAGGCGGGTGTCCTGAGCAGGCTGGGTGGTCCAGTTGGACCATGGGCTCTCGGATCCAAGTGGCTCGACTGTCGAGCCTGGTGTAAACTGGCACTTCCAAAGCGTAGTCTAGAAAGGTTAGAGCTTTAGCAGCTTCTTGGAATGCGTATTTATTTTTGTTTATACTGCTCTATTCTATGCCCACTCCTTGGAGGAATTTTTTTGATCTCTTGCAGAAGCTAGACTGGATTAGAATCCCGTCCGTGTGATCCAAAAGTGCCCTGTGCCTTATTACAAAGCTCAGCTTGCAAGGTCTTGGGATTTCCTGTGGGCCTTTCTCAGCAGCTCCAGGCCCCTTGGATCCCGGGCTGTGCGTTCGTCCTCTCTCTCTCTCTCTCAGACTCAACAGCACTGTCATCGTCGGCATCATAACTAACTCCTATGCAGTGTTTTTAGGGTGCTGGGCATTGAGCTAAGCTCTACGTTATTCATTCATTTTAATCCTCATACTCTGGCTCCTGGCAGGCACTTTATAAAACGTGTTGGTTAATAAATTAGACACAACGGAAGGAAAAAAAATCACTGATTTTGTTTTCTAGGCACTTTTAGCTTCACAGAGGAGGTGACTTTGAGATGAATTTTGAAAGCGGAGTTCACCAAGCAGAGACGTTGGGATTCATCACTGGAGAGGAGCTGGGGCAGGTATAACAGGTGCATCAGATGTTCCAGGAATGGTGCTTAGGGAAGTGTGGCTGGATGTTAGGTACAGGCGTGAGGAAATATTGAAACAACACCAACCTGGATATATATAGCTTAAGCTCTACAGATGGTTATCTTAATTTTGTGAATACATGCAACATACTTTATGGGGATTTCCAGAAACACTTTGGGGATTGTTGGAACTCAGGTCCTGCTGTAGCAAGTGGGAGCAACAGTCAGTCAAAGACGGGTTCTGGGTCTACAGATAAAACAAGGTTACTTATTTTTCTGCTGAGGAGCGGAAGCTTGGGTGATAAAATGTTAGAGGAATAAAAAAAAGAATGTAGCTTCTTCCTCTCTCAGCACAGGGCGCGCACAACTTGCGCTCTGTCTTTCTGCTGCTCCCAGCTCTTGGATACAGTGGACGACGCCATGGGTTTCGGAGACCTGAAAAGCCCTGCTAGCCTCCGGGTGCTCAATGACTACCTGGCAGACAAGAGCTACATCAAGGGGTATGTGCCATCACAAGCACATGTGGCAGTATTTGAAGCAGCGTCCAGCCCACCGCCTGCTGACTTGTGTCATGCCCTACATTGTTATAATCAGATCAAGTCTTATGACAAGGAAAAGGCCAGACTGCCAGGAGTGAGGAAAGCTGTGGGCAGGTATGGTCCTGCTAATGTGGAAGACACTACAGGAAGTGGAGCTACAGATAGTAAAGATGATGATGAAATTGATCTCCTTGGATCTGATGAGGAGGAAAGTGAAGAAGCAAAGAGGCTAAGGTAAGAACACCTTGTACAATATGATCAAAGAAAGCCAAAAAAACCTGCACTTAAGGCTAGGCACGGTGGCTCATGCCTGTAATCCCAGCACTTTGGAAGGCCAAGGCGGGTGGGTCATTTGAGGTCAGGAGTTCGAGACCAGCCTGACCAACATGGTGAAACCCCACTCTCTACTAAAAACACAAAAATTAGCCAGGCGTGGTGGTGGGTACCTGTAATCCCAGCTACTCAGGAGGCTGAGGCAGGAGAACTGCTTGAACCCAGAAGGCAGAGGTTGCAGTGAGCCAAGATCATGCCACTGCACACCAGCCTGGGCAACAGAGTGAGTCTCCATCTCCAAACAAAACAAAACAAAACAAAACCAAAAAAAAAAAAAAAAAAAAAAAACCACAGTAAAATAAGATCAATAGAAGAAAAAATACATGATAAGTGCAAAAATTAGAGAGGATCATCAAACCTAAAAGAAAAAAAAAAAACTCTGCACTTGTTGCCAAGTCCTCCATCTTACTAGATGTGAACCCTTGGGATGATGAGACAGATACGGCGAAATTAAAGGAGAGCATCAGAAGCATTCAAGCAGATGGCTTAGTCTGGGGCTCTTCTAAACTAGTTCCAGTGGGGATACAGATTTAAGAAGCTTCAAATACAGTATGTGGTTGAAGATGATAAAGTTGGAACAGATGGGCTGGAGGAGCAGCTCGCTGCTTTTGAGGATTATGCATAGCCCATGGATGTGGCTCCTTTCAACAAGATCTAAAATCTATCCTGGATCATTGCACTTAAATAAAAGCTTGAAAGACTGAAAAAAATGTAGAGTTAGAGAAGCTGGAAATCTAATCTAGTTTTAGTCACTTATGCTGATTGGGTGACTTTGGGCAAATTTATTGAAGTCTCTGTAAAATGGGGATAATGCTAAAATCTACCTCATAAGGCCATGTATTTAACAAGACGGCAGAGCAATTGAGTGTTTTAAAAACACCCTACATATTTGTTTGTTGTTTTAATCACAACAGTATAGTCAGTCTTGTCTAATTCTTGCTAATATGTGGTAACCATTCTGTAACCTATGTTTCTTAAGTGACACCAACTTTAAATGCAGTCTTCATAACAGTTTTGGAACATTACACTCTAGATTTGTTCCCACCACCTGTGTGAGAACCCCCCCCCATTTCTCTCCAATTCCTCTGATTCATGGCCTTCCCTGAGACCTAGAGCCTTGCTTCTCAAGGTGTGGTCTGCAGACCAGCATCACTGCCTTCACCTGTGATTGGTTAGAAGCGCAGACTCTTGGCCGGGTGCGGTGGCTCACGCCTGTAATCCCAGCATTTTGGGAGTTTGAGGCAGGCGGATCACCTGAGATTGGGGGTTCAAGATCAGCCTGGCCAACATGGAGAAACCCCATCTCTACTAAAATACAAAATTAGCCGGGCATGGTGGCACATGCCTGTAATCCCAGCTACTCAGGAAGGCTGAGGCAGGAGAATCACTTGAACCCGGGAGGTGGAGGTTGCGGTGAGCCAAGATCGCGCCATTGTACTCCAGCCTGGGCAACAAAGAGCGAAACTCCATCTCAAGAATAATAATAACAATAATAATAACAGATAGTATTTATTGATTGCTTACCATGAGCCTGGTGTTATGCTAAGCACTTAATATACATTGTCTCATTTTGGGGGCACATTTCTTTTTTTTTTAATTTTAGCCATTCCAACAGGTACATAGTCAGAGTCATGTATTTCTCAAACCTCTTTAGTGGATGCCATTGGTTCAGTGGTCACTATTGGTTGCCTACCCAAAATTTGTGTCTACAACTTTCTTTCCAGCAGATTCCTATTTTCTCACGTCTCCACTCCTCACCATGGGCTTTGGGGAGAGCTGACCTGAGCCCTGATTCCGTGTAAAGGCTTTTATTAACTAAGGGTAATCCCACTCCCCTTGATAATTGGTTCAGGAACGGGCAGCTGACCCAATTCTGTCCAAAGAGTCTTCAGGTGGTCTGTTGGGAAGGTTTCTTACTCTTAAGAGGGAGTTGCAGGGAAAGGTGATCTTCTTGGCTGTTGTCATGTCTGGATGTTATGCTTGGAACTTCTGCCATTTGGCTACTAGTTTCAGGGTGAAGTTCTCTTTGGAGTGAAGGAGCAGAGCGATGCTTCCTTACCAGCGTGGAGCCGCTAGACCAACCCTCTGGGCTTCCAGGTGTTGTGAGATTCGCTTGTTATATAAGCTAGACTGAGTGAGGTTTCTGCTCCTTGCTTTTTTGTTTTTTGTTTTTTGTTTGTTTTTTTTTTTTGAGGTGGAGTCTCACTCTGTCACCCAGGCTGGAGGGCAGTGACAAGATCTCAGCTCACTGTAACCTCCGCCTCCTGGGTCCAAGGGATTCTCCTTCCTCAGCCTCCCGAGCAGCTGGGATTACAGGTGCCCACCACCATGCCCGGCTAATTTTTGTATTTTTAGTAGAGACGGGGTTTCACCATGTTGGCCAGGATGGTCTCAATCTCTTGACCTCATGATCCACCTGCCTCAGCCTCCCAAAATGCTTGGATTACAGGCATGAGCCACCGCACCGGCCTCTCCTTGCTTTCTAACAGATATAATTTGCTCTAGATTTGGCACCCAGCAACCTCTGTGGGACGTGCTGGTCCCCAGAAGACACAGCTACTTCTTCCTGGAGGCTTTCCCTATGGGGTTCTCATAAAGGAAAGCTTCTCTCTCCATTCACCAAGGCTAATGGAATGGAAAAGGAAGGAAGGGGTTCTCCTGGAGGTAAGCACTGCCTCTTCTATTCGTTATCTGTGTGACCCTCGGCAAGCACTTTCTCTCCTTGAGACTTCGTTTTCTTATGTGCAGATTGTGGGGCCAAGGATCCCAACTTGCTTCCCAGGGTGTTGGTGAGATTCCAGGGAGACGCTGGGAGGGCAAGTTTTCATCACCAATCAAGGGCCTGCAAATCCAGGGCTGACACTGCTCGTGGACGCGCTTACCTCACAAAGTTGGTCAATGCCAGAGTTGGGGCTGGATCTAAGTCTCCTGACCCCCAGAGCAATGTTTTTTTCTATCATAACCTGACTCAGCCTCTGCCCTAAGGGGTCATCTATTTTCTGTCTTTTTCTTCCTCAAATGCAAGGCATGAGCATGCCCTGAAGTATAACTGTGTCAGAGTTTCTGGGGCATTTCTTTCAAATCGACCATTTCCACCCCCCAACTTGGCGGGTCTCATCAGGGCCCAGCTTGGCCGAGCCTGGCGTTGTAATGCATTGGCCGGGATGGGCCTTTGTTGCCTCTTTGGGCTGCAGCCCCCCTCCCACCCCCACCCCTGTCGGCTATAGCCACTTTTGCTCATTTCTCTTGGGAGCTGCCTAGCTGCAGAGAAAGGCCTTTGGAACCCTTCTCTTTTCAGCCATCCTTTATTGAATTTCACCTCCATTTTTTTTCCTTTCCAAATAGGAACATCATTTATCCAGGACTTTAAGTTGCAGAGGTCTTCAAGAGCTTTCTCTTTCCCAGCTGCATTTGTTGACACACAGTCAATCTGTTTCTTGCCTCCATCCCCTTCCCCCCGCCCCACCCCCCACGCAGGCCATAAAGTGCCTACAGCTGTGCCCTTTATTACCCTTCCCTTTCTATGCCCACGAGGGGGACGAGCTGAAATATAGCACAGCCATTACTGCTAACAAAAAGGGACAATTTTAAAGCATTTCTGCTTTTCATAAGGGAAGCTGATGGCACAAAAAGAAAATACATCATTTTATTGTAAATGTTTTTAAAATATGGGTCACTTGGCCATAAGCAGCCTCCAAAGTCGGACAAGTTTAAAGCGAAAGCAGTCACATAGATAGCAGTTTTTTCCCCTTGCCTTTTAAATTACGCTAATTGACACCAAGAAAAACAGGGAGGCGGTAGCTCCTACCAACCCACACACTCCGTCTCCAACTCCCTCCTCTCTCTACGGTGAAGAGCATGGGAAATGTTTGCCAGGCCAAGAATGGTGCCCCCATACTAAGAAGCCCTTTTTACTTCTGTTTCAGCAAGTATTAAGACTAAGAGGCTGTGGTCCCGTCTTTCAGGATGGGATGGTTTTCCCAACCCTGGTGGGAAGGAAACTCTCATGTTTGCTGAAAAAATTCCAAAGGAGGAAGGCTGCCTGACAGCTCCCTGGTGTGTGTCTGGGCTGGCTGGGTCTGGCCAGGAGCGGAGGGTCTGGGTGGAACAGATATGCTGGTAGGGTAGGCAAGGGAAGTGGTTGCTCTTCCAAAGGGGACACTGTGTCAATGATTTTGAAGATAAATGGATGTGATGGTTGTTGGGACTATGGTGAGAGATTAGAGGTAGCAGAAAGAAACATGCCATATTCAGATTGATGGTCAAAGGGTGTGCCCTTGCCACCCACTCCTCTGCAGCCCCCACCCCTGTGTTACCGCCTCTTATAGTGTGAACCAGGCTCCGCCTCTGGGAAAGGAAGTAGGGCTTGAGAACAGGATTTGAGCCACAGGAAATAGGACCAAGTTTCTAACGCAACTGGAATGAGGCGGGCTGGATTATCCACTCCTGAGAACCAGCTGTCTACATGATACAAAGGATTGAGACGTGGAATCCAAAGAGCTGGACTCAAGTCCTGGCTTTCCAGTGCTCTAGCTCCGTGAACACAACCTCTCCGAGCCACAGGACCCCAGTCTGAAATGAGGATGACAGTGGAGAAACTTCCACCACACAACACTGCTGTGGGCAGTCAATGAGCTCATGTGCGGGATGTGAATCTGGCAGGTGTTCAATGGTCAAGGAAAATATTTGATGAAACTGATTCTGAACCAGGAGGTGGGGCCCCAGGATATGCTATCTGGGCTATATGGATGGCTAGACAGATTTCCAAGACATTCAGATTCAAAACTAGAAATGGTATCAAGGGATGCTTAGAAAGTGTCCCTAGATGGAGATGCATGAAGAAGAGGCATATTGGATCAGGGTGCTGAGTCCTTTGGTAGGTAGAGGGCATGGCTTAGAATCTGCCAATCTGCTTTTGATTCCAAATCTACTGCTATGTAGTTAAGTGACCTAAGCTTCTCAGCCACCACTTCCCATCAGTACATTAGGAATAAAACCAGTGGGATGACATAAGGTTGTTGTGAGGACTAAAATGAAATTAATCATACAACGCTCTTAGTGCATCAACTGTCAGAGTAACTTACTGCATTTTGTTATTCTTATTATTCCTGAGAACTTGCAGGTGAGAAATGGAGACTGGTTGATGATGGCTTCTGTCCCTTCCCCTCCTTTCTCCTTCCCTCCCCTCCCTTCCCCTCCCCTCCTCTTCCTACCCTCACCTTCCCTCACCTACCTTCCTCTTCCTCCCCTCCCCTCTTCTTCTTCCCCTCCCCTCCCCTCCTCTTCCTGCCCTCACCTTCCCTCCCCTCCCTCCCCTCCCCTTCCCTCCCTTCCCTTCCCTCCCTTCCCTCTCCTCCCTTCCTTCCTTTCTCGCCAGCCTGCCAAATCAAAGAGAGTAGTTGTTTAGCACAGGTTTCTTAAGAATTGACTGTAAATCATCTCTGAAGACAGTGTGATCTAGTAACTAAAAACATAATTTGAGGGTCATACAGATGACTATGAAATCCCTGTTCTGCCAACTCTAGCTCGCTTACTTTGAACAAGTGATTTTATCTCTATGCACCTCAATTTCTCATCAGTTACAAGGTCCTTACCTATCCATGGAAGTATTGAGATAATGCATGTAATAATTACATACCTCTTCTTTCCTGAGAGTCTGTCTATCTCCTGCTTTGCACTGGAGAAAGCAACACTTTTTACACTTTAAAAAAAGTGTAAGGTGTAACAGGCTGCAGATGTAGCAGGGGTAATGAAAAGGAAGGCTGGACTTTACAAATAAAATATAAATGAGGATCTCTAAGATCTAACTCTGAAAGAAGATTCTCCAGAGGATGGAGCTGCTAATATAGTACTGAGGCCTCTGTTCTCCTGAGTTCTACCTTCAGCATGCTCTCACAGTTCAGTTCCTACTGTTATGGCTTTGTTTGATGATGATGATGATGAAGATGATGATAATGATGATGGTTATGATGATAGCAAGCATTTTTGTGCAAGCTTAGAAAAAACTCCAGGCCGTTTTGTACCAGTTAGAAAAAACTCCCCTTCCACAGCTCTCCTAAACATGGTTAAGACTGGTGAGAACTTAAAAAAAAAAAAAAATCTTACTAAAAAATAAGGGATTAGGAGGCTGAGGCAGGAGGATTGCTTGAGCACAGGAGTTCGAGACCAGCCTGGGCAACACAGGGAGGCCTTGTTTCTACAAACAAAATTAAAAAATAAAAAATAAAAAACAAAGGAAAGCAAAGTGGAAACACAGGAAGCGTAAGAAGCCTGAAACTCTGGCTTCAGTTTTCTGACCCTCCTGGAGCTGGAGTGCTCCCAGGTACTGTCCAATTTCACACAATGTTTGTGATATTTATGCTCTGTGTCTAGCTCAGCATGGTATCGGTTTTTCTGAGACTCAAGTATACAGTCAGGCAGCCCTTAACAAGAGGAAAGCGTTCTAAGAAGCTTATCATTAGGTGATTTCGTCATTGTACGAACATCACAGAGTGGACTCACACAAACCTGGATGGTCTAGCCTGCTATACACCTAGGCTAGATGGCATAGCCTGTTCCTCCTAGGACACAAACCTGTACAGCATGTGACTGTACTGAATACTGTAGGCAATTGTAACACAACGGGAGAGATTTGTGTATCTAAACGCGGCTAAGCATAGAAAAGGCACAAAGTACAGTATAAAAGATAAAAGATGGTCCACCTATACAGGGCACTTCCTATGGATTGAGCAGGACTGGAAGTTGCTGTGGGTGAGTCAGTGAGTGAGTGGTGAGTGAATGGAAGGCGTTGGACAGCACTGCACACTCCTGTAAGCTTTGTAAACACTGCACGCTTAGGCTATACTAAATTCATTAAAAAATGTTTTCTTTTTTCAAGAATAAATTAACCTTAGCTTACTGTAACTTACTTTATAAAAAATTTTTAACTTTGTGACTCTTGTAATAACACTTAGCTTAAAGCACAAATAACGTTGTACAGCTGTACAAACATTTTCCTTTATGTTCTTATTCTATAAGCTTTTTCCTATTTTTAAATTTTTTTTTTTCTTTTTTTTTTTTTTTTTTTACTTTTAAAAACTTTTTTTGTGGCTGGGCACAGTGGCTCACGCCTGTAATCCTAGCACTTTGGGAGGCCGAGGCAGACAGATCACGAGGTCAGGAGTTCAAGACCAGCCTGGCCAATATGGTGAAACTCCATCTCTACTAAAAATACAAAAATTAGCTGGGCATGGTGGTGTGCACCTGCAGTGCCAGCTGCTCAGGAGGCTGAGGCAGGAGAATCACTTGAACCTGGGAGGTGGAGGTTGCAGTGAGCCGAGATTGTGCCACTGCACTCCAGCCTGGCAACATAGTGAGACCCTGTCTCCACAAAATATTTTTTAAAAATTAGCCAGGCATGGTGGCACACACTCGTGGTCCCAGCTATCCAGCAGGCTGAGGTGGGAGGTCTTGAACTATATTGGCCTTGAACTCCTGGCCTCAAGCAATCCTCCTTCCTTGGCCTCTCAAAGTATTGGGATTACAGGTGTGAGACACTGCACCCAGCCTTCTGTACATAATTAAGTGTGATACTTGTATAGCCTGGCAGCACAGTAGGTTTGTTTACACCAGCAGCATCACAAGCACGTGAGTAATGCATTGTGCCACGATGATACGATGGCTGTAATGTCCCTAGGCTGCAGGAATTTTTCAGCTCCATTATAATCTCATAGGGCCATGGGCATATGTGCTGCCTGTTGTTAACTGAAATGTCATTATGTGGTTCATGACTGCACTTTAAAATAAATGAACCACTACCCAGTGTACTGCTTATCAGTTAATTCTATTTTATTTAATTGCCTTCTTCAGCTCTAGGTTTATTTATTTTTAGGTCTTGCTTATTTGCTCTGCTCCTTTCTTAGAGCTGAAGTCTATGATAATTAATCATGGTTTCGTAGACGTTTTCTTTGGCTCCCTGTTTTTTGGTTTGTGTTGGCCTCTGTTTTTCATGCGAGAGGATTTCCTCAAAGGTCTAGACTCTGTGGACTGTCCCTCCACATGGACAAGTGAGACACGGAAAACCTGATTGGGAGCTCTGGGTGAGCTGATGGTGTCTTCTCCAAGGCCTGCGTGATGTGGACTCATTCTGTCTCTCTGACCTCATCTCCTGTCTCCTTCTTCCTTTCTTCTTTTGTCCCAGCTGCACTGGCCACCCTGCCATTCCCGTCATATCTGGATTATTGCTGCCTCAGGGCCTTTGCCCTTGCCGTGTCCTCTGCCTGGAGAGAACATCCCTTAAGTGTTCACTTGGCTTTTTCCTCCCACTTCTTTCAGATCTCGGCTCAAAAAGCAATTTATCCGAGAGGCTTTCCCTGATGACCCTTTATAAAATTTCCACCTCGGCCTTACTCTGCTTTTGTTTCCAATGGACTTATCATCACTCGATGTGACAGTACAGTATGCTGTTTAGATTTATTTGTTGTCTTTCTCCAGAAGAATAAAAGCTCTGTGAGGTTGGGGTCTTTGTTTTGTTCGTGGTTGTGTCTTTTGCACCTGCTGCAGTGCTTGGGATATTAGCACTCAGTGTGTATTTGTTGAATGAATGAATGAATGAATGGTGGCTTCAGTGACTGTGAAAAGGCTAGGATCTGGGCATTTCATTGGAGGATTCCTAATATTCAGTGTCTGTATCTCTTCTTTTGGGTCAGTTTTCTCAGCTAGAAGAGTCCTGGCTGCCAGTATTCTTAGAGCTGACTAGGGAAGGAGGCTGAAGATCCAGTGCTTCAATGTGAGGTCTCTTACCAGATTCTTTTGTTTTCAGTAAGCTACCCCTGTCTTCTTCTATGCCTGAGTCCAGGGGTCTAGAGCCTTTTGAATTAACTTCCTCAGGGAAACTCCTGGCTTATGCTGGGGAGGTGGGTTAGGAGTCACCTGGTTGTATGCACACGCTTGCGAGTGTGTGTGGAAGGGGCCGGTGGGAGTGTGGAATTTGCCTGTTTTTAAAGCCCACCCACACCCTTATTTGAAGATGTTACTGGTATCTCTGATTCCTAAGCCATTCTGGGGTTCTGCAGCGTATATTACAGTGACTGCTGGTAAATGTTTAATTGGCTCTCCAGGGGAATACAAGCTCTAATTTGTGGTGTTTGCTGATTCACATGGTGTCAACATTACCACCACAGTTGACTTCAAGTTCCCATCATGACATCACTGAGCATGGATTTGATAAATCCCTTTATCTCCTCCTGTAGTAAGACTCAGGTCTCAGCTGTGCCTACGACCCCGCTCCATTCTTTCCACAGCTTGGTTGCTAATCTCCTCTTTTCTTTACAAAAGATGCATGTTCTTCCATTACTAAGCAAGTGCATTTTGAGTTTCTGATACTTGTTACTAAGAGTTACGTTTTTTAAATTATGAGAATTTCTTTTTCTAAAGCCTGAACTTTCCAGGGTCTCCTTTCGCATAATAGTGGCTTATCATGTTTTAACTGAGAAAATACAGATGGGCAAAAGGATACTAAGAATGCAGTAGTAACTTATACAAATGAGCTTTTATCATGTCAATATGTATATATAAAGTATTTGTATAATAGGAGTCCTTGCATGTCCAAGGCATTATTTGGTATATAAATGATGCTTACTGACCATACACATTTGCAGACTCCTTGAAATAACTCTCAGCCCCACTGTCCTGCTCCCAAACCCAGAGTTGTTTAGTTCACAGGTTGGGAGCCAATGGTTCAGATGATCTTTTCTCTGAACATTCTCATTCCCATGAGTTAAATGAGCTCTTTCTTGCCTGTCTCCAAGATCTAAGTGTGCTTCTTTTATCTTTGAAATATTTCTTGAATCCATTCCCTTCTTTACATCTACTGCCAGTGTTCTAGTCCAGGCCCTACTTGCCCCTCCCATGTAGAGGCAACAGCTTTCTGTCTGGTCTCTTCTGTCTGTCCCTTCACCAATCCATTCTCTGTACGGCAGCCAGAGTGCTCTTCCTGGTGGGGTCCTTTTCATGTCCGAAAGGCTGCTGCTCATGTGTCCAGCCATGAGGCATGGGATAGCTGTTTCCATCACACTCAACAACTTGTGTTCTGTAAACCTTTTGCCCAGGAGCTTGGGTTTGACCCAGTTCTTTGGTAGCAACAGCCTTTTTCTAGTAGATGGAAAATGTGTATGTTACCTACAGAACTTTGTTACTCACCCCTGCGATCCTCCTGGCCAGCATTAGCCACACCTCAGCCCAGCATCCTGTAACATTTAGCAAAAGACTTTGGTTCTGGACTTCGTACACTGTGGGCACTTAGGGGACAGGACCTGTCAGTTATGTTTGTACACCCCAGCACACTGACGAGTACCCGGGACATAGTCGATGCTCGATCAATGTTAATTGAACAAATTGATATGGATTGGTGTGCTGGGGAGTATAGGTTTGAGACTAGTTCCCAAATTGGAGCTAGATAAGAAATGTGTGAGATATGGAAATGAAGTAAGAAAAATGTGTTGCTTTCCCGATTCTGTTTTTCCCATAGTATTTATATGGTCCCATAGTATTTATATGGACTCTGGCATCAGGCTTGAGTTCAAATTTTGCTATGTGTATCAACTGATAAGCAAATAGAGAGGGCTGTGTGCTTGCACACAGTGCTTAACACCTTTATGTCTGAAAGGTGGATGGAAGCTATTATAACAGTGCTTACTTCTCAAGATTGTTATGAAGTTAGGCTGTGCATATTAGTGCATGTTAGTGCACAGTCTAACTTCATGTGCGTGGCACAGTGATTGCTCAACAAATATTTGCAGCTCTTATTGTGAAGTTCAGTGCAGAAAAGGTAGAGGTCTCTGAGATCTGGATATCGCTGCAGGGTGGGGCTTAGGATCTTCACTGTGCTGCACTAAAAGAAAATGCAAATCTGACTCCAGAAGCCATGGAGAATAATTTTGATCTTTTCTCTTAGAACAGCCTTTCTCAACCAGGGTTCATCTGGACCTCAGAACACAGAAAGCGACTGGAGTGACTATTTTCTCAGTACTCAGAATGTTACATTGCTTACACCGTTCTAGACGCACGGGGGATTATGTTCATTGTCTACAATTCAGGGCATGTAGGCTTCACTATCTCCAGTCCCCTGTGCTTTAAGAAAGGCTGCTCTGATACTCTTTGATGTTTCTTAGACCTGGTGCAGAGACTCAACACAGTGCATCAGAGTCACATCACTTTAAAGTCTTCTGTAGAAACCTCTCCCTCTCCTTAAACCTTCTCATAGTTGCTACAAATACCTCCCTTCCTCACCTGTGATTTGTTCCTTGAACACTTTGTTCTCCATATTGTGCTTATCACACAACTATTGACACGTGTTACTTTGCTTTTCCTGAGAGTCACACATCACTCCCCATCCCTGTGTGCTCTCCACTTCTGAAACTGCAGGGAATATCTCCAAAAAAAATTAATGCCAATAACTGACTAAACACTAAACATGGTTGATGTCTTTTTTTAATGCACTTTTCTAAGTCACCTGGCACTCTTGCTCCCTTCAAATAACTCTTCTTGACAAAAACTAGTTATCTGGGCACTTACTCTAGCTGTTCTGACTTGTGCTGCTGAGGCTTCCGTGAGACTGGTGCTGTCCAGCAGAGCAAGTCTGCTCCTCCTGGTGCCACCCCTAGTTCCTGCTGCTCTTCAGCACTAACAACTCACGCTGCCTTCTAGAAAGCCAGCAGGCACCACCTTTTGAAATTTTTTTTTTTTTTTGATGGGTGTGGTGGTCATGATGTCTTCTGTTAGAAAGAATATTGGGAAGGAAACTAGCAGCGTCTGCCACAATTCACATAATGGAATATCATATAGCCATTACTTTTTGAAGAATATTTATTGACATGGGAAAATGCTCACAATATGTTAAAGAAAGCAGGATACAAATCTGTAAATACAGCATGATCCCAATCTTGTAGTAAAATAAATTATATATGCATAGAAAAAATACAGGAAGGAAATACACTAAAACATTAACAGTGATGATCTCAGTTTGGTGGGATTTGGGGTAAATTATTAATTTTCTGCATTTTCCAAACTTTCCACAATGAACATATATTACTTTTATAATCAGAGGGGAAGAGGTCAAGACACGTGACACCTAGTCCTGGGAGGTGGCGAGACTGATGTGGCACTAAGGGGGTGTTTAGAGTCACTAGTACTGCCTCAGTCTGTGTCCTCATTTATTAAGGAGAGATAATAACACCTGCCCTGCCTGCCTCCCAGGACTACTGGGCATCCGAAAGGGTTACAATATCTGGTGATGCTTCCTCTGTAGCAGCAGCTCCAGTGCTTTATTTTAGGACGCACACCTCCGTACCCTGCTTCCAAGGTCAGGAGAGTTGTGGGCAGAGGGGCCAGTCTGCAGCCTTGGTCCCTGGCCTATCCTAAGGGATTCCAGGTCTTCATTGGAAATCCAGTGCTGACCACACAAGTTTCCCACTCATACTTCCACTCCAGGTCACTTCCCTGCTTAAAAACTTCTTTAAACTAGTTCTGTTGAAATAGTTATTGCTTAAAATGGCCTGAGAATGACCACCCTCCTCACCCCACTCTGTTCCCAGCATTTCAGAGCCCTAAGGAGGCACAGTGTGGGCCCAGGTGTGCTGTGGGGAAAAGGAAGGAGCGGTGCTGGGAATCAGGCCACCAGGGTTGGACTCTTCCTTGCTGTGATGTGGGGTAACTTTCACAAGCTTTCTGGAGAGGATCTTTCATATGCGATAAGGTGAGGTTACACGAGATAACATACATAAAAAGCCCAGCATGTAGTAAGCACTTAATAGATATTAGTTCTTTTTCCGTGTGCCAGATGAAGACACTCATCTTCTTCCCCGCAAATTCTCTCTTTTTAAAAACAAAGCTTGGTGCCCAATGCAGAGAAATGCAAAATGAAACAGAATTCACTGAAAGCAGAAGAGCACAGCTACTGAAACAGGACTGTTCAAACACTTACTCTGCATAAAGAAAGCTGGTAAGATGGCATTTCATTAAACACATCTTCAGTTCGTTAAGCTGACATGCATGCCAAAGCTATTTGATTATAGAAATTATAAAAATACTTTAAAAATGCATTTGTAGAATGAAATAACAAAAATACTTGAATTTTTTCTAAACTTTTTTTCACTTAATCTAAAATTATGAATTGCCCATTTCTTTTGCTGTTGGTTAAAACCTGGGTCACTCACCTTTCCTCAAATATTTTGGATGAAATTCTAACATGTATTGCCTTCTTCCTAGCCTTTTATAAAGCATTCTGGATTTAATTTCTTCTTTTAAAAAAAACTCAGGGTCACCAATATGAGATTTAGTCTATGGGCCATATTGTTAATACACACATTTTCGGGGCCAACTAGAGTATCCTTTGGTAAGGAGATAGTCCCAGATTTGCTACGTCTTGAAGTTTTATTCTTCTCATCTATCTGGTTTTCAGTTGGCCTTTTTCTTCTTTCAGTATGCCTGCCTTCAATCTAGCAGCCTCTTTCTTTGCCATTTTTTGTGAGCTTCAAAGCCAGCTAACAAAACATGTTGGAAGCGTATGCAAATTTCAGTTCAAAGTCTAAGAGTGATATTCCTGAAGATCTCCCCCACAAGTAAGTCGCAAGAAGCTTTGTGACATCTCTTCTGGCAGCTGAAAGGCCTTTTACAACTCCATTCCCGAGTTTTTTGCTTTGCCAGAGAGGTAACTTCTGGATAAATGACCTTTTCATAATACTCCATGTACTTTACCTGTCCTTAAAAAGGCTATTAGAAGTGGGACAATGGATGTAAAAGCACTTTAAAAAGCATAAACTGTGAAATAGTATTGTTTAGCCCATGTATCTATAAAGAAACACACACAGATGGCCAAATTGAATCAACCCCAATGTTTTATTTAAAGTTTTAAAAGGCAGTGGTTAAGCACATTATGTATATATGTATATATATGAATGTATGTACGTGTGTATATACATACATATATATACAGGAAACCAACCCCTTTTCAACTTTAGCCCCTGATGAGCTAGGCCCACTGTCTAGTGCATGACTCACTTTCTCCTTCTCCATAGGACCAATTCTAAAAGTAAAAATAAACAGCCTTTATCAGTTTAACAGTAACTAATTGTGTTTCTTTTTCTTAAATAAATAAAGTTACTATTAAACTGATCACATATGGTAGAAACGTAGAACACACACACACACCAGCACACACACAGTTCCCAATTTAAAACGTGATGTATGAATGACCTATATGTACAAATGGGTGCTGCTGACTCCCCCACCCCAAGCAGAGGCCACGAAAGAACTCCCATTACTCAGGGAGTCCCCATTCTCTCTGCTGGGATGGAGGATGTGTGTGTTCCTGGCACCCCGGGTTAGACCTCAGAATGCACACTCCCCATGCACTGATACAGATGGTGGTTCAGTTCTATGGTACTAGTGTTCAGGTACATTAGGGAATAAATAGGCATTTGTAGCTGCCTGAGAACTAAACCATCATTTATAACTCTTTATAGGGAGAAATGTATTCTGAAGTTTTAGCTAAGTGACATACAAACTTTTAGAGTATAATCAGTTTGTAAGTCTGAGGCTGTGTGTGTGTTTCCATATATTTATACAAAATTGATATGAAGAATGGGGCTAGGTTTATGGAGCAGCTGCTAGGCTTCCATTTGGTGAGTTCTGATCTAAGAAGTCGATTGCCCAAGGCTTTATTTACCAGCTCATTCTGTTTCTCATGTGCCTCTGGCTGCTGGAGAGATTCAGAAGGGGCCACTCACACAAGTGAGGGGAAGGACATGGCTAAATCTTCTGCTAAGAGGCTTGGCAAAAAGAATTGCCAGATTCAACCAGGGCCGCTTTGTAGAATAAAATCCTTCAATTCCATCCTGATGAAATGGAATTTTTTTCTGCTTCTAGCCCCTGTAACCCTGTCTAACTGCAGCTCTGTATGAATACCTCAATATCGCAAAAACACAGGGTCACCTCTTAAATATGCTGGATTCTCAATGAGTAAACCAGTTAATGTGTTTCTAGCCAAAGCAAGGGCATAAATGTTTTAGAGAAAAGATTCCCCTGGAGCTACAGAGAAAAGATGCTGATAAAGCAATATTGAGAGTTGAGCAGGTGATGCTTTTAGTCTGTGTCAGAGCTGGTCTCTTCGATGACAGAATACTGGTTGAGTGCTTCCTCCAAAGGCGTTATTGTCCCATCAGGTTTTAGTCCCATTGGTTTAAGCAACTCCTCTCTAGAAAAAGAGATAAAAGAGAGAGAGAAAAAAAGTATTCACCAGCATCACACACACACCCCTCCCCCTCGCCCAAATCCACAACCTTTTAAAAAGAAAAGTCTTTAAAAACCAAAGTATTTTCCCTTCAGCTCTCTCTGTGTGTTTGTAATAGGAAAGATGAAAGGGGCATGGAAAGAAAAAGAGGAGATAAAAGACTTCATTCACACAGGCCAAACCTACTAAGCCAATTAAAAGTATGAAAAGTCAAGGTCTAAATGGGCTCAGGACAAGGAGCAGGTCTCTTCTGTTTTGAATAATTAACTTTTCTTTTTTTTCCGTTTGTGGATTGGTTTTGTTTTAGAGAAGTTGAAGCTATCAAAATTTCACCTGCTCCAGTGGTTGGAGCATACAATTAAACGGCTGATTTGATATGCATACACTTCATTCAATGGAATAAATCTATCGGTTTTGATTTTGCCTCAATCTCTAAGTGATACGTAAGTACTTGTTGATTCATTTCAAATTAGTTGGCCTTCCCCAACTCTCTCCCCGACTTTTCTTTCCTTCTCTCTCTCTCTTTCACTCTTTCTTTCCTCCTCCTCCTCCTTTTTAAAAAACACCATTGCTTTTGTTTGTGGCAGTTTAATTATGGGATTGACAGCCATTTTAATCTCTTCAAAGCTCCCCAATGGCCGCTTTTCAGCTAATCCAATTATATCTACTCCACAAGTTACAGCCTCATCTAAAGATGATTAATTATTGATTAAGCCAATCAAAAAGCATTAGGAAAGATTTATTTAATCTTTTCATAGGCTTTTATTTATTACATGGAGATTATGGTGAATGTACCTGTTGAGTTGCTAACTCCAGTCCTCCCATCCCTAAAAAGGTCAGCAGTGTACTTAGGAGCGGCCTTGAAGAGCCCCTATGAACTGCTTAAAACTTATTTATCACAGAAATGGGCATCACCCCCCAAAAACATGTCCATAACCAAAACCCCACATGGCAGCAGCTAGAATGTTGCTGAGATTTGCATGGAAGGGAAATGACTCCCTCCTCACAGTTGTCCCTTAGGCTAGGAGAAAGAAGGGCTCCCTCCTGGGGAGGGGCAGTCACACGGTAGTGTAACGGTGTTGCAGACACAGTGAAGCCTCCTGGGGAGGGGCAGTCACACAGTAGTGTAACGGTGTTACAGACACAGTGAAGCCTCCTGGGAAGGGGCAGTCACACAGTAGTGTAACGGTGTTACAGACACAGTGAAGCCTCCTGGGGAGGAGTGAGAACAGCTCAGTGGTCAATGGATAAGAAAACAGGAGCCTGATGAAGAGCTCTGGCTAGCTCCAGTAGACAACTTCGAAGTGTTTGAAAACTTTGTTTGGGAAATGTGAACGTCTGACAGGCTAAGTTGAGGCTCCTGAACATTATGAGGGAGGAAATGTGTTTCCCAATCCAAGAAATGGGGTCAGAATCATAGAACTTAAAGTTGGAAGGGGCCTTAGAGATCATTAAGTCCAACCCCCTTCTTTAATAAAGGAGACTGAATGACTCATCCAAGGTCACATATCTAGTTGTAGAGCTGGACCTGGGACATGGGTCTCCTGAATCCCAGTCCAGTGATCTTTGCAGCCCACCGCATCTGGATTAATCGCCCTAACTGCAGTGGAGGAGCACACTGAGTTCACATCTTCAACACCTGTTCAATGACTATGTGACAGGAACTATGTCATATACTGGGAAGAACGGAAGACCAGGTACAGCTGCTGCCTTTGAGGAGCAAATATATGCAAAAGTCATTTCGAGCAGAATGAGGTAAATGCTGTAAGAGAATTATGAACAAAGAAGTGTGGCAGCTCCTGAGATGAAGCACTGACCAGGCTGCCTGGGGAGGGCACTGCCAAATAAGGTGTCAGTGAGTGGCCCTGTACTAGGCAGACGGGCACAGAGCGTTTCAGATAAAGGAGACTGTAAAGAGCTCCGAATGGTCCCACTGACGTGTGTGATTCTGTATCTTTTAGACCTTTTTGGTTGTGTCAGCTCATCTTTTGTATCTCTGGGGTCTCATGAAGCCGGGAAAAGGCCCAGTGTTTGGGGAATGGTGAGGTTCAATGAAGGAGGGGCAGCAGGTAAGCCTGCAAGGGTAGTTTGGGATGCAATAGTAAACAACGTCTTAAATGCCAAAATAAGGAGCTTCGATTTCACTCTGTAAAGAGTGTTTGATTACGTTTGTTTTATAAGAAAGTATCTCTGGCAGCAGCATGATAGACACTTTGGAATTAGTGGCAGATAGACAAGTCATTGGGGGAGTCATCACAATAGTGTGTGGGGGAGGAGACAGAGAGCTGGATTAAGTCTGAGGTTGTGGGAAGAAAAGGCAATATTTCTGAGGTAGATCTCACCACTCACTGGGAGGAAAAGGGGTTGGAGAAGGACAGTAGTAAGTAGAGAGTTCCTGTTGTTTCAGCTCAGATGACCAAGTGGATGGTGACTCTATTCAATGGGACCAGGACACAGCAGATGGAGATTTGGTGGGGAGATGCTGATATATTTTAGGACCTGAAGAGCTTGAGGTGCCTACATGACAACCAGGTAGGAATGTTCAGTGGAGAGCTAGAAACAATGTTTCCATTAAAACTTCTCTCTAGCACTGACATCAATCATATATCTGTATTTTAAATAAATTCCTGGTTCTAACTGATTGTGCTAAAGGACTTTGTGATGTTGGATACTACATATTGACAACTGACACAAAAGGAGAAGAGGGAGAACCTGCTGGGAATGAAACACGGAGGGTCTGAAGGGGTTGGTAAACTCAGGGGCAGGGTAGGGACCGAAGGGTAGGGATAGGTAAAAGTAGGACTGGCAGATGGGACTGGAGAGATTCTATCGAGTGATAAACTGCTGGGTGGATATACCATCACTCCTGAGACTAACGCTACTGCATCTCTTTGATAAAAAATGATTCTGGGGCTAGCTACTAACTTGTATGAAGTATCTAGCACTTTCACATCTAAACCCAGGAAGAATATTTTCAAGCCTGCTCCCTAATCCAATTACAGAAATAATTAAAAACATTAAATTAGTTTTATGGCCAAATTATAGGATTTCATTATGGAACAATGGGCCCATATTTTAATTCTTACTTGTGAACTTGTGAACTATTCTTCTCAAGATTTACTTTCTGGGTGCTTTGTATCAACCCCCACTAAAATGGAAGTTTCTCTGAAGGTATGAATTATTTTCTTCTCCACATGGCTCTACTCTCTGTAGGAAAGGCGTCAGTGAACAATGGCCATACAATCATGCATTGTGCAAATGAATTAAGGCAGCAATGTGATGTCATGGAAAGAAAAAAAAAGATCTGGAGTCAGGAAGTCTGTCTGAAGTCCTGATTCTCCTCCACTTACCAGCTGTGTGATCTTGGGCAAGCTTCCAAGTCTCAGTTTCCCTACCAGTGAAATGGGGGTCGTGATAATCCTGGCTGCACCTACTGACTAGCGAAGATGTAAGTAGTGGTAGTAGTAATAATAATAATGTAGACCAAAGACTTGTGAATTGTAAAGGACAAATGTTTGTTATTATTGTGGTACAGTGAATAGCACATATAGGTTTTGGAGTCAGATGGAGCTGTGCTCTAATTCTGGATCGATCAGTCACTAGCTTTAAGAACATGAACTCACTGAATTCCAATTTCCTTATCTGTAGAATTAGGACAGGAACACGTACCTCACACTAAGTTGTGATGAGGGCAAAAGGCTACTATACATACAAAGTGTGTAGTATAACATTAGGCTGGAATGTAGTTAGAATCCACAAATTGCCATTCCTGTCCCTCAGGTGCTTACAGAAGGTTTTCCCATGCTGGTTAGGGATTAAGTGGGGGAAGAATATGCAGAGGCAAATAAAAGACATGGTCCCTGTCCTCAAGAAGCTTTTAGTCAGTTCAGAAGATAAAACACACACACATTAAACAATATTGAAAGAATTACAGAACAGCAGATTAACAAGCTTGAGATGATTAACAGGCAGAGCCCTGCTTTCTTTAAGCTTTAAAATTTGTCAGTATACCCTTACTGTATTTGAAATTAGTTTTAAAGGAGATTTCTTGTCCTGTCTGGGAGTAGAAGGAGAGGATCATTTACAGATGTGTGACTGTTTGTTCTAATTGACCCCAGGTTTATTTCTCATACCCCCATCCTAACTTTTCTCATCTTCTTCCTCTATCCTTCCAACTAGCGGCCCACAAATATCAAAATGAAATATTTGATACAGAGACTCACTTCTAAAAGGCTTGATAAATGACCTGGTTGGGTTTAATTTATAATCTTGGACTATTTCATTTGCAATCTGTTGTATCTAGATCAGCAAGATGTGGACAAAGAATGGGAAGCTTTAATGAACACCACAGAAATATTCCTTCACCAGTCGTATGGACTATGCACATGTGGGAGGGACACAGGAGGAGACAGGGATGCTGACCACAGGCTCCTTGCAGTAGGTGGACTCAGAGGCCAGACTGTAATGGCAGTGATGGACATGGATTCACAGGGAGAAAGGCATCCCAGAAGCAGAAGAATTAGTCAAGCAGAGGCACAGAAGCAAGAGTTAGTTGTGTGCAGGGACTGGCAAGCAGGCTGGCTCGGCTGAGATAAAGGAAAAAAAAAACAAAACAAAACTCAAAAGAGATGAGGTATAAAAGAGGATTTGAATGGAGACCTTGAATCCTAGGCTGACAAGTCTGGACTTGAGTACAAAGGTATTCTTGTTTTCTATTTCAAGAGTGCCCCCTTACCCCCCACTTCTAAGGATATTAAAAATAACTGTCATTACAAAGCTGGAAAGCTATGAAATACTACTGCTCTGATATTTTAAAAAGATAATGTCTACGCTTTACTCAATTTTCATATCCCTATGTGTCTAGCACAGTGCCTTGCAGATAGCAGATCCTCAATAAGTGTTTGTGAGTTAAATTTAGTTGTGCTTGATATTATCTTTCATTTTCCTGAAGAGAAAAGGTATGGTGTCTAATGGGACTCCTAATGACTAAACCATGAAGAAAAAAGCTAAATCTCTGGGTACAGATTCACATTCATCACCAAGATTTACAGGGTTAGAAACAGGATTAACATTCCACAGGAAATTCTGTATAATGTTTTTCAGAGATTTCTTGTTCTCTACTAGACTGTGAGCAACTTGAGGGCAGAGTCCATGTCTTCTCAGGCTGTGATTTGCCAGTATCTAGTACAGAACACAGCACACGGCAGGTGCTCAGTAAACATGGCATAAGTGGAGACCATTTGTCAGGAATCATTCTCATGTTATTTTAACTGTAATTATTTTCCTGATGAATTAATATCATCAGGTATTCTGACAGTTCAGCAGAAGTCAAGCCCCCTTTTCACCAGACAGCCTGGAATTCCCAACCATTAACTGGTATAGACTAGGCTTCTTCCCTATGGGGCATCGGAGGAACTAGATTCTGGTCTCAGATGTTCCACTGACTTGCTAGGTGTCCTTGGGCAGGTCACTTGCCTCTCTGGGCTTGAGTCTCCCCATCTATAAAGCGAGTGGTTGGACAAGATGATCCCCAATATTCTACACTAATTTCAAGAGGTTAAGTGTTGGGCTATAAAATAATTTTGATCTATTTAAAAAGCTGCTAGGTTTTTAAAGATACTCAAACTCATTATTACTAAGCCTTTGTTTCTAATGCAGATATTCTAAACCTAAGAGTCAAACACAGCATCCTACCAAATTGTCACAGACATACACCGAGACCAAAGCCCTTTCTGCAAGACTACCAGCATATGATTAAAATGATTACAAAGGGAAACCAAAGCAATGGCAAGTGCTACAAAAAGGATCCAAATTCAATCATGGCCCTCAATAAACAGGCCATTTCATAAAGAGTTACTGGTCCTAAATTATGAAGGTCCTATCTAAAAAGGATGGCTATGTGTCAGATATATGTATATCATGGCAAAACGGAGATACTGTATATTGAAATGTGTATCAGGATTAAGATATTCACATAGCAACAACTCCTTCATACTTACCTTCAATGCTACACACAGGCCTTAACACAAGTTAAGACTGCCCTCGTATCAAAAAGTACAGTGATGTCTACTGGATAAAGAGCCCATTCTAGGCACTGTGACAGTATCATGGCGGGCTTCTCATCTGATCAGGCATCTGGCCAGGGAAGAGATAAGCCTCCAAGAATGTTCAACTGGAACGAAACATCATTTAGAAATTTGATCTTACTAAACGATAAGGAACCATAATCTACAAGGGCTTGGCCAGGCAAGAGGACACAGATAAAGCACGTCCAAGAAAGGAAACCCTATTTTGCCCCAGCCTAACCCTTGGGACTGCTAATGGAAACCAAAAAAATAATTCTTAAAGAGCTAGGGATGGGAGATATGGAATTTACACCATATTTAAAATATTCTGGTCTGGTTTTTTTTCCAGATATATTTTAACATTTTCCTGAGCCACCGTTTCCCTATAAGTATGGTATACTCTGGGATGCCTGGGCTTATATGACTTCTCAGAACCTTAGAGAAGGTTCTGCTTTTTAGGGCTTCTGGTTCCTATACGACTCTTTCCCCCAAAAATGACAGTGCAAAATTGGGGTTCAGATACTAACATACCCAATCGCACATTATAGAATAGGTCAGACGTGTATGTGTATAAAACACCTTACTTGACCTGAAAGCAAGAGAATACTCTTGCCCACAGCACATGTTTTTGTGCAATACAAACAAAACATTCAATTCAAGTGTACTTGTTGAAAAACAGGACATAATTAAGCAGTTGGTAAAATGCATTCTTGTTTCCCACTTGCAGATCTCCCAAGAGTCCCTTCGAATTTACCTATACGAGTTTCAGCTTCCCGCTTGCCACTTAGCTTGATAACGACTCAAAAATCATTCCCTTGTTTTCAAGGGCTCTTCTTTCTTGTCTGCTCTGTGTACTACAGGGCAGTATTGACACATGGAATTAATGACAGGGTCTGTAATGAAACAACAGTCATGCAAACACCAGTCTGCTCTTTTGATAAAACAGCATGTTAGAGACCTATTCACCTCCCTCTAATTGAGTACTGCATAATAGTTCCGATCCTTTTATGTAACATATTTTGTTCTATGATTAGAAAAGAAGAAAAGGGGGGGAAACATATGAGGCATTGCTTCCTTCAATCACCCCCTGATTAATTCTCTGTTTTTAATGAGGGCGGCTGCTATTTAGGCAGGTTCTGTTACATACTTGTTTTGTTGACTTCTGTACAATGTATAACAAAACCCAAGACCGGATAATTGGGAACCATTTCTTAGGCACAGGATTCCTGCTCTTAATGTAAGGTTGACTTGGAAAAAAGAATCCTGACATTTTAAATTAGCCATTTCATATTTAATTCCTTTTCACATTTGAAAGATGGGATGAGAAATTAGTATATAAATAAAGCATTTTAATTAACATAGAGCTTTTCAAAAAATGCCTGTTAAAATGGATGGAGCCTGTGATAGCCCTGAGAAGGAAGCTCTGTAGTTCTTTTAAAGTCTGGGAGTGCATCTTATATCAAGATTTCAGCATCACTGGAATAGTTAATAATCCACTGAAGTATAACGGGTTTCCCAATAACTTGTGATATTCTTATAAATGTTTTCACCTCTTTTTTTCTCACAACAATAATATTATAACCTTTGGACTGGTTAACATGTTCAGTTAGATACTGTAAAAGTGTCCTTTAGGCTTGAACCTAGATCCTTCATCTTTCATCTAATGACTTTCCAGGGCTGACTGGTTATACTGATCTTTCACTAAGCCACTGACTCATGGTAGCTTTTCCACAGCAAATTTGAGGTCTAGGCTACATCTTTGAAAGGATTCAGAGATCCTTCCCTCAGCCCTCATCACTGTGCTTTGGGATTGGGTACAATTGGGAAAGTAAAATATGCAACATAAAAATATTGTTACCCAAGACAAATGGATATGGCGTACAGTCCCCACATCACTATGTCTTTCCACTTTATAAAGGTAATTGGGAATTGTCTAAACCAGGGGTGTCCAATCTTTTGGCTTTCCCGGGTCACACTGAAAGAAGAACTGTCTTGGGCCACATAAAATACACTTAACACTAATGATGGCTGATGAGCTTAAAAAAATTGCAAAAACATCTCATAATGTTTTAAGAAAGTTTATTAACTTGTGTCGGGCCACATTCAAAAGCGCCCTGGGCTGCGGGTTGAACATCTTTGGTAAAGAGTCCCTTAGGGAAGCCTTTTTAAAGTTAGGTTTTATTAATGTGATCACATGTATGAAAATTTGTCAGAAGAGCCATAATCATTCTCTTTTAAAAAACAATTTAAAAACCTTGTATTAACATAGAATCATAGAAATTTTACTTGTTTCCTTCATAAAGCTTTGCTTTTTGTGTTTTAAAATATGAGCTATTTATTTAGCATTTGACCTGATACCTACGAAGAGCTCAACTATGGAATGAAAAAGCAGTAATGCGTGTCCTCTAAATCTCAGTTCTCTTCTAAGGTAAATATGCTTATTATCTGTCTTTTGTGTTTTTCATTTATTTAAAATTTAGAATGTCTTAAAAATAATTAGACAACTTTTGAGAGCTGTTGGTAATTTCTCACAATAACACACAATCTGGAGTCTCAAGACTGAGAACTGGACTTGGGTTAGTCACTTAATCTTTGGTGCATTTAATCCTTAAAAAAATACCTGATGCTATTTAATTCACAGGGCTGTTTTAATAATCAATGGAGATAACGTATACGGAAGCATTTTTTAAACCTTAAAGCACTATATAAATATTAGTTGGTTTTTTTTTTTTTTTTAAATCACTGTTCACATTTCTGTTAGATCACATGCAAAGCTTCTAAAAATCTGCCACCCACCTCACAGTAAACAGCATGGTTAAGAAAATATAGAGAAAAAGAGATCAGGTATAGTACTAGAAGAATAAAGTTCAGTTTTATCTTTTAAGTGGTTTAAAAAATTATTTCTTGGTAATTTATTTACAGAATTTTTCTACTCTGTTGTCCAAATTAACAAAATAAATATTAATAAGACGTCAGCATGCCAACTGACACTGTTGAATAAAGAGGTAGAAACAGAAGTTCTTAATGCTCTTCCCAATAAGGAAGACTTAAAAGTTAAAGAATGAGGAGAACTAAGAGCAAACAGCCAGTGGGATGACTCTTATTTGATGTTCCTCTACTAGTCAAAACCCATTTCAGACAGTACTTTAACCAAGAGCTCAAAGTAGTTATTCCCACTACAGATCTAAAGAACAATGACTACAAATAGGCAACACAAAGGTAGAATGGCATCCTACTTAGAGGTGTCTAGCCACTGGAAAGGTCCTATGTAACCTAAGGATAGATAATATCAAGCTTCTCAAATTAATCCTCCCCTGACACCTTAAGGATATATTAATTTAGCTGGATCCAAGTCGTCTTAATTCAATTTCCAAGCAATCTTACAGTGTATTTTAATGAGGCAGAATAGCACTGTCTAATAAAAATATAACGTAAGCCACAATGTAAGCCAAATGTATGTACTCTTAAATGTTCTAGTAGCCACATTGAAAAAGAATAGGTAAAATTAATATTTTATTTAACCCAATCTATCAAAAATATTATCATTTCCATATGTAATCCATATTAAAAAAAAAATGAGATATTTTCCTTTTTTTGTGCTAAGTCTCTGAAATCTAGTGAGTATTTTACAGTGATAGGACATCCCAATTTGGACTAATGTCATATATAGCTGTGGTTACCAGACTGGACAGGGTAGATCTAAAGAATTTTCTGATGAAAACAAGATTTTTATATTTTCATATCTATAATAGATCTTATAATGCTCTAAAAATTAGAACATGTTTATGAAATGTATCTGAAAAGCATTTTCTTGACTAACTTATCACAAAGGTAGGTGTAATCACAGTCGTTGATACTTTTGTAAGGAGAGTAAAATAACTTATTTATAAGAAAAAACTATGTATTTACTTTTTGGTTATAAACTACCTATCTCAGCCTTAGTCAGTTTAAAAATAATCTTTTGATTAAAGGGAACTAATCTTACATCTAGTGCCTGCATTTATTTTAAAAGTCATGTTCCAAATAGTACACAATGACTGGCAAAAAAAAAAAAAAAAAAAAAAAAAGAAAACACTTATTGGCTAAGGAGTAAGAAAAGGAAGAAATGGTAGAATAATTATCTTTATATAAATTTTAAAACATAGATTTTGATGGCAGAATATATAAGCAAAAAGGCAATGTATCTTGTTAGACAGTGATGGGATAAGGTTGAATAGAGAATTAATTAGCTCTGGTTCCAATTTAGAAACTAAAGGGGATTAGAGAAGTCAAAACAAAACTGTAACTTGAAATATTATTTCCCTTGGTTAGTTTAAGCTTAAGCCAGTCAATGCTCTCTCTTTTCTAGACGAGGCACCATTATTATACACAAGTTGTGTGCGATAGCTAAGGCAAATGAAATTGTATTAGGCACAGTGGGCTTGCTTTAACTACACAATTCCCATTCAGATCTCCTGCTTGAGTTGCAGGGGCTTATTTTTTCCGAAGTCAGGGAAGGAAAGAGGAGGTGAAGGGGCAGGCAAATTTCATCTGCTTTTCCATCTCTGCCCCCACATTAAAAATGTCAAATGAGGCTTTCTATAATTTCATGCCTCAGGCCTTAAATGTTTATATTTGATAAATATTACAATTATCATTCTATATTAAAGGAATTATGGACCCCAATATTTAAATAAGCCAGTCATAGCTCAAAGTACTTTATGGAATTCCTTTCTAGCCCTGAATTTTATGACATCTGGCCAAAAAATAGAACTGACAAAGTATACTTTAAAGTCTTAAACCATGTAAGTATTTTAAAGCTAAAAACTGCCCTTCAAATTTGGGGATCAGCTATTTTCATTATTTCATCATCACATACTGTGGAAACCACAGGATACAAGGCACTGTACTAGCTAGACATGATGGGATTTATAGGGTTCAGATTCTTTTCCAACTCTTCAGACCTCTAGGTGCACTGCCAATCCCCTTATCTACATCTATCACAAATACAATCCTTATACTAAAAAAAAAAAAATCACTTGGAATACTCAAGTCAGTTCGTATTCAATGGGAAGAAAATATCTGAGCACTAATCCTCCAATATCTTTGGAGATCTAGCTGAGAGAAAGCTGCTAAGGTGGTGAGCTCTTTGAGGCAGCAGCTATGTCCAGCATGGAGGCAAAAGAGAAATGTAATTTTAACTTTTACATTGGTGGTTTTATACTTTTGGTAGTGAATAACATCTATACCCTACACCAGGCTCAGTAACAGTACCTGGCATGACCAACCTTAGTCATCATCACTTTGGTAAGTGCTTTGGCACGGGCCACTGTTGCTAACCACCATCCTGGTGCAGGTCCTTCACATCTGCTCTCCTATGGATGGAAAAAAGGAAGTGTCTAGTGTCCATTCATTGGCCACATCACCTCCAACCCTATCCTTTACTCACATGCCTTTCAATTCAGGTGCAGGAGAAAACCATTTCATTTTTGAGAAGGAAAGTTAATCAGACAAAGCTATGGTACACTCTTAGCACAATAAAGACTTGTTTGAACGCAGAACGTCCTAGAGTGAAAGGGAGGGAACTAACCAATAGTACAATGCCGACAGGGTGATTAGGAAGTGTTCTGGCAAACACTCACTATAACAGACAGACACAGTAGCACAGTGGACAGAGCAAAGGTCTTGAGTTCTGGAAAATGAAGGTCTAGTCTCACTTTTTTTAAATGAAACTAGAAAAAGAATGTATGTGAAAGTGTTTTATAAACTGTTAAAAGGAAATGAATTATCATCAGTTATTAGCTTGGAAATGCTTTGGGCAATTCTTTGGTACTTGCTTTCCACAATGATAAATCTGATAACATACTAATCAAATAATGATAAAACCACCTGAGCTCTTTAGAAGAAATAAGTAGTATGTGACTATCCAAGACTTATGAACAAGATTAAATTTCTCTCCACCTGGAATGAATGGTCACTTTTCCATTTTTCTATTAAATACATCAAAATTCTAGGATCAGCACAAATGCTAGCTTTCCTGTGAAACAGACTCTGAATCATCCAGACAGAATGAACTACTCCTTTTCCTGGGTGCTTACAGTTCAACATAGACCTCATTTTGTCATTATTTCCTTCTACCTTGTATTTTAGACTAGATTCCAGTCATTTCTTCCACTAGAATTTGAGTTTTCCAAAGGCAGAGACTGTCACATTCTCCTCTGAATCTTCCTCAGCTTCCTAGCACGATGCCTTGCACAGAGTAGCTGCTTAGTAAATGTTCCCTGAATTGTACTGACTTTAGTCTATTTTGGCTTTATGGCATCTTTTTTACCTCAAAAAAAAAGTGGAAAGAGAGAAGAAACTTAAGACTAATGAGGAATACAGCACAAAAGACATGTAAGACGCATAAAGAATGACTTCATTCTTTGCATTACTGCTTTGGAATGCCCACTGCTGATCTTTATACAGTTTTGTCATTGATTGTATTTAGTGAGAGCAAACGTTAGAAAGCACACAAAGGCAGACAATGTAAAACGCCCAACACACGTCATGCAAAAATTCTGTATGATTTGAACTATTCTCAAGGTTGCCTTTTGTTTCAACTTTAATGGCAAAATTGGTACCATCAAAGCCAACATAAGACAAATTTGCTCTGCTTTAAACATGCAAAAATCAGTGTCACCTTCAGTTGGGCATCTGCTGGGTATTTCCGGATAAGTAGGCATCTTCTTTGAGGCATAGTTTAAATCAGGTGGCAGCTTGGGTATTTCAGACTTGACGTTTGTCTATTTATTTGTTGGCAGCTTCTACAGTATGTGGATTCCCCTGAGATTAAAAGGAGAAGGACCTAGCACCTTTGTTTTCTATGCCTGTGATAGAGATGCCTTATGAAATGGTAGTGCCTCTATTAGTAAGCCAAGTATCTGGATTATATTGTATAATCTTAGGCAGCTATTTCTTCTATCTTCCATTTCCCTATCTTGGAGTTTACTCATCCAGGGTAGATGGCCCAGTTAAATAGCATTTGTGTTAAGCTTTAAATGTCATGTTGTTGTGTTCTACTCAGGTCCTTGCTAACCCTTCCTCTCCAGTTTCTACCAGATGGACTCTGTTGGTTCTTTTTTTTTTTTTTTTTTTTTTGAGATGGAGTTTTGCTCTTATGTGCCCAGACTGGAGTGCAATGGCACGATCTCAGTTCACGGCAACCTCTGCCTCCCGGGTTCAAGCAATTCTCCTGCCTCAGCCTCCTGAGTAGCTGGGATTACAGGCATGTGCCACCACACCCAGCTAAATTTGTATTTTTAGTAGAGATAGGGTTTCTCCATGTTGGTCAGGCTGGTCTTGAACTCCAGGTGATCCGCCTGCCTTGGCCTACCAATGTGCTGGGATTATAGGCATAGGCCATTGCGCCCGGCCCAACTCTGTTGGTTCTTATACTGTTGTTTTTATACCCCTGTGTTTCATTAGCTACATCAGCTCCTTCTGGAAGTGGCCAAGCACACATCTTCTCTTTATATATTCATTTTGATCTTATTCTGCCTCCTATAGGTTTGCCCTATCAGTATCTTCTCTGTGACTATTAATCCCTTCTGGGAGGGAACATTTATGTTCTATACAAAGGTATGGAGAATGTAATTTGCAAACAGGCAACAATGTCTTTTGAAGACTGTGAGCATAGTCAGTTAGCTATAAATTCTAACCTTCTTGAGAAAGGATGAAAATTTAAAAGGGCTAGCTGGAAGTTACTGAGTTCTAGTCCTATTAGCTTTGTAGATAGTTAAGCTATTCATTCCTAAACAACTTCTACCACATTATCAGCATCATAATCTGCAGTGTGGATAAATATCCATACTTGTCACACTCCCCATGTCAGTCTCTTGTTCCTGTCCATTTCTACCCTAAGCCTCTGCTGTGCCCTTAATCTCTGCTTGTTTCTGTGTTCCACCTTTCCCTTTCATGGTTGGCTTTCTGGCTTTTCCATTCCAATGGCTCCTTCTTTTGACTGAGGGATACTAGCCTTTACATAGTTACTATGAAAAAGGAGATGGCCAGAAGAAATTCATCTTTAAGTGGCAGCTGCCACCAACACACAGAAGCATTCATTCAAGATGGCTTAAAGAAGATAGTAACTCAATGTATGACTAGAAAATAGAGTGATTCAGCCAAGTATGAAAGGAATTATTTTCTAATAACTCCTCCAAGATGACTAGTTGCTGATTAGTATATACCTGATTTAATTATTTTCAAAACTGGTTATTTTTGAAGGGGAAGGAGGTGTGAAGCAAGAGGGGAAGGGGAGTTTTTTTTTTTTTTTAGAACTCCTAATTAGTACAAATCCCTGTTTTCAGAAAATCCTTCATTTGAGCTATTTCTTTTCACTTTTTCTTATTGGGTGCATGACATTTTAGAATTCTTGGTTTCAGCAGCAACCCAAAAAGGCATAATTGCAAACTTACACATCAAAAATGAAAAAATAAAAGCATCATGATTTCAAACAAAAACTAAAACAGGCTAAAACAAAAATACAAGCGGCAGCAAAATCACTGAAACTAACTCACAGTATCTTTTTGAAGACAGGGAGGTTAGTTGGTTAATTATTACAGTGCTCTGGTAGTTCCTATCTTAGCTTTGAGAGTTTAAATGTTTAGGAATGCACATCCAGAAGCGGCACATGTAGAAAAACCGTGGTAGCCAAGAGCTATCTGAACTACTGCTGCCTGGGCCACCCTATTCCAATCAACATGGATTTCCAGAGTTGCTGTTCTATGGTAACTCTCAGTGAGAGAGACAAAGAAATAGACCATTTTTAGAAACCAAGCAAAAAATGGATGGGAATACAATACCTGGAAAGTTTATCAAGCATGTTGACAAGTTTCATGGCTTCATATTCTTTTTGTTCTTCTGTCATTTCATCTATGGGGTTTGGCATTGGTTCCTCTAAATGACCAGTGATAAGATTAATGCTATAAAAAGAAAAAAAAGTTATGCTGTATGTTTTAAAATTATGCTCTTTCTATACTTTTCTGGTCCAACTTTTAAGTGATAATAAGAAAGAGTATAATAGCCAAAAAATTGGCAATGATTTCAATTTTATGGTATAGAACCGATATAGGAATTTTTAAAAATGGACTTTTCCACTAATTTGCTTTGGGAAATGGGCTATACTTTTTAAAAAAAATAAAACTGTCTTGCCAACTTTTGTTTTTTTTAAAGACATGGTTGCTTTTTAAAAATACAAAATTTGATTAGTGCCGTTAGGATAAACATCCGCGGATGCACAGCTTATCCATTAATCCTAAGGGGACACATGATTTCAGGGAAGAAGAAATGACGACATCTATTTTGTGATACAGCATAAAACAAACATCAAAAAAATTGGAAAAATGATGACAGAGAGGCTACAATCTGGAAATGAAAGCATGCCAATTTATAATCTCAGGAAATTAGTCCATTAGTGAGACCACAGAGGGCAATGAGTGTTTAAATAATAAAAGATAAAGCAGAAGAACAATTTTAATTAGTTTGATCTGGCCTAGATAAAAAGGATGAAATCTAGCCTACCAAGAGACAGGTATATCATCCTGGCTTTCTGGAAATAGATTTAATACAGTACTTAAAATGACTACTTTGCATAAATTTTGTATGAGGTTATAATACTAAACAAACTATTCTCTCAGAGAAAAGCCATACTTTTTTTTTTTTTTTTTTTTTTTTGAGGACAGGAAATAAAAGATAACTCTTTAAATGGCTCCTAAATATCTACAACAAACATTTTTCTGGAGAAGCAGACAAGAGATTACAGTATCTTATACCAGCCAAGTACATATTGTTTTTTTGTTTTTGTTTTGATGGAGTCTCGCTCTGTCACCCACGTTGGAGTGCAGTCGCACAATCTCGGCTCACTGCAACCTCCGCCTCCCGGTTTAAGTGATTCTCCTACCTCAACCTCCAGGGTGGCTGGGATTACAGGCACGTGTCACCATGCCTGGCTAATGTTTGTATTTTTAGTAGAGATGGGGTTTCACCATATTGGCTTGGCTAGTCTCAAACTCCTGAGCTCAAGTGTTCCTCCTGCCTCAGCCTCCTGAAGTGCTGCGATTACAGCCATGAGCCATGGCACCTAACGGGAATAGTTTGTTTTTAATGATCAAATTAAATATTCCTGCAAATAGCAATTGCTAATAAATTGCCTTCTAGGGTCTATGAACATAAATGCTTTCAGAAGCCAGGCGTTTAAGATAAGCAAGTGAGTGAGTGGGTCAAATATACATAATGTGGAGTGTTAGGAGATTGGGATCAACTGGAAAACAGTGCCCAGTTTAAATTAAAAAAAAAAAAAAAAGATACTGGCCAAGACAAAGACACAGTGATTAATTAAATCTTCTGGTAGCCAGCTTGCAAAACCCTGTTTGAGACTTTCGGTTGGGCAAGTTACTTTCTTTACTGACCAGCACTTTTCTCATTTGGGGTAAAGGCTAGCTTACTACATACTGTTATCTATTACTATTAGATTTACTTTTCTACCTTCCTCAGAGGCTGCATGACATACTGATTCTTATGGAAGGATTCAGTGCTCAACACCCTCGAAAACCTGATTCAAAACCTATCTTGCCATTCTTGCGTAAGACCTACATCTAGAGTCATGCTTAAAAAAAATTCTCCCCCATTAGAAACCCAATATATAAAATAGACAAAAGTGAACTGCTCAGGCAAAAAGGAGATGGGAATAGTTAAGTAGATGGGTGTAGAGTCCCTTTATTTGTCCCCTACCCACTTGTTTCCTCTTAAGGTACTTTCAAAGGTTCTGGGGCAACCTGAAAACCCATACCCTTTTCATTTATTTCTAGCCTTGGCTGTACATTAGAATCACTTGAGAAACTTTAAAAAAAAACTTGGGCGACAGAGCGAGACTCCATCTCAAAAAAAAAAAAAAAAGCTTGGGCCTCACCTTAGACCAACTAAATCGGTGCGCGCGCGCGTGTGAGTGTGTGTGTGTGTGTGTGTCTAGAGTACCTGCTTTAGACACTCATTGTGTGCTATTTTCTCTGTTTTCAGGTGCTCATGAAAGAAGAGAAAAAGGCCTCCAATTAGAGGCCATCAACAAAAATGCTGAATGGGTCATCGTATTTCCTAAAAGTCAAGAACAAAGAAGACCCAGACAAGGCTTCTGAGAACTATGGAGACGTATCCAGATGCCACACTGAAAATACAACTGACCACCCATCCATTATTTGCTCAGGCATATATATAACACATCTCTTTTCACTGGTTTCTCTTCTGCCCCCTGTTAAATTAAAAAAACAACTAGTCTTATAAATGAATAAAGGTGCTTATTATAGATACATACCACTTCCCAAGCAAAGAAAATCAGGCCTCAGAAGAAAGTATACGGGTAGGTAGATGTATTAACTATGTAGATCATGCTTATTTGCCTCTTGAGAGATGGCTTCTCTCCTCAAATTCAATGGAGCTGTGATTTGAAAAATCAGGCCCGTAGGCACTTTTAGGATATAACGACATTTGCACACATGATCACAGGCTTCAGGGAAAAAAAAGCATCAGGAGGACACACTGGTAAGCTATGTGGTATTGTGGGCACCACAGCATACAAAGTCACTATATGAATTCCTAGATTAGGACACAATGTGATGGTTTTCTTGGTTCTCTTAAGAGCTTAGTGAAAATTAAGTCTGTTTTCCATAAGGTGACCTCAAGTCCCCTGGCTGCTAAAATGATATAATGGTTTGCTCTGAAATTAGCTACTAAAGTAACACAATTCTTTGCTATCTGAGCATAAAAGCAGCAGCCAGAAATTCATTCTTACAGAGTAAGAACTCATTTTTTTTTACCCAGGGAGTAAAACATTCCAACCCTCCAGTCACTCTAGGGATTTGGGTTTCATTTTTCCCTTTAAAAAGACATTTTCCTCCTGGATATTCCGGAGAATGTAAACAATGCCACAGAAAACACAAGTTAGGGCACTGAAGTACAGTGTACCACTCTATTATGGGGAAAATGCCAGGGTGCTGTGGCAGAAGGCAGACAAACACTGTCTCTCCTCCCACTCCCCACTTCAAACCAGAGTCTCATGTAGTCTCCCTACCCAGAAAGGAAGAGAAAACAAGTAACAGTCGCCATGACAACAAAGATGTGAGATTTCATAAAATAGAGTACTTTTGGTGGAACAAATACCTGACACCTTTACAACCTCAAATAGTACAGTCTGAGATGCCACAGTCCAGGTTTCAAGATCTTAACACTATGAAATTCTGGAGTTACTTTTATTTCATTCCAAAACTTGGAGTCTTAAGATGCTTTAAGAACACTAATTGTGGCGGACATTTCATTGGGTAATTATATTTATCATGATCTCCTCCACCTTGTCTCTGCTCCCCTGTCCCATTTTCGTAGCTCTCTAATCCTACTATTTATGACTTCCAATTAGGTGACAAGAAGTGTCTAAATTCTTATCTGTGGTATTTCATCACAAATTTTGTATAAGACTATTATATGAACTGACAGCAGCTATGGGCCTGGAGACAAAAGGATTAAGACACACTAAAAAGGTATGGACAAATGAATGCAGGTATAAAACCTGAACTGTATTTCAAGTCTTTTGCTCTTTCTTCAAACTTTTGTTACTTTTGGCCAACATCAATAGTACTAGGTCATTTAACAAAAAAGATCCATTAAAACTTATTTCAGCTATATGAAAATTAACTTCAATCTCTACAATGTGTGGCTTAAATTTATTCAAAGCATTCTGGTTAAAAAAGGAACTCTAAAGTCAACCTACAGGAGTTGGACAGGTAAGATAAGTGAATAGGATAAGCTGTCAAACCAAAGGAGCTTATACCTCGTATGAAGGAAACCACAGCTACTCAGTTCCATCAGTTGGTTGCCATGTAGCATGGAGGCCCTATGTTACCAGAACTTCCAATTTTTCAAAAGAAGTTAGAAATCAAGATTTTCATCTAAAATATCTATGGGATATGTTACCAGAACTTCCATTTTTTCAAAAGAAGTTAGAAATCAAGATTTTCATCTAAAATATCTGAATTCTAAATGTTGGTAAGTAATTAAGTTATTTTAAGAAGCACTGTGTAAAACAAAAAAGCAAAACCACAAACCAAATAACCAATAGTATATGGGGCAAGCCAAACAAAACATACTTGTGGGCTAAATCCAGACAATTTGCAACCTCTACAAAAGGGATTAGGGTTTTTAGGAAAAGGCCAAGACCAGGAAAGAAGGGGACAGGCGGGTGGGAAAGGAGATGTTATATGCAAATGAAACTAAAACAACTTTCCAGGGGGGAAAAACCCAGAATACATTGCTCCCCCAAGAAACAATATAAAGAACAAAATGGAAATTTACCATATCTGAATTTTCTTGAATTCCATTCCCTGGCTCCCATTCCTCAACTAGATGTCGAGCTTGATGAGGAAAGGGAACTCGATTTTCTTGGTATCCTAATGCCGAGGAGGGGCTGACTGACTCAAAAAATTCATTCATCCAACAAAAATTTACTGACTGCCGGCCGGGCGCGGTGGCTCACGCCTGTAATCCCAGCACTTTGGGAGGCCGAGGCGGGCAGATCACGAGGTCAGGAGATTGAGACCATCCTGGCGAACATGGTGAAACCCTGTCTCTACTAAAAACACAAAAAAATTAGCCGGGTGTTGTGGCGGGTGCCTGTAGTCCCAGCTTCTCGGGAGGCTGACGCAGGAGAATGGCGTGAACCCGGGAGGCGGTGGAGCTTGCAGTGAACCGAGATTGCGCCACTGCACTCCAGCCTGGGCGACAGAGTGAGACTCCGTCTCAAAACCAAAACCAAAACAAAACAAAAAAATTTACTGACTGCCTACTGTGTGCTGGGCACATCTACATGAACAAAAACAGACCAAAACCAAAACTAAAACCCCTCTTCCCTCTTGGAGCTTACTTTTTGGAGGAGAAAACAGACTTAATGAATGAGTAAGTTATATGGAATGTCAGAAGGTGAATAGCACTGTGAGAAAAAAAGGACAATGTAAAGAAGTATGATATGGAGTGGTAAAGGCAGGAGTGCAGCAACTGTTAACAAGGGCACAGAACAGGTGATACCTGAGTAAAGACTTGAAGGCGGTGAGGGAATGAGAGAGAGATGGCAGCTATCTGGAGGACAGGCATTCCAGGCAGAAGGAACAGCAGTCAATAGAAAGGCCTCAGGCAGGAATGTGTCTGCAGAGCCTGACACATAGTAAAGAGGTCAGTGTGGCAACAGTATAGCAAGAAAGGGTGCAAGTATACCACTGTGAGAACATCTGAACAGCCGACTAGTCTGATTTACATATTATAAGGATCCCACTGACAGTTGTGTTGAGAACAAAATGAAGAGGAACAAAGGTAGAAGCAACAAGGCCCGTGAGAAGGCTATTAAAATGATCCTGGAGAGAGAGATTTTAGCTTGGACCAGAGTGGTAGCAGCGATGGCAAATAAAAAGGGTAATTAGATTCAGAATGTATTATGAAGCTAGGACCGGAACTACCTGACAGATGTAGGTGAATACCAATTTAGAATGAATCAAATGGATTTTTGTGTTTTCAGGGATATCAGAGTATATACACAGATACATTTTCTTTCTTTTGTTTTCTAGATGCTCTGAGAACAGGGAAGCTATCTGAAGGGCAAACTCATTTCTCTCTTTGATTGGCTTTGAAACAGAATATAGCAGAAGTTAAAATAAGCTCTGACTTCACACCCATTAGGATGGCTATTACTAAAAATCACAAAGACAAACCGCCCCAGAAAAAATAATACTAGTAAGTGTTGTGAGGATGTGGAGAGAAGGGAACCCTTGTACACTGCTGATGGGAATATAAAATGGTGCAGTTGCTATGTAAAATGGTATGGCAGGCTGGCCACAAAATTAAACACAAGAACTATCTACCACGTGATACAGTACTTCTGGGTGTACACGCAAGAGAGCTGAAAGCAGGGACTTGACAGATATTGGTAGACACATGTTCACCAGCATTATTCACAACAACCAAAAGGTGTATATAAAATGTATATACATATGATGGAATATTATTCAGCTGAAACTTTGACATGTGCCACAACATGAACAAATCTTAAAGACATTATTCTAAGTGACACGAGCCAGTCACAAAAGGAGAAATATTGTATATGATTCCATTTATAGACATTCTTAGATTCTATAGAGACAGAAAGTAAAATGGTGGTTACCAGGAGCTAGAAGGAGGGGAATGTGTACAGAGTTTCATTGGGGACAAGGAAAAACTTCTGAAGAGAGATAGTGGTGATGGTTGCACAACAGTGTAAATGTACTTAATGCTACAAATTTGTTCACTTAAAACTGACTAAAATGGTAAATCTGATGTTACATATTGTATCCCCAAAGTAAAAAGGCAGAGTGAAGAGCACAATAAAACTTGCTTTCCCTACCTCAAAAAACAACAAAATTCCCAAAAACCGCAAGCTCTAGAGTCAGGCCGCCTGACCACTTATGAACTGTTTGCCCTGGACAAATTACTCGAATCATTGCCTTTAGTTTTCTCGTCTATAAAATGAGACTAATTCTATCTCAAAGGATTGTTGTGAAGATTATATAATATTTGTCTAGTTCTTAGAAAAGTGCCTGGCACATGTTAAGCACTCAATAAATACCAGCTATTGTTACTAGCATTAGTGAGCCACTTGTGGAGAAATAGGCAACACAGAAGGCCTCGGATGATCCAGGAGGTAAGTTACTCTATTCAGTCAAATCCTTACTATGGAGATGCACGTGTAATCTTCATTTAAAAAACCATGCAACAAATAGGTGGTTTTGTGGCGTTTGCTTTAAATTCAGATATATTTTGAAGAGATACCAGTTTCTCAAAATGTCTCCAGTAATTTGAGAATTATCATATAAATGACACACTGATTCTACATAAAAGAAGTAGGGTAAATTATGAAAGCACATCCTAATTCAGGTTTTTGCATTACACTTGCAATGGAAAGAACCAGTATAATATGGTGTCATTCTTTCATTTACTTATCTGATATTTACTATGTATCTACCATGTATTAGCCACATAAATATATACATACTGAATATACATACATACAGGAATACCAAATTGCATCTAGGCAATAAAACAAAAAAGGTCTCAAAATGCCTTTTTAAATTATAGTGCTTTTTAAATATTTCCCATGTCAGGCTGTTTAAGAGTAATAACCTTGACATAAAGGATATAGAAAACTGACAATTGTGAATCTATAGCAAATAAACACTGGAGCAAAGCTCAGTGCTGTAGTTAAGCTAATACACTGGCCTCTTTTACCTCTGGTCTTTTAGAACTCTGAATTTAGATACGTTCTATGACTGCTTACAGTAATAGGTTCTAGTTCCTAGAAATGCTATTGTACATAAATATGTCATCACAGCCCAAAATGGGCAAAGAGAAAAACCTTCATGTCCTGGTTTCTGGGTCACTTACTTCAATAAATATTTAATATTAAAAATAAAGAAATTTATAAGGCCCAATATAACGTGACAACTATAAAAAGCCTTGACTGAAGCAGCATAGCAAAATCTTGACAAATAAAAGAAAAAGTATCTTGCCTTGTGCTGAAGAAACTGTTTATACAGCTGGTGGCATAGCTAGAGCTAAGAAAAATATGGTTAAGAAGGAAACACCCCTGCGTTTATTAGTACAATGATTTTAAGCTTTTGGATCTGATTATGAACTAGTGTGGTGTGTTAAGTGTGCAAGGAGTTTCCCTAGGGTTCTGCTCACTTTTGGCCATCTGTTCCTCCTATCCCTCCACAAAGCAGTCTTTTAAAGGCACCTCTTTGGGCCTCTAGATGCCTATGCACCCTGTGAAAGCTAGTCGTCTAAAAGGAGACAAATGTCATTAGACACACATCTTTCAATTGATGTCTAGAATAATGTACACACCATACCAGCCAGTTATACCACCTTTATAGTCAAGGGACCTCCATTCTCAGAGGCATAAAAGAAACAGGTATAAAAGTTAGAATTTAGAAGTTTGGTTTCCCTTTGACACAGGACTAAAGTTTATCTGAAAACTTTCAACAAACCTGGCTAGACATACACCAAAAATTTATGTGGCATGTAACTCAATTCTATGAGTGTATTTTCTCTAAGCGTGCTAATTGCAGAAAGCCATTTCCAGTCCATTAAATACATTTATTTTGACACAAAAGGCTTTGTTGTGATATTAACTGTCTACCATAGCCTGAATGTAAGCTCCATACAATTCTTGGTTTCAGATTCCAGTAAAGGATTACAGGTTACCTTGGTGCATTAATCAGAATCCACTTAAAGTTTTGACAATGGGACTAGAGACAACTGGATGAAGAGTAAGTTCTCTGCTTCTGCCAACAGTAGCAACTGTTGTGAATAAATGCATCACAAGAAAAGCAGACTGAGATCTTGGGAACTCTGACTGGTGAATGGTATTCAGGGGTAGGGGAGTAAGCAATCCTTTCAGATGCTGATTTTATAAGCTTGATTGGTAAAAATTTTTTACAACAGTTTTTAGGAAACAAGTTCTTTGAGCTCTGTGGATCGCTCCACAGAATGCAAAGGGTACTCCTGCTTGCAAAGGACTTTGTTTACCACCACTTCCATAGAGATTATTTGAACAAATATTTTAAAGTAACATTAAATATCTCACACTTTTTCACTTTAAAGAAGGAAAATTTAAGAGAAAAACAGATGCGAATCTATCAGAAGGGGGGAGATGTGATGCTACTTGAAAAACACACAATTATAATGATCAGTGTTTAAGAAATACAACAAAATTTCACAACGGTGACTATTCTGACTACACAAACATACCATTCCTATGAATATTATAAGCAAAGTCCAAAGGCTGAAGATTATAATTAGGGATGTAAGGCTTAAGTACAGAAACTTTCCATGACAGCCAGCCAAGACAGTAACAATACTAATGTGGCTGTTGATTTCAACAGAAGGTACTTCCTGAAATCTAACATCACTTCTGTAATGTAACATAATTCTATTTTCCTACTGTTATAGTAGCATTCTGGTGCTTGCTATATATATGACCACTACCATTACAGAAATTCTCTACTAAACAAAATGAACAATACACATTGAGATGCAAAGATATCAACCATCTATGAGTACTCATGAGTTTTAGATCATAGCTGAATGTGTTCACACATCCTGGGATGTAAGAAATGCCTAATGTAATTGCTACTTTCATTTAGAAATATGAAATTTCTCAAGAGGTATATTTTAATGGCTCAAATAAAGAGATATCAATATTAAACTGATAAGGAAATAGTTTGTAGAATGAAAAAAGCTAGTAAGACTAATTTAGAATGATGACTTCTGTAATTAGGGAAAGAAAGAAGCAAGATTCTTCTATCTTAGCTTCAAATACTTGTCATAGATAGCCAATTGATAATATCTAAATGGTGGCAGTCTTAAGAAAATAGTGCTTAGAGTCATTGCCAGCTTTCCCCCCAAAAACTCTATTTCTAGGACACACTCTATAAGATCCTACTGAGGCTGACAGCATCAGGGATGCTAAAAGTAACATTACCTACTCAGATCTGATTTGCCAAGAAACAGGCCATGTATGTCCTGTCTAATTGGGAACTGATCATTTCTTTCACCTTCTGACAACCCATTACTTGCATGTCAAAAAGGCACGGCACAATGTATGTTTTTGAAAAGTATCTGACTTTGCAGATAGTCTATCCTTGATCATCTACTGCATGATTCACATCACACTCTAGAAGATGGCCAGCAGAAAGCACAGCATGTCAGTGTCACCATGTCAAAAGGAAAGAGCTTTTTTCCAATTTTCAGATGGAAATCTTCAAATGGAACTCAGAAAAAACACAGCTCAAATAACTCCTAATAAGCGGAAACTAAGAATTTACATGGGTTGACGGTTACGAGCGGGATGGAAAGGATGGAGAGGGAATAGGAGGAAGGAGAGGTGGTTTATCTTGGGATAAAAGAGAATAATTATAGTGTCTTTAATTTGTAAGCACTGACTCAGAGAAGACTTCACAGAGTCTCTGGTTTGCCTACTTATTGCACTTATGTATCTGTTAGAAGATGAGTCTCCATATGTTTGTTTGATTAAAATTCACTGTGAAGCCAGACTTCTTTTCTTTTGATATTAATGTGTCTTGTTGCACTATTTTATTGACTTATAAAGGCTTTTATGCAAGAGGGAGGATCAGAACCTACATTTAGATTTCTGAGAAAGACTAAGCATCAAATCATCAACTTAAATAAGTGGTCTTGGTTATACCTTATAAAATCTCAACCTATGGAAAGGAAAGCAAATAGTAAGCAATAACACTTTTTCAGTACAATCTAAACACACCAGCTCTCTTAGTACTTGGGAGAAGATAATAAGCAAGTTGAAAATATCATTTCTTGCATTATTAGCTTTCCTCCATCACTTGAAGTCACTCTCTAAGGCACTAGCTATGAAACTGCCTCTAAAAACACCATTAAATGGAAAGCTTCCAAATCCACAAGAGAAAAGAAACACTTGGAAAATCAAAGACAAAGGAAGTAAAAGGCAAATAACAAACTCAAAGACACAGCCATACTTAGGTGAAAAGAAATTTGATACTATACTTTGGTTTTGCATTTTTGTATTCTTCAGTGTCTGTGTCCTCGTCCTCTGAGTACCAATTATCTCCTCTTCCTCCAGCCAAGAGGCCCCTGGCCGCCAACAGTCCTGCAGCATTCCCATAGCCAGTGTATTTCAGCAGACTATCCACTGCAAAAACAGAATAAGGTTTTAGATAGGAATCCTTGGGTCTTCACCATCATCATCCACCACTCACCAACACAGGAACGTTGAAGACAGACGCTATGGCAGTAAACCTTTAAATTGAGAGATTTTCAAACTGTGGTAGGGTAGTGGTTACACTGAACTACTTACAAATTTTCCCATAGGCTCTGGGGACTAAGAGCCTTTTTTGAGGTATCAGAAACTAAAACAGAGCTGTTTTGAACACACTTTATGGCAAAAGTGGGGCCTCTGTGACTGCCAGACCTTTGGTAAGGGTCACGCTTTAAGTTTCTGATCTCAGATCTTACTATTTAAAAATCCAGTTTTGGAGAAATGATAAGAAACTAGATAGAGTGAAAGATTGGGATTTTAGCAATATGGCACATAATGTAAAATCTCTCTCTCATTCTTTGTTGGAATTGGAGGAAAAGGGAGTAAGAAATAAGAAAACTTAAGGAAGGATATTAGCAAATAGCATAGGCTATAACTTATTGCTTTTTTAAAATAAAAAGTCAGCAACCATATATAGGCACGTGAAGCCCATTAAGAAGGCAGACCCAGGAGTTAGACTGGCTGGATTTCAATAATGGCTCTACCAATTACTAACTGGTTGACCTTAGGTAAGATATGTTGCAGTTTTATCCTAGTTTTCTATTCCGTAGAAATAGAATAGTAACTATCTACCTCACAAGTTAATATATGCAAAGCATGAAAAGTATCTAAAACGAAGTAAACAGTCATTCTTTTTCTCTGAGAAGAGTGGGTAAAATGATCATTTTCGAATTATCTTAGTTTTTTTTTTTTTTAGAAAAAGAAGTCTAATGAAAAGTTTGGTTCAGGTTCTCTGTAAGTATTATCCTGCCAACAGGGTCAGGTGATGTCTCTCTTAAGGTGAGCAGACACATACAACTTTTGCAAGGGATACTTGCACTGTAGTAATGTTTTTAGTGATTTCTAAACACCTTTAAGGAAGATACTAAACAATAACTGGCAGCTTTGTTTAGCAGTATTTAATTTTCTTCAGGTACAATTTCAAGGTAAACATTACAATATTTAATCAAAAGATAAGAATTGAGAAAATTTACTGAAGGTCTTTAACAGAATGTTGTTAAAATGTCATCTGAAAGGCAACTGTAGGAAACATAACATAACATACAATCTTATCCATGTATAAAGCCATAGTAAAATCTACATCTGTAATTCAGATCACTTACCTCAAAAAAGACAAAATAGAGCTGGAGAAGATTCAGAAAAAGGCAATTAAAATGACCGGGGAACTGAAAGGGTTGGTGGAAAGGAAAATAGGTAAGAAAAGTGGGTATATATGATCAGAGTATAAAATCATGGAGGATATGGATAGGATAAATGTATTCTAGGATAGAGTTGACTGTTACATTTTCAAATACCTGAACTAGAGGGTCCTTCTCATGACACTGTAAATAGGTGGTATGGGGATAAATAAAAAGACGTCCTGCTTTCAAATAATATAGCAAACTGGTGAAATTTGTGCAAAAGGAAACATGGGCTAATGAGTATATTAAATGATGTTGAAACCAGTCATTTTCAATCTTAAAACCTATTGGTAACTGTGGTCTGTCTGTAATAATCCTCAGTGGGTGCTGGATAGAATCCTATTAGAATTATTGAATGAGGGTGGGGTAAGCCCTCTGAGTAAGTCTGATATGCTCTCTTGGTATCAGTGCCTCCCCAAGATGTAGCGCTTTAGATAAATGAAGGAATCCTTAAAAAGTACTAGCAGAAGAAATGAGTGGTCAGTGTATATAGGTATTCTTAATATTCATGAAGGTCAGACATTTTCTTAATGACAGGTCAGACACAAAGCCACTGAAGGCAAAGGATCACAGATCTAAACCCACACAAAGTACCTTACAGATAGTAGGTGATGTTATCATTGTAAGCATTACTGATAAAGCTTATTTTTAACGAACAAGGAGATGTAGTGGATCCAGAAAAGAAATACTCATTACAATTAGGACACTCTAAATTCAGATATGAATAAATGTTTAAATGAATATACTTAAAGACAAAATAACAATAATAAAAAAAGACACAAAATGGCTAAAAATTAAAAGAGTTTAAAAATGCAAAGGTTATGAAAAGCCAAAATAGGTTAAATAGAAGTAAACAGAATACTAAATAACTGTTCTCTTATGTAGAAAATCTCTCTGGAAGCCAGTTAACAGTAAAAGCCCCTAGCAATTTTATGAAAATCATGTCAACTCCTCTTTCACTGGAACAAACTTTGTGTGCTAACTCTGTGACAGGCAGTGTAGGTTACAAAGGTGACTTAAGACATAGTTTGCCTTCAGAGTAGACAAAGGGTACAGCCAAGAGTTTTCAAATCACATGAACTTCTGTTAACAGGATAAAATATCCAAAAATTGGGGGTAGAGAAGGTGAGACAAATGAAATACGAAATCCTCACAGTGAGAAGCACTGAAGCAGTGTTTCTAGCTACTTTTAAGTCTGTTTTCAAATACACCATATAATATCTTATTTTATACTGGGAAAGTAGTAAATAGAAAACTGCACTTGGATGTTAAGGTGAGCTGCTAGGGCAAACAAAAGATTTTCTGGGTTGTTCTAAAATAAAAAGGAAACGCACAAATATATTTGTTCCTTGCATAGTAATTATCCATACAGTTACATGAAAATGCTGCCTAAATGAAACAATTCAGCATTCAGTCAGAAAGTTGCGAGAAATATTTCACCACTATTTTACCGGTATGCTAGAGGGCACTATGAACAGAGGAAACCAACCACGGCAGCACTGTGCAAAGTCAGAACTACATTGGTAATGATACAGACAGTTACACAAATGTGGGTTCTACCACACTCTAAAATAAAAGCAATACGTTTTTGCTCTTTTACCAAGAACAAAGAATGTCAAGAACCAGCTTCTACCCAGAGACTATTCCCCCTTCTCTGTGAAAATCCTTTTCCTTCTAGTCAAATGCTGTAACTTTTAGAAGACTCAACTAGTGGCTTCATCTTAGTGTCCTTATTTCCAGTCTCACACTCCATTTCTTATTCCACACAACTGCCCAAAATATCTTTGTAAAAATAGGATTTTACAACCTTCCTGAATAAAATCTCTAATGTCTTCCCTTAAAAACTAAGCTCAAATTCCAAAACAGGGCATAAAAGGGCTCGTTTTCTGGCCTCCGCTGTCTTTTCCAAATTTGTCTCCTAAAGATTCCTCACACCTTAAACTAGTCTCTTTTCTATACATTCAAGGCTACTTCCTATTTCTTTGTCCTCTTCTGTGAAGGCTTTCTCTGATCTCCACACCCCCAAGCATTCCCTCTTTCAGGTTGCCATACTACCTGGCACATTTCTCTCTTAGGGCACTTATCATAGTGCACAGAAATTACTCCTTTAAATGGGACCCTGTATTCACCAGCCTGAATTTATAGAGAGCACAAACATTTGCTATTTTATTAAACATTTATGGGGCACCTGCTATCTGTTAAGCACTGGGGATCCAAAGATGAGTAGGACATGATCTCCGACCTAAAGGAAACTCAGTGTCTAGAATATAAGTTCAACAAATAAAGAGTTACAACACAGCAAATGTCAAAAGTATTAACAACAGAGAAGAAAAAATGGCACAAAGGAGAAAATGATGAACTCTGCCTGGAAGGTCTTCACAGAGATGATGCTAAAGTTCGTCTTCAAGGATAAGTAAAGTTCGCCATGGTAACAAAGATGAGGAAGAGCATTCATCACAAAAGGAACAGCATCTGCCAATCCATGGAGATATGCCAAGAAATGGTGCAGTATAATCAGGCAAGAATAAATAATTTAGTATGACTAAGCATGGAGCGTAACAGGGGAATAGATTTCAAATACACCACACAGAGACTCTGTGGAGGTAAAATTTGGATTTTACCATGCAGGCAACAGAGAATCACTTAAAGTTTTATATGAGGGGAATGACAAAATTATATTTGTATTTTACACCAATCCCTCTGTTAACCATGTGGAAGACAAACTGAAGAAAATCTGACTAGAAACAGAGACATGAGATATTTTAATAGCTTATTAATAGTTAAAATAATTTTAAGGGCTTGTACTAAGATGGTGGTGTGGGAACAGAATGGGGGAAATAAATAAAATATATTTAACAGGAGGTAGAATCTATAGATGTGGTGATTATGACTTCTACAGATAAAGAAGGAATCTAAGGTAACTCCTAAGTTTCTGGTTTTAGGAACTAAACAGACAATGGTGCTGTTTGCAGAGAAAGTGATAGAAGGATAATGAAAAGGTTGAAGGGCATGGGGATGAAGATCATAAATTCAACTTTAGACATGAGTCTGAGGTACCAGTGAGACACTCAGGCAGAGAGGTCCAGTAAGCAAGTGGATAAATATGACTGGGGTTCAGAAGAAAGGTTGGGGCTAAAGATACATAGATTTGGGAATTTGTGCAAACAGAAGCCAAGGGAGAGGATGAGATTACTCAGGGAGCAATGTGAAATGAGAATGGGGACCAGAAGATAACCACGTCCAGCTAATTTTTGTATTTTTAGTAGAGAGGGGGTTTCACCATGTTGGCGAGGATGGTCTCGATCTCCTGACCTCATGATCTGCCTGCCTCGGCCTCCCAAAGTGCTGGGATTTCAGGCATGAGCCCCCGCGCCCGCGCCCTCTTTCTTAATGCAGTCTCTGTATTCCTAACCCATTGTAACTGTTGCTTGCTGTCTGTCTCTACTTAGTGGTCTGACCTTTGAGCCTTGATCAAGATGCCTTCACTTTCAAATTTCCTTGGCATATCCTTAAGATAAGAGACAGTTCAGACATTCTGAAAAGTTATTTGAATTTTATTTTATTTTAATAGTCTACCTCCAAACCCAAATTCCAAAATCTGATTACTTTTAAGCTGAAGGTAAACTCAGACATTTTCTTTTTTTCTGGCCAGAAGTTTTTAAATTTGAACTAGTTGACAACATTTAAAAACAGAGAGCTTCTCCGGAAAAGATGGAACATCTGCTAACACTGGCCACATGTTCCTTCATGGTAACCATCAGTTGCTGCTAAAGAGTAGCAACATCCTCTTTATAATCTCCCATAGTCTCTTTGTCTCCCCATCCCAGCCAATTGTCTCCACAACAGTGAGCCAAGTGTCAACTTTCATTGGTCATCTTACATCTAGTCCACCTGACTTACTTTTATTACCAGCCTGATACTGTAGGCATTTGCGTCTGTGACCCTTAAATAAAAAAATAAGTAATACATGGGCAGAAACATTGTTTATCTTCTATACCTCTGTAATCCCAGGGTCTAGCTCAAAAACATTTGTTGAACGAAGTCTGTTTATTCCAGAAGAATACATTACTAAACTTATAATCAAATTGGAAGGAAAAAATGATTATAGGCCAGGCCGGTGGCTCACACCTGTAATCCCAGCACTTTGGGAGGCCAAGATAGGCAGATCACAAGGACAGGAGTTCGAGACCATCCTGGCCAATATGGTGAAACCCCGTCTCTACTAAAAATCCAAAAATTAGCCAGGCATGGTGGCACGTGCCTGTAGTCCCAGCTACTCAGGAGGCTGAGGCAGGAGAATCGCTTGAACCTGGGAGGCGGAGGTTGCAGTGAGCTGAGATTGCACCACTGCACTCCAGCCTGGGTGACAGAGCAAGACTCTGTCTCGGGGAAAAAAAAAAAAAGATTATAATGCAGAATTGTTGAGGTCAAATTAAAAATATATTATCTGCTAATGGAGGTTAGCTTTGGGCTCAAAGTTAGGACTATGAAACTAAACACTGGATCTAAAGGGGAACAAAACCAACCATTTCAAATTTAAAAAGTTAACAAAATTCACTTATAAATGTAATTACCATAATTACCATATTTGCTATGACACTCACTCATCGGTAATGTGATTATATTTAGAAATTATTTAGATATGTAATTATTTATTTAGATTTATATATTTAGATATACACTTAGGTATGTAATTACAGGAGAAATAAACTTTATTCTTCCCCATTTTAAAACTTTTTAAAGGTATACAAAAAATACATGTTCATTATAGAAAAATCATACAGACAACTAAAAAAATCACCAGTACTCTTATTACTCAGAGGTAACAATAAATAATATTTTGGTATATATTTTGACAAACCTTTTAAAATGAATAGATACACATATGTGTGATTTTGGATTTATGCATATACATGTATAATTATACTTTAAAAAACAGATCATTTCTGATCTCAAATCAATTCAGCCAATATTTACAGATAACTATGTGCAAGGCACTATGCTAACCACTTAATTCCAAGATGCTAAATCAATCTTTTTTCAAAATCATTAAAGAAGAAGTAAATTGTCTAAAAGAACAGATGCTAAACAGTCTATAATAATAGCTAATATAATTATTATGAGAGGAAATATGGCAGAAAGAAAAGACAGGACCCAAATTTGGGCTCCTGCCCTCAGCAACTGTGTGACATGTTATTGAAAGGCTCTCAGGTGGCAGGTTGCTTCATTTATGAAATCAAAATATAATATTTACCTTACAGGATCATTATGAGAATTAAATGAGATTATACATAGAATGTCAGGCACATGATACCTCTCAATTCATAATCATTATGATAATGATCAAATTAGGTTACTAATATACCATCTTAATGTGAACTTAAGTGGTTGGATCAATACATCAGAAATGAAGTTTAAGAATAACAATTGACTTAAGATTTTAAGAGGAGTGAACTTTTCCATCTCCAAATTATCTATCTTACTTTTTTAAAGTACCCCAGTAGAATATAGATCTGCCTAGATGGGATTTTATACTAGCAGATTTACAAAGTAGAAGAAGTAAAAATAATAACTGAATAATCAAAGTTCCTTGTTTGGAAAACTTGCCTTTTGCAGAGTAATCCATATAATTTTAGAAAATATCTTTAATTGTTGGATCTATCTCAGTAGACAATCACTTTATATATACTGATAGAGTAGTATTGTAGTACAGTTATTTTCAAATTTCTCTCTACCACTATCTTAACTTTGTCTCAAGGGTATTATGCATTTTAAAAACTTCTGTTCAGTATATTATATAGCTCACATTCAGTAACTACTGATTGGAAAACTTAGTAAAGAAACCAAAACTCCTATAGCTTTAATTCCAAGAGGAATTAAAAAGAGGAACTAACCTAGACTTGTGCCTGCTTATTAAAATAGTAACCCCTGAATTACTGAAGCAACTTTTCATAATGGCTCTAAGTCCTGCCCCATTAAGATGAAGGCTGGGTTAAGGATACAGAAGACAAACTTTAAACGTGAGTGTGTTTGGTAATGTATCTGTCTTTGCATGTCTCAATGAATTCGGAAGCGTATAAAAAATGTTTTTGGCTATTAATTTTTATTAACTCCTTAGCCTAATAGAACAGACAGTAAGCTTTGGAAAGAATGGAATGAGATGACCAGTACTAACACTATCCATTAAATTTCTCGAATTCCCTCTGAAAGATAAAAGGCAGAGGCAAAGAGAGTTTAACCTACCTCTCTCTTTGCAAAGGACAAAAAGGAATTCAGCAGCAATTTGCTTGACTCCAAGGTCAACATGTGTCATGAGGCGCACCAGCTTATTTCTCACAGTTGAGCCAACTTCAGGTCGATTTGTCACATCCCTCAACGGTGGTAAAACCTGATGGCACAAATGCAAAACCCATCATCAATCGAGGCTACTAGAGTGAGTGAAGATGGTACAATGCAACTGGCCAGTCTTGTAATATCTACTGGGGTTTGTATTGTAGGAGCAAAAAAAAAAAAAAAAAAAAAAAAGGTTAGCTTCCAAGTAAAACTAAACAACAAAAAACAGACTTCAAGTGATTTCATGCCTGTGATGAGGTTTCATTTGATCAGAAACATCTCTTCACTGTACCATCACACTATCCTCAAGTGCATTTCCGAGTTTTTGTTCATCTCAGCACCTGGAATGCCTCAACTTGCCTCTATGAAAATCCATTTCGAAGTTTAGGTCAAGTTTCTCTTCCATAAAGACTTCCCTAATACCCTGAGTCATACCGATTTTTACCTTCTCTTGAGTCCTCCAACATTTTCAGTATAGGTTGAGTATATTTTATCCAGAATGCCTGGGACCAGAAGTGCTTCAGACTTCTATTTTGGGGAGATTTTGAAATATCTGTGTTATAGATACATATGGATTAAGCATCCTTAATCCTAAAATCTGAAATCAGAAATGCTCCAAAATGACCATTTCTTTTGAGCATCATGTTGGTGCTCAAAAAGTTGCAGATTTTGGAGCATTCTGGATTTCTAGATAAGGGCACTCAACCTTTATTTAATTAAAAAAAACTGTACTTATGTTTTCTAGTTGTTTAATTTTATAATAAAAATGGCTATTAATTTTTGAGTACTTTCTATGCATTAGTTGCTATAATAGATGGTATATATACATTATTTATAATCTTCACAGTAACCCCACAATATATACATTATTTATAATCTTCACAGTAACCCTGCAAAGGAGGTAGTAATATCACTCTCATCCCTGTTTTGTATTAGGTTGGTGCAAAAACAATTGAGGTTTTTGCTATTAAAAGTAATGGCAAATAGACTGATCCCCAGAGGGCTTATGAAACTTGCTTAGTTTGTCTGTTAGTTTGCTCACTCACTTACCCATTCATCCACCCACACACCTTTCTCCTGGTTCTCCTCCTATCTCATGGGTTGCTTTGTCTCAGCCTCTTTTGCCAATTCTCTTTTCTATTCCTGTTTTGTTAATGTTGGAATATTCAAGGGTTGAGTTTGTAGACAAATTCATTATTTTTACTCATTCAATTTGTGATCTCATCCAGTTTTATGGCTTTTTATAGTCTCTGCACCCTGATGACTCCCTAAATCAGCAGTCCCTAACCTTTTGGCACCAAGGACTTGGCTGGTTTCATGGAAGACAATTTTTCCACAGACTGGGGCTTGGTGGGTGGTTTCAACATGAAACTGTTCCACCTCAGATGATCAGACATTAGATTCTCATAAGGAGCACACAACCTAGATCCCTTGTATGTGCAGTTCGCAATAGTGTTTGTGCTCCTATGAGAATCTAATGCCCCAGCTGATATGACAGTAGGCGGAGCTCAGGCAGTAATGCTCGCCTGCTGCTGACCTCCTGCTGTGCAGCCCAGTTCCTAAAAGGCCATGGACAAGGCCCTGGGGTTGGGGGGTTGGGGACCGCTGCCCTAAATTATATCTCCATTGTTGATTTCTGCCCTGACCTCCAATTTTTTTTTTTTTAAATCATCAAAATTATAGGATTTTACAAAGAGCTATGGAAACTAATAGATTTAAATAAGGGCAGAAATTATATTAAAATGACTCACTTTCATTTTCTAAGATAATTATATCTATGATAGATCTATATAGAGGGTATTCAATCTAACACAATATTAAATACACTGCCTCCCCCTTACTTACACTTACAGACTGATTACAGAGCAAATTAAAGTATCCCGAAGTCATCCTGTTAACTGGTGCTTTTCAGGCTAGTGATTTTAGACTGGAATATGCATTCCAAACACCTGGGGATCTTGTTAAAATGCAGATTCTCATTCAATTAAGCTTTCGTGGGACCCATGACTGATTCCTTGTTTCTTTTTTCTAACCTTCTTAAATTTTTATGTGTACCACACAATATTTTTTTTTGTAGTTTTTTTTTTTTTTAATTTTTAATTTTTGGCCGGGCATGGTAGCTCACAACTGTAATCCCAGCACTTTAGGAGACCAAGGCAGGAGGATCGCTTGAAACCAGGAGCTCGAGACCAGCCTGGGCAACAGCGAGACCCTGTCTCTACAATAATAATAATAATAATAATAAACTATTTAAAAAGAAAAAAATTTTTTAAATTGTTGTGGGTACATAGTAGGTTATATATTTATGGAGTATATGAGATATTTTGATACAGGCATACCATGCATAATAATCACATCAGGGTAAATGGGGTATCCACTATTTATGCTTTCTTTGTGTTACAAACAATCCAATTATACTTTTAGTTGTTTTTAAACTAGACAACAAATTATTGTTGATGTCACCCTGTTGTGCTATCAAATACTACATCTTATTCATTCTATTGAACTACATTTTTGTACCCATTAGCCATCCCCACTCCTCCTTCTCCCCCCACTCCCCCACTATCCTTCCCAGCCTCTGGTAACCATCATTCTATAGGTACAATGTTGTACAGCAGATCTCTTGATCTTAATAATTTTATATTATTGAAATTTTGTATCTATTGAATAATAACTCCCCATCTTCTCCACAGCCCCTGGTAACCACTATTCTACTCTGTTTCTGACCTCCAGGCTTTTATAGACCTTTAAAACTTAGCAGTTCCTATACAGGACTCTTGAAGTTTCCACCAAACCTGTTCCTCATGCAGTTTTCCATCTCATTAAATGGTAAGTCCATTCTCCCAATTGCTTAGTACAAAAACCCTGGAAATATCCTTGACTCCTCTCTTTAATATCCATCCATCAGCATATTATGTCAGCTCCACCTCTGAAATATACCCACAATCCAACCACTTCTCCCCACCTCCTCCAGTATTACCAAGTCCAAGGTACCAATATTTCTCTCTGGACTAATATCAAAGCCTTGTAAGTGGTCTCTGCTTCCATGCTGGTCACTCTCTAATTCATTTTCTACATAGCAGCTAGGATGATCCTTTGAAAGTCAGATCATGTCACTCCTCAAAGTTCTCCAGTTCCCATGGCTTCTCATCTCACAGTAAAAGGCAAGGTCCTTACAACTTCCTTACAGGATTCCACATAATCTGGCTTCCTGCTACTTCTTCGACTTCATTTCTACTATTCTCCCTGCCTATGCTGTTACAGACACACAGACCTCCATGGACCTTCCTAAACATGCCAAGTACTTTCCTGCCTCAGGTCTTTTGCATTTGCTTCTCCTTCTGCCCAGAAACTCTTTTTCTAGAAACTTGCATGGCTCTCTCCTTACTTCCCTCAGGTGTTTGCCGAAATGTCACTTAGAGGAGACATTCCCTGACCACTCTATATCACTAACCTTTAGCACTCTCTTTTTGTAACACCTCCACCTCCTTACTCTGCCATAACCTTCCTCATAGCACTTATCACCACCAGACATAGCATATAATTATCTGTTTACTTGTCTGCCTCCTTCCACAAGACCAAGTTCCACTGGGGCAGAGATTTCTTTGTTTTGTTTACTGCTCTCTTCCCAGTGTCTAGCATATTACAGGTGTTTAATGAATATTTGCTGGTTGAAGGAAAAGTGAATTAGTTCAAGTAGCTTTTATTAAGTACCTTCTATTATATAAGCGAGGACCTGTGCTAAGAAATGAGGGCAGACACAAAGTCAAATAGGAACTTACTGTGCACCTATTATATCCCAGACCCTTTATGTATATATAATTTTACTTGATCCACTCAAATGACTTTCTTCCCTCTCTCTCTTTCTATATCAAGTACCTACCATGTACCAGGAGATACCAGAGGCAGGGGAGACAGCTATAAACAAAAATGGAAACTAAATCTCAGAAAATTGAGTAACCTATCCAAAGTGTTTATGGAATCCACATTTCAATCTCTGGCTGGGTAGAACAAAATACTAGGCACAAAGTAATTACACAATAAATTCTTACTACTGTGAACCATTATTGAACCATACTTAGTACATCTCCCATTTCTAGAAGAATGAAACATGTAACAAATGATTTCATGTAGTATATGCCTATAGTACCTAGAGTACAAAATCTATGAACAAAGATTATCACGTAAAAATTTTGTTAGCTACGTTTCTCGTTCCTTAAAACAAATTTTTAACAACATTTTGTTGTTATTGTTAAATACCACTCCCAAACTGCATATGTATTTCCCCCCAGAATACTTACCTCCAACAAATTTTTTCTTTGACAAATCTTGTCCAGTTTCTTTTTCAAATCCCCCAAATGCTCACTGCTTCTATAAGCCTCTCCAGAATAATACAACCTAGGTCAGTAATTTCTACCACTTGTTTTCTTTCCTACCTCCCAAATACAGAATATAGACCAATTTCCTTTGGGTATGCATGAGTTGGATTTAACCAGGTATTCACTACAGGGCATAATAAGAAACCAAGGTTCCACTTACATTATTATCAGAGTTAATCATCTGTACTTTAAATTCTGCCTTTCTTGATCGTAACAGTCTACAGTGCATCCTCTTCAGAAGGAAAGTTGATTTCTGTATTATGCCTTGTATCTTTGGTTATTTCACCTGTCATGTTTCATCTCCTTACCTCTACTGTCATGTTTCTTGAAGACAGACAGTGGGTCACATAATCTTTTATAAGGACACAATATGTGGCCCAAGGCCTTCATATTAAGAAGCTATTTAACGAATAGGTTTTTTCTTTTTTTGCTATTCTCTTTAGAGATAGCAAAATATAAACAGTTTAGGTGTACCTGGATCCCCTACAGAAAAAAGCAAAAATACAGAAAAAAAGTATTTTCATTTACTGTGCTTCACCAACTCCTCCTAGTCAAGGGAGAATGTCTCAAAATAATCAAATGTGGAAATGACCTTAATTAATTAATCTTGCTTAAATCATTATTCATGCTTTTTGGGTATCTCTCTTCTTTCAACAGACTGTAAATTCCTCAAAGATGGTCTCTATTTTCTAATCTCTCCTTATCAGCACTACCTATTAGTGTGTTCTAGATAGAGTAAGGTGCTTACTAAATCTTGACCATAAATACAGAGGGAAAAAATGAACCTGGTTCATTTATTAGGACAAATGAACAATTGGGTGAATGGTGGTACCATGTACTGAAATGTGGAAAGAAGGAGAAGAAATAGGTTGGAGGAATGAAAATCAAGATATTAGTTTGAGGTATGTTAAACTTGAGATACCTACTACGCATCCAAGGGGAGGAGATGAGTGGCAGTTCATTGTGTAAGTCTAGAGCTTATGTGACAGGTCAGGGCTGGAGATACAAATTTGAGAGTCATCAGCATATATGGATGACTCTTGAATGAGATCACCCTGGCAGCAGAGATAGAGACAAGATAGTATTGCCTTGGGGCGCTCAAACATTTAGGGTCAGGAAAACGAGGATGATCACAAACAGGTTCTCTATTGTGTCCCAGAAACCAAGTGAAGAAAGTATTTCAAGGAGGAGGCAATACTTACATCAAATTTTATTGGATAATTTAAAAAAGATTTGAGAACTATTAGATTTGGCAGTGTTGAGTTGGTGACTCTGATAAACACCTTCGCAGTGGGGCGGAAGGCATGTAGCCTAATTACAGAGGGTTTAGGAGTCAAAAATGAGTAAAAAGAATAGAGAGAGTGAGAGTATGGAAAACCTTCTGAGGAACACTGCATAAAGAGGAGCACAGAAATAGAAAGGCAGCTTGAGAAGTGGGATAAGGGAAGGTGTTTTTGTTTTTAAGATGAAAGATGTGTTTGGGTTCTGACTTAAATGATCCAATACATTTTAAAAAATGATTAATATAAGAAGAGAGAGGGGAAATAAATGCAGGTGCAAAGTTCATGAGAGGGAAAGAGATCCAGGACAAATGCTGGCCACAGACAGAAGTAGGAATGATTCATCCATTGTGACAGATTGGAATACAAGGGATATGGCAGTATAGATGCAGACAGCAGATGCAATGGTGGAAAGATAAAGTATTTTTCTTAATTTCGTGGTGAAATAGGAAACAAAGTCAAGAAATGAGAGTGAGGAGAGAGTAGTAAGCATTGGAGGTGTGAAGAAAAAGGAGCTGTGAAATAGTCATCTTGGAGTTTGCTAAGGAATCAATTGGGGCTGGTGGTCTTAAATTTAAAGTAGAGTAGTCAAAATGGTTGTATCATTTTTCTCTTATCACGTTCAAGTGCTTGGTGGAGACCCAGAGTAGGCAGAAAGCTAGAGTTAGCCAGTTTGTTAGGTTTTGCCAGGTGAGTATGACTGAGGGAGCACACAAGGTGCTCGTTAGAGATGTATGGAAAGAAGGGATTATAGTAATCAACCTCAAGTGGAATCTAGCCTGGGTAAGGAGAGAAGACACAAGTGAGTGAAGAACAGTGGAAAAAACTGACAGACTGACAATCCTCAGAGGATGAAAGAATGTTGGATTGAGGGTACTAACTAAGAGAAGGTGCTTGAAATTGGGATTTTAGAGGAGGCTAGTTTCAGGTATTGTTACAATCAAAGTCTTACACTTGTAGTCTAAAGTATAATCTGAAAGTTTAAAAATCACCCTTATTTTTTCTTTTTCAACCCATATTCCAATCTATCAGCAAGTTCTGTGAGCTACTTTTAAGACATATTAAAATATTAAAACATATTCCCAAGTATGAACTCTAACCACTACCATCCTACTCCAAACTTGCAACATCAGTTATCTTTTGGACTTGTCTCCTTGTATCCATTTGTGCTCCACTATGTCAATCCTACAAATAGTAGCCAGGATATCTTTAAGCATAAATAAGGTCACATCACTTCCCCCCTTAAAACCCTCCAATATCTTCTCATCTCACTTAGAAGAGAATGAAAAGTCCTACACCGCCTGCTGTACCTGGCTCTTGTTACCTCTCTTCATCTACCACTCACCCCTTGCATATTGTGGCCTAGGCACACTGGCCTTCTTGCTTTTCCTTAAGTATACCAAAGCATCCTCTAGTCTCAGGGGTTGTGAACTTGTTCTCTCAGGGACATTCCTTTCCAAACATTCTCAGAGATACTCTTACTTCTCCACCTTTCTGTTCAAATGTCATTTCAGAGAGGTCCTCCCTTGTTCCCTTAAAGTGTCTCCTTTCTCTTAAAATGCTTTATCTTTCTTCAGAACGCTTATCAACACCTGCCATTATATTTTATATTTGTTTACTTTTTGTCCCCCTCTCTATGAAATAAACTCCCCAAGGGGAAAGACTTCATCTGTTGTTCAATGCCCAAAACACAGCACACAGCACATCTCAGTAGCATTTGTTGAATGAATGACTCAAAAAATACACACTTCTTGATTAAGAAGATTTCAAAGATTAAAACTAACTTGAGTTTCTGATTATCTGAAACAAAATCATTGTGAGAGAATTCAATTAATTCTATGTTTAAAATGCACATAAAAAGACTAACTTTGCAATGTAATATGCATTAAGCAGTTACCTGATCTTTGAGAAATTTTCGGATGTTTCGATGGGCTCGGGAACATTCGGTTAATAAGCTGAGAACTGGAGTTAGACCCTCTCTATAGCTGCTTCCCTATAAAAAAAAACCATATGTTTTTGAAATACATTAGTTTTGTTTCTAACAGTATTACTTTCCTTCATGTAACTGAAGATATTAATTTGTTCTTGAGGTGGGGCCTTTTTTTTGAGATGGAGTCTCGCTCTGTGGCCCAGGCTGGAGTACAGTGGCGCGATCTCGGCTCACTGCAAGCTCCGCCCCCCCGGTTCACGCCATTTTCCTGCCTCAGCCTCCCGAGTAGCTGGGACTACAGGCGCCCGCCACTGCACCCAGCTAATTTTTTGTACTTTTAGTAGAGATGGGGTTTCACCGTGTTAGCCAGGATGGTCTCGATCTCCTGACCTCGTGATCCGCCAGGTGGGGACATCTTATGTTACCGAAGCTTACAAGCTATTTTAATAATTCTTTTCCTAACAACATTTCCATTTTATCATCTTCATGTTTACTATTGCCTTTTTTGGTTCCTCCTGGATGTTCCTACATTTTCTAGGATTCCCATGGGCTCAGCCAATGGGCTTGAATGAAGCAAAATTTTGGTGACTCGCCTATGCTACCTTGCTGCCTTTTAATATAGATACCTGACAAAGTGAGTGATAGACCAGAGAATGTAAGCAGCTCACAACAAATGGAAAATTGACAAGGTCTTCTCTTTTTTTTTTTGGAAGATGTCTTTTAGGTATTATGAAGAATATTTAGCAAGTTTTTGGGGGAATATTTTTTATTTCTAGGACTCACAAAGTAACAACACGGAAGAGTAATTAATTTTTCCTTTGTTTTCAAGCACTAGTCATAATTTTGGTGCTGCATGAACATAATTTTCAGCATTGAACAAATAAATTAACATGGCTTCAGCAATTTATCATGTATTGTAATAAACTGCTTTCCAAAGTAAAAACAATTATGCAACATATCAGTTTCAAAAAAGCATAGATTTAAAAATCATGCTCTGTGATGTGTGTCTGTATGTATGGCACATTTACATTTTTTGGAAGCATCTTCCCAGGGCTTACATTTTATCAGCCTTACCTTGTCTATTCTCTTCTCCATAAAATTGAGTAAAACATGAATGGCCTCCATATTCATACCATTGTATACCATGGTATTGTTTTTCAAAACTGTTTCTTTCTCAGCTGTTTTATTACTGGGCAGTTCATCTAGAGTCGTTGCCTCTTGGGCTGTTTCTTCATGGGTTAATGGACAAATGAGAACATCCAAACAAGAGACCGGAACATTGCTTAAAAGGTTGACTGCATTGCTGAAAAGCAATTAAAAAAATACAATATTTTAACTTGACTGAATAGTCCTTTAAAATGCAAACATAATAAGAAGTTCTAAAGTGACTTCTAAGAGTCAATTAAAATATTTCTTTTCCAAAATGAGCCATTAATATTACTTGGCACTTACTACAAGATAGGAAATAAAAAACTGTTTCAAATATATGTTGTACAAATTAGAAAAAACAAATGTTAAATAGACACAATCACATGATGTCATGTCCCTTTCTGAAATGCTAAAATAGGAATTAGTGAGCTTTAATGCCAGCTCTTTAATTTCATTATGGCAACAATGCTAGCTTTGCATTTCTTCCCTGGGGTTTTAAATCCTTTTGTGGATCCACTGGTGTTTTATTATTCCTTAGATTACAACATAAAGCATTTGAGAAGCACTGCAAATAAGCAGCTTATCAGTAGCAACATTAAAACCAAATATTGTAGAATTAAGTTTTATTCTTTCTAAATGTAGAAAGTACAATTTTAAAACCATCCCATTTTTTGTAAGACATGCAGAAAAGGGGAAATGGAATTTTTTCTCTCTTTCTCATCATCAGGTCTCTAAATGAAGTTAATATAGCTATTTCTAATCTCTAGCCCCTAGGCCTTTCAGCTGTGTATTAATGAATACACAAGCCTGGGATGCACGCCAGTAGGGGGAACCCAAACCTTGTATTTTTGGCATTCCCTAAAAACCTTGTTCTGTTGTTCAATGTACAAAAGATTAAAATGACACTAACAATTTCAAAATTAGATATGTTCTCAACAAACATACTTTCTTCCATGAATTATTTCATATTCTTTCATCTAAAAGGAGTGGTGGTGTTCTGGTTAACTGGCTCTTATATGCCTATGCCTTAGAACTTCCTGATCAACAATGGAAAGACAGGCATTTCATTTCCTAGTGACAGAGAAGCAGATCTAAAAATAACCATATCCTGACTAAAAATAAACTCCTGCAAATGCAATTTAAAAGTCTAACCACTTGGAAACCAAATTTAGAGCTTAATCTATCTGATACTATCTTAATTTAGACCAGTAGCTCCTTTTACTTTATAGCGACACCCTAAAAAATAAAGCAAAACAAACAGAAAAACAAAGAAATAGAAATACAAAAATTTTTCTTTCCTTTACCCTGAATTGTGCTCCACTTCCCCAAGAATGAATATTTCCTTTCTTTTTATATTATGGAAAAATAAAAACTGGTAAGAAATCAGTTTAAAAGTTAGACAATGCAGAACAGAAGGTGGTAATGTATAGGGCATCAAAAAAATGAATGAAGAGCAAAAAATAATTTAACAAGTCCTATGAATAAATGGTTCCTAGTAAAATACAAGTTATTTGGTTGTCCTCACTAAAACCAAATACTGCTGCTGCTATTGGTGTTATGCACAAATTCTCTATATTTGGTTATTTGTAAATAATCAAAGGTGGCTGAAATACAATGCTTTCCCCAAAAACTTTCTCTTAAAACTTTTTTGCAAATATCTGTAGTTTATCTTACCTATAGCTCAGAATGTTTCGCTTCTATCTTAAGCATTTGGAAATTGTTACTAAATAATACCATAGATTCATTGAGAATAAAAGGGGGGAAATAACTCTACCTTAGAATTATTTTCAAAAACTATATACAAGCCATTCTGAAATGTTACGATTTTTTCCCTAAACATCAGGCAATAGGCTCTTGAGTCCACAGACCGTATGATTTTCTGAACCTACCAGAGACCAGATTGAAAAGTTTAAGATGGGTCATTTCATTACAAAGGAATGTTTCCCCTTTAAATTCGTTTAAAGTAAGCAGTTCCCAGGAATTCAGTAAATTTAAGAAACCAAATGTAGAGTTTGATTCAACAAATATTTGGAGGTTTTAGGCTTTTCAAGAAAAGTTCCCATTTTCTTACTTTTTATTTAACAACTCGGTTTCCAAACAACTACAAAATTAATTTTCTGGCTCACTGTGTTTGAGCTATTCTTTTTAAGTAAGGAAGGCCAGCTTTTTGAGCTCTGTCACTTCTCTGACAGTTTTATTTGTGGTAGAAGAGTGTATGAAATTCTCCAGCTACCAGGAAGTCAGTGACTATGCACAGATCTGCACAATAGTGTTTGCATTCCTACTCCAGGGGGTAGAAATACTGTGTATATTACACTCCCCTTTTCAGCTTCCTAGAGATCATTAATCACTGAGACATGACATCCTCCCGCTCATGCTCCCAGCCCCCTCCTGATATGCAGATTCAAAAGCAAGACCTATTTAGAACTCCTTAATGCCCTGATTAAAGCCTTGTCAGCTGTGGGAGAGGAAAAGCAATCTAAAATCTAGTCCTCTGTGAATCGCTGGACAAAAACATGAAATGACACTGAAGAACATGATATGGCACATGTAGATCCATAGCTGTTAATAAATCTTCCTGGTCAAATGTATCTTCTTTATATTTGGGACTTACATATCTTTTTTCAAGACTGAAAAGTCTACATAAATGAATCTTAAAATCTCCAAAAGATTTTCCTTTTGCCCTCTTTATTCATTAAAAAAAACAATTGTTTTTGAGATAGAGTCTCTTGCCCAGGCCAGAGCGCAGTGGCGTGATCACGGCTCACTGCAGCCTTGACTTCCTGGGCTCAAATAATCCTCCCGCCTCAGCCTCCTGAGTAGCTGGGACCACAGGCACATGCCACCATGCCCCTCACTATTTTTTTAATTTTTAGTAGAGACAAGGTCCTACTATGCTCCCCAAGCTGGTCTCAAACTCCTGGGCTCAAGCGATCTTCCTGCCTTGGCTTCCCAAAGTGCTGGAATTACAGGCGTGAGCCACTGTACCCAAACCCCTCAAAATCTTTGAAAAGTAATTTTTTTCTTTTGTGGTAAGAGCACTTAACGTAAGACCTATTCCCTTAGCAACATTCTAAGTACACAATACAGTATTGCTAACTATAGGCTCTGTTACACAGGAGATCTCCAGACCTTATCTTGCATAACTAAAACTTTGCATCTTTTGACTGCACCTCCTCATTTGCTCCTCTCCCCAGTCCCAGATAACCACTATTCTACTATCTAGTTCTACAAGCTTCACTATTTTAAACTCCTCATAAAAGTGGGATCATGGAGTATCCGTCCTGTGTCTGGTTTATTTCACTTATCATAATGTCCTCCAGATACACCCATGTTATTGCAAGTGATGGGATTTCCTTCTTTTTTTAAAGGCTGAATAATACTCCACTGATGGTGCTGTGTGTGTATATATACATACACACATTTTATCCATTCATTTGACTGATAGACATTTAGGTTGTTTCGATATCTTGGCTATTGTGAACAGTGCTGTAATGAACATGTGATGAGAATGCAGATATCTCTTTGAAGTAGTGATTTTATTTCCTTTGGATATACTCCCAGAAGTGGGATTACTGAATCAAATAATTCTATTTTTCATCTTTTGAGAAACCTCCACACTGTTTTCCATAATGGCTACACTAATTTACATTTCCACCAACAGTGTAAAAAGATTTCCTTTTCTTCACATCCTTACCATCGGTTATCTTTTGTTTTTGAGGTTTTTTTTTTTTTTTTGGTAATAACCCTTCTAACAAGGTATGAGATGATATTGAGGTTTTGATTTGCATTTCCTTAATGATTAGTGATGTTAAGTACCTTTTCATGTACCTGTTGTCTGTCTGTATGTCTTTGTTGGTTAAATGTCTATTCACATTTTTGCCCATTTTAAAATCAGATTTTTTTTTCTTGCTATTAAGAGTTCTTTATAGGTTTTAGATATTAATCTCTCATTTCATAAGTTGCCTTTTCATTTTGTTGACTGTTTCCTTTGCTGTGCAGAAGTTTTCCAGTTTGATGTAATTCTACTTGTCTACATTTGCTTTTGTTGCCTGTGCTTTGGTGTCATACCCAACAAGTCACTGCCAAGACCAATGTCCATAAGCTTTTTCTCTTATGTTTCCCGCTCCTGCTCCTCCTTTTTTTTTTTTTTTTTTTTTTTGACAGGTTACTGTTCTGTTGTTCAGGTTAGAATGCAGTAGTGTGATCACAGCTCATTATAGCCTCAACCTCCCAAGTTCAAGTGATCCTCCCACCTGAGCCTCCTGAGTAGCTGGCAGTACAGGTGTGTGCCACCATGCCTGGCTAATTTAAGTGTTCTTCTAAGAGTTTTATTGTTTTAGGTTTTACATTTAAGTCTTTATTTTGAGTTGATTTTTGTGTATGATGTGACATAAGGATTCAATTTCATTCTTTAATTGAAATCCAGTCTTCCCAAAACCATTTATTGAGGAGACTATTGTTTTTTCCCATTGTGTATTCTTGGCACCCTTTCTGAAGAACTATCTATGTGTGGGTTTATTTCTGAACTCTTTCTTTTGTTCTATTGGTCTATATGTCTGTTTTATGCCAGTACAAAAACTGTTTTGATGACAAAGTTTATGGCCTTGATTATGGTAATACCTCTCAGGTGTTTACTTAGAATTCCAAACTCATCAAGTTGTATACATTAACTATGTACAGCTTTTTATATATCAACCAAACCACAATAAAACCATCTAAAATGATTCAGGCAAAGAAAAGAACGATCCCCGACCAGGTGTTTTGGCTCACGCCTGTAATCTCAGCACTTTGGGAAGCTGAGGCGGGTGGATCACCCAAGGTCAGGAGTTCAAGGTCAGCCTGGCCAACATGGTAAAACCCCATCTCTACTAAAAATACAAAAATTAGCCGGGCGTGGTGGCGCATGCCTGTAATCCCAGCTACTTGGGAGGCTGAAGCAGGAGAACTGGTTGAACCCAGGAGGCAGAGGATGCAGAGAACCAAGATTGTGCCACTGTACTCCAGCCTGGGCAACAGAGTGAGACTCTCTGTCAAAAAAAAAAAAAAAAAAAAAAAAAAAAAACCCAAAAGATTTTCAGATGTAAATAAGTAATTTTATTTAATCTAATTCAATCCAGTAACTATTTATTATTTACTTGTGCCAGGCACTATTTCAGGCAGGTATTATAAAGAAAATAAATAAAAACATTCCTGTCCTCACAGAACTTATTTTCTGGCATGGAGAGAAAAGTCAATAAAATTTGTTTAAGTTAATTAATTAAATAATATGCTAGAAGGTGGCAAGTGCTCTGGTGGAAGAACCTAGGAGGGTAAACTAGTATGTATGGGTTGTACTTTTTTTTTTTTGAGACAGAGTCTCACTCTGTCACCCAGGCTGGAGTACAATGGCGCCATCTTGGCTCACTGCAACCCCTGCCTTCTGGGTTCAAGCGATTCTCCTGCCTCAGCCTCCTGAGTAGCTGGGATTACAGGCGTGTGCCACCATGCCTGGCTAATTTTTGTATTTTCAGTAGAGACGGGGTTTCACCATGTTGGTCAGGCTGGTCTTGAACTCCTGACCTCGTGATCTGCCTGCCTCGGCCTGGCAAAGTGCTGGGATTACAGGCGTGTGCCACCACGCCCGGTTGGGTTATACTTTTAAATAGGATGGTTAGGGAAGACTTCACTGAGATGAGTCATTTAAATGACTTGAAGGGATTAGAGAATGAGTAATGTGACTGAGGAAGGAGCATCAGAGGAAGAAGAGTAAAAGCAAAGGTTCTGGGGCAAGAGCAGTGGCATGTCTGAAGAACAGCAAAGAAGTTGGTGTGGCTGACCCACCACACATAAGAGGAGTAGGATATGACATCAGGTATATCATGAAGAGGACCAGATTGGTCCTGTAGGATATTATAACTTTAATTCTTACTCTGATGGAAATGGAAAATCATTCATTGCAGGGTTTTGCATGATGAGATCCTCTTAACTTAGGTTAAAAGGGTCACTCTGGCTACTGCACTGAGGACAGTCAGTAGGACATCAAACGTAAGGGAGAATAGTTAGGATGTTACTGCAATAATTCAGGTGACTGAACAAGGTATTAACAATGAAGTGGTTCATTCGATACATACTGAAGGATTTCCTGACAGGCTAGTGTGGAGTTTGAGAGAATCCAAAGTTCTAGCCTTAGGAAGTGAAAAGCTGGAGGTGCCATAAACTGAAATTCGGAAACACTGCAAGAGAAGTGCTTTTTAGGGGACGATAGAGAGTTTAATTTTGGATGTTAAGTTTGGGGTGTCTAGTTGACATCCAAGTGGAGATGTTAATAGGAAATTAGCTGTGTGAGTCTGGAGTTCAGGCAGGGAGATCAGGGTTAGAGAGAGATATAAACTGACAAGTCATTGGCATGTAGATGGTATTAGAGAAGACTGTATTAGATCAGTAAAGGAGTGAATGTGGATTAAAAGACTATGAAAGCTAAGCCTAGAACACTCTGTCATTCAGAGGCTGAGGAGTAGACAAAGAACTTATAATTAGTGAGGTAAGAGGAAAACCAAGATAGCATGGTATCTAAGAATGGAGTGATGATCTGTGTCAAATGATGCTGACAGATCAAGTAAGAGGATGACTGAAAAATGTCCACTGGATTTAGCAACACAGAAGTCACTAGTGACCTTAACAATAGCCATTCTGGTGGAGTAGTGAGGCTAAAAGCCTTGGTGAACTGGATTTAACAGAATAGTAGAGGAATCAGATAGTCACCACTTAAAGGAGTTTTTCTACGAAGAACAAGAGAGGACTACAGCAGCAGCAGGCGGGGAAGCTTCAAGAAAACTTTGAATGGAAAGACCCCTGAATGCTACTCTCAGTGAAATACCTTTTAACCCATAGTGACCAGGTCATTGTTCTCTAAATGTGCTGTAGACACATTCTCTTTTCTGTATTTGTCCATGTTTTCTCCTGCCTAGAACATTTTCATTCTTTAAGACTAGCTCAAACCTCACTTTATTCATTCAACAAATATAATATTTGCTATGCCTTGTGCTATGTGCCAGGTATAAAAAAGAAAATAAACTCCTTTTCCTAAGGGAAGGCAGCATAACATAATTTGTAAAGCACTGGGTTTGAATTCTAGTAAGCCTTAGGCAAATTATATAACCTCTTCTAAGCCTAGTCCTACCTCTGAAATAAAGGAGCTTAAACTTACCAGGTTGATGTTGGTATTAAATGAAGAAAGGCATGCAAAGCATTCTTCCTGGCACATAGTAAATGTCAACAATTAAGGAGCTTCTGAACAGCAGACATATTCCACTACAAGAGGGAATAGCAAAAATTTGGAGGAATGAGAGATTATGGTACTTGTGGAGAACTGAAAACAGGTTCCTAAACCTAAAGCAAACGATAAGGCCTCTAAAGGAGGGGTCTTAGTAGGTAATAAGACCAGAAAGGTCTATTCATGTATGTATGAAATGGGGTGGGGACATTATAAAAAGTCTTGTATGTTATGATAAGGTAACTTACTGATGACCTTAAACCAGAGTTGTGCTGGCAGAGGATTAGATGCAGAAGCCTGATTACAGTGGGCTGAAGAATGAATAGCAGGTAAAGCCATGGAAATGGTAAGTACAAACCAGTAGTCTGAAAAGTGAGGTGGATGCAACCCTGGAGGTACATAAGATGATCCACTGGATGTGGGAAGAAAATAGTCCTTTTTTTTTTTTTTGAGATGGAGTCTCACTCTGTCGCCCAGGCTGGAGAGCAGTGGCGTGATCTCAGCTCACTGCAAGCTCCGCCTCCCGGGTTCATGCCATTCTCCTACCTCAGCCTCCCAAGTAGCTGGGACTACAGGCGCCTGCCACCACGCCTGGCTAATTTTCTTGTATTTTCAGTAGAGATGGGGTTTCACTGTGTTAGCCAGGATGGCCTCGATCTCCTGACCTCGTGATATGCCCGCCTCGGCCTCCCAAAGTGTTGGGATTACAGGCGTGAGCCACCGTGCCCAGCCAAAGTACTTCTATTTTTATTAGTTTTATCTAGAAAGTTGAAAAGAAATTAAGCTTTACTAATATTTTATAAATGAATTGACACTGGTACCCAGACCTGAACCATAAATCAAATGTTCCCCATGTCACAAACAAATGCAAAGCATCTTGAGAGAAGAGTTAAAATTCCACGTTACAGAAGGGTAGCAGTGATGTCCTTCCTTCCTGGTCACTCATTCGCTTTCTTCACTGGTCATATTACAATTTACATATGCCCACTTAACTGGGTTTATATATTTTATCCAGTTTTAACTAAACCAATTCTTGTAAAATGAATAAACTATTTTAAATAAATCCTATAATACAAAGACACCAACATTGAAGATAATAAGTAACATAAGCAAAGGATAAGAAAACGGCAGAGCCTTTTGTATGCCATATCATGAGTCAAAACAAGGACAATCCAAACAGAGCTGACAAGAAGCTAGTTTTAGAAAAACTGGAAATTATCTGTAACATGAATTTACAACTACTACGATACTAAGGAGTTTTGCCTTAAGTACTGTATTAGTCCCATAAAGGAATAGCTGAGACTGGGTAATTTATATAAAGAAAGGCTTATTTGGCTTACAGTTTTGCAAGCTGTACAAGCATGGCACTTGTATCTTATTGGCTTCTGGTGAGGGCCTCAGGAAGCTTACAATTATGGTGGAAGACGAAGGGAAAGCAGGTGTATCACACAGCAAGAGTGGGAGCAAGAAAGAGGGGGAGAAGGTGCTAGGTTGTTTTAACAGCTAGATCTCGAGTGATCACAGTGAGAACTCACTTGTTACATGGAGGACAGCACCAAGCATTCATGAGGATCCACCCCCATGACTCAAACACCTCCCACTAGGTCCACCTCCAACATTGGAGGTCACCTTTCAACATGAGATTTGGTGGGGACAAAACATCCAAACATATCAAGTATCTAATGTGCCCAGAGCTATCAGCTAATGATAGTTCAAAGCCACCACAATTAACAAGGTACTTAAACAGTAATTGTGCAGAACATAAAGAAAAACCTCTGCTATTTGATAATTTTTTTCTTTTCTTTTTTTTTTTTTTTTTGAGACAGAGTCTCACCCTTTCGCCCAGGCTGGAGCGCAGTGGTGCGATCTCAGCTCACTGCAACCTCTGCCTCCCAGGTTCAAGCAATTCTCCTGCCTCAGCCTCCCAAGTAGCTGGGACTACAGGCATGCATCATCATGCCCAGTTAATTTTGTATTTTTAATAGAGATGACGTTTCCCCGTGTTGGTCAGGCTGGTCTCGAACTTCCAACCTCAACTGATCTGCCCACCTTGGCCTCCCAAAGTGCTGGGATTACAGGCGTGAGCTGCCATGCCCAGCTGATAATTTTAAAAGTTTGTGGCAGGTTAATTTTAAAAATCTATTTTAAAATATTAGTCTGTATGTTATCCCTTTTTATTGTTTATATATAATTTCATTATCTATTTCGTATATCAGCTTAGCAGCATATATATATAAGGTATATATAAATAAATATATTCAGGGGTGTATTCAAAAACTTTTACTGATTAGGAATATGATCAAAATATTTAGAGGCTAATGGCACAGAAAACACTGTCAAAAAACTTAGCTGTGAAGGGAAGGGAAGAAACAGGGTCATATCTCTGAGGTGATAAAGATCAAAGATTTTTTTTCCTCACAAAAGGGACAGATCTCAGCATGTCACATATTGAAGGGATAAAGCCCAAAGAAGAGACTGAAGAACTAGAAGAGGAGTTCAATGCTGAAATAAGGCCTCAAGAGGCAGAAGAAAAAGGTGTGGGCATGTTAACCTTGGGCAGGGAGAGAGCCACTTAATTTCCTGATATTGGCAGAAAACAGGAAAGAACAGGTACATTTTATAGTACATTTATAGGTAGGGATGGGGAATTAAGGGTTTAAGAACGATCCTGCTTGACAGTTTCCAATTAGCCTCCTAAGAGGTCAGCAAGATCATCTATCTATCCATCCCTTCATCCAATTAATATTTATTAAGCATTTACTAAGTATAACTGTTCTAGGTGTTGGGTATATAATGGCAGACAAGACAGACACAATCTTCACTCTTTTCAAGCATTTTTTTTTTTTTTTTTACGGAGTCTTGCTCTGTCTCCCAGGCTGGAGTGCAGTGGCCCCATCTCAGCTCACTACAATCTCAGCCCCCTAGGTTCAAGCGATTCTCCTGTCTCAGCCTCCTGAGTAACTGGGACTACAGGTGGCCGCCACCACACCCATCTAATTTTTATATTTTTTGTAGACACGCAATTTCACCATGTTGGCCAGGCCTGCCTCGAACTCATGACCTCAGGCGATCCACCCACCTTGGCCTTCCAAAGTGCTGGGATTACATACAATTTAATGAAGGAGAGAAACAATAAACAAGTGGAAAAATAAAAGATGAAGATTATTTCAGTTAGTGATAAGTATCATGAAAAAAATAAAGCAGATGATAAGGTAGTGACAAGATATGTGTGTATGTGGTGGCAGGGGGCTGGGAGGGGGTTCGTAATCTAAATTAGGCAATTATGGAAGGCCTAATTGAAGAAGTGACATTTGAGCTAAGTTCTCAGTGTCAAGAAGGACTCAGCCTCTTAAAGATCTGGGAAAAGGATTTCAGGCAGTAGACAGAGAAAGTGTAAAGGCCCTAATAAGGAATCTGTGTCTAAGGAAGAGAAAGAAGAGCAGAGTAGCTTGAATACAGTCATGCAGATTGTGGAATGGTAGGCTCCTGGAGGCAAGGGAAGTGGCTCCTTGCCATGCAAATGTGTTGCTTGATAACAGAAACAGGGATGCTGTCGAGGCAGAGAGTTCTCAAGGTGAAGGCCAATGCCTCAGATCCAATTCCATGGATTCATCCAATACAACACAACCAGAGATGGTTTCCTTCATTCAGAAGTTACTGGCATATTGCCATGATAACAGCATTCTGCCCAATTTATTAGGCAGAGACTCTGACACTTTAGCATGATATTCTGCCCTGAAGTCTTGTGGAAAGGGCTGAGATTTAATCCAGATGTCAGGCTTCAATGGCCATGCTAAGATGTATTTGAAGGCTTTAAGCTCTCTCATAATCTCACAACCCCTACCCCATGTTGCCAGGCCACCCCAAATATCCATAAATAAAAACTAAGTAAAAACATGTTATCTTCTAAGGATAAGGGGGTGCAGAAGGCCTTTAGAGAGTTGCAAAGGTTTGGCAGAATCATACACATAGAATGAAAGCGGGAACTGACCAGGGGAAACAGATTTTCTACATGAGACTGCATATCATAAACACATGTACAGTGATAAAAATTTTTTTTCTCTTAATCCTTAAGACAGAGAAAAGTCATGAAAAGACTTAAAGTAGAAATCTGCTTTTTGAAAAACACCTCTGTGTGCGGTGGAGAAGATGGAGCCATCTGTCAGGTTAGGTAAAACTTTCCCTTAGGGCTCAGCAGCCTATGGAGAAAGAAGGTGGGCTGATCAGATCTAGGGTTGAGTGCTTTAAGACTGGCAGGACATGGTAATGGAGTGGAGTAGGTTGAAATGATGAACAAATGTTTTAGAATAGAGATGGAAGAAAGGAAATCTACAAGAGGACTTACAGATAGGAGAAAAAGGAATCATCAGAGGACTAGAGGTCTGGAAAAGGCCAGGACAGGTATCATTTGAGCAAGGAAGACTTTCTTATCATGACAAACCATAGTGACGATGCCCTTTGAATTCTATTAGCAATTATTATTTGAATAATTTACTGGGAGACTACTCAAAAAATATCTGTGATATCTCTCTATTCTTGTCTTGAATTGTTATTTAGCTTTTCATAACATTTATGTCTTTTCTCCTTATAAAAAAAATAAAGCAGATGATAAGACAGTGACAAGATATGTGTGTGCGGGGGAGGGGAGTCTTAATCTAAACTGGACAGTAAGGGAATTTAGTCTCCATGTTCCTCCAGGTATGCATTGTAAAGTCTCTAAGAACAGTGCTCAGCTATAGTTCAGAAAACATCTGTTCACCTAGATGACTGTCATTTACAGAGAGTCAGCTTAAAGAGTTAAGAGCTTTATGCTAACGACAAAACCAACGCAAACCCCTTCTCGATCTCTCCAAAGTAAATTCTCCTTTTCTGTACAACTATATAAGCTTATTCATGTCTAATACAGCACTCATCAAAACAACTCTACTTATTTACTTACAAATCTGTCTTATCTATTGATTAGCGAGTCATGGAGAACAGAGACTGTGCTGTGTTCATTTTTGTTACTCAACATAGTGCCTAACAAATAGTAGTGCTTAATTAATAAACAGAAATGAAATCACTCAATTTTCAAACATGTATTAAAAGTCTGCCTTGTGTAATTAGAAGACTGAGTATTGTTAAAATATTAATACAATCCAAAGAATTCTATAGGTTCAATGCAATCCTTATGAAAATCCGCATGACATTCTTTTGAGAAACAGAAAAACCCACCTTAAAATTCATATGGAATCTCAAAGGACTCTGAATAGCCAAAATAATCTTGAAAAAGAACAAAGCTGGAGAACTCACACTTACTCATTTCAAAACTTACTATAAAGCTACAGTAACCAAAACAGTGTATTACTGGCCTGAAGCCATACAGACAAATGAAATAGAACAGAGAGCTCAGAAATAAGCTCTCACATACATATATATTCAAAGGTTTGGTAGAATCATACATACAGGATGAAAGGGGGAACTAACCAAGAGAAACAGATTTTCCACAAGACTACATATCATAAATACTTGCACAATGATCCCCCACCAATCCTGCTGCCAAAAAGTTTTCTCTTAATCCTTAAGACAAAGAGGAGCCAAAACAAGATTTAAAGCAGACATTTGCTTTTGAAAAACACCTCTGTGTGCAGTGGAGAAGATGGAGCCATCTTAATGAATAAATGAAAAGAGTTATGGAGAGGGATGGTGCTGATGGTTGCACATTAAATAGAACCACCAAATTGTACACTTAAAAGATGGCAAATTTTATAACTGTATTTTACCACTATAAAAAAAAACTGAAAGAAAAAAAAGACTGCTATGTTTAAGACATTATATTTAGCATTGTAATAAGCTGTTATTAGGTATTGTATGGCCTATACTGTCCCCTTCAATATGTGAGACAAAATGAATTAGTCTAAACAAAGAAACAGTAACAAAAAGCTTTAGAAATACCAATGTACTCAGTGAGTAAAAGAAAACGAGATTGAGAGCCTAAAATAAATTAAATCAGATCTGATCTTTCCCTCTTCTCATCAGCATATAGGCCATCCTGATTTCTTCCCTTCTCTCCAAAATAAAATAAAACCACAACGACATGCCAACTTTTTTGGGCTAAATATTTCTGCATAAGCTTGTTGATTATGGACTGGAGTGCTGAAAATACTTTCAGGCACACAGAGATGAACAGAATTAGGATGTCCTTCAATAGAGCAAAAAAGGTGGATCATACCAACAACCTACCTGTTACAATTAAGTATGGACAAAAAGGAAATGAAAGAGAATAGATTTTAAAAACCATCTAAAATGTTGATTAGTGGAAATCAAGGTCAAGGTCTGCTATCTTTGCGTGCTAACTCATTTCATCTCTATGTCCATGACCTCTTGACTTCTCTGATAAAATGGCACTGTCTTACAAAGACACAAAAAGCTGCCAGGCTGTTTTTTTTCCAAACTTACTTTTCTCCAAAAGCACCTTTATAGGCTCCTAACATGCATATATCATAGGACTTATCTGGCTTCAGAAACATTTGGATTAAAAGAAAGAAGATTTCTTTACATGATCACAGGATAAACATAGGCATAGTTCCTAAACAGCATATCAAAATCAACCAACAACTATTAAAGAAATATTTAAAACAGTAAATATTCTAAAAGCCAGTATGTTTATCATAATACTAATAGAAGTAGCACATCAGTGACACAGTGGCAGTGGTGGCAGCAGCAGCAGCAAGTGCCATTTACTGGTTGTTTTCTCGTTGCCAGGGAAGAGGCGCTTTATGAACCTCCCATTTAATCATCATCACAACTCTTTGGGTTTGATGATAATGCAGAACCATACACTATACTACCCAGGGTTACCTATTTCATTAAACATTTCTTTAAAGCAAATCAAAGTGTCCAAAAAAAAGTAAAAACAAACTTAGAAAATAACTTTTAAAAATGGAATTTGAGATGTTACTTTGAAATCCTTTAGAAAAATTTTTATGCTTAAAACACACACACACAGAAAAATTGTTTTCAGGGTCACTACAGAAGCTTCCTAAAATAGCACTTTGAGGTTAGTGCCATTTTCATTGTATTTAAATGGATTAGCCTACAGTCATTACTGCTCAAAATGATAATAATCACTCTAATTCTGATTAAAGGAACATGCAAGGCCATTCCAGATAAACTGTTAAGTCAGCAGCAACCTCAATCTCCCAGGAAAGTCTTTGAGAAATACTCATAGATCCTGTCTGTGGCTCTAGGGATACTCCTTATTTGCAGTGAAGCTGATATCAAAGTAACTTTTAAGATAAAAGAAAATTTAAAGAAAAAAGCAAGCATCACTAAGGAAAATAAATCTGACTTTAAAAAAAAAACTTTATTTTAAAAACCTCTATTATATAGTTTTGCTCTCTTTCAACAAATACTGGGTGCTGCGTCAAGATATTAAATTCATTACTCGGAAAAATCTTTGGCAATGTATTTGTGACTAGTTTAGCAATTTTGGTCAAAGTGCTTTTCTTTCACATCCTTGTATGATTGTTTAACTTGTGATATCTGACTTCTTAAAAAAAAAAATCAATTTACGCCAGGTGCGGTGGCTCACGCCTGTAATCCCAGCACTTTGGGAGGCCGAGGCGGGCAGATCATGAGGTCAGGAGATCAAGACCATCCTGGCTAACACAGTGAAACCTCGTCTCTACTAAAAATACAAAAATATCAGCCGGGCGTGGTGGCGGGCGCCTGTAGTCCCAGCCACTCGGGAAGCTGAGGCAGGAGAATGGCGTGAACCGGGAGGCAGAGCTTGCTGTGAGCCGAGATCGCGCCACTGCACTCCAGCCTGGGTGACAAAAAATCAACTTACTCTTGGGCTTATAAGACCATTTTCTTTTACTTTTAGGGTCCAAATTTCTAGTGTCTCTTAATTACAAAAAAAAATTACAGTGGGTCAAAATGCTTAATTAAATCTTGTTAGGATATGATTTATTGTAGTTAATCTGATTTTTTTAAAGGTACTGTTTTAAGAAAACTAAAGGAATGTTTGATTTGTAGCTACAGAAAAAAATTACACTTTTAATCAAGAAGAAAACAGTCTTTTGACAGGCTGCAGGGCAGGGAGTACGCTGAGATAACCTACCAGCAAATTCAGTACAATATCAAATAATAAGTTGCTGATCATAACTAAAATAATATGGATTTGATTGAAAAATAACAATTAAGCATATGCTTCATTTTACACTCTGGCTGTGTTTCTATAGTTTTATTTAAGCCATATTTTGGAAAACTGAATATTTTAAGCGTTCAAAAAGGAATTTCTACTACTAAGAATAACCCTATGTTAAATGTAGAGTTAATGCCAAAGTAATTTGCTTGCAGATATGAGTTTATTTGAATTGTTTAAAATGCCATTTGTATTCATGTATAATAAAGCACCATGAGTAGTATCATGATGAAGTCAGAACTCTTGTTGTTACAAATCTGATCCAGAATGGAAAGAGAACTGGAAAAATGCATTAATTCTTATTCAGTTGTTCTCAGAGTACGATAAATTTTTACAGCAGTCCATTAACAGTTCTAATGGACAAGTTGCAAAATTTGAACTATTTTGTTTATTTATTTGAGACAGGGTCTCACTTTGTCACCCAGGCTGGAGTGCAGTGGCGGAATCTCGGCTCACGGCAACCTTCGCCTTCTAAGGTTCAAGAGATTCTCCCACCTCAGCCTCCCAAGTAGCTGGGACTACAGACATGTGCCACCACACCCAGCTAATTTTTGTATTTTTAGTAGAGACAGGGTTTTGCCATGTTGCCCAGGCTGAGCTCAAGTGATATGCCCGCCTCAGTCTCCCAAAGTGCTAGTGTTACAGGCATGAGCCACGGCACACAGCTGAACTATTTTATATATTTTATTTATTTTTAAAATTAATTAATTAATTTTTTGAGATGCAGTCTCACTCTGTTGCCTAGGCTGGAATGCAGTGGTGCGACCTTGGTTCACTGCAACCTCCAACTCCCAGGTTCAGCGTTTCTCCTGTCTCAGCCTCCTGAGTAGCTGGGATTACTGGCATGTGCCACCATGCCCAGCTACTTTTTTTGTATTTTTGGTAGAGACAGGGTTTCACCATGTTGTCCAGGCTGGTCTCGAACTCCTGACCTCAAGTGATCCACCGGCCTCGGCCTCCCAAAGTGTTGGGATTACAGGCATGAGCCACCACGCCCGGCCTATTTTATATATTTTAATACTAGACACTATGCCCTAATTCTTTCAAGTTTTTTTAAAAAATAAAACTATCGTTGCCAAAATATATACTTTTTGGTAAGTATTCTTCAAATGAAATTAGTCAGAGTACTGGTTAAGTGCAGTAATTAAAAGCAGGGTTTAAATCCCAGTTCTTCCACTTGTTAGGGCTGTATAATCTCAGAGAAATTGCTTGATCTTTCTCTGCATCAGTTTCCTCATATTGAAAGGGAAAAATTACAGAATCTACCTATAGTTGGCATGGTGATTAAAAGAAGTTAATCTTTATAAAGCACTTAGCACAATGCCACAGGGTATGTGTTCAATAACTGTGTACTATTACTGTTGTTCTGGATAAAACCAAGAACAGCAACTATCTGTGGCATTTGCAACAAATGCCAAATTCTCTTCTCCTGTTGAACCTCAATGTAACAAAGTGAAAGGGGGCAGAATAAAAATTTCTCACCAGGGCACAGTAATGATTTCCATGATCATGATTTCTGACCTACCAGTTACCTGATTTACTGCAGTATTTTCACTTTCTTGTGCTTATAACAATTGAAATTAGATGCACAAAACCAACAAGAACTGATGACGTCCTTCATTGCGATGTCAATACAGAGCTTACCCACCTGTGTAGCTCTTCTGTTTTGTCTTCAGTTGGACCTACGATTAGTAAACAATGACGAAGGACAGCTGCCATTACACGGAACTGATGAGAATCACTCTATGGCAAATAAAAAAGAGGAGAGGAAAAATTGGGGGTTGAATGCCTTAACAGTGGGGTCTGCTACTTTACTACATCTCTTGCCCACCCCAAACAATCATTCTTATACATACATTGTAGATGGCAGAATATCCTAGGAAGAATTCCTGAGGCAATACTAAGTAAACAGTCACTATCTCATATGAACAACCATAACCACTTCCAGAAATGCTGACCTAGCCAATCTGGTTTACCTTCTTAAGATTCAATTCCACTAGAGATTTTTTTCATTTCCAAAAAGCCTAAATTCGTTTGTTGTATGGTGCACTGTTCCAGTTTACTAATCATTATAAAAGTTCCAACAGATGTGATGCTACCAGGTTATTTCAGAGACTGGTTGAACATCCTTAATAAAAATGTCTCATCTCAACTTTCAAAGCAATAAATCCACCAACTTCATTTTAATCAATCTTAATATCCTAATTCCCCCAGAACTACCAGCAAGTAATGAAAAACAAGTGATCTCCAATGTTTACTCATTGGCAGTGGTATTAAAGAGACACAGGCAGTTAGAGCGAAGAAGGCAAACAGTAGGAAATAAACTAAGCCCTGAATAATCATTTGGTTTACTTCTTCATTTTTAGTGAGATCTTGATTACACTTTCTTTAATTATCTGCATCAAAGTCATTATCTTTCTTCTTCCAGATTTTAAATAATTAAGAAGACATATGAAATTAGAGATAATTGTGATAGAGAGCCTGGATATGCCATATTTCAGGCAGACTCCAACTACCTCAAAAACTACTAAAAAATTATAAATTTTTTTTTTTTTTTTGAGATGGAGTTTTACTCTTGTCGCCCAGGCTGGAGTGCAATGGTGTGATCTCAGCTCACCACAACCTCTGCCTCCTGGGTTCAAGCGATTCTCCTGCTCAGCCTCCTGAGTAGCTGGGATTACAGGTGCCCGCCACCATACCCGGCGAATTTTTTTTTTTTTTTGTATTTTTAGTAGAGACAGGGTTTTTTCACCATGTTGGCCAGGCTGGTCTTCAACTCCTGACCACAGGTGATCCACACGCCTCAACCTCCCAATGTGCTGGGATTACAGGTGTGAGCCACCGCGGCTGGCCAAAACTTCTTAATACATCATTGATTTCAAGTCCATGTGAAGTGATATATTTTCATAAGTTATACACATATATCTTATATTCATATATAGAACTCACATAACCCTTCTAGGAAGATGTCTCTCATAAAATCTAGCAAGCAATTAGGGCACACTTTCACAACTCATAATGTGGACAATAATATTTTAAACATAACATCATCATGTATAGAGTTGGATGAGAAGAGGGCCTCAGTGGCCTAATGGAAATAAAGGCACTGCACTTGGGGTCAGGAGTCTAGGTTGTCACTTCAGACAAGTCATATAGTTTCTCCAAGCCTCAGTTTCCCCACATGAATCTCCAAATACTGGAGGGTTCTGTCAGGGTTACAAAGGATTAAAGAAAATGATAAGCATGAAAGTGCTTTAATACTTTCAATAAAACATTTGAAGGTTGGGGGAAGGATAACAGAGGAAGGGAACAAAAGGCAAGACTGATAAGAGCTGAAACAAATGATAAATCATTGTAGGGGGAAAGGGGAAAAACAAAGAGGGACTACTGGAATGACAGACTCTAAGACTGGCAGGGTTGGAATGAATGTTGTCCCATTCACTATCCATCTCAAACGCCTGAATTAAAATTCTCTCATATGTTAAATAGCCATGTGAAATGCATTCATTACTTAACTCTTGATAAGATCATATTTCCCTTGGTTTTAAAAATTAACTAGGGATTACACTTCCTTTTATATTATATTTTCCTTTATTTTAGACAATAATCTATTTTCATGCTGATGTTGACAGGCTTTCGTAAATCTATCCATTTTGGTATTTCCATTATTTGCAGCTGCAAAGCAAAATTCTACTTTTTACCCTAGTTCTACCTTTTCCAGTTTTGATAACATCAGCTCCCAAGTTGTATCCTATGTCTACAATGTCCTCTTTTACTCTAAATCCACTAAATTAGCTCTATTTCTCTACTCAAAACGACTACTAAAATCCCTGTATTGTTTGCCTCTGCTCTGCATCACTGGTTCCTTTGCGCACTCCAGGTCTCAGCTAAAGTATCTTCTCTGAGACGACTCTTTTTTCTCTCATGAAATCATAATTTGTAATTTCACATTTGTTTACTTGCATATACTTTGTTTCCTCCACTAATCTATTACCTTAATGAGGAAAGAGGGTGTGTGTTTAATAGGTCATCAATAAATTTTAATGTATACTATACAAACAGAAACGTGCACAAATCATAAGTGTAGAGCTAAATTTTGACAAAATAAGCACACCCATATAACCAATATAAAAATCATGCAATGCCAAGATTAAGAATTTCGGAATTCTTTCCATATCCCCTTCAAATGACCATCTTCTGTCCCTCACAGGTAATTCTAACTTGTTAATGTCACACACAGGTATTTTGGTTGTTACTGAACTTTATATGTATAGAATCATAAAATACAGACTCTTGTGTTGGTGAGATTCATTCACATTACTCTGTGTAGTTGCAGTCTGTTCTTTGTCATTGTTTGAGAGCAGTGCTATCTAAGTATGTTTGTGTTCCACTGCTGCTCCCCACCCTGTTCATCACTGGTCTGCAACACCAGGAGTACAGACGGTATATGTGAACATTTAGAAACTTTTGAGCAGTTTGGCATTGTGTGTAATATTGTATTACACAAGAGTTTCATTCTGACAGATTTTTGGAGAAAAAAATCTGGTCCTTCACCTACAGATAGGTTAAGAAAGCACTACTATATAGTATTCCAACGTATGAATATGCCACAATTTACTTATCTGTTCTACTCCTGATTGACACTTGGATTGTTTCCAGCTTGGGGCTATCTTGAAAAGCGTTGTTGTGAACATAATTTTTACATGTCATTTGATATCTACAGGTATACACCCTAGAGAGGAGATGCTGAGTCACAGGTTATATCCATATGTCAAGCTTTACAAGGTACTGCTAAGTGTTTCCAAATACTTACACCAATTTACACCCCACCAGTTGCTCTACGGGGGCACCAATCAATACTTGTTAGAGTCAGCCTTTTTAATTTTAGTCATTCTCATGGATGTGTAGTGATTTCTTGGTTGTAGCATGCATTTTTCTGGTGACTAATAAAGTTGGACACCTTTTCGTATGTTTATTACTCATTGAGATACCTCTTTTGTGAAGTTCCTGTTCAAGTCCTTTGCTTATTTTTCTATTGGGGTGTCTGATTTTTATTTTTACCGGTTTGTAGGACTTTTTAATGTATTCTGAAGAGAGTCATTGCACATATCCTCCTCCTGGTGTCTTGCCTTTTTGCTTCTTTTGATGAATTCACTTTAATGAAAATCGATTTGTCATTTCTTTCCTTTATGGTTTGATCCTTATTTTGTCCTGTTTTAGAAATCTTTGCTTATTTAAGAAATGTTTGATTTGTATGAGATAAAGTCATGAAGATACTCTTTAGTGAGCTTTATTATTTACCTTGTATATTTAGGTCTCTTATCCATCTCAAATTAATTTTTTGTATATGGTGTAAGCTAGGGATTCGAATTCATTTTTTCCACGTGGCCATACAACTGATAAAGCCCCGTTTATTAAAAAGCCCATTCTTTCACTACTGTACTTCAGAGTTACCTGTAAGTCAGTTGACTGTATCGACTCTATTTATTCTATTCCATTAGTTTATGTCTCAATAAATATTTGTTGGATAAATGCTATCATTTAAGAAGACTTAATAAAGTAAACACTATTTTCTACTGTTGGTTATTCTACTGTGTGACTTTCTGCAAGTAATTGAAACTCTCTGATCTTCACTGTCATTTGTCAAATGGGGTTAATGCTCCTGTCTCACAAAGATGCCAGCAATGAAATGCAATTGCTTTTCATAAAACATTATATAAACACAGCTTATACAACTGTTTATTAATTGCTTCCTGATTTAGTTTTGATATTTTCAGGGCATCAATATTCTCTCCTCCTGAAATGATACCACCTTCAAAGGCTGAGAGAGAAAAGAAGTCCGTAAGGATGAAGGGCAAAGGAAGAGAAAGAGAGCAAGCAGGCTTGGTTATGATAGTGAAAATCAAAATGAGGTAACATTAAAACGGAGAAAAAAACTCAGGAAATTCTTTGGGATCTCTTTATATAGCTTTCACATCTTAATTACAGATTCCACTACTGCATATTTCCTTCAAAGTGTCTAAAATAATCATGGAACTAACCCCTTTTGTGACATTCCTAATTAACTTCTATGGACACTCACTGTTTTATCTCATTCAAATGGTATCCTTTGACTACTCAGATACTTGTACTTCTCTGTGTGCACTGGGTTCTCTGTTTCTAACGTGTCTGCTGGTATGTACTTTCTTATTACGTTGCACTGATACCTTGGAAGCACAGGAGAAGGGAATGTGGTCTTCATTCTAGGGATCCCTTACAGTCCCAAGAATAACATGCTCTCTTCCATCAACAGAGATATTTAGAAAAGTGTTAAAGCAGGAGAAAGACAAGACCATTTCAATTAACTTTTCGAAAACTGACTTTGTATCCTGCTAAAGAAATCAACTGGCTTTTTAAAACACACTACACCTTTAGGAAAGGGAGACAGAGGCTGATTCTACATGTGGAAATAAGGCTAGCTACATTTCCCACCGAATGGAAAGCAAACTCCAAATTAATCTGCTGATGGCATCAGCAGGCAGGCACGAATTTAACACTGAGGCATGAATCTAAAATGAACAAATTGCACTAATTTGCTAAACCTCAAGAAAAACCTAGTCATTAATTTTCTATTTTTGGTGAACTGTAAATGAAAGTGGTCATAAAAATAACTAAAACAGTTTAAAACCAAATGTTTGCATTTTCTGTAACTGTAAAGCTGTGAAATAGGCAAAGATTTTAAAAAGTGAAATGTCCAGGGTTTGAAAAGGTATAAACCAACAATATTTTTCTGAAGGTAAAATTGGCAACATATATAAAAACACCTTGAAACTTTGAAACCCTCTGGCCCACCAATTTCAGGAACGTATCTACAAAAATTTTATAAGAAAAATCACTAGAACTTAAAATGGCAAGCAACTGCAAACAATCTTTTAATTGTCTTCAAAAGGGAGATTTGTTAAAGGTTGATACATCTTTCCTTAGGAAGGAATACTCCTAAGTATCAAATACTGATATATATATATTTAAAATATTTATCTATTTTTAAACTTCTCTCTTTTTTTTTTTTCCTGAGAGAGAGACACTGTTACCCAGGCGGGAGTGTGGTGGCACAACTATGCAGCCTTAACCTTCTGGGCTCAAGTGATCCTCCCACCTCAGCCTCCCAAGTAGCTAGGACTATATGCACATGCCACAATGCCTGGATAATTTTTATCTTTTTTTATTTTTTGTAGAGATCAGGTCTCACTATGTTGCCCAGGCTGGTCTCAAAACTCATGGGCTCAAGCCATGCTCCTGCCTCAGCCTCCCAAAGTGCTAGGATTACAGGCCTGAGCCACCACTGCACCTAGCCATATTCTTCATTTTCATAGGCCTCTTTATACTTACAAGTACGTATTATTTCACAAGAAGTTAGAAGGTGGTTGTCAAAAATTTCTTTTGGGTTGCGGAATCCATTTTATCCCCCAAATTAAATCTTAATTACAACCTATATTTAAAGAAAAGCAATAGCAATAGCAAGAACAATTGGTGCTCTGTATCTAAAGTGAGGCTGAGGAACTTGGAAAACTGTCCAATTGCTCCCAGAGCCCACTGCTAGAAACCTTATGGCTTAAAGAAACACATGTTGAAAAGCTACTCTTTTTTTTTTTTTTTTTTTTTTTTTTGAGACGGAGTCTTGCTCTGTCGCCCAGGCTGGGGTGCAGTGGTGCGATCTTGGCTCACTGCAAACTCCACCTCCCGGGTTCACGCCACTCTCCTGCCTCAGCCTCCCAAGTAGCTGGGACTACAGGCGCCCTCCACCACGCCCGGCTAATTTTTTGCATTTTTAGTAGAGATGGGTTTTCACCATGTTAGCCAGAATGGTCTCGATCTCCTGACCTTGTGATCTGCCTGCCTCGGCCTCCCAAAATGCTGGGATTACAAGTGTGAGCCACCACACCCGGCCGAAAACCTACTCTTTGTGAACTTTTATTATGAAGAAAAAAGACTAAGATTATTAAATGACTGAATTTTTGTAAAAATGTACATATATATTTATCTACCATACAATTAAGAATAGTTAGAAAGATATACTCCAGCCGGGCACAGTGGCTCACACCTGTAATCCCAGCACTTTGAGGGGCCGATGCGGGCGGATCACTGAAGTCGGTAGTTTGAGACCAGCCTGACCAACATGGAGAAATCCCGTCTCTACTAAAAATACAAAATTAGCCAGGGGTGGTGGCGCATGCCTGTAATCCCAGGTACTCGGGAGGCTGAGGCAGGAAAATAACTTGACCCAGGAGGGAGAGGTTGCGGTGAGCCAAGATTACATCATTGCCCTCCAGCCTGGGCAACGAGAGGGAAACTCCATCTCAAAAAAAAAAAGAAAGATACACACCAAAAGAGGCAAACAGTGCTTGGTGCAGTAGCTTACATCTGTAATCCCAACTACTTGGGAGGCTGAGGTAGGAGGATTGCTTGAGGCTACGAGTTCAAGACCAGCCTGAACAACATAGCAAGACCCATGTCTTAAAAGACTAAAACACAGGTCGGGTGCCGTGGCTCACGCCTGTAATCTCAGCACTTTGGGAGGCCGAGGCAGGCGGACCACAAGGTCAGGAGATCGAGATCATCAACACAGTGACACTCCATCTCTACTAAAAATACAAAAAACTTAGGGCGTGGTGGCAGGCACCTGTAGTCCCAGCTACTTGGGAGGCTGAAGCAGGAGAATGGCGTGAACCCGGGAGGCGGAGCTTGCAGTGAGCCGAGATCGTACCACGGCACTCCAGCCCGGGCGAGAGAACAAGACTCCATCTCAAAAATAAATAAATAAATAAAAAATAATTAGCTGAGTGTGGTGGCCTGCACTTATAGTCCCAGCTACTCGGGAGGACAGCTTGAGCACAAGAGTTTGAGGCTGCAGTGAGCTATGATCACACCACTGCATTCCAGCCTAGGCAACAGACAAGACCCTATTTCTTTAGCTAAAAAAAAAAAGGCCTGGCGCAGTGGCTCACGCCTGTAATCCTAGCACTTTGGGAGGCCGAGGCGGGTGGATCATGAGGTGAGGAGTTCAAGACCAGCCTGGCCAACACGGTAAAACGCCGTCTCAACTAAAAATGCAAAATTAGCCAGGCGTGGTGGCGCATGCCTGTAATCCCAGTTACTCTGGAGGCTGAGGCAGGAGAATTGCTTGAACTCGGGACCCAGAGGTTGCAGTGAGCTAAGATTGTGCCACTGCACTCCAGCCTGGGTGACAGAGCAAGACTGTCTCAAAAAAAAAAAAAAAAGAAAAAAGAATAAAAAAGTGCTTATCTTTTGAGTGGTGAGTTTACAGGTAATTTGTATTTTCTAATTGCTTATATGCCTTTTTCCTCGATATTATACAATGAGCATATATTACTTCATAAAAAGGAAAATAACGTTTATTTTAAAAGTTGGATTCTTCTGTACCACAAGTTTTCCATATCCTTTTATTTCAGTCACTGTTTTAAAATTCTGGCAATTCTTTAGGGGCTTGCCCAATCGAAGTAAACTGTCTTTTGTCTGACAATCAAGGAGCTATTAAAATCCAGGTAAATGGGCTCTTAAGTAGCAAGTTTCTTTGCACTCTGGTGACAGACTTTCTTTATGCCACGTTGTGGGTCCCTCACTAGAAAGTACCCTATGCTTTGGTCTCTGTCTTTCATACACTGTTTAACTTCCACAAAATGTTCATCCCCCAATTTTTTATTCCCCGGTTTTTCAAATGGCTAAATCGTTCTCTTTTCAGATCTCAGGAGACACCTTCAGAAAATTTTTCTTACTAAGTATTCTCAATCAATGCGCTCTTTCTCTCCTAGCACTTAAGAGAATTTGAATTATATATGTGTTTACTGATTTATTACCTCTCTCACCTAAAAAAACTGAAGTTTCATGAAGGCAAAGACAATGCCTATTGTTTGCAAAAATATTACACAATGCTCGGCATAATGTCTAGCAATTGACCATAAATATTCACTGACTGACAGACTGATTGGATGAATGAATGACTAAATGTCTGCTAAAAGTTGACTCTGGAAACTCATGAAGACATTCTTATCTAATTGGGTTGGCAAGAATCTTATGTTCAATAGTATTTAAATTTCTGAGCACTTCAGTAATAGCCCAGAGTCACATTAAATGTATATATTTTATGATGGCTATATCAACTGACTCACAACGGGTACTAGGTCAGAGATACCCGCTCCAGGATTACGGATCCTTTTCATGTATCTTTTGGAGATTAAATATTCTATAACACAGAATGAGTATTTGCTACTTCAACATTTTCTAAAGCTTCTTCTAGCTCCGATATTACTTATAACTGAAGTACACTAATGAGGGATAATCTCAATATACTGATATTTATTACCTGTCATCCATTTCATACATATACTGATGTGTACTCACTGAATTTTACACTCTTTTTTGTCAGGAATCTGAACAGTGTGAGCTACTATTTTGGGTATAATTTAAATAACAGGGGGCTCTAACAATGGCAAACCAACAGTCTCAGGAGTTTAAAGTCTCAAATGGAGAACTTAAAAACCCCAAAACAAACAGCGTAAGAAAAATAACCATAGAAGGTACCAAATAAGCATAGAAACATAACATTTTAAATACTTCCAAATATTTGGTTTCAATGCATAAATGGAGCATGTGGGCTTTCCACATCTTTTCTTGCCAAGTCCAAGGAAAAACTGACCATACTACAGTCATCTAGAACAGCTGTTAGGACTGATATTCAAATATTTAGTTTCAAAATACAGACCTATTTGCGCTTTAAAACTCAGATGTCTGCATATTCCCACTATAGCACTGCACTGAGATAATCCCTTTAAAGTAGGCTGCTGGCAAAAACAGATCTTTACTCATGGGTGAGAAGTGTTTCAAATGTTAGCCTAAATCTTAAAAGTCAATTGTCAAAAAAGACAATTTGCTCTGGCATCAAAATCTCTCTCTTTTTACAGCAGGGGCTGAATTTCAACAGTTATTTAAAGCTAAAAAGAGAGTAAATGTGACATGTTATGCTTCCAGAAGGAGGGAAAAAAGTTTATGTCTACTTCACTTAATTTGTTGACTTCCTTAAACTAAGTTTCCTATTTAGCATATTGTTCTTATAGGTACTCAAATGTAAACTATCAAATCTGCCTCACTTTGGGTTGCTGAAGGGTCCAAGCCACAGTGAAGAAAGATCTTTGTTTAGAAATAAGTCAGGTGGTTTAAAATAACCTTCCACACACTCTGGCATAATCAGCTTGTTTTCTAGAACTTATATATATATGAGCACAGATATCTAGTTGTGGTCCTATACCTCTGGTAGTTATCTAACACTATAGAGAAACCCCCTGGAGACTGGGACGATAGGCATACACAGAGCATCTTCTACTCTCCTGAGCAGACACTAATTCTGATTGATCAACTTCAACTGGCTTGATCTGTCTTAACTTTCCTTTAAGATGGCAGCCACTGAAAATGCCTATAGCTTTATCAACCACATTGTTTTGCTTCCCCTCAAATCTTATCATTTAAACCTTATTCCTGAAAGAGGCACTCTTAAAAAGAGACAATAATGCAACTCAGAAAACTATATTTGGCAACTTACAAAATAGTAGTCCATTTTTATACCTATTCTGATAGGTGTTATCACACAAATGGAAAGAATAAGACTTACAATGGTTAAGAAGTACATCCTGGGTAATACAATTGCTTAATGGGAGAAGTGGGAACTTTTTCCATTTCCCAACTTGTATTCTTCTCTTGCAGGAAACTCTAGGGATGCCCCAGACCAATTAAATTTCAGGTAGATAAAAATAGCCTTCTCTGCCTTACCTCTTTATGCACCTTCCAACTGTCTACTGTCACATTGAAGAGAGCTTTGAGGGCCTCAATGGCACAGTCCGTCTCCTGAGGTGAGAGAGGAGGTCCATTATGGTCTATGGCCGATTCATACTCATCGGTCCACTTGATGCTAAAGGCACTTTCCAAGATCTGGGTTAGCAGCGGTAGTCCCTGGAGCTCATAGCGCAATTGTGACCTGATGTCGGTGTGCAAAAGTGACAGAAGGAAGAGCAAGCGCAAGTCAAAGCACTTAATGTCATTGATAAATTTCCGGTCCTTGCACTTTCTCAGGAGATTACAGAGCTTTGCAGCAAGATTAAGTTCCAGGCTGAGCTGCTGTGCCATCTGACTGTTGAACACTATATTACACAGACATTTTAATGACTCCACAATAACTGGGAACTCTGATACTTTCTCTAAAGAATCATCTAACTCATTTAGTTTGGCTAGTCGCAGCAGTATCTGCATATTTTCCTTAGTTGTTACAGGAACTAAAACCTTTTTGTCTCTAGAGAGAATGCGGAGTACTTCCAGGCACGACACTTGACATGTTGTTGGGATGTCCTTTATAAGGACTTTAAATATGCCTTCACAGAGTTTCTGAAAAACAAGAAGAGTATGCAAAAATCATTATTTGGCTCAAATGACTTAACACAGAATGTTTCTCTGCCAATGTATTTAACAACAGTTAAAAATCCAGATAGAAAAGGTTTTTATTATTTTTTAAATCACGGAATGTTAGAGACTGAAATATAAGGTCACCATCAGGATGGAAGACAATCAGTTTGAATCATAGCTGTTCCCTTCCCAGAAATAAAGATTAACGCCTCAAGAATTGGTTCCTATTTGTCCAGAGTACAGGCTCTTGCAAAAAGATTTAAAGAAGTATGCATTTCTGCTGAGTTTTAGTTGCGCTATTGCTTCTGAATTTATAGTTCTTTAGCAGCAGTCCCATGTTTCAGAAACCCTAGAACCCCCTTTAGCTAAGATCTAATAATATTTAATCATCAAACAACCCCAGAGAAGAACTTTTGCTGACAAATTGATAAAAAATTATTCCAAGTGTTAGGTTCCAAATACAGTTGAATTAGCCTATATTAAGCCTTGAGCCAATTGCAAAAAGGTGACTCCTCCTAGTATACAAACTACACAAAAAAGTTCCCATTGGGTGGGCAAATTATTAAAAAGCACACATAGCTTGGGAAGCTCAGATTGTGTACAGAATTTTAGCTTTCTTTTGTTCTCTTGCCGTAGGGCACAGATCGTACAAATATATGTAGTAGTTCTGGTTCCAAACCTTGCTATCAATATCTCAAAAACAATTCTAGAATGAACCCAAATATCTTTATTTCCTAAAGAGGTTTTTTTAATACCATTGCCAGATTTAAGGATCACTGACCATTCCCTCAAAATTCAATGTCAGCTTTCTTCTCTACGAACTGCAGGTCTGGGTCTCTCAAGCTTACCCTTACATGTGAGGCAAGCAGCTATAACTACTCCATTGCTGAACGTTTCTGTACTCCCTTATATCTTATAAAAACAACAACTACTACTACCAATATAAGATTTTACAAAATTTCTATTCATCTATCATCAGACTTAACTCTTTAATAAAAAGAGGCTGCCTGTGGGTCACATTATAATCTTGTCAGGAAACCTAGGCTATGTGCACATAGTCATCAGCTACAAAAATGCCCATTTAAAATGTAGTCATCCCTTGGTATCTGTGTGGGATTGATTCCAGAACCCTCTGCAGATAATAAAATCCACAGATACTCAAGTATCTTATATAAAATGGTATAGAAGGATGGGCACAGTGGCTCATGCCTGTAATCCCGGCACTTTGGGAGGCTGAGGAAGGCGGATCACGAGGTCAGGAGATTGAGACCATCTTGCTTAACATGGTGAAACCCTGTCTCTACTAAAAATACAAAAAATTAGCTGGGCATGGTGGCACGTGCCTGTAATCCCAGCTACTCGGGAGGCTGAGGCAGGAGAATCACTTGAACTAGGGAGTCGGAGGTTGCAGTGAGCCAAGATCGTGCCACTGCACTCCAGCCTGGCAACAGAGCGAGACTGTCTCAAAAAAAAAAAAAAGGCATAGTATTTGCATATAACCTATGCACTTCTTCCTGTATATGTTCAGTCATCACTAGATTATTTAATATCTAATACAATGTAAATGCTATGTAAATGGTTGTATTATTTAAGGAAAAATGACAGAAAAGTTTGTCTGTACATGTTCAATACAGACACAACTATCCTTTTTCTCCTTGAGTATTTTCAATCTACAATTGATTAAATCCATAGATGCAGACTGCACGATACAGAGGGATGATTGTATTACGTTCTTTAAATAGATGTGGAAAGGAACTTTACCTGATAAGCCAAAAAAAAATTTCATAACATTGTCAATTATATCCTTACCATACCTGATAATTAGAAAGGACTTTCTTTTAATATTTTAATATCATTTTTAAAGTACTTTTTTTGAATGTAGTTTGGGGATAGCAGAAAGTATAATGTGCCCATTATTAAAAGTATACAGAACAGGGAAAATTTTCTCCATATTTAGACCTTTCACATTCAAGACAAAAAAATACATTCTACATACTACTTCATATGTGGTATATTCCTGGGGGTGGAGTCAGATCACCTTTGCTTCCACACAATTTCATTCAAGAAGGAAATATCTGCCTTCCTCCTTAAGTTGGGAAACATGTAATAAGGTATTATAAAATATTACATTTGTGAATTCGGAGTTCTACATGTCTAACAGCACACAAATATCTTTCTTCCATTCTAAACTAAAAATAACAGCAACAATAAAAGTAAAAAGAAAACCTATGGGCACTATGGCACTTTTCTTCCTAATAACTTCAGACTCAAGAAAGAAAAACAGCAGAGCCCGAAGACAAATTGGAATAGCCAGGGCTATACATAAACCAAATGGACTGAGAAACTCTGGGACATGAAAGAGATTAAAGATGCCTACAAAATTTTTAGTTAAAAACTGCCTCATCTAAAAGCTTGTAGAAGATCATCTAGCAAGCAAAGACAAGATTTTTTTGCACAGTTTTTAATCACAGTTGTTCTTGAACATACCATTTCTCACTACAGACTTACCTCACATGGTGACTGTTGCACAGTTTTTTGCTATATCTCTTGAAAAGTAATACCACTTTTTGGACAATGACTCTCTTTTTTCAAATTACAATTTTTAGAACCAAAAACATAAAAAACAATGAAAGTGATATTTAATCAACATACTTAATGCTTTACTCAATACAGTAATTTCTATTTAAGGAATATTATCAGGAACAAATAAAAGTGGTTGACTAGGCAGCATTCTTTATAGTTCTTCTATCTGTTGAGTTTGTGTACTACTTCCGTGTTTCAAAGGTACTCTTGTATTTCCCCTTTATTTTGCCCTATCAGTACTTTTCTGTGCTGTAACTATTTAAGTTGATTTTACTCTTCCTAACACATGCTCTGCTCTCCTCAAACACCTTTCATACCTCCCTGCTGCCCACAGAATGTTGCTGAAATGGGCCTAGTTTCCCCTTTCCTACTGTTGTCTGATACACACAACGCAAACACACACTGTTTCTTCTTCAGATGTTCCAAATTGACCCCCAGTCCCTGACCATGATACATCCTGAGTCTTTCCTCCACTGTTCCTTCAGCATGGTATGCCCTGCCACCACATCTACCCCTCAAGGATTGCCAAAAACTTTTTAGTAGTTTGCTCCTGAACTGAAATCCTATAGTGGACTTTAACAGTGGTTCTCAAACTTCATCATGCATCATAATCACCTAAAGGACTTTTAAAAAACAGACAGTTGCACCTCATCCCTCGAGTTTCTGATTCAGTAGGTCTGGGATGAGGGTCCAGAAATGGGACTTTTAACAATTCCTAGTTGATGCTACTGCTGGTCCAGAATCCACAATGTGAGGACCACTGAACTACGATTAACAATGGACTGATATAATTTGGACGTTGGGGTCAAGGGTTAACTGAGAATACCTGACCAGACGAACACAGAAAAGCAGGCAGACTTGAAAGCCATTAGCACGTTACCTTGACTTCTCCTTCGCTGCCATGTGCTAAAGATGTGTAAGGGCAGCAGGGACAGGAATGAGATGTCATTTTCTATTGTCACATCACTTTTCTGAACTAAAATGTGAAAAACTGCCAAAGGTGGGAGGCACATTACTTGTTTAAGGTCACTGATCCTGGGCTTGAAATTTGTTCAATCTACCATGGACTCTAAAACCAAATCAGTGTGGTAATTAAGAGCAGAAGTTCTGAATTTAAATTGTTTATATTCAAATCTTGGCTCTTCTTCTGAACAATTGTGGCCTTGGCAAGTTACTTGTCTCTGGACCTCATTTACTGCAAGAATTAAATGAGATCATGCATGTACAACAAATAGGGCAGTGCCTGGCAAGTGATAAATATTCAGTACAGGTTATCTGTTACACATTATTATCAGGTAAAATGTCAAAGTCCTCAGTTTGGCACTTAAGATCTGCTAACCTGCTCTGCGTTTTCTTTCATACTATTCTTATCAAATTTTCCTCTTTAGCTATATTCCTTTCCAAATTATCTCATATTGAGCTTTTTTGCTTTGTTACAGCCTCCCTCTACACATCAGTCCTTTTCCTTTTCTATTTAAGTTTTAGCAATTCTCGAAGACTAAGCTTAAAACCCATTTTCAACATAAAAATTTCCCTAATCACTTCAGACCTCAACATTCTTCCTTTCTAAGGGATACCTAAACCACAAATCTGTAGCAATCATTTGGTGCTTAGCACATCCATCCTGTTAGTTTTCTTTTTATGAGTTTGCCTCAACTACTAAAAATTCTCTGAAGGTGGAAGGGACATCTTTTTCACAAGAGAAGAAAATGTATTATGGTGGCTTTTAAATCAAAGACCTGAGTTTAATACCTGGGTTTGCCACTGTGTGACCTTTTTTTTTTTTTAACCAGCTGTATGATTTAGACACTTCTTAGTCTCAGTTTCCCATTTTTAAAAAATGGGAGGCCAGGCATGGTGGCTCACACCCATAATCCCAGCACTCTGGGAGGCTGAGGTGGGTGGATCAAAAAAAAAAAAAAGGGCGGGGGGAATAACATCCGTATCTCACAGGGATGTTATAAAATACATGCTGGGACATAATAAGCACTCTTTAATGGTGACTATCATTATGTTTTATTTCTTCTTAATCTTAGCACCCTCTCCCCAACTCGAAATAAATTAAGTTCCCTAAATCTCAAGCATTTGAGATTAGAGGTCTTTTAATAATGTCTTGACACTTTCCCTTTCTAAGAAGGAAAGAAAGTAGTAGACGCTATTCTTGTGACTGTATTGGTAGGGTGGTTCATCCCCCAGGGTAAAAGTCTTTTCATAGAAGTAGCAGAAAGTATGCACCTTCATACAAAGTTCTTTTTTCTGAAGAGTTTAAGTTACTTACATGTATATGCTCTTTAAAATACAGAATAAAACTATTAAAGAAAATAGAAAAAAATCCTTAATTATATGAACTGGTATATTTTATACACAGTGGACAGAGGGCTTGATCCTTAGTTAATTTACTTGATTTTCAGTAACATGCATTATTACTTTAACACACAGGTATGATCATCATGTGCACATAATTTTGCTTCCTAACTTTTAAATATAACATAATAAGCATTTTTCATATTGCTAGAGTCCTTGTAAAACATACTTTTAAATGGATGCAGTATTAAATATGACTCCTGTTCTCAATGAATCTGTAGCATGAAATGCAGCAGAGTCCAGAAAGAACAATGTAGGTTTACCATTAAAAGAAATGGCTTCACAATTTTAATAATTATAGCACATGTGGAGTATGTTTTAATCAAACTGCTTAGGATCAGAAGAAGTGTTTTGGATTTCTTTGGATTTTGAAATATTTGCATTATACTTACTTGGTTGCGCAGCCCAAATCTAAAATCCTGTAATGAGCATTTCCTTTGAATATCATGTCGGCACTCAAAATAGTTCCAAATTATGTCCTGTCATTTGCAACAACATGGATGGAACTGTAGGACATTATGTTAAGTGAAATAAACCAGGCACAGAAAGACAGGTATTGCATGTTCTCACTCATATGGAAGCTAAAAAAAAAGATCTAATGGAGATAGAGAGTAGAATGATGGCCACCAGAGGCTGAGAAGGGTAGTGGAGATGGCTTGGGGGTGGATATGGAGGGGCTGGTTAATGGGTACAAAAATACCATTAGATAGAAGGAATAAGATCTAGTGTTCAGTAGCCCAACAGGTCAATTACAGTTACCAATAATTTATTGTATATTTCAAAAGAACTAGAAGAACAGAACTGGAATGTTCCTAACACAAAGAAATGTTAAATGTTTGAGAGTATGGATATCCCAATTACCCTGATTTGATCATTACACATTGTGTACACTTGTGTCAAAGTATCACATATACCCCATAAATAGGTATTTTTTCTTTTTAGTTTTGAATTTTGGAGATTTCAGGTTTGAGGATTTGGGATGTGTCACCTGTAATATTTTTTGCTTATGTGCTTTACAGTTTACAAAAAACTTTTATATTTCTCAATCTAAGAAATGCTTACTGCACAATTCTTTTTTTTTTTTTTTTTGAGACAGAGTCTTCTCTGTCTCCCAGGCCGAAGTGCAGTGGCACAATCTTAGTTCACTGCAACCTCCGCCTCTGGAGTTCAAGTGATTCTCCTGTCTCAGCCTCCTGAGTAGCTGGGATTACAGACACACACCACCACGTCTGCCTAATTTTTGTATTTTCAGTAGAGACGGGGTTTCGCCATGTTGGCCGGGCTGGTCTCGAACTCCTGACCTCAGGTGATCCTCCCACCTCGGCCTCCCAAAGTGCTGGAATTACAGGCCTGAGCCACCACGCCCGGCCCCACCACACAATTCTTAAAACGTTAAGATTGCCTGGAGCCACTTGGCTAAGAAATACAAGGTCAGGACTCAATCCAGATCATCTGATTCCAATGTAATTTCCATTGTAAATTATGATCATACCATAGCTGTCTCCGATTTATTGTGATTTTGAGCATGTCACTTTATTAGGCCTTTTTTTTTCCCTCCACACCATGCATTAAAACTAAATGCCCTCTAAGGCAACCTTCTTTGAGCTCCAGAATAGTAGGCTTTTTTTTCACTCTGAATCTATAAAACAAGGATCATCTTTGGCTTAGTTATGAAACAAAATACACTATGAAGCATATGTAAGCATTCAAATGATCTATCAAGATTTATATACTATCTTAAGAGGTGATTTCTAAAACTATTAAAAAATTAAAAATTTTATACATAAAGAAAATGCCTTTGTTTAAAAGATTGATACCACAGTTCATCTACTAGACTCTGGTAATCCAAAATAGGTTGTTAGAAAACACTTTTGAGGCAAGTGTTACTTAGAAGAGTTGTCTACTGATTAGTGCCAGTTCACCAACTCCTTGTTGCTAGGTCATGTTGAGATAGGTACACAAGGTGAGACAGGGATAAAGAAGAGTATGCATTTAGAAACTTTCATAGTAATTTGATGATTATTTCTTTTAGTGATTAATTTGTATTGCATTTTAGAAAAGTATTGGCCTACTGCAAATTAGGGAAAAACAAACAATGTAAGACCTTGATCCTTCATCACAAATAATTTGAGAAGCACTGTTCTAGACAACACTTCTTATCCTTTATAAGTTTTCTTCAACTATATAAGGTAGTAAAACTGAGATACCAGAGTAATAAATAAATAATATAAAGCTTCATAAATAGTGTCCCTCAGTGTTCTCAGAAGGCTAGTTCCAGGACCCCCATGGATACCGAAATCCATAGATGCTCAAGTCCCTAATATAAAATAGTATATAGTACTTGCATACAACCTTTGCACAACCTCCCATATACTTTATATCACCTCCAAACTACTTATAATACCCAAAACAATGTAAATGCTACGTAAATTGTTATACTGTATTTTGTATTTGTATTTTTTACTGCTATATCATTGTTTTGGGGGTTTTTTTCCCCTAATTTTTTTTTTTTTTTTTGAGACAGAGGCTCGCTCTGTTGCCCAGGCTAGGGTGCAGTGGTGTGATCTCAGCTCACTGCAACCTCCACCTCCCAGGTTCAAGTGATTCTCCTGCCTTAGCCTCCTGAGTAGATGGGATTAAAGGCACGCACCACCACACCCCACTAATTTTTGTATTTTAGTAGAGATGGGGTTTCACCATGTTGGCCAGGTTGGTCTCGAACTCCTGACCTCAGGTGATCCGCCTGCCTTGGTCTCCCAAAGTGCTGGGATTACAGGCGTGAGCTACAGCGCCCAACCTCCCCTAAATATTTTTTAACTCTGTTGGTTGAATCTATGGATACAGAGGGCTGACTGTAGGTTTATCTAACAGTTTGTTAGACACTGTGATGGAAACTGATAGTTGTCCACCAAAACCCACTGTCCTTTTCTCATGCAGTAACAACTGTGGCAAGGCCCATGGCTACCTAGCCACACCACACTCCCTAGTTGTTCTTCACTGCTGTATGATGGAGCTCTTGCCAGTAGAATGAAAGTGTATAGACATGATCTATGCCATTTCCAGGTCTGGCTCTTTGAGACAGTGGGTATGACTTCTCCACTGTCTTATCCCCTTCTATAGCCTAAACCTAAAAGTGGCAGTCCAGTCTAGGTTAAGACAATGCTCAGATGGTGAAGCATGATTTGACAACTTGAAAGGAAACCAGGTCCCTGAATAAATTAATAAAGCAGAGTCATTCACTGCCTGAGTGATTATCTCAGAACTATTACTTGAGAAGGTAATAAACACATATTTTGTAAGCCACTTCTATCTTGAGGTCCCTTTGTTAAAACAACTTAGCTTTAACCTAAATATAATACAGCTTTGAAATATGGCATCCCATCAATGTACCATACAGAAACTCAACTGTGCCATCATTCTATGAGCAACAGATATTATAGTTTACCTCAAGCACTAAGCAACTGCTTTCTATATCTAATATCAGGATCTAGGCCAACTTGTCCTAGTTGTGCCATGGCTGCTTTGTATATTCATTTTCTTATCTACTCGGCCATCTATCAAGAATTTACCAAGTTATTTTCTACCAAAATATCCTGTTAATTTCCCTTTAATAAATCCAGTGTGGTGAGACTTCTAAGGAACTTAAAGTGGAACAGAGGAGAATTACAAAGAAACACAAGATAGGGATCAATATGATAAGTGCACTGAATAGATCTAAGCAAGAATTTATCTGCCTCAACATAACTGACATCCTGGATTGGATAATTCTTTGTTTTGGGAGTCTGTTCTGTGCATTGTAGGGCATTTGGTAGCACCCTTGGCCTCCACCCACTAGATGCCAGTAATATTCCCATTACCCAGTCGTCACAATAAAAAATGTCTCCAGAAACTGCCAAATGTCTCCTGAGGAGAAAACCTACCCTATTCCCATGAACACCACTGATTTAAACATAAAATATTATGGCAATAAAAATCTAAGGCACCTAATCCAGTCTCATGGGAGAGAATTAAACCAATTCAGGGAAAAGTTTCCTAAAGAAGTATCATTTAAAATGACACCTGAAAGGTACAGGTTCAATTTCCATTCAGTCCTTTAACAAATATTCTCAGTACCTGCCATATTCAAGGCATTGTGTTAGGTGATGGGTACACAGTGTGAACAGAGATATAATTCTGGTGCTAAAATGTTAAGTAAATATAAGGGAAATTAACAGGATATTGTGATAGCAAATAACTGGGGAAAATATCAACTTTAGATAGAGTTATATTTAGACCAAGTTCTGATAGCGAGAAGCTGCTAAATGTGCAAAGAGTAGAAGAAAGAATAGTAGCCAGGTGCGGTGGCTCACGCCTGTAATCCCAGCACTTTGGGAGGCTGAGGCGGGTGGATCATGAAGTCAGGAGATCGAGGCTATCCTGGCCAACATTGTGAAACCCTATCTCTACTAAAAATACAAAAAAATTAGCTGGGTGTGGTGGCATGTGCCAGTAGTCCCAGCTACTCAGGAGGCCGAGGCAGGAGAATCGCTTGAACCTGGGAGACGGAGGTTGCACTGAGCCAAGATCGCACCACTGTACTCCAGCGCGGGTTACAGAGCGAAACTCTGAGGAAAGAGGGAAGAGGGAAGAGGGAAAGGGAAGGGGAAGAGAAGAGGGAGGGAGGGAGGGAAGGAAGGAAGGAAGGGGGGGAGGGTGGGAGAGAGAGACAGAAAGAAAGAAAAAGAGAGAGAGAGAGAAGGAGGGAAGGGAAGGGAAGGGGGAAAGAAGAAAGAGAGAAAAAACAGTATAGACAGAGCCTGGTTTGTTTAAGGTCCTGAAAGCTAAGGTGGGTGATGTTGGAGGCAAAGTGCTGTGAGATGAAACTGGAAAGTAAGCAAGGACCAGATTATGTGGCGTCTTACAGGCCATGATAAGATCAGACTTTACTTTTTAAATACTATGAAAAGTCACTAAAGGAGTTTATGTAAAAGAGAGATATAATCCAATTAAATGATTTTTAAAAAATCACCATCACTGTGTGGAAAATGGGTTGGACTGGAACAAACATACTTTCAACTAGAGTGGTAGCAGTGGAGAGGGAGACAAGTGAACGGATTTGGTATATATTTTAGAGGGAAAATTGATAGGACTTACTATTTGTGGGGGAGAGGGAAGTTTCTGGCTTAAGCCAACATAGTACCATTTATTGAGAAGGGGATGACTGGGGAAAGAACAGGTTTGAAGGAAAATTCTGTAAGGTCACATTAAGTTTGTGGTAACTGGAGATGTCAAATAGGAAGCTGAATGTATATGGCTGGAGCCCTAAGCAGCCATCAGGGTTATCTATGCTTTCTATATGAATAAGGGCATTCTTAAGTTATAAAAGTGGATGAGATTGCCTAGAGAAAAACATATAGAGAAAATGGGGACTAAAAGCCATGAAAGATGCTACCACTCAGGGGCTGTGGAAAAGAAAAACTGATAAAGGAGGTAAAGAGGTATTAGCAAGAGGAAATTTAGCAGTGTGGTGTTCTGGAACACAAGATGGCAGAAAATATTTTATGGAGGGAATGGTCAACTGTTCGAAATGCAGATGAAAGGTCAAATAGCATAAAGACCTGGCAATGCTAGATCACAAATGGCCTTGATAAAAACAGTTTCTGGGGACCGGCGTGGTGGCTCATGCCTGTAATCCCAGCACTTTGGGAGGCCGAGGCGGGTGGATCACCTGAGGTTGGGAGTTCGAGGCCAGCCTGGCCAACATGGAGAAACCCTGTCTCTACCAAAAATACAAAAAATTAGCCAGGCATGGTGGCACATGCCTGTAATCCCAGTTACTCAGGAAGCTGAGGCAGAAGAATCGCTTGAACCCGGGAGGCGGAGGTTGCAGTGAGCCAAGATCATACCATTGCACTCCAGCATGGGCAGCAAGAGCGAAACTCCATCTCAAAACAAACAAACAAACAAACAAACAAAAAAACAGTTTCTGAAGAGTAACTGGGAGGTAAAAAAGAGAAGTAGATACCTTTCAAGATGCTACTGTAAGACAAACAGAGAAATGGGCTGACAATAAGAGGAAATGTAAGGTCAACAAAGGCTGTTCTTTCTTTTTTAAAGAGAAAATATACTAGTCCATGTTTATATGAGAAGAATGAAGAGTCTGGAATTAATCCAGAAGGAAATGGGGAACTTACTGCAGAGTATTAAGCAGGAAAATGACATTAGATTTGTATTTTGGAAATATTACTCTGATGATAATGTGGAAAATGAGTCAGAAAAGGGGAGCAGGACCAGAAGCAAGGCAGTTAAGTGGTTGTTGCAGTAAGAGAGATGATGGCGGGCTGAACTAAGGCAGTGGTAATGAAACTGGGAAAATTACAGAGGTTTTTTTGTTGCTGCTGTTGTTTTTTTTTTTCTTTTTTTTGAGACAGGGTGTCACTCTGTCACCTAGGCTGAAGTGCAGTGGTGCCTTTATGACTTGCTGCAGCCTCGACCTCCTGAGCTCAAGTGATCTTCTCACCTCCCAAAGTGCTGGGATTACAGGAGTGAACCATGGCGCCCAGCAGAGGAAAGATTTTAAGAGTGCAGAATTGACTGAACGATTTGGTGGAATGATTGGTCAAGAATGAAGAAGAAAGAGGAGGCAAGGAACCTCATAGATTTCTAATTTGTATAACTTGGTTGATGGTGGTATCTTTTACTTCTGAGATAGGTGACTTGCTTCCTAAAGTTGGCAGCAAAAAGAAAATGTTGCTGCCTGGTAGACATTTCTCTTTAACTATCTCATAGTAGATACCTGAAATAAAACACATCCAAACACATTAACTAGGAAGGGGACCAATCCCCCATAACTCACCTTTCTAAAACTCACATTCAACTACTTATTGCCATAATATCCTTGATCTAGGCACCATAATCTACCTCTAATGCTTGTCCAAACTTCTGTGCCTTTTCTCATGTTACTTCCTGTATTCAAAATGTCCTCCCAACCTTCTTAATCACTCCTCCCTTCAAATCAAATGCTATCTTTTTCACCATCCCCCAGCAGGAAGTAATCCCTTCCACCTCTAAATCCAGAATACTTAATCGGTAGCACTTTTATAGCACTTAAGCCTCTGACCTTGAATTATATTTACGGAGAGTTATCTCTCTTATCAGCTTTGGCGGGGGCAGGGTCTAACACATTTCTCTTCTTCCACAGGCACAAAGATACTGTCAAATATGTAGAATATTTACAAACATACACACTAGGATATGACATCTTCAAAGTACTGTGTGCTATAGAATATTATTTCCAAACATTTAATAGGTTATTAAAGCTCTGGTTTCGATTCCCAGCTGCCACTTACTTCAGTTGTATGACTTTAAGTTGACCAATTTCTTTATTTCCTTACCTGTAAAATTGGTATAATAGTACCTACTTGACGCCGGGCATGGTGGCTCATGCCCAGCACTTTGGGAGGCTAAGGTGGGCAGACCACCTGAGGTCAGAAGTTCGAGACCAGCCTGGCCAACATGGTGAAACCCCGTCTCTACTAAAAATACAAAAATTAGATGGGCATGGTAGTGGGCGCCTGTAATCCCAGCTACTCATGAGGGAGGCTGGGACAGGAGAATCGCCTGGGACCAGGAGGTAGAGGTTGCAGTGAGCAGAGCACTCATTGCCATAGCACTCCAGCCTGGGTGAGAGAGCGAGACTCTGTCTCAAAAAAAAAAAAAAAAAAAGAAAGAAAGAAAGAAAAAAAAGTACCTACCTCATAGGGTTATTGAGGGAGTTAAATGAGATGGTGTGTATGTGCTGCCCTAGAATTAGTCAATAAATGTTACTTATCATTATAACTACAATACATATGCCACATATAGTACTATCACATGTTTTAATAAGAAGCTACAAGGTATAATAGAGAGAATATAAGTTGGTTATGACTGCTATTTATTATTTGTGAGATATGGACAAGTTACTTGGTTTCTCTGAGCTTTAGTCTCATTACCTATAAAATGGGGATAATACTCCTTCTATTACAATGCTGTTTTATTAAATGAAATGATGGTACACAGTAAGAGTTAAAATTTTACATTTTTAAGAACAAGACCTATAATTAAAGATCTTAACCAATAGCAACATTTTAAAGGTGGCTTGTTTTTCTGATTGAAATAAGCCCACATGTAGAAGTGACATAGTATTCTCTCCAACATTAGTGTTTCTCAAAAGGATTTAATGGGCTGAGGGTTTCAGAAATCTTTACTATTAGTTGTTGAAACTCAGATAAAGATGAATAGATTAATTTAAAATAAAAATGGGCCAATAATTGAATACACTGAAACAAAGGGGAACAGAGAAAGTGAAAAACTGCAAAACACAAGGAATAATGTTTGTGTTATTTACAAGAAACAGGAAAATGCAGTAACTTTGCAGTACCAGCTGGAAAAAAGGGCAGGATACACACACATTACAAGCATTGAGTTCAACTTGTTAGTAACCCTAGGATAACTTCAGTCTAGAAACGAGCTGAACAGCCAAACAAAATGTGTCCAATTTCTAGAATCAGAATGTTAAGAGAAGGTGCTATAATGAACACTTACCATTAACAAACACTAGCAGTACAAAAGATTCTATAAAAATGGGTTTTGTAGGCAAATAAGCTTGGGAAACTTATAAGGCATACCAAACTACCAAAGATTCTCTCATGTATTATGGAAAAGAAACTTGCTTTTTTTTTTTTTTTTTGAGACAGGGTATCATCACTCTGTCACCCAGGCTGGAGAACAATGGCATGATCATAGCTCACTGTAACCTCGAACTCCTGGGCTCAAAGGATCCTCCTGCCTCAGCCTCCCAAGTAGCTAGGAATAGAGGTACAATTAACTGTGTTCAGCTATTTTTTTAACTTTTAGAGACAGGGTCTTGCTATGCTGCCCAGGCCAGTTTCAAACTCCAGGACTTAATTAAGCAATCCCCTCACCTTTGCCTCCCAAAGTGCTGGAATTGTAGGCTTGAGTCACTGTGCCCAGCCCTGTTCATTTTTTTAAAGCTGATATTTCCTTACTTTGACCACAGAACTCTTTCAAAAAATAACACCTATTAACATACTCAGGACAAGAGGGTATCCTTCTCATTTTATAGATATGAAAACTGACTCCCAGATAGGCTAAATGATTTGCTTAATGTAGCAGAGAATGCTACAGTGGGAAAGAGGACTCAAATTCTTATTTGACTCAGTCCTACTCTCTTTTACTGGTATGTAGTAATACACAAGAACTAAAACAAAAATGATTGTTCCTAACATTAAGAGCAATTCTGGGCTAAACTAGGCCAGTGAAGGGAATTTCTGAGAACAGATTTTTGTTTTCCTTAAATAAACAGATCTAAATCCTTAAACATGGTTCTACTTAAAAAAAAGAATTCTCATATTGTAGTGGCAGTGAAATACCTATCCTTACAGTCTGCCACTTTCCCTTTAATAAAATAGAATAGATAATAGAATAGACTCCTCCTTCCCTGCTTTTTTTGCCCATTATGACTACAGTGTTAGCCACGTGCTTGAATTATACTCACTTGAATCTACCAGTACTCCTATAGTGATGGGATAGACCCTAATCTTAAAATAGGTTATGCACATTCATCTGGGAGATGTGGCCCAGTACCAGGGATATTTAAAGTCATAGGGTAATTTTGGTACATATTCTTCAACCACTATTTTACTAAAAGATTTATTTGGGGTAGGGGATTTCTACATAAAAATAAATGAATGTATTATAAATCTCATTACATAAGTTACATGAATTTTTAAGATAAAAAATGAGATGTCAAAGGAATTTTTGTAGTTAAGGCAGGCTCCCTTGGATGATGTTTCCCTGGCCTCTCAAGGTTATGTCTACACTCTTCTGTGATGAACGTCACTGGATACATATTCCACAAGGATCTAATTTTAGTTCTTAACTGGAGCTGAAGGTCAGGCACCTAAATCTGATAGTCCTTAACTACTGCCCTCTGTATACAGCATGTGTATGTAGGGGGGAACAAGAGGTGCATGTGTACATGCAGAAGATGAGGGTGGTATTAAATTCTAAAATACGCTTACTATAATTGTAGCTGGGACAATGTTGTCAGTTCCACAAGACGGACCTATTCAAAAACTGTAAACCACAAAAATACTAAATAGTTAATGACTTATTGCCAGAATTTTAAAATATGCTTTTAATAAAGGTTCTGGGAGGATTCTAGGGGTCAAATTTGAATTCTTTATAAAAAACTAACATGGAGATCTTCTAAAATGAATACTCACGCAGCTGAGTTCATGTAAAAGCTTAATATTATATACACTTCAGGGTTTTTCCTACTTGTAATATAGAAGACAATGGTAATTCTCATTTTGTATTTAATGGATACTGTCTCTGAATGAGGCTGTATCTCACTTCCTAAATTTCATCTCTAACTTCCTTTCCTGCACATGTACATTTTTCAGTAATACAATCAATGTTATGTTATATATCACAGTGATCTGTCAAAAAAACTGAAAATAAAGTTCTGAGAAACAATTATTAAACAAGTTTGGCTCAAATTTCTTTGCTATTTAGCAATCCTGAGAAAGACACATCACATCATCGAGAGTTCATTAACAGGAAAGAGCTTAGGTGTAAATGGAAGCTTATAAAACCAATCAGCTACCCTTTCTTTCTTGACAAGAAAGGTTTTATAAGCTTCCATTTACAAGCCTCCATTTTGAGGGCAAAAATGGGTGTGTCAAAACTTTCTATTTCTCTTCAAACACAGTACCAGCCAACTCTGCTTCTTCTACTACTTAAGTCTATTTTTCAGAAAGCCCTATTCTCCACTGCCCATGTGAAATGTATTTTAGTCTTTAAAGTTAGTATGTTGGCAAATACTAACTTGGCAAATACAAAAACAAATGAAGTATCTTCATTTGTTTCAAATTAGAATTTACCAAATGAGAGAACATTATCTCATTTAATCTTTAGGGAGTTCTTAGCACAAGCTACAGTTTGATTACACAGTACACTAGTAAGGCTGCAAGATGAACACTGTCACAATAACACATACCTCGTATCTTGGTGGCTGATATAAATCCCGGTCCTACAGCAGCCCCTTTGCTTCTTTACCTCTTTTAGTGAATCAAGTTCTTTCCTATATACAATCTCTTCAGAATTTCCTTACCTTGTCTCCAATGCCATCTACTCCACAACACTCAATTACTCACTCTGAACTAGTTCCTCTGTCTTTGAATCCCTGGTTTTCAGCTCTAATAGCCCAAGCATGCACAAAAGACAGTCAGGGACTCTGATGGTAAGCTAATATATGGACTGTATGTTTGTGTCCCATGCCCCCAGATTCATATGTTAAAGCTCTAACCCACAATGTGACAATATTAGCATATGGAGGTGGGACTTTTGAGCAGTGATATGGTTTGCATCTGTGTCCCCTTCAATCTGATGTTGAAATGTAATCTCTGGTGCTGGAGGTGAGAATTACATGGTGGGAGGTGACTGGGTCATGGAGGCGGATTTTCCCCTTGGTACTGTCCTGAGTTCTCATGAGATCTGGCTGTTTAAAAGTGTGTAGCACCTCCCCCTTCTCTCTCTCTTCCTCCTGCTCAGCCACATAAGGTGTCTCACTCCCACTTTGCCTTCTGCCATGAGTAAAAGCTTCCTGAGGCTTCCCCAGAAAGATGCTGGCTTGCTTCCTGTACAGCCTGTAGAACTGTGAGCCAATTGAACCTCTTTTCTGTATAAATTACCCAGTCTCAGGTATTTCTTTATAGCAGCGTAAGAACAAACTAATACAGAGGTAAGTAGGGTTAGGTGAAGTCATGTGGGTGGGGCCCTGGTCTCGTGGGATTACTTCCCTTGTAAGAGACACCAAGAGCATGTGTTCAGTGCTGTGTAAATGCATACAAAGAAGTGGTCATGTGAGCAGTGACAGGGCAGCTGCTCACAGGCTAGGAGAAAAGGCTTCGAAAGGAAACCTACCTTGACAGCACCTTGATCTTGGCTTCCCAGCCTTCAGAACTTAGAGAAATAAATTTCTGTCCTTTAAGTCATACAGTCTATGGTATTTTGACAGCTCAATCAGACTAATATAGCCGAGAATAGGTGAAAGAGGGAAGTTAAGTTGTCTCAATGAGACAGCTGTGTGATTTTAGAGGTCTTCGAAGGCATAAGAACACATTAATAATATAGCAGAAAAAGCACGGAAACAAAATATGTGAGTTCTTCCTAGTCCCTAGTTCTATTTTCTGAACTTGGATCTGGAGTAAACTGATCTCTCTGAAACTAAATTTCCTTATTTGTAAGGCAGAAGTTTATCTATCTCACATGCTTATGGCAATTATTTACACAAACAGCATATGAGAGACCCTATTATGAAGTATAAGGCATCTTATACATGACTTAATTGAAACAGTATAGTTGAAGTAAAAAAAGCACCTGGATTCAGACACCAGCTGTGCTCTGCCCCTGTGGCTAGGTAATCTCGGGCAAATTTCTTGAAATCACTTGAGCTACATTTCCTTAACTCTAAATAGACAGGGATAACTAGGGCTTATAAATATGAAATGAGATGATATATTAGAAACCTCTAGCATAGTGGTTGGCATAGAATAGGAGGTTGATGCATATTACGTCATAAAGATGGCCAGATGGACAAACAGATCAAGAAATGCTAACAAGCACATTCTGTACAAGAAAAATATTGCTAGGAGTATTTTTGTTTGTTTACAAGGGTCTGCCTTTTAATGAAATGGTAAAGCCACTTGAGAAAGGGAAGTAGTGATGTTATAAAAAATAACACTGCAGGCCGGCCGCGGTGGCTCACGCCTGTAATCCCAGCACTTTGGGAGGCCAACGTGGGTGGATCACAAGGTCAGGAGATTGAGACCATCCTGGCTAACATGGTGAAACCCCGTCTCTACAAAAATACAAAAAATTAGCTGGGCGTGGTGGCAGGCGCCTGTAGTCCCAGCTACTCGGGAGGCTGAGGCAGGAGAATGGCGTGAACATGGGAGGAGGAGCTTGCAGTGAGCCGAGATCGTGCCACCACACTCCAGCCTGGGCCTGGGCGACAAGCGAGACTCCGTCTCAAAAAAACAAAAACAAAAACAAAAACCAAAAAAACCCTGCAATTTTTCTATTAATTCCATAGATTCTACAGTGTCCATCACTGACCAGCTATGTACACCACCCCGATACAGTAACATATCTGAAAATGTTCCCAATTTAAAATTTAAGTACATGCAAATTATTCAAGAGAAATATATTCTAACTTAGTGACAAGATGTCTATTTTGGGTTAGTGAGATATAAACGAACATGACTCAAGTGTTTATAATATTAGGGATGCTGAACGTATGTAAAATGAATAAGAAACGTTCAATTTCAATATACAGCAATTTAAGCTATGTGCTAAAAGACTGAAGGAATAAACTATAGGGAACTTTGCCAGAGAAAGCTTTTTGATAAATGTGTTGGGCAGTAAGTGGGGGGAAAAAAATCATAAAGATTAAGTAGCAAAGAGGTGGGAAGCTAAGTCCAATAATGGACAACAGTGGCAAAGAGAAATATAGGTAAACTAGGACAAGCAAAGCAGATTTAGAGTTCATACAAGTAAAATTATTCTAACAATTAGGGCTATCTAAAATAAAGTACAATGGCTGCTGTAAGCTTTCCATTACCGAAAGTGATGACCCTTAGTGTAGGATGCCGTAGAAGGAATCATACTGTACTGGAAGACACTGTGGGTCCCTTACTACACTGTGAGTTATCTGAGGATAAGCCCTGCAAAGATCATCACTGAAGTCGGAAAAGAAGACAGAGGACCTGGTTTGAGTTCCAGCTTTTCTGCTCATTAACTCTGACCCTGGGTAAGTCAACCTCCAGTTTTTTTATCTACAAATAGAGGAGTTGAGAACAGTGGAAATATCTGGTCAGCCAGGAAGTTTCAGGTCCCTATGAGTTTTCCATGCATCAAAGATGTACAAATTTCTGCACTTTCCTCAGCATATGATCAACATGTGAAAGGAAGAAAAAAGCTAGCTACTGAGAAAAGGAAACCTTACATTTTTGACAACAAAAAATAAATGCGAGGCAACAAAAGGATCTGCAACAAGCCTAAGTGTTATAAGTCCAGTACTACACAGCTATCTTCTTCACTAGTTATTCTATTCATTCACTTACACTGGCAAGCATGATCTTCTGTTTTCTGTCAATGCTATAACTAGTTTAATGTCAAAGCTTTATATTCTCCATCAAATCTTACATTTTGGGTGCCTAAAATCAGGAAATAAATAGAATCGATTCATAAACTACACAACAGGTCAATCCAATTATTAATGAATGGCAGTATGGTGTAGCACAAGGGTCTTGGAGCAAGGCTGCCTAAGCTTGAATCATGGCCTCCAACTTTCTTATTTTTGGCAAGTAATTTCTCTGCGTGCCTTTGTTTCGTCATCTGTAAAATAAGCAAAATTCTACCTACTTTATAGCTTTGTTGTGAGGATTAAATGTTAGTACCCAACAGTACTTGGAACTGATGGGCATAGAGGATACATAATCTACTACTATTTATTTTTAAAATAGCTTGAGATAAAATTCACATATTGTAAGGATCAACTTGTTAAAGCATGAAATTCAATGGTTTTTACTGTATTCACACTTGTGCAACCATCCTTATTATCTAATTTTAGAACATTCTCATCATCCCCAAAAGCTCAAGATACCTATTAGCAGTAACTCCTGATTGCCCTCTTCCTCTAGCCCCTGGCAACTATGAATCTACTTTGTCACCATAGATTTGCCTATTCTAAAATTTTAAGTTAATAAAATCATACAATCTGTGGCCTTTTAAGTGTCTGGCATCTTTCGTGTAGCATGTTTTCAAGGTTCATCCATGTTGCAGCAGCATCAGTTAGTTTATTCCTTTGTATGGTCAAATATTTCATTGTATAGATATAACACATTTTATTTATCCACTCACCAGGTGATGGGCATATTTACATCTTTTGGCAATTATGAGTAATGCCATGAATATTTGTGTACAAGTTTTCATGTGGATATATATTTCCATTGGAGTGCAACTGCTGCGTCATATGGTAATTATTCAACCTTTTGAGGATCCACCAGACTGTTTTCCAAAGTGCTGCATCATACTACATTCCCACCAGCAGTGCATGGGGATTTTGATTTCTTCCAGTTCTTGTCCACACTTGTTATCTTACTTTTTTGTTTTAGCCATCCTAGTGGGTATGAACTGATATTTTATGGTGGTTTTGATTTGTATTTCCCTGATGACTAATGATGTCAAGTATCTTTACTGACCATTTATATATCTTCTTTGGAAAAGTGTCTAGTCAGATCATTTGCCCGCTTGAAGATTGAGTTGCCTTTGAGTTGTAAGAGTTATTTATATAGTCTAGATACATGTCTTTTATCAGACATAGGATTTGCAAACATTTTCTCCCATTCTGTGGGTTGTCTTTTTACTTTCATGATGGTATCTTTCAAAGCACAGAAGTATTTAACTTTGATGAAATCCAATTCATGTATTTTTTCTTTTATTACTTGTGCTTTCGGTGTTATCTCTAAGAATCCACTGCCAAATCCAGGGACATGATTTACCTTTATGTTTTCTCCTAAGAATTTTATGACTTTATTGCTTACATTTGGGTCTTTGATTCATTTGGAATTAATTTCTGTATACAGCATGAGGTAAGAATCCAGCTGCATTCTTTTACATGTGGCTACCTAAGTGTCACGGCACCATTTGTTAATATCTACATTTATACTCGTAACAATACCAGCTGCCTTGATTATTACTGCTTTGTAGCAATTTTTTCTTTTTAGACATGGGGGGGTCTCACTATATTTCCCAGGCTGGTCTCAAACTCCTGAGCTGAACAGACCCTCCCACCTCGGCCTCCCAAAGTGCTGGGATTATAGGCGTGAGCCACTGCTCTTGGCCCTGCAGTAAATTTTAAAATAAGGAATTGTGAATCCTCTGAGTTTGTTCTTCCTTTCAAGTTTGTTTTGACTACCCTGTGTCAAAAATTCATATGAATTTTAGAACTAGCTTGTCAATTTCTACAAAGAAGCCATCTGGGTTTCTAAAAGAGATTGCTTTGAATCTGTAGATCAATATGAGGAGTACTGACATTTTAGCAATAGTAAGTCTTCTAATCCATGATCATGGGATTTTTTTCATTTATTTTAAGCTTCTCTAATCTCTTTTAACAATGTTTTACAGTTTTCAGAGTGTACGTATGAGTTATATCCTTAGTCATTGTTCTAGGGCTTAGCATATATGCCTTATTAGAATCAACTCCAGATTTATACTAATTCCAGCGAGATATAGAAACATTCCTATATAGCACTATTGATACAGGAGTTAAGAAGAAATTACTTAGGCAGATAGTGAGGGTATGGAAGTCCCTGGCAAGGTTTTCCTTTTAATGAAAAGCAGTCCCAAATTATTTTCCTTTCTAACAAAGAGCTGCAGACACACATGCTGGCAGTTGCGCCAATCATATTCAAGATGGTGGCTCCATCTTCCCTTCTCTTTGTCAGCCACATGTACATTAAGGATCAGACAAGATAGTGCTGGCCAATGGAAAAGTTCATTTGCATAAGAAGAAGAAGGTGGGGCAGCCAGCCTTCCCCACACTATGTAAACATCATACCTGATCAAACCAATCTGTGAGCCCTATGTCAATCAGACATCACCTCCTCAAATCTGACTATAAAATCTGGCACATCCACTGCTGGCTCCTTTTTCCTCTCAGAAGTCCCCTCTCTCTCACTAGAGAGAGAGCTGTTTTCCTTTCTCTTTCTTTTGCCTATTAGACCTCCGCTCCTAAACTCTTGGTATGTGTCCATATCCTAAATTATCTTGGCGCGGGAAGACGAACCCTGGGTATTTACCCCAGACAACATAGCTACTTCACTATTCCCTTCCCCCTTTTTCTATACTATTATTGTTATATACATCTATAAACATTACAAATCCAATAACACATTATTATAATTATTACTTTACAATTTTGTCTTTTAAAGAAGCTAAAGGAGAACAAGTATACATTTATAGCTTTTGATATATTAGCCTTCTTATCTATCGTTTCTGGTTTTCTTGATTTGTTCTTGTGGATCCTAGTTACCATCTGGATTTGCTTCCTTAGTTCAATACAGCTTTGCTCCCATTCACCATTGTGCTGTTTTTGGCAAGTGTATTACATTTCTCTATATTATTGACTGAACAATACATTATATACATATTGTTTTATACAAATGCTTTTAAAATCAATCAGTTAAGAGAAAATAGCATAATTATGTATTCATACTGACTTTTACAATTACGTAATTAGCTTTACAGGTACTCTTTATATATTCATGTGGATTCAAAGTACTGTTTAGGGTTACTTGCTTTCAGTCTGAAAAACTTGTTTTAGTAAGTCTTGTAAGCTGAGTCAGCTAGCAACAAATTCTTTCAGTTTTTTATTTATCTGAAAATGTCTTTATCTCCCCTGCAGTGTTAAAAGACAGCTTTACTAGATATAGGATTCTCAGATGAGGTTTCTTCTTTAGGCACTTTGAAAATGTTATCCCACTGACTTACATTTCTGATGAGACGTCAGCTGTGAATCTTACTGACCTTCCCTTGTAGCGATGAGTCATTTTTCTCTTGCTCTTTTCAAGATTTTCTCCTTGTCTTTGGCTTTTAGCATTTTTACTATGATACATTTATGCATCTCTTTGGGTTCACTGAACTTCCCGGATATGTAGGTTTCCAATAAATTTGGGAAGTTTTGAACCATTATTTCTTCAAATATATTTTTCTTCTCCTCTCTTTCTCTCTCCTCTCCTTCTGGTATTCCCGTTATGTATAGGTTGGTGTGTAAATGTTATTCCACAATTCTCTAAGGCTCTCTTCGTTTTTCTTTATTCTGTTCTTCGCCTTGAATATTCTCTATTGCTATATCTTCAGGTTTGCTTATTATTTCTTCTGCCAATTCAGATCTACTGTTGAGCCCCTTCAGTGAATTTTTATTTCAGTTATTGTATTTTATTCAACTCCAGAATGTCTATTTGGCTCTTTTTAAAAATAATTTCTATCTCTGTATTGATTTCTCCATTTTATGTGACTTCATTACATCTGTTACTTCTTTAATCATGGTTTCCTTCAGCTCTCTGAATATATTTATAATGGCTACTTCGAAGTCTTTGTTAAATCCAACATCTGGTCACTCATACAAGCAGTTTTTGGTGCCTGCTTCCCTCCCCCACCCCCACCCCACCCTGTGGAAACTGGACATCTTGTAACAACTCTAGGTATTTGCACTCCCTTCCACCCACCTTCTCCAGGACTTGCTATTGTATTTGTTTATTTGTTTAGTGACTGGCCCAATTATCTTAGCAGTCTATTCTCCCTCTCCTTCCTCAAAGTGTGAAGCCCTGATGTTGCACCTCATGGGGCACACCACTGGGTATGCCCACAGCTGCCCTGGCATGACAGTGGATTTGGCAGGCCCCTCTGACTTTCTCTTTTCCTGACCACACACAGCTGTAATGTGTCACTAATTGCTGGTTGACTGATCAACTGTCTTCAAAAATGTCCTGGGGCAAAAATTGCTCCACAAACAGATCCAGTCTTTTGAAGGGATAGTTTCTCCCAGCTACCATTTTCCTCCTTTCTCTCCTCTAGCAGTCTAGCCCAGTTATCCCATTCCTCCTAGCAAAGTAGCTGGACTTTGGGTTAACCTGTATCTCCAATGACTGTGTTAATGTTACCCCCAAGTGACTTTCATCACAACTTGCACCCTTAGGCATGAACTTCTCCATATTCTGTGCAAATGAAGTCAGTTCCTTTGAGGAGACATTCAGCACTCTCTTTTATAAGGTTTGCTTCTTCCCCTGGACAAAATTTCTGAGCCCTGGTGCTGATGTTGGGGGCAGAGACAATGGTATGCTTCTGTGTGACATCCCCACTTTAGGACTGACAACTCAATTGAAGTAAAGGTACAGCAACCCTAGATCTCCTTGGTTTGCTTTTCCTGGGGTGGAACCACGTTCCACCACCACAATGACTGTGGCCTCAGTATTCTCAGCAGTGCCACACCCAAGGAACAGCTGCTATCCTATGAGGAAGGGCAGAATGGAAGGAGGGAAGACCCACCTCTCAGCTACACTTATCCAGAATTTAGTTTCAGCAACAGGTAGCTGGGGGCAGGATGAGAAATGCCGACATTCTGTCACTCCTGTGAAGACAGCACTCCAACTGGGACTAGAGGGAAAGGAACCCTATATTCTTCCCTGTACCAGTTTGGAGAAGAGTTTCCATCTCACTTAGCCAAGAGAAGAGAGGGAGAACAGGTCTTGGTTCAAATAACACAGACTTTCACTTTCCTTGTTTTTTTTCCTTAGAGATAGGGTCTCACTCTGTCACCCATGCTGGAATGTAGTGGCATGATCATAGCTCACCACAGCGTCAGACTCCTAGACTCAAGCAATCCTCTCTCCTCAAGCCACCCAAGTAGCTGGGATTACAAGCGTGAGACACAGCATCCGGCCTACTTTTCTTACTTTTAGACTTTCTTGAATAGGTGTTTCTTCATTGACTCTATGCCTTTGGGACTATTTCCAGACTTTAAATGGTTGTTTTTAAAAATAATTTTTACCAGTTCCATTAGGGAGTAGATCTGTAGAGGTCCTCACACTGCCATGGCTGGAAGTGGAACTTCTTGATGAAATCTCTATATGAAAAAATGCACCTGAACCTCTAAAGTACAAATCAGAGATAGTATTCTCATTATCCCAGGCAGAAATCTTAAAAAGTGATCCAAAGATCATGTATACACTGCCATACATGTGGCTTACTAAGTCAGGGCTGTCCTGTCCTTGCTTTCTAGATTTACTCCTCCAATGCCATGGCAAAACATCTAAAACTAAAAGTGGAATTTGGAATGAAGTTTAAATTGTTTTTTTGACCTACTGTGAGGCATTCATCCTGCCCTATGATACAACTTAGACCTTCTAAGTCAAATCTTGTGTCAGATTCCAGCTGGAAAGGAACGTTAAAAAGTAAAAGGTATGGAGGCACTTTTGATATTCTGTGCAATTATTTTAAAGACATGAAGATGTTGAAAATTATTGGTTTGTAAGTGAGAACTGTACTTGCACTATGCATCAAAACATTCCCTCAAGCCAAGACATCAAATAAATTTTGAGTCAAATTTGCAAAGCATACAAAGCTTATTTTGTTTTAGTAAAAACTGGAGTGTGACAATTTCAAATGACCAAAATAAGGGCAAAAGGCTTTTAGAACAAGCATCCATTCCTCAAGCTATTCCAAAGCATGGATTCACAGTCTAGGATTAATGATTCTATCTTGGCACATATTCCTTGGGAGAATCTAATATAGAAATTTACCCATTCATTTTCTATAGTCCACAATGGCAAGCCTCGGCATGCATCTATAACTGAGAAAGTGCCAAACCAAACACCATGGACAAAAAGCCAACTTAGGAGCCAAGGCCTAACACAAGGCCAGGAATATAGGATTTACTGAAAAAATATTTGTGGATTACAGAGATCTCTAATATGCTAAATACATTCATGTCTGGGGGAAAAAAAGAAAAAAGTATTTGAAATGGCAGAATGAACTTTTGTGTTACTATATATTTCATTCCATAAACTGGCCCTGCAGATACTACCACCCTAAACTCAGTAAGTTTTTTATGCTCTCCCAAAAGGAATACGTAAGGTAATCAAGAAGGCCAATTTTAGAGAAAATATATGATTTGAAAAAAGAAGTATTAGTCCTTCGCTTACAACTCCAATCACACTATTATAAGAGTATATTGTAATATAATTATATAATGAACCTATGCTTGTATCATTATAATCTATTGTAATATAAAAGAACAGTTTAAAAAACAGAAAAATATCCATAGTAATAACTATTCAGGTGGCTGCCATTTATCTCCTTGTCATCATTTTTTCTTTGTATGGTTTTTATCAGTTTTACATGGCTGTGATCATACTGTATGCATATTTTTGCATTGTATCCTGCTTTTTCAGTGAACAACATGAGCTGTGCTTGGGATTCTGCTTTATAGCTAAAATAATATACAACACAAATCCAAACAATATGTACAAGTCACAGGAATTGTGGCCTCCACTCACTCACCAAGTTCTTTTCATTCATTTAACAAGCATTTATTATAGGTGCCTATTTTGCTGAAAATATAAAGTAAGCCAGAGTTCTTGTCCTCAAAGAGCTTGCAATCTCAACTTGGCAATTACCTTATGGCTTCACAGAAATATGGGCTGTGTGAATTTGAAGGTAATAAACTATGCTTGATATTTGGTTACTTTTAACTTCACTCTTTTGAGGAAAATTACTATATACACAAAGATTTATCTCAGACTATTGAAATTTTCCACATTTGATAAGGTTGTATTCTTACATGCGAAAGAGCTGGAAATCTTTTAATCATTTTATAATATGTCTCTTTCAAAACTGATTGCAATTAGTACTCTTTATTGGTTTTGAGGTCAGTTTTGTTTTAAAGCTTTTCATTTAAGAGCTTTCATTTCCTCAACATGTGAATTTTCAGATTATTCATCATATCCTCCCCCCAATCCTACATATTTGCATGACGTATTTGTTTATGTGCTGGTAGATAATCACAGCCTACCAATTTAGGTACAGAATATAAAGCAAATGCTTCAATAAACACAAGTGCTTATATCTAAGTATACAATGATCCGCATGCACCTGGAACTATTTGCATTATATGCACAAACATTAGCAGTTGTATCTGACTTTCCTTCTCTAGCAAAATTTAAGCACTTCTAGTTGGTAATTTCCTTTGCTATCTTCCAACTTAAGTCTAGTTACCTAAATAGTTTCTCAAAGTATGAAATGAGAGAAAACAAGGTACTGGATCATAATTTCAAGCCTTCTGAAATATATCTCAATGGTAATAAGAGGGAGCTATGGAGCAGTGAGCAGTGAAGGAGCTGCACATAATAGATAATCTGCTGTCTATGTAAGGCTGAACCCACTAGTGGTGTGAGTGTTAGCAAGCTGTCATTCACATGAGCCTCAGTTTCCTTATTCATAAGATAGGAATGGTGATATTCTTATCATACTTACAGCACTACCGGTAAGAAGCAAATCTTTGTAAAACTGCAAAACACTATATAAGTGTCAGGAATTAGGTCTAAGGATCATTAATTTATAATTATCTCCCCAAAAGCATAGAATAATCAAGTTTTTTTTTTTTTTTTTTTTGAAGGGCACTGTTACCTTACACTTACTTCTAAGTTGTCACAAATATTTTTCATATAAGGGGGGGTAGTGTTTTTCAAAGAGATAGCAATGTAGTTTACCAAAAAAAAATGTCCTGTTGTTACTAAGTAGTTGTTGGCATAGAGCTCCAAAAACACATTTAGGAAAGAGAACTAGGGGAGTGATATGGTTTGGCTGTGTCCCCACCCAAATCTCATCTTAAATTGTACTCCCCTAATTCCCACATGTTGCGGGAGGCACCAGGTGGGAGATAATTTGAATCATGGGGGCGGCTTCCCCCAAACTGTTCTTGTGGTAATAAACCCATCTCATGAAAGCTGATGGGTTTATCTCATTCTCTCTTGCCGCCACCATGTAAGAAGTACCTTTTGCCTCCCACCATAACTTTAAGGCCTCCCCAGTCATGTGGAATTTTAAATCCAATTAAATTGCTTTTTCTTCCCAGTCTTGGGTATGTCTTTATTAGCAGTGTGAAAATGGACTAATATGTTAAGTTGGTACCAGTAGAGTGGGGTGTTGCTGAAAAGATACCCGAAAATATGGAAGCAATTTTGGAACTAGGTATCATCAGGCAGAGGCTGGAAGAGTTTGGAGGGCTCAGAAGACAGGAAAATGTGGGAAAGTCTGGAACCTCCTAGAGACTTGTTGAATGGCTTTGACAAAAATATTGATAGTGATAAGAATAAGGTCCAGGATGAGGTGGTCTCAGATAGAGATGAGGAACTTGTCGGGAAGTGGACCAAAGGAGACTCTTGTCATGTTTTAGCAAAGGGACTGGCGGGATTTTGCCCCTGCCCTAGAGATTTGTGGAACTTCGAACTTGAGAGAGATGATTTAGGATATCTGCAAAAGAAATTTCTAAGCAGCAACGCATTCAAGAGGTGACTTGGGTGCTGTTAAAAGCATTCCACTTTAAAAGGGAAACAGATTATAAAAATTTAGAAAATTTGTAGCCTGATGATGCAGTAGAAAAGACAAACCCATTTTCTGAGGAGAAATTCAAGCTGGAGCCAAATGTTAATCCCCAAGACAATGGGGAAAACGTCTCCAGGGCATGTCATAGGTCTTCATGCAGACCCTCCCATTACAGACCTGGAAGCCTAGGAGGGAAAAATGGTTTCATGGGCTGGGCCCAGTGTCCCCATGCTGTATGCAGCCTAGGGACTTGGTTCCCTGAGTCCCAGATGCTCCAGCCATTGCTAAAAGGGCTAAGGCACAGCTCAGCTCATGGTTTCAGGGGATGCAAGCCCCAAACCTTGGCAGCTTCCAGTGGTGTTGAGTCTGTGGGTGCACAGAAGTCAAGAATTGAGGTTTGGGAACCTCCACCTAGATTTCAGAAGATGTATAGGAAGGCCTGGATGCCCAGGCAAAAGTTTGCTGCAGGGGCAGGGCCCTCATGGAGAACCTCTTGTTAGGGCAGTGCATAAGGGAAATGTGGGTTCAGAGCCCCCACACAGAGTCCCTACTGGGACACTGCCTAGTAGAGCTGTGAGAAGAGGGCCACCATCCTCCAGACCCCAGAATGGTAGATCACTGACAGCTTGCACCGTGCACCTGGAAGAGCCACAGACACTGAACACCAGCCTGTGAAAGCAGTCAGGTGTGGAGCTATACCCTGCAAAGCCACAGGCGCGGAGCTGCCCAAGACTATGGCAACCTACCTCTTGAATCAGCATGACCTGGATGTGAGACACGAAGTCAAAGGAGATCATTTTGGAGCTTTAGAATTTTACTACCTTGCTGGATTTCAGACTTGCATGGGCCCTGTAACCTCTTTGTTTTGGTCAATTTCTCCCATTTGGAATGGCTGTACTTACCCAATGCCTGTACCCCCATTGTATCTAGGAAGTAACTAGTTTGCTTTTGATTTTACGGGCTCATAGGCAAAAGGGACTTGCCTTGTCTCAGATGAGACTTTAGACTGCGGACTTTTGGGTTAACACTGAAATGAGTTAAGACTTTGCGGGACTGTTGGAAAGGTGTAATTGGTTTTGAAATGTGAGAACATGAGATTTGGAGGGGCCAGTGACAGAATGATATGGTTTGGCTCTGTGTCCTCACCCAAACTTCATCTTGAACTGTACTCCCATAATTCCCACGTATTGTGGGAGGAGCATGGTGGGAGATAATCTGAATCATGGGGAGGTTCCCCCATACTGTTCTTGTGGTAGTGAATAAGTCTCACAAGATCTGATGGGCTTATCAGGGGTTTCCACTTTTGCATCTTCCTCATTTTTTTCTCTTGCCGCCACCATGTAAGCAGTGCCTTCCACCTCCCACCATGATTCTGAGGCCTCCCCAGCCACGTGCAATTCTAAGTCCAGTTAAACCTCTTTTTCTTTCCAGTCTCAGGTACATCTTAATCAGCAGTGTGAAAATGAATACAGGGAGCAAACGAATTGGGCAGTAATGTGAGTTCTTTTATTTTCTGAGTAGGCTTAAGGTACAGAAATGCCTATAATTCTCTATGTCTCTCCATTAAGAACTTGAAAAGCTTATTAAGGTATACATCCTTCTGAGCTGTGCAATAGTTCTGATGTTGAAGTCTAAAAAGAGTCTTAGGCATGAAAGAGTCACAAATGGTTTTAACCCCTGGAGACTTCACAGAAATGGATTTGTTTGCCGATGTTTTCCCATTAATGAAGATTACCTGGCTAGGTCCCTAATGACATTTGTTTATAACAGACCTCCCAGGAAGCAGAAACCTACACACTATAACTGGTAATAAGCACTATACAGTAGTTACTCTCTCCAGAAATCTAAAACTCAGAAAAAGACAGTACTTTGAAAATGTTAGTTTTTTCTACTACCCTATTGGAAATAAACACATTGTATTAATAACTGTGTAAGAAATTTCTCCCTTTCACCTGAAATTTATATGGGGTAGGAGACTCTGTCTTAATATACTTATTTTGACCAGTAAAAGCACTACCAAAGACTCTAATGTCAGATTTCTAAGGCACCATGAATCTATGGATATAGTATGGATTTTCCCAATGAAATTAAATAGCAGCTGGCTTCCTAGCCTGAATACTTATCATGAATTTGTCAAACAACATGTTCTTTTTAACACCTTGCTTCTTTTTTTTTTTCACTCTCTCATTAGCACATACAGTGAATCTCTTTTTTACTACATCATAATATTCCATAATGTAAATGAGCCATAGTTTCTTTAAACACTCCTTAAATGCTGGACACTTGTTTCCAATCTTTTGCTATTATGTACAATGTTTCAACGAATAACTTTGCTTACTTAGGGTTCAATCTATCTGCAGAATAGATTTCTAAAAGAGACACTGCTTGGTGAAAGAGTAAAATGCATCTGTAATTTTGGTAGACACTGACAGTTTCTTCTCCATAGGGACTGTGCCATTTTGGACTCCCATCAGATATATGAGTATTTATTTCCTAAAGACCATCTATAAAAATACACACTGGGCTGAACGTGGTGGCTCACACCTGTGATCCTAGGACTGTAGGAGGTCGAAGTGGGAGGATCCCTTGAGGCCAGCCTGAGCAACAGAATGAGAGCCTGTCTCTACAAAAAACTGAAAAATTAGCTGGGCATGGTGGCACGTACCTGTATTCCTAGCTACTCAGGAGCCTAAGGCAGGAGGATACTTAAGCCCAAGAGTGTTACAGTGGACCATGATCATGCCACTGCACTTCAGCCTGGGCAACGAAACAAGATCCTGTCTCTGATTAATTTATATACTTTATACACACACACACACACACACAGAGACATAGAATACACATGCCTGGAGCTCACCTCCCAAATCCTCACTCAGTAGATAAGAGATTGGGCCTGAGCAGGGCTATTTTGAAAAAGCTCTCCAAAGAGCATATCCCTGGTTGAGAATCCCTGTTGTAAAAGGTATTCTAGTCTTGGTTACATTGTTCAAATTCAAAAGAAAGTCAGAGTTAAACCTTAATCTACAAAATTTATATTCCATGGTCACTCATCCAATAAATATTTTCTGAGTGCCTATTATGTGCTGGGCACTCCAAATGTCAAGTGTATAAAGATACCAGTGTCTAACATCAACAGATATATAATTAAGAAACAAGGCATAAATATTAATGTTAGAGATTTATACAGAGTATTATGAGAATATTGAAGAGGTACTTCACCTTAACTGGAATGTCAAAGGAGGCTTGTTGAAGGAGGTGCCCCTGAGGTGAGTAGGGATTCACCAGGTGAGAAAAAGAAGAGGTGTACAAGAGGTAGAGAGCATTCTAGGTAGAAAACAATATACTGCAAAAGTAGTAAGCAAGAAACAGAAGGGATGCGGATGTGTGTGTAACTGGAAACATTTTCTAGTCCTAAAACATAAAATACAAGGGAGAGAAAAGAAATAAGCTGTGAAAGTAGGCATATAGCAGATCACTGAGCACCCAGCATGTCATGTTAAGAAGCTTGACGTTTATTCTGTAGGCAAAGAAAGTCACTGAAGGGATAGATGAAGGGTTTTAAGGCTAAGGATGACATGGTCAGATTGCTATTTTAGATTTATGGATGCCAATCTATTAGAAAAGCACGTAATTGGAAAATGAAAGAATAGTCAGGAAACTGATGCAGTAATCAGATGTAGGCCTGAATTAGGGCAGAGGTTAAGGAGAAAATGGATGGAAGAAATCTGAAAAGGTAAAATGAGCAGGACACTGATATTAGATATGGGGATACAGGTGAACGGAGGAGTGATTTCAAGGCACTGTCAACCCAATATTCGCAAAATACTGAATTTAAGCTATTTTTCTAGCAGCAGTGATAGATTTACACTCATTCAGTCATACTGTCTTGTTTGATTTTGGCATTTGTATGGCCAAGGATAGATGTATGGAGTACAGCAAGACACAAAAGCAGGGCCGGGCATGGTAGCTCACACCTGTAATCCCAGCACGTTGGGAGGTTAAGGCAGGAGGATCACTTAAGGCCAGAAGTTCAAGAGACCAGAATGGGCAACATGATGAGACCCCAACTCTACAAAAAATTTAAAGATGGGCATGGTGGTGTGTGCCTGTAGTTCTAGCTACTGGGAGGCTGAGGCAGGAGGACTGCTTGAGCCCAGGAGTCTGGGGTTACAGTGAGCCACTGCACTCCAACCTGGGTGACAGAGTGAGACCTTGTCTCAAGCTAAGCTTTACAATATTAGCAATGGATTTTGGGCAACGTGGAGCCTTGCCACTAAACAGTCAGTCTTTGGGAGTGAGTAGATCTGGGGGGAGTCTCCTCTGAATCCCTCCACTCCTGATTTATACAAGTGTAAATAGTCCTGTGAGGACAAAGGAGGAAAGAGTTACATGTAACCCAAACTAAACCTAACCTAACCTTTCTTCTCAGGGTTCCTAAAAACAAAATGAAGGGAAACAAGAAACCAATCAATAACCATCAGATGAAAACATGACCACTGCTTAGAAAGTCCATGAATGAAATACACACACACATAAACATTCACAGAGTAACACCAAGGCTTACCTTTCTTTTATCTTCATCTGTTGATTCAAATTTGAAAGTAGCCCTATGCTGAGGGGGGAAAAAAGGGAAACAATGTCATTTTAAATACATGTATTTTTTAATTTTGGCTATGTTTAATAGTATCTAAAATAATGTCCCTGTAAAAAATGTTGCCTTCCCATATCTCAATATTCTTATTAAAGTAAGGGAGACAGGCATGTAAACAAATAGTTATAAAGCAGTGTGAAAAGACTACAGCAGAAATATACACAAAGGAGCACAGCGAACCAAGCCACTAACTGCCCAGGAAAATCCGGAATGGCTTTCACAGAATACAGAATATTTGTGCTGGATCTCGAGGGATAAACAGGAGTTTGCCAGAGGCAAATGGAATGCAATCCAGGAACAAAAACAAAGGCTCGAATGTGTGAAACTATATTATATATTTGTGAAATAAGCAACTTTGTGAGACTGGAACACAGGACATATGTTTGGGGTGGGGCATGGAGGAAGATGAGAATGGAAAAGCAGACTGGACGGTGATTTGGAAGGGCCTTCCAACGTTGCTGAGTTTATACTTTCTTTTTCATATGCAATAAGAAATCATCAGAGAATTGTGGATAGGGAAGACTTGATAGTTCGATATTTCAGAAAAATAGTTCAATAAGAATAAGAGTTTAAATCATGGTGGCTCTACCGCTTACTAGCTGTGACCCTGAGCAAGTAAACTCTCTGGAACCGGGCTTCTCATCTGAAAACAGGGGGTACCTAGTTCACAGAGAGATCGTGACAGTTAAAAAAGCTAAGGCATGTATATAAAGCACGATCTCATTGCTGGCAAGTAGGAATACTCAGTAAATATTCGGGTTATAATGATGATGATGCCAATGATTATGAGGAAAAAATAACTAGAACGGCAGAGAGTGTCATGACTCTTCTGCAATGATTGGCAATACTATATTTTCTACTCTGTAGCTGAAGTAAAGGAGAATAGAAGACAGAATAAGTTGGCTTGCCCATGATCACAGAAAGAACAGTGGTACCCCAAAAATAGAGCGCAGAATTCCTCATTCTCCTCTGAAGTTTTATTCAGGAGAACTGAGTACTCTTAAGAATTCTAAGCCTTCCTACTAAAAAAAAAAATCTCCACCGAAAATCTCTCTACTTCTTTTTTCTTTCTCTCATTAGCCACATTGACAAATATTTACTGGCAACCCACCAGGAGTGAAGTACACTAAGTACTAAAGATATCATCATTACAGGTGGTTCTGTGTTGACATCTTTGTAGAAGCAGCAATTTTTTAAATTAAAGAAGATGGAGAAATGTTGGCAGAAAAGAAGTTCTGAATGTAAGAAATGATCAGAGGGAAGACTCAGAGGTAGGAGACAGTGGCTATTTGAGGGAGGGAGGCTGCCTCGAATATGGATACAAAACAATTAAAATGAATGAAGTCAGGTGGTAAGGGCATGGATTTTAAAATTTATACCTGAACTGGCAAATAGGTGACAGGCAACCAGGGGAAGACTATGACGGAGGTGTGACCAGCATTCTGGAAGAACATTTCAGGCAGTAGCTCACAGGCCAGATTAAAGGAAAGCAAGACTAAGGACATAATGCCCTGTGAAGAATGGACATCAATAATCCAGGCATGATACTCCTGGTGGCAGTATAAACTGACATAAATCTTAAAAGAGAAAGTGATTTGGCAACAACACATATTACAAGCCATAAAAATATTCATACTCTTTGACCCAGAACTCCTACTCCTAGGAATTTATCCTACTGATCTAGAAGGAGAGAATAATTATATGTGTATCACTGCAGTGTCATCCAATATTGTGGAGGAAAAAAACCGAGAACTGGAATAACCAACAGGAGACTGACGGAATGTTGTGCATGTGACAATATTCTATTATACATATTATATTCACCTGACAAAATATTATGTACCAATTTTTTAAAAAGAAGACTCATTGTTGGTATATTGTTTTCATAATTAAAAAAATAAAATGGATAAGTATGAATAAAGAGTAAGAAAAAGAAGGAAGGAGGAGAGGAAAGAAAGATTGCAAATCTGAGGGCCATACTTAGAAATGTATAGACCTGAGGTTTAGTGAAAATTAACATTAGACTTAAAAGTGCCAGATTATCAGATTAAAGTTGTAAACTAAAGTTTCATAAAGGTTCAATACAAATGAAAATAATTGTACTAAGAAACCAAGAAAGCCTATTTTTTTGCCATTATAAGTAAAATGCTAATTCCATAAATTATCTGGAATAAATGTACCTACCTGTTAATATATATAATGGTTCTTCTAAACTTTTTTTTGGCATTTATGGTAAGGGGACAGAAAAATAAATTGTCTTTTGGAAAGACACTCAGTAAGTTATAAAAGTGTCTTTTATACAGTTCCTATGTAGAATTAATCTTTTAAGGTGGGAATTCAGAACAGTACCAAGGTCTAATTATTCTGTTGCTCTTAATTAGAAAATATAATGGTATGTGAGGCACTACAAATTGAATCTGGAATGTGCCAATCTATTCAGAAGCTCAAACCTCTAAGACTGTTTGGATCCAATAGATGTTGGCTTCTATAAACCTGGGTTCTTTTATCCAACTTAGATCATACTTAATTTATTCAGTACCCCATCTTTATTCTCTCCCCTTTCTAAGGCTGAAATGGGGAAAAAGAAAACAAGCATTTCCAGCTGTACATGTATTTCCTAGCCAAGACTCGGCCATCTCACCTTCTTTACATGCTTAATTTCCAGAGAAAAAGGAGCAAAAAAAATCAAATATAAAGAGTTAAACTGGTTGGGCATGGTGGCTCACACCTGTAATCCTAACACTTTGGGGGGCCGAGGTGGACAGATGGCTTGAGCCCAGGAGTTTGAGATCAGCCTGGGCAACACGGCAAAACCCCATTTCAAAAAAAAAAAAAAAAGAGTTAAACCATTGTTCAATTTAGAGACCAAGCAAGCTAACAACTCAGTGACACACCAGACTCATTATGACTCTCACCGCAGGTTTCATACCCTATGAATCAGCTCTAAAAAGCTCAGGATCAGGAGTCGGACAACCTTGAGTTTGAGTCCAGTCTTACTGCTTACTAAAAGTGTAAACTTGGCCAAGTTATTCAACTTTACTACCTATATCAAGTTTTCCTTATCTTTTTATAAGCATGGCACCTTGCACATAGTAGTGTTCAATGGCTACTACTGTTATTGTTGAATAACCTATGGTGTGGTGTCTGGCCAAATATTGACCTATTAGAGAGCTAGGAGTAATTTCATAGATTTCTAAAGATACACTCAAACAGTACTACTACACGGGAATAAACCTAATTGGGGTGGTGTGTGTTGTGCTGTTTCATGAACAGAGATTGCTTCTATAACTAAAAATCAGAAACAGATTAGATAACATAATCTGGACATAGGAACAAAGTATAACAAAGGAACAGCCCACTAAACATGCTTCTCTGCAAAAACCCACAGAGTGAACTCAAAGAGTCAGAGCTCAACTTCCAAAGTAGAAAACAAAAAGTCCTCTTACATGGTCCTGGATATTTACATATTTTATTCAAATGTAGAGGCTATATTTATAGAACTGTCCCAATATTAGGTTTCTATCAATCAGGTTCTTCTAGCACATGAATTAAGACCTCACTGCAAGCAGTCTTGTTTTCTTCTCCTATGAGGACTACTACTAGAGACCTAGCTAGCTGTCTGTATCTTAAATACCTTTCATTTGGCCAAAAACTTGCCATACTTCAAAACTGGAATCCTGTTGGAATTTGCTATGTATGCAGTAATCATACGTCCAGGTGGCCTGTAGGGCCACCAAGCCACCTCTCTGGTTATCATCATAGTTGATGAGTCATCTATTAAACGAGGGGGTTGGGCCCTATTAACTTTGAGTTTCCTCTAACATAAAATATCCTGTGATGTAAGGAATCCAGGTATGGAGGTATGATACTACTCCATACCTCAGGGCCCTTAGTCACAGTTGGTTGTTGATAATCATGATAATGGTGGCAACTAATCTCTCTACTAAATCTGTTATTAGAGAAGGCCTGAGGTCTGGGCACTGTGCCTCACGCCTGTAATCTCAACACTTTGGGAGGCTGAGGCCCAGAAGTTCAAGACCAGCCTCCAGCCTAGGCAACATGGTGAGATCCCCATCCCTAGAAAAAAAAAGAACAGGCCTGTGGGGAGCAAGAGCTTGAACAGTCTAGACTAGAATGATACATACTTCCCCAAATTAACAGTTCATTCTATAACTAAAGTGGAGGTGATTAGGACTCAACAGTAGCCAAAGGATTCTGTATCTGTGGATTCAACCAATCATGGCTTGAAAATATTTGGGAAAAAAAAAATTGTGCCTGTGTTGAACAAGTGCAGGCTTTTTTTTCCTTGGCATTATTCCCTAAATAATACAGTACAACTATCTGTATAGCATTCACATTGTATTATGTATTATAAGTAATCTAGAGATTATTTAAAGTATATACGAGAGGCCAGGCACAGTGGCTCACGCCTGTAATCCCAACACTTTGGGAGGCCCAGGTGAGCGGATCACTTGAGATCAGGAGTTCACCACCAGCCTGGCCAACATGGTGAAACTCTGTCTCCACTAAAAGTACAAAAATTAGCCAGGCATGGTGGCGCACATCTGTAGTCCCAGCTACTCGGGAAGCTGAGGCAAGAGAATCACTTGAACCTGGGAGGCAGAGGTTGCAGTTAGCCGACATCAAGCTACTGCACTCCAGCCTGGGCGACAGAGCAAGACTCTGTCTCCAAAAAAAAAAAAAAAGTATATAGGAGGATATGTCCAGCCGGGCTCAGTGGCTCACGCCTGTAATCCCAGCACTTTGGGAGGCCAAGGCGGGCAGATCACCTGAGGTTGGGAATTCGAGACCAGCCTGACCAACATGGAGAAACCCTGTCTCCACTAAAAATACAAAATTAGCCGGGCATGGTGGTGCATGCCTGTAATCCCAGCTTCTCAGCAGGCTGAAACAAGAGAATCACTTGAACCCAGGAGGCGGAAGTTGTGGTGAGCCAAGATCGCGCCATTGCACTCCAGCCTGGGCAACAAGAGCAAAACTCCATCTCAAAAAGAAAAAAAAAAAGGAAGGTGTGCCCAGATTATATGCAAATACTATAGTGTTTTTTATCAGGGACTAAAGCATTCAAAGATTTTGGTATTGACAAGATTCTGGTATGCACAGGAGATCCTGGAAGCAATCCCCTTTGGATATTGAGGAATAACTGTAGTACACCACTCCTGAAAAAGAAACTTTTTCTGTGCTCAAAAACACAGAAGAGACAGGGTAAAGGCAACATAGCCCTGCAAAAAGATCCCTGGATATGGAATCTGAAGACCAGGTTGCCATTTCCTAGGAATTAATATAAGATGACACACGAAATGTGAAAATGCTTGGGATAATACATAGCACATAGCAGGTACTCAATAAATGTTAACAGGTGAATTTAGAGAGAAAAACAACTAACTGCTCCACCCATTAAACAAACAAACAAACAAACAAAAACACTTGCCTATGCTGAGACCTATGCTCTGTTATGCCCTTGACAAACAGACAAGTTTCATTCTTTCCGGGATAGATAGATCTTTCCTCTCTCCAAGATAACAAAGGTCGGTGAATGAAGCAAGAAGGTTTGGAAATGAGAGTCTATATATATAACACAGTAGAAATTAGATGTTTCCTGGAGCCCGACAGGTATCTCGGAAAGTGGTACAAAGTATTTTGCTACCCATTAGAAAAAGAAGGGAAAGAATGGAGCATTATTTCCAAATTTTAATATTGTGCTATGCCAACTCATGCCACGTTTAATTTTTTTGTTCAAAGCTAACAGTTACGGAGTGCCTCCTCAGTGGCAGGCACTGTTCTGTATGCTTTACACATGTAACTCATTTAATCCTGATAACAAGCCTATGATATAGTTACTATTATTATCTCCATTTGGCAGATGAGGAAACTAAGCCACAGCAAAGTTAAGTAACTCATCTTAGGGCCACACAAGCCATTAAGTTGAGGATCAGTGGCCAAGCTGGCTCTGGCCACACCTTTTAGGTACCCTGGTTATTATAACTGTAACTTACTGAGTGCTTCCTAGCTGCATTGTGCCCAGTGTTGGCATTACATTTCATTTAATGTAATCCTCACGATAATTTAAGAGAATGGTGATATTATCCCTATTTTACAGATAAGGCAACTGAGATTCACAGGCTTAATATAATTTATCCATAGTCATAAAGCTAATAAATGGCAGAGTTGGGATTTGAACCAAGTTTATCTGATGCCAAATCCCACCACCTTTCCACTATATTTGACTGCCTCCTTTCAAGGACTAGCTTTATTAGAGGAATAAGGTAGCACAAAGAACCTCTCCACTACTCTCCCAAACAATGAACCAGTCTCCGTCTACAGCATTCATTTCTCTCTGTTGGACTCCTCAATGCCCTGTGATCACCTCATAATCCAAACATTTCTCAAATCCGTTTTTCCAGACAAGGAAACTCAAGTATATGGTACCCAACTATTTTTTTGAGGGTTCCAAATTCCATATACCACAGAGCTGGGCAATTTAAATCCACCTCCCCATTCTTACTGCCTGAACCACTGTGATCATACATTCACTTCCCATTCATCTGCTCTCAAAATCTCTCCCTTTGAGGGGCACAACCTCACTGCAGTATGATGCTCAGCCATTTTCTTTGTACTATAATCAGCCCTACTATACTGGCCCTACTATAGTCAGTATTAAATATGAGAGATTTCTGGCCAGGCACGGTAGCTTACACCTATAATCCCAGCACTCTGGGAGGCCAAGGTGAGAGCATTGCTTGAGCCTAGCAGTTTGAGAGCAGCCTGGGCAACATAGTGAGACCCCATCTCTACAAAAAATGAATTTAAAAAGTTAGCCCAGTGCTGTGGCACACACCTGTAGTCCAGCTACGTGGGAGGGGCAGCGGGGAGGAGATGGACGCTGCAGCGAGCCATGATCACACCAGTGCACTCCAGCCTGGGCGACAGATACAGACCCTATCTCCAAAAAGGAAAAAGAAGGGAGTGCTTTCTTCTGAAAGAGCTAACTGACCCAATTCACATCTAGTCAGAGCACTCTCAGGCTTGATCCTAAAATTACAAGTGTTTGGGAATTTTCTGAAACACTTCAGATACCACCTTAAGCAAGACACACCATGCAAAACAACCTTAAAAACATTCGCAATACAAAAGGGGAGCTGGAGATGTTCAGGTTTTAAGCTCTGACAGCACCTGGCCAGGAGTGGTAAGCAGATACCAATCTGGAGGGAGACCAACGAGAAGAGATAAATTGGAGGAAGCAAATCTGGAATCTAATTAGTTTAGCCATAAAGGGAAGGAGAAATATTAAAGAAGGTGATTATATCCAGTTGAAGGTTTTTCCTCCTTCCTCCCCACAGAAACAAATTCCTATTTATTGCTGGGTATCTGGCATATAATAAGTGCTAAATAAACATTAGTTGATTCAACAAATGGCCAAGTTCTCTGTTGTATTTCTTGCTTCTGAAAATCAGTTTGAAGCTGCCTCATGCCTTTTCTGGAAAGCAGTAATAAATCGAGTTAAATCATTATAATCTCCACAATACGTACAACTATGCATTAAATGAGTTATTCCTAAATTAGGCAGACATGTTCAACAGTAAAGCATATCAGAAAGTGAGGGAGCTAAGATATGAATAGAGAGAACCTGTGTATCCTCCCAAGGAAAGCAACACAGTACGGTAGAAAGAGCGCTGGACTTGGAGTTGGACCACCTAAATTCAAATCTCAGCTCTATCTCTCAGGGGCTGTGTGGACTTGGGACCACATTATCATCCTAAATTTTATCATTTGTGAATTGGGGAATACCATCACTCTCCTCACAGAATTGTTGGGAAGATTAAACGGGAATTCAGCCGCCAGCATGCCATTTCTGCCCCGGGTGGAAAAGATTCAAAAATAAGACACAAATTGTCAATAATACAAAGTGGATGGATGCTGTGGCGGGCACAAAGCAAACACTGAAGGGGAGATGATGTACGGGGGCAAAGGAAAGAAAAACATTAACAGTTAGGTTGTGACTTAGTGTTGGGTTTGTTTTCACAGAAGGGAGTCGCCAGTCATTCCTATAAAGCAGTCTTCTAAACCAAAGGATAAAGGTGTGGCAGGCTATCTTTTGAAGTAAGCATGTAAAATTCCTGGAAGGAAAAGTAATGAAGAGCTAACGGTTCTTAGAAAGAGGTTCAGAGAAGTGACTGGGATTTATAATAAGATACTTTTTTACAGCAGAGTTGTAAAGTGGAAAGAACTAAACTGGAATACCAGCTCCAAGTATGACCTTGGGCAAATTATTTAACCAATCTAGAGTCTCAATTGCAAAATGCAGATAATACCTCACAGGATTGCTGTAAGATTAAATGAGATAATGGATAGGAAAGCTGTTAATGCGATACAAATAGTAGGTATCATTAGGAGTTACATTCTCCACCCACTTACAACATTATATGTCCATGACCTTGGGCGTGATTTCAGCTCTTTGCACCTCGGTTTCCTCATCTATAAAATGGGGAGGATGATACCATCTACCCTATAAACACTGTGAGGATCAAAGGAGACCACAGATGAGACATCAATGCCTTGAAAACCGTACAGTGCAAAAGGTATAGAAAGAACTGCCATCGTTGCTGATACGTTTTATACATGTCAAGGGCCGTGTTTATGCAGGGAAGCATGTATTTTTATACCGTACAGGTGAGGAAGCCTCGCATGCATTTATGCATCCAGGAGTGAGGCACGGGGCACAGATGCACATCTATGGATTCCGGGGGTGTGACTTGCACGCTTGAGAGGAGGACCGGAGGTCAAGCTGCTGGGCCAGGAATCAGAGGAGTGAGCGCTAGAGTGGGGATAGTGGGATGCAGGATGCACGGATGGAAAAGGCTGGGGGCACAAACACGCATGCCCAAGCCGGAAACGTTTTCGGGGGAGAGCAATGCGCATCCCCGGAATGAAGGGGGTGGGGAAGGATGCGATGTGCAAGCACGGAGGGCGGCCCGGGGGTGCGATACCGCACGCCCGGAGCCAGGACTCTTTACCTTGTCGCTGTAATCCCTCAGGACCCGCTCGATAGCCCCCGCTTCGCCGGCCCGGACGATGTAGAGGGCGCGCTCCTCATCCATGGCCGCAGGTGCGGGGGAGCCGCGGCCGCTCTGCGCGCCCAAGCCGCTGCCTCCAGGTAAACGCCTCGCGCCCCCGCTCGCTCCTTCCCAGCTTCCTTCCTTCCCTCCTTCCCTCCCTCCCTCCTGCCTCCAACCCGCCAGCCTCCGCCCGGGCCGGCCCGACGTCACCGCCCCTCAACTTTCACCCCGCGACGTCACCGCTCCCCCAGCAACCGGCGCCTCACGGCCGCCCCCGACAAGGCCCAGGACTTGGTCGAGGCCTGGCTAGCGGACCGAGGCGGAGTCAGGCCCAAGGTCCTGCTTGCTCTCCTGCCTCTCCCTCCCTCGGAGAAGTGTCCAGTCTTTTAAGGGGGGTTTCACAGACTGAACCGTTCTTTCCTGACCCTCCTCTATGAATCATTCTCAGCGGACAAGAGCAACCCGGCTCTTCCCCGCCCATCTATGAACCAGCCGCTAAATGGACTGCAATTCCCTGCATGCAATGGGGTTATCCCGCTCTTCCATCTAATTTACTGGAGTGCCGAATGGCATGCTGGGATTAGTAGTCATCCAGCCGGAAAGACTTCCCGCCAAGGGCATGCTGGGAACTGTGGTACTGCGAAGGCCGGAAACGGGAGTCTGGCGGCCGCCTGAGGCCAGCGGCGGGGAGACCGTTAGAGGGAGGGTGTAAGCCTCTGCTTCGGTGTAGTCCCTTACACCGCTGACTCTCCTGCTCCAGCCTTGGCTGCCGGGGCTGGCTGGACTGGCTGGCGGTCGCGGAAACTGCCATGCCTTGGTGGGAACTGTCAAGCACCGGTTTAATTCCCTTTTCTCATTTAGCGGTTTCGTTCTCGGAAATTCCTTCCACCCTTGTTTGCATTCTTGTTATTTACTCAGCTACAGTAATGTGGGAAATAATCGAAGGCAGTTATCTGTATAAAAGAGGACTCGGCGATTTTCTGCCTTAATACTAATCTCTAGCATGCATCTCGTGCCACCGGGGCTCCAGACTCTCTTAGGTGATTTCCCCATATCCTCTAATTCTCCCAACACAAATTTTTGTGGAAATAAAAAGGAACCCGAATAGTTTTAAGTAATTTATTCTAAGTCACACGGCCAGAGAATGGGAAAGTCGAGGTTTGAAACCAGGCCTTACCGCGCGAAGGGGCTGCTCTCCGACCACCAGGAACTGTAATAATACCGATACAGTAGCGGCGGTGGTGCTGACAAAGGTTCCCATTGCCCCAGTGGTAATTACGTGTCAGGCATTCTGTTAATACTTCACCAGTGTTAGCTCTATCAATTTCATACACATGCATTCAACAAATATTTGAGAGCCTGTGTTGTGCCCAGGCACTGTTAAATGCAGTGTGGATACAGTGGGCCCAAAGTAAAGTCCCTGCCTTCATGGAGCTTCCATTCTAGTGAGCACCCATATGAGTTATTCTCATATTAAGATGAGGAAACTGAGTCTTGGAGAGGGTAATTGGTTAATTTATCAAAATTGCAGATTTTTGGAAATTGAATTTGAACTCAGAGCCTGTGCTCTTTCTGCTCTCCCAAGCTTTTTTTTGATGGAGAGTGGGTGAATTCTCCAAGTAATTTCAAGTTTTCCATTCCAAGCAGCCTTTACCCGTAGTCGTCCTTGATGTCTCCCCTACCAGTCTCTCTCTCTTGAGCTGTGCTGAAGAGGAACTAGAGGGGGCAAAAGTTTATTCATCTAATGATTGAATTTCTTCTATGCTGTGCTAGATATTCTGCTAGATGCTGGGAATTTGGAAATAAGAACGAACATGGTACCTGAGTTTATGGAGCTTTTGGTCTTTCTGTGTATTATACTTTCCACGCAGTAAACATTTATTGAGCATATTTGTTGAGTCAGGCATTGGGTTAGGTGCTCTGTAATAAATTAAGTCAGAAAGATTTTAATCCATCTCTCCAAAAAGCACATTTTGGTAAGGTCATGGAATAGTTAGCTGAATTCCTAAGCTAATAGTAACATCTTGCGATTGTTTTTAACAGTTTACAGAACATTTTAATACTTCTAATCTCAATGGATCATTGGGGAAGGTATTGTTCCCACTTTATAGATAAGAAAACAGGGTCAGACGAGTTAAGTAACAAGAACTGGGACTCAAACTGAGAGCTGTTAACAAAGTATTTGGGTGCCTACTCTGTGTCCAGTACAGTATTAAGTGCTTTGGGGGTATCCATGTATTTATTTTTGGAGCAAGGGTCTCCCAGAGAGGATATTAAACAAGCACAAAGTATCTTATTTCCATAGAGATGTTTCTCTTTAGAATTTTTAGAAGGTCTCTGACATTTCAGACACATGTCTTTGAAATGTCTGTTTGCCAGAAATAGGCTATGTTTTTAGGCTCCAACTCTGTACTTCTAAAAAGAGATTTTAAAAATGTAAAAACAGATGAATTAATGACTTGGGAAGTTGTACTTTAGTAATTTTAATTAAATGTTCATATTCTGATTTTATAACTCAAAGGGATCTTTCACTCTAATTCAAGTCATCTTTTGACCACTGACGAGACTCTGGTTCCAGAAAAATTAAGTGGCTTGTCCAAGGTCAATAGTTACAAGCAGACTCTGGGAATGGAGCCGAGACTAGCTGAGTCCTAGGTCACTGCATCACTTTACCTCCTTGAATATTAGTTATGGGATACTTTCAGGGACTAGAGGCTCTAGTCGTGTTCTGACTCCACTTCCTGGTGATGCTTGAGTGGCATGATAGCAAGGAATTAAGATTTAGAGCCTTGGTAATCAAAGCAACAAATATTTTTTCACAAGTTGTTACTCTTAGAAGCAGTAATATAGTAATCCTATATATATCTACGGACAGAGCTTTTAAATTCTTTAAATATCTTCACGTAGATTATTTGGTTTAATCCTTGCTATAGCTGAAATCGCAAGGTCAATAAGAGGCACATTTTCTTTTTTACAGAGAAAAGGGAAGTTCAGAGTATTGATTAGCTGGCTCATAAGCAAAGAAGTTTGCTAATAAGTGGTATAGTTAAGGGCTAGAAGCACCCTGGGCTCTGATAACATGAAATGTTATGGACTTTCATGTTAGGGCCAATGAAAAAGCCTGCAAATAGATACTAGTCATTTATTTTGGACTTTGATATATCCTGCTGTGGCATTTCCTCTTGCCATGACAATGGGCTAGTTGGAATGTGCCAAATTGAAGATCTTTAATGAGAACCTGGTGCTAACAGCTTTTAAAATTCAACTGTTGTAATACTTAGTATACATTTTCTTTAGGAGAAAGCAGAAATTTAAAGCCTTAGCAGCTTGGTCTATTGGCTACAGCTCCAGAATTGGAGTTCAGAGAATTCCACTAATTCAAGATATGACTTGTCACTCAGCAACCACCACCTCGCTATGTGAGGCCACTCACTCAACTTTTCTTGAGGTTTAGAAATTTAGAACTGAAATAATAGCTGGATTGTCCCACAGTGTCCTTAGCTGTTAAACTAAGGGATTGATCCAGATATAATTTCAGTTATAAATTTTTCAGTTCTAAAATTTTGTGATTCTCAGAAAACCAAAACCACCTTTAAATATGCTCATTCTTTAGAAAAACCTATTAATAAGAGTGGGGATGTGAAAAATCAATATGTGCAAATCAAATATCAATATGATATGTGCAAATCATCCCTTGGGCATACTTCCAAAGATTCTGATTCAGTTGATCTGTGGTGAAATCTGGATACTGGTAGTTTTAAAAGCTTCTCAGTTGATTTGAATAAGCAGCTAGTATTGAGAACCACTGGATCAATATTTTGATAGAGTATCTACCGCTGAATTGGTTTTTTGATAGACCCCCAAACTCATGTTCATGTATCTCATTAGTCTTTGAGAAATAACCTGACGATATGAAAGTTATTTTTTTGGCCAGGCGTGGTGGCTCATGCCTGTAATCCCAGCACTTTGGGAGGCCGAGGTGGGTGGATCACCTGAGGTCAGGTGTTCGAGACCAGCCTGACTAACATGGAGAAACCCCGTCTCTACTAAAAAAAAAAAAAAAAAAAAAAAAAAAAAAATACAAAATTAGCTGGGTTTGGTGGTTCATGCCTGTAATCCCAGCTACTCGGGAGACTGAGGCAGGAGAATTGCTTGAACCCGGGAGGCGGAGGTTGCGGTGAGCCGAGATCACGCCATTGCACTCCAGCCTGGACAACAAGAGCGAAACTCCATCTCAAAAAAAAAAGTTATTTTTATTTCATTTTTTACCAAGAATTCTGTCTCAGCCGAGCATGGTGGCTCATGCCTGTAATCCGAGCACTTCAGGAGACCAAGGCAGGTGGATCTCTTGAAGTCAGGAGTTCGAGACCAACCTGGCCAACATGGTGAATCACCATCTCTACTAAAAATACAAAAATTAGCTGGGCGTGGTGGTGCATGCCTGTAATCCCAGCTACTTGGGAGGCTGAGGCAGGAGAATCTCTTGAACCTGGAAGTCAGAGGTCGCAGTGAGCCAAGATGTGCCATTGCTCTCTAGCCTAGGTGACAGAGCGAGACTCACTGTCTCAAAAAAGAAAAGAAAAGAAAAAAAAAGAATGTAGTCTTCCTTTTATAGCAAAGTTACTTAACATAGTTTTATCCTTTAACCCATATTTAGTACTCACTGGAGCACAGCATTGTCTTAGATACCATAAAAAAATTTTAAAAGTAGAAATAATTGATTCTGTCCTTTGGGAATATAAGAAACAACTAAATAATACAGTGATCTTTTTTACTGATAGGAAAAAGAAGTGAGCATAGTACTGTGTAAATCAAAGCAAGATAAACATTAATGGGAAGGAGAGTTGTCAGAGTAGTCTTCTTGAAGGAGGTGATCTATAAAGAGGGATGGTGGAGAGAGCATAGAGGGCTCCAAGACAGGGGGAAATACTGTGAGAAAGGGTCAGGAGGCCAAAATTAACAAGATGCTTGTTGAGAAATGATACCAAGTTGGTTGAACTTGAAAGCCAGCAATGGAGATTTCTTAGAGGTCAGTGGGAAAGGAAAAGTTAAATGTGAGAGATGTTTCATAATCAATGATGACTCTATAACCAGCCAGTCCAACTTCAACTTACAACATGTTGCATTCCTGAAAACGTTACCTTACAATGCTGTATGACATAAAATTAAATAGAATTGGGAGACAGGAAGGGAGAGTCTGTTGCTGACTGTCTTCACATCTTTATGCACATTGTTTTATCTCTATCTCATAAAATTAGAGTTGGACTAGATGACTTCAAGGGTTTTTTTTTTTTTTCCAACTCTTAAAAATTTACTTGATTCAGCCTTTCAGCACCTTTATGAGGTTCCTCAGTAATATTCACTGTATTCTGATTGCTTAAATTGAGTCCATGCCGTTAGTCCTAGGCAAATGTCCTTCTAGTTGTTTAATATTGATTGGCTACCCACAGTGGGACTCTTAGATTAAGCACACAAAATGGGCTCTGCCCTTTAGGAGTTTTTATTTACCCAAGAGCAGGAATGTGGGTCAGACCTATTTGCATCTCGCTGACTTGGAATCCCATCCAAACACCTCTTGGGCGCTTTGGGTGGCAATGCTGTCATGTGGTGAAAGAACCCAGACTGAGAACTGGAAAACCTGGTCTTTAGCCCTGACTCACTGTGTGAGTCTCAGAAGCCGATCATTTGTCAAATTCCTTGAAACCCTTCTGGCAACCAATTTTTTGTATCTAACAGGAAAACCTGAAGCCAAAAGACTCTAGTTTGAATTTTAACTCTGGGTGTACAGGGATAAATCACTTGCCGTCTTTGAGCACCGATTTTTCTCAACGTAATGAGCATGATTATACCTACTTTGCAGTAAGTTGGAAGGGTTAAAAGAGATGGCTGTGAAAGTGGCCAGCAAGGCGGACCTGGCATGGAGTAGCCACTAAAATGTTAGCTGAACTGGAATGAAAAATGCAACCTTCCTTAGAAAGATGTGAAGATTCAGGGCTAAACATCTTGCTGTTCCTATGGATGCACAAATGCATGAGTTTTGATGTTGCTGCTGTTGTTTTTAACAACAGCAAAGTGATTCCAATGCGCTGCTTTCGTCTTTAGACTTTGAAGTTAACATTTTAACACTGACATGCTGTAAGACAGTTTTCGGATAGTGACTGTTATGTGTATGTGTGTGTAAATAGGAATCTAAAACACTCTTTCAGTACCCCCTTCCCATATCGATGCCTTTGCAATTAAGTTTATTGAGATTCACATGTCAGAGGAAATATATTCTCACAACCTTTCTTCCCACCACCTCTTTTGCAGTAAGGCATTAATTTACTTACCAACATTTGATTAAACTCTTAAGGTTCAACCCTAGGAGGAGGTGGCGGTGGACAAAGGATTATTGTCATTCATGATCAACACATTTTAGTCTTCCCCTCGAGTTGCCTATGAAGGATTAGCATTTCCCTGAAAGGAGGAGGACAGAATAAATTGCGTCTACCGCCAAAGAACTGCCAGCTCCTTTCAGCTGGGGGCACATACCGGGAGCTTTTCCCATATTAGTCAGCTTTATCTCAACTTTTGGGCAGTGCCTACATCTGAATTTCATGGGTTTCAGGGTCAGTCAAAACAGAATTGTAGGGCTGTTGAGGTCAGAGGCCACCTCTGTCAAAGGGTAGTGACCTTAACAGCAAGAGGTAGCCAGTCTCCTCCGTGCTCCTTCCTCCCCCACCCCAGTGACTTCATTCTAGTGAATGCTTGGCTCATTGCACGCCCCCCTGCAGAGCTTTTTTTTCCGACCTGGTAATAAAAATCCTCTGTGACCTGGTATTTTTTTTTCATTATTATTGATTTTCTTTTATTCCTGTTTCTATATAGAATAACCAAATCTCGGTCATACATAATGCACTGGTTTGTATGTACGTTGGGAAATGACAGAGGGAAAGGTAGTCTGCTATTTATTTACAGTGAGCAGAATGCCACCTCTGGTTTAGGGGAAGATCTGGTGCCCAGCTTAGAAACTGCCTGCATTTTGTGAGCACAAAAATTTCCCGAAACTTTTGAAACTCTCTTCCACCCCAGTAAGTTCTATTACCGCAGTCAAGGTTGATTTTTAAAACTGCAGAACTGCTCAGGAGAGGCGAATGGAAGTTGGGATGGGGTGGGAGGGTGGGAAGAAAAGTAGGAAGGAGGAAGAGTGTGCTTTGGTAGAAAAAGCACAGACAGGCTCTGGAGTAGTATTTCTTTTATTGTGTTTTAAAAATTAATATATAGAGAGAGACAGAGTCTCCCTGTGTTGCCATGGTCTTAAACTCCTGGCCTCAAGTGATCCTTTCTCCTTGGCCTCCCAAAGTGCTGTGATTATAGGTGTGAGCTACTGTGCCTGGAGTAATTTTCAGATCCCAGCTCTGCCCCTTAAACTGTAACCTTCAGCAAGGCATTAAGCTGCTCATAGTCTCCGTTTCTTCACCTGTAAACAGAAGCGATTGTGCCACTGGTATTGCAGGGAACTTGTGAGAAGCAGACATGGCGAGTCTAATGTGCCTGGTACAGAGAAGACTTCAATAAACGGGAGACTCCGTGGATTAAGGCAGATCTATTTCAGAAATGTGCCCCTGAGTGTGAGGTGAGGAAAGAGTGTTGCAGACTTCTCATTTAAAGATCATCCTTCTGCCTCAACTATATTTTGGTTCTTAAGACACCTTGCAGTTTATTGTTTCTGAGAGGTATAGCATATGCCAAGACATTCTGGATACTGTCCCTCACAGGGGCACAGTTGGATAGTTCCTTGAGAAGTTACTCTTTTAAACTTCACTCAGAGGCTTTTCTTTTCTAGGAGAAGACATAAATACCAAGTATCAGCACTTCAACTCTTTCTAAGGCTGATTCTCTTACCCCTGCTGTCACGGTCAGACCTCATTATTTTTCATAATAGATTTTAAACAGCTGGTTTTAGCTCTTGAGGCATTTATGATGAGAAAGGGAGGCATATAACTGGGGAGTCCTATTTCTCCCGCCCACCATCTCTCTTCACCCACACTCCTTTCCTAGCAACAGCTCTTTCTTCATCTCTTGTGGCCCACGTCTTCCGTCCCACCTACACCAGCAGCAGCAAAATATGGGGGTGAGAGGGTGGCGGCAGGGTTGGGGGAGGTTGAGACACAGGAGGGGGATTGGGGGAAGAGCTTCAGGGAGGAGGCTGGTGAAGCACAAAAGGTTCTGACCTCCTTGGAACAAGAGGAAGCCCCAAGCACTGTGTCCAAGCTGGCTTAGCTTGGGAGGCTGCCAAGGAACTGAAGCAGAGAAGTTCCAGGTTAGAAGGGCAGGCAGCAAAGTGGTAGGGAGGTGGGGGTAGCTGAAGGGAGAACAGAACAGCGCAGTTTAGGGAAAGGTTTGTCAGCTAAGGGAAAACTATGCACGGTGTAGGTTACGGTGGAGTGCCAGTACTTGCACAGAGCATGGTTCTCCACTCTGGACAAACAACGCTGCAAAAGAGAAACTTGGGCCACATGTTCAGGGAATAGTAGTAGTTCCTGAAGTTTAGAACTTGAGGGTGGAAGGGATCGTGTTTCTCAACCTTGACTGCATATTCAGTCACCTGAGGAGCTTAGGAAAATACTGATGCCTGGGTCACGTTCCAAGTCACTATTCATTGTGGGTGGGACCTATACATCAGTATTTTTGTCTTTATTAATTTATTGAGACAGGTCTCTGTCCCCCAGCCTGAAGTGCAGTGGCCCATTCATAGCTCACTGTAAGCCCAAATACCCGGTCTCAAGTGATCCTCCCACCTCAGCCTCCTGAGTAGCTAGGACCGCAGGTGCGTGTCACCACAACTGGCTAATTTTTAAATTTTTTGTAGGGATAGGGTCTCACTATATTGCCCAGGCTGGTCTCAAACTCCTAAGCTTGAGCTCAAGTGATCTACCCATCTCGGCCTCCCAGAATGCTGGGATTACAGGTGTGAGCCACCATGCCCGGCCTTAATTGTTTTCTAATCTTGCAAGTCTGCCTTTAAGCAGTGCAAGAGGTTGGAACAAAATAGCTGTTTGTTTTTGCTATCTTTCCTTCTCTAGATTCACTTCAGACATTTCGACTTTACTTTAAAGCAAATATTAAGGCCAGTTTTGAAGAGAGAGGAAAATTGCCAAACACTGCTCTCCAGAGTTGTACAAGGGAGGATGGGGTTGGACTCATGAGCCTCACTCTGTGTTATAGCACCAGCTGGTGGAGCCAGTGCCTTCTCTCCTGTGGCTCCCTCCCTGAATCACTGCCCAGCTGCCAGTCTTCTCCGTTTTTTGTTTTCCCTAAACAGCCCATCCATCCTCCTCATCCAGCTCTGCCAGCCCTGGTCCATCAGTGCAGACTGTAAGTTGGAATGTCATAATCATGTAACACACCTGCTTGAGGTCCAGAGTGGGGAGGTGAACCGTTCAAGGTCACATGGCAGTTTCCACAATTTCCCCTCCCCCATTTGGGTTGGACTTACTCCATGGCAAACATTTTGGGTTGGTCTGTGCCTGGGTTTCAGTCTCAGAGGGGCGACAAATTCTCTTTCTACCCAGAGCTGGGGTGTACCAGAGGCCTGACAAAGAACACAGCAGGATGGAATCTGAGGACACCAGAGGCCTGCAATGTGGGTGAGCCATCCTGGCTGCTCTTCATGACTTCAGCCAGTTTCAAGCTGGCAGAGTTCTTTTCAGAAAAAGTCCTAAGAGGGGAGGGTCCCTTTACTGCCAAGACTCTTCTGTTCTTCCCCTGACAAGTGACTGGCCCCGCTCCCAGCTGCCAACCGTGCCCGAATTTCCCGTTCTGGTGACTGACTGGGAGCTATCAGAGGGAAAGAAGGTGCATTTGAGTCATGTGCTCACAGCAGCTGCCGCCTTTTCCTATTCAGATCTTTCCTGGTTCCAAAGTTGAAAGTTTTAAAACAATTGGGAACATAGGTACTACTCGGCTCCCAAGAGGTAGGCACCTGGTGCTCTGGAGAGGAGGCCCAGTGGCCTTTTGCCTTCATCTGAAGCTGCCTTCTTTTCCAGGGTCTTGGTTGTGCTGTGAAAGGGAGGCACACATTTTCTTCCTTGCAAAGTTCCTGAGGTGACCTGTTCTATGGGCTTCAGACCCTTGTTGATTATGACTCATTTTGCCTAAAGATTTGTGCAGTTAATGAGCTTGTGGCTGTTATGTGTAAATGGGTGTCCTATGCCCTCGTTACCTGACTAAAGAATTTGGTGATTACTTTTTTGTGCTTAGTAAGTCAAAAGTCTGACTTCCTACACCCTTTCATTTATTTAAGGGAGCTCTGGCTTTGAATTGTAAGAGAGACTGGTCTGGTCACTCTTAGGTTTATTTTTGGCAGTGACTAAATCTGAAATTTCATTCTTCCTTTTCTTTACTTTCCTTATATGAAAGCCAATTAATGGATTGTGGACAAAAGATCAAACTAATTGACCATCAGAAAGTGAAATTCAACATCTGCTTTCTTTTTGTAGAACAACATAGCTAAATATAAGGGGATGTTCTGTATTTAATTTTAATCTTAAAAATCATGTTCAGGTATAAATATATTACGTCATAGCAAGTAAGAACTTGGCTTTAAATATAAATCTTTCAAAATGCAAATTGAATTGTCAAGTTCTCATGCCTTTTAGTTAATATACTCACTACTCCCATTTCTGGACATCTGTGGTTCTGAACTTCTCATAGATCCTAGACTCTTAATGTTTGAGAAAAACACCATCATTGTACTTTGATAGCCCACTCCTCTCAACCCCAGAATAAAAATACTGTGCTGGAGAAGAATTTGTTAATACTTATTAAGTATTCAGTAATGTTACTATTCTGTTCCAGAAGTTTATTAGCATTTAAAGCACTGCACTTGAAATATCTTTACACCCAGTGATCATTAAAGCATAATGAACTAAGGGATCTCTTAATGGTGTTGGTATCGAAGAATAGTATTCCCTATAAGAGCTGAAAGGTTCCTGCCTTTGGGTGACACTAACCACTGTGCAAACTTACGACATATCTCTGTGTGTAGAAGAACTAGTCCCCTACAAACCTCTATCAGACTGTAGGTACTATTTTTACTTAATCATTATTCAAGGACAGGATGTGTGGTTTCTACACATTTTAATTATTATATGACAAGAGGATGGGGAACTGGATAAACACAGCCATATAAGACTACTTAGTTTTTCCCTGCCTACTTACACCCTAAGTATTCAGAATGTTATTTATACACACACACACACACACACACACACACACACACACACACACACACAGAGGTCATGTCAAATGAAAAGTCAGAAGAAAGCAGGTCATTTCAATATTTTTTATTTGAGTGTGAAACCATTCATATCTTGCACAACTGTACAGATAAAACTATTTCCATTTTAGCTGTAGACACAATTATCACACTGAGTGGTGTGATCAAAGATTTTATTTACAGAACAATTGCTAAAACATCCGATGTCGTATTTCCATTTATTTCTTACCCATAGGGTAATAGGTCCACCATAATTGCTTGGTGCATTTTATAATACAGAAAGAAAACCTATATTAATCTCTAACAAACCTCACAAATTACTACAAATCTGACAGAAAAATGCCTACAAAAAAATTCTCCAAAAGTACAATACATTTTTATTTCCACACATACACAGTATAGTATAGGCTCAAAGGCACAGCTTTGAATTTTTTTCTATCAAAGTGTCGGATATTATTATAGTTTTATGAAGGAACCATGAAAGTCATTTTCACACTTGGTGCTTGGTAAGTTAAAGTTTGTTCCATCCAGTTTCACAAAGTTAACACAGCAGAGCTGAGTGTGATACTCAATGCCATAAATCCACATTCTCATAGAACTTAAAAAAAAAAAACCTTCCTGCCTTTTGCTGACACTAGCCATTGTGCAAACTTAAGACAAATCCTTGTATGTAGAAGAACCAGTCTCCTACAAACCTCAATCAACTTAAGGCAATACAGAACAGACCTCTTCCTTCCCTCAAGACAGTGCTTACATTCCAAGACAATGCAGGTACTGTGACAGATGTGGGTTATGACAGAAAATCTAGAGTTTCCAGATAGCTCCCCATTTAGCCCTGGTGCTCCAGGAAGCAGTGATGATACCACCAGGAAGAAGGGATGTGCAGAACACGTCTGAGGGCTGTTCCTTGTACAGTACGATGACAGACAGATGGCAAGGTGAATGCTCTTGGCAAATTATGTGCCCATCCAAGAACACAAACCAGATTCTGTCTCCAGTATCCATCCTTCAAGACTAAAGAGATTTTGTCAACAGGAAAATCAGTAGCTTACTAGAAGTGGTTGCCAACACAAAGCAAAGTCATGGAACAGAGGGAAAAGGCACAGAATGGCCTGCCCGAGATAGTGCTCTATAGAAACAGTCAAGTCTGGCTTGGCTACAGAAACCCAATCCCGCTGACTTTTAGTAAGTCCTGTTTCTGAACTAAAGTTTATTCATCCCACATTGAATCCCATCCTCATGTTCATTAGGAAAATGGACACTTAGGAATAGCCCATGAGTTACAATGTATAGAGATAAAGTCTTCTGGGGGATGGGTGTTGGGTTTATTATTATTAATAATTATTATTAATATTAAATATGGATGCCTATGATAGCAGTCATTTAGCCCATCCTGTAGAGGCCTCTCCGTTGATGTAAGCAAAGCCAGGAAAGTGTTGCATGTGCTCATACTCAGAATTCCTGCGCGTTGTCAGGGGTGTATACATGTCACTAGAGTTTCCGTACCTCGTGGAATGCACAGACGGGCTTGTGTAGCACGTGTTGGCGGAGGGCACCTCTGGCCAGCGGGGAGTGACTGGGGTAGGATGCAGTCTGGGAGTACTGCTCATCAAACAAGGTTCCATCCGGGAAGTGGGGCTATTAAAAGGGTACTTGTTGAGGGGAAAGAAATTCCACAAAGTAAAAATTAGCTTGAAGTTGCATATACACAATATCAGTCATGTTTATAGTTTAAGTTAAATTTCTTAAGATGCTATTAATGAGAGCTGATGGAGAGGAATCACTGAACTTCTGCAAGATTGAATCTTGGTCTTAGGGAAGTCAACAGGAGAAATGCAAAAGATTTCATAGCCTGAGTTGGGCTGGTGTTTACTCATGCGGTTATACTGGCTTTCTGTTCCTAATCTGCAATATCTTGGGAAGTCAAACCCAAAATGAGAAACAGCCACACCAGGAATACAGAAAAGTGTGTGTTTGTCACACGCACAAATACACTAGTAACTGCATGTCCAGATAAATAAATATGGATGTACAGATGGATGGTAGTGAGTTTTATTGTTAGTTATGGAGATGTGATAGGTCCTAGTCCATCAACCCAAGAGCATAACACTGCCAAGTAAAATACAATGACGTTATTAAAAAATAACATTTTACAGTTGAATTCAATTATAAACTTCAGCCTAAAAGCAGGCTTTTGAAGAGGAAGCAAGTCAACAATTTCAAAGGTTATTATTAGTGCCTATCATTTAGAGAATGTCTTTCTTTTTGGCTCACATTTGCTGAACTCCTGGAAGATACACGAATAGGAATTGGACTTGGTGTGAATGTGGAGGAACGAGTCAAGAGAAACCAATTGAGAGCGGTGGGGAGGGGAGCTTTTGTGCAGGTCAGAGGAACAGGTGTTAGTAGCTACAAGAAGAGGGAAAGTAGTTCTAGAAAGGATTAGGAGTAAGAGAAGTGCTTCTGAAGTGCTTCTTCTTTTACATTCTTTTCTGTTACCAAGACAGCTATGCAAATAAGCCCGGGTTAGTAGGATCAGAGGGGAGGAAGGAGAGGAGCTATGGGCTCCCTTTGAGAGCTCCCAGTCTGCAGGCCAGTCAGCACAAAGATTTCTTTGCTGTGCTGAGGGATACCCCACCAAGGACAGGAGCCAATCAACAAGGATGGCCAGAGCAGCGAGGAGGAGAGTGTGTGAATGTATGAATTCTTCTGCTCCCCATCTGTCTTCCCTGACAGTTGGAAAGTGGAGCCCCAGGAGATTAGGTGGGAGGCTGCCTCCTATGAGGGAGACAGACAGGCTGAAGCCTAGACAGCAGGGAGAAGGGGCTATGACAACAATGGCTGCTCCCTGGAGTCTAGGTGGCTACAGGGAACTGCTCTTCCTCTGTGAGTGAGAGCCTAAGGGGAGCTGGGGCAGGTGCTTAGGCCTGAAGCATGCAAAGAGAACCAGCAATTCAGAGGTCAAGAAAGAGGGATCCTAATTCGAGTAGCGAGGGACTTTTCCCCCTACATAGGATGGCATGCCTTACATAGCAAGAGTACAGCCACTTCACAACCAAAAGAACAGTTAGAAAAGACGGAGAAGGGCGTAGGTGGTGTCTGGGAACTCAAGGGAGAAGGCACCAAGGGCTGTTGCCAAGGAGACCATGGACAGCACGCCAAGGCTTTCCTAATCCCAAATCAGATCAGAAACACTGGCACATACCCCCGTGCTCTGCATCATGGGAACCTGCAGGATGCTGTTTGTGTGGCAGCAGTGGTGGACTCTCAGGTCTGCACAGTGGGATTCTAGCACAGGAACTGCTCTAAATCCCAGTGAGACCATAGTAAGATTGGGCCCTGTCCCAAAAAACCAAGATCCCAGGTGTATTAAACAGATAACATTAGGAACTATTACTACAAAACGATCCTTTTTCAGAAAGGTTGCTTGCCCCACCTGATCTTCTCTCAAGTGAACTCCTGGGTGTCACCTCACCTCCTGGTGCTCTTCCTGGCACAGAGGCCTCCCTTCTGGTCCCATGGCATGCCAAGCTGGTTCCAACTCAGGGAATTCTGTCCTACCTGTTCCTTCTGCCTAGAACCTTCTCTACCACCCCTACCCCGGCTCCTGCCATACCTGCCATTTTGTCATTCTTTCTATCTCAGCTTAAATGTCACCTCCTCAGAGAGACTTTTCTGGAATCCTATCTCAAGAACCTAAATACCCCAGCCTGTGCCTCTTGGGCCGGGGCCTTACCATCCTGCCTGGCAGCTAGCTAGGTCTTTCTTTTGGCTTATATTCATATACTCCTGATGGGGCTTTGCTGTGTTCAACACCATGTGCCCAACATCTGGCATGGTGCCTAGCACCTAGCAGGTGCTAAATAATAGTTAGCAAATGAACATTGGGACATTACTACTAGAACGAATTTTAGGAATCCTGGGATCCAACCCCATGTTGTACAGATGAGAAAGCCAGGCCCCATGAGATCACGTGTCGTGCCCAAAGTCACACAGCAAGCTAGTGGAAGAGCTGGCATAGAAACCCAGTTGGGGAGCATGCTTTCCCCACATTGATATGACCATCCCAAAGGAGGCTGACCTGCCACTGCCAAGTTACCCAGGAGCAGGAGAGCACTCCCTTTTTGGAGGCCAGCCCATTAGACTTTAATCTCTCTGCTGCTCTTCCTTCTCTAAGCTCCCTCTTCCCCGACAGAGCTCTGGGGCCTTAGAATTCTCACCTGGCCTCAGCTTGCTGGTTCCAACAGAGTCCGCCTTGCCTTGGCTCGTGTAAGTAAAATGTCACAGAATGGACTTGGGCTCTTTCCCACAGAACCCGAGAGTGTGGCTTTTGTGCCTAGTCAAGGACCCTCGACACAGCTGTGCTCAGAAGTTGTGTCATACACTCAAAAGAGTAATTGCCTGGAAACGAGACTGGCTCAAAATATCTCTAATGTGACAATAAAATTCTGTTACCACAGAATCCAGCATGGAAAATTCTGTCCTGTTAGGTCAGCTAATTGCAAATGAGTCAGTGACTCGTTTTCCCTGTAGTGAAGAGACCATTGAAAGGCCAGTTAGCTGAAGTGCTCACTGCCTTGGCTTGGTCATTAACATGACCAATGAAGCTTCTATTTAGTCTGGTGGGAGTGGCAGAGGCTGGCCCATGGCACCCGCCTCACCTCTCACACTTTACATCCGGTTTCATGCAGGGTCCTTAAGCATGCTGGGCACAAACTCTGGGGTCCAGAGATCTCTGCTGGAATAAGGCACTTTTTGTTGAGGGCCCGTAACAGGAAGTTACCATTCTCTGGATTAAATCATATGCTGTTGCTACTGATTTTAAAAAGGACATAAGTCACCAGTTTACCACCCCTTGAGAGGAGGGTATGAGGGGTGCCTGTGTGCACGTGTGTGTGCCTGCACACACAGTCCAACGTTCATCAGATGCCTATGGCATAAGCCCATCTCAGCTACGATTGACTCTTGGTCTCTTTGGAACCATATTAGGAAGATCTATTTTGAGAAATGACTCTCCACACCAAGGGCTGACTTTCCTACACATGGAGAGGGAAGAAAGAGCCCTTTATTCCTGACCCCTTACCAAATGAGCTGCTACTTGAACAAGGGGTGAAAGGTGGTCCAGTCAGGAGCACAAACTGTTTTCCTATGAAAGGCAGCTCTCACTGCACCAAAGTACTGCCAGAGGGCTCACCCCTAGCCTCTTAGCCTCTTCTCTTAGCCTCTTCTGGAGAAGGATGTAGTTCCCAAAAATTCTTTGTCAGACAGTCCACATCTGCTGAGCTTTTTTTTTTTTTTTTTTTTTTTTTTTTTGAGACAGAGTCTTGCCCTGTCACCCAGCCTGGAGTGCAGTGGGGTGATCTCAGCTCACTGCACCTGTGCCTCCCAGGCTTAAGTGATCCTCCCACCTGAGCCTCCCAAGTAGCTGGGACTACAGGTGTGTGCTACCACTCTCAGATAATTTTTAAATTTTTTGTGGAGATGAGGTCTCACTACATTGCCCAGGCTGATCTCGAACTTCTGGGCTCAAACGGCCCCCCTACTGGAATTCCTGGGCTCCCAGCCTCCCAGAGTGCTGGGATTACAAGTGTGAGCCACCATCCCCCTGCTGCTGAGGTTTTAAAGTCAGGATTAGTTATTACATGTGAAACACTTAGAACTCCTGTGTAGTAAGTTTTCAAAATGTGTCAGCTGTTATTAATGTTATTTTTAGAATCATAGGGTCATGGTCCATTAATGGTAGGAAGAGCCTTAGTGACTAACCATCTGGTTCTACCTCTGGTTTTACAGGTGAAATAATTAAGGTCAAGAGAAGGGAAATGATCTACTGCAATCACACAGCAACTTAGTACCAGTCATTCATTCGTTTCATTGACAAGTATTTACTGAGCACTCACTGAGGGCCAAGCTCGGTGCTAGGCCATGGGAATATAATGGGGAGAGAAAAAGGACTTGGTGCTTGCTTTCACAGAGCTAGTACAGTGAGGGAGACAGATCTTAATTATAAAATTACCCTAAATATGATAACTGTGGTGTTACAAAGGATAATAATAAAATGTGTTAACTATGAGCCAGGCCCTGTTCTGACCTTTACTAACTCACTTGACCCTCACTACAACCCTATGAAATAGATACCATAATTATCCTCATTTTTCAGATGAGAAAATTGAGGCACAGGGCTAATTGGAGGCAAAGCTGGGATTTGAACCCAAGGAGCCTGGCTCTACAGTCAGAGATCTTACAACACTATCATTGATTGATTTTTTTTTTTTTTCTTTTTGGCCCAAGACGCCAACCCGAAGTACAGTGCCCTAAGCAAACGTTGTAGCACCCAGTGGTCCTGGGTTGGTTTGGGCCAGACTGCTGGAGATTCTGTGAGAGGCAGTAATTAGCTGATAAGGCTTGGCCTCTGCCTTTCAGATGATAAATAAGGGACAGCTTTCCAGTCTAAGTGTGATCAAATGGCTTTTGAGCTCAAGGGCCCCAGTTCCACTATGGCTGCTTGACAGGGTAGAGGTTCTATGAACATGTATTGAATGAGGCTCAGAAAGATTTTGTAGCTATGTACTTGGTCTGGTTTATTTTCTCCTTTCGGTTGGACCTGGGAATGGGGAACCTGGAAAGAGGCAGCTTACTTTGATGTGAACAAGTGCAGCACAGTTGCAATGTTTTTCCAAAATAATTCAAACCTTACACTGTGAAACCTCATTCATCTGGACTAGGTCAGAAGTTATAAGAATCTAAGCAGGGCTGGGAGGCTTACCTTTGTATTACCCAGGAAGAAAGTATGTATTATACAAATAAGTAGTGTAAATAAAGGCATACACATATTCTATTTTGAAAACAAATGACTTAAAATTATTTTGAGCATAGAAATGCTGGGACCCCTATAATTACTGTGCTTCACAGATGTATCAGCCCTCTAAGGAAACCTAGCTGGCATTGATTTGCAGTAGTTTCAGTTACTTTTGTGCTGATGACCAATTGCATTTCTCCAACCATATTGCATACTTGCAATTTTTCTTCCAATTCAGACTGTCCTTTTCCCTGGTGAGTCTGACGTAGTGAATTGTGATATTCAGTTACTCAGAATTGGAACAGCTTGACCCCTGCTCTGAAAAGCTAAAACTAATTAGCCCTGCAGTGGATTTTCTCTATGCTCAACCTTAAACCAAAAAAACCAATGAAGGAAAGAAATAAGGTTATCTTGGGGTGTGTGCTTCTCTTTGGCAACTTGAAACTTACTGAGAATAGCAGCAGTAACCTCTTGAATTTACCTTCCACTCTCCAAAACAGTAGTATTCAGTACCACTGGTTTAGCATTGGGATTGAGAGCTAGAGGATTTGCATTTGAGTCTGCTTTGTCCCTTACTGGATGCATGGCCTGGGGCGCATTACCTTCTGAGGCAGTCTACTTATCTTTAAAAACAGTGAAAAGGCTAGGTGCAGTGGTTCACACCTGTAGCCCTAGCACTTTGGGAGGCTGAGGCAGGAGGATCACTTGAGCCCAGGAGTTTGAGACATGCCTGGTCAACATGGCAAGACTTTGTCTCTACAAAAACACAAAAATCAGCTGGGCTTGGTGGCATGCGCCTATAGTCCCAGGTACTAGGGAGACTGAGGTGGGAGGATCACTTGAGCCCCGAAGGTGGAGGTTGCAGTGAGCCAAGATTGCACAGCTGCACTCCAGCCTGGGTGACAGAGTGAGATCCTATCTCCAAAAATGCCTTCTTCCCAAGGTTGTTATGGCAATTAAGTGAGTCTGTATATTTAAATATGCCTAGAACAGTGCTCTGAATAAATGTTAATGAAAACAAAACAAAGGATACTTTGTCTTTAGACAGTACCTTCCCCCAGAGAGGTACCCCGTTTTGAACACTGACCTCACTCATCAACCTAGGTAGAGACCGATGTAATAAATTTCTCTCCACCCTATTTTACATGTGGAGACTAAGGCATAAACCACGAAGTGTGGAGTGTGTGTGTGTTGAGGGGAGTGTCAGAGGCACTCATCTAAGAGTCACAGGGCATGGTGGCGAAGAGCCTGGCCTAGGACCCTTTGGACTTTCACACCTTGTCTGGATTAAAAGGGCCCTTCCATGGGCTTTCGCGTGTCCTTGGGCCATTCTATTAAGACCAGCTATTAAATGACAGTGTTCCAGTTGGGGACTGTTGTGGCTTCCAGAGCAGGACCTCATGGGCCTTGAGGAGACCTTGGCTTCTTTTTATGGCAATGGCTTTAAAAATATCACCCCAGAAAACCAGCTTCTGCCATTTCATGAGGGGGAATGAGGAAGTGAAGAAGGAGGGAAGACAATGTCCAGAGTTGTGGCTTGATGATGCTGTCTCCCACTGGAGCATAAGCTCTACCAAAGCAGGCATGCTCTGTCTCCTTCTCACTGTGCTCCCAGTGGCTAGTGCAGTGCTTGCACATAGTAGTTACCCAGGAGCCATTTGAGAAATGAATGAATGAATGAGATGCTTGGAGTGTGTGGAGTGATTTAGGCTGTTGCAGCCGTTCTCAGTCATGCAGTGGATCACAGCGAGGAGCACAGAGTGCTCCCAAGAGAGGGAGCTCCTAAGGAGCTGGCATCTCTGTGTGATGCAGTTGGAAACCTATAATGAATGCCCCAGGTGATGATTTAGTGGAATCAACTTCTTGGCTTGTCTGGGGATTAAACCAGGGCTCCCCTTGGTACTGCAGATGGAAATCAAAACAAACACCTGTTTGCCCAGAGTGCCATGTGTTGTGGATACGTTCTCCTTGGTGCCCTCCTTCAGAGACGAGTCTGTGTGCTAACAGCTGATGTAATTACAGCCTCCACGCTAGCGTCAGTCCTGCCATCTCATTCCTAAACTTCTACAAGTGCTTTGGAGCAGAGCCCCCTGCCTCCACCAGCCCCCCTTCTTGGTTCATTCTGTGGGGACCCTGAGAGCTCTCTTTGTTAATCATAGCTCTGATCTTACCACTCCCTAGCTTCCTGTGCCTGCAGAATAGAGTGAGCATGCTCAGCACACCGTACTATTGTTCATGCTGACGCCACCTCCCATGTACTCATCTGCTCAGTGTACACTTAGTGAATGCCTGCATCTGAGAGGCGGCAGGGGGTGGTGCCTGAGAGCCTGGACAGGAGTCACAGCTCCTGGGTTCAACTCCTCAGGCAGGTTACTGTGAGTCTCACTTCCTTTTCTGCAGGGGTTATCCAAGGGATGTGGAGAGTGCTCAGCGCAGAGCCTGGCATATAGCACGTGTTCAGGAGAAGGTAGCTCCTCTTTTTATAGGTGCCAAGTGCTGTGACTTGAGGATACTGGACTTAATCTTTGCCTTCAGGGAGCTTAGGGTCTCTGTGCGTGTCAAACAGGAAAGTTGGTGATGATAACAGGGTGTGAGAAATGCTACTGAGAGAGGAAACCCAGGGAGTGGCACCTAATAAGGTCCTGGAGGAAGCAAGGGGGTACTTTCAGGAATGCCACAAAGACAGCAAGATGCTTGTCATGAATGCCCAGCAGAAGAAACTGGGGAAGAGACACCCAGCCCGAGGAAACAATATCTACAAAGACACGGAGGAACTCGGCACATCCGAGACAACCACATGAGGGCTGGCATGGCTGGGGGGAGGGAGGGAGTTGGTGAGTAGGCCAAAAAGGTAACGAGTCTTAAGAGACATACTAAGGAATTGAACTTGACCTGGAAAGCGATGACGTGCCAAAGACAGCTAAAGTATCATGGTCAGTTGGGTTTTTTCCGAAAGACTCCTCTAGCTGCAGTGTCGGGGATGAACCAGAGATGGGGCACTTTTTAGAGGCATAGAGATCATCAGGAAGGCTTCTGTCTTCATCTAGGTTGGATATGATAAAGGCCTGAGCTGAGACGAGCACAGAGGGCATACAGAGATACTTAGGACGCAGAGTGGAACTGGCAACCAGTCGGATCAGAGCCAATGCACAGGAAAGTGTTAGACAGATAGAGTGTCCAGCGGTGGTTTTCCAAATGCAGCCAGGTGCCATGGCCTGTCCATTCCCCACAGACCACGGAGGGCTGGTTTGGCTTATTAGACAGTGCGGAGCCCAAGGAGATATAGGGCCTGAGAGTGATTTGAAAAGGGATCCATTTCAGGAGGATTCTTCCGCTTAAGATTACGTGTGTGGGCTGGATGAAAAGAGCAGACACAGGACACCACGAGACCAGTTAGAATGATGTTGAGAGACCAGTCCTGACAAGACTCCATGAGGGTCTGCACCAGGAGAGTGGTGATGGGAAAGGAGACCCAAGGCCCAGGGTGAGGGTAGCTGCCCGAAAAAGGGCAGCAGACATGCGGCCGATTAGATCTTGGCATGAAGAAGTCAAAGAGAGGATAGAATGAAAAACAAACTGTTTAGCAACCAGGCATGTGAGAGCAAATGGAGCATGAACGCTGGCCGAGCACCCACTGTGGGCCAGCCATTGGAGGCCAGAAATGACGCTGATGAAAAGACTGTCCTCTCCTTGGGGACATACATGCTGCACACACAGCATGCATAACAGTTTACGAACTGTGTTAACCAGATTTGGCACCAAGTATACCAAGGTCTGGGCAAGAAACCAGGACCACTGACTCACCTGTGCAGAGCTCCTGTGGTAAGGGGCATAGTGGAGTGGCCCGGAGATGGCTGTGTCATGAGGGAGGGCCGGATACTGGCTCTGCATGGGGTGAGGATGCTGGTTGCCATAGCTCCCATAGTTATAGCTTCCCGTGTATCTAAAATGCATCAAGCACATTGAATAGTGTGAGTAATAGCAAGAACAGATCAGTTTGACAACTTTTTAAAAACCTCATCTATGTTTTTCCTTTTTCTTTTTTTCTCTCTTTTCTTCCCCCTTCACCCCCCAACCCCATTTTTCATTCTTTCGTCTTTTTTTTTTTTTTTTTTTTTTGAATCAGAGTCTCATTCTGTTGCCCAGGCTGGAATGCAGTGGCATGATCTTGGCTTACTGCAACCTCCGCCTCCTGGGTTCAAATGATTCTCCTGCCTCAGCCTCCTGAGTAGCTGGGATTACAGGTGTGCGCCACCATGCCCGGCTAATTTTTGTATTTTTAGTAGAGATGGGGTTTCACCATGTTGACCAGGCTGGTCTCAAATTCCTGACATCAGGTGATCCACCCACCTTGGCCTCCCAAAGTGCTGGGATTACAGGCATGAGCTATCGCGTCTGGCCTCTTCCTTTTGATTCTTACCATTTCCACTTTTGTGGCCTTGTTATGGTTAACTTAAAACCCCAGGCTGATTTTCCTACTCCCTCAACACCTAGAACATACCTCCCTTCCCCCAGCCAGCGTTCAGAGATGAAATCTAGCCCTGAGCCAAACATCATTAGTGATGGAAACCTCTACTCCTGCTGTGTTTAAAAGCCCTGTTGTATCCTGGAATCAAATAGGGATAACAAAAAAGAAACCACTGTGAGATTTATGTTTTTATATCACTCCGGCCTCTGCTTCCACATCATGGGGAAGGATGTAGTGGGGTTCTGTAAGCTGTCTCCTGGGGGGATAACACCATGGCATGGTCAAACAGGCATCAAAGACCCCGGTTCTAAGCCAGACTCCACCACTTTCTAGCTGTGACTTTCACGACCCTGTTTCTCACATCCATAAAAATACTGTGCACGGTCATTCTGAGGATCATATGTGTGAACACACTGTATAAACCAGAAAGTCCTGTGTAGACATAGCCTATTATTATCACTGTTCTTCTTAGTAACATCTTTATAGCAAAGATGCTGACCTATGACCATGTGAGTATTTTTTCTGCTATTTCTGCTTAATCAAAAATCTCTCTGAAATAGGGTTTTCAGAGTCTATTCTAAATGTGTGGAAATACTCTCAAAGGCCTCCTGAGAAAATAATGGCTGCCTGATTGACTGCTTGGGAGCACTTGAACCTATGGAAAAGTACACCAACATCCAGGCCTGTGCACACTGTCAGGTCACCGCTGTGCTGCACTATGCTGGGCCAACTGTGGAAGGGACCTGAGAGGTCCTCCCCCTCCTTCTCTCATGTACCCCACAACTGGTCTGTTGGAACCTGGCCTGGGAGTGGTCAGGCCCACTGCACCACATGGTAGGATCTCTCTCTCTTTCTTTTTTTTTTTTTTTTTTTTTTTTGAGATGGAGTATTGCTCTATTCTCCAGGCTGGAATGCAGTGGTGTGATCTCAGCTTACTGCAACCTCCGCCTCCTGAGTTCAAGCAATTATCCTGCCTCAGTCTCCTGAATAGCTGGGGCTACAGGCGCCTGCCACCACGCCCATCTAATTTTTCTTTTTTTGTTTTTTTGAGATGGAGTCTCCCTCTGTCGCCAGGCTGGAGTGCAGTGGTGCAATTTCGGCTCACTGCAATCTCTGCCTCCTGGGTTCAAGCGATTCTCCTGCCTCAGCCTCCTGAGTAGCTGGGACTATAGGCGCGTGCCACTACATCCAGCTAATTTTTGTATTTTCAGTAGAGATGGGGTTTCACCATGTTGGCCAGGATGATTTCGATCTCCTGACCTCGTGATCCACCCGCCTCGGCCTCCCAAAGTGCTGGGATTACAGGCACGAGCCACCGCGCCTGGCCCATTTTTGTATTTTTAGTAGGGAGACAGGGTTTCATCATGTTGGCCAGTCTGGTCTCAAACTCTTGACCACAAGTGATCCACCCACCTTGGCCTCCCAAAGTGCTGGGATTACAGGTATGAGCCACTGTGCCCAGTCAGGATCTCTTTTTAATATCCTAAGTGCTTTTCAGATCACTGCTCATTAGACATTGAAAGGTTAGTGTCTTTTGATAAAGACAATGCATAATGGCAAAGAACTACGAGGATTCAAGTAACACTTTTGTATGGATTTGTAGTTCATTCATCACAGCAACATCACTCCACACATTTGAAAAATATATACGTATGGGCAAAACAAATGATGCATCTTTCCAGGGCATAAAGCACCGCTAGAACCTATGGGGAATCCCCTGAACCTCATGAATAACTGCAGCCCTAAAGGGACCTCCAGCCCTCAGGTGAGGAAGCCCTTCTCTAAGTGGAATCATAAAAGACTTGAACCTAAGATGACGCTCTGTAAGTCTGCAGTTTGTACAAAGAGCCAGCCAGGAGAACTGCTGAAAGGGGTTTTCAGATGAGGCGTTAAAGGAGTGAAGAGGGAGGAACACAGGCTTTGGAGTCAGATATGTGCTCAGTTAGGTCCTACCATGAGCCAGCTGTGTGACCTTGGGGAACTGAAGAGAACCAAGTTTCAATTTCCTCATCTAAAATGGGGTCACTAACACCTTCTTACCTACCTACCTACCCTGGTTGTTGTGGGGATTACACAATACAGTGCTCACGATATTGTGGGAACTCAGCAAAGGGTAGCACCCTTCCTGTTCTTTAAGAAAATAGCTGTTAAGGAAACCCCTCTTTAGATCTTTTTTTTTTTTTTTTTTTTTTTTTTTTGAGACGGAGTCTCGCTCTGTCACCCAGGCTGGAGTTCAGTGGTGCAATCTCGGCTCACTGCAACCTCTGCCTCTCAGGTTCAAGCAATTCTCCCACCTCAGCCTCCCAAGTAGCAGGGATTATAGGTGTACGCCACCATGTCTGGCTAATTTTTGTAGTTTTAGTAGAGACAGGGTTTCACCACGTTGGCCAGGCTGGTCTCGAACTCCTGACTTAAAGGCCCACCTCGGCCTCCCAAAGTGCTGGGATTATAGGGTGTGAGCTGCTGCACCCATCCTCTTTAGATCAAATTTTAAAAGTCCAGCAGCATCCCTGGAAAGTTACCTACCCATGTTCCTCTCTGTGGGGATAAACTGGTATCCTGTGTGTGACGGAGGAAGAAGGCACATGAGTGTTCCTCATACAGGGCAGCTGTTGGGAGTTCTCAGCTGGGGACCCAGCAGCCGTCGTCACTGTGTATGTGAGAGACCACGTGTATGACTGCATTGCTCCTGCAGAGACAAATTAAGACGTCTCGATCATTAACAGTTCTCACATCCCTTGTTCTTCCTTACTTTAGTGGCTTCCCTTTGTTCTTAAGTTGAAGGCCAAAATCTTTACAAGACATGTATCTCTGACTCTGCTGAGCTCACCAGAGGCATCCCCCATCCCCTGTCTTTGTTTTATCTGGTCCAGCCACATTATCTTTCATCGTCTCCAGAGCACCACAGTTCCCAGCACCTCGGGGCCTTTGCACATGTTTCTGCTGCCTTATTACCCACTCATTCTTCCTCTCACAGTCCAAAAAGCTGTCGTCTTCCTAATCCCAGACTAGGCCAGATCCCTCACTGTACTGTAGGCCTAAGTGGTACCTACTGCAATTTGTAATCCTACACCCATTAGTGAATGTGATTTGATTAATGGTCCCCTCACCAGACAGAAAGCACCAAGAGGGTAGGGGCCTGGCCAGGATTTTGGCCACCAGTGGATTCCCAGTGCTTAGTACAAAGCCTGGCCGCCAAAGGACTCAATAAAAATTTTAGAAGGGAGAAAAGGGAAGGGAAAGATAAGAAGAAAGGAAGGGAGGGCCAGAAGGAAAAGGAAAGCCTGGGGAAATACAGCCTAGATAGGCACTGCCAATTAACTTTTCAGTGCTTAACTCAACAGGTATTAAGGATCCAACAAATTGCTTTAAGCAAACATAAGTAGATTATTGGGATCTGCCAGCTCAGGTCTTTTTGAAGATTATTAGACAGTGGCCTGGACAGTGACCTATTCTATACAAATTATGAATTCCCTTTGTCTATTTTTTAATTTAATTGGATACCTTGAAAGTGCTAAAGACTGGGGGATAAAAACTCGACAAAATTAAATGCTTAATATTTTATGAGATGGTTAGTTTTTTGTTTTTTGGTTTTTTTGAAACAAGGTCTTACTCTGTCACCCATGCTGGAGTGCAATGACATGATCATGGCCCTCACTGCAGCCTTGACCTCCTGGGCTCAAGAGATCCGTCCACCTCAGCCTCCCAAGTAGTTGGAACTACAGGTATGTACCATCATGCCCAGAGAATTTTTAATTTTTTTTTTTTTTTTTTGAGACGGAGTCTTGCTCTGTCTCCTAGGCTGGAGTGCAGTGGCACAATCTCAGCGCAGTGCAACCTCTGCCTCCTGGGTTCAAGCGATTCTCCTGCCTCAGCCTCCTGAGTAGCTGGGATTACAGGCGCACACCACCACACCTGGCTAATTTTTGTATTTGTAGTAGAGACAGGGTTTTGCCATGTTGGTCAGGCTGGTCTCGAACTCCTGACCTCATGATCCGCCCGCCTCAGCCTCCCAAAGTGCTGGGATTATAGGCATGAGCCACCGTGCCCGGCCTTGAAATTTTTTATAGACACAGGGTCTCACTATGTTGCCCAGGCTGGTCTTAACTCCGGGTCTCAAGTGATCCTCCCACCTCAGCCTCCCAAAGTGCTAGGATTAGAGGCATGAGCCACCACTCCTAGCCTAGAATTTTTTTTTAATGATAATTTAATAAATCATTAACAGCAATATTAAACTCATCAGACAACTTAATTTCTGATAAATTTTAAAATATGTTAATATGGTGGAAATAATCAAGCTTGTTTCAGAAGGCAGAGGGAATGGGATCCAACATCCCCCTTTAGGTACATGGAAAACTGAAGAATTTAAGGGAGGACATTTTTAAGGTGAAGTAAAAGAGAAAATTTGATCTCCCGTTCTGTATTTTCTTCAGTAGACCATTTCTATCTAAAAATTCCTCTGGGAAGATAAAGGAAAGGTTTTCATTTTAAAAATTAGTCCATTCCATCCCAGGGACTTTGCAAATAGCATATGAGAGGAGCTGCATTGACATGGAGTAGTGGGAGGAAGCAGTCGGTGGATCAGCACAGTGCCAGTTATGTGACAGAGACTAGGTAAGGAATACCCTTGAAGAAATGTGGAAATGGTATCCTATTTTAAATACCTTGGCTTATTGTTAAAAGAACCCTTTGGTGAGCCCTTTCATAAATTGAAGAATCTTTTGGAATGCAAATAATGTCCTTTGTTGTAATGAGGCAAAGATTTATTCCAAGAGTATGAAAGAAGACACCATTATTGAGCATCTCTTACAGACCATGCAGTGTGCTGAGTGCTTGTCACACACCCTTAAAAGAACATTATCCCCCATTTTATAGGTAAGGAAACTGAAGGTTAAATCCAAAAGAATTTAAGGGAGTGTATAGCAATATAAAAGATTCGAGACAATAAAATAGAAGTGGGAATGAAAGAAGAAAGAAAAGCAGAATTGGAGGCAAAAAGTGCAGTCGGAATGAGGTGAAACATGCCACCCAAATTCTTCCTATATGTGAATTTTAAACTTAGATACGAGTTTTCCAGGAGCCAGTGCTCCTGGAAACCTGAATAGTTAGGAGCACTAAGATTGACGATTGCTCGGGAGTATACTGTCCTCCATATTCAGAGCAAACAGAAATATCTTTAACTATGAACTGTTCAACAATGTCCTCAACACCCTTACAATGGACTTCATCTTAATTCTAAGGATGGTTCCTTTTGTCAACACTAACTGCAGGCTAATGGCATCACACAAAAGTCCAGTTCAAGGAAACTTAGAATGTTAAATAACTTGCCCAAGGTCCTGGAGTGGGTGGGTGGTTCAGTCGGGCTCCGAACCCAGACACTTTCTGCCACACACTTTCTACTCTCTACTGTCATGTCTCTTTGCTCTGGGTTCTGGTTCTGCCAGGTGCTAGCTGTAAGATATTGGGCAAGCCTGTTAAACTTTATGAGCTTCTGTTTCATCATCTTTAAAACAGGAGTAATCATATCTATCTTGCAGGACTGTTGTGAGGGTTAACTGAGATAATATATGTCAGAGATCTTGGCATGTTGTAGGCTTTTAATGGTATTCAAGCACTCTTCATTACGAATTCAGGTATTCTTACATGAAAACTTCTTAAAATAGATATTTCTGTATATCTCATTTCAGACCCCAAGGAAGAAAGGCAAGTTTCTTGGGTGAGATTCTATTACCAGTGATGAAACATTTGAATAGCAACGGTAATTTGGCCAATTACAGCAAATTTCCTAACATGTTTTTCTATAAAATTACTAGTGTCCTTACTCACCAGCACAGCTGAAAGTACCCCTTCCTGCTTTGCACATCTACTCCATATTCTTCCCCCAAAAGATAATGACTTTAGCAGGCTTGATTTGTAAGGCTTGATAATGATTTGTCAGGCTTGATTTATAAGTACAAGAAAATGGGAAGGGAAGATCCCCAAAATGATCACGACTTAGATGACTGGATTATGCATAATTGCCCTCCTCTATGTTTTGAACTTCATGTGAAATTATATTACTGTTATAGTTTTTAAAAAGTCATGTTTATTAAAACGGATTATCATTAGTGGTGGGATTGAGGAGAGTTTTAAAATGTTCTCCCTTATTTTACTTATCTGTATTTTTCTGTAATGAATGTGTATTGCCTCTGTAAAAAGAAAAATATGAACACATTAAACAAAGTTTAGAATTGGAAATGGAATCGGAGAGGGTGGGCAGTTTGGGAGAACAATGAACCAGCCCCAACAAGCGAGTAATTAACCCTTAAAGCCTCTGGGACCTCAGGGGAGCACAGCGAGGTCAGTGGATATTTAAATGGGACAGCCAAGGAAACCAAAGAATTTTTTTTTCCAAGCAGTGGGAAGAAGTCATGATAATAGCCATCACCTGAGAGAATGCAACAGAAGTTACTTTTGTGTGAGCCCCTGGAGCACAGCAACTGTTCCTTATTCATCTCTGTATCCCCAACAGAGGGTGTGCCAAATAGTAGGTGTTCAGTAAATTTTCGTTCCATTGAATTTGTTGTTGAAGGAGTAAATGCTGCTAGAAATAGACGTTATCAAACAAAAAGCTAGTGGAACTCTTGGAAAAATGGGCTCCTGTGGTCTGGGGAACAAAACCCCTAAATGGCCATGTGCCAGCAATCTAACACATCCACTCAGGCAGGCTTAAGCAGATTAACACCTACTGGCTTGGGTGAGAAACCCTTTTTGCCTGGGGAGCAGAAAAGAACACCCCTTGAATTCCCTTTCCTACCAGTGAGACCTCCAGTGAGAATTGCTGCTGCTTCTTTTTTAAGGAAGCTAATAAAAGAAAATCTGTGCAGCTTACAGTTTGTGCTTAGTTTTTAAGACAAGTCTAATGCTTTTTATTTGTCGGTAAAACAATAGCAAATCTTCCCTATTTGTTCAATTCCTATATTTTTCTCTTATTCTCCCCTCCCCTCCTCACATTTCTATTTATTTAAAGGTCTGAGGATAGCGGTGGAAGCCCCTGATATTTGAGAATCCTGTAAAGATCCCAAGAGAAGCAGTTGTTGGTCACCTTACAGTATTGAAACTGCCACAGGGGAACATTTTCTTCCCCTCCCATCCCCAACAAAACACTCTTCTTCCCCAAGGTTGCTTTGTTTTGGAACAGGTTTTAAGCACAGGACAGGAAGGGTGCTCGGAATATAATAGACAGTCAGTAATGATTTGTCAAATAAATGAATTAATGATCATCTAACATAAACCAGATCTCATGCTCATTTCCTTTTATACATTGACCCAGTCTTCACAACAACCTTTTGAGGTAGGTAGTATTACCTCCTTTTTCAGGTGAGAAAATTGAGGCCCAAGAGGTTAAATGACTTGCTCAGGTAAGTGGCAGAGTTGGGATTTGAATGTGGGTCTGCCCAACCCCAAACCCTTTCCATAGCAGTGTTTCTTACACTTGAATGTGTATTTGAATCATTGGAGATCTTGTTAAAAATGCAGATTCTGATTCAGTAGGTTGGGAGTGAGGCCTTTATATCAGACTTCTAAATGATGAATGTGGTTGGTCGGTGAACCACACTTTGAGTAACAAGGCTCTATAACATACTGCCTCGTGTCACACATCCTGTATGTTAAGAGCCATTAAAAATCCAAGTTGGCCAGGCGCAGTGTCTCATGCCTATAATCCCAGCACTTTGGGAGCCTGAGGTGAGCTGATTTCTTGAGCCCAGGAGTTTGAGATCAGCCTGGGCAACATGGTAAAACCCTGTTTCTACAGAAAATACAAAAGCTGGATGTGGTGGTGTGTGCTTGTAGTCTCAGCTATTTGGGAAGCTGAGGTGGTAGGATCCCTTAAGCTTGGGAGGTAGAGGCTGCAGTGAGCTGTGCTCACACCACTACACTCCAGGCTGGGCAACAGAGTGAGACCCTGTTTCAAAAGCAACAACAACAAAAAGAAACCCAGAAGCTTTGAGATTCTGCTACAGACTTGTGAAAATTTAGAGTGCTTCCCAAGCTACCTGGCTGTACCCTTTTTTTCAGATCTTGGACTGAATCCTTTAACCCAGGGGTCTCCAACCCCAGGGCCAGTACCGGTCCATGGCCTGTTAGGAGCTGGGCCGCACAAGAGGTGAGTGGTAGGCAAGCAAGCGTTACTGCCTGAGCTCTGCCTCCTATCAGATCAGAAGCAGCATTCGATTGTCATAGGAGTGTGGACCCTCTGAACTGCACATGCAAGGGATCTAGGTTGCACGCTCCTTATGAGAGTCTAATGCCTGGTGATCTGAGGTGGAACAGTTTCATCCTGAAACCATCGCCCCCACCACTTCCCTAGTCCATAGAAAAATTGTCTTCCACAAAACCGGTCCCTGGTGCCAAAAAGGTTGGGGACCACAGTTTTAACCTTTTCCTTAGGAGGATTCTGTGAACCATCACAGATGTTGCTCAAGTTTTAAGCTAACCTATGCCTTTTGTTTGTAAGCTCATTTAAGTGTGTCAAGATTCTAGAGCTGCTCTGCCCTATCCTATAGCCACTCGTGGCTATTGAAATTTAAATGAATTAAAACTAAATACGATTAAAAATTCAGTTTCTTAGTTCCACTAGCCACATTTGAAGTGCTTAGTAGCCACAGGTGGCTAATGGCTACTGTTTTGGATAGCTAAGATAGAAATAATTTCCATCTCATCACAGAAATTTCTATTTGGACAATGTTGCTTAACAGTATTTGCTATTAAACAAGCATTTCCTGTAATCTTCATGACTGAGACAGGGAAAGAAGACTATATATTGATATTTACCTATATCTCTAGGTATGCCATTGGCTATCTTTTTTTTTTTTTTTGAGACAGAGTCTCACTCTGTCACATAGGCTAGAGTGCCAGGGGCGCGATCTTGGCTCACTGCAACCTCCGTCATTGGTTATCATCTATCCTTAAGACAGCTGTGTTTAAAGAGACCACCTATTGAAGCTGGAAACCTCACCTGTTTGAGTTACACTTTACCAATAGTTCCGTGGTCAAAATCTGATTGACAGAACTGACCAGGGGCAGCAAATGAATCAGTTCCTTCTTATGTTGCTGCATAATCTAGCCTCTGCCTAGCTCTGCAACTTCCTCTCCTGCCACTGTCTTCCTTACTTATTATATATACATTTGTCAGTTCCCACTACGCCAAGCTCTTTGCTGCCTGAGGCCTGCGCATGTGCTTTTCCCCATCGCATAGAAAGTTCTTTTTCCCTCCCCAACCTCTATGTAGCTGGCTCCTTGTAAAACTTCAGGTCTCAGATAAATGTCACCTCATCAGAGAGGCATTCTCTGACCACCAACTAAGATGGGTCCCCACTTTATACTTTTTAATAGCACACTAATATTTTTACACATAACACTTTGACCATTTGAAATTGCACCTTTACCTGGCAGTTTACTTCTGTATTGACTCTTACCCACTAGAATGTAAGTACCATGCAGGCAGTGACTATGACTCCTTTTTTTCACTTCTGTACTCCCAGGACTTGGTACAAATTAGACACGAAATATATATTTGTTGAATGAATGAACAATGAATGAATGAGGGAGCCCAAAGTCCCAGCAGCAAGCTAAGATTTGATTTTGTGATCCAAAAAAAAAAAAGAGTCGATTAATCTATTTTCAATCCCAGCTTTTTTTTTCGTGATTCCATTACTTTAAAGAAAAAGCAGCAGCAGGGACGAAAGAAGGAGGAATTCACTAGCAGTGACAACTCTGAGGTCCTGTAATGAGTCATCGCAGACTCTGTGATGGAGCTGAAGTGTCCATCTTATCCCACTCGGTTTAGCTGCCCTCAGAATAACTGGGCTTTTGTTATTTGGAAAGACTAAGGATCAGTTATCTTTGTTACATCCTCGACTGATGTAGAGAAAATGCAGCTGGGCAGGCCAGATGTTCTACAGTTAGGGCCATTTATGAGGAATTCGCTTTTATTTCATTAAGTATCCTAGTATCTCAGTGATTTAATTTGCTGGTTTTGTGTTGCAGGGAACCCATGGTGGGAAGTTGAAAACATGAGTTTAATAGTTAACTTTTATTGTCATTGCTGAAGGAGGGAATACTTAAAATGACATCATAAATGAGGTTTTAGAACCCTTTGGTGGCCTGATGGGACAGGGTAGGAGCTTAACGTTTTTCTTTAGATGACATGAAAGAATTGCAGCCCAATGTCATGTTAAATAGACTGATCAGTTTGGCACTGTCTGCCATGCTTCCGAGGAGGAAAGGAGCCAGTTTTCCTTAAAGAAAGTTAAGGTTTCTAAACTTTGCCAGGTCATGAGGGAGGGTAGCAAGCCTACAAATTTGGGGGAGAAAGTGAACAGACAGGCTAGATTTTACCTTGCGGAAATCTGTTGGAATGGAATCCTTTAACCAGCCTCTTATCATGACATTGCCGTAAACCCAACCAAAATTGGCCATATATCAGGTTTAATTTTAGGTAGCCGAAATTTATTTCATTTCCCTTTCTTTGCCCATTAAAAAAATCAATTAATAAGTACAATCTTAGTAAAATATATTTAGAAACATGGATATGGAACTAGACGTAGATACAGATAAGCAGAGTGACTGTTTTCCTAGTGAGTCATAACTCATTATCTGTACTACCTTGTGTTCCCTAGTCCTTGTATCAGAGGATGCCAAAAGGTTATGCGCAATGAATTAATTTTAGCTTTGTGCCACCAAGCACACATGATACCGTTCCTTTTTCACAGCGGAAAAATGGAGAAGTGTCCATCCAAAGTGGGACATTTGTTTGTGAAAGAGTCCCAGGTACTTGATTGGCCTTAATTCTCAACAAGTCAAACCTGGTAATATTTACATTGTCTGATCAGCGATAAGCTGGAAACCCAACAAAATAACTGGGTCACATAACATTTCACGTATTAATAAGATTTTAATAAAATTTTAAAGCTAACATTTGTTTCATTTAATTTTCCTCACCTTTATTTCTTTCTTCCTGGTTTTGGTCCTTTTTATGAAATTGATTTTCCTCTATTTATTATAAACTGCTTCAAAACTTTTTGGAAAGTAGATGGGATATAAATCAAGCGATAATTTTTAAATAGAAATAAAAATTAACTGGGCATGAAAACCATGTGCTGAGTTGACTTTTTTTAAAAAAAGAAACATGGCAAATACATTTTACAAGATTTACATAATTTTTTTACAATTTACACTATTGTTCAATGAAAATTTGCACAAATTCCAAATGTAAGAAGCCTACCATAATAGATTTCCTAATATTTAGCTTTCTGTCATGGGTAAATAATTTGTGCTTTATAATATAATGTGCCTATACAATCATACATGTTGTTAGGAAATTAGGTTTCTTTTCTCCAAGACCATGACCTACATTACATGCCCAGATCCAGTATAATTTAGCAATGGAGTATTTCAAAAGTGGTACTTGAGAAAAATATCATACATAGTCTTATATAGGATGACATTTTTAATGCCCCCTGGAGATATCTGAGAACAAAGCTGGAATGTGCCAAAATCTTCAAAGCTTGAAATCATCTGAAGAGAACCTGTTTCACATTTGTATTTCTAAGAAGCTACTTTTATGGCTCTTGAACACATTGCACAGAAATATCTGAAGACATTTATGATATTCCTGTGGCCTTGTCTATCACACCTGCCATACTTTGAGGCCTCCACATTGCTTCGAAGAAAGCCAGGCACACTCACTAGCTGGATGAGAACTATGAGAAGATCCTAGACATGTTTCCTTCACACTCTTCTCTCCCATCCCTTATTCCCTTAGAGTGTGTCTCCTTATTTGAAATGTTGATACACTTTGAGAAATGTTTCATCCAAATGGTTTCTGCTTCACAATGCAGAACTGTATTATTTGTATAATTTCCCTGTTTATTTCAGAAGTAAGGATGTTATCACTAGCAGACTCATGTGTGTCTCCCTGGTGGTCACAGGGATATTTGGGTAAACGGCTCTTTCTTTAGGGAGAAAGGAGACTGGGGATGGTTGCCCAATAATCCCAGTCTTTGAAGAACTCCTCAGACCTGCATGAAGAGCTGTGAACGGTACTTGAATTCTCTTTCCTTTTAATGTTCAGTGAACAAAGTCATTCTTTTCACTACACTTACTTTTTCTGAGCCTTCTAAGCAGGAACTACAACAACCCACTATGGAAAGAAAATGGGAGGGAGGTGGGAGCCTGATCACTTTCTTCCTCCTCAAAGCAGAAAACAAAATACAGTTTGAGGCGCATCTATATAAACAAATGTGGTGATCTCACATCTAAATTTCCACAGAAGAGGGCTCTCTAGCTGTGTACCCAAAGTGAAATCAAAGCTTGATCTAATGCCATTTATCAACAACCCAACTTTTCAATACTTTGAAGAATCCAATTTCCTTAGCTGTCCCTGACAGAGGGCCACTGAGTTTATGGGCTAGTACACAAGACAGCAAGTCCTTCTAGTTTGTTAAGCATCTACTCAATCCCTCTCTAAGTAGGTGTAGTTCCACAGAGAGGAAACTCTGGGGAAGGAATTAATCAAAAGTCTCCAGGATATATACTTTTAAGTTTCCTGAAAGTAACATGCTCTCTCTTGCCTCTACTTGGAATACCTTTTCTCCCCTCTCCTTCATGCTCCCATAATACTCTGACCCTTCTTCCAACCTAGCACTCCTTACACTATATTGTTACTGTCAGTTTGTTCATCAAGAACCTTAACCTCTAAACATAAACCCCCAGGGGGCAGGGACCACACTTCTATTGTTCACCATTGTATCTGCACCTATCTGAAAGTGTTTAGCACATCCAAGCCACCTGAGAAATATTTTTTGGATAAATGGGTAGATACGTGATAGAATGATAAAAGACATCCTGAATGGAGCAATCTGACCCTATTTATTTGGCCCCCCACAAAACAACAACAACAACAACAACAACAAACACTTTAGTTCTGAGTCTATTCTGGAAACAGTCCTAAATAGAATTAGGATATAATTAAGTCCATGCTGTGAGGGTCTGGAGGAAGAGTCTAACTTGGAGGGTGAGGGAAACATCAAAGGAGATGAGTAGAATTTTATCAGGCAGAGGGTGGAAAGAGGCTAGCCCAAGAAGAAGGAACAGTGTGAGAAGTGATTTGGAGAAAGAGAGCTCTTTAAGGCTTTTAGAGTGAGGCAGTGGGTTCTTTGCCCTAGCACTTTGAGGAGGCACAAGCTTCATGAAAACGAGACTTAGTGGGTAGAATGAGAGAGGACAGAGTGGAGTCTGGAGGTAGGGTATCAGCTTGAGAGTCACTGTGGATGTCCGTGAGAGGTGGGGGTGGCCTGAACCAGAGGCACAAGTAGGATGGGAAGGAACAGATCAATCTAGATTAGTATTAGAACAACTGGACTTGGGAAATGTGATGGAGAATGCCTGCTGTCGCCCCTACAGCTGTTCCCCCTTCCCTGCCTGGGTACATGCTATTCTACATTTCCCAGCCTCTCTTGCAGTTACATGAGGCCACGTGACTAAGTCCTCGCTGATGGAATATAAGTGGGAGTGACGTGTGCTACCTTCAGGCCAGGGCTTTTAAGAGAGTAGGTTTTCATCCTCCATGCCCTTTTTCCATTTCTGCCGGCTGGTTGCAGACTTGACAAAGCCCTCAGGCTGTGGTCATTAACCTAGTGAGCATCAGAATCACCTGGAAGTTTGTTGAACAACATTCCTGGGCCGTGCTTCTAGAGTTTCTGATTCACTGGGTCTGCAGCGGGACTAGATATGAGCATTTCTAATAAGTTTCCAAGAGATACTGATACTGCTGGTCTTTGGATCATAGTTTGGGAAACACTGCCCTGGGGTATGATGGAGCATAATATTGAAGGAGCACGTGTTTCCAAATGGCTACATTACAGAGAGCCTCCTTTATGACTGAATACCCTAGCAGTACTGCCTTCAAGCATGAAATAGATTTCTGTTTTGTTAACTCCACCTGTGTTTGGATCTATTTGTCACACCAGCTTAGCCTACCCCAACTAATACAGGAGTTTAGGGAGAGGAAAGATTTGAAGCTGATGCCCATATTTGTTGCCTGGGTAACAGGAGGGTAGTAGAGCAGGTTTGGATGGAAAGATAATGAATTAATTATCACAGCCTGACCAAGCCCTCCACTCCACAAAGCTTGGAATCTTTGTGAGGTCTTCCCTGATACTTCCAGCCACAAAGAATCTCTCCTTCCTTAGGAACCTCATAGCATTAGTTTATATCTCACTTATTGCATATACCACATTCTTCCTTCCATAACAGTTGTCTCTGTACTTTTCTTTATCCTTGTGTTCCCTCTTGGTAGCAAGACCTTGGCATATTAATCTATTTATTTCCCAGCACAGGACTTGACACATAAAATGTCCTCACAGGGGGAAAAAAATACATGTGTGTACATATATAAATGAATAAACATATATAGGATTCTGGATCCAAAGTTTTCAATGCAGTTTTTTTCTTTACACTTCAAAAGTATGGTTTCAGATATTGAATCTAATGTTGCAGATAAGAAGTCTGTTATCAGTCTGGTTTTCTCTCCTTTGGAGGTTATCTATGCATTTTCTTTGGGGAAGCTAATAAGATTTCTTTCATCTTTGATTTTCTTCAGTGGGCTTAGAGGTGATTTTTTTTTTTAATTTTTCCATTTATTCAGCACATGTTCAATGAGAGCTTTTGGTCTAAAAAGCCTTGTCTTTATTCCATTTTATAAAACTGTCAGCTATTATAACCTTCACTTTCTCTCTATTCTTTCTCTGGACACTTATTAAATGAATATTGCCATTTCTGACTTTATCAGTCCTTTTTCTCAACATCACTTTTATACTTAGTATTTCTTTTGCCACATTATCAGAGAATTCCTCAGCTCAGTCTTTCGGTTTACTGATCTCTTTCAGTTAGATCTAATTTTCTAATATTCAACCTATCTATTGAAATTATTATTTCAACAATTATAGATTTCCTTTTGAAGATATTGACTCTCATGGGTATGATTTCTTTTTCTTCTTTCTTTCCTTTCTTTCTTCTTCTTCTTCTTTTTTTTTTTTTTAAAACAAGCTATCACCCAGGCTGGAGTACAGTGGCCTGATCATAGCTCACTGCAGCCTCGAACTCTTAGGATCAAATGATCCTCCCATCTCAGCCTCCTAAGTAGCTGGGACCACAGGTGCACACCACCATGCCCAGCTAACTTTTTAAAAAAGTTTATGTAGAGATGGGGTCTCAATATATTGGCCAGGCTAGTCTCGAACTCTTGGCTTTAAATCCTTCCACCTTGGCCTCCCGAAGTGTTGGGATTACAGGGTGAGCCACCGTGCCTGACTGATTTATTTTTAGTTCTCATCTTAACAATACTTTTCAGGTTGTCCCATTAACTTTATTCCTTTGGATATAGACTCTCTGTGTTTTTAAGTTTGTTGTTCCTCCTTCATGGAACTGGGCTTCCACAGATGCTTGGGTGACTTTTAATTGTGGTAACATATATCCATATTAACCCCTTTTTTTCCTGAGATGGAGTCTTGCTCTGTTTACCAGGCTGGAGTGCAGTGGAGTGATCTCAGCTCACTGCAGTGATCTCAGCTCACTGCAGCTTCCACCTCCTGGGTTCAAGCGAGTCTCCTGCCTCAGCCTCCTGAGTAGCTGGGATTACAGGCGCCAACCACCACACCTGGCTAATTTTTGTATTTTTAGTAGAGACAGGGTTTCACCATGTTGGTCAGGCTGGTCTCAAACTCCTGACCTCATGATCCACCCGCCTCGACCTCCCAAAGTGCTGGGATTACAGGTATGAGCCAACATGCCCAATATTAACCATTTTCAAGTGTACAGTTCAATGGCATTAAGTATATTCACCATGTTGTGCAACCATCACCACCATCCATCTCCAGAGCTTTTTCATCATCACATACTGAACCTTTGTACCTATTAAACACTAACTCCTCATTTCCCCTCCCTCCAGCCCCTGACATCCACCATTCCATTCACTGTGTCTGTGACTTTGACTCTTCTAGGTACCTCATATAAATGGAATCATGTATTTGTCCTTCTGTGTCTGGCTTATTTCATTAAGCATACTGCCTTCAAGGTTCATCTGAGTTGTAGCATGAGTCAGAATTTCATTCCTTTCCAAGGTTCAGTAATATTCCATTTATATATATACACCACATTTTCTTTATCCATCATCCATCAATAGATGCTTCGGTAGTTTCTGCCTTTTGGCTATTGTGAGAAATGCTATTAGGAACACTGATGTACAAACATCTGTTTGGATCTCTGCCTTCTTTTGGGTGTGTATCCAAGCTTGGGTAATTCTTAGTTGTAAATTAATCTTAGGAGACTCCTGTGCACATCTTGGACTGTGTGGGCGGTAGCATCAGCCTCATGCCATGTGCCCGGCAACTCTAGCTTAGCTCAAGACTCACTCACATTCCCAGCCCCTGCCTGCTTGTGGTTGCCATAGTTTAGTGTAAGGTTTCCTGTCTGCCTCCCTTTCCAGAGAAAAAGAAAGCAGCTCAGTTTTTGATTCAGAGAGTTCCCTTTCTTGTTTTCAAGAATGTTTGTGTATTTATGTTATATAGCATTATAATCATTTCTGGCTTAGTTTTTGGATTGTATCATGTGCTTAATTTGCCAACTTGAAAACAGCAGCATACAGAATGTGTACCAATGAATAAATGAGTACCTGTACGTCATTCACAAATCCAGGAGATACCTAGGTTTTGGCATTATCTTTTGGAGATTGTGGGGGAAGAATGTTTTTTCCAGAAAGCTCTTTTTTTCTTTTTTTTAGACAGGGTCTCACTCTATCACTGAAGCCAGAATGCAGTGGTGCGATCATGGCTCTTAGCAGCTTCAACCTACTGGGCTCAAGCGATCCTCCTACCTCAGCCTCCCAAGTAGCTGGGACTATAGGTGTGAGCCAAGATGCCTGGCTAATTTTTAGTTTTTTGTGGAAATGAAGTCTCACTATGTTGCCCAGGCTGGCAGAAAGCCCTTTCTTCAAACATTCACTCCCCAAAGTTTTTGAGGGACTTCCCATTACCTGTAGTGCTGAGGCCAGTGTACTCAGGGGATGGATTGCTACCAGGGGAAGAGGGAGGTGGCACTTCCACAGATGGGGCAGATTTTGCTGGAGAAAACGATGGCACTGGTGAAGGGGTTGGCGCCGTAGCCTCTGCAGCCTCTGTCAAGATGATCTCTTCTCGGACTTCTGCTGTGGATAGACACAGGGGAAGTTTTTAGAACCAAATGTAAAGGCAGGTGTCTCTAAGATACTTTAAAAAGTGAAATATTCTTCTAATCTGTGTGATGTCACTCTTGCTTAAAACTTTCCGTGGTTTCCCATCACCATCATGGCACTCAAGGCAATTTGCATATATACACATGCCCACTTTATTTAATTTGTTTGTTTATTTATGTACTTATTTTGAGATGGAGTCTTGCTCTGTCACCCACTCTGGAGTGCGGTGGCACAATCTGGGCTCACTGCAACCTCCGCCTCCTGGGTTCAAGTGATTCTTGTGCCTCAGCCTCCTGAGCAGCTGGGACTACAGGTGTGTACCACCACACCCAGCTAATTTTTTGTATTTTTAGTGGAGATGGGGTTTTGCCATATTGACCAGGCTAGTCTCGAACTCTGGCCTTAAGAAAGCTGCCCGCCTTGGCCTCCCAAAGTGCTGGGATTGCAGGTATGAGCCACCATGCCCAGCCCACATGCCCACTTTAAAGAGGAAAAAGACACGATTGGTTTGATACCACTTGACCTGTTTACCATAACTAAATTCTTTGAGATACAGAGTTAAAGAAACATAAAGCACAGAAGTAAGGATACAAATAACATTACTAAGTGGTGCAATTCCCAGGAAAATGCTGGCTTACCAGTGCTTCCCTCTCCCTTCATGGCTCGCATGAGCTCATTGGCCCGCTCCTGACAGTGCAGAGATTCTAACAGGTAGAGCACGTAGTCATCAAACATTAAGTGAATTAGGTGAAAAGACCCTGGTGAAAAAAAGGATCAAACAGAAAGTAAGTAGTGCTGTCTCATGTAGGCCCCCTCTGTCTGGTCAGCTGCACAAGTTACACAGTGTTCTAAATGGTCTGCTCAAGAGTCTAATTTTCCACTCACTTATGATCTCGTCATGGTCAGAGGTTGCATTTCTCAGCTGTATCCTCAGCTTAGCCTAGTGCTTGGCAAGGTAAGTGTCATTAACACTTTGTGGCAAGTGAATCTTTTCCTTGCTAAAGTTATATTAGTATGACACCATCAAAAATGGCACCCACCGAGCCACCTCTGAGCTCTCACATACCTACTGGCCTCATCCTCATTGAGCACCCCTCACTCTGTTCAGCATTTATTAACACAGCGTCTCTCACTTTTATCTCTTCCATCAGCGTATTATTCCTCCAACTGGACTTTAAGTATGCCCGTGGTGGGGACTTTGCCTTCTATTGCTGTCTACCAATGTACCTGACATAATTCTAGGAGCAAATTTGAAAATTTAAATCTGCAACAAGCTATTTACTTATTTCCCTAAATGTTTTCAAGACCTCATTTAGCACATGGTTCTTAGAAAAGGTAATTCATTGAAGATAGTTGGTCTTTTCAGGTGGCAGTCTTCATTTTTCAATTTAGAGTAGATTATTTTGTAAAAGGGAATGTGAACAGTCATTTCTAAAGACTTTCCTATATGCCAGTCTCTGTGCTCAAAGTCTTATCTTCTCTAATTTAATAACTACAACCATGTTGTAAGGTGGGTATTTTTATTCCTATTTTGTAGGCCAAGCACTTATGCAAGATGACACGATTAATAGATAATACATTATTTCAAAACCAGCTTTTTTTTTGCATGTCATGCTGCTATGGTGCACAGTGGAATGGTGCACCTACGGTAGGAGCTCAATTAATGTCTACTGTAATCAAGGCCTCATGGATCCAGGGTCAGAGAGAGAGGGCCAAGCCTTTATCTCCCATCCCATGTTTCCAGGTCCCAATAGGACATCTCCATGTGGATATCCTGCAGTCCCTTTAAATGTCCAAAACTTTTCACCTCTCTCCAAGCTGACCAGTATACTGCTTGTTTTTTTCCCATTTCCTTCTAGCTTGCTTTTTTAGAGACTTTTTTTTTTTTTTTTTTTTTTTTTTTTTGAGATGGAGTTTCACTCCCTTGCCTGGGCTGGAGTGCATTGGCACTATCTTGACTCACTGCAGCCTCTGCCTCCCGGGTTCAAGCAATTTTCCTGCCTCAGCCTCCCTAGTAGCTGTGATGATAGGCACGGACCACCACACCTGGCTAAGTTTTGTATTTTTAGTAGAGGTGGGTTTCGCCATGTTGGCCAGGCTGGTCTAAAACTCCTGACCTCAGGTGATCCACCTACCTCGGCCTCCCAAAGTGCTGGGATTACAAGCATGAGCCACCGCGCCCGGCCTTTTAGAGACTTTATGAGACACTCTGGCATTATTTTTTTTGTCATTCTATCTTCATCATGATCATTACCACCACCATTATTATCATCATCATATCTACTGTTTATTGAGCGTTTACTCTGTCCCAAAAACTCTGCTAAGCACTGAACGTATGTTTCTTTCTTACAACAAACTGTAACGTAGGTGGTATTATCCTCCCTTACCAATGAGGAAATGAGTCTCTTCATTAGTGATCAAGTAGGGATTTGCCTCAGTTTGGTCTGGCTCCATAATCTGTTCCCATTCCCCTATAAGTCATTTAGTTCAATATCTTCATAGCACAGATGGGAAAATAAGGCCGAGATGGCATAAGTGACTTGGCCCCTAGAGGGGCCACTTGAGTTGGGAACTAGGTCTCTCCAAGTCTCAGAAATAAGGTGGTGGAGGCTAGTTGGGGGCTTTTGGAGCACTCCTTGGTGAAATTTATTTATTTTCTCCTTAACTGCACCTGGCTTCTGTATACATCCACACCCTTCATCTTGGATCAGTTAATTCTTTTGGTCTAGAAAGGCTAGAGAGGAAAATCCCTGGCTTAACTGTAAGGCCACTAGATGCCCAGCAGGTCATAAACATGACCCTCTGTCTCTAGAACCTGCCACAAACTCCTGTCCTTGTTCCCACAGAGCTCAAGGCCAAGGTCCACTGTCCTGCACCTCCTTCACATCCTTCTTCCATCTCCAGTACTATGTCGGTTTTTCAACCCCATTTGGAATTCAGCAAAGTCCAGGTTCTGCTCAGTCATTGTGAGATGCGGTCTCTAACACTAAACTTTCCATCAGTTTCCCTGAAATGGGATCCTGTGAGCCACTGAGGAGGAACAGCACCGTGTGGGTAATTATACGGGCTGTGGATTAAACTGCCCAGGTTGAGATCCTAGCTCTGCCACTTAGTATCTGAGGCTTTAGATGAGTTACTTTACCCTCCCTAATGCTTATAAATACTGAAAACAAAATCCGACATTTATTGACTGCTGACTCTGTGGCAGCCACTGTGTAAACCACCGGAGATTTACTTTGGCATTGAATCCTCATCACAACCATGTGAGGTAAGTTACACTTTCCTTTTACAAAGGAGGAAAGTGAGGCTTAGGGAGTTAAAGTAGCTGTCTAATGTCACACAGTCATTAAGTGGCCGAACCAAGACTTGAACCCTGGACTGTCTTGACTCTGAAGTTGCTCTTCAATCATTATGCACTACAGCTCTCTAAAAGGACAGTAAAATGTACATTATAGAAGTACTAAAATGAGGGAAAGTATCTATTAGATGCTTAATAATTGGTAACTATTGTTATTATCGCTAAGGTCCCTTTTGCTACTATGTTCTAAGATCCCATGACACGACTGTTGTGTTCATAGAGTCAAAGAAGTCAAAAGATAGCATCAAATAAGGAAAGGGTCTCCAAAATGAAGAAATTATTTGCTGGGATGTTGATCTGAAGTCAACATGGATAGAAAGAGAGAAATGTACTATGAAATAATGAATTAACATGGAAAGCTTAGATGATAAAAATCCAAGCTAGTCGTTTTAGGATGAACAAACATTTTCATTTTATTCCATCCTCCTGTTTTATAAGACAAGGAGACAAAGATCTGATGAGGTGAAGAAACTTGCCTAAGATTACTCTTAGAAAACATCAGAGCTGAACTTGGAAGCCAGTACTTTAGGGAAAGTGCGGATTTGACATGGGGCTTCAAGCTGTCTTCATTAATGCCTCTGATCAGTTACCGGTTAGTCTGTTAATTTTCCATTGTAAATTTTAATCCTTGAAACAACAAGAGTTTGTAGAGCTACTGCTACTTGCTAACCATTGTGCTAAACGCTCTGACTACAAAGGAGCCATAAAGCTCAGTCTCAGACTCCACAGAAGCTAAGTCTTCTTAGTAAGCAGAAATTAATCATTAAGATTATTGGGCAGTAAACAGTTCAGTGCCAGGGTGTCACAGCAATGAGGATAGTGCAAATCGATGAAGACAGGAAAAATGAAAAGGAAATACAGAAAGACTGATGAGAGAGACAGACATCAAAAACAAGAGGGGAGAGGCAGTTATAGCGAACATCCCGCTTTATCTATCTCCTTAGCATTTCTCACCATCTAAGTTAAATACTATATCCTGTATTTAATTAATTATTATTGCATGCCTCCTCCACTAGATTGTAAGCTCCATCTTGCAGGGATTTTTCTGTCTTGACCAATGCTTTATACCCAGTGACCACGACAGTGCCAGGCACACAACAGAGACTCAATGGATATGTGTTAGATGAATGAATCAAGTAGATAAGCATTGACTACTTCCATATGCACCGCGCTAAGTAAGCTCTTTTAACTTGTCAACAACACTGCAAAGAAGGTATTATCTTCAGTTAATACATGAGGAAATGAAGGCTCAGAGGGCTTGAATAACTTGCTTAAAGTCACAGAGCTAGGGAGCAGCAGAGCCTGTTACAGAAAAAGGCATTAGGATAGAGACAAAAGGAGATTTTATTTTGTTATTGTTATATGGTAATATAGTTAATTGCATTTGGTAGAATCAAAGCATTTCATTTCTTATGAAAAATATCCATCATAGACAAATACAGAGAATTCTAAAGTGAACACCAGTGTAAAATGAACACCACCAATTTTTGTTAGAATTATTTCCAGGTACCTTTTAGTTTCTATTGCTATTATGAATTTTGTGTGTGTGTGTTTTAAGTTATATTTAAGTTATATAGTGAAATTAAGAATGCCAATGATTTTATAAAAACTGAATTCAGGGCCAGGCGTGGTGGCTCACGCCTGTAATCCCAGCACTTTGGGAGGCCACAGCGGGCAGATCATGAGGTCAGGAGTTTGAGACCAGCCTGGCCAACACGGTGAAAAGATACAAAAAATTAGCCGGCTGTGGTGGCGCATGCCTGTAATCCCAGCTACTTGGGAAGCTGAGGCAGGAGAATCGCTTGAACCCAGGAGGCAGAGGTTGCAGTGAGCTGAGGTCATGCCATTGCACTCCAGCCTGGGCGACAGGGCAAGACTCTGTCTCCAAAAAAAAAAAAAAAAAACTACTTTCAGTAACTTGACTGAATTCTTATTGGTTCTATTAGTTTGTGGATTCTTTTTTGCCAGCAATCATGACATCTATAAATAAAGACAATTTTGTGTTTTCCTTTCTAATTCTTGTGTTTCATTTTCTTTTTTTAAGGCATTGGCTAGGACCTCCAGTACATATTTATCAGACATCATATTAGAAGGCATTCCTGTCTTTTCATGATAGCAATGGGAAATTTTCTAACATTTCGCCATTCAGTGTGATGTTTGCTGCAGAATTCTAGATGCCCTTTAAGATATTAAATTCCCTTCTATTCCTAGTTTGCTAAAAGGTTTTTTTAAAACCATACTTGAGAGCTGAATATATTAAATGCTTTTTTTCTCTGTATCTATAATGATGATTATATGATTCTTCTCTTTTTATTAATATAGTATGTTAATTAGTAATTTTTCCTTTTAGGATTTTTGGCATAGTCTAATACTGATTTTAAAAATTTTGCCACTAACTTTGATCTGCTAGTGTTTTACTTAGAATTTTTTTCACCTATGAAAAAAATATGTGTAGGCGGGTATGGTGACTCACACTTGTAATACCAGCACTTTGGGAGGCCAAGGTGGGTGGATCACTTGAGGTCAGGAGTTCCTGACCAGCCTGGCCAACATGGTGAAACCCCATCTCTACTAAAAATACAAAAATTAGCTGGGCATGGTAGTACACGCCTGTAATCCCAGCTGCTCAGGAGGCTGAGGCATGAGAATCGCTTGAACCTGGGAGGGGGAGGTTGCAGTGAGCCTACATTTCACCACTGCACTCCAACCTAGATAACAGAGTGAGACTTTGTCTCAAAAAAAAAAAAGTGTGGTTGAGTCATAATTTTCTTTTCCTCTGCTTTTCTTGCCAGATTTTGATATTGAGATTATGTTAGCTTTGTAAAATGAGTTGTATATTTCTTTATTTTGAATGTAATTTAAAAACCAAAAACTAATTTGTATATTTGTTTTAAAAAGTTAAAAATAAGTTCTAGGTAAAAATATAACACGGAGTAATGAGAAGAGAATCTTCAAGGAACAGTTAAAGCATGCTAAGGTCTTTGTCTTTTTTAGGAATACTAAGTAACTTTTGACTTCGTTGGAGAAATTCATAGTTTGGATTTAATAAATGTTTAGCATATATGTTAATCAATTAAGGTATCATTACTAAAAGAATACAATCATTTCCTTATTTTGTGGGGGCAACCATTTTATTGAAGGAAATGAGGTGGGCAAAGCAGCACTGAGGACAATGAAATCAGACATCCTAGGCTGGACCAGGATGTCCTAAGCTTTGCAGTCACTGAAAACAGATTTTCTTCTTTTTTTTTTTTTTTGAGATGGAGTCTTGCTCTGTTGCCCAAACTGGAGTGCAGTGGCATGATCTTGGCTTACTGCAACCTCTGCCTCCTAGGATCAAGCAATTCTCCTGCCTCAGCCTCCCGAGTAGCTGGGATTACAGTGCGTGCCACCATGCCTGGCTAATTTTTGTATTTTTAGTAGAGACAGGGTTTCACCATGTTGGTCAGGCTGGTCTTGAACTCCTGACCTCGTGATCTGCCCGCCTCAGCCTCCCAAAGTGCTGGTACTATAGGCGTGAGCCACCTCGCCCGGCCTCTTCTTTTAGTCTCTGAAATATTTATTTTCATGTTTATTTTCATAAACTAAAGATTTTATATTTTTTATAACTTTCTTATAAGTTTAGTTAACTATAAAAACATTTATGCCTGATGTTTTTTGAAGGAAGAGACTTACTCCTTTATTGTGATTATCATTTGGTCTTTATTTCTACCATCCTATTTTGTGCTTTCATTTACCATCCATTTTCTATGCTGCTTTTATCTTCTCAATTCTTCTTTTCCATTTAATGTTTTATCTCTTAAGTTTTCATATTCTTCCATTTTCTTCTATAATCATGATTGTATTCTTTTAGTGATGATACCTTAATTTGTTAACATATATGCTAAGCATTTATTAAATCCAAACTATAAATTTCTCCAACAAAGCCTAAAGTTACTTAGTATTCCTAAAGAAGACAAAGACCTTAGCATGCTTCAACTGTTCCTTGAAGATTCTCTTCTCATTACTCCGTGTTATATTTTTACCTAGAACTTATTTTTAACTTTTTAAAACACATATATAGTTTTTAGTTTTTAAATTACATTCAATAGTTAATTAAATATGTTTACATATTTTTACATTTCTCTCATCTTAAAACAGGGTCCCTAAATTCTTTGATGTGCTCTCTGTTAAGAACTGGGGTCTGTGCACCTCCTTGAGCCATGATAGGCTTGGGACTGCCTTTGACCAATGGAGTATGAGGGAAGTTACACTGTATCTAAGACTGGATCATAAAAGCAAAGTGACTTCACATTTGGGGCACTTGCATGTGGAACCCCAAGCTGGCACATGATCCTGACTTGAAAAATTCATAAGCATAATAAAATGGTTGTCTTAAAGCCATTAAGCCTGGGTAATTTATTACACAGCAACGGCAGCAATAACTAGAACTTTGTTGTTTCTTGTATTCTAGACCTCAGCTATGGCTTTATTTTTCTTCTCGCTCAGGCTGGAGTTCAATGGCGTAACCTTGGCTCACTGCAACCTCTGCCCGCCTGAGTTCAAGTGATTCTCCTGCCTCAGCCTCCCAAGTAGCTGGGTTTATAGGCACCTGCCACCACACCCAGCTAAATTTTGCATTTTTAGTAGAGACGGGTTTTGCCATGTTGGCCAGGCTGGTCTCAAACTCCTGACCTCAGGTAATCCACCTCCCAAAGTGCCAGGATTACAGGTGTGAGCCACCGTGCCCAGCCGAAATGCATCCTTTAATAGTTTTTTTTGTTGTTTTTTTAAGTGAAGATCTGTGGGTGCCAAATTCTGTCTTTGTATAACTGAGTATGTCTTTATTTTGCCCTCACTCTTCAATAATAGTTGACAGTTCTTTGTTCTCAACACTTAAAAGATATTACTCAATTGTCTTCTGGCATCTCTTACTACTCATGACAGTCTAATAATTATTCTTGTCTCTCATAGCTTTAAAATTTTTAATCTTAATCCATAGATTTTTTAAAAATATTAATAATATCATCAATGTGGATTAAACAAATGTTTCTAACTCTATTGTGGCATGCATCTGAGCCCAGAGTATTTGCCTTAATTGTGATAATCAAAAAGGAATGGGCTTTGTAGTCAGGGAGATTTGATTTTCAAATAGAATTCTGACATTTGCTGCATTGATCTTGTGCAAGGAAATTCTCCAAGCTCCCTTCTCAAGTCTTTAGAAAAGTATCCATTATTACCTACATTGCAGAGTTAATGCAATAATTCAATGACAGTATGTGCTTCCAAAATATTTCTTATAATAGTCGTCATTATCTTGTCTTTGCTTCATTCTTATCTCCAATCTTAAGCAAATCCTTCAAGTTCTACCTCAGCTTCCTCGTCTGTCATATTGAGGGCAGTAATTCAGACCTCACAGGGTTGTGTGAGAAGTAATTGAGAAAATGTAATGTCTAAAGTATATCCGGCCCTCAATAAATGTTGCTGTGTTGTTATTATTAATTTTCTTTTACCCAAAGAAAGGTAAATGAGGTGGTGGCAGTGTAGCATGTCAGGAAAAACTCCAGCTTTAGCATGGGAATGATTGTGGGTTGAATTCAATCTGCCACTTCTCTGAGTCCACACGCAAGTCCTCTCTTCTCTGGGTTTTTACTTCCACTCCTGACTACAGGGAAAGCAATTCCTGTATCCTAGTGCTTGGTGGGGACCTGAATGACATTGCGAACATTCAGGTCCTGCAATTTAGCAGATTCTGCCTAAAAGGGAGCCAGGCCAGGCCATCTAAGCATAGAGAAGCAGTTGGGAAGGCTTGGTCGTGGCTACTTGTTCTGGGAGCCACTCCCTGACACATGCCCACATGGTCTCCCCGGCCCTGCCCAAGTGAGTGAGCTTTGATGCTAGGTCAGACAACAGGTGTGTAAAAAAGTGAAACCATGGAAGTGTTGTGCAAGTGTGCCATCAGCTGTGCCCACACCCAGGCTGCTTTTTAAACTGACTTATGCTGGAGTGCTTCCAGGAACTATTATTACCTTCCAGATGTTCGTAACAGTGAACTAAGCAGGCATTTGGTGAAAACCCAGAATGAAAGGGTAAAGGCGCTAGCACCGACTTGAGATCTAGGTACTCTAGGAACTGAAATCAGATCAGTCGACTAAAAAGATGGTGTTTTTTTAAAAACAAAACTTTGATTTGCTCAGTTCCATTAGGACTAAAAGTTTGCCTGATAGCCTACCTTTGCTCACTAATTTTGCTAAAAACACTGCTTGCAGCAAAGAAAGAAAGTCTGGCTACTTTAGTTCACAGCATAGGTTCTTTCAGTTAAAAAGAATTAAGGAGAAGAGAGTGAAAAGGAATTAAGGAGAAGAAAGGAGTCAACTACCTTTGAAAGAGGCTGTTCTGGGAAGAGGTGATAGAGTCCCCTACGGGATCATTGTGATATTCCACACGATCATTGTAATGGTCAGCCTGTTACGCTGACACACAAACCCTGTAGCCATTCACAGCAACAAGGACCATGTGGGAGTTATAAGATATATAGAGCTGGCCCCTGTGGCTGGGGGAGGGGACCAGGGAACAGAGGGCTCTTTTTCCTAATTAGCTGTTTTCATACAGGGAACACATGACCCAAACACAACCACCAACTGGGTCTTTGACATATACAGGCAGAAAGGGGGAGCTGGGCTTTTGTCTGCCGCAAACTCTTTTAACTTGCCTGTCACCCCAAGCTGCAAAACTCAACAATGAGTCAGATGAGCTGGGCCGCCATTTCAGATAGTTTGCTAAATGGACTTGGAGACAGGTATTATTTCAACCCACTCAGGGTTGAAAAATACTGTAAAACTGAGACTGGGTTAATATCTCTTTTTTTCCTTTTCTAAGTGATTTGTGATCATCTTTTTTTGCCATTTGCCTGAGTTTCCAGTATATCTATCCCAAAATAGTGTGTGGTTCAAAAAGAAACACATTTCAAAGAACCATATTTCTTAGTAATAAATTCAACCCATTCATAAAGCCTAATCATTCTCCTGTTCAAACTTTCTTTTTTACATTGACTGTTAGTAAGCACAGATGCATTTCCAAGAATATTGCAAGGGAATTACTTTCCCTGTCTAATGAAAGGCACCTGCTAGCACACGTGGTCAGTTTAAAAATCAGCAAATTGAAGAATAAAGGATAAAGCATGGAGAGGATGCTCACTGTGTGGATGTGGATATGTGTGTATTTGTGTGTCATATTGTTGATTCTCTGACTTGGAAGCAATGAAAAAAATCTCAAATATTTTCCAACAGTTCACTTAAGGGAAAACAGTTCTGCATGAATGATTTCTCCAGAGCTAGAGGTAACATGTGCTAACACTAACTGTGCTGAACTGGAAGTCATCAAAATGCCGTGCCTGATGCCACTGCCCAGGTAGCAGTCAGCGGAGCATTTCCATATACAGCTCAAAGAGAATTTCCATCTGTAGCCATGGTGCAGGCAGGTTCAGAGAAATCTCCAATGCTGAGATTAAAGAAATCCACAACAAAACGCTTCTCCAAGTGGGTAAACACAGTCTTTCATGGACAGGGCTGTTTAGAAAAAATACTGCCTTCTTTGTTTTCCCACATATTTACTTCGTTGTATAGCACAACTGAAAAATGGTGACAAGACCATAAAAAGCTAGATGGAAAAGTGTCAAATTAAACCCACAGCAAAACCCAGAGCTGATTGGCTTAATTGGAGATAATGAGAAACAAAACCACAACCCTTACTTGCAAAGCGAAATAGAGAACTGAAGCAATTACCCAGAAAATTTACCAATGCTCCTTTGCTGAAATGCCTAGAAAATTGAAACCAAAATGTTTTGGGATTTCAAATGTCTGGATAATGCCCAAAAGTCCCATCTCACTTTGCCAGTGATGATCTGGACTCGGTACATATTCCTTTCTTTCTGGTGAAAAGTAGAAAACTGTCCTACATGTAGCGTAACATTCACCCCGATTCAGTAATCAGGTTGCTGCCCGCAGAGACTATTATCAGTACCTTTGGGCAGAGAGTTCAAGCCGTGTTTTACTAGAAAGCAGCAGATGAAGACTTGAGGTGGGGATGTCTCCTATCTCCTGGAGGTGATGAAGACTTAAAGGGTCAGTGAAACAAAAGGGAAAGTCAATGCAAATGACCTCTTTTAGGGATTAGACTAGAGTACAATTTTAAATAAAACTTAAGGTCATCTGCCCACAGCTAGAGTATGGTCAATCAAGACATTTGCAAGTGTTCAAACTCAGAGGTTTCTTCACATGCTCAGTCTTGGGAAGTGCACAAATACGGGATTCTATGAAATCGTGCTGTGGAAGCAGCAATCACTGAGGACATCTAGGCATGGAGAGCACAGCCACTGCAATTTATTCCTCTTTAAGCTCAGATAATACTATCTGTGGGCAAAACGACTCATTTTCAGATTGATACTCCACCTTTAGCTCGTAACGCCATCTCTCTCCCTGAAAGTCCTAACAATGTCATGTCTCCCCAGAACAGATGTGTTTCAGGGTGATGACGTTGCAGAAACAGCAAGTTAGGCTGTGGTAGACTCAATGCACGGAGCCCAGAGAAAAAGGTGTTTGGAGATGGGGAGGGCTGGGGTGGCTTTACCGAAGCTGGGGGCGCTGTGCAGGGTCATATCCCGGATCACCCTCGTGCCAAAACAGGACCACATCAAGAGGAACTGCTGGGCCACCTTCTTCAAGGACCCTTGTCTCTTGGCAGCCACCTACAAGAAAGTGAATGGCTTTAATAGTGGTCAACTTGACCTTTCATTTATTACTGTCTCTTTGAAAAATAAGGCCAGTTGCAGTGGCTCACGCCTGTAATCCCAGCACTTTGGGAGGCTGAGATGGGCGGATGATCTCTTGAGCCTAGGAGTTTGAGACCAGCCTGGGCAACATGGCAAAACTCCATCTCTACAAAAAATACAAAACTTAGCTGGGAATGGTGGCACACCCCTGTAGTCCCAGCTACTCAGGAGGCTGAGGTGGGAGGATCACATGAGCCTGGGGAGGTCAAGGCTGCAGTGAGCTAACTGCACTCCAGCCTGGGCAACAAAGTGAGACCCTGTCTCAAAAATAAATAAATACATACATACATACATACATACATACATACATACATACATACAGAAAAATGACAGGAAGGCTTATGGTCTTCAAAGTCATTGCTATGGAGCAATGGTTTTTGTTTTGTTTGTAGCAGCAAAAATACTGTGAAAAAATGAAATCTTATGCCAAGACTCAGTGTATACCGCAGATAAAAGATATGCTGACCTGGTTGAATCAGGGATGGAAGACTCAAGAGTCCTGCCTTGTGCCCCCTTCACCTCCTGGGGCCTCTCCGCAAAACCCTGTTCAGACAGCTCACCATGGGGCTTTGTGTTAGCCAAGTTCACAGTAGGTGGTGGTGGGCTGCAGGACCCAAGGCTGCCCCCTCAGCGCTGGTTTACCAACCTTCACAACACAGTGGTCAACCATGGTATCCAGCCACTCAATGTAGGACTCGATGGGAGACTGTTCCTCCAAGAGGTGGTCAAACTCCTGATATACTGTCAAACAAAGGAGAACCCCACACGCGTCACTGCAGTTGTATTTAACAAGGGCTATGTCTTAAAAGAACAGGGGAACAAAACTTTGAATAAAGTAAAACTTTAAATAAATAAAACTCTAAGGTCTTAGCAGAGCATTCAAGACTTTATAAAACATGCCCCAACTTACCTTTCCAAGATCATCTTCCATGCCTGTGAACACATTAAACTGTGGCTATCCCATATTACTTGCCATTCCCCCAGCAAGCCCTACTTTTTTCATAGCCTTAGTCTGTTTTTTCAGGCCATTCCCACTACTTGGTTCCTCATGGCCCAGCTGAAATGGCCCTGGTATGAAATCCCTTTAACCTTCCATGCCCCTTGCCAGCAGAACTGATCACCCCTCCTTTGCACTCACATAGCACTTTAGTATCGGTTTTCTACCTTTATTATATGACTAATGGCACTGGCATAATTGGATGGGCATGTGTGTCTCCCTGCTAGTTCTTCGTCTGGTATCTTTATTAGCTGGTGCATTATCTGTGACATAGTTGTTACCCAACAAATTCTTGCTTGAATTAATGGGTGAGGCATTGCTGCTCTCTTGCTCTCTGCCCAGGGTAGGGCACATTTGATAATTCAAATGTTTCTGGACCACAACTATATCAGGCAGGTAGCTTAAGCAGCCTCTCTGTGTGGCATGTAGTAGGTGCTTAATAGATACTTGTTGAGTAAGTGCAACAGTCTCTCTGCTGCTCATTTTCCTCATTGGAGAGATAATCCTACCACTTTACAACCTGTCTTCATCTTAATTCAGATAACTGAATCTGGAAGTGTTTTTTAATCAATGAAGTGCTCTAGAAAATAGAAACATGGCTCTGGTGATCTCTAGTTTGAAGCATCTCTTTTCATCACATTTTTGTGTTTCTGTATGCAGAGATCAATAAATCAAACCACAATTCAAGATCCATACGTTTCTTTCATTTTCACTTGAGCAGTTTTTGTTCTCTCATTTTAAAGGACTGGCCACTTTGCTCTATTTTACTTAGTAGATGCTTGCTACAAGAAGTAAGATTCTGAGACCAGAGGGTCATAGCACTAGAATGCTCAAATGTTTGTTGACTGAACGGATGAACAACCCAAGGAGGTAGGTACCATTATTATCCTCCATTTTACAAGTGAAGAAACAGAGACAAAGAAAGATGAGTAATTATCCAAAGGTTGTTCTTTCACAGCTAGTGAATTGCAGAGACAAGATTCAATCACAGCCTGACTCAAGTGCTTGCCTCCTAACCACTTCACTATGCTAATACTAGACTGTGTACCAAGCAGGTGGCACAGATAGTCTCATTTAATCCTTTCACATTAGCCCCATTTTACAGAAATGAAAACCAAGGTCACAGTGCACTAGAGCCAAGATTTGAATCAAGGTCTTTTGGGCATCCCAGCCCCATGCTGTGTAAGAGCAAGGTTTGAACCATGGTCTGTTGGGCATCCCAGCTCGGGGATCCCAGTCAATGGAACTTGGACATGGGGCTGGGATGCCCGACAGACCTTGTGCAGTTACAATGATAACTCATTCTAATCAGCTTGCTTAAGTACTAATGTGCACTTTTAAAATCTAAGGTAAGCTGAGCATTGCTGGCTGAGATCTGTATCACAGAGGTGATGGTAACCCCCCACCCCCAAGCAAGAGTTTGCAGATTTGTCAGCTCGCTGTGAGGAAAGAAGAGTGCTGCACACAGTTGTCCCAGCCCTGCTCAAGATGACCTTTGGTCCAACTCCATGTGTGTTCAGGGACTTCCCAGCTGTCTGCTTGGGAGGTACAGGGTTGACACACATGTGCTGGACTGCCTTGAGGCTTGGTACCCTACCTCAATTCCCCCTTCACAGCACTGCATTACATGGCACTGTTCTCTTTGGTAAGATGCAACACATCTGTAAATACATGTTTGAGGTCTGATTTACCATTAACTGTAAACTCCATGTTGGTAAGGGTTGTGTCCATCTTATTCGCTGCCCTCTGGCCAGCATCTAATACAGTACCTGACTTAGGACAGGCATTCAGTAAGGACTAGCTGGGTTGAACTGAACCACAGCATTTATGTCCCCAGAAGAATGCGGTCACAGCTTTAAAGGGCACCATTCTGCCCTGTACCTAAGGAAACTTGAAGAGAAAGCCACAGAGGTTCTTTCTTGAGAGAGGCAGCAGTGACCTCCACGGTGCTCCAGCAAAGGCTCAGAGCCTGTTCCCTTAAGCAAGCAATGCTGATTGTATTTTTCCCCATGAGTCTGGTTCACATTTTCCTCCCTCATGAAAGGTGCTGAGGCGGGAAGAGAACTGAGTCTAACACTACTAGGAAGATTCGCAGAGCTAAGAACTAGGTTCACTCTGGGTTTCCACTCATCTCTTTGGTATTCCATGAACCTTGCTGGACACCTGCTCTGTGCCTGGCCCATTGGGAGTTCCTGGGGACACAATGATCAGAGGTACCCCCAGTGCTATTAGGGTATGCAGGGCCATGCTTTCTGTTGACGTTCCATCCAGGGGACAGGAAAAAACAGAACAGGAAGCATGACTGTAAACACTTGGAAAGATCCTGGAACCTCTGAAACTCACCCACATTTCCCTTTTTTTTTTTTTTGTCTCCCCTGCACATGAATACATGAGCAGCATTAAGGCCTGGTGGTGAAGCTGAGACTAGATGTGAGACCAGACTTGGGTTCAGCTCTATTGCTTAGTGGCTGCGTGACCTTGAGTTAGGTTCACCAGCTCTCTAAGCCTGAGTTTTCTGATCTGTAAAGTGGGGGTGATAAGAGTGTCTTCCTCATGGGCTTGATGTGGAGATTCAATGGGACCACGCATGTGTTGGATCTGACACAGGAGCTGGCTTAGAGCAGGCAGTCAATAAGCTGAATTATTATTTTAGTGATGATCTCTAAAATTCTTAACAGGGGAAAAGTGGGCTGGGGGCAGCTGTGAAGGAAGAAGTAACAGCCTGAGTAAGCTTTGGGCTAAGTCAGGAAAGAAGTCCTGGGGAAGGTCCACATGTTCAGACATTTCAACTATTCCATTTGCTTTTGAAAAGGGCTTATTGGGAAAGAGATCTCTAATAGGACCCTCTTAGGGAACTTTATTTGTTTAAAGGCACCTCAAGTTTAAACTGGGTAGCTGAATGAAGAGTTCCCTCAAGACAGCAGTGCAGAAGGCATATACTAAGAAATCTGAAGGGGCTTGGGGCTTTCAGAAAGACCCCTCTTGGTGGGGCAGCCTCTCTGCAGCTCCCCAGGCAATGTCACTTTTGGGATCCTGGGCCTCACCACCCCACTGAGAACATGGGAGTGCATGCTCTTAACACCTTTCTGAGACCTGATGGGAGGAGTGTCCCCTCACGTTTCCTGACCTCATGTTCTCTAATTATGGAGGTAGCCTGTAGACACCAATGGATCCAGGGTCATTGGGCTCAGGGGATGCCCTGGGCAGTCAGCTGGGATGGGCGTCTGAGGAACAGCAGGGATGTGCTAACAATGATGATGTTCTCTGGCCCTCTCATATTGCTTTAGTACTAAGAACAAACATCCTGCCTACATGGGGTTAATATTTGGAGCAGTATACCTGCAGTCTGCATGGTGGAAATCTTTGTTCGCCGGGACATGAACATATATTCACAGAAGTAAAACTGAAAACGCCATCCACCTGCTTCTCAAACATTTAACGTGATTGAAAGGTTCACCTGCCAATAAGTGGACTGACTCATGTGACCCTCAAATGAAAAATAGGCAGCATATCCAGCTGACCCCAGACTGACATACACTGAGATAAGCAATAAGCTTTTGTTCTCATATTTAATGCCACCTCCATGGAACCAGGGCTGGCATTCAGGTCACACGTGGGGCCCTTTGCATGACATTGTGTGCTGCCCAATTGCACCAGAACCCTCTTTACCCAGCAGTGCTGACACATGTCCTCTTAAGTCAATTAGCCCTTCCTTCTGGACCGACTCATTTAAAAGGAACAATGAGGAAGAAGAGATGCTGGGAAGGAGGACAGGGTGGGGATGCCACTTCAGTATTTACTAAGATACTTTTTCTTTCTTTCTTTTAAAAACAAAAACAGGACAACAATCCCTGGTGGGACAGCTTACATTGGATGATGAGTTTCCGATGTTCATCGCGAGAGTCTTCCATGGTGTAAAGGGTTTGCTTGGTGATGCTGTTTAGGTCCACATTCCTCCAGTCTTCCAGCATTTGGAACGTGATGTCTGCACTGTGGATCACTGTTCGAGATGCCTGTAATCCAATCCAGTCAACTCATTAGCTCGTGGGTTGTTAAACCCCTTCACTGTATTTCCTTTTATGCCTTGTTAATGCATCTGCTTATGGTATTTTGCAAACTACCTTGAAATTCCGGGAAATTCAATTTCAGGAAAGCACCGGAAGACTCCATAACTCAGAAGATGCGGACACTGTTTTCTCCTGTGGCTCTTTCCACACATGTCTTTTTCTCTACAAGCAACTTCCAGGGTGGGCTGGGCCAGACCAAACCCTGCTGATTCCAGTCCCTTTGGTCTTGACCCCATGGAACAATGGGATGAAGCCCAGAGATCTGTCAGCTTTCTGAGGTAAGCCTGTGGGATGGGAGCTCTGTGCCGAATAATCCTTGTATCTCTAGTCCCTGAGAAGCTACAGGCCGGGATTTAGAAGTGTTCTTGCTACCCCAGGGCCTAACTTAATCCCAGATATTTCAAAGTGTGTATTTTTCATATAAATACATTCTGAAACAGTTTATGCTCTAGTTTTCCATTTTTGCTTTTTAAAATGTAACTATAATGATTAAAACATATATGAATAATTAGGTTGGAGGAAAAGGGAAACTATACCACCATACATCTCAGTAGTTTGTTAGTGGATGGAGGGATGTGTATAGTGTGTGAATAAGTTTTTATATTTTTATATGTGTGTGTGTGTGTGTGTGTGTGTGTGTGTGTGTGTGTGTGTGTATGTGGTTTTTTTTTTTCTTTAAAGCTGTGGCTTTTTCATGGAACCCTCATTAGTGAACTTAAATTTACAAGTTGGAACAATACCTGGAACAATATCATCAAGTTGAAACAATATTGAGAAAAGAAAAATATATATCCAGGATCATTTCCTTTACTTGCATGTTTTCACAATGTCTTTTAATAAAATAAAAAAAAAGATTTAAAATACACAAAGACATTGCCAAGTCTCTTAATGCTTGTAAGTTCCTAGGCAAAGGTAAATACTGACAACCCCTTGTTGTACCCCGACCATCCAAGCACAAGTAAAATCTGAGTTAAATAATTGGAGAACTCTTTAAAGGTCACGAAGGCGTAGAATATATGAGTGAGGTGAATCTCTAATGATCGGCGTAGAATGTATGAGTTAGGTGAGTCTCTAAGGATAATGAAAACAACTGAATAGAAAGGTAAGGTGTCCTGCATTCAAACATAACCTAGTTCAAATCCTGGCCTCATTGATGACCAGCTGATTGATTTCGGGTGGGCAAGTAGATTAACCTCAGCCTCCTAATCTATAAAATGGAGATACAATAGTACCTACCTTTTTTGTTTTTTTCTTTCCTGAGCATGTTCCTTCAGAGATGCATTGTGAGCCACTTTATTACAATGAAATGAACTGTTTACCAAAGAGTGAATTCTGTAAGCAAGTGTTTAGAACATGCTATTTTTTTTATTTTTATTTTTTGAGATGGAGTTTCACTCTTGTTGCCCAGCCTGGAGTACAGTAGCGCGATCTTGGCTCACTGCAACCTCTGCCTCCCAGGTTCAAGTGATTCTCCTGCCTCAGCCTCCCTAGTAGCTGGGATTATAGGTGCATGCTGTCACACCCAGCTAATTTTTTTATATTTTTAGTAGAAACAGGGTTTCGATACATTGGCCAGGCTGGTCTTGAACTCCTGACCTCAAGTGATCTGCCCACCTAGGCCTCCCAAAGTGCTGGGATTGCTGGCCTGAGCCACTGCGCCCCACCTAGAACATGCTTTTTAATGGTGTCTCTTACCATCGTGTTTAGGGCCTTAGTGCTTACCTCTTAAAGAAGGGCTGCTGTTGAGGATTCCTTGAGATAGTGTTTAAAAAACAGAGTGCATAGTGCAGGGAGCTCAATAAAAGTGGCTACTGTTGTTCAGATCGCTTCTCTTTCAGTGACTGTGTTGATACCTCAAGGCCTTTGCACATGGTGTTCTTGCTGGCTGGAACATTCTTCTCCCTCCTTGCCCCAGCAGCCCCACTACGATGTATGCTCCAGCCTAAATGTCACACCCATGGAAAGGCCATCTCTGACCACCTATTTCCATTCTGTTTCTTTCATCACATTTAACACTTTTGTTTTCCTGCTAAGGGCAAATACTACTAAGCACAGTATTGGGCACACAGTAGGCACCCAAAAGATTTTGTAAAGTGAATGGTTAAGATAGGAATGCCAAGTGTTTACTTGCCTGGTGTATCTGAAAGAGCCTGGACGTGCGAATCTTGGGTCTAAATATTTGAGGTGAGTCTTCAGTTGGACGTTGTTTAGTCTGACTTGCTGTGTGTGTGTTTAGGAAAGCTCACTGGGATGTTAGCTGGTGTTTCATTCCCAGACTTAACCCTAGTCCTCTGTCTGATCTGGGAATGTGTCTGAAAGTTGTCCAGTAGAGATGGAAAGGGGGCATTTGCTGATTAAATTACATGCTATGTTTGTGCGGAAGGTGGAGAGGGAACATGTGGGCACCCCCACGCTTGTGCAACACGTGGCTATGGGCATGGGTGTGGACGCTTTTATCTACATGTGCGTTAAAGGGACAAAGTCCTCTCTAAATTGTCTGATCCCCAGAGGGAGGCACCAAAACCACGTCTAGTTCCCTGATACGACCCAAGAGCCACTCTTCTAAGCTGGAAAAAAAGAACCAGAGGGCCAGGCTGGCATAGCATCCGCAGAAATAAGGCAATGTTTCTTTGTTAGGCCAACATTAATTTTCTTCCCTGAATCCCATTAATCTGTCAGGCTCTGCACCGTCACCAGAACAATGCCCAGGTGTAGCCTCTGTAGCAGCCTGCATGAATCTGGAAGAATTTCCCTCTGGTCTCCAAATCAACCCCTGTGCTGTCCATGCCAGGGGCAGGACAGGAGCAGGGAGGTATGTGTGGCTGTTGTGTTATACTTTCTGGTTCCTGGCCTGGGGCCCTCCTTCAGACCACTCTAACTAGAAACCCCTCCCTCCCATCTTGACCTTGAACCCACCCAGAACCAACAGCACCTTAAAGGAGAGGCTGCAAACAGAAACACAGGAAGGGGGCAGGCAGGTGACATTCAGGAGTGAGGTGGGCCAAGTGTGACAGAGTTGGTGGAATGAGGATGGTGGCCACTGTGGAGAAGTTTGGCCCAACAGCTGACAGCTGCCTGGGGAAACAGGGCTCTGGGAGCAAGTTGTCAGCTCTTGAAGGTTTAGCTGTCATCTCCCAGTTCCAACTGTTAGTGACCATGTGAAAAAATTGTTTTGAACATATTCAAGCCAAACAACAATAACCCCACACATCTGAGGGCCAGATTTGGCCTGTGGCCACTGGTTTGCCACCTCTGCTGTAACGTCATTAATATTTTAATGTAATGTTAATCGGTTGCCTTAACAGACTTAGAGTCCCTTCATTAAAGTGCAAAATTAACAGAAATGTACTTATGTGCCATCAAGCTGTAACTACAGAGTAGGTAGGGGCATGCAGTGGGATCTTCCACTTCTACTTAATACACTTATATTTTTAAATGTTTTTGATAGCAAGCATATGTCACTTTCGTGCTAAAAATAATGCAGATCTGGAAAAAAACTAAACAAAATTGGGCAAATATTGAATATATTATATGACTTTGAACTCCGATGATACAACAAACAAATCATCCTCTTAATCTGTTTGAATCATTTGATTCAACCACTACATACGTTTTGGGCTGGATAATTAAGAGAAACACAGAACTGTGGACCTAGAACATATCTGAAAGGTTAAGGGGCAACTGATATCAGAAATTATTTTGTATATTAGTTGAAACTATTTAGTTATTGGCTAATGTTTTCATTCCTTATCTGCAGAAATGAATAGAGAGAGTGCCCTGGTAACCTGAAAGATCCTGCAGGAAGTTGTTTTTGTGAATTTGCCCCCTCATTTGCAATGACTCAGCAGTGGTTAAAACACATAGCGCAGGACAGCTACCTGGCAGAGATGATTTAGTGATGTTTGCCGTCTCAGAATTTGGGAGAACCTTCTCGACACTGCAAAGGGAAAAGAATTAGTTTGAAATATTTGCAATCTTTATGATTCTAACTTGGACTTTCCAGGGGCAGATTTCAAAACGTAGGATGCTTATTTTGCCTACATTTGTCTCACCACCCAATCCCATTTTATATACCCACTGGCAAAACCCTGCACTTGGTTCTTTGTTCTCCCATGTGAGCTTCAACAACTATTTCCTAATGGTGACATTCGGGGTACATATTTCAAAGTCATGCACACGATACACTCGCAGGTGTGAGAAATGGTGGCGTCAGTCAACCGTGAATAAAGGCAATTATTGTCTTCATTTCACTAATTGCAAGCTCAATCACTTCTCCCCATAAATAATTGCAGGAATCAAGTGGAAGCTTTGAAGAAGTCCCTTTAAAAAGTAGTATGTCTAATAGTAAATCCTGATTGAGCCTCAGCGGTGTGTGGGGCTAGGAGGTGCTTCTGGGATGGAACCTGGCTTTGCATTCATAATCTGTGCTTTTTATCAAATGAGCTCCATGACCTATTTGCATGTTTCGATGATGACTGCAGCTAGGAAAAGGTCTTGTTTGCTACACTGACATAATAGGCTGATAATTTGAAGTAGGGTGATCTTATATCTGCGGATTTCAATGCAGACCAGACATGTGCTTGCCCTAGCTCTTCATTCTTACAGAGCTGTTGGAGTGGGGCTTGTTTCCACCCCTTGCACATTCTCAAAATACACTCCCAGGCTGGGCTCCCTGGGAAGAAGAGCCTCCGCCCGACACACACAGGTGGAAGGTCCAACAAACCTCCTCGCCGCCGACTTTGAACAGGTTTGTTTTGTCGGCATAATTAAAATGGGTGCGGGGGCATTCTTCTTGGTAATTTCTGAACTGGTCAAGTAATAGTCAGAAATTTCCCTAGGATTATTCTAATTTGTACTCAGAGCTGGCTTGATTTGAAAAAATAAGGTGTGGGGTGGAGGAGTGGGGGTGGGAGGGGGCAGATGGGAGACTTCTAATTTTCCAGGCTGATCAATCGTTAATCCTTCTCCTTAATTACTTTTTCTTTAACTTTGTGATGTGGAATTTAGTGCTCATGAAAAGAAAAGAGCTGAAAGCCATGAAATAAAGCGGGCTTTATCAATAGGTGATGGCCACTGCAGGCAACCTCAAAGCGCGTCTGAAAGGGCTCCCTTTGCCTGTGGAGAAAGGGTAATTTGATCGCCTTCATTTTGCTCACTGGCACTTATTTCGGGCAAGAATAGCAAGCTGTTGTATTCAAATGGGGCTTTAAAAATGTATATTTTAAAACTTTGTTTTACTGAAAATCATTTCATCTTTAATAGCAATAAACAAACCGTACATGAGTCTCCCCGCAAGTACAGGCAGATTGAAACAGAAAAACAAAACTAATGCTGGGGAATGTGTGCCAACACTCAGCAAAGAAAGGGTTCACGGTCTCAATCCCTTTATGAGAAATATTAATTTGGCTTTCTAATTAGGCAGAGAACGAGTGAAGCCCTTAAGCTGTTCTCTCTCTCCTGCTACCACCATTTTATGGGCAGGAACTTCAAGGAAATCTCAGACCTGAGTTTGATTCCTTGCCCCTACTTACAGCTGTGTGGCTGCGTGGCTTTGGGGCAACTTTCTTTGCCTCTCAGAGCCTTATCTGTAGAATAGAGATACTACTTCCTACATCGCAGAGGCAGCATGAGGATTGAATGAGATAAGGAGGATGGTGGTGGTAAGCAGAAACTTTGGTGTCAGACCTGGGAGAAAATCCTGTCTCTGCACTACCTCTCTAAGCTTGACTCCTCCTCTGTAAAGGAAGAAGTGTGCCACCTATAATAAACATTTTATGAGGATTAAATATGTGTATATACATAATTAGTATAATACCTGGTGCTTTATAGTTAACCAGTAAACAGTAGCTGCTGCTACTATTGTTATTAACAACTTACGTAAAATATTTGGCACTAAAATGTAATTCTCTCTTCCCTTTCACTCCCAACTCAGTACTTACATTCGAACTTGATGTTTCGCAAGTTTTCTGGGAGGTCGTGGAGAGCCACTTTTAGCCACTCATCCAGTTGCTTGGCAAACTTTCGAATCACCTGAGTTAAGCTAGAAAGAGAAACGATGAGTTTTAAGTGCTGCCCATGTTGCTCAGTTCCTCCCACAGTCCCCTACAGGGTTTTATTTCCCCTAATCATGTTTGGGCTGCTACCAATAGGTGCCATTTGTAAGAGCAACCTCAGAGACAGTGCCAACAGCCCAAGCCTTGCGGAGAGCGGGTGGGTCTGGGAAGGGCACGAACAGAATGTACTCTGCTGGTCACTGATGCCCACTGCAAGGCTTGGTGGCATCCAGAACTAGTTAGATGCAAGCAAAACATGCTCCTTTATGCTTTTGAAGAGCTTGTGTGAGGGGTGAAGACAGTGGGCCATGGGCCTAAGAAAGCCCAGTCTTGTCCGATCCTCCCAGGCAGGCAGGAACCTCGTTTGCAACATAACTGCCATTCCTGCTCACCCAGCTTACCAAACTGCTTGCCATTTGGTGGGAACTGGGAAGCAACAGCATATTTTTAAATTGGCAAACAACCTTGATATGGGCCTTGAAACCATATTAGATTCCAAGAGTCAAAGACAGTATTGGAGCAGGAGGCAGGAGGGAACTGGAGAGGTGAAGCACTGAGCAGGGCAATAGGTTGCAATAAGATGGGAATTTGGAGTTGAGAAGACACTGGGCCCCCTTTTCTGGCTCTTGCTATCAAAGCCATCTGCTCACAGGCCTAGGTTCGTTCTCCACGAAGTCCTCCTTGGTTGTGCCAGATATAGGGACATCTCCCCTGTTGACCATCCACACCATCCTTGCCTTCCACCAACACCGCCTAGCCTGCTGCCCTGGTTCAGCCTTTCGTCCACTGTCTCCTGTCAGACACAAAATCACCAACCTCCACCCTGCTGGGCAACCCCATTTCTCTCTGGTCACTCATTCTTTCCTTTCTCATAGCTATCTCCAACCTTCTTCAAGACCCTTATACCTCCAATTCCCGAAATCTCCCCTCCCTGCCAGTGGGTGGAATCACCTCCTACTTCTCAGGGGGAAAAAAAAAAAAAACAGAAAAACACAGAGGAAGGATGTCATCAACACTCAGCTACCTGCCTGGTTCATCTCTTCCTCCCTAATAGAATCCAGGAGCGATCCCTCCTCTTGCCGTCCCCTGCTGCTTTCTCAGGAATTGTACATTGCTGATGGTCCCTTCTTCTGTATATTCAGCTTTTTCTTCTCTACTAGATCATTCTGCTCATCTGTTTTTTTAGGAGACAGTCTTGCTCTGTTGCCCAGGCTGAAGTGCAGTGGCACAATCTCAGCTCGCTGCAACCTCCGCCTCCCAGGTTCAAGTGATTCTCGTGCCTCAGCCTCCTGAGTAGCTGGGATTACAGACACACGCCACCACGCTCAGCTAATTTTTTGTCTTTTTAGTAGAGATAGGCTTTTGCCATGTTGGCCAGGCTGGTCTCGAACTCCTGCTCTCAAGTGATCCGCCCACCTCGGCCTCCCAAAGCACTGGGATTACAGGCGTGAGCCACTATGCCCAGTCCTGCTCATTATTTTAATGTATTTAAGAATGTCTCACTTTAAAAACAACAAAAACCTCTTTATTTCCTCCACTCTATCCCCTCGAGCCACTGCCCTTTCTCCCACATCACAGACAGACTTCTTCAAAGTGCTGCCCAATTCTTTGTCTCATTTCCTTCACCTCCCATTCCCTCCTCACCTCACTCCTGACCTCAGCCTAAACAGCTCTCACCTAAGCAGCCCCCATGCATGATTCCAAACCCAGTGGACTTGTCATGGTTCTTGTCTGCTTAACATCTTGGCGGTATTCGATTCTGTCACCTGCGCCCTCCTTTTGGAAACACTCACTTCCCTTGGCTTCTGTGATCCCTCCTTCTGGCTGCTCCTCCCCAGTCACAGAACTCCTGCCCTCTGCCTGGTCAGCATGCCTTCCAGTTCTTCATATCTAGTCCTGGGCTCTCATCTCACAAAGCTTTCTTCCTTCCCTGGGTAGTTTCTCCAGGCCCACAGATTCACTGAATCTGTGAATTTCCCGTCTGTGCAGATTTACTGTCTGCACTTACTTTTGCACCTCTGGCCCAGAGGCCTCCAAGCTGAACTCGTGATTTCCCCCTTGGACATGCTTCTTTTCTTGTGTCCTCTATTTCAGTATGAACTCTATTTTTCATCATTTTATTTTTATTGATAACTTTTTTATTTTCAAGAATTTCAAACATACCCCAAGACAGATAGTATAATAAACCTCCAAGGACCCATGACCCAGCTTCAACAATTGACATCATTTTTGCCAGTTTAATAGATTATATTCCACTTTTTCTTTTCTGGAGTGTTTGGAACAAATCCAAGATGTCATTTAACCCCGAAAAACTGAGTGTGCATTTCTCATTGGCAAGGTTTAAATATGTATGTGTACATGTATACACACATATGCACACAGTGTGTGCAGCATTTAAATCCTCCATGCCATTAGTTTATCTAACAGAATGAACAGTAATTCCTTAATATCATCTACAGCCCAGTCTGCATTCAGATTTCTGTATTTCTCCCACAGATGTTTAGTTTGTTTGAATCAGGATCCAAACAAGGTCCACACATTGCATGAAAGATACAACATTGCCCTGTTCTGTTTCTTAAATCTTTTTTCCCCCCTATTTTGTGCCATTTATTTATTGGCAACATCATGGTATTTGTTCCCTGGAATGTCCTACACTCTGATTTGGTTGAGTTCTGTCTTGTAGTGTCATATAGTCTATCCATCTATCCTGTCTGCTTCTAAAGACTTGATTAAATTCAGTTACAATTTCTTTAGGCAAGTATCCAGTTTTGCATACACTATTTTGGACATAGTCTCTCTTTCCATTTACCACATATTACAGATTTTGCTTCCAAATTACTTCCCAAGCACAGCCATGTCTCTCCCTTTTCTCCCTAGTTCAGGCTGCCATCAACTCTCATCCAGACTTATAGTAGCTTCCTGAGTCCATCCTGCCCTGCTCACCTTCCCACCTCCACTCTATCTTCCACATTGTGAGAGGGACATTTCCAAAACACCTGTAATTTTGATGAAAACTCCTCAATGCTTTCACATCATTCTTAGGATAAAAAACCCAGTTCTTGCTGCAGCCCCCAAGGCCCCACCTTGCACCTTCTCCCTTTCTCCTCATTCTGGACCTCTGGCCTCCATTTGGTCCTCTCCCCTCAGGGCCTTCGCCCCTGGTATCCTTTCAGCCAAGAGCATCTCTTCCCTCTTCACCTACTCAGTTCCTTGTTATTCAGCTAATCTCAGACTAGATGTTACTTCTATATGCAAACCTTCTCCGAAGCCCCCAGACCAGGTCAGCACCCCTGATGATTCCTCTTGAATGGCCATGTAGTTATGACAGTTTGTTGTTATATACCAACTTGTGTGATTATCTGATCATTGTACATCTTTCTCACTGTACCCTCCATGCAGAGGGCAGGGACTATGTCCATTTTGCTTATCACTGTATCCTCAGTACCTAGCATAGTGCCAGACACATAGTAGGCACATAAGAAATGCTTGTTAAGTGAAATGTAAGAATGAATGGCTCTCCATCCCCAGATGGACAACGGGCCTTGTCCTAACTGCCCCCCTCCCTACCCTCCTTATCTCTGGCTGCAGCTCCTCCCACTGTCCCCTCAGCTTACTCCATCCCCACAGCACTAGCCTCCATTCAGTTTCTCCAACACTCCAGGCCCTTGCTTACCTCACCAGGACCTTTGCACTTGCCATCCCTTCTGCCTGGACGCTCTTGCCCCAGATAGCAGCTCACCTGATCACCTGATCTAAGAGATGCCTTCCTAAGCTTCAACTGACTCCATCTCCTGCAGCATCTATGCCTTCTTGACATACTGTCCTCTGTGGGTGTATACCTGCAGTTCGACCTCCTTCCTCTGCTTTCCCTCCACCTCTCTCCTTCCCAGACTGGGATGCCAGGGTGTGTCCTCCACTTCTAGGGACATAACTTTTCCTCCGTCTTGTGCAGGTGGTTGCCAAGTCTACAGCTCCAGCTTCAGCCCTTCTCCTACATCCTACATTCACACTCATAGCTCCCTGAATGACCATCAGTGGTGATGCTAGTAAAACTGCAACAATGGTGATAACAGCAGTTACCTTTTAGTGAGTGCAATGTGCCAAGCTACTAAACACTTCGCATGTACTTTCTTAATTAATCCTCACTTCAGCCCTAGAAGTACATACTGTTGTTAGTCCCAAAATAGAGGTGAGAAATTGAGGCTCACAAAAGTTATTTTACTTGTCCAAAGAGATGCAGCAAGTGTTAGAGCCAGGAGTCAAGCCTAGGTCTATCTGACCTATAACCACTGTCCTACTTCTCTTTGATGAAAGTACCACATCGTGCACTTTGACATGCCTTGGATATGCTCCCCATATCTGGTGCCTTCTGCTTTTCTGTTCAGTGTTGCTATTCCTTTGGCATTTCAGGCTTGGTCTTCACTCTTTTCTTTGCCTCTTTGACTTCTCCTTCCTGCCCATACCACACACGCACGCACACACATGCACACACACACACACACACAGATGCATACACACATACTTTCTTACTTTAGCTAACCCAGTTATTAACAACCACGGTGCCAAGATTGCTTGGAAGAAGTGAAAAACTCCAGTTTGAGAGTGATTTCCCTTTCCTATAAATGGGAGTGTGTGATCCATGGTTATCTCTATAATAGTGTATTTTTATTCCCCTGAATTTCAATATGCTCTTCTGAGTTGGAAAGGATGGGATGGGTCTGAGCTAGGGGGTGGGGAGCTGTGCCTCAGCCTGGGCCTGCCCAGGGTCATGAGTGAGAACTTCTAGTGCCAATTCTTATTTCCATGATGCCAAGCACAGGGCTTGGTACAGAAAAGGCACTCAAACAAGTTTGAGGGATGAATGAGTATATAAAACTGAAAAGTCAGTTGGAGCCTGATCTTTTGAATAAATTTGTCTTCCTGATTTAATGAAAAAGGCACTTGATTTGTAAGCCAAAGATTGCAGTGGTAATTACGTAGCCACGTAATTTTTAACAGCCTCCTTTGGCAGACTGTAACTCAATGAGGGCAGGGAGCATGCTTATCTTATGTAGTGCTGTATTCCAGGACCTAGCACAGTCCCTAGCACATTGTAGTAATCAATAAACATTTGTTTAATGAATGAATGAACATTTGTGGTTTTCTTGAATAAATATTTGAGTCCTGACCATTTTATTTGCAGGTGAAGGTAAACAAGTCATTTCAACCCTCTTTTTTATTTTATTTTATTTTTTTTTTGAGACAGGGTCTTGCTCTGTCACCCAGGCTGGAGTACAGTGGTGCAATCTCAGCTCACTGCAACCTCCGCCTCCTGGATTCAAGTGATTCTTGTGCCTCAGCCACCCAAATAGCTGGGATTACAGGCGCCCACAACCACGCCCACTTAATTTTTGTATTTTTCATAGAGATGGGGTTTTGATACATTGGCCAGGCTGTTCTCAAACTCCTGGCCTCAAGTGATTCATCGCCTGGGCCTCCCAAAGTGCTGGGATTACAGGCATGAGCCACCATGCCTGGCCCTCATTTCAGCTTTTAAACTTTAACCTCCACATCTGTAAAAATAAGTCAATTATAGATAGGAAGGGAGGGGTTAACATTTCATTTGTACCCCACAAACTGCTTTGCAATAAACAGCAAATGCCATGTGTGTATGTGTGTGTTTAATACCTATAAAGCATTATTAAAAGTATGTGAATCTTTCTTATAAAGATGGGTTTTATTAAATCCTCAGAAGATACCTTTGTGGTAAAAAATATAAGTGGAGATTTAGCCTCAGTTCGCTTGATCAGTGCCTGAGAAAGATTTTAATAACACGAAGCCCTAAATGGCTCCTACATATATAATATAGACATATACATATTATTATAAAAATTGAAATTTGGTCTTAATGTAGAACATTTGAATAATGCAGAAAAGGATGAGACTAAAATTTGGCCATAATCGCCTCTGGAGGTAACCTTTGTTAGCCTATTTGGGTGTATTTCTGTTCCATCTACAATGTGGAAAGCTGGAAAGAGCATCACTCCTACCATAACAAGAAAAAGCCAGATAATCTACAAAATTACAACTTTTCTTTAAACCATTAGAGAGCTGAGGTCACAATCACGTAGCCTGGAATTTATGGAAAGAAAGGCACCTCCAATGAGAGAAGGACTTGGGGACTGGCTCACTTGCAATAGAGAGAAGAAAACAGGGCGTTACATACAAGTGGGTGAAATAAATTTTGCTAACACTTTTAACAAATAGCTAACGGGCCAGTATGAACTACCATGAGAGTATAGAACTCTTGGAATGACAGATACAAGGGAAGTTCACATCTATTTGCAAGCCCTTCTGCACAGGCCTCACCAGGTGTTCATGAGGAAGACTGGGGACAGGACAGGAGGACAGAAGAAGCCTTTCTGAGAGGTATATGTTTGGAGGAAGGGAACAGCTGTTGCAGTGGAAAAAGCATGAAGTTCCACCAAGACCTTTCTCCCTTATGGATCAAAAGCCTCAGTTGACTAGGGGAAGAGCAGAAAACACTGTTGACCCCAGGGAATAGGGAAGACCCATTGTAGGTGGGGGAAAGGTGAAAAGAGAAAGCTCTCTAACCCTGCTGGAAACCACCAAGGGCTCAGATCACTAGAGATATGTCTCTGCAATGAGTCAAGATCACTGAGAGTACCCAACTCTGAGATCCAAAGCACAGGGCTTGCTTGAGACTGAAACAGGGCTGAACAAAAGAGAACCCACTTCCCGACTTTTCAGCTCCAATCAGGCTAACAAGCACCAAGTCTTAAGCAACTGTGTGCATAGGGACGGCCTAAAGGTAAAGGAGCAGGCACATTAAGGGAAACAACCCAACAAATCTCCAACTTAAGCACAAAGTACCCCAGAATAATTTAAATCTGGTGCTACACTAAAGGTAACCATAGGAACAACAAAACCCAAATGCAATGAAGTCCCAAATAGACTGCCTCAATTCATATTCAGGAACCTAGGGGAAGGAACCTAAGGGAAATGGGAATACTTATCCCATTTCCAGGCTTAAGTATTATTTATCCCAGTCTCTACTCTTCTACACACTGTTTGGCAGCCAATAAAAATTATGAGATAAACAGAAAATTAAGAAATAGAACCTACTGTCAAGAAACAAAACAATCAACATAACCAGACTATCAGACAGGTAATTTAAAATTTAAAATAACTATGACTAATGTGTCAAAGGCTCTAATGGAAAAAGTAAACAAGCAGGAACAGAGGAGGAATTTCAGAAGAACATATAAATAATTCCTATTATTACATGAATTATTAATTAATATATTAATAATTAATGTGATAATAATAATTATTAGAGATAGGATCTTGCTCTGTCATCCAGCCTGGATCATGATTCACTGTAACCTCAAATTTCTGAGCTCAAGTTATCTTCCCGCCTCAGTATCTTTAGTGGCTAGACTATAGGCATGAGCTACTATACCCAGCTAATTGTTTTTGGTAGAGACAGGATCTTGCTATGTTGTCTAGGCTGCCCTCAAGTGATCCTTCTGCCTCCGTCTCCCAAAGCACTGGGATTACAGGTGTGAGCCACACTGCACCCAGCCAGAACACAGAAATTACTTTTAAAAGAATTGTAATATTAGAAATAGACATAAAAACAAAGTACAGTAATGGAGAATGCCTTCAATAGTCTCATTAGTAGCATTGACATAGCAAAGGAAAGAATCAGTGAACCTGAAGATATGTCAATAAAAATTACTCCATTTAAAACACAAAGAGAAAAATGAGTAGAGAACAAGCAAAATCGAGCATCTGGGAGTTGTGGGACAGTATCAAATGGCCTAACATACTTGTAATTGAAATACCAGGAGAAGAAAAAAGAGAGAAAGCAGAGAAGAAGATAATGGATGAGTATTTTCCAAAAATAATGAAATACATCAAAGCACAGATCCAAGAAGCTCAGAAAGCCCCAAGCAGGATTGAAAACAACACAAAGCATTGAGATACATCATGGTTGAACAGCTGAAAACCAAAGACAGAGACTGAAAAACCAAAGACAGAGAAAGTCTTGAAGGCATCTGAGGAAAAAAGGCACACTGCCTACAGAGGAGCAAAGATGCACAAAAAACAAACATGCAAGCCAAAAACAATGGAGTGAAATGTTTAAAATGCCAAAAGTGAAAAACTTGTTAATTCAGAATACCATACCCAGTGAAAGTATTTTTCAAATTGAAAGAGAAATAAAGACTTCTTCAGACAGAGAAAAACAAATAATTTATTACCACTAGACCTGCAATATGAGAAACATTAAAGAAAATTTTGCAGGCAGAGGACTATGATTACATATCCAACTCATATATTATACAGATGAGTTGGATATACATAAAGAAATGAAGATTAGGAATCATGCGAATGAAAGCAGATATAAAATATTTTTTCATATCTTTAATCATTCTCAAAGATAGTTATCTAAAGCAAAAATAGTTATAATGTTTTAGGAGTTTATAGCATATACAAAAACAAAATCTATGACAACAATAGCATAAAAAATGGGATACAAATTGGGAGTATAGTGTTAAGATTCTTATATACGTGTGAAGCAGTATAATATTATTTGAAGGTATATTATAATTAAAGATATACAAACTTAAAACAACTAGTAAAAATTTTTTTTAAAGAGGTATTTTTAAAAAGACAATCATGGCCAGGCATGGTGGCTCACACCTGTAATCCCAACACTTTGGGAGACTGAGGCAGGAGGATTCCTTGAGCCCAGGAGTTCAAGCCAACCTAGGAAACACGGCAAGACCCCATCTCTATGTAAAAGTAAAACAATTAGCCAGGCTTAGTGGCACATGCCTGTAATTCCAGCTACTCAGGAGACCGAGATGGGAGGATTGCTTGAGCCCAGGATGTTGAGTCTGCAGTGAGCCGTGTTTATGCCACTGTACTCCAGCTGGAGCCTGGGTGATAGAGTAAGACCTTGTCTCAGAGAGGGGAAAAAAAAAGCCAGCCATGGAGATAAATGGGATGATGAAAATAATTAACACAAAATTAGACAAAAAAAGAGGAATAAAGGAGCAAAAACTGATGAAACTAATAGAAAACAACTAGGAAGAGGGAAGATCTTAATTGAACCATATATTTAATTACATGAAATATAAAGATCTATACATACCATACCAACTAAAAAGGAAAATTGCCAGACAATAAAAAAGAAAGACTTCCCTCTATGTTTGTATGTTGGCTATAAGAAATCTACTTCAAATATAAAGACAAATTAACAGGGTGGAAAAAAATGTCATGCAAACACTAATTTAAAAAAAACTTGGAGTTAGCTGTATTAAACAGACAAAGTAAACCTCTGAACAAGAAATATTATGAAAGATAAAAGAAGACATTATGAAAAGAAGTCAATTCACCAATAAGACATAACAGTTCTAATTTGTATGCGTTTAACAACAGAGCTTCAAAATACATGAAGCAAAAATGTATAGAAATAGACAAATTTACAATTAGAGCTGGAGGTGTCTATATTCTCTATTGCTAATCAGTAGAACAAATCAACAGAAAATCAGTAAAGACAAAGAAAATTGAAACAACACTATCAATTAAATTGACCTAGTTGACAATTAACCTAATGATACCAGAATATATAGCTTTTTCAGGTACACATAGAACATTCACCAACATAGGCCACATTCTGGAGCATGAAACAAGTATCGACTTAAAAGAATTGATATAAAACGATATATATAATATGACCAGAAGGGAATTAAACTAGAAATTATTAATAGGAAGATATCTTGAAAATCCCCAAATATTTAGAAATTAAACAGTTTACTACTAAATACCCCATAGATCAAAGAGGAATTCACAGGAGAAAGCAGAAAATATTTTGAATTAAAATGAAAACCCAACATATCAAAATTTGTGGGGTGCAGCTAAGTAGAGATTAGAATAAAATTTATAGCATTAAATGCTTTCATTAGGAAAGTAGAAAGATTTATAATCAACAACCTAAGCTTTCACTTAAAGAAATTAAAAAAAGAAGAGCAAAATAAACCCAAAGCAAGCACAAAAAGGGAGGAATAAAGATAAAAAACAGAAGTCAATAAAATTGAAAACAGAAAACAAGAAACCAGAGAAACCAAAAGCTATTTTTTGAGATCAATAACATTGATACATTTCTAGTCACACTGACCAAGAAAAAGGACAGAAAACACAAATTACCTACATCAGGAATGAGAAAGGACACATCACTACAGAGCCTACAGATATTAAAAGGATAAGAAAATATTATGAATTTAAAAAATTTAGATAAAATTCTACACTAACTCCTCCAAAAAAAAAAGAGAGGGAACATTTTTCAACTCATTTATGAGGCCAGGGTTCCTCTGATATCTAAATAAGAGAAAGACATTATGAAAACTAAAGATGAAAAACTTTCATTATTGATCAAATAACTTTGATGAAATATAAAACCCTCTGAACAAAATATTAACAATTCAGATCTAGCAATATGTTTTTTTAAAAATTTATGACCACCAGCCTAGGCTGAATAGTGAGACCCTATCTCTAAAAAAAAAAATTTTTTTTTTTAAATTAGCCAGGTCCTGTGATGCATGCCTATAGTTCTAGCTATGCCACAGGCTGGAGCAGGAGGATCACTTGAACCCAGGAGTTTGAGGCGGCAGTGAGCAGTGATCAATGATTGCACCACTGTACTCCCGCCTGGGCAACAGAACAGACTTCATCTTAAAAAAAATAATTGGCCAGGTGCCGAGGCTCACGCCTGTAATCCCAGCACATTGGGAGGCTGAGGCGGGTGGATCACTTGAGGTCAGGAGTTCGATACCAGCCTGGCCAACATGGTGAAACCCCATCTCTATGAAAAATACAAAAAATTAGCCAGGCATGGTGGTACACACCTGTAATCTCAGCTATTTGGGAGGCTGAGGCAGGAGAATCACTTGAACCCGGGAGGCAGAGGTTGCAGTGAGCCAAGACTGTGCCATTGCACTCCAGCCTGGGCAACAAGAGCAAAACTCCATCTCAATAATAATAATAATAATAATAATACACACATACAAACACACACACATTCAACCTGATATTAAAAACCTGTAGCTAGCATTGTATTTTATAGTAAATACTGAATGCTTTCCCCTTAAGGTCAGGGAAAATGCAAAGATGTCCACCCTTGCCTAGGCTAGGACATCATCCTAAAGATTTTAGCCAGTGCAATAAGACGGGGGTGCGGAAAAGGTATACAGATTGAAAATCACACACACACACAGAGCAGGAAGCACTGTGAAGGTGTAGGCAGAGATTAGAGTGATGCGTCTGCAAGCCAAGAAACACCAAGGATTGCTGGCAACACCGGAAGCAGAAGACAGGCATGGCACATATTTTTCCTCAGAGCCTCAGTAAGGAACCAGCCCTGCCAATGCTTGATTTGGGACTTCTGGCCTCCATAAGTGTGGGAGAATACCTTTTCTGTTATTTTAAGTCACTTGGCCAGTTTGTGGTAATTTGTTACAGTAGTCACAGGAAACTAACACACTTCACCATGTTTAAAAAAAAAAAGAAAAGGTAAATGAAATGTCATTCATCACAGTGTTGTTTGTAGTAGGACAAAACTGGAAATATCAAGAGAATCGACTAAATGCAAGATGGTGGAACCCTATACAGTTGTGAAAAAGAGAAAAGCTCCTTATAGATGGATGTGGAATGTGCTTTGTAACAGTCCCCACAGGAAGGAGTGCCACCGTAAATGGGTGGGTTTATTTACAAGGGACATGTCACAAAGGTGTGGACGGGGTAGAGGAACTGTAAGGGAGACTGCTGCGACCTAAGGCTCAGACCACAGGCTCTCATCCACCCTGTGCCCAAGGACAGCCTGGAAAGTTGCCTGGAAGGGAACACAGCCCAGTGAAGGAACCCAGCCAGCCTGACACAATCTCACAGGGAGGGGGCCAGGTAATCCATCTCCTGACTTCACTCTCCTCCCTCCATCCCTCCCTGAGAAGCACCCTGTGTGGTGGCCCATGCTATCAGCATATGCCCCACCCCCAGCCCCAGCAGAAGGCAGCATGAAGTGTGGAGAGTGCATCTGGAGGGGCATGGAAGCTGTCCAGCACAAACTTCAAGGTTAAGTTGTTTGGTTTTACAGCAAGGCACAGAACAGTATATAGTGTATGTCACCATTTCAGTAAGAAAAACAGTATATTATACGTATTGATTACATGTGCATATCAGATCTGGTCAGACTCCAAGAAAATGATTCTATCTCATGTTCTGGGAAAGGACTGGGTTGTCTGGGGACAGGAGTCTGGTGGGGAGATTGCTTACTGTACACCATCTTATACCTTTGAATTTTAAGCCACACAAATGGTTCAAAATATTAATGGTTTATTTATATTCCAAAATATAAATAAACGTTAATATTTAAGAGTTCAATATTAATGGTCTTTACAAGGGAGGCCTCTGGACAGTGCATGGTTTTCAGTACAAGAGAAGCAGAACAGTCCCTTCTGTGGACCAGCCATGAAGGAAGACAAGAATAAGCATGCCCACCTGTCAGGTAATGCCTGCAGCACGGTGGGCATCAGCACCCCGGAGATAGCTTTGTAGAGGATGGAGTCACACACGCCGACAATGTTCACCACTGTGGAGGAGCCCAGCACAGGCAGCATGTGGGGCGGCATTCCTTGCCAAAAGTGCAGAAGGAAACTTTGAACCTGTATTGACCCACAGAGAGAAGAACCATGAGGTTACCCAGGGCCCTCCCAACAGAAACTTGGGACTCCACCAAGGCCAACCCAGTCTACAACGCTGTCATTTACTTCCCCTGCGGCAGCAGAAGCCACCCCCAGCCTGCCATGTTGTAGGAGGCCCTGGGAGTTTCTCCCACTTCAAGTCTTCCCTCTGCCTAGGCATGCAACATGCTCACTGCTGGAGAACTGCCTAGCCTAGCAGGCTGGGGTCTCCTCTGCCCCAAAAGATGAAGCACTTTCACCCATCAGCCCCTTCAATGCTTACTAGGGTCTGGGAAGAGTTTAAGGAAAGAAAGGTGGGGCATTGTTTTTAAAAAGGTCGGAGCACTAGTACTCACTATTCTTTGAGCCCACTGAACCTCAGGGGCCCCTGGGTTTTCTGGGAAGGAAGGGAAAGGTATGGGAGTTGCGCGTAAAAGGAGTGTGGCTGAAGGGAGGAGAGTAGGTGCCACACACACAAAATTCTCCTGATTCAAATTTGTGCATCAAAGATTGGGTCAAGTGCAAGAGGCTTTTCATGTCGGAATTCTTCCATTTCCCAAATCTCCCTGCCTGTGGGTGCTATATGGGATGCTAGATGGTGATACCTGAGTGGTAAGCTATGTGGACACGTGAAGTGTGTGTGATTGACTTTTTAAAACTCCCCAAACCACTAGAAAGAACCAGATTATAGCAGGCACCCAGAAAGGCAATTATTATTATTAATATGACGACAGCAGGAACTTGAGCCGCATTGTTACTGAATGAAGGGCAGAGTGAATGTCCAAAGCAGAGAACCCCTTGCTGCCTCCCCTACACCTCTGTCTTTTAGCTGTGGGTAGAATAGGAGGTGGAGGGGTGGGAAAGTTAAGGGAAGTAAAGAGAAATAGTAGAAGATATTAACTGATGTATATAATAACATTCGAGAATATTTAGACTTCAGTTATCAACTAACATCTGCAGCACTTCTTCAGTTGGGGAGCAGCCCATCTCCAGTTGGGGAGCAGCCCATCTCGAAGCTGGGGAACACATAACTCTGAATTTTTATACATTCCAATGGGTTTCTGTATCATGTTTCCTTCTCCCCTCAACAGATGGGCACTCTTGAGTTCCACATGTAGCATTATCCACATCCCTGGTTCTCCAAATCAATCCTGATTTGGTGTGGGAGATAATTGAGTCCCTCTAGTCTAAAACTTTGGAGCAAGTATTATTGCCATTTTAGCTTTCTTTTTGGTGGGGACAGAGTCTTGCTCTGTCGCCCAGGCTGGAGTGCAGTGGTGTGGTCTCGGCTCACTGCAACCTCCGCCTCCTGGGTTCAAGCAATTCTCCTATCTCAGCTTCCTAAGTAGCTGGGATTCTAGGTGTGTGCCACCACACCTGGCTAATATTTGTATTTTTAAAGTAGAGACGGGGTTTCGCCATGTTGACCAGGCTGGTCTCGAACACCTGACCTCAGGTGATCTGCACGCCTTGGCCTCCCAAAGTGCTGGGATTACAGTGAGCCACCACACCTGGCCACCATTAACTTTCTTTATTGAGTACCTACTATATGCCAGGTACTTTGCTTAGGTTTCATGTAATACTCATAATACTATAGCTGAGAATCATTACTCTTATTTGCAGAGATATTAGTTGTCCAAAGCCAGACAACCAGTCAGGGAATGGATGAGATACAGCCCATGTCTGCCTCAGTCCTTCCACAATCTCTCTTATGGCTAGTTTGTTCTTCACATGGTAACTGGGTTTCTACCCCATTCCTGAGGCTCATGTCTCTCCCTAGGCTGCTGTCCACTTCCCAGCTTTCTGCCCCTGCGCTGGTAACCTGCAGCATCCTTCAGGCCCCTCCAAGGAGTAGGGCCTAATTTTCCTCTGACCAGGCTGCCTCTGGCTAGTGGAGCCATGCCCCGACTCTAGCCTGGTGACTCCATCTCAGCCTCGTGTGAATAGGCTTCCTTGCCTGCAGCCTGGACTTCACTGGATGGAAGGCTTGGAGGATAAGGAACAGGGAGAAAGGCATGCCCCTCTGACTTCTTAGGAGGGAAGTGGTGATTACCGAAAACATGGTCATAGTGGTTAATGAAGTCAGGTCTGTAAATCGAAAAGACTTCAGTGAGAGTCTTGTTTATTCCATGACAGTGGAAATACTGCAAAGTTTTCGTCCAGATTGAAAATTAAAACAAAATCTGGAGGAGCGAAGACTGACTTGCAGGGTTCTAATCCTGGCTCTACTACTGAGGAGTATCACATCTCTAAGCCTCCATTCCCTTTCTGTGAAATGGGGATAAAAGCAGTATTCTCTGTATAGGTTTTGGTAAAGATTTCTAAAAAGTGCTTCTAGTGCTTGGCACATAGTAGATGCTTAATAAAGGCTAGCTGTGGGCTGGGCGTGGTGGCTCATGCCTGTAATCCCAGCACTTTGGGAGGCCGAGGCGGGTGGATCACGAGGTCAGGAGATTGAGACCGTCCTGGCTAACACGGTGAAACCCTGTCTCTACTAAAAATACCAAAAAAAAATTAGCCAGGCGTGGTGGAGGGCGCCTGTAGTCCCAGCTACTCCAGAGGGTGAGGCAGGAGAATGGTGTGAACCCGGGAGGCAGAGCTTGCAGTGAGCCGAGATAGCGCCACTGCACTCCAGCCTGGGTGACAGAGCAAGACTTCATCTCAAAAAACAAAACAAAACAAAACAAAAACAGGGTAGCTGTTATTACTACTATGATATTATGGAGGCACTACCACTGCTGAGCTCAAGAGATCAGTGTCCTGCTCTAGGTGTTTGAGATTTTCTTGCCTACGTTTCTGAGTGTCACCCAGCCAGGATCCCTACTGTGGCTCCGCTCACCTATCAAGACTTTTGTTCTGTCATTGAGGAATCCGGTGGCTGACCACTAGCGTGGCCTGAGTCTGGAGATGTCCACGGCTTTTGGACAAGGTACTTGCCCTCCAGAGGACCCTCCACTGTCCCTGATTCCAGCTCACTCCCTGGGCATCAGGCTCAGGTCAGGTCCTGGGCCTTCTTGTCTGCTCCTCCAACTCTGAGTAAGAAGCTCTGCCCAGCTGATTCTTGAGTTGATAGATTTTGAATTCATTTGCCTTACTTAGCTCTTCTTGCAGGCAGCCGTACCCCTTTTTTTTATATGAGCAGTCAATTTCTAGCAGAACATCTAGAAAAGATCAGCTGTTGTGTGGATTCAAACAAATCTGTGCAAAATCAGTGTCCTTAGCAGGCATCTGTCTGTTTGAAGCCTGTTCAAGCTGCACAGGGAAGGCTGATCAGTCCTCAGTTTCCTGAGTGGCTTTTGTAGAATATGTATTCTTCCTTCCTACTCTCTGCATTTTAGGCCATTTATTGTTCAATGATACTTCTTCCTCCGGGTGAGAAGGAAAAGGAAGGAGGGAGAATGGCTATAGCTCAAGCGCTAAGGCTTGGAAGTTAGGCATGAAATGGACAGATGCAATGTTTCCCTGTAGAAGGTGGAACTGACAGGATCTCCCAATGGACTGAATCTGAAGGGTGAGGGAAAGGGAAGAATCAAAGTTTGTGACTTAAGCAATTGGGTGGAGGGGAGTGGCAATCTAAGACCTGGGAAAAACAGATTTAGGGCAGAAAATTAAGAGCTCTGGTTTGGCCGTGTTAAGTTAGATTTCAAGTCAATTGAATCTGGAGCTCAGGACTAAACATATAACTTTGAGAGTTACCAGCATTTGTAAAATGAAGATAATCATGTCTTCCTACTATTAGGGTGAAATAAGATAGCTTATGTAAAATGCTTGGCATTGTGCAGGCATTTAACAAATGGAAACAGTATTAGGCAGAAGGGAGAGTTCTGATAAGTTCTTAACACCTTGCAAGCATAAACAGTGAAATAATCAGAGGCAAATGATTCCAAATTATTAATAAAATTCAGTTTCCTGAGGTATCTGTTTCAGTCTTCTAAACTCTCTGCCCTTTGTCTCTCAGCTCAGTGAAGTATGAGGAGATGATTTCCTTAGGAATACTAAGCAAATTTTCTATTTCTTTTTCCATGTTCATATTTAGTTCATTCTGAACATTGGTACCTTGTGGAAACACCTGTGCTGACTTGCAATTGGAGTCCCTACGTGTTACAGGATTGGAAGGATCTCAACAAAATAATTACAAAAATGCCTAACATTTATCATGTTCTAGAACAAAATCAGACACTTTACATACACAATTTCATGTTCACTATGAGGTAGGTATAATTATTATTTTCATCTTGTAGCAAAAGAAATCCAGGCTCAGAGAGGTTAAGCGCCTTGCCCAAGGTCTTAGGCTAGTCAGTGGGGGATTTGGGACTCAACCACAAGACTACTGAACTTTACAGCTTATTGGGCAATGTAGTCTGGAGAAGATATTCCCGAGTCCCTTACATGCAGATTTGCTTTTTTTTTTTTTTGAGAGAGAGTCTCACTCTGTCACCAGGCTGGAGTGCAGTGACACAATCTTGGCTCACTGCAACCTCCACCTCCCAGGTTCAAGCGATTCTCCTGCCTCGGCCTCCTGAGTACCCAGATAATTTTTGTATTTTTAGTAGAGACAGGGTTTCACCATGTTGACCAGGATGATCTTGATTTCTTGACCTCATGATCCACCCACCTCGGCCTCCCAAAGTGCTGGGATCACAGGCATGAGCCACTGTGCCCAGCCTCAGATTTGCATTCTTTAGTTGCTTGACAATGTTATACGTCAATGGCATTTCTACACCTGTTCATCCATTCATCTACTCATTCACCCAACAAACATTTACTGAGAACCTAAAAGTATGGCTGGATAGGATACAGTAGTGATCAAGACAGATGAGGTTCCTGCCCTCAAAGGCTTACATTATAGTGGTAGAGACAAACAATGAACAAGTGAACAAACAAGATAATTTAGGACTGTGATACTAGCATAAGTTGTAACCTCAACCAATATTAAAGACCTGGAAGACTTGAAACCAACTGTAAAGTCAAGGTGTGCCAGATACATCCACCATCCATTTACCAATGACTTTTCTCAGCTATAGGAGAAAGCCATCCTCAACAGAGGTAAAATGTCTCCCTTCATTATTCTGTGGCTGAGAAGAGTGAGTCACATCTTGATTAGCCATTTTAAAAGCAGCCACCAAATATTCCTGCCAGTGGCATGGAATTGGCCTAAGAGTGTCAGGTGACAAAGGACCTTGACACACCTTTGGCCCTAACCAACTGTGTGCTCTTGGCCAAGTCTCTCAACACCCTGGTTGATCCATCTGAAAAGAACAAGCATTTGTATGACCTTTTGCAGTTTACAAAGAGCTTTTACCAGGCATAGTCTTATCTCCTCCTTCTTGTAACACTGTGAATTCAATAGATGGGGATGAATTTTTAAATCTTCATTTCTAGGATGAGGAATTGAGGCTTGAAAGGCAGAGCCAGCTCTTGAATCCAAGCTTGGGACTCAAAGCCTGGCACTCTTCCCATAGCAGCATCTGCCCCTCAACGATTCTGCATCCTAGTTGCTAGTTACATGCCTTCCCCCTATCCCATCAGCTGTGTCTTACTTATCTCTCCAATAATGTATGGGACCCAATAGGTGTTGGAATTAAGCTAATGAAATGAAATGAAATGGGAGTGAGTTTTGAGATGAATAAGCTACATACGAACATAAGAGATGACTGCCACTAGTTGTGTTGTTGGTAACTGTGGCAGAGAGGATAATGTATGGGACCCAAGTTTTGAGATGAATACGCTACATATGAACATAAGGGAGAACTGCCACTAGTTTTGTTGTTGGTAACTGTGGCAGAGAGGAAGAGCTGTCCATTAGAGATGTGAGTAGTGGAAGCTGCTATAAGTAGTGTAAGGGACCACATTCCCCAGCCCCCGCTGCATTAAGGTGGGGCCATGGGACCAGCTCCTGTCAATGGAATATGGGCAGAAGTGCTATTGTATTTCTGGGCTGACAAGGATAAGTAGGGGGTATGCCTTCCTAGTAGTTCTTTTCCCCACCCATCAGCTGAACAAAGAGGACTCCAAGGCTTTAGGGCAGGGTGGAAGGAGCCTGAGTCCCTGAATCACCCCCAGCAACCAGCCTTCCAACCAAGAACAACTGCACTGGATTGTGACATGAGTGGAAATAAACCTCCAGTGTGCTAAGATTTGGAGAGTTATTTGTTATAGCAGCTAGTGTTGTCTTAGCCAGTCACGAATCATTATTTGTCCTGATCTCAGTGATCTTTGGAATGTAAGACAGAGCCAAACCACAGTTCAAAAGAAAGCAGGGAGTTTTCTTTCTTAAAAGAAAAAATCCACTGAAACGGTTGCTCAAGTAATTTGGGAGATTTTAAAGTACGTTTTAGAAGTCTAGTGGATAAAAGTCAAGAGAAGGAAGAACAGTACTTCTTTACCAACACGCTCTCCCATCTCATCTGCAGCTGTGTCTATGAGCAAAGTGATAGTGGAAGTGCTCAACAAACATTTGCTCCTAAAGCACACAGCCGTGGGAAGGCAGAAAAGTACGGGAGAAGAGCATTTTGTACCTGACATCGTTTTATACCCCTCCACCTACAACAGCACCCCCTCCCCACAACACACACACCAAAGGAGTCTCTGGGATCTCTTCCACCAATAGCTACTGGGTTTTTTATAGTCCTTTTAGAGACCATATTCTCTCAAAAAATAATAAAGTTATATAACTTTATTATTGGTTATTGTTCTTCCATCCTTTCTCATTTCCTCCTCTCCATTCTTTAACTACAATATTTTAAAATAAAATGGACTTCTTACATTGTTTGTATTTAATGATGGCCCTACTGATGGGATTTGATGGAAATCTATGGATCAGATCTTGGGAATGGAGGGTAACTGGCTCCAGATGTACCAAAGTGGACAAGCCTCAGTAAAAGCCTAAATATACAAAATAGAATAAAGTTCTTTATATATTTTTTCCAAAATGTAAGGAAGCTTTTCTTTAGCTTCTGTGAACCTATAATCCTGGGTGTAATGATACACTGGCAAAATGATCTTCCTAACGGACTGATAGGCCTGGAGGCAGTTCACCATTTCAGTCAGACGAGGAGGCCAAGTCCACTGCTATACACACGTCAGGTCTGTAAAGTGGGGATAATAGTCATACCTGCTTCATGGGCTCCCATGAGGATGAAGTGAGCTAATGGGTATCCAGGAAGGGCTTCCAGATGCCAGGCCTGGCACCTAGCAGGAGCTCATGAAATAGGAGCTAGTGCTATAAGATTTTTAATACTGAGTATTCACAGCTCAACCCTTCTTGACCTACCTCATCAAAGTTGGCTCTTATTACAGTGTCCAGTATTCTCTGACAGTGTGTTCTGTACATCATGATAAAGGTAGAAACCTGTGGGGGTGGGTAGAGGATCAACAACAAAGACATACATTAATATCCATTGCTGCTGCCTTTGGACTTTCAATTTTTAAGTCATTTCTTCCCTTTGGTGGGGGATGGAATTCACTTAACACCTGCTCAGCCTACTAGACCCAGGTGAGACTGATTTTCATTGGGTGGTATTCTCTGACCCTCAGCTCCCTCCTCTGTGCTCACACAGCATGAGTGGGTTTCTCCCTGAGATACAGAATGTGCTGGTTTCTCCTTCTGCCCCCATTTTCCACCCCCTGAGACTGTGAGCTCTAGGAAAACAAAAATGCTATCTTATTCATGCTCATGTATCCAGCACCTAGCACAGTGCCGGGCACACAGAGCTAAGCAGGGCTTATGGAACTAAATTCTCTTCATTGGCTGAGACCACTACAAAGTTGAAATCAGTGCATAGTTATATGAAGGTGATTCTGCCTAAGTCACCATAAGACATTTGGAAATTCTCTGCAATGTGCTTAGCAAAAAAAAAAAAAAAAAAGAATAAAAAAAAGTAAAAGAAAAAATCTCCCCCTTCATTTATTCAATAATTTTTTAATTTTTATGTTTTTTTAATTATCTGAGAATTTTAAATCCATGGTACAGGAAGTTCATTTGTGTGTTTATTGACCAAAAAAGCAAATTAAGAAAAAATATTTATCTATTTCTTAGATTTAATGTATCCTTTACAGATATAAGTTCATTTTCTTCATTTCAGAACATAGACATGCATTTTACGTAAACTTAAGTTGACTTATAGAAGCATCTGTCTCCCTGATTGACTCTAAACTTTCTGAAAGCAGGACTCATCTCATTCTTCACTGCATCCCAGATCCTAGTGTGACATGGAGACTTAGTAGAAGCTCAATGTGTTAGAGCAGCACTGGGTTGCATCAATAGGTGCATTAAAGATATGATACTCGGCTGGGGGCGGTGACTCATATCTGTAATCCCAGCACTTTGGGAGGCCGAGGCGGGCAGATCAGGAGGTCAGAAGTTTGAGACCAGCCTGGCCAACATGGTGAAACCCCATCTCTACTAAAAATACAAAAATTAGCTGGGTGTGGTGGCGGGCACCTGTAATCACAGCTACTTGGGAGACTGAGGCAGGAGAATTGCTTGAACCCAGGAGGCAGAGGTTGCAGTGAGCCAAGATTGCACCACTGCATTCCAGCCTGGGTGACAGAGCAAGACTCCATCTCAAAAAAAAAAAAAAAAGGTGCAATACTCCAAGGGAAACTTCCCCAAATTTGTTTTTCCAGTAACTTGCTCCAAATATTCCATGATCAAAACTATCAGATTCACTATACCTATAAAATCTTCTTTGACTGTTAGACTATGATTTCACCAAATCCCCTGCAGCACATGGGAAAATGAACTTTATCCTGTGGAAAAGCAATTCAGACGGGAGCGGTTCTTTCCTCATGAAATGAGACAGCATAAGATCATAGGACAGGTATGCAGGTAGACAGAAGATAGATGATAGGTAGATAGACAGATAGGCATACATGATAGAGATTGATAGAGCAAATTTGATTTTAGAATTGTTTTGGATTTACAGAAAAGTTGTAAAGATAGTACTGGGAGTTCCCATATGCCTCACCCCTGTTGTTAACATCTTGCATTGCTAGGATATATTTGTCACAACTAATAAACTGATGGTGATAAATTGTTATTAACTATAGTCCATGCTTTATTTGGATTTCTTTTCTTTTCTTTTTCTTTTTATTATTTTTATTTTTTTTGAGATGGAGTTTCGCTCTTGTTGCCCAGGCTGGAGTGCAATAGTGCAATCTTGGCTTACTGCACCTTCCGCCTCCCAGGTTCAAGCAATTCTTCTGCCTCAGCCTCCAGCTGGGATTACAGGTGCCCACCTCCACACCCAGCTAATTTTTTGTATTTTTAGTAGAGACAGGGGTTCACCATGTTGGCCAGGATGGTCTCAAACTCCTGACCTCAAGTGATTCACCCGCCTCAGCCTCCTAAGTGCTGAGATTACAGACGTGAGCCACCTCTCCCGGCCTGGATTTCTATCTTTATATTTTTAAACTCACTGTTTTGCAATAAACGTGTGTGTGTGTGTGTGTGCGTGTGTGTGTGTGTGTGTGTGTGTGTGTAGAGAGAGAGAGAGACAGAGAGAGAGAAACCACCCACCCCAAAGAATCACTTTAGTTGTGGTTACCTTCTCCTCAGGCAGGCTGGCTGGCAGATTTAGATCTTTGACATTGGGAAATTCTGGCAGCAGCGTTCCGAGTTTGGACCGGGGTGAATATGCCACTGTCTGTTTGCTCACTTCTTTCTTGCCTGTCTCACTCACCCAGGCGGCTCCTTTCTTGGAATACATCACATCATAATATTGGGAGCTTTCTTTCACTGCAATGCCATAGTAATGGTACCTGGGCCACAAGGGGAGGGAGAGAGAGAGAGAGAAAAAAAAAAAAGAGAGAGACCAACATGTACTATTATTAAATGAGGTTTCCTGAGTAGGGGGTGTTGCCCAAGGCCAAGGAAAGCTGGGGCCATCCTACCTGGGGATAGAAGAGTTAACTCTCCTGTAAGGCTAAAATCTCTGAAATATAGAATTGAAACAAAGTGCCAGCCATCAATCAGGCAGGTAAAAATAACCAAAATTGCCTCCTACAGAAAACGTTAAGTCAAATACTTTGCAAAGCAGAGAGGGGATGAAAAATTTTCCATTAGTACTTGATCTCTCATGTCTAGCCAAATGGGATCCCAGCACTTGAGTGTCCCTTCTCTGTGGGGACCCAAGCAGGATACATTTGTGACTACTAACTGTACCTCCAATAAAAATTCATTTGGCCTTTGTTTTTCTTTTCTTTTCTTTTCTTTTTGAGACAGAGTCTTGCTTTGTCACCCAGGCTGGAGTGCAGTGGTGCAATCTCAGCTCACTGAACCTCCACGCCTCCTGAATTCAAGAGATTCTCCTGCCTCAGCCTCCCAAGTAGCTGGGATTACAGGCATGTGCCACCACACCTGGCTAATTTTTGTATTTTTAGTAGAGATGGCATTTCACCATGTTGGTCAGGCTGGTCTTGAACTCCTGACCTCGTGATCTGCCCACCTTGGCCTCCCAAAGTGCTGGGATTACAGGCGTGAGCCACCATGCCTGGCCTTGGCCTGTGTTTTTCTTTTTCTTTTCTTTTTTTTTTTTTTTTTTTTTTGAGATGGAGTCTCGCCGTGTTGCCTAGGCTGGAGTGCAGTGGCGCGATCTCAGCTCACTGCAAGCTCCACCTCCTGGGTTCACGCCATTCTCCCACCTCAGCCTCCGAGTAGCTGGGACTACAGGCGCCCGCCACCACGCCCGGCTAGTTTTTTGTATTTTTAGTAGAGACGGGGTTTCACCATGTTAGCCAGGATGGTCTCGATCTCCTGACCTCGTGATCCACCCGCCTCAGCCTCCCAAAGTGCTAGGATTACAGGCGTGAGCCACCGCGCCCGGCCGGCCTGTGTTTTTCTTAATTAAAACGTGGTAGTCTCAAAGAACTGTATTTTTAAAAAGGTAAATTCGGTGCTTCAGTTGACACTGAATGTAAAACGGAGACCAGAACTTTTTATTAACTCAAAATGGGCTTAATATTAGCAATGTTTTCAATTAAGACTAACAAGGGATTGGAGGCTGCATTTTGTTTAGATTTTAGCTATAATCTATTGAGCATTAGCTATATGCCAGGCACTTTGCAAAGGATTTTGCATGCATCAATTTGTAAAATAACCAATAATGGAAATGATTACAGTCTTTCTATACATGAGAAACTGGAGCCAAGAAAGCTCAAATAATTTGTTTAAGGTCATATAGCCGTTTAGGGGAAGAACAGGTTCTTGAACACAGACAGGTCTTTTTGACTACGAAGTCACAGTGCTATCCTACTGAAAACACTGCAAGGTGGTCTTATAAACTTTGATTTTTATCAGAATCATTTATAAAGTTTAATCAAAATACAGATTCCTGGGCCCTCTCTCAGGACCTACTGATTCAGAACATCTGGAAATGGGGCCCAGGAGTCAGCACTGAATCCAGCACCACAGGGGTAATTCTAAAGCACATCAGTTTGAGATCTCTGGTGCTGAGTGCTTGACACACATTATCTTATTTAATCTCACAAAATCCCCATAAGGCTGGAATTAATTATTATCCCCATTTTTATAGATAAAGAAACTAAGGCCCAGAGAATTTAAGCCTCACACCGAAGATCACCTAGTGAGTAAGTAGCAGAGGCAGGATTTGAACCTCCCAAGTGCTTTGAACCACTAAGCCAGTGAGTCTCAAACTTTACAACTAATAAAAAGCACCTACAGAACATATTAAAATATCCCTGGTAGTCTAGTGGCTAGGAATAAAAGAAGAATAAAAAATATATATATGAAAATAGAGACTCCTGGGCCCTGCCCCACCCTTAAAGATTCCTGTTTAGTAGGTCTAGAGTAGATTTTCACAGTCCCATGGCAATATAAATGTTAGGTCATCCATGGACCTCGGTTTCAGAAATACTGCACAACATATTAACTACTTTTCTCTACCCGTGGAGATACGATGAAAGTCACAAAATAATACAGATGAGAAGGCATTTTGAATTATGGGAAGGGCTTTCGCGAGGAGGGAAGAGATGAGCACGTCAAAACCTTCCCTCTCCCCAACCCTCCTTTACTCCTGATACCATTCCGTGATATTTCTGCTTAGTGGGCATCTTGAATCTATGTGAATGCCTTCTGGGATGAAGAATTCAGACCCTCCGAAGGCAGCCCAGTTCATTTTGCCAGTATGGTTATCAGAAAATTCTTCTTTGTGCTGAGCAAAGTCTGCCTTCTGTGCCTTCTGTGTCTTCTACTACTTCCCAACTGTCATAACTGCCTTTCCACCTGGAAGTCACTCCGTGGGTGGGGGAGGAGGGGGCTTCCGGTGGCTTCAGGTGGGATGACAGTTATGACACACCACCCTAACCTTAAAAAGTTCACCTTTATAACTTCTTAAGAGCCAGATTATTTAATATGTTCAGACCAGACCACTTCTTGACTATTCAGAGATCACGTAGCTAAAATCAACAACCACAGTTAAGCTACTGCTCTGATCTTGAGTTCTTCTATTTCAGTTCTGTAGGGCACGACAACACATTCCTCACCGGCCACCCCCAGATTTCTTTTTTCTTTATTTCTTCTAAAAAAAGAGGGGGGATACATGTGCAGAATGTGTTTTTTTTTTTTTCTTTAGACAGGTGTTGCTCTGTTACTCTGGCTGGAGTGCAGTGGTGCAATCTCAGCTCACTGAAACCTCTGCCTTTCAGGTTCAGGGGATTCTGCTGCCTCAGCCTCCTGAGTAGCTGGGACTACAGGGGCACGCCACCACGTCCGGCTAATTTTTGTATTTTTTGTAGAGATGGGGTTTCACCATGTTGGCCAGGCTGATCTTGAACTCCTGACCTCAAGTGATCCACCCACCTCGGCCTCCGAAAGTGCTGGGATTACAGGTGTGAGCCACTGCACCTGGCCCACCCCCCAGATTTCTTCTGTCATGGTCAATTTGCCAAGGGAGTTTCTCTATAAGGCCATGATGCAGGTTGGAGACAAGAGCTTCTTACTGCCTTTCAACTGGTCAAAGGTGTGATCAACTTTGGAGTATCCTTATGGAAGAGGATACAATAAAATTGATTATACAGAATTTTTAAAGAAGATATTGCCCAATTTGCCAACCTCGAGGTTAAAGAAAAAGAAAAACAAACAAAACAAAAACAGACTCTCCCATGTGGACAGAAGGAAATTTTCTCTGTTTATACAGGATGGGAAACTTCTCTGCTCTCTCTTTACTATGTGTCTTTACTATTGCTACTCTTCTTAGAAATGAGCAACAAAGGTATTGGAGCCACTGATTCCTCAAAGACCAAGAGCTAGAGGAAAATAATTCATTTTCATTTATTCCATATCCTTCTATCCATCCACTCTTCTGTTTGACCAACATTTTGAATTGACTACTATGTGTTTACCAGCAAACAAGGAAGAATCTGGCTTTTGTAATCTATAATCGTACCAAGGCTGAAACCTCACTTTTAAACAAATACTAAAATTTTAAAATTATAACTGAGGCTTTTTTTTTTTCAGAATAGTCATCTTGGAAAATTATTAGGAATTTATTCCAAGAGGTCCTTTGTTCAATAGTCTTCTGGAAATCCCTTTAGAGACTGATTCTAGAGCTTCTGAGCCACACCAAAAAAATTAGTCTCATTATTTTCAGAACTTTACCAAAAAAGGGTTCTTCCCAGTTTGATCAGCCATTTTCTTTCCCCACCTTGGCTCCAAAGTGAAGCCCACCCTTGGAGGATGGGAATGTGCTGCCCAGGGATGAGAGGAGCTGTTGACAGACAGGGGTTTGGCCCAGGGTGAGAGCACTGGACATGCTTCTGACACATCCTTCAAGACAAGTCTTTTAAGTCCTATATGGTTGCCTTTCTAAAAACTTACAGTGTTTTATAGGTCACTATGTGCTGACCTGCTCAACATGGTCAAAATGCTTAGACATGCTGCATAATAAGGCACCCTCTAGTGGAGTCACCTTGTACATTAGCATAATAAGGGTTCTGAGAAGTCTTGCAGTAAAGGAAACTGTTAAACGTAGTGTTTACCAAACTTAAAGGGCCTGCTGCTCTTCTTCATGGAACACCTATTATCATCCAACAATTTTTGAAACATCCTTAGAGGCACGTCCTGTAAATCCAGATTTTCATGAAGGCCGAGCAGTACAGGAAGAGATTCCCTTCCCACGGACTCACACCTAGCAGACAAGTGTCTGCACAGCCTTCTGCGCTCCCCTGCTCTTTTCTTCAATGTAACCTCCTCCGAAAGACCTTCCCTGGTCATTCCTCTTTTGTTGCTCTCTGCTACAACTTTCTTTGTCACAATCTGATTCTCGGTTTTGTCTGTGTTTCCCACCTGAATGTAGGCTCCATGAGGGCAGCAACTGATTTGCTCCTGTGTTCCCAGTACCTAGCACCACATATGTGACATACAGAAAGTATAAAGCATGAGTTGTTTGGTTGCTTGATGAAACTGATGAGTGGGAAGCCATGAGCCCTCATGGACCATGGTGCACCTGCACCTTTCTGCCCCATCTCCCATGCCGGGAATAGCACAGTTTTGCTTCTCTGGTCTACTGGATACTATCAGAGCAGAGTTTACTCAGCAAAACAGTCCAGATAACCTGGTGATCATCCAAGAAGCCACAAGGCAATCCTTTCAAAGATGCCCAAGACTATTTTACAAAATATGCCTAAAAACAGGGTGGTATAAAATCAGATTCCTTAAACAGCAGAGCCAACTCGTCTTGGGCTTTTGGACAACCTCTCTTTCAGGAGTCCTGAGAGAGGGGCCCTGGCCATCATAAAGCTCCTCCATATTCCCTCTAGGCACAGACTTCTGCCAGGCCTGCAGACAGAGCTCAGGATAAAGAACCAAAGGTCTGCCCTGTCTCAAGGCCCATAGATGTGTGCTCTGCAGGTGGAATGGCCGTCCGGTGCTTACTTTGACTGTCCTCGGGTCCCGAGTCTTCTGGTGGTTAACTGAGGAAACTGCTGCCTTATGATCTGTAAGTCAACACAAGAATCAGTTACCCATTGGGAAGAGTTGGGAGCACAGTGACTGAGTTTTATAAACAGCCATCTACAGAAGGGAGGAAAACATAGGTCCTTGGTTGCAATGACTTAATAGGAGTCTGTGAGGACCCTGGAGAAGACTACTGGTGTCAGAGTGGGGAGTGCTTGGATGGTTGTGGGGCTCTGGATACTAAAGGGGTCTCACTTGGCCACTCTGTGCTTCAGCCCCTCCTACTCACAATGGAAGGAGAATTCTGGTTGGTCTAGAACATGCCACTCCCCTGTTTAAAACCCTCCAGTGGTTTCCATGGCACCTGGAACTAAAACCCAAACTTAGCCTCTGTAACTCATCCTGCTTACCTGGGCTTCTTCTCTTACAATTCTCACCTTTACTCACCAGATCCCAACCACACTGGCTTTTTATTGTTTTCTCTATTACTGAAACACACGGGCATTGCTCCACATGGTGGGGTGGCGGGGAGGGGGGCTTTGTACTGCAGCCAGGAGTGGAATTTCACTCAGCTCTTCACAAGGCTGCCTCCTCTTAAACCGTTCAGGTGTCTGGACAATGTCCTTCTGCCCAGAGGCCTTCTCGACCAGCCAGTGTGGAGTAGCACAAGGGTCACATGGCCCTGCTTTGTCTTCTTATCACTTAGCACTGTCTGAAGTTATCTTGTTCCCTTACTCTCTGGGTGCTTAGTTTATGTCTCCTCCTACTTGAACACATGCTCCATGAGAGCAAGGGCCTCATGCAGGGTTTGACACATGCAGAGACCTCAATCCACATTTGTTGAATGAAGGAATGAAAGCCTAGGGGTATCTTTTTTCTGTCTGCAGAGCAGAGGATGATAATTGCTGTTGCCCAGGACAGCCACATCAATTCACAAGAAATCTGTGAAGAGAGAGCATCTCTCAAGGTGAAAACACAACCATGGGGCACCTTTCCTTGGGGTTTAAGATGATGTTTGTGGAGAGGCATGACTGGGCAGGGGTTACGTGCAAGAACTCTGGAACTCAACTACCTGAATTGAATGCAAGTTCAGGCATTGGTTAGGCTGGGTGCCCTTGGGCAAGTTATTTAGCATCCACATGACTCAGTTTCCCCATTTGTAAAATAGGAATGATAATAACCTCTAGAGTTATTGTGAAATTTTAAAAAGTGAATGTACGTAAATGGCTGGCAGTAGTGCCTGGCAGTTAGTTAGGTGCTTAATAAATGTTACCCATTATTACCACTGATTGTCCTGATGACCCTTTTACTTCCAGGGATTTTTCGAATGTAACGAAGGCTCCCTTCCCTCCTGGTACAGCATCGAGCAGGCATGCATGGCCAGAGAGAGTGAGCCTTCATGAGAAGAGATGCTGTTGCTGATTTCTTATTGGTAGGGTATGAGCCTTGAGTGCTTTCTCTAGGGATGGGGGTGAATCTCTATTCATCTATTCACCCCTCTTTTATCCACATCAATACTCTCATTGATTGATTTACTCACTCACTCAACAAATACAGACTATGACCCTGTTAGCTGTTTGAATTTGGACATCCTATTTAACCTCTCTGTGCCTGAATTTCCTCCTGTGACATTTGAGGACTAAGGGGTTGTGTAGTCTTCCCCTAATTGGAGGGCTAGGTGTTGGTGATCTCAACTAAAATGGCATCAGTGGGATCGATAGAAGTGCACAAATTAGTGAGAAATTGAGAACCTTGAACAGGTAGCAGGAAGACTGACCATTTCTCTACACTGGGGAGCTGACCACGTCCAGTGTGGAGAATGGGTGGGGCAGCATTTCAGTATCTGAAAATGGTTGACAAAAAGATGCACCTCACAAGAATGTTTAGAGAATCTAATGTGGTAGCATCATGAAACCACTTTTGGAAGTAAAAAAGGCTTTTAAAATACCATCTCGTGGTGATAATACTGAACAAAATGATGCAACAAGTCTCTGAATTCTTTAAGGGTACCACTTTGTAGGCAATAAATCCCCTCTCTTTAACTCTGACTTTTGTAAATTGAGGATCCAAGCTTTTTACGTTATGTCCCTCTCAAATTGTTGTGACCTGAGTAAAAGGCAGTGATTCAAGATGAGGTCAGTAACAGTGCTCTTTAAACACCTTGTCTAGCAGTGCTGCCTAAGACTGCATCCAGGTTTAGTGGCCTCATCACCTTGGATTTGTATTAACCTGTAGCCAAGCCCTTCAGACTTTCATCATATGAATGGCTTCAGAGCCAGGATTTGAAGCAGCTGTTCACAAAGGCACACTACTGAACAGACTAGACATGCTAATAGAGATAGAAAGAAAACAAGGGAAGCATAAAAATTGAGCCAGGGGATTTTTCACATTGGTTAAAAGTGGGTTCTGAGTTTCCTAACCACCCAAGCAAAGAAGATAACACAATAGAGTGCCAAGAGTCCCAGTATCAATATAAGTCCAAACTAGTTCCTTAGAAAAAGTAGAAATTTTTCTATGTTTAGGTGTGGAAAATTTCTCCTATACAAATGGACACAACAGTAAAATATCATATTTTTTGTTTTCTGTTTTTCTGAGACAGAGCGCCCACTCTGTCGCCCAGGCTGGAGTGCAGTGGCACGTCTCGGCTCATTGCAACCTCCGCCTCCTGGGTTCAAGTGATTCTCCTGCCTCAGCCTACCAAGTAGCTGGGACTACAGGTGCCCACCAACACAACTGGCTAATTTTTGTATTTTTAGTAGAGACAGGGTTTCACCATGTTGGCCAGGCTGGTCTCGAACTCCTGACCTCAAGTGATCCGCCCACCTCAACCTCTCAAAGTGCTAGGATTACAGGTATGAGCCACTGCGCTCGGCCAGTAAGGCACCATGTTTAACCCTCTGTTATTCACAGACATTTTGGAAAGGATAATATTCAGTGCTGTCAAGGCTGTAGTAAAACTGGAATACGCAGATGGCTGATGATGTAATTAGCACAACCCTTCCCCAAAGCATTTTTAAAATACATAGGAAGCCATAAAGTACTCATATTTTTGATCTATTAATTCCAAGGAAATAATCTACAATAAGAAAAGCTAAATGTGAGGCTACTAATGAGAGTGAAAAATTTGAAACAACATAAAAGTCTAATGATAGGAAACTGTCTAAAAACATGATAGCATATATACACCCTGTAGAAATTATGAAATAGCCATTAAAAATGATGGTAACAAAAACTGTGTCACAACACAGAAAATGCTTATAATGTTAAATGAAATAGCAGATCTCAATCTATGTTTATGTTATATAACAGAATTATTTATAAAAATACAGGAATAAACAGGTAATGTGGTAAAATGAAAGTGGATATTCATTAGGGTATTGGGATTGTGGGTAAAACAAAAAGAGTTTGTATATTTATGTACTAAATCAACTTTTTTTTTTTGCAAATAGAAAAGGCTTTCCTTGTTGAAATAACAGTGAAAGTTCAAGATAATCTCGGAAGAAGCACCTAAAATCTACCAGAATGTTATGCTGGTTTTTTTTTCTTTCTTTCCTTTTTAAAAAAATAAATCATTTCCTATTTTCTATAAACAATATGTAGATAATTAAAGAAAGCAGCATTGTTTTGTTTGGTTGCTAAGTCTTATGATTACTTAATTTAAGAGACTGGGCTAAGTTCTGAAATCTTTCTAAGTGTTTATCCAAATGGTATCCTACATAACATCTATAAAGCAACACAGGCCAAGCCCCTGATGCCTGGCCCTAGGTTAAGGTACCAGGGGTTGCTGACTATATTCTAGAGATGTGCCAGAAGGCCCCTGGGGAATGACTGGCCTTCTGGAGCCATTTGTTTTACCCCTGTGAGGCAATAACATGTACAATCAGTGTGTTTAGAATTCTATGCACTGTGATCTTGAGGAATTATCAAGCCATAGCATGGGGCCTGGGAATTCACGGATCAATTCAATCTATGACTCCCTTCATTCCTGATGTTTTTTACTTATTCTTTTTGAGTAATGTATAGATCAATACATGCAGTTTTAGAATCTGTGTGACCAGCATCAACCTCCGCTGAGTTACCTAAGACAGAACAGGAGGGTCCTCCCTGACTCCTCTCTTCCTAACACTGCACAACCCCTACTGATTCTGCCTTCAGGACGTCTCCCGAACTTAGCCCCTTCTCTCTATCTGCCCTTACCCCCACTGCTGCACTAGTCCACGTGATCTCTCGCTACTTGGACCACAGAAACATTCTTCTAACTGGTTTCCCTGCCACCAGTCTTGTTGCCTCACCAGTGGGATTTGTTTTTTAAATTTTTTTCAGACAGGGTCTCTCGCTCTGTTGACCAGGCTGGAGTAGTAGTGCTATCCTAGCTCACTGCAGCCTTGAATTCCTGGGCTCAAGAGATCCTCCTGCCTCAGCCTCCAGAGAAGCTAGGACTATAGGTACATGCACCACACCCGGCCTCAGCAGCAGGATCTTTCTAAAATGCCAATGTGATCATTCACTTCCTCATTGAAAATGCCGGGTGTCTTCTCGCTGCCCACTCTGAATAAAAATCCAGGCTCCTAAGGCTGGTCCATGAGGCCCTCTGTGATCAACTCCCACCCAGCTGCCCAGCCTAAAATCCAGCCACTCCCCAGAGCTCCAGGCTCATGTTGCTCCCACATCCACAATGCTGTTCCCTGTGCCTGGAATGCCAAGGCCACACTGTTTCCGCTCACCCCCAAGGAACTCCCTAGCTTTCTCGGAGCCTCTCCCACTTGCCCTGTGGCCCTTCCCATGCAACCTTAGCTGCCTCCTTTCTCTGTTTTCCTAGTGAATTGGGAAACAGTGGTATACAGTGGTTAGGCACACAGGCTTCGAAGTCAGGCTCACCCACGTTCCAATCCTGGCTCAGGCACGGTGCTAACCACTTTACGTGTATTATCTCAGTTGATCATCACAATCCAGTGCCAGGTTCCACTGCTATTCCCTCGGTATAGATGAGTAAACTGAAGCTTAGAGAGGCTAAGCAACCTGCACAAAGCCACACAGCTCAGATGCAGACCTACGATTTGAATGCATCCAGTCCGACTTAACACTCTACCACCACGATGTTACGGTTTTCTGGATGAATGAAAATGTCCCCAAGCTTCTCATTCCTTCCTTTAACAGCAACCTTTATTTCTTTTATGTCATATTCCTGCATTTACACATTGGGTGTGTTTGAGGAATGAAATGATTTCTCGTTCTCATCGACTCTTCAGTGAAGATTTATCTTCTCTTCTTTTCACGCTGACCCTCTTGGAAATGTCCTGGTGGCCTCTGCTATGAACAGGATCTGAGGGCCCTGCACCCAATAGGCTAGGGAAGGTGGGAAGCAGCTGAGGGGATGGTGACATCAGCAGGCAGCCCCGTGTCTCCTCCTGGATGAAATTTACCCGCATCCACTCAAGTGGCAATCTGGCAGTGAAATGCTCCTGCTTAATAAAATGCTAATCAAAAATCATTGTTTGCATAATTGAGGTCCCCAAGTAGGTTTACTGAAGGAATGATCCAGATCATTACCTGTCTACCTAAAGGCCTCTGGCAATTCTCCATGGTCACCTGACTTAGTAGAGGTTCTTTTGATTGAAACTCAGACACCACTCTTTGCTTCCATCTTTTCTCCCTAAATTTCCTTCCATGAACTCGAGGTTCTGTCCAAGTCAGACTACTTGGTGCTGCACTATTCCCTAAATGCTGCTTCCCAGGCCCATACCTCTGCACTTTCTACCCTCCACTCTCTCTCCCTCCTTACTACCTGCGCCCTCAGAGCCTATCCAGCCACCCAGCATGCACTCCGCTGCTCTATGAGCCTTTCCCCGTTACCTGACCACACCAGAGCTCGCCCTTCCTCAAACCATGATTGTACGTGCCACTTGTACATGCTACTTCCAACCTGTGACCAAGTTCTACCCTCTATCTTCATATCTTGATTCTACCCATATCCTCCTATCTCCATGCATCCCAGGACCACGGTCTTGCACCTGGATTGCTGCAATGGTCTCACTGGCCCTGCTTCCTGTCATGCCCCGTCACGACCACTTCTCCATGAAGCCTCTAGACAGAATCCAGACCCACCAGGTCCTGCCTGATTGGCCCTGCCTTTGTTCCAGCTTACCTCTCCCCTTCCTCTCCCAATTCCTGTGCTCTGGCCATACGGAATGGAACTTCTTCCAAGTTTCATGAACACACTATGTTTTGTCTTACTCTGGCCCTTCCCACAGGATGTTCTCATTGTCCGGAGCCCTTTCTTCACACCCTTTTTCTGCCTAATGTGTACTTATCCTCACATCTCAGCTTGTGCCTTACTTCCTCCCAGAAACTTTCCCTGAGCCACTTGTTTGGGTGACCATAGTTATGCAATCCACAGAATCTTTTTTTTTTTTTAATTAAAGTTGACAAACAAAATTGTGTATATTTATAGTGTACAATATGATGTTCTGAAATATGTATACATTGTGGAATAGCTAAATTGAGTTAATTAACATAAGCATTACCTCCCATACTTGTTATTTTCTGTGGTGAGAACACTTAAAATGTACCCTCTTAGCAATTTTCTTGTCTTCTTGTTTCTTTTTTCTTTTTTTGAGGCAGAGTCTCACTCGTCACCCAGGCTGGAGTGCAGTGGCGTGATCTCAGCTCACTGAAACCTCTGCCTCCTGGGTTCAAGTGATTCTTGTGCCTCAGCCTCCTGAGTAGCTGCGATTACAGTCATGCACCACCATGTTCAGCTAATTTTTGTATTTTTAGTAGAGATGGGGTTTTGCCATGTTGGCCAGGCTGGTCTCAAGCTCCTGGCCTCAAGTGATCCACCCATCTCTGCCTCCAAAAGTGCTGGGATTACAGGCCTGAACTACGGTGCCTGGCCAGCAATTTTCAAGAATACATTGTTATTAACTATAGTTACCATGCTGTGCAGTAGATCTCTCGAACTTACTCTTCCTGCCTAATTGAAAGTTTGTATTCTTTGACCAAATTTCTCCAACTCCGCCACCCCCATAGAATCTTTATAAATAATCAATGTTACTTAGCTTTGTAAAGTCCTTACCTAGACCTGTAAGATTCCACACAAACTAGATCTCCAGTCTCATTTTCCCCACATTCAACAAGCTGCAGCCTCAATAATCATAATAGGTTGGCTAATGGTACAAAGCTTGGATTCATTCACCAGCAGATATCTACTGAGATTGTGCTATAGGCCGCACATTTTGCTAGGCACTGAGGAACACACTGAGCAAAACAGAAACCACCTCTGTTCAAGAAGCTTACATTCTAGTGTGAGAAGACTAAAACTAAATGAAAAAGTCAATGTATCTTCTATCAGGTAAGTGCTCCAGCGGGGAACACAAAAGCAGGGCGAGAGGAGTAAAGAAAATGGAGATGGAGGCCGGGTGTGGTGGTTCACGCCTGTAATCCCAACACTTTGGGAGGGTGAGGCAGGCGGATCACGAAGGTCAGGATTTCGAGACCAGCCTGGACAACAAGGTGAAACCCTGTCTCTACTAAGAATATGCAAATTAGTTGGGCGTGGTGGCACATGCCTGTAATCCCAGCTACTCAGGAGGCTGAGGCAGGAGAATTGCTTGAACCTGGGAGGCGGAGGTTACAGTGAGCCGAGATCACGCCACTGCACTCTAGCCTGAGTGACAGAACAAGACTCTGTCTTAGAAAAAAGAAAGAAAGAAAGAAAGAAAATGGAGGTGGGGGTGTTATTTTGTTTGGGGCGATTAGGACTCCATGATCATGTGGCATCTGAGTGGTGACCTAAAGGAAGTGAGAGAATGAACTTTGTGGATATCTGGGGGAAGGAAACTGCAAGAAGGAATAGCCCATGGGAAGGCCCTGGGTGGGAGCTTGTCTCATTTGTTTCAGGAAGAACGAGGAGGCCCATGTGGCTGGAGCAGAGCCGGTAGGCGAGGGAGTGACAGGAGGAGAGGTTGAGGGGCTGGAGGGGTTCGCAGGGCCTTGCAGGCCTTTGTAAGCATGTCTGCCTTTACTCTTAGTGAGATGGGAAGACTTCAGAGGGCTTTAAGGAGGGGAGTGGGGAACAAGATCTGACTTACCATGCAAAAGGGTCACCCTGGCTGCTGTGTGGAGAACTGACTTAGGGGCAAGGGGAAGCAGGGAAACCAGTAGGAAGGCTACTGCAGCAGTCCAGGTGGGAGAGAAGGTGGCTCGGTGCATTAATTCGTTGACTGAATGAATGAAAGAATGAAAGAATCATTCCTCTTTGATTGGCCATTGAAGTCTCCAGCATTGTGTTAATGCAAATAATGCTATAAGCAATATCTTTGTGTGTCATGATTTTTGTTTTTTATCCTGGATACTTTGTTTTGGGATTTCCTCCTCATAATAGTTTCTCAAAGATGGAGCTGCTTTATCCAAGGGGAGACACATTTCAGTGTTCTTAAAACACATTATAAAGTATAGGACAGCATTAACACTTTATAAAAATGTGCTAAATTGAAAAGCCACAAAAGACCTTTTGCTCTTTCTTCCATTTGAGCATCAGGTTCTTCATCTATAAAGTGGGGATTATAACACTCGCTCAGCTTATCTCACAGGCTTGTAGCAGAATCAGAGAGCCTAGAGACTGGGTACCCAGGCTTGCCTCTTGGGACTTCACCAGCCGGAAGTAGGACAAGAGTGGAGGGCAAGAGCTCAACCTCAGCAGCCTTTCACAGCCCGCTGGCTGAACGGGAGCGAGGAGTGACCAGCTGCCAGGGAGGGGCCGGAGCAGGGGCTCTGTATCTACTAACACTCCTCTCTGCCTCTCTAGTGACCTCGACCTCTGGTTATCATTATTTTCTAGCCCTTTCTCTTCACTGATGGAGTTAGCCCTATATACTTCCATCCTTTCATGGATTTGCAGACGCTCCTCATTCAATCTAGTTTTGGGGCTTTTGTGGTATATTACGCTTTCCCAAGGAACATATTAGTGTAGTTGGAATATTTGGTTCTGTTTGTGAAAATTCTTTTACCTAAAAGTATCTGATGGGCAAATCTTCTCCTCCTCCTCCTCCAAAGAGAGAAAAAGGCAATCTCAAAGAAATGAGAGGCAAGGGAGTTTGTTGTGAGTAGGGGATGGGGGATGGGTGGAAGTGCTGCTGTATCACATCACATTCTGCCCAAATGCAGGTCAAGACTTTTCCCACTCTGAGCAAAGAAAGGGCTGCTGCAGATAGCACCTCCTCCTTGCAGCTGCAACAAAAACCTGTGGGAAGGGGGTTTGCCTTTTTTTTTTTTTTAAGTGTTTCTTATGGGCTGCAAATTATAAATTATTCTCTTCTCCTTTCACCAAATAATAAACTGGTCCCTGAATCTGAAAGCCCAGCACAATTTAGTTTGAGTCTCAAAATGCAGGGTCGGTTCAGCCCCGCTCAGGCTGCTCAGCTTTTAATTTCTGGAGCAAGACTCAGCAAACAGTAAAACACTTTTGTGGAGCTGTGAAAGTTGAGCTTCGCTGTTTGATAAATGAGCAGACAGGCAGGCAGCCCCTCTTTCTTTTTTTGTATGGATTCAATGAAGCCTGCCTAAAGAACGCCACATGCTGTTCTAGCTACTGATCTAACATTCCGCAACATCCCAGCCTTCCAAATTCCCTTTAATTACTCATGAATCCCACCCTTCTCTCTTTCAGCCTGGGCAGACAGAGCTGGGGGCTCCACGGGGATGGGGGTGGGAAGCAGAGCAGCTCTGGAGAACTACTCTCTCTGGGGCAGTTAGAGTTCTTCAGGTGGTGGTGGCCATGTCACTCATCTCCCCTGTCCGTTCTCCTTCCCATACACCGCACTCCTGTTGAAGGTAACCCAGCATGCAGGATACTCTTACATCATTTTGTGGGTGCAATTTTTTTAAAGAAACACGAGTTTTAAGCAAGAATTTCCGAGATGATATGTCCAAACAATTGCCCTTCTAATTTAAGATGAGGAAGGGAAAGAGTGAAAAAGGGAACTGTCAGCCACTGAGCATCACTAAGCACCATGCCCTAAATGAGGTGTTTTTATACGCGGTAGTACATTTCGTCTTAGAAACGGAGGAGGCCGGGTCCGGTGGCTCACACCTGTAATCCTAGCACTTTGGGAGGCCGAGGTGGGCGGATTGCCTGAGCTCAGGAGTTCGAGACCAGCCTGGGTAACACAGTGAAACCCCGTCTCTACTAAAATACAAAAAATTAGTCGGGCATGGTGGCGTGCACGTGTAGTCCCAGCTGCTCAGGAGGCTGAGGCAGGAGAATTGGGTGAACCTGGGATGCGGAAGTTACAGTAAGCTGAGATCGTGCCACCCTACTCCAGCCTGGGTGACAGAGTGAGACTCCATCTAAAGAAAGAAAGAAAGAGAGAAAGAGAGAAAGAAAGAGAGAGAGAGAGAGAGAGAGAGAGAGAGAGAGAAAGAAAGAAAAGAAAGAAAGAAAGAAAGAAAGAAAGAAAGAAAGAAAGAAAGAAAGAAAAAAGAAAAGAAAGAAAGAAAGAAAGAAAGAAAAGAAAGAAAGAAAGAAAGAAAGAAAGAAAGAAAGAAAGAAAGAAAGAAAGAAAGAAAGAAAGAAAACAACACTGGAGAAGAGTATGATGATCTCACTTTACAAATGAGGAACTGGGATCTAAGGTGATTCAAGGCTGCCTTGATTCAGTCTCTGCCCAGCTGAAGAAACAGGAATCTGATTCTCCTACCTGTCATCTTCTTTACTGTGGCTGACACACGCCCACACATGCCAGAGCCAGCAAGGTGTCCCCTCATTGTGAATGACACCCCCTGCCCCACTGCCTCTCTTGGTGTTGCTTCAAGAGATACCCCCAGAGCCACCAAGGAAGGCCATTCAGTCTCATCACTCTACATAATACAGCCTTCAATTTTGACCCCAAATAATATGATCTTGATCAGCTTGATCTCCAAACTTAGTCGTCAGGCTTTTGTTTTCAAAAATTCCACCCACCCTCAGTAGGTAAAGATTTGCCATCAACAAGAAGTGATCTAAAAGAAATTCTAATGCAATGGAATCAGTAGATGTCCTTCCACACATTGAAGGAGATACACTCATGTAGAATAGAGCCAAGTATGCTGAACACAGTTTAAAAATGAGAGTTGCGGGTCTTATTTCAGGGTCATTTTAGGTGTGGGAAAAGAAGGCTTTTCGAGTAGCAAGAAATTAGAAATTTAATACAATGACAAGTTCCTGTTTTATAACCATGTATTGTGGAAATCTCATGGCATATTTTTAAAAACACACATAAGAAACAATTCTTTGAACAAAAGAGAGAAATGATTAGGGAAAGAAGTTGGCTAAAGGGAACTAATGGTCACAAATTTAACTCTGAAAGCGGAATATTCACTTTTTTTCTTTTGACAATAAACCTAGTCTATTTTTCCGAAAAGAAAAAATAATTAAAGTGGTGATATGAATGGGGACTGTAAAACATCCTATCTCAATGCTTCCATATTAAAATTAGTGTTTGCTGGGGTCATTTTACTATACTGACATAACTCTTACCTATTCAACAATTTTTATGGCACTTCCTGGGTGCCAGGAACTGGGGAATGAAAGGGTTAGGGAATGCTACAGATTCCACAGGAAATTCCCTAAGAGAATTTGCAAAATTTCTATAAGAAATTCATACTGAGTGCAATGAGACAGAAGTGGAATTTCAAATCATGCATATGGATTGATGAAGGATTCCTTGAAAAGCCCCAGGGCTGGAAAGGTAACAGTGAATCTGTTGCCCCTTGAGGGGTACCACAGATGGCAATAACAAGAATTCCAAAAATCCGTATGTGAACCCCTCATTGTCCTCAGGGTGACTGGATATGTGTCACATGTACATGAGAGAAGACAGTCATCACACACTGATTTAGTTAGAATGAGGTGAGTTACATAAGATACAGGTTAAGTCAAAAATGGAATAATTCTGAAGATGATAATAAGAGAGGGCGAGGGTGGTGATGGCAGCATGTGTGTGATGTAGGACATTTTTAGAACAATTGTTCTCAAAATTGTTCAGAAAGAAGAGCACCTAGAAAGGCTGGAACACTGATATGGTAGTGATAATATATTAAAAACATGATGTGTTCAAGTCATGAAATGTTGCTATAATAAACTGAAGTCCTAACTAACAAGCATTGAGTGTTTATATTTATCAGGCTCTGTGCTAAGTAGCCCTTTTACAGTCATTATCTCAACAGTTCTCCAGGTGATTGATTGCTATCAATATTCCATTTTACAGATGAGGAAACTGAGGCTCAGGGCTGTTAGGAAATTACCTGAGCTCACACAGCCGCTAAGTGGTACAATCAGGATTCAAATTCAAACCCAAACAGTTTGACTTCAGAGTTTTACATGGCACTACACACACATACACACACACACACACACACACACACACACACACATACAAAAACACCTTTAAAAACCTGGTGTGAAATCAGGCATTCTGACATGGACACCCCACAGCAGATTAAAAAAAAATTAAGAAAAATATATGCAAGAATTAAAAGTAGAAGGAAAGTCTATGTACATGTTTTTTTCCCTTTGATAACTAGGAAAAAGACCATCTTTGAAGAATCCTAAAGATGCCTCAAGAGTGCCCTCATCTTCTACTGTGTCAGTTCAGGGGTGTGCGAGTGACCCCAGGTCAGGGTGGGAGGTGGGTGGGCAGACTGGTGGGACTAGAAGAGGGCCAACATGTAAATGAGGGGGTCTCCATCCTCCTCTCCAATGCAGGTAAGTGCAGCTGATGAAGCACAGGTCCCCAGAACACACTTGGCTTTTTTTCCCCATTGCTCAAGGATGGTCAGCAAGGAGAAAGGAGCCAAATCTTCAAGGATGAGCCACCCACAACCCAAACTGCCAATTACCCATGTCCTCACTGGAAAAATGCAGGCTCTAAATAAATTCAATTCATACAAGCACATCTGTCACCCCAGCTTCCCTTTCTCCAGTCTCTCTACCTCTTACTGGTGTCTCTTCCCCACTCTCAGCCCCACCACTGGATCCAGTGTGGGTGAGGGGGAGACCTGCCACTAAATGTAGGAAATGGGGAAAACCACTCAGTCCCTCTGAGCTTTAATTTCCTCATCTGGAAAGTGATAGCATCAACTGATCTCTAAGTCTCCTTAATAGATTAAACTCATAAATACTGAAGTGTTAGTAAGTGATAAGTATTAATGAATGAACTTATCCTGTTCTAGTTGCATTTTTATAGATTTAAAGGAGTGGAATTCAGGGATTTAAGACATCATTAAGCCTTTATTTTGGAAGGTATATTTTCGAGGCCAAATGGCCTCTCCACATATTCAAATTACACTATATCACAACTATCTAGTGCCTATCCATAAGCCAGCCTTTTCCTGAAAAGTTCAGTAAATTCCTGACCATGAATCATGTCACCCTCCACAGTCTTTAGTGATCACATTGTACCACCTACGTTACTTCCCATGAGCTCATAATTCAAGAGAACAACCTATACTCTTCCAGGATCCTGAGTTCCATTTCATAGCTGTAGCATATACAATGATACATGGATGTGTGAAATGCCCTTATGTGGATAAAATGGCTAGTTGCCTACTCCTTCCCCACTAAACCCTAATTATTTTTTTCCCTTTCATCCTTAGTCCAAGATAAATAAATCCTAATTATTTATTTAAATTAAAAAAACTTTAAGAGATGGGCTCTCACTGTGTTGCCCAGGTTGGACTCAAACTCAGGGGCTCAAGCAATCCTCTCACCTCAGCCTCCTGCCTGAAGAGCTGGGACTATAAACCTGCACCATTGCACCTGGCTCAAACCATTGTTTTTATTCCAGGATAGAGTGGACCACATTTTCTTGCCTTCCTGATAGCCAAAGGCAGACAATGAGATGTAAGGGAAAATCACTGGGCTGGGTCCTGGGAAAGAGTCTAAAGAGGGCTGACTGAACTGGGAGCTTTGACTTTTCTCCCCTCACCCCATGTTTTTCTACTTCTTTCCTGGAAGATAGTCTTTGGAGTCTAGCAGTCATTTTGGACCATGAGGTGATATAGAAACTGGAAGCCATCTACTAGAAAGGGCAGAGCACAAAGACAGAAAGAACCTGGGTCTCTGATGCTCTTATAGAGCTGCCCAACTACAGCTGGGTTACCTTCTTCTAGACTTAGTTTATGTAAGAAAAGTAAGACCACTAATTTATTTAAGCCACTATTGAGGAATGGGGAGGGACACCTTTCCCCACAGCCCCAATTTCTATAATAACTCAGAGACCTTCTGGTTTCCACCCAGGATCTACTTTATAGAGAACGCTCCAGTGTTTAGCTCCTTTGCGTTATCAGAAATCCGATATTGACAACATAGGCCCTGGAGCCAACTACCTCATCTTTAAATGGGAATAAAAACAGCATTTTGACTTCCAGTTTCTGGTTCTGTATATAAGAAGCTTTGAAGTCACCACTTCATCCTAACGAGTAAAAAGCAAAACAAACTGAAAAATCAACAATTCTTCTTGGGTCCCTAAGAGAGGGGAGGACACAGAGCAAACTACTGCCCCCAAGATTGGAGAGACAGGCAAATACAGGGAGTCGTGGCTTCCTGGAGCAGAGACTCAGGAGTGGGAACTGCCTCAGGAGCCAGTGCTGGGGTAGGAACACCTGAATTGTAATTGATGAGTTGTGAAGGCTTAATGCAGACAAGGCTGAGAGTTAAAAAATAACTCCAGGGAGGCCCAATCATAGAGGAACCCACACAATATTGAGAGATGTACCTCTAGGAGTGTGACCAGATTCCCACAGTAAATATCAGAGCAAAAGTCCCTCATGCTTCCGGCAGGCGGGGGAAGAAAAGGGCCCATTTTGAAATATGCCGGAGCACTATGTTCTTCTTAACAAGGCCTGCTTTCAGGAGAAGCTAGTTAACCAGAGCCTAATCTGCTGAGGTATTATCAGAGCCTAACTGACTTGGGAGAAGGGAAATACCCAACTCCAGTCAGCTCTAGCCTTCCATGCGAGAAGGAAATAACCGAACACCAGTCACCTCTAACATTCCATGTGAAAGAAGGGAAATATTCAATTCTAGCCAACTTTAGCCATCCTATGACATCTAAGAGGGAGGGAAAAAATTGAGAAACACTTGTAGCAAAGTTCACAGTCCAGAGGCATAGGCTCACTAAAGGATTGAGACCTAATCACAGGACAATAGATTGTTTCCCCGCCACCACATGCCTTACCATCACATCACATCGCAATTCCTTTCTTACCTGGCCCATCATGTTCAGCCACCAAGAAAAAATTACAAGGCATGCTAAAACACAATTTAAAGAAACAGCAAGCATCAGAACCAGACAAGGCAAGGATGTTGGAATTTGACCAGGAATTTAAAACAACTGTGATCAATTTGCTAAGGGCTCTAATTGATAGATTAGACAGCATGTAAGAACAGATGGGCCATGTGAGCAGAGAGAGAAATCCTGAGAAAGAACCAAAAAGAAATGCTAGAGATCAAAAACACTGTAACAGAAATGAAGAGTGACTTTGATGGATTTGTAGGTGACTAGACACAGCTGAAGAAAGACTCTCTGAGTTTGCGTATATATCAACAGAAACATCAAAAACTAAAAAGTGAAGAGAATAAACACTGAAAAACAGAACAGAACATCCAAGGACTATGGGGCAACTACAAAAGATGTAAATACACATAATAAGAATATCAGACAGAGAGAAAAGAAGCAAAGAAATATGTGAAACAAAAATGACTGAGAATTTTCCCAAATTAATGTCAGACACCAAATCACAGATTCAAAAAGCTAAGAGAACACCAAGCAGGATAAATGTCAAATAACAAACAACAAAAAAACAAGTCACAGGAAAACTACATCAAGGTATATCATTTTCAAACTATAGAAAATCAAAGATAAAGAAAAACATCCTGAAAAAAGCCAGAGAGAAAAACAACCCAGTTACCTATACAGGACAAAGATAAGACTATCTTTTGACTTCTGCTTGGAAATCATGTAAACAAGAAGAGGGTGAAATGAAATATTTAAAGTATTGAGAGGAAAAAAACCTACCAACCTAGGTTTCTGTACACTGAGAAATTATCCTTCAAAACTGAAGTAGTAGTAGAGACTATCTCAGACAAACAAAAGTTAAGGGAATTTGTTTTCAGTAAACCTGACTTGCAAGAAATGTTAAAAGAAATTCTTTAAGGAGAAGGAAATTGATATAGGTCAGAAACTCAGATCTACACAAAGAAAGGAAGAGGACTGACAAAGGAATAAGTGAAGTAAAATAAAAACTTATTTTTCTTGTTTTTTAATGGATCTAACAGATGACAGTGATTCAAAATAATAATGGCAACAAAATATTTTATTATATGTGTATATCAATTAAAACACATATGTAAGTATGTGTGTATGTGACTTTTTACAGAGGGCTCCAAAGTTAAGATTTTCTCATTATAAGGTGCTCACCCTTCTTGTGAAGTGGTATAGTGTTATTTGAAAGTGGGCTTGCATTAGTTGTAAATATATATTGCAAATTCTAGATGGCCATTTAAAAGATTTTTTATGTTAAAGTATAACTGATCTGCTAATAAAGGAGAAAAAAATGGAATGATATGAAATGCTCAATTAAAACCACAAAGGGCAGCAGAAGAGTGGAAGACAAAAATAGTAACAAATAACAAGGGTAACAAATAGAAAACAGTAACAAATATGGTAACTATTAATCCAATTTTATCAATAATCACTTTGAAGATCATGGTCTAAATGCATCAATTAAAAGACAAAGATTGCCTGAGCAGTTCAAAAAACAAGACCCAACTATATGTTGTCTATAAGAAACCCACTTTAAATATAAAGACTCATATAGATTAAAAGTAAATGAATGGAAAAAAATATACTATGATAATACTAATCAAAAGAAACAGGAATAACTATATTAATTTCATATGGAGCATACTTCAAAGCAAAGAAAGTTATCAAGGATAAAGAAGGGCATTATATAATTATAAAGGTATCAATCTCCAAGAAGACACAACAATTCTTAATATACATGTGCCTAACAACAGAGCATTAGACTACATGAAGCCAAAACTAATAGAACTGCAAAGAAAACTTGATGAATCCAGTATCATAGTTGGAAACGTCAATACCCCTCTATCAGAAATGGAAATCAGTAAGGCAGAAGATCAGTAAGGACATGAATCAATTAAATATAATTGATATTAATAGACTACTTAATCCAAAATAGCAGAATATATATTCTCAAACTTACATGGGACATTCATCAAGATAGATCACATTCTGGGTCATAAAACACAAAAATTGTATAATGTCTGCTCTCAGGCCACAGTAGAATTAAGCTATTATTCAATAACAGAAAGATAACTAGAAAATCCTCAAATATGTGAAAATAAAATAACAATTCTACATAACTTATGGAGCAAAGAAGAACTCTCAGAGAAATAAAAATATTTGAACCAAATAAAAATGAAAATGCAACATTAAAATTTGTGAGATGCAGTGAAAGCAGTGAGTAGAGGAAAATTTATCACACTGAATGCATATATTAGAAAAGATATAAAATCAATAATGTAAGTTTCCACCTTAGGAAACTAGAAAAAGAAGAGTGAATTTAATCTGAAGAAGAAGAAACAATAAGAATTAGAGCAGAAATCAGTGAAATCGAAAACAGGAAAGCAATAAAGAAAATCAATGAAACCAAAAGCCAGTTCTTTGAAAAGATCAATAAAATTGATAAGCCTCTAGCAAAGCATAACAAAGAAAAAAAGAGAGCAGACCCCAATTAGTAATATTAGAAATGAAAGAGGAGACACCACTACAGATCTTATAGACATTATAAGGATAATAAAGGAATACTATAAATAACTCTATGCCCACAAATTTGATAATCTAGATGAAATGGACTAGTTTCTTGAAAGATTTGATTTGCCAAAACTCACACAAAGAAACAGACAGAATAGGTCTATATCTATTAAGTATATTGAATCAATAATTAATAACCTTCCAAAACAAAAAGGTTCAGATGGGTACACTGGTAAATTCTACCAAACATTTATAGAATAAATTTTGTCAATTCTTTACAATTTCTTTCAGAGGACAGAAGCAGAGGGACTACTTCCTAACTCTTTCTATGAGGTCAACTGTTACCTAGTACCAAAACCAGACAAAAGACATTAAAAAAAGTTATGGACCAATTTTCCCATAAACATAGATGCAAAAATTCTTAACAGAATATTTGCAAATTGAGTCCAATGATGTACAAAAGAAATTATACACCATAACCAAGTGGGATGTATCCCAGATATGCAAGGCTGGTTTGACATTCAAAAATCAAGTAATGTAATCTATCACATCAACAGGCTAAAAAATTATATGATCATATCAACAGATGCACAAAAGTATTTGGCAAATTGCAACACCCACTCTGATTTGAAAAAAAAAAAAAAACCCCTCTCTGCAAACTAGGAATAAAGGGTAACTTCTTCAATTTGATAAAGAATACCTACAAAAAACCCACAACTAACATTATACTTAATGGTAAGAAACTCAAAGTTTTCCCACTAAGATCAGGACCAAGGCAAGGATGTCCCCTGCCACCACTTCTTTTTAACATCATACTGCATTAGCCAAATGCAATAAGACAAGAAAAGGAAATAAAATGCATGTAGATTGAGAAGGCAGAAATAAAACTCTTTGTTCAAAGGTGACATAATTGTCCAAGTAGAAAATCCAAAAGATTCTACAAAAGAAAAAAAATATCTCCTGGAACTAATAAGCAAGGTTGTAAGATACAAGGTTAATATACAGAAGTCAATCACTTTCCTATATGCCAGTAATAAACAAGTGGTATTTGACATTGAAAACACAGTACTATTTATGTTAGCATCCCCCCAAAATGACATACTTATGTAGAAATCTAACAAACTATGTATAAGAGCTATATGAGGAAAACCACAAAATTCAGATGAATTCAATCAAAGAAGAACTAAATAAAAATAGAGATTCCACATTCATGGATAGGAAGATGCAATATTGCCAATATGTCAGTTCTTCCCATCTTGATCAATAGATTCAATACAATCCCACTCAGAATCCCAGCAAGTTACTTTGTGGCTATCAATAAATTGATTCTAATGTTTCTGTGGAAAGGCCAAAGACCCAGAATAGTCAGCCCAATATTGAAGAAGAATAAAATTGAAGGACTGATTCTATCCATCTTCAAGATGTACAATAAAGCTACAGTAATCAAGACAGTATGGTATTGGCAAAAGAATAGACAAATAGGACAACAAAACACAATAGAGAGTCCAGAAATAGACCCACATAAGTATAGTCAACTGATCTTTGACAAAGGATCAAAGGCAATAAATGAAGCAAAGATAATCTTTTAAATAAAATGATGCTGGAACAACTGAAAATACACATGCAAAAAAAAAAAAAAATGAATCTAGATACCGACCTCATACCCATCACAAAAATTAACTCAAAATGGATCATAGATCTAAGTCAAACACAAAACTGTAAAACACCTAGAAAACAACATAGAAGAAAACTTAGATGGCCCTGAGTATGATGATGACTTTTTAGATAAAACACCAAAGGCACAATCCATTAAAGACATAATTGATAAATGGGACTTCCTTAAAATTAAAAATGTATGCTCTGTGAAAGACAATGTCAAGAGAATGAGAAGATAAGCCACAGGCTGGGAGAAAATATTTGCAAAAGACACATCTAATAAAGGATTGTTGCTCAAAAGATACAAAGAACTCTTTAAAAACAATAAGAAAACAAACAACCCAATTAAAAGACGGACCAAAGACCTGAACAAACACCTCACCAAAGAGATACACAGATGGCAAAGAAGCAAATGAAAAGATGCTCCACATCACATATCATCAGGGAAATGCAAATTAAAACAACAATGACATACCACTACATACCTATTAGAATGGCCAAAACCTGGAACACAAATGCTGGTGAGGATGTAGAGCAACAGGAACTCTCATTTATTGCTGTGGGAATGCAAAATGGTACAGCCACTTTGGAAGACAGTTTGGCAGTTTATTACAAAACTAAACAAACTCTTACCATACAATCTAGCAATTGCACTCCTTGGTATTTACCCAAAGGAGCTGAAAACTTATGTCCACATGAAAACCTGCACATGCATATTTATAGCAGCTGTATTCATAATTGCCAAAATGGGAAGCAACCAAAATATCCTTCAGTAAGTAGGTGGATGAATAAACTATGGTACATCCAGACAATGAAATATTATTCAGCACTAAAAAGCAATGTGCTATCAAGCCATAAAAGACATGGAGGAAACCTAAATGCATATTATGAATGGAAAGAGGTCAATCTGAAAAGGCTACATACTGTATGATTCCAACTATATGACATTCTGGAGAAGGCAAAACTGGAGACAGTAAAAAGAGCAATAGTTACCAGGGGTTAGGGGACAGGGAGAGAGGACTAGGCAGAGAACAGGGGATTTTTAGGGCAGTGAAAATACTCTGCATGATACCAAAACAATGGATACATGTTATTATACATTTGTCCAAACTCACAGAATGTGAGTGAATTCACCAATGTAAGTGAATTCATCAAGATTGAATTCTAATGTAAACTATGGACTTTGGGTGATGATGTGTCAATGTAGGTTCATCAGTTGTAACAAATGTACTACTCTGGTGAGGGATATTGATAATGGGGGAGGCTGTGCAAGTGTGGGGATGGGGGTATATGAGAAATCTCTGTACAATGTATTCTTTGCTGTTAAAACTAAAATTTCTCTTTTAAAAAGTTTTAAACAAACAAACAAAAAACCCAAATCACAGCATCTCATTCACAGAGTATGCAAGGATTAAAATGAGATAATCCATGAAAAGGTCTTACCCAGGAACTGGCACAGAGTCAGTGTTAGCTATTTTATGATTTCTAGTTGAAAAGTGTTTTGGGCTAATATGGTAAGGATCCTCATATGCTTGTAGACTAACTTCACCATTTGATAGATGGAGGAAGTGAGGTTCAGAGAGGGAAAAGGACCTGACCATCATCACATGGTGAGTAAGGGTGATAGATCCTTAAGTTCAGGGCTCAAAACCTGACATTATTGGAAATTCCTGGGCTACAGCACATGGGGGACCCTCAATAAGTGTTAGTTGAAGAAGACATTCTTTCACTTTGTGGCCTCTACTGCAGCAGTCCCCAACCTGTTTGGCACCAGGGACTGGTTTCATGGAAGACAATTTTCCCACGGACAGGTTGAAGGAATGGTTTCAGGATGAAACTGTTCCACCTCAGATCATCAGGCATTAGATTTTCATAAGAAGCACACAACCTAGATCCCTCGCAAGCACAGGTCACAATAAGGTTCTCACTCCTATGAAGATCTAATGCCACTACTGATCTGACAGGAGGTGGAGCTCAAGAGGTAACGCTCGCTCACTCGCCCACCTACTCACCTCCTGCTGTGTGGCCCAGTTCCTAACAGGCCATGGACCAGTACCAGTCCACAGACCAGGGGTTGAGGACTTCTGCTCTACTGAAATGCATCTTTCAAATGCTTGGAAAGCAACTCATTTGTAGGTTAGAGATGTTCTCTTTGCTCAAAAATCTGAGGCTCAGTTTTTCTTTCTGAAAAGGTTTAGCTTGTTGGCCAAATGCAGTGATGTTCCATCTTTGTGTGGGTAGAGTTTTTGTTTTAGAGTTTCTGAAAGACAAGTGGTCAAGCAGGAGAAGGAGGTTTCTGGTGAAATTAAAACACTCACTTTAGCTTTCATGGATCTTCCAGGGTTGTGGGCTGAGGGAGGGGGATGCTCAGTACCTGGAGCTTTTCCATGACTAGCCTGGTTCTCAGGCTGCCCCTCACCCCCACAAGGAGGAAGCATCCTTCCAATCCTGTGTCCTTCCAATCTTGCATTCATACTTGGGAAGTGCATTTGCCATCTTGTTTTGCAGTCACTCATGTGTATATGTCTCTTCTACAGGGTTGTTACCTCAAAGGCAGACTTCACTCTGTATCCCATCTCCCAGCATGGAACTTGACCCACACAGACATAAGATAAATGAATATCAGATAAATGGATGAACCCGGGTGCTGGGGGAGGTAGTACTCAGTACCCCAGAGTCCACAGTACCCAGAACACCCCAGCTGGGAAGATTTGGGAAAGCATTTCTCAACTGTAGTGGTCAGCACACTTGACCCCTGAGATACAGAGAGGCTGAGACTTCTCTCCAAAATTCCGTCACCTAGGAGGTCATCAGATGACTACTAACGACTACAACAAAGTCAAAAGGACAAGTGTGTACACAAAACCTGCCTCCACACATACCTAGCCTAGCCCTGAAATAACTCATCCTGTGTAAACGAGGTGGCTAAGGGCATGGGCTCTGGAGCCGTATTTCCCTGGTTCACATCCTAAGTCCTCCACTTACTGGCTGTGTGAACTTGGCAAATCACCCAACTTCTCTGGGACTCAGTTTACCATCCATGGAATGGGAACAATAACAGTATCTACCTCATAGAGTTATTTAGAGGACTAGACAAGGTTGATACATGTAAAGTGCTTAGAACAGTACCAGGTATACACAAAGCCCTACATAAATGTTTGCTATTTAATTGTATGAAAACTGAATGTTGCATTCTAAGTTAGACAGAGCTAGACACTTCTACCATCTGTTAAAAAACTGCCTATTGGTAAGCTTGGACAACATCAAGTGCGTGCCAATTCTGATCCCTATTACTATATGTTTGTTTCAATTTATAGTTCTGTTGTTCTCTAAAAATTTATTTCACTGTTTCCCTGGAGAGCTAGAGTTATATTCTGGAAGTATTTTTTCTCAGTCTAACACACCTAAAGGGACCAGGAGCAGGAGGGAAAGGCCAGGGAAGGGAAGAAGATCAGATCACACTCTTCCCTTCCTTACTGTGGGTGTCCAAGCCAGAGATAGGCAGACCCAAGCTGGGCTAGGGAGGAGTTTTGAAGTAGATGTGAGACTGCAGTTTTAAATTCAAGAACTGGACTGGATGGAGTTTTAACATCTAAAAGAGAGTCTAAATTATTGAGAAGATGCTTGTTCTTATAATCAATAACCCAAAAGCTATTCAATCTGCCATGCAACCATCAGGGGTCAGGGAAGGAAGTGAGCCACAGACAAACTTGGAACAAAGCAAAGCTATTTTTTGTTTATGCTTCATTGAGTTCTATCTGCCAGTTCTGCTTTGTGGGGCTCCTCTGGGCATCTCTAAGAATCAGGGTGTAAACAGTGTGCAGTGAGTTGGCCAGAAGCTTCCAACACAATAACAGAGCGACAGAGGGACTCCTCAGTTACCTGCAGGGCCAAAGCAGCCTGTGAGTGGAGGTGGTGGGAGGTTGGCTAGAGAGTGCATCTCTCAGTTAATGTGGACAGAGATCCACAGTGGCTCCCCCAAAACCTATGACAGGACCCCTGGCCCCAGCATTTGGGTGACAGTCATAGCAGAAGGCATTGATAGCTAGGAGAAGCCCCCAGTGAGCACCAGTTGGTCGAATGACTCTTGCCTTTCCTCCTCCACTGTCTCCCACCCCCAACCCTGGAGGAGCCAGAAAAGGAAGGAGAAAAAGCTGACCCTACCCCTCTTTCCCAGAGCAAATTTTAAGCCACAAGGAGGAAGAAGCCCTGACTTAGATGTGAGATTGAAGTTTTAAATTGGACTGAACTGCACTTTTTAATAGCTGAGAATGAGCTGTAATTATTCAACCAAGACTGATGTGATGGGTGAACATGGCCAGATGCTGTGGGATTTCCTCTGAAGACATCATCATCAGAACAGGAAGAGTTGGACAGAGAACTCTGAAGGCGATTTTTCAAAGTAAGTAAAAATACAGCTAGTTTCCACGTGTACCTCAATAAGTTCGTTCCTACTCAGTAAATGGGCTAAAGGAAAATGGATACAACACCAGTTTCATAGAGTTATTATCATGAAGGTTAAATGAGTTCACATACCTAAAAATGATTCACATCGTCCCTGACAAGTAATGTAAATATAAATCATACAACATGTAACAAATATCTGAGGGCTTATTCTGTGCCAGGCATTGTTCCGGGTGTAGGGGATGCATAATGAACAAAAAAGTCCTCATAGAGCTTTCATTCTAGAGGAGACAGACAAAACAAAATCATTATGTATATATAATGCTTCTCTATACTCACATGGTAGGTGTAGATATAGATATAGATACAGATATTTGGCAAGCCTAGAATAGCAGTAGGGAAAGTTAGCTATATATCTGTAGAGAGAGAGAAAACTATACTGTATAAATGTATAAATATATCTATTTCAAGTCATGATAAATGCTATAAAGAAAAATAAAGCACGGTAAGGAAATACAGGAGGTAAGATGGAATGAGGTCCTCATTTAGAGAATGATGATTTTTTTGATGGGCAGAGCACTTTATAGTTTCAAAAAACACCCTCATAAGCACTGTCTCATTTTATCCCTAGTTTCGTGAGGGATTATTCCTGTCTAAAGATAAGGAAATGCGAGCTCAGAAAAGTTCAATGACTCCAAGTCGGGTGACTTTTTATTACCCTTAACAGAGAAAGCAGGTACAAGACCAGTTCAGCTAGAAGCTTTCACATTCTCTACACTCCCTAAATTAATTCTGGGACCCAAAGTCAATACAGCGTTACTGGAAGTTGGTGCTTATGGGGCTTGGCCAGAGACTTGGAAAGAGGATTTATATTTCAGATCTTACTTGCAGCGAAGCAATGGCTGCCACCCACTTTATGAAGAATGGTATCCCAACCAGGTCACCCTGGGGAACAGCTTCAGCATTGATCTCTGTATTGCCTCAGCCCACTTGCAAGCTGGGTAGAGACTACTACTGATATATTTGTTCTCCAAAAGCTAAGCTGAAATATTAAACCTCGTCTGCTCTAAGTTAAAAGTTCATCAATGAATCATAAGTTTGGATGGATCTGCTCAAAGGAAGACTGTCCACGATTTCACCTCAAAGTTTCACAGAACAACTAGTCCCTTTCTCTCAAGGAGATGACAGCTGCAGCATGCTGGAATCCTCAGGAAAGGCAAATGTGTCTGGGATTTCAATCCAGCAAGCTCAGTGTGGAAACCCTTAGCAGGCAGCTCCTGTCCTCTGTGGCTGGAAGGACAGCCCCAGTTCCCAGTCCATTCGAAATTGATGGCAAGGCAGCTGCACAGAGCATTTGCATTTGTGCTCTTAATGCCATTTGAGTATTTCCTTGTTTTCAGGCTGAAGATAAGATGGAGTTTAGATTTTTTTTTTTAATGACTATTTTGGAAGCAGCTGGCAGTATAATTCTTAGGGAGAAAATGTATTGTTCGGAAAAATAATTTGACAAGCTATTTGGGGTAAGTGAGATACCTCTACGGGCATAGATGTCAGCAGAAACCAAAGATTGCAGAAGAGAGACATTTGGTGGGGGGTGTCTCAAGGAGGAGGGGGAGAGGAGAATGAGGAGAAGGGAGATGGAAGAGGAAAAAAGGGAGACAGCAGGGTGGAGAAGGGCTGGGACTAGTTTTGGGAACCAGCAGGGGCGGGACCAGTAAGCCCCCACTGTGGTGAAGAGACTGAAGAGCATTTTGAAGTGGGGTATGTCTGTTCCGTAGGACCCTGTTTGGGAAGTAAACCCTGTTTGGGATGTAAACCTCTCCTACAAATCTCACTCTACTGGGATCACAGAGGCTTCCTGTGGGCTGTCTTGTGAAAAGCAAAGGGGGTGCTGAGTTTCCTCCTTGACTCACTGCAGTATAACACAGGACTGTCTGATAGAACTTTCTGTGAGGCTGGGAACGTTCCATTCTGCACTGCCCAATATGGTAGCTTCTAGTCACATGTGGCTCTTGAGTATTTGAAATGTGGTTAATACAACTGCTAGTGAACTCAAGTTTTTATTTTGTTTAACTTTAAGTTAAACAGCCACACATGGCTAATGACCAGAAGGAAGAGTCCCAAGTCAAGGTGACCCTGAGAATGCAAATGCTTTGAGATTTGCTGAAGTCTTGGGGCAGGCTTGAGACTTAAACTGAAAATGGGACTGGGGTGCTGAGGTGAAGGCGTGAGCTTAAACTGATTTTACCCAGATCAGGAGGTCAAGAAAACCACAAGCTAATAGGGTTACAAAAGTAGTTGAGAAAAAGAGAATAGAGGCTTCTTATGCAGGCAAATCCAAGTTTCTAAAAGTGGTGAGGGTTCTTGTTTGTTTTGCAGAATATAAGCTAACAAATATCTATTTATGTCTATGCACAGACATCTCACGCAGAATTCATAACAGCAACAAGTTGTAATAGCACATGGTAGGTGCTTAATAAATGTCTGAGTTACTGGATGACTGAGTAAACAGTACCTTCCATCATCCACTGACATCATCTTAGTTGACTCTTGCAACATCCCCCTGAGGAAGCTGGGGCAGCTGAGGCTCAGAGAGGTTAGATAATAAGTCCAGGAAACTGAGGATTCCTGGTCTTTTGGTTCACCTAACCTGTCCCCCAGCCCGTACGTAGGAGGCCTCATTTGGGCTCTCCACTGTGGCCTCTGCGAGGGGGTTTGTAGGTCCCACTGAATATTCCAGGACCGCAAACACCTGACCAAGCTCTGGTAGCATACACATCCACAGTGTGTGCTCTCCCTTCTCCCACCTGCTGAGGGGCACCTCCATAGCAGAGCCATACCGAGTTCCTTTCTGGGTCCCCACTGCCACTACTTAACACAGGGCCTGCCACACAGCCAGTCTCTACCAATACTGAAGGACTGAAGAAATGAATGAAAGAAATAGTCAAAGGTGGTTTCTCCACTGACTTTTAAAAAACATCCCTTTCACTTTGGAGAAATTGTGTTAATCAACACAAAAACATTTTTTCGTCCCCAAGTCATCATAGAGCATCCTCCCAATTTATTGAATGGAGCCATTTCTCAGCCACTCCGTTTTTGGGCTCTCCAGGGTGGTTGGCCCAGCCCTAACACTGCTCTTTGTTTTTTCCTACTGATGATTTATCTGTTGGGGATCTGAAAAGGGAATTCCTGAAACTCATACACTGACCTCTTTCTGCCATTTCAGCCCTTCGTATTCCTGCACTCAGAAAACTGATAAAGAATCGTGGTACAGAACAAGCCTATTTTTATTAGCAGATGCAGGAAAAATTACACGTAGAAAAATGAAGCTAACAAAAGGAGGAAGGGTTTAGGTGTATTGACTCAAATTGGGTGTTTTTTTGGTGTAAAATACAGATTTTTAGCCATCGAATAAATAAATGATCAGTCTTAAAGAATGTCCCAACAGCTTTCCTTGGCCTATTAAATGGGAATGATCAGTGCTAACAATTTTTTGTAGACACGGCTCTAAATGTGGATTGTATTTTTATTATAAGGTGGAAAGAGAACAGTTAGGACTGTGGTGATAATGCAAATAGTACCCCTCCTTGCAGAGGACTCCCACACCTCCAATCTAAGGATACAGGGCCATTTCCAGTTTCTCCAAGCATCTACATGACTAAGCCAAGAAGGTTGCCTGTCCCAGGTTGATTGACATCCGTGTAACACACTTTTGAGTTCAATATTTGCCCCTCAGAGAAAATAAGTTGCTTTGTGAAAATTAAGTACTGAGGAAATTCAAGTTAGACATACCCTTCTTACTTTACAATGTTTTTGAATTGTTTGAAATTTTGATAGCAAAGTATTACAGTGAAGTTGAAGTTGTCAAAGTACCAAAGTAAGTACTTTGATAACTTAAAAAAAAAATAGCTAAAATGCTTTAAAACCGTGTATAAATGACTTAAAGTTGGGGTGGTGGGGAGGACAAGCCTGATGAGGTTGGACTCACCTTTCCAAAGCTGGCAGCATTGACAGGTTGGGTATCATTCTTCTCGCAGAAATCCAGGTAATGCATATAGAGGGCACTGCGAGGGATGCAGACCCCCTCTGCAATCTCATAGTTCTCCTCCAGCCTAGGGAAATAAACGCCCAATGAGCAAAAACTGTGTTACCTTCCCCAAGCAAGAACGGTGTGTTCTTTCTAGTCCTCCAGAGATGGGCAGACCTTAAAAATAGCGTTCTTTCTACAGGTGGAGAAGCTGGGGCCCAGGAAGGCAAAGCAAGCTACCCAAGGTCAAGCCTGGCATGAGTGGCTTGGCAGTGTCAGAATCCTGGCCCCTTTGGGTATAACACGAGGCTCCTTTTTCAGCCCAAATTCCCAGATCCTCTACTCTGTACTGTTATTGGCCTGGCCTTGTTCTGGCTAGATCAGATACCTGCAAACTCCAAAAACTACATAGGGTCTTGTGGATGCCCCAATCAGCCAGGAATGAACCCACTTGAGGAGCCACTTGTAATAGCTAAAAGCCAAAGGAGGATGTGTCAACATCTTGGAGCTCCTTGGCTGACAAACTCAATGGAGGGGGATTGTCTGGAAAACCAATGCCCTGAGAGAGGCCTATACAGCTGTACAGCCACTAATCTGCTGACTGAAGGGAGGTCTCATGACCAGAGAAGGAAGTTGGCTCCGTGATTACTTTAGAATCCTCTTCTTCTCTGCTGTGCTAGGGGTAATGATTCTATACCCATTACCTTCTTACTGAGTCTCTGTTAGGAATTCTATAGGAGAGATTTTCTACAACTGGGTTTACATCCCAGCCTTGTCACTTGCTGGCTTGGTGACGTTGGGCAAGTTACTTAATGAAGCTCAGGCCTCAGTTTCCTTTTGGAGGGACTGAATTGTAAGTGCCTTCTAAAGTGGTTATAATGATTAGATGAGGTAATGTGTGACAAGCATCCGCATCGTGCCTGGCACGTGCATGGGAAGCACTGAGAAGATGTCAGACCTCCTCATAATTCATTCTTCCTCTCCAGAAAACATTTTTGGGCACGATATGTCCTGACTCTGTGCTAGATATTGGGGATATAAACAAAAATTAGATACAGGGTTTAAATAATTTATTATTCTTTAACCCAAACACCAGAATGTAGGCATCCAAATGTATCTTGCCTCCATTGTCCTAGGCACTCTGGAAGTTAAATACCTTTCCCAAGAAAACTGCTGTGGCACAAGGCAATTTGGGAACTTCTCTTAGGGTCATGCCTTCGAAGCCTGGGGCACCTACTGCTAAATCAACTCACCAACAGAAACATTTCTCCTTTGATCATTAACTAGATTTTAGGAAACAACCCAAAGTGATTTGGAAGCAAGTTTGGGGGATAAAGTAACTGGAAACCCATCCCCCAGCCCCAATTTTTTGGGTCAAAAATAAGGCGTAATTCCAAAGTGATGAAACAAATGTCCTCAAGTGGCTTCAAAACTCCCTCTGAGAGCATTTGCCAAAGAAGTGGCCCAGCACTGTCGTAAGTGAAGTGGAATGAGGACACGGCCCCCCAAGGTGCCCACTTGAAAGGGCAGCGCTTGTTCAACTCATTCCAACATGTGATTGCAAGAACATCAGTTCAATCATTTCATATCCAAACCCCGCAGAGGGGGAACACAACCCTAGGGACACAGACCTGTCAGCACCAAGACAAAACCTGGTGCCGAACAGTCCCCGATCATCTCATCCACTCCCCGTCTTCTGGGATAGGGAACACTGAGTAACTTGGGATGGTTGTTAGAAATGTTCCCAGAAACAGTTGATGTAATCCTTTCTAGGTGATCAAATTCCTTGAGGCTGGGATAGTGTCTGAGTCACTTCTGCATCCTTGAGATACAGCATATTCCTTGGCACACAGTAGGTGGTCAGTAAGTGTCTTATGGATAGATTATTTCAGTCATTTATTCATTCAACAAATATTTATTGATCTTATCACCTGCCAGGCACTGGGGATATCACAATGAGCAAGATAGTTCATGTTTGCATACAGTGAACAGATTAATGGTAGACAGATGGACAAAGACATAGATAACCTTTAACTCAACAAGTATTTACTAAGTGCCAGGCGATGTTCTAGATATTAAGGAAACAGTGGTGAACAAAACAATGGTCCTGTCCTGAACAGGCTTACATTCTGATGTATGTCTCTGACATCATAAATTGGAATTCTAAGTGTGTTTTCCGGTGGGAAAAGGGTTTCACATAAAGAACAGGTTTCTTAGGACTGTCCTAAGCTTCAGGTCCAGTATGAATGAAAATCAGCCTGGGAGGTTAGCCTGGACCCCTAACTGCCATTCACGGCATTGTTTCTCTATAAAAGTGAGTTCAGAGGTCCAAATAACCAGCTCGCGTACAAACTTGTAGGGGCCATCTGAATAAGACAGCTTTCTCAAACTGGGGTCTCACAGACATGCTTTGTTTTGGCCTGAACAGTGTTGGCCCAATTTTTAAAATTCAGGACATTGCACATAAGAATCTGGATTTCTGGCTTCTTTTGAAAAAGCTGAGATCTGGCAACACTGGACCCATATTCCCGCACGACAACAATTGGCCAGAGCTACATGTGCCCTGGAGTTGGCCAGAGTCCTCACTCCTCCCTATTTCTTTGTACCCTGTCTATTTTCTGTTCCTTGTCTGGCTCCTGTAGGCACTTGTATTGGCATAAGACATGATCTATGTCCTAGTTAACTTTGCAGTCTATTTGGGGAGAAGCATGCATAAGAAATAATATTTAATTACTATAAACTCATGACCATAGGTATAGTTGAAGGTGGGAAAACAGAGAGATTGATGTGTAGATGAGAGTCGATAATTAAAGTTTCATGGAAGAATTGGGTTTGGAATTGTGTAACAACAAACAACAACAACAGCTAGCATCTGTTGAGCTCTTACTAGGTGCTGGGCCCTGGGTATCCATGGTCTCATTTGATCTCACAATAACTGTATGGTATGAGGTAGGTATTTATACATATGTTTCAGGATAGGAGTCTGAGGCTCAGAGGGTGTAACTCATTTGCCCAGTCATGCAGCTAGTAAATAGGAGGGTTTGTCTCAGTCCAAACCTCTCTGGTATTCTGCCATAGTAGTTGGGGGAGGGAGGGAGGTTCCAGGCAAGTAGAACAGCGAGGATGGGAGACAGTGCCATGTGTTTTGAATGATGGAGATGCCGATCCAAGTGGAGAGAGAAGGAAGGGGTATCTAAAGGGAAGAACCATGGGAGGTGGAGGGAGTCTTTAAATGCCACACAAATGGATATCATTTGGCTTAAGAATTTAGCACTCCCTTGGAGTTGAAGAGTTACTATAAAAATGTTATTTTCAGAAGAAGGCAGTAGAGTTGTACTCAGGAGGACTGAAAGAAACAAAGATGCTATATGAATAATAATAATGATAATGATAATAGTATCATCAATAACAACAATAACTGACATTAATTTAAACAAATTTAATTTCATAATAGTTTAATAATTTAAACAATAATTTAAAGCTTAATATGTTCTATTTGCCAGGAATGGCTTGAGTATAATAAAAGAACGTCAAACAACAAAAACAACAACGAAACACCTGTCTCATAGGTGTCATCTTAGACTTTTTTTTTTTCTTTTGAGACAGAGTCTCACTCTGTCACCCAGGCTGGAGTGAAGTGGTGCCATCTTGGCTCACTGCAACCTCCGCCTCCCGGGTTCAAGCAATTCTCCTGCCTCAGTCTCCTGAGTAGCTGGGATTATAGGTACCCACCACTATACCTGGCTAATTTTTGTATTTTTAGTAAAGATGAGGTTTCTCCATGTTGGCCAGGCTGGTCTCGAACTCCTGACCTCAAATGATCCTCCTGCCTTAGCCTCCCAAAGTGCTGGGATTACAGGCATGAGCCACCGTGCCTGGCCATCTTTGACTTTTGAGAGTTCCATTAAGCAGCTTTTAAAAGAGATTTGACTTCAACACTTGTAGTGGAACATTTTCCATTCTCATGCATACGTAAGAACAATTTGGGCAACTGCAATTTTGTGTATGACAAGTTGTGGGGAAGATAAAAGTATCCCTTTTTGCTTATTTTTGCTAATGGCTTCCTAGAATTTTTTTTGGCTAAAAAAAAAATCCATGAACATACTAAACAAATGTGCATTTCAAACCATTCAGAATTCATCTTGCATATGATTATTTAAATTGATAGAAATCCTTTAAAACCAATTAGATTCTTTTTTAAGCATGGGAGTGGTATGCTCAATGCATTCTTTGGAAAGTTTGCTCTGCGCCTCTAGGGGAGGTGGCCCAGGAGGACGATCAAAGCCTGGCACGTAGTGGCTGATTAATTAGGACTTGTTGAATGAATGAATGAACACAGGAGACCAATTAGGAGCTACTATAATAGTTCTGGCAGGAAATGATGTGGCATGAACTGAAGCAGTGGTTGTGGGGGCAGAGATAACACTTAGGGTGTGGGCCTCATGCTGCCAGATGTGAGGAGGACAGGAGCAACCAGGCAAACTCTCAGGTTCCTAACTGGGCAGAATGCATGAATGGAGGGCTCCATTCCCCACGATCAGAAATGCAGAAGGAGAGGACAGTTAAGGGTGAAAATCATGCTTTCAAATGCGGCGTCAAACAGCATGAGTTTCCAAGGACATTCCTGGCACCTTCACTCATTAGTTACTTTATTTAAGCTCCCTGTGCCTCAGTTTCCATTTGTTGTTCTTGTGACTTGTGTGCTCACTAAATCTGGCCAAGAGGTCAAGATTGAAATACAAGATCATGGTTAAGAAACATCACATCAAATGAACCCATAGCAGCAACAAACTATTCAAATCAGATAGGTGTAAGTCATGGTTCACACAGGCTGAGCTAATTAAACAGTTACCTGTCAAAGTCCAGAGCCTCCTAAATAAGTATATTTCAGCCCGCGTTTTGTTCCTCTTTCCGGAGCTTCTGAGCCTCAAAGTAACTAGGTGGCTTATAACTACCAAGCATTTTAATAAGCTCTATGAACAAATGGATGTAATTGGCACGGAAGGGCCCCTTTGATGCTTGATGAGTTTCTACAGGAATAGCATCATGACACCTTTACCCAAACCTCACAAAATCCAGAGGTTCTGTCTGTCTACTAAAGTTGCTAATTGGAATGTCCACTTCCCTGACCAAGGCATGGCAGAAAGAAAGGCAGTTAATTATTCTTCTTCATATCTGATGAAATTTTCCCGTTTCCTCCTCTCTTTTAGAGGACATCATTAGTCTGACATGGTGAACAATACTCCATTATACCTGGGTTTTTTTTAATGATCAGAAAAAAATTCCGCACTTCTTCCATTTTCCTTATCTTCTATTTAACAACTTGATTATATTTGAATTGAGCCTATCCTATTATGGAGAGATAATGAGCTCAGTCTGCTAGCTAACATGAGTCATTATCTGAGTTATATATTTTTAAGACTTCCTCACAAGGTTTCAGCATGTGGCCTCCTAGGGCACATGGAGGAAGCTTTGTATCAGCACTTAAAATGAAAAGCAAATGTTTCAGCACCTGGCATAATGTCCCACTGTCCTCATTTTAAACCTGTGATTTCTTATATGTATACACAGAGATCTGTTAAACCAATCAGCTGTTTGATAGCATGGGAGCAGCATGATTGATGTATTCTTAGGAAAGGTCGCTCTGCATCAGCTCAAAGTACTCACTTCTCAAGTTCTTGAACACATGTCAAGAACAGAAACTTTTTTATTCTCTTTTACCAAAAAAGAAAAAAAAAGACAACAGGAATTTTTTTTTTTTTTTTTTTTTTTTTTTTTTTTTACAGAAAGCCCAGACTTTACAAGGCAACAGGATTTTTAAAAATATTAACAATTATAACTTATCATTGAAGTTGTCACAGAGATCTGAGACTGTAAGCTATGAAAAAAACAAAAAAAACAAAAAAACAAAAAAAACCCTTGCTAAGCAATCAGGACAAGACAGTAGTCTACACCCGTCAGTGGCTCCCTGTTCCTTCTCCACAAAAATCCAGATTCCTGACCGTGGCATCCAAGGCCTCTGGCTCCTTTTCCGGCCTGCTTTCCCACATGTATACCTCTTTCCAGCCAACTGGACTGTTTCCTGCTCCTGAGACACACCTGGTCACCTTCCACTCCCACACACGATCCGTTACCTTCCTACCGCAGGGGATGACCTCTTCCACCATGCTCCACGCATCAAGGCTCAACTCACATTTCTCTTCCTTGGAACTACATTCAATGCACACCCAACCCCATCTGCTAACCACTTCTTCATCCTTTCCTCCTTGCCAGATTCGTTTATTCCTTCGGTAACATGTAGAGTGCTGCAGTGGTCTAAATGCCAGCTATTGTTATGTCTGTAGAAAAGCCACATCCTCTACTCATAAAGCTCTCACTACTTCCCAGGCATGGCCATAGTTCCTCGTAGTTTATGGCCCAAATAGCTTTCCTCAGGAGGCAGCACCGGTTTTAGAGTTTGAGATCACTGAGTTTGAATCCTGCTTCCGCCACTTACAAGCTGTATAGCCTGGGGCACGTTACTTGAACTCCCTCACTTCCTTCACCTGTAAAATGAGAGAAACTGTACCATCTCCCAAGCTTGCTGTGAGGACTAGACAAGAATCCATGCACAGCCTGAGGCCCTTTATTGTGGGGAACACTCAATAAAGAATAACGATCAGCATTATTTTACAATATTGTGGAATATTCAGGTAATGTTTTGTCTCTTAAACTGAAAGTCCTTCAAGGGCAGGGACCAAGCCAAATTCCCATTGAAGTTAACATGGTTCCTAGCACTGTGTAACTAGGTGTAACATGGTTGTAACATGGTTCCTAGCACATGGTTCCTTACACAGTCGGTAAACACTGCAGGAGGAAGGAGGGGAAAGGAGGAAAGGCTGACAGGAAGGAAGACAGGCTTTTGCACAGGTCAAGGGACTCTGGTATTTTATTAATCTTACTATCTGGGTGGTTAAAGGAAAAGCACGGTTAATATTAATACATTTGATTTACATTTTCAAGTGCCTACCGTGCGCTAGCGATGTTCATACTTGCTTTCACTACCCGCACAAGATGAGTAACACTATGCCCTAGGACATAGAGGAAGAAATGGAGGGTCAAGGAAGTAAAGTGGCTTGTCCACAGCAACTCGGCTGGGAAAAGCTAGGCTAAAAAGTATGAACTCAGGTATGATGCCTCTAAAGTTCTCACTGTGTGCCAGAAACTGACATGCATTTGGTCAGTCAGCATATATTTACTGAGCACCTACTATGTCCCAGCCACTGTAGAATACAGCCATGAACAAGAAGACACTACCCTTGCCCTGGCCTTTAAGAAACCGACAGTTAACCAGAAGGAAGATGGGAGCTAGGGAGATAACACCACCAGACAGCCAATGAATAGAAAACAGTGGGCTTTGGCTCATATGGGCTCTGGTTAGGACTGAGGCTGAGTCTAGAAAACTCCAAAGCAAAATAAAACAAACGAAAAACAAATCTATTTCATTATACAACGGTTAAGCCATGCTTTGCTGCTAAGTAGACAAGCCAATCAGAAACATGCGTTTGTGTGGACCCTGACATTTCTCAAGGGACCTCAGCTGACCCAGCTTCCTCGTTGTTGAGGATTTTCTTGGGGAGTCAGGAATGTCCCCCTCTTTGTGTAGAAAGAGACTACCTTGGTTTCCTCCTCTTTAAATACAGGTAACTGTCCCACCTTCTCTACAGGATTTTCATGAGGATTAGGTGTGCTCAGCAGTGACATCACCTGACAAGCCTGGCATCCCACAGGTGTGCTGAACGTGTAGGTTTCGCTGATGCGGGGCAATGGACTGAATCAGAGATTTTTTTCTGCCATTGTAATGTCTAAACTGGACCAGAACAGTAGCATCCAATTCCTACCCTGGGTTTGACCTACAACATACTGAACTAGTGTTCCGGTAAGGCCTGGGCTTAGGCAGCTTCTGGAATCTCTCAGCTCAGTTTTTGGTTATTCAAGTCCCTTCTTCTTTTTTTTTCTTTTTTTTTTTTTGATAAAACTAGGCAATGTATTAAGCACAGTGTTGCAATTTCCATTCGGTTCCCAACGCTTCTATTGGGGCCTAGGCTACGGGTTTGCAGCCCAGAACTCTGGTGGTCCTGGACAGTAGCTGAGGTGATTTTGGCACCATCCCCTACCAGAAGCTACCTCCTCAGCGGTCCCTTTCCACCTATACCCAGTGTCTACTCATCTCTACTGCACTTTGCCATTATGAATAGGGCCGTGCAGAACATCTTCATATGTGCCCCCTTACACACCTGTGTGGGAGTGTTTCTCCCTGCCGGCATCAAGAAGCAGAGCTGCTGGGTACATGTGCTTCAAATGCTAATGGGATTGCAAAATTGCCCATCAAATGGCTTTACCATTTGACACATTTACCCACAGCACAAAATACTTTTTTTTTTAAAAAAAGTTGTGGCTCCACAACACAGCATCTCATTCCCTGAGACATTTCTGCCCTTGGCATTGGGTTGTCCAGCTTCACTGACCTTTCTCCATCTGTAGCTGAGGTCATCTGGAGGGACACAGTCACATCTAGCGGTATTATCTATCAACACTGGTTGCATTCAGAGCTAAAAGTGTTCAGCCTCTCTTTTTAGAACTATGTTACCTAACTCATATTATGAAAGCAGACAATGTTCTGCCGCTGTTGAGTAAGAATCAAGTCACAAACGGGTGCAGAACGTCAGTTATTGGTTACATCCAATGAGTCTGGTCTAGCAGCTGTGATCTGGTCTAAAACTTCAATGTATTTCTTCTTTGGAACAATGCCAAACCCAATTTCTTACCTATGACCTTCCAGAACATTCTAAAGAGAAATTCTAAATTTCTTTTGTTTCATATTAATTTGGAATATTGATAGCTTGTCAACCAGCCAAGTCCTCAATTTATTTTTTTTCAAAAGAAAGGAAAATCTGCCTCCAATCCCCCCGCTGAAAGTGACAATTTGATCTTCTGTCCTCCTCCTTTTTGGAAGAGCCTCATTTCTTCGGTAAATTGCTGGAAGGGAAAATGTCCCCACCCAGAAGGCGCACAAGGAGCTCTGGGTAAGGGCGGCAAGGGTGGCGGGCGAGGGCGGGGCACAGAGGGGGCATGTGTTGGCAGCAAGTAGGCCAGGACTGCGGAACAGGCTGCTTTCCATTTCGAAATTCTCTGCATGAATAGAGGTTATTGTGCGGCTGGGATTCCAGCAGCGCTCACCATCCCCAGTGAGTTGGGATTTACTAACCCTCGTGACCGAGGATGCTGGAAAGTGTTTGGCAGAAGGCATTTGACAATATTTGCCTGTTTTCTGCTGGGAGTTGCCTCCAGATCACGTGGCCCCAATTATTTTAGGCTGCTTGGCTGCTGTATTATTTGTTCTTAGAGCGGTGTTATTTGTTCTAGGGGGAGGGGGAGGAGGTTTGTGGCAAGGAAGGGGAAGAAGGAGAAGCAAATAGCTCCTAACCCAATTCCAATAACAAGCCAAATGTCCCAGGAGAGCTCGGCACTGTCAGGCGGGTGGCGGGCGCCTTAGTGGTGCGGCCAGTGTCCTTTCCTGCGCCTGCCCTGCTCTCTGTCCTCAGGGGCTGGCCACTGCCGCTGGAGAGAGGGCACAGCATGAAGGACAAAAATGCCTCAGAGAATGAGATGCTTGTCTTAGCGTTAGGTTCCTGTTTTGTTTTGTAAGTATTTTGCACTGCAGATGAAGATATAAAATGGTAAAGCCATTTGATGGGCAATTTTGCAATCCCATCAACACTTCAGGTGTTAATGGAGCAATTCTGCTTCTTGATACAGACATGAAGAAACACTCCCACGGTGTCCAAGGGGGCACACACGAAGATGTTCTGTGAGGCCCTATTTGCAATGGCAAAGACGAGATTTGAACACAACTTAAAAGTTCATCAAAAGGGAAGTGGTGCCGGGTGTGGTGGCTCATACCTGTAATCCCAACACTTTGGGAGGCTGGATCACTTGAGGTCGGAAGTTCAAGACCAGCCTGGCCAACATGGTAAAACCTCATCTCTACCAAAATACAAAAATTAACTGGACATGGCGGTGTGTGCCTGTAATCCCAGCTACTTGGAAGGCTGAGGCAGGAGAATTGCTTGAACCTGGGAGGCGGAGGTTGCAGTGAGCCGAGATCACGCCATTGCACTCCAGCCTGAGTGACAGAGCAAGATTCTGTCTCAAAAAAAAAAAAAAAAAAAAAAAAAGGGAAATGGCAACATTAATTCTGCCATTGTCTTAATTAATTCTGCCATTGTCTGATGCTGACCACTGCGCTGCAGTTAAAATGAGGTTGTTCTTTATGAACCATAGGTGTAGCTTCAGGACATTCTACTGAGGAAGAAAGCAAGTAGTGGATCAATACAGCATAACAGGTTGTGGGTCCATGTTTTTAGTGTGATACATCTTCATGCTTTTTATAAAGGAGACAATGCTAAATTAAAAACTGCAGTTCAGAAACTTCTACAGATACATATGTGTGCAAATGCATATCTGTAATACATATCTACACATATGTATACACACAAGTGCACACATGCACACACATGTCTCACTGGTAATAGGGTTGCTTTTGAGGAGAAGGCAAAGAACTACAAGGAGAAATGGACTGGACTCTTACCTATAATGTTTTTAATTTTTTAACAAGGAAATGTATTTCTTGTGTAAATAAAATAAAAGTAAAGCAAAAATATACTTTAAATGCACCCAGGATATGAGTAAATTGTCCATCACTGGATACAGGCTGCCCCCAGGGCGGGGTGTAACTTGGGAGAGGCAGTTCCCTTCATGTTTTGCTGAGGATCACTCCTTGAAAGGATTCAGCCTCCCAGCAGGGGGAACAATAAGGAACAACAGGATAAATTTACTTATATCCTGTTATTTTTTTTTAAGCTTACAAAAGAAGAAGAAAATTAGACAAAGGAAAGAAGAGATTGAAAAAGTATGTAAGCATCAGATTTTGCTCTCAACCCCATGGCAGCCAGAGCAAAAAGGGGGCACACTGTAAATTATGTCACTTTTCCTTGTAAAATGGAGGGTGCATCCACTCTCTTTTCAGAGAGAAAGTTTTTATACTGAAACCATATTTTTAAAAAAATGATACATGTGCAGCTTTACATAGGAGGTCACACGTCCTCCACCACCATTTTAAGCATGACTGTTCCTATCTAAGTTTAATGTCCTACTTTCTCTTCCTTACTGCTTCCATACCCTCTCCCCTGCCCGCTTCTCCCGCCTCATCTTGTGTCACTGTCCTCCTTGTGTGCTATGCTCCAACCACATGGGCCACCTTCTCGCTGGTCCTTCAGCAAGCTCAGCCTGCTCCCATCCCAGGAAGGAGTGGTGGATGTTGTGTGTGCCCAGACTGCCCTGGGGCACTGAGACACTGTTCCCCCTGCTGGGAGGCTGAATCCTTCCAAGGAGTGACCCTCAGCAAAACATGAAGGGAACTGCCTCTCCCAAGTTACGCCCCACCCTGGGGGCAGCCTGTATCCAGTGATGCACAATGGGGCTGGGGATAAAGGCCTGGATCTGTTGCTTTGATTCAGGTCATCTTTAATGGGCCGTCCCCACCTCAGAACTCCCTGTAGGATTGGCTGAAGCCTCTGTGACAACCTCTTCACTGCCCAACACCCGCTCTGTCTATCCAGCGTCCCTCACACTCCCGTGGGTGTGGAGGCTGGGCACATGCCTAATAAACCACCTGTATGCAGAACTCTGCTCAATCTGGAGAGGCCACCTACAACAGTGGGGCCTTTGTAGAAGCTGTTCTCTCCACCTGGAACATTCCCCTGTCCCTGGTTTTCACACTGTCATGGTGTCATACATCTATCCACGGAAATGTCACCTTCTCAGAGAAACTTGCCCTTACTGCTCAACCTGAAATAGCCTCTCAGACACTACCCTATTAGCCAAGTTGAAGTCTCTGCACAGCGCTTCTCACTATCTAATACATTATTTGTTTATCTGTCAATCATGAGTAATTTTTAAAAATAGAGACAGGGTCTTGCTCTGTCACCCAGGCTCGAGTAAAGTGGCACAATCAGTCTGCTACAGTCTTGAACTCCCAGGCTCAAGCCATACTCCTGTCTCAGCCTCCAGAGTAGGTAAGACTACAGGTTTATGCCACCATGCCCAGCTAAGATTTTTGTTTTTTGCAGAGACAGGGTCTCACTATGTTGCCCAGGCTAGTCTTGAGCTCCTGGCTTCAAGTGATCCTCCCACCTCAGCCTCTCAAAGTGCTTGGATTACAGGCGTTAAACTAATGCGCCCTGAGTGTCATTAGTTTAACTATATCTGTATATATTTCGGCTGGGCATGGTGGCTCACACCTGTAATTCCAACACTTTGAGAGGTTGAGGCAGGTAGATCACATGAGGTCCGGAGTTCGATACCAGCCTGACCAACATGGAGAAACTCTGTCTCTACAAAAAATACAATATTAGCCGGATGTGGTGGTGCATGTCTGTAATCCCAGCTACTTGGGAGGCTGAGGCAGGAGAATCACTTGAACCCAGGAGGTAGAGGTTGCGGTGAGCCGAGATCACGCCACTGCACTCCAGCCTGGGCAACAAGAGCAAAACTCCGTCTCAAAAAAAAAAAAAAATCTCTCTCTCTCTCTCTCTATCTATCTGCCTACCTATCTACCTACCTATATCTATATCTATAGATGTAGATATAGATATTTCCCCTATTTTCCCCATCATTGGCTCCTTTTCTTCGTCTACCTCATCCACCGTTGCATTTCCAGAGCCTAGAACAAGGACCTAGCAAATACCAGGTGCTCAGTAAACATTTCTTGAATTAGTTAATGACTGAAATTCTAAAACATATAAAGATAATTAGAGGAAACGTTAATGTTCTTTAAACAACTTGATGGCTTTTGATAAGAATAAGGCTAAAATGTGCAAATTCCCAAATTTGGTTTGGCTTTGAAAATAGACGTATCATTAAAAACAGTTCACTGACCTTGTGACTTGGAGAGTAAAATTTCTTCTGGAATGATCTATGTGACCCTTTATTTAGAAGAACAGATATTTTGTGCAGAATTAGGTAGCATAGAAGGAGATGTGGCTGTGCCTATGCCAGGGAGGAGACGGGGCCTGCTCCAGGCTGTCCTTGTGGGTCTCAGAAGGAAGGTGTGAGCTGAGGGATCGACTGAACCCCCACCCCACGCCAGATGCTGTTCAAGCACCTTCTATGGAACAACTGATTTCATCTTCATGACTACCCTATGAGCTAGACACTATTGCTCTCCCCATTTTATACGTGAGTAGACTGAGGCACAGAGACGTTAAGGACCTTGTCTAAGATTTCACAGCTTGTAAGTGGCAGAGCTGGGAGTTAAGCCATGACAGCTTGATTTCAGAGACTGCACCATTTACAGTCTCACTGTTGCCAGGCAGATGTCCTGCAACCACAGAAAAATAGACATGAACAAGGTGATTTTCTTCTAGTTCCTTTCAAATTTTTTACTCTGAAACATATGACATGTTCAGGTTATTAAAGCAAGAATGTCTGTTGGCCGAGTGTGGTGGTTTACACCTGTAATCCCACCACTTTGAGAGGCCGAGGCAGGAGGGTCACCTGAGGTCAGGAGTTCAAGCCTAGCCAACGTGGTGAAACCGCATCTCTACAAAAAGCACAAAAATTAACCAGGCGTGTTGGTGGGTGCCTGTGATCCCGGCCAGTTGGGAGGCTGAGGTAAGAGGATCACTTGAACCCGGAGGGTGGAGGTTGCAGTGAGCCAAAATCACGCCATAGGACTCCAGCCTGGGCAACAGAGTGAGACTCCACCTCAAAAAAAAAAAAAAAGTCTGTCAATTCCGTGCATTTCTAAAAACTCTCACTCCCAAAGTCCTTTACATCGATGCCTCATTCGATGTCTTGGCACTATGGGAACTTGCGTGGCTGTAATACTTAGGGAAGGGTGAAGGGGGAGATTTGATCTGAGAAGTAAAGTCGAATTTTAAATAAAGCAAAAAGCAGAAAATGCAATGAGGAAAAGGTCTATAGGAACAAATGATGGAAAGAAGCCAAAAGGCTGGAAATAGAGCTCTTGAAAGCAACCTTTGCTATTCTTGAAGCAAAACAAGCTGACTGCTGAGGCTCTTGTTAGAGAAGATTGAGTTACGCTCCTGAGTGCTTTCTCCCAGTGTTGTTTTCCTCTCACCTCTGGATGGATTAGACTAGAGAATCTAATATGATTTGCTCATTAAAGCCCATCTGCTTCCTTTTCTGATCTGCCCTCTCTTCTCTATCCTTCCTAATGTTTCTTTTCCTTTCTTCCCAAGCATGAGCTTTGCAGTTAAAGAGACCCAGCCAGGTTCCTGCCTCTGCCACTGATTGGCTGTGTGCCTATTCAGGCAAATGATTTAACTGGTTCAGCTTTATTTTCCTCATCAGTTAAACGGGCACAACAATAGCAACTCCACAGAATTGTGAGAATGAAATGAGGCATATATATAAAGTGCCTAGCATGGAGGGGTGCATATAATGCACCCCTTCCTTTCTTTTCCCCATTTCTCTTTCCTTCCCCTTCATTCCTAATTCTTTCATATTTGCTGGGCTGCACTGCTAGGGGAATAATTGCCTTCAATGGCCAAGATTCTCCATGGGGTGAATCTCATAGAGAGCTCTAGTGTTCAAAGCTACAACATAATTTCCAAATAAAGCTTTTAGAGGAGAATTTATCTGTAAATATCAAACACAAAGGCAATCACTTAAACATCATTAAATATTTCATCAAGCCCAGGAATGCCGAATATTAAAGAGAAAGCCATTCTAGTAGATTACTCTTGTTAGTGTTATTAATGTTAAAATAATTATATATAGTTGCAATTAATTATGAATTAAGGGTTCATTGGTAAGAGTCAACAGACATCTGTTTCTATTATAAATTGTAATAATGGATTCTATTAAAATCAATTAATAACACCATGGGGAATCCAGTCCTTGCCAGTGTTTGGATAACAGAAAAAACATCTACCCTAAAATAAAATATGAAAATTCCAATCCCCAGGCTAGATCTAAGGCTAGTGGAGCATTTTACATATACTGCAAATTAAATAGATTTCATGTTGGTTGTGGGATGTCAAGTTATGACAATGTTAAAATATCCAAGTGATATCCTATCCTATAGGTAAGAAGATATGAGCATCCTCTGAAGAGAGAACTTGCTAAAAATGGAAACTTACCATTGCAGAGTAGCAGGAGTGGAGTGGGGCTTGGATGCTCTATTATTTTCTTTTTCCTCATCTGTTAAAGGAAAGAAAAAGAAGCTAACTTCAGTAGGAAACAGTAGGAAAAAGTAAAAGTCGTGTCGACTCTCCCAAGTTTCAAAAGACTATGTTTCTCTGAAATGTTGATGCTTTGAAACAATATTTTGGCTTTTCCAACATGTTAGACTCATCATACTTTAATACAAAAAAAAGCAAAATTGACTTTTATTTTAAAACTCTTATGTCAATTTTGTTTTTATTTGACACAATGTGTTAGAGTTTGAAGAGCATTTCCCTTTATCACTGACCAATGTGATCACATTCATCCACTCGGTATTTTCGTAACTGAAGCAGGACAGACTACAATTTCAACCCTAAAAACATAGGGACCTCACTCACTGCTATGGACTGAATATTTGTGTCCCCCACAGAATTTATGTGTTGAAACCTAATCCCCAAGATGATGATGATATTTGAAGGTGGGGCCTTTAGGAAGTGATCAGTCATGAGTCTTATGAATGAAATTAATGTCTTTATGAAAGAGATCCCAGAGAGCTTCCTCATACCCATTTCTCCCCTCTGAGAAGACAGAGAGAAGATAGTGAGAAGATAGCCATCTATGAACCAGGAAGCGGGCCCTCACCACACCCAAATCTGCTATTGCCTTGATCTTGGACTTCCCAGCCTCCAGAACTGGGAGAATAAATCTCTGTTAATTAATCTTTGAGAATAAACAATAGAGAAATAAATCTCTGTTGTTCATAACCCACCCAGTTTATGGTATTTTGTTATGAAAACCTGAACAGACTAAACTCTTCACCATTTGTTCTTTGTAACCCCAATGAAGCAGAGCCTTAATGTAGGGTAGGGAAAGTGTAAGTGTTCAGGAGAAGAATCGGGTTAGCAATGCAATGGAGCAGGGTTTAGCACATATTTTCTGTAAAGGACCTGATAGTAAATATTTTAGGGTTTGTGGACCAATAGTAAAAATCAAGAATATTGTATAGAATTTATATGACGGAAGAGAAAACAAGTTTCCATGAAATATTTATTGATAAAATTCAATGTAAGCCCAGGCACAGTGACTCACACCTGTAATCCCAGCACTTTGGGAGGCCAAGGTAAGTGGATCAGTTGAGGTCAGGAGTTCAAGACCAGCCTGGCCAACATGGTGAAACTCTGTCTCTACTAAAAATACAAAAATTAGCCAGGCATGGTGGCACACACTTGTAATCTCAGCTACTCAGGAGACTGAGGCAGGAAAATCACTTGAACCTGGGAGGCGGAGGTTGCAGAGAGCCAAGATCGTGCCACTGCACTCCAGTCTGGGCAACAGAGCAAGAATCAAAAAAAAAAAAAAAAAAAATCCAATGTAATAGTAATAATTGAATATAATTTTTGTAATATATGTCTATTAATGAGAAGAATTAAATTAATTTTGGGGGTGTAGGTAACATTCTTCTAATTGGGATTAGAATTAATGTTGCCTATTATTAAATAGATTACAAAAGTTGATCTGTAAAGACCATTTTTAGCTTGCAGCCCCACAAGCATCAGGCCAGATTTGGCTCACATGACCCTGATTTGCTGAGCCCTGCAATACCACAGTCTGAACAACAGATTAATTTTTAGCATATCTAAAAAGAATTTGTCACAATTTCATCATGGATTTACTGAGAAACACATATAATCAGTCTCTTATCCAATTCCTAATAAAGATTATTGATAGGAACAGTCAACATAAAATTCCTTGATTCACAAAATTTGGCCCAAGATAATTAGGACAAATAAGAGTCTCAAGAAGAAAACTAATAATGTCAAAGCCTACAAATATTATCAATAAAATTTAATATAGACATTAAAAAGATAAATGAAATCAATCTGTGGCATAAAATTTATATGGAAAAGAATTGGTATCTATGAAAACAGTTTAAGTAAAACAAAAAAGAAAATGAAAAAAATGAAAATGTCATATGATGTACAGAAAAATTTTTCTAAAATTAGCTCATCAAAGCTGAATCCAGAAAATATCTTATTGATGAAAATGTATCAATATTGGTGTAATTCTGATTTAAATGTCTACTTATAAGCACTGTGGCAGATATTGTTGTTGCTTAATCAAAACCTACATGTACCCACCTTCTTCCTTATATGTAGAAGCCCAGTTTAGAGAGGATTGTGTGTTCAAGGAGAGTGACCCCCTTTCAAATCCTAGAAAGGTGAATGTTGATTCATTTACGACAATCATGATAATTAATTTTATGTCATCTAGCCACTGATTGGATTAGGTGGAGCATGTAACATGATGTAGGCTGATCACATTTCAGAAGACGCTCTCTCTCAGGGCTTCTGGGAAAAGTATTTTTCCCTAATAAAATTGAAGGAGTGAGAGATTCTCGCCTGTTCTACTTTTGAATGTGGCTTTGAGATGACACAATAACTAGATTAAAGCAGCAAACTTGGGATGGGGAAAAACACAATCTGAGGACAAAGTCAACACCTAGGAAGGCAGAGAAAAAAAGGGAAAGCTTGGGGGCTCTGATTATCACATGGTGCCTCTGATGAACCAACCCAAACAATGGCTGCCTCCTATTCTATGAGACAGCACAGTTTCTTCGGTTGATAAAACTTCCTTTCATTGGGTATTCTCTTCCCTGCCACTAAAACTATTCTAACTGATGGTTAGAACCCGAACCACACTAATGCTAAATGTTCTCAGGAACGGAATGTAAAATACATCATAGACTCAACACCTGTTCATGATGCTTTGTCAACCTGGAGTTCTTCTAAATAGATGTTTCTCATCCCTTCCAGCCTGGAATAAATGCCACCAACTCTTTGAAGCTTTCCTTGATACTCTCTTAGTCAGGAATCAATCATTGATCCTAACTCTGTGCTTCTATAACACATTATTCACCTCTTAGCTGTCCTGTGTAGCCACCTGGATCACTATTTCTTTTCTTTTTTTTTTTTTTGAGACGGAGTTTTGCTCTTGTCGCCCAGGCTGGAGTGCAATGGCATAATCTCAGCTCACTGCAACCTCCACCTCCCAGGTTCAGATGATTCTTCTGCCTCAGCCCTCCGAGGAGCTGGGATTACAGGTGCCCATAACCACGCCCAGCTAATTTTTGTATTTTTTAGTAGAGTCGGGGTTTCACCATGTTGGTCAGGCTGATGCCAAACTCCTGCCCTCAGGCGACTGGATTATTATTTCTGTACACATCCACCCCTTCTGCTCAAGCATAAACTCAGTGAGAAGGCAGGGGTGGTATCTCAGTCAGCTGCATTACCTCCTGCAGGACCTAGCACAGCACCTTCCACTTAGTATTTAAGTAGTTAAGTGTGCCTTCTCCAGTCTTAAAGAACAGCACAATATAGAGCGTGAACATGGGGGTCTCACAAGAATGTGGGTAAGTGAACACCTAAGTACACAGAACAATACTCAACCTCAGTTGTTCACAAATAAATAAAAAGGAAACAAATAATGAGTCATTCTTTATATCTCTGAGGGAAAAGCAAATTTAAATAATGACAATTTTTGATGCTGGTGTATACATGGTGAAATTGACACTCTCAGAGTTCTTTATACCTGAAGATAGTGTTAATGTTTTTAGTATGCAATTTGGCAGTAATGTTAAGAACCATCTAAAATGTTCAGCTGCTTGTCCTCACAACCCAACTTCTAGAAATTATAATACTAAGCAAATAATCGAAGAGAAAGAAAGGGCTATATAAAAAACATGGGACCACGTGCGGTGGCTCACGCCTGTAATCCCAGCACTTTGGGAGGTGGAGGCAGGCAGATCACTTGAGGCCAGGAGTTTGAGACCAGCCTGCCCAACACGGTGAAACCCTCTCTCTACTAAAAATACAAAAATTAGCCGGGCATCATGGCGCACACCTGTAATCCCAGCTACTCGGGTGGCTGAGGCACCAGAGTCTCTTGAGCCCGGGAGGCGGAGGTTGCAGAGAGATCACACCACTACACTCCAGCCTGTGTGACAGGAATGAAACCCTGTCTCAAAAACAAACAACAACAACAAATTGTCAATTGTGTTTTTTTAAACAACAAAAAAAAAACATATAAACAACCTAAATCTACCCCTATCTAGCTTGCACTGGCACGTTGCTAGTATTTTTGTTCCCCCTAAAACCGGCGGGGTTTTAAATTTTTGTTTCTTTAAATTTCAGCGTTTTGGTCAACGTGGACAGGTTGTCAAAAGACCTAGATTCGAATAATCCTAACACTTAACCGGCCAGAACTGAGCAAATCACTCAACTTACTCGAGCTTCATTTTTCCTCGTTTGTAAAAAGGTCATCTTCTATGGCAATTATAAGAATCCTATTAATTTGTTCAACAAATATTTATTGAATACCTTATTTGTGCCAACTAGTCACCACAGAGAAAGAAATTAAACTCTTGCCCTTGAGTTTAGTTGGGGAAAGAGAAAGGCAGAGGAGACAGAGGACAAGTTCAGCGAGAAGTGGTAAGTGCTGTGATACAGGTAGGCACGGAGGAGTTGGCCAACCCAGACTACATGAAAAAGCAGAGCTTGTCAGAGAAGGTTCCCTGGAGGAAGTGATAGGTGAGCCGTGTCCTGGAGTGAGTCAGAGATGGGAGCCAGACGGGGGTAAGGTGGGATGGAAGTCAGGAGTAGGGTGGGGAAGGTGAGAGCAGATAAAGACAAGGGACCTGACAGATTGTGTCACTTTCCCAGAAGCAAGGTGGCTACAGCATGGGTCTTTGCTGGATGTGGCAGAGTGGATCCAGGTGAGCATGGAATGTGATGTTTAACAATCTAATTATCCCGTTTAAGTCTTAAGACAGTCGTCTCTAAACGGAGGATAATAATAAGCCCTACCTCAAAACGTTGTTGGGAGGGTGAAGTGAAATGAGCTAGCCGTCTGCGGAGAAAGGTTGCCCTTGGCTATGCCTGGCCAGCCAGGGGGCGTTTGGAGCAATTCTGTCTGCTGGGATCTGCTGCTATGGAAGATTTACAGGGGCAAAGACAACCGCGTCGCCAAGGACCTCACAAGGCAAACACACACCAGGGGACGTCACAGCTCCGTATAGGAGACGGCACTTGAGCTGAGCCCTAAAGGGATGGTTGAGGTTTTTAAAAGATAATGTTGTTTTATATTCACAAAAGTAATGCATGTTCATCTTTTTAAAATGAAGAAAGTATGGAGAAAATATCTCAGAATCCAAGCCCCTCTCAACAGAGGGAACGACTGTTACCTTTTTATCCTATTTGCCTCGTCTTTTTTCAGGGTTCTTTCACACACAAACACATACATACCTGCGCTTAAAACATGTGAGGGTCATATAGTCCATCCTAGTTTGTAACCTGCCCTGTTCATTTTGAAGAGGACACGTCAGACTCTGGGAGGAGGCCACCAAGGGAGAGGGTACTCCAAGAGTCAGAAGCAGCAGGAGGAAAGGCAAGGAACTGGGACCTGGGGCCCAGGGAAGATGCACGTGGTCCCATTGGTGGAGCCAGGGAAGCTCCCTGTTCTGGGATTCCATAGCAGTGTCTCCCACTCAGGCAACACTGCCTTTGTTATATAAGATTTTTTTCCCAGCTAGATTTTGTTATGGCCCCATTTCTGAGTATCAGTGAATAAAAAGAACTTGGCTTTGAGGACAAGCAGACATGGGTTTAAATTCCAGCATTGCCCCCAACTGTGTGGACTTTGAGCGGCAACTTGACTCATCCAAGCCTGAAGGCCCTTATCTAAAAAAAATGTGAATCATAACTTATGTCACAAGGATGTTTTGAGGATTAAATATAATATGTTAAGAACTAGAACAAGAACAGTTTTTAAAAATGCCATACTAATAATAGCACTCATTGGTCAAGTACTTAGGCCAGGCACTGCACATCACTTTTCGTATGCTACCTCATTTTATTCCTCCAAATATTGCTATGAAGAAATGTTATATCCCCATTTTATAAATAAGGAAGCAGAGTTTGGTGAGGGTGAATAATTGCATGAGGCCATGTAGCTGGTGAATGCAGACAGGACCTCACTAGGTGCTCAGAAATCCAGTGGCTACAGATAGTGTTTAGAAGAGAACTGGTCTACCCCAAAAGCCAATGTGGGCCCTCCAGCTCAGTCACCAAACAGGTGCTGTCCACCTCTGCTGGCTCCTTTCCTTAGATCACTGGCAATTTTGTGCCCAGGGTCTGAATGCCCAGCCCTTTTCTTCTAAAGTAGGAGGTGTGTCACACCCAGGCCTGACCCTCCTATTTGATGGCTCTCTATCTTAGTTCTCCTGAAGTGCTGGCTATTTATTTACTCATTCATCAGATATTCATTGAGTGTCTACTACATTTCAGCCCCATGACAGGTGTTAAAGGGTAAGAAAAAGCAGACATAGTCACTGCTGTCTTGAGGTCATAAATTATCAGCCAATTGAATGTAAGTCCAAGTCAGGTACAGTGGTACGCACCTATAGTCCCAGCTACTTGAGAGGCTGATCTGGGAGGATCACTTGAGCCCAGCAGTTCGAGACCAGCCTGGGCAACATGGCAAGACCCGATTTCAAAAGTAAAGTAAAATTAAAACAAAACAAAACAAAAAGAAACCCCAAACTTTAAAAGTAAGTCCTAGGCAAGAGCTGTGAAGTGCAGGTCCAGAATGCTATAGCAGCACCAAATGTAGGGTGTGAGCCTGGCTTGGGGATCTGAGGAGGAGCAAGAACCTTACCTAGGTAAAGAGAGTAGAGAGTAGGGGAACACATTTTAGGTAAATGGAAACAGCCATAGTTGATAGAGACTTTAGGAACTGGTCCTGCCAAATGCCTTTTCATTTTCACTGGGAGAAATGCCTTGAACCAAACAAGATTCATCCATAAAGCATCATTTCAGGCCAGCAGGATTCCTGGAGCCGTTCGCAGGCACACCTGCAGTGCCCCCCTGCTGGTCCTGCCAAGGCTGGAGAGCTGCAGTCTGCTTTAAAAAAAAAAGCTCCTGCCAAGATGCTGCCCTGGCGCCTGGTCTTCTTGCCACTCTGTTCTGCTCCCACTTTGCAGTAATGATTCCTAACACGGTGCAGGGATCTCAGTCCAGTTCCCAGTAGTGAGCATCTCTGCTCTCCTCTCTGCATCTACCCCCAATATAAACTCTGGGGCCAAATTTCCAGGCTCAAATCCCAGCTCCACTACTTATTAGCCACCTGACCTTGAACACCATTTTGGTTCCTCAGTTTCATTATCTGTAAAATAGGGATAATAATAGGACCAACCTCATACCGCTATCGTGAGTATTAATTGAACCACTTCTGGTTCAAAGGACTTGCTATCTAAGTGTTCCCTGTTCCTATAATTGCTATTGCTTCTCCAGAGGGACCATGCGGCTGGCTCCCCACCCTGTCCATGAGGTTTGGCAAGCTCTGCAGCTGGGAGGGTTATTCACTCTGTGCTCCCTCAGCACCTGACTGCTCCCCAGCAAAGTCCCCATGGTCGCTGCCCATGGATCGTTTTAATCCATTCAGGCTGCGGTAACAAAATACCATAGACTGGGTGGTTTTAAACACAGAAATTGATTTCTCATAGTTTTGGAGGCTTGGAAGTCCAAGATGAAGGCATCAGTGATTTGGTGTCTGGTGAGGGTCTGCTTCCTGGTTCAAAGACAGCTGTCTTCTCGCCCTGTGTTCACACATAGCAGAAGGGGTGAGGAGCTCTCTGGGGCCTCTTTTATAAGGAGACACTAATCCCATTCACAAGGGCTGAGCCCTCATGACCTAACACTTCCCCAAAGCCTCATCTCCAAATACCATCACATTGGGGGTTAGAGCTTCAACATTTGAATTTGGGGGGAATACAGACATTCAGTCTGCAGCACTGACCACTGTGTCTGCCTTGTTAGCTTGTAAGCTCTGCAGGGCGCAGACCTTGCTCACCATTGGGTCTCCAGCACCCACATGTGGTAGGGGCTCAGGAAGCATTTGTGGAATGAGTGAATGAATAAAATGACATCACAATTAAAAGTGGAGTGATTCAGTAACATACAAAAAACATGATTTCATATATTAAATGTTCATATAAAAAACATATGATTTCAGTAACATATAAAACTGCAGTACTACCGGGGAATGTTTATTAAGGACTTATATTGTGCCAGGCACTGTGGAAAGCTCTTCATGGTATGGCATTTAGCTTTCACAGCTGCCCTAGAAAGTGAACAGTTTAACGCATGTGAAACATCAAATGCAGGGCCTTAGTGTACTTAGTGCTTAATCAATGTTAGTCCTAATTATTAGTATTATCCCCATTTACAGAGGAAGAAACTAAGGCTCAGAGAAGTGAAGGAATTTGTCTGAGGTCACACAGTGAGTGGCAGAACAAAGACAAGGACCCAGGCTAGTTGATGTCAAAACCTCCCCAGACCCAAATATTTATGAGCCTCATTCTGTCTTCAAACTCGTAGTACTGGACTGAAGATTTTAGAGAAGTTATTATCTGCCTCATCATTTCTTTTCTGCCTCCATGTCAAATGAATTCACACTTGGGAATCTATTCTAGAATATTTCTTGCCTGGAGCCAGTGTGGCAGAGTTTAACATTGAGGAAGCACATTTCTAAATTAATTACTTCTTTTCAAATCCCAGGAAAGGTTCAAGTTTATGTGAGTCTCAAATTTCACTTCAAAGTTCTAATTCTATTTCCTTTCATTATACTGACCTGGCTGCACCTGGTCAGACCTCACCTGTTGGGAACATGGGGCTGCCAAAGGTTTCATTTCCCCTCATTCACCTCCTTTCTAGCCCCTGCAAAGGGCACCAGCTGATGAGCAGGGTGCCTGGCACCCAGGCCTTTGGCAGTGGGCATCAGCCTCTGGCAGCAAACCCTTCTCCCCCGTGGGAACGGGGCTAAATCCCAAACAAAACTGTGATGTTGGCAGCATTTGCTGTGAGGGGCCCACACCTGCTTCCTCTTGCCTCCTCTGGGTGAATTCCTTCATAATCTTGGAGTGGGAAAGAGGCTGTCTAACTTTGATACAAAATCAAAAAGCCATAAAAGAAAAGATTGATAAATTTTATGACATAAAAAATCCAAAATTTCTATGTGAGGGGGAAAAAAAAAAACCACAACATGAGTACAAAGATAATGACTCACTCAGGAAAACTGCAATCATTCCACAGACAATGGTCTCATCTGCCCACCATAGAAAAGAGCTCCTGTAAAAGTAGCAGGAAAAAGACCAAGAACCAAAAGCAAAAATAGGCGATGCACATGACACACATTTAATGGAAAAATTACAAATGCTCTTAAAAGGTGGAAAGATGGTCAGTTTTAACCAATGAACATAGAAATTACACCAAGATGACATTTCTTACTTATCGGATTGGCAAAAATCCAAATCACAACCACGCAACTCTGCTGTGAAGCTAATGGGAAACAGGTACCCTCCCACCTTGCAGGGGGAGAGTGAACCGTGCCTCCTGGCCAGACACAGTGGCTCACACCTATAATCCCAGCACTTTGGGAGGCTGAGGCAGGAGGGTCATAGTAAGACTCCGTCTCTACAAAAAAATTTTGAAAATTAGCTGGAAAGGCTGGGCACAGTGGCTCATGCCTGTAATTTCAGCACTTTGGGAGGCCACGGTGGGCAAATTGCTTGAGCTCAGGAGTTCGACCAGCCTTGGCAACATGGTAAAACTCCATCTCTATAAAAAATTAGCCAGGCATGGTGGTGCACACCTGTACTCCCAGCTACTCAGAAGGCTGAGGTGGGAGCCATCACCTGAGCCTAGGAGGCTGAGGCTGCAGTGAGCCGTGATTGCACCACTGCATTGCAGCCTGAGTGACAGAGAAAGACCCTATCTCAAAAACAAAAACTAAACAAAACAACAAAACAAACAAACAAAACCCAGGGCTTCTCTGTATGGAAGGTCATTTGGCAGAATCTACTGAAATCCCATGTACCCTTTATCCAGCAGCCCCAGGTCTGTGAACTGATCCTACAGCTATACCTGGACACATCTGAAACGATGCATACACAAGGTTATTTGTTGCAGCTTGTCTGTAGCAGCAAAAGTTTGGAAACAGCGCAGGCGTTTATCTGGATAACTAAATTAGAATGCATCCTCACAATGGGATACTATGCAAGTATTTTTTTTTTAAGATGAAAACCAAAAAAGAATGAGGACACTTTCTATATTCTTACTGATATGGAACACTCTGGTTTTTATTATTAAGTGAAAAAAGCAAGTCACAACACAGTGCATATAGTACGCCACTTTTTTGTGTTAAAAAAGTAACAAATGGCTGGGCACGGTGGCTCATGCCTGTAATCCCAGTACTTTGGGAGGCCGAGTCAGGTAGATCACTTGAGGTAAGGAGTTTGAGAACAGCCTAACCAATATGGCAAGACCTTGCCTCTACAAAAACACAAAAATTAGCCGGGCATGGTGGTGCATGCCTGTAATCCTAGCTACTCGGAAGGATAAAACAGGAGAATCGCTTGAACCTGGGAGATGGAGGCTGCAGTGAGCCAAGATGGCACCACTGCATTCCAGCCTGGGTGACAGAGCAAGACTTTGTCTCAAAAAAAAAAAAAAAAAAAAAAAAGGAACACATATTTGAATTTTCCATTTGCATAAGGAAATACTCGAAGAATACATGATAAACAAAAGTGTTTATTACTAGGAAGCTGGAGTAGAGGGTTGCAGGGGAAGATGGGGGTGAGACCAAGACTTCTCAATGAGTACCTTTTACAGCATTTTGATTGTTGGACCATATGGCTGTATAATCTATTCAAAACTATCCTAACTTTTAAGTATGAACAAATTAAAAAGATCCTATAGGGGAGGGGCATCCAAAGGAAGAATCTACTCAAATGGATAAGTGGTCCTGGAGTGCCAAAAACTGAAAGCAAATTATAAACACCCATAATCTAGTGAGGCTTTATGGTCTATTTTGTTTTCCTAATATCCATATGCTTACTGAGCACCTACCATGTACCAGGCCCTACTATGTTAAGTGTTGATGAGATACAGTCAGACACAGTGCCTTCCCCTCAAGATGTTTTGGCCCCATGGAGAGACTAAATGGAGGGTGGAGGGGCCCTGGCCTGACAGTGTGCTCGAAGCCCAGAGGAAGCAGTACGTCCTTCTTCCCCAGAGGAGTGGGGAAGGTCAGCTGGAGAAAAAAGGACAGATAGGCTGACACTGCGGGCAGAATGGGCAGCCCTTGATGACACTGTGGGCACGGAGGTGAGGAACGGGAGGAGCCAAGGAGGCCATCTTAAATCACAGCCTAAACACTGGGGCCGCGCCAGCCAGCTAGCAGTCTCAACCCTGGGTTCCCAGCCAGCACTAAAACTGCAGTAGACACCCCATGGGGGCAATCCAATTCTTTGCAAGTGACCCAGGAGGTTTCTCCTGTTGAACCTATCCTCCCAGTTTCTCTAATTTCTTCCAACCCTCTAACACCAGCCTAGTCTAAGGTCTCAAACTTGGAGTAGTAGCCTTCCTGGCTTGAATCCACCTGCATAGAACCTCCACACCAACCTTCTGAAAACACCACTTTGATTTGTCACTCCTCAGTCAGCTCCTTCAGTGACACCTCAGACCTCAAATTCTAGACTTCTTGTTTGGAATTCAGGTCCCTCAGTGATGTGGCCCAAACTCATTCCTAGCCTTGTTTGCCATGATTCTTCAACCTCTCTGCTCAAGCCAACCTGGAAAACTCTCCAAGCTCAAGACCAGTCTCGTAGCTTTCTGCCTCCCCCATTTTCCCATCACTGCAGGAACCACATGGATCCTTTGAGGGCCAAGACAAATGTCACCTCCTCCAAAATGCCTTCTCCAGAGTCACCTTCCAATCTCGTGACCTCTCCAAACTTCAGCATGCATAATTAGTAAATCACCTGCAAGTATTATTAAAATACAGAGCATGTGTCAATGAGTCTGGGATGGGCCTAAAATATTGCATTCCTAACAAGCTTCCAGGAAGGTCTATGCTCTAGGTCAGTACCACACTTGGTTTGGCAAGGTCTTAAGTACACCTCATATCCTTTGAATGAAGTCGATCACATATGGCCTTGCATTATGAATATTCAAGTATGTGCCTTAACTTCTTTTCTCGATTGAAAATTCATTGAGAGTAGGGATCCACGGAAAAGACAGTTTATGTAGTCGAAAGAGAGCCAGCAATAAAATCAGATAGCTCTAAATTCAAGTCTTAACTCTACCACTTACTTGCTATGACATTGAATAAGTCACATAATCTCTGAATCTCAGTTTCTTCATCTGTAAAATGGGGAGAAAAAATACTTTCCCTCCAGAGGATTAAAAGAAATCATGGTTGTGATTATGCCCAGCATACTGCCTGGTGCTGAATATATTTTAATATTGGCTCCCTCCTCTTTCTTTCCTTACATAATCTTGGGATTTCCATAGAGTCTAGCATGTAGTAGGTGCTCAGGGAATCTTCTGGGCCCAACTTTTGCAGAAACTTCTGTTCTACCCATACAACTCTGTCCAATCCACACTGCTGAGCTTTCCTCTCTGGATATGATGCTCCAATAGTCACTGACTTTTTAATATTTTACAGTCACAATCCTCCTGTTTGTTGGTGAGTATGCCATCAGAAGCATACATATCTACTGACATCTGCTAGTGGAAAAATGCAATTGTTTAGGTTGGAAGTGAGAACTCATGAGACCTGAATTATGGCAAATAACCCATCCACTCTTGCTCGGTTTCTTCACCTATCAGGCATTTAGGACTTGACCCCACTGGTCCAGGGTTTTCTTTCCAACTGCATTCCATCAAAAAATATCAGTCCCATATCACATTTCCTCACACTCACTGAGTCTCTAGCGAATCAACTAAATTAATCTTTTCTGGGTTGCTAAGCGGACATAACAGAGCATTTGACAGATATCAGAAGGCCTCAGTAACAGTCCTGATTCTGACACTAACTAGGAGTGTGATCTCTGGCAAATCACATCCCTTCTCTGAGCCTTAGTTTCCTTAACTGTAAAACGGGAGAGTTGGGCCAAGATGATCCATAAAATCTCATACTCTTTTATTCTAGGCTAACAAACTGAATAGTCTCCCATTCCGAGCAGCACATTTTCATTTTGACCAGGTCCTTGGTGCTGATACTGAAAGGCTCATGCCAGCAAAAGAAGTCCTCTCAGTAGGCAGAATGTTGACCTCTCTCAAATCACACCCCGAGAAGGCATTTTTTCCATTGGCCTGGTCCAGGGATACATTCTATGGCAGGCCACCCAATAGCCAATTGTTCATTTTTTCCTGCTTGCTAATCAAACCCCAGTTTTATCCAAGGCAATATTATGATAGCCCAAGAGGTAAACCATGATTTTTCTAAGCCAAGAGTTGGTAAACTTTTTCTGCAAAGAGCCAGATAGTCAATATTTTAGGCCCTGTGGGCCACACACAGTCTATTCCTTTTCTTCTTCTTCCCCTCAACCTCCACACACACTCTTTAAAAATGAAAATAAAGGCCAGGCGCGGTGGACTTTGGGAGGCCGAGGCAGGCGGATCATGATATCAAGAGATCGAGACCATCCTGGCTAACATGGTGAAACCCCATCTCTACCAAAAAAAAAAATACAAAAATTAACTGGGCATGGTGGTGAGCTCCTGTAGTCCCAGCTACTCGGAAGGCTAAGGCAGGAGAATCGCTTGAACCCGGGAGATGGAGGTTGCAGTGAGCCAAGATCACGACACTGCACTCCAGCCTGGTGACAGAGTGAGACTCCATCTCAAAAAATAAAGTAAAATAAAATAAAAATGAAAAAAATTATTAGATCATGGGATGTATAAAAACAGCCCACAGGCTAGATTTGATCTGTGGTCAGTCCAGTTATAATCTTATTCTTTGGACAAATTCTCTTTCATCCTCCCTTTCAGCTATAAATGATAGAGTTCTGGACAAAAACAACATAAAATAAGTCTATTGGGGGCTTCTGGGAAAGATTTTGTTGTTTTCTGATAAAAGAGAGACACACAAGAAGAAAAGTAACTGGCACCTCCCCTTGTTCCATTTTCCTGTCTTAAATGTGGACCTGATGCCTGGACCTGCAGCAGCTACCTTGTGATTATGAAGTACTAACACGGGGACAAAATACCAACAATGTAGGGGACTCAGCAGAAAGACATAAAAAGCCTGGGTCCTGGAGGATGTTGAACTGTTGAATAAACCCTGGAACCTCATCCTTTCCGTCTTTGGTTAAATAAAATAATAAATATCTACATCATTTAAACCATCAGGTTTCTGTCTGTTAAAATCCAAAGCATTCTTTTGGATTTTTGTTTTTTGAGATGGGGTCTCACTCTGTCACACAGGCTGGTGTGCAGTGGCATGATCTTGGTTCACTGCAACCTCCACCTCCCCAGCTCAAGCAATCCTTCTAACTCAGCCTCCTGAGTAGCTGGGACCACAGGTCAAAGCATTCTTAACATGCTAAAGCAGAGTGGTTTTTTCCTCATAAGTAATATTTTTTTTTGAGACGGAGTCTCGCTCTGTCGCCGGGGCTGGAGCGCAGTGGCCGGATCTCAGCTCACTGCAAGCTCCGCCTCCCGGGTTTACGCCATTCTCCTGCCTCAGCCTCCTGTGTAGCTGGGACTACAGGCGCCTGCCACCTCGCCCCGCTAGTTTTTTGTATTTTTTAGTAGAGACGGGGTTTCACCGTGTTAGCCAGGATGGTCTCGATCTCCTGACCTCGTGATCCGCCCGTCTTGCCACTGCGCCCCGCCCCTCATAAGTAATTTTTAAAACTTCAACCATGTCCTGTAGTAAGCACCGGGGTTACAACAGTAAACCACACAACATTCCTGCCTTCTTGGGGCTTTCTAGTCTAGTAAAGGAGATGACAAGGCACAATCAAATATTGACACATCAGATCAGTCACTAAATGGGGGTGATGAGCTCTACTGTTGGTGTTCCTACTGGCAAATTATGAAATCTCCAATGCCAAGTCTTTGAAACATGACGGTTTATTACTTTCTGAGAGGCAGACAAATGCAAAAAACACTATAAAAGACTAATGCTGAAAGGCAGACATATAGACCTAAGTTCAAATCTCAACTCTACCACTTAACAGCTATGTGACTTTGGGCAAGATTCTTGACATCTGCTAGAGGGGAAAAATGCAATTTGGGCCTGGTGCAGCGGCTCACGCCTGTAATCCCAGCACTTTGGGAGGCTAAGGCAGTCAGTTCACGAGGTCAAGAGATCAAGACCATGCTGGCCAACATGGTGAAACCCCATCTCTGCTAAAAATACAAAAATTAGCTGGATGTGGTGGCACGTGCCTGTAGTCCCAGCTACTCAGGAGGCTGAGGCAGGAGAACTGCTTGAACCCGAGAGGCAGAGGTTGCAGTAAGCTGAGATGACTGCACTCCAGCCTGGCAATAGAGCGAGACTCCATCTCAAAAAAAGAAGCAATTTGGAGTGGCCTAAGGACTTGAGGGGAATTTGAATGCAAGTAGGCTTGAGCTTCAATTTCTACACATGGAAGTAAAGCTCATAATCATAAGCCGCCTCTTTGGACTATTGTGAGAAAGAAATGAGATCATGGAATTAAAGCACTTCTCATTGCTCAGTAAATGATAGCTATATATACATATTAACTATAAATAAATATATATATAATTTTGCTTAACAATATATTCTTAGAAAAAAGACTGGAAGGAAACACAAAATATCAAGAGTGGTTATCTCTACATAGTGGGATTAGAGGCAATTATTTTCTTTCCTCAGATTTTTTCCAAATATATGTACATATAACTTTTAAAGTTGTGGGACTTTTTTAAATGTGATCTTTGTGTTTTGAAAATAAATGCAAAATGTGAACTGAAACTCCTTTATTCTTTTATCTGGACAAGAGTCAGGTGGCCCATGTTCTAGATCTAGCACTGGTATTGACTTCTTGCATAATCTTAGAAAGGCACGTCACTTCTCTAGGTCTCAATTTCCTTGTCTAAGAGTTGTTGATAATCAGACTTCCAGTTCCCTCCATGATAAAGTAGCTTCCACTAGATTAACTCACCCACCAAATTGTAAAAGCTAGAAAATATACAAATAGCTATTTGAAAACATTGGAGAGCAATAAATGCAGACAGGACTAGAGGAACTACAAGCCTTGAAATAAAGGAAGCACCACAAGTAAGCTCTACAGTCACCTTGGCGTTTTCCTGAAAGATCTTTCCAAATTGCTACACTGGGAAATAGAACCCAAGCAAAGAGTATAGTCTATTGAGCTAAGGAGAGTTTGGGGATAACAGAGTAGCTAATATCTAAGGAGCAAAATCCCAAAGAGAAGAGAACTTTAAAGAAAGAGACACCTCTTTCCCATCTTGCAAGATGGCGGGTGAAAAAGTTGAGAAGCCAGATACTAAAGAGAAGAAACCGGAAGCCAAGAAGGCTGATGCTGGTGGCAAGGTAAAAAAGGGTAACCTCAAGGCTAAGAAGCCCAAGAAGGGGAAGCCCCATTGCAGCCGCAACCCTGTCCTTGTCAGAGGAATTGGCAGGTATTCCCGATCTGCCATGTATTCCAGAAAGGCCATGTGGAAGAGGAAGTACTCAGCCGCTAAATCCAAGGTTGAAAAGAAAAAGAAGGAGAAGGTTCTTGCAACTCTTACAAAACCAGTTGGTGGTGACAAGAACGGCGGTACCTGGGTGGTTAAACTTCGCAAAATGCCTAGATATTATCCTACTGAAGATGTGCCTCGAAAGCTGTTGAGCCACAGCAAAAAACCCTTCAGTCAGCACGTGAGAAAACTGCGAGCCAGCATTACCCCCGGGACCATTCTGATCATCCTCACTGGACGCCACAGGGGCAAGAGCGTGGTTTTCCTGAAGCAGCTGGCTAGTGGCTAGTTACTTGTGACTGGACCTCTGGTCCTCAATCAAGTTCCTCTACAAAGAACACACCAGAAATTTGTCATTGCCACCTCAACCAAAATCGATATCAGCAATATCAAAATCCCAAAACATCTTACTGATGCTTACTTCAAGAAGCAGCAGCTGCGGAAGCCCAGACACCAGGAACGTGAGATCTTCTACATAGAAAAAGAGAAGTATGAGATTACAGAGCAGCGCAAGACTGATCAGAAAGCTGTGGACTCACAAATTCTACCAAAAATCAAAGCTGTTCCTCAGCTCCAGGGCTACCTGTGATCTGTGTTTGCCCTGATGAATGGAATTTATCCTCACAAATTGGTGTTCTAAATGTCTTAAGAACCTCATTAAATAGCTAACTACCAAAAAAAAAAAAAAAAAAAAAAAAAAAGAGACAAACATACTTGTATTCAAATTACCCCTCAAATCCTTAGCCCACTCCAAGCTATACATGCAGAGTGAGTAACCAAGAAACTGAGGGGAAAGTAGCAGCTTAGAGACTAAAGAGCCAATCATTCATTGGTTAGAGTTGGAGTCTAAGCTGGGTCAAAGTAGAGGGAAGTTGGTAAACACCCACAAAGGCCAGGCTTTAGGAATAAAAACCATACCCTAGTAGTACAGACAAAAGCGAAATATACTAGGTTTGACAAGATTAAGGAGATCTGCTAGCTCTCTCTCTGCCTGCTAGAACAAAACTCAATACTTGTTGGAGAAAGTTAACATCCTTCACCCAAAGGCTCTTCAACTTTGTATCCATAATGTCCAGTATTGGATAAAAAACTATGAGGTGTTATTGAAAAACCTCAAAAGGACCAAAAATACCTGAAATCCAAGAAATAGCCAGATAATAGAAATAGATCCAGAGATAATTCAGATACTAGACTTAGCAGACAGGAACTTTAAAATAACTATGGATAATATGTTCGAGGAGATAGAGAAAAATATGGTCAAATTAGAGGAAATGATGGACAAAACAGATGAAAAATGGAGAATATCAATCAAGATTTAGAAACTATGAGAAAAGAATCAATTGGACCGCCTACCACAGAAGAATACAATATCTGAAATTAAGATCACTTGGATGGGTTTAATAGAAGACTAGACACGATAGAAAATGGGAATTTAGAACTGAAAGGCAGGTCAATTAAAAAAATACAAAACTGAGGTACAAAGGAATGAAGATGGACAAACCAGAGCAAAACATAAAAAAAGAAGTATAATCAAAGGTCTAATATTCATGTAACTGCAGCTCCAGAAGATGAGAAGAGTGAGGAAGACAAAATATTTGAAGAGACAATGGCAAAGAATCTGCAAATTTGATGAAAGACAACATACACATTAAAGAAGCTCAGTGATCCCCAAGAAGAATAAAAACAAGCAAGCCGTATCTATGCACATCATAGTCAAACTACTGAAAACCAAAGACAATGAAAAAAATTTTAAATCAGCCAGAGACAAAAAGACACATTGCATTCAAAGGAGTAAAAATATGTCTGATGACTAACTTTTCAATAGACATTTTTGGACCCCAGAAGACAGTGGAATAACTTAAAAGTGTTGAAAGGAAAATTAAAATTTAAAAAAATCTCACCAACCTAGAATTTTATCACTAGCAAAAATATCCTCCAACAATATATGTGAAATAAAGATGTGTTTCATGATCTACACTACACCACACAGTATGATAATAAATCTGCAAGGAATTTCTCTGAGTTAAAGAAAAAATGATTCCAGATGGAAGCATGAAACTGCTGACAGGAAGAAAGAACCCTGGAGAGGGTAAATTTGTGAATAAATAAAAATAAATATTGACTGCTTAAAACAATAATAATTATGCCTTGTGGGGTGTATAACATATGTAGAAGATGTATACATTAAAATGAGAGCTCAGAAGATGAGAAAGAGGAAAATGAGGTTAAAATATGATGGTGTTCTTCCCCTGTGCTTGAAGTGAGGGAAGGAGTAATGTGAGGTAGATGTATTAATAAGTGAAGAATGCAAAAATGCATATTGTAATCCCCAATAGTACCACTCTAAGAGAATGTATAATTGAAAAGCTAGCAGAAGAAAACATCGAATATTTTTTTAAATTCTATTAATCCCTTCCCAAAAAGCTAAAAAGTAAGAATAAAGGAATAAAGACAGATGGGACGAATAAAAAATAAATAGTAAGTTTGTTGACTTAAACTCAATAATGTCAGTAACAATATTAAATTTAAATGGTCTAAATTCAAAGATTATCAGACTGGGTTTTGTTTTTCAAAAAAGCTATAGTTAAAAACTTTACTGGACTAAATATATTAAGATTATATAGTAAGACTGAAAATAAAAAGATGAAAAAGATATACCGTAGCAACCCATGTGTAAAGAAAACTGGTGTAGCTGTATTAATATCAGACAAGATAGACTTCAAAGCAAAAAGTATTACTAGAGATAAGGTAGAGATATTTAACAATAATAAAAAAAGTCATTTCAATAAGAGGACATAGCAATCCTAAATTTCTAAGAAATTAATACTTCAAAATATATAAAGTAAAAATTAACAAAACTAAAAAGATAGACAGCTACAACCATAATCAGAGCTGGAGATATTAACATACCTGTCGCAGTAACTGAGAGAACAAACAATAACAACAGTAAAACAGTAAGGATATGGAATATTTAAATAACATAATTAACTAAATTCACATAACTGATATCTATAAAACACTCCATCCAGTATACATTCAAAATGTACATTCAAAATGCAAAATACTCATTCTCCTCAAGTGCACATGGGCATTAACCAAAATAGGTTATATGTTGGGACATTTAAAATGTACATTCAGCTGGGCGTGGTAGCTCACACCTATAATCCCAGCCCTTTGGGAGGCTGAGGTGGGTGGATCACTTGAGGTCAGGGGTTCAAGACCAGCCTGGTCAACATGTGAAACCCTGTCTCTACTAAAAATACAAAAATTAGCCAGGTGTGGTGACAGGCACCGGTAATCCCAGCTACGTGGAAGACTGAAGCAGGAGAATCATTTGAACTGGGACGTAGAGGCTACAGTGAGCTGAGATTGCTCCACTGCACTCCAGCCTGCGTGATGGAGTGAGGTTTTGTCCCAAAAACAACAACAACAAACCCAAAATGTACATTCAAAATGCAAAATATACATCCTTTTCAAGTGTGCATGGACATTAACCAAAATAGACTATATGTTGGGACAGACACTAAGTCTCAACAATTTCAAATTTTGAAATAATACAGAATATGTCCTCTGACCATGGTGAAACTAAAAGAGAAATCAACAACAGAAAGACAATTAGGAAATCTATGAATGTTGGGACATTAAGCAACAGATTTCTAAATAAGCCAAGTAAAAGAAGAAATCACAATAAAAAATTGAAAATGTGTTTAACTGAACAATAATGAAAGTGTGGTATCAGAAAAATGTTGGGATTAATCGAGCAATGCTTACGGGAAAATTTTTGACTTTAAATGTATATCTTAGGAAAGGTTGAGAATCAATAATCTAAGCACCTATCTCAAAATCTGGAAAAAGACAGCATATTAAACTCAAAGAAAGTAGAAGGAACGAAAAAAGATAAGAGCAGAAATGAATGCAATTCTTAAAAGATGTAAATTGAGAAAACAACAAAGCCAAAAGTTGGACCTTTGAAAAGACCATTAAAATTGATAGACCCTGGCAAGGCTGCTGAAGAAAAACAGAGAAAACATAAATTGCCAATATCAAAAATGAAAGAACATCAACATAGATGTTAAAAACATGACAAAAGTGGCCAGGCATGGTGGCTCATGCCTGTAATCCCAGCACTTTGGGAAGCTGAGGTGGGCAGATCACAAGGTCAGGAGTTCAAGACCAACCTGGCCAACGTGGTGAAACCCCACCTCTACCAAAAAAAAAAAAAAAAAAAAAAAAATTAGCCGGGCATGGTGGTGGATGCATGTAGTCCCAGGTACTCAGGAGGCTGAGGCAAGAGAATTGCTTGAGTCCGGCAGGCAGAGGTTACAGTGAGCCAAGATCATGCCATTGCACTGCAGCCTGGGCAAAAGAGTGAGCCTCCATCTCAAAAAATAAATAAATAAATAAATAAAGGCAAAAGTAATAAAAGGAAAGTTTGAACATTATGTAAATAAACTTGAAAATTTAGATGAAACAGATTCCTTAAAAGTAACAATTTACTAAAAGTAAAAAAAGAAATAAAAATATAAATAATCTAATAACTATTTAGAAAATTGAATCCATCATCAAAAACTTTCCCTCAAAGAAAATTCCAAACCCAGTTGTTGAATTATTCCAAAGAGTTAAGAAATAAAGAATACCAATCTTATATAAACTCTTCAAAACAATAGAGAAGTATGAAACTTCCTACCCCTGTTCATGAGACCTGTATAATCTTGACACCAAAACCTGACAAGAACATCATAAAAAAGAAATATCATAGGCCACAAATCTCATGAACATAGACGCCAAAGTCCTTAACAAAATCCAGCCTGAAATATAGAAAAATCACACCCAGAAGTATATAGAAAGATCATACTTCTGACCAAGTATGATTTATTCCAGGAATGCATGTTTGACTTAACATTCAAAACTCAACCAATGTAATTCACAGTATTAACAGAATAAAGGAGAAAAACATATGATCATCAAAACAGATGTAGAAAAAGTGTTTGATAAAATTCAACACCCATTTAAGAAAAGTCTCTCAGAAAACCAAAGATAGAAGGGAATTTTCTCAACCTGATAATGAGTATGTACAAAAATCCACAGCAAATATCGCACCTAATGGTGAAACACTAAACGCTTTCACCACTTAGGTTGGGAAAAAGGCAATGATGTCCACTATCACCACGTCACCTCAAAATTGCACTAGAGGTCCCAGCCAGTACATAAGGCACACAAAACAAATAAAAATACAAAGATTATAAAGGAAGATGCAAAGCTGTCATTATTCTCAGGTGACATGATGATGTTCATAGAACGTTCAAAAAATGCAAATTTTAAATTAATAAGCAAATTTAGCAAAGTGGTTAAATACAAAGTTATCTAAATAATTGCATTTTAATATGCTAGCAACTAACAATTAGAAAAAACTTCAAATGTACTACTTACTTTAGCATTGAAAAACATCAATTATCTAGGAATAAGTCTAAAGAAAGATGTGTAAAACCTCTACAGTGAAATCTACAAAACACTGCTGGGAAAAATTAAAGATGATCCAAATACTTGGAGGCCTAATGTAACATATGTTAATTGGAAATTTGATGTTGTTAAGGTGTTCTTCCCAAATTTCTTATAGATTCAATGCAATCCCCATCAAAAATCCTAGCAGATATTTTGCATATGTGAAAAAATGACAACTAATTCTAAAATCAATATGGAATGGTTAAGAATGTAGATTAACCAAAGCAATACTGAAGAAGTAAACAAGAACAAGAGGGCTTATGCACCAGATATCACGACTTATTGTATAGGTGCAGTAATAAAGACTGTAGTATTAGCCCAAAAATAGACAGTAAGGCCAACAGTTTGGAATAAAACTCCAGACCCAGATCCAAATATATATAATCTGCCAATTTATGATGAAGGCACCACTGGAACTCAGTGGATAAAGGGTGACCTTTTCAAGAAATCATGCTCTATCAGTTAATTAATAAGAAAAAAAAAGAACTTCGACTCCTCCTTCACACCATACACAAAAGTTCCAGATGAACTATTGATATAAAAATGAAAGGTAAAATAGTAAAGCTGCTAGATGATCTGTTAAAAAGATCTTCGTGAACTTCAGGTAAGCAAAAATTTCTTAATAGGATACCAAAGCACTAACTATAAAAGAAAAACATTAATAAATTGAATTTTATTAGAATGAAAAACTTATATTCATAAAAGTTACCATTATGAGAATAAAAAGGCAACCCACAAACCAAGAGAAGATATTTGTAATACTTTTACCTGGCAAATATTAATATCTCCTATTCAAGATATAAAAACAACTCTTACAAACCCTTAAGGGGAAAACCAACAACATAATTTTTAAAAAACACACAGGCAAAAGACGTGAAGAAGGGCCGGGTGCGGGGGCTCACGCCTGTAATCCCACCACTTTGGGAGGCCGAGGTGGGTGGATCTCGAGATCAGGAGTTCAAGACCAGCCTGGCCAATATGCTGAAACCCTATCTCTACTAAAAATACAAAAATTAGTCAGGCATGGTGGCATGTGCCTGTAATCCCAGTTACTTGGGAGACTGAGGCAGAAGAATCACTTGAACCTGGGAGGCAGAGGTTGCAGTGAGCCAAGATTATGCCACTGCACTCCAGCCTGGGCGACACAGCAAGACTCTGACTCAAAAAAAAAAGACATGAAGAGGTAATTCACAAAAGATATACAAATGCCTAATAAGCATATAATAAGATGCTATACTCATTATTTATCAGAAAAAATGCAACCAAAATGACATATGCTATACACCCATGAAAATAGCTAATATTAGAAGGAATGGCTATCTCAAATGTTGACAAGGAAGTGAAACACTGAAACTTTTATAAATTGATAGTGGGAGTCTAAATCGGCACAACCACTTTAGGAAACTGTTTCGGCAGTATCTACTAAAACTAAATATACCTATACATTACAATCTAGCAATTCTACTCCTGGGAACATACCAACAAAAATAAGTGCTCATGTTCACCAAAAGATATACAAGAATATTCAGAACTCCAATCCTCAAATTCCTTCAAAATAATGAAAGAGGAGGGAACACATTCAAATTTATCCTATGAGGCCGGCATTATCATGATATGAAAGCCAGATAAAGATACTACAAGAAAAGAAAACTACAGGCTAATATCCCTTATAAATATTGATGCAGGCCAGGTGCGGTGGCTCACACCTATAATACCAGCACTTTGGGAGGCCAAGGAGGGTGCATCACCTGAGGTCAGGAGTTGGAGACCTGCCTGGCCAAAAACATGGTGAAACCCCATCTCTACTAAAAATACAAAAAATTAGTTGGGTGTGGTGGCGGGCGCCTGTAATCCCAGCTATGTGTGAGGCTGAGACAGGAGAATTGCTTGAACCTGGGAGGCGGAGGTTGCAGTGAGCCAAGATTGTGCCATTGCACTCCAGCCTGGGCAAAAGAGTGAGACTCCATCTAAATATATAGATAGATAGATAGATAGATAGATAGATAGATAGATAGATAGATGCAAAAATCCTCAGCAAAATACTAACAAACAGAATTCAGCAGCACAGTAAAAGGATTACAGATCATGACCAAATGGGATATATTCCGTGAATGCAAGGATGGTTTGGCATACAAAATCAATAAATACATTATATCAATTGATTTCTGTTTGCCAGACCATCCTTGCATTCAAGGAAGGAAAACTACATAACTATTTCAACTGATGGTTCCTACAAAATGAAGGAAAACTACGTAACCATCTCAACTGATGGAGAAAAAAAATATGACAAAACTCAACACCATTTTATGATAAAAGCACTCAATAAACTAAGAACAGAAGAGCATTACCTCAACATAATAAAGGTCATATTTTAAAAAACAACAGCTAACGAAGGTGAGAGACTGAAAGCTTTTTCTCTAGAATCAGGAACAAGACAAGGTTGCCTGCATTCACCACTTCTATTTGAAATAGTACTGGAAGTCCTAGCCACAGCAATTTGGCAAGAAAAAGAAATAAAAACATTCCAAATTATTAAAAGGAAATAAAGTTATTATTATTATTATTTTTTGAGATGTAGTCTCACTCTGTCACCCAGGCTGGAGTGCAGTGGTGCGATCTTGGCTCACTGCACCCTCTGCCTCCCGGATTCAAGCTATTTTCATGCCTCAGCCTCCCAAGTAGCTTGGATTACAGGTGTCTGCCACCATGCCCAGCTAATTTGTGTATTTTTAGTAGAGATGGGGTTTTGCCATGTTGGCCAGGCTGGTTTTGAACTCCTGACCTCAGGTGATCCACCTCCCTCACCCTCCCAAAGTGCTGGGATTACAGGTGTAAGCCACTGCGTTTGGCCGAAATGATCTTATATGTAGAAAACTCCAAAGATTTAACACATACCCAAACACAAAAGTACTGTTAAAACTAATGAATGAATTCAGCAAAGTTGCAGGACACAAAATCAGCACACAATAATCAGTTGCATTTCTATACACTAAGAACGAGTAATCTGAAAAGGAAATTAAGAAAATTTCATGTACAATAGCATCAAAAAGAATAAAATACTTAGGAATAAACTTAACCAAGGAAGCAAAACACTTGTACACTGAAAACTACTAAATGTTGTTGCTGAAAGAAACTAAAGACACCAAATAAATGGAAAGACATCCTGTGTTCATGGATTGGAATACTTACTATTAAGATGTTAAAACTACCCAAAGCAATCTACAGATTCAATGCAATGCCTATCAAAACCCCAGTGGCTTTTTTTTTTTTTTTTTTTTGCAGAAATAGAAAAATCCATTCTAAAATTCATATGGAATCTCAAGGGACTTTGAATAGCCAAAACGATCTTGAAAAAGAAGAACATGAGAGGTCACACATTTCCTGATTTCACAACTTACTACAAAGCTACAGTCCGGTTCTGGCATAAAGACAGACATACAGATCAATGGAGTAATATGGAAAGCCCAGAAATAAACCTCCACATACATGATCAAGTGTTTTTTGACAATGGTGCCAAGACCATTCAATGGGGGAAAGAACAGTCTTTTCAACAAATAGTGCTGGGGAACCTGGGGAACCTGGATACCAACATGTGAAAGAATAAAGCTGGACTCAGACGGGCACAGTAGCTCATGCCTGTAATTCAAGCACTTTGGGAGGCTGAGGAGGGCAGATCACGAGGTCAGGAGTTTGAGACCAACTTGACGAACATGGTGAAACCCTTTCTGTACTAAAAAGAAATACAAAAATTAGCCTGGCTTGGTAGCACATGCCTGTAATCCCAGCTACTTAGGAGGCTGAGGCAGGAGAATCACTTGAACGTGGGAGGCGGAGGTTGCAGTGAGCCAAGACAGCACCACTGCACTCCAGCCTGGGTGACAGAGTGAGACTCTGTCTAAAAATAAAGAATAAAGCTGGGCTCTTACCTAATATCATATACAAATATTAGCTCAAAACAGATCAAAAATCTAAATGTAAGATCTAAAACTGTAAAACTCTCAGAAAAAAAAAAAAGGCAAAAGCTTCACAACATTGAATCTGACAATGATTTCTTAGATAGGACACTAAAGGCACAGACAACAAAAGAAAAAATAGTTAAATTGGATGCATTAGAATAAAAATTTCTGTGCATTAAAGAACACAATCAACAGAGTGAAAAAGCAAGCCATGGGATAGGAGGAAATATTTGCAAGTATATATAACTGATAAGACGTTAATATCCAGAATATATAAAGAACTAAAACAACAGAAAACAACCTGATTTTAAAACAGGCAAAGAACTTAGACATTTCTTCAAAGAAGATATGCAAATGGTGAATAAGCACATGAAAAGATGTTCAACATCACCACAACCATTAGGTAATTGCAAATGAAAACCACAATGAGATACCATTTTATATTCATTAGGATGGCTATTATTTAAAAAAAATAATAAATGATGATTAGGAACTGGTAAAATTGGAACTCTTGTGCCTTGCTAGTGGAAACGTAAAGTGATACAGCCACTATGAAACCATTTTTGTGGTTTCTCAAAAAATTAAACACAGAGTTACCATATTATCCAACAATTTCATTTCTGGGTCTGTACCCCCAAAAGAATTAGGTGCAGAGACTTGAAAAGATATTTGTATGCCTGTGTTCACAACAGTGTTATTTACAATGACCAAAGGATAGAAACAACTCAATTGCCCATCAATGTCTTAATGGATAAAGACAATGTGACATATCCATACGGTGGAATATTATTCAGCCTTCAAAAGGAAGAAAATTCTGACACATGCTACAACATGGATTAATCTTGAAGGCATTATGCTAAGTGAAACATGCCAGTCATAAAAAGACGCATACTTTACAACTCCACTTATAGAAGATACTTAGAGCAGTCGAATTAACAGAGGCAGAAAGTAGAATAGTAGTTGTCAGAGACTGAGGGAAAAGGAGAATGAGAAGCTACTATTTAACGGGTACAGAGTTTCAGTCTCGGAAGATGAAAAAATCTCTGGAAATGAATGGTGTAGATGGCTGCACAACAAGGTGAATGAATGTACTTAACGCCAATGAATTGTACATTTCAAATGATTAAATGATACATTTTATGTTATGTAGATTTTGCCAAAATTAAATAAAACTTAGAATATTCAGATATGTTTTCTTCTTCTTCTTTTTTTTTTTTTTCCAGATGGAGTCTCGCTCTGTCGCCCAGGCTGGAGTGCAGTGGCACAATCTCGGCTCACTGAAAGCACTGCCTCCTGGGTTCATGCCATTCTCCTGCCTCAGCTTCCCGAGAGGGTGAGACTATAGGTGCCCACCACCACGCCCAGCTAATTTTTTGGATTTTTAGTAGAGACAGGGTTTCAACGTGTTAGCCAGGATGGTCTCGATCTCCTAACCTCGTGATCTGCCTGCCTCAGCCTCCCAAAGTGGTGGGATTACAGGCATGAGCCACTACGCCTGGCCTTATTCTTTTATTTTTTTTGAGATGGAGTCTCACTGTGTTGCCGAGGCTGGAGTGCAGTGGCATGATCTTGGCTCACTGCAAGCTCTACGTCCCGAATTCATGCCATTCTCCTGCCTCAGCCTCCCAAGTAGTGTTTTATTCTTAGTAATCAAAAACTTGAAACAACTAAATATTCATCAACACTTAAAAGATCTGTAAATTGTGATATATGCATACAGTGAAATACTATACAGCAATGGGAAAGAATTAACTACTGCTAGAGACAACAACATGAATGAATCTCACAGACATTATATTGACTGAGACAGACATTATATTGACTGAGAAAAGTTACCCACAAAAGAATACAGAGTCCATTATCCCATTTATATGAAGTTTTAAAAGCAGGCAAAAACAGGCTATACTGATAAGTCAGGACAGTAGTGACTGATGAGGAAGCCTCCTGGGGGACAAGAAATGTTCTATATCTTTTTCTGGGTGGTAATGACACCAGTGGATACAATATGTAAAGAAAAAAAACATCAAACTACTCACATAAGATTTGTATAGTTTATGTTCAATGTAACTCAGAGTTTTTTTTGTTTTTTGGTTTTTTTTTTTGTTTTTGAGACGGAGTCTCACTCTGTCGCCCAGGCTAGAGTGCAGTGGCACAAACTCAGCTCACTGCAAGCTCCACCTCCCAGGTTCACGCCATTCTCCTGCCTCAGCCTCCCGAGTAGCTGGGACTACAGGCAGCCGCCACCACGCCCGGCTAATTTTTTATATTTTTAGGAGAGACGGGGTTTCACCGTGGTCTCGATCTCCTGACCTCATGATCCGCCCGCCTTGGCCTCCCAAAGTGCTGGGATTACAGGCATGAGCCACCGCACCCGGCCAATGTAGCTCAGTTTTATAAAATGAAGTGACATGGTGATGACAGAATGACAACCTCAGCTAAGACTCAGGAGGGGGCTATTGAGTAGATCTAGCAAATGTTTTAGGGGATTGTGGAGCAGGTGGGCCGGGGCTCATGCTTTCAGAAAACTGAACTAAGGAGATGCACTTTACCAACCATGTAAGAAAGTCATTTCTGACTCTGCAAAAAATTGGACTTATAATAAGCTGATCCCACTTTTTTAGTGTTTAAGGGGAAAAATACAAGTTCCGAGTAGCCTACTGCTCTTAATATAGCACCCAGAAGCCCCAGTCTGACATAAAACAGGGCAAGGTGTAAACACAGGAGTGTACATCTTTCAGTCAACTCTAGCTCTCTAGTCCAAGAACTGGAAGAAATTTCTGCTTTCTGATATCAAGGCCATTTATGACTAAAACAACAATCCTGTGACACAACTACTTTGAACCCATATTTATAGTGGACACTGAGAATGGCCTTTCCCAACCAGGGACCACATTTGCCCGACTGGAGCATCACTATAACAAGGTCTTTGGGAACGCAGGCTAGCAAGTCCCCTGCAGAAGTTGAGTCTATAAACAGTTTAAACTGTAAAAACACAGTTTTTGCTGTGGCCTCAGTTTCCAGGTCTACCTGAATGGATTCCACTCCCTATTGTGGAATATTACAGAGAGGTCCTGGGATATTTCATAAATAGCTGGAGAGCATCTTGTTCCAGGTGACTCGGCCCAGCCTAGCAATCTAGAGGCACTACCCTCCCATCAGGACACTGGCCACGTCTGAGATGTCATGGAAGAATGAGTTTCAAGCACTTACTTTCATCATTAGAAACATTCCCCAGAGATGTGTGGCTGGAATAACGTTTGTTTTCACTTTCGTTGAGACATCTTTCAATCCAGCTCTCTAAAAAGAAAAAAAAAAGAAAGAAAGAAAAGAAAAAGAAAAAGAAAATCACAGAACTGCTGTGGGTGTTTGAGGAGAGACAGAACATCATAAATGCATTAGATTTAAATGCTCATCAACATGCATGTGGCATCTGCCCAGACTGGAATGGGATTTTACACGGAGTTCCATGTGCACCACTGCTGCTGCTGCTGAGACTGCTGAGTAGTTTGGATGCAAAATGGCTTTTTGAAGCCTCACTTGAGTATTTCTTGGTCAGATTCTACGAATTCTGGAGTATTTGTAGTACCAACTGAGGATTATCTTTCTGAGCAAAGAAGGTATGTTCCTGAGTAGCAGTTTGTAAAACCAGACTTGGTCAACTGAATCACTGGTGGTGGTTTGTAAACTTGTGAATTAGCAGCAGAACTTTTCTTCAAGTGAAAACAAAAAGAAAAACAGGTAAAACTTTAGGGACTCTGGTTGGAAGAGGACAGGGAACCTTGTAGCTTGCCTCCCTTTGGCCAGGGACGCCTCAAAGAGCTCTCACAGACTGGAAGCCATAGCAGGAAGAGAAATCAAAAGCACTATGGTAGCTATGCAGCCCCCCCCCCTTTTTTTTTTTTTTGAGATGGAAGTTTGCTCTTGTCACCTAGGCTGAAGTGCAATGGCGTGATCTCGGCTCACTGCAACCTCTGCCTCCCGGGCTCAAGCTATTCTCCTGCCTCAGCCTCCTGAGTAGCTGGGAAGGCGCCCGCCACCAAGCCCTGCTAATTTTTGTATTATCAGTAGAGACGGGTTTTCACCATGTTGGCCAGGCTGTTCTCGAACTCCTGACCTCAGGCGATCCGCCTGCCTTGGCCTCCCAAAGTGCTGGGATTACAGGCGTGAGCCATTGTGCCCAGCCGCTATGGAGCCCTTTTAAAATCCAAGACTATGGGTTGTTTTTTTTTAATCCAGTTTCAAAGGCTACAAATACAAATGTATTTGTCGCAATGTAGTGTAATACTTATTCTCTTTTCTAGACCACCCACCATTCATTCATTCATTCATTCATTCATTCATCATTCAACAACATCAGCTAAGTATAGTCAGCTCTACTATAACACTTGTCTTGAGAAAACAAATGTGTCCCAATGCAAGTGATATATTTGGGAACAATCTGAGCAGAGTGCAAACTTTGTGTCTCTTTATGCTCCATTTATTTCATAAAAAACATTAGGTGAATGCAGAAAACTCCACGCCCCTCCCCCGCCATTATACCGAGCACCACAGAAATATGCAGAACGCACTCATGTTCACACCTCAGACATCTACCAGCTACTTTGGTCCACATTGTGCTATGAGTCACACCTGCTCACTTCATAATAACTCACAGGCTGCAACCCTTCCGATACCCACCTCTAAAGGCAATCTTCAGGTCTTTTCCAAGGTGAAGTGCCATTTTTATTGGATTTGTGTATTTCTAAACCATTTAACATGTGCAAAACTGTGATATCATTTTTATTAGGTTTCTGTCTTTTATTATGTGTCACTGACAAGGTTTTTCAGTATTGTGGCCCTAAGCTTATTTTTCCAGTAAACTCAGTGGTCTTTGTTGGCCGATTCTGTATAATGTGGAAGGCATATGGGGTGTTATAGCAGAAATGGCTACACCTATGGCTGCAGGCTTTTGGGCAGTGTGGTTCCCCATTGCCTTCTTTATGATCTGGGAGCTGGTATTTATTGTACACCTATTTGAACATGCCAGCCCTCTGCATAAGTTATTTCATTGAATCTTCACAACAACTCTCTGAAGCAAGGATTTTAATCTCTATTTTTCCTAGAAAGCAACTGGGATTTAGAGGGATTAAGTAATGTGACTCTTCATAATTCAAAGAGCTGAGGAAAAGATCATTAGTTAACACCTTAGGTTACACATTGTAAAAAGAAGCCACGTAGACGAGTAAGCTATGTGGAGAGGGGAAATCAATGTCAACAGCCGGGAGAGATGTCGGATTTTTGTTTTGTTTTGTATTTTATGTCCCAACAAACTGCTCTTTTAAAAGCTGCTTCCAAAATTGTGAATAAGTAGGGGGAAAATATCTGAGGGGAGGAACAAGGGCCAGCTTGTTGAGAGGATATGGAAATCTGATATTTCCCAGGAAATACTGAGGAGCAGAGAAATTCAAAACATTAAAACGCTGCCCCTTCCAGATATCGAATGCACAATGTGGAGACAGACAGCTTGTAATGTTTCAAAGCTGGGGGTAGGTGTCTGTCATCACACTGTATCCAAACGCATATCTGCTTACAAATCTCCAGAATTCGTTTCAGGATTCTCCAGAATGTCTCCACTTAGATCTTCTCATCCTTTCAATTCCTGGCTCATTTTCCCTGGCAGCAGCCATGGCTACATGTAGATGGCATCTGCTGAAGTTGGCAGCCCCTGCCTCCACCAAACCATACCATCAAAAGCAATATCTATAGTTCTGGGCCAACCCCTGGTCTTCCTAGATAGGTATACACACCCAGTCACTCTCACACGCACTCACATCTACACCCCAATCCCCACATTGTCAGAAACAGGAACTAAGGGAAGCACTCTCCCTCTCACCCATTTGCCTGCGCTGGATTCAGGCCTGTTAACATCAGAGTCCTTAGAAGGGCCTGTTCTCGCAGGTGAGAACCCCTGTGACTAGTGGGACATTCTCTGAAGAATTTGTGGCAACATTCCCGAGACGAGCTTGTTCTAATAACCAGGTAAGCCAAGAGAGCACAGCGCCCACCCACAAGAGCTCAAGTAAAGAAAGAACTTTCCTGACGGCAGCACCTGTCCTCCACACTGTGCAGTCCCACATTGGAGAGAGATGAAAGCAAGGCTACGAGAAGTGGGAGAGGGTGGGAGGTACCGTGAAAATGAAAGAGAACACATCTCACCCATCGCACCCACTCAGATCTCTCTGACCCAACAGTCTATGCCTGTAGCCAACTGTGCTCCCTGGGGCAACCCACAATAAGTCTGGTCTCACTGGCACATTGCAGATATGAGAAGATAACCATCATTTCCCCATATTTCTGGTTGAAGTACCCCCATCAAAGAACTGCATTGTTTCACCTCTTTCTTGGAAAAAAATGTTCCCATTTCTTTGCCATCCAGTTCACCTGCTTCTGGGTGTCTTCTAGTTAATCAATGTCCATGTGAACACGTGGCACTTGGGATAGACTCTGAGGGTTCAGACCATGGTGTGAACAGTGAAAGAACCATCACCTGTGTTGTTCTGGACAGTTGGAGTTCTCATGCATTCAAGGGTCTTGCATTCCAGACTATGTGGATGCAACACTCTGAGATATCCAAACCAGATACAGGCCTTGAATCTGCAGGGGCACTTTGACCTTTGTCTTCTTCCCTAGTGGAGCTCTTAGGAGTGGCATCTCCAATTCATGTCTCATAAGCCAGGTAGCTTCCTATGACTGGAAGGCCTCTCTTTAGGTCAGCTGAAGTCAACGTTATGTACTTTAAAATTATTTTTAACAATGGATTTCGGTCTTGCAGAGGTCAAGAATTACTTGGGCAGAATGACATGTATACTGAATTTTGAATGAAACACTGTGTTCTTCCACCTTATTGATTTGTAGGTGATGTGATTTTATAATAATAAAGTTCAGTATATATTGAGCTCTCACTATGGGTGAGGTATCATATAACTGCATTACATACATCATCATACTTAATACTTATTATAGTCCTAGAGGTGGGTGCTATTAATAGGCCCATTTTAGAGATAAGAAAACTAAGGCTCAGAGAGATTCAGTGACTCGTCCAAAGTCATCTGGCTAGTAAGAGGAAGACCAGCATTCAAACTCAGGTCATAATCACAATGCTCTCTCCAAATGTGAACTGAGCTTTCTCCTCCTATGTCCCATTTAGTCCTCAGAACAATGTGCCAATTCTGCAGCATTTTTCTCAGTCTGCTTTGTATTCGAACTTTTGCTAAAACTCTACTTATATAATGCGCTAAATTCATTTACATATTTTTTGTCAGCCTTTGTCATATACAGAAGACTCTTCAGTTTAGAATTTAAACCTCTTAAGAATGGAGCCTGTTTTATTCTATTTCTTTTGACTCTCCACTAGTACTGTTATAAAGTTTTTCCTGTAGTCTGGCCTCAATAAGTGTTACATCAGTGACACATATGTCAAAGAAGGCATAGCTTATAAGTAGATACATCCACATATCTATAGAATTTCCTAATCATTTTCTCTCTCTTTTTTTTTTAACCGCATAGGCATGGAAAAGTATAACACATCAAAGGCGATTTTCCAAATAAAGCAAAATTCAACACACATTTATTTTGTGCCTTCTAGATGCAAGAAGCTGTGCTAAAGAGAAGCTGTAGTGGCCAGGTGCAGTGGCTCATGCCTGTAATCCCAGTACTTTGGGAGGCTGAGACAGGCCGATAAAGACCAGCCTGGCCAATGTGACGAAACCCCGTCTCTACTACAAATACAAAAATTAGCTGGGTGTGGGTGGCATGCACCTGTAATCCCAGCTACTCAGGAGGATGAGGCAGGAGAATAGCTTGAACCTGGAAGGCAGAGATTGCTGTGAGCTGAGATTGCACCACTGCACTCCAGCCTGGGTGACAGAGTGAGACTCCATCTCAAAAAAAAAAAAAAAAAAAAAAGAGAGCAGTTGTAGTGATATAAACATGAACAAGACTGGCTTCTGCCCTCTAGTTACCAAGTAGAAAGTAAGGCATGTGCTACCCCCTGAGCTCATGAGTGCAGGACCCTGTCATTTTTGTCCATCATCTCACACCCAGTGGCTGGCCCTGTGCCTGGCTCCATAGATGTTGCACAGTAAATACATGTTTTTTCTAAAAAATTAAGTTCCTATTGAGTGCCAGGTACTATAGAAGCCATTTTCACATATGTTGTCTAAATTGGACCCAGAACAACATTACATGTCATGTTTTCATATCTCTAATTATAGATATGGAAAGTTAGGCTTGAAGCAAAAGTTCTAAAGGAAGGCAGACTGTGATCAATGCTGCAATACTGGTACTGAGTTCTGGGGACTGCATGGGACATAGGAGAAAGAGAGTTCAGTTCCTACTGAGATAACTTCCTATTCCCAATTGCCTCATTCTTGATCTATAAAAATCATCTGACCTGTTAGTAAGGACCAAGCTTGTGCAAGTGCCCAAGAGGATTTGCCTACAGCTGTGAGCAGAGGCTCCTGGGCTGTGAAGCATCCCTTCCCCTGATTCATCTGGGATTATGGGCAGGAAGGAGGAGGCAGATAATGCCTATGGATTTTCACTTTCAGGGAGTTCAGCCCACATTCCTTAGAGGAAGATCTTTGTGCCTCTTCACTTTGGACTGAAGATTTGGAAACCCCAATGTGAAGTTATTCTCCTGGGTACATATAATGAGGTTGAGCAGAGCCATGTATAGTTATCAGGTTTTCTACAAGGCTTCATTCTCTTTACAGCAGCAAAGAATAACTCAGAAGTAGCCGCATCAGGGACATGGCACATCCAAGGCAGTTCAAGATTCAGAGTGGTGCTTCACAAACTCATATTGACCTGGCAGAGAGGGCCTATTAAGAAGGTTATCAAGAGCCAGGTAATCCTTGAAGTTTATAGGACACATTGACAGGAATCTCTTAGATTATCCGTGCATCCGTTTATTCATTTTCCAAAGAATTATCAAGTATCTTCAGTGTTCAAATAGAAGAGATGAACAAAAGCTATTCAACAGGACACACATACATTACATAGGATATCTCTTGTGGACTAGCGTCTCAAGACCTAAAAGTATCTGGGTTTTTGTTGTTGTTGTTGTTTATTCCCTTTTTAAAAAATCACTTATTTTTCCCACCCTTAACACGTAAATTCTAATGACCTTGTGTATCTTGTTCAGTACCTTGTCCCCAAGAGCCTAGTACAGTATTGGGCACATAGCTGTAGTGATGCTTGTGATAAAGAAAAGTAAAGGAAGAAAATAATGGAGAATGAGAGAGGAGGAGCGGGGATTCTCCACTAGAAAGGCCTCTGGGAAGAAACAGCCCGTGAGCAGACACTGAGTTTAGTGAGGGAGCAAGGTTTTCCAAGATTCAGAAAGAGGGGACCACAAGGGTGAAGGTTACCCCCAACCCCAGGAAAGATCATGCTTGACTTGTTTGAGGAATGGCAAGAAGGCTCAGGGGGCTGATGCAGAGTGATCAAGGGGGAGGTGGTACAACATGAAAGAGAAGACAGAGATGGGCTTGGTAGAAAGTGGGGTTTGGAGCTCAAATCCGACTGGATTTCAAATCCCAGCCTGGCCACTTACTAGTTATGTAACATTGGGATGGTTCCTAAACCGTCCTGAATTCTTACCTACCTGATTTCTTCAAAGATTAACTGGAATTATAAAGGTAAAGCACTTAGTGTGTTTGGCTTTAAGAGCCATAGAAAAGTGAGGAAGACATGGTCTCTATCCACCAGGAACTCACAGCTGAGTGACAGGGACAGATGCCCAATGGTGACGTCTGGCATTTATTGAGTGACCTCCAGTGCTGGTCGCTCCACTCCACATGCTTCATCTCTGTTGCTCACAGCAACTGAAACGGAGACTTGACTAACTTTGATTTGCAAGAATGAAACTCAGACCCAGAGAAGCTAGTTGGTGGCTGAGCTAGGTCAGGTCTGTCTGACTCCAAGGCTGGGGTGTGCTCACTGCCCACACTGCCCACACTGCCCACACTGCTTCTACAAGCAGGTACCAGGAGTGTTTGGTATTATAATAAGATGCTGTGGGGCATAGAGAGGAGAGCTTCCATGGAGAGGAAAGCCTGGCTGCTTCACAGAGGGGGTGGCATTTCAGCTGGTCCTTAAAGGATTCAGCACCTGCCAGACCAAGGAGGGAAGCAGGGCATTTCAGGCAGGAGGGCTGCCTTCAGGACAAAGGCACAAAGCTGTGAAAGGCCTGGTGGTTCTGGGAAAGGTGAAGAGTTCGCCGACCTGTGACTCCCAGTGCTGGGAGACAGGTGGAAGAGTCCGTTAGGAGCAGATTGCAAAGGCCTTGCCCGCCGGGCCCACCAGGCCACGAAGCCTGCAGGCAGCTGGGAGCCAGCCGTGGTGTTCAAGCAGTGGGGAAGTGAACACGCTGAGTTTTGTTCCTGAGGCACTGGATGAAAACACGGAGGTCCTGACTTGTGCAATACCTGTAGAAAACGCCTCCTGACTTAGAAAGTGTCACCGGGATTTAATAGAGGCTGTTATTCACACTGTATCAACAGTCTCTCAGGGCACTGTGCTGGGGCCTATTTTAGGAACTTGCAGCTCCAGAAACGCTACAAAAGAGTTGACACGCCACACTCACAGCTACCAAGGGCAGGCCTGGCCCCGGTTCCCCCTGGGGGTGCCAGGCCCACCCCAGTCTCCTCTCCCTGGGCCCTGGTCATTACCAGTGGAACGGCGCCGTCGAGGCCTGGTCCTGTCGCCTCCCGCACCAGGGTGGGCTCTCCTTTTGATCATTCTCTCTCAGCCCCTTTCTGTCTCTCTCCTGGCTCCCTGCCGGTGGCAGTGGCGACACACAGAAGCTTGGAGAAGCCCAGGAAGCCAGCAGCTGTGGCCTCTCCAGGGGGTGGCTCAGGTCAGTGGGTTGCCATGGCAACGCCACAGGCCCTGCCCCAGGGGCTGCTGGGTTCCAGGAAGGGGCCCTGCCCCGCCTCTGCTTTCACTCCTTCCCTCATTTACCAAGTATTGATTTAGCACCTACTGTTTGCCAGGTTCTGAGCAGCTAGTGATGAACATGGCAGACAAGGTCCCTGCTCTCAGAGAGCTTATATTCTGTGGTGGAGACAGAGACAAATTAGCAAGAAGACAGCAGAAAGTGAGTGTTATGAAGAAAATAAAGCCATAGAATGGGAGATCAAGAGAGGTGGGGGTGCTTTTTGGGCAGTGGGGACACTGAAGGCCTCTCTGATGAGGTGATGTTGGAGTGCAAGGGTTTGGGTGGCCTTGGGTGTGTGAGGAGAAGCCAGGAGGCCAGCATGGCGAAGCGAGAGGTGGGGAGAGCAGCAGGAAATGAGGTAGAAAGTTGGGAAGAATCCAAAGTATGTGGGGACTTGCAGACCCTCCTAGGAACTTCACATTTATTCCAAGTGTGCTGAGAAGCTATCGGAGGACTTTAAATAGGTGACGCGGACTGCACTGGCTCAGAAAGGGTAGCCCACATTCATTCATCCCTGTCTTCATTTGGCAACTATTTATGGGGTACCATGCACCAGGGGCTGACTACACAGGAGGGACAGAGCCTCAATGGACAGTTCAGTCTTTTTGGAAGATTAGAGTTTAGTGTGGACAACTATAAATAATCACACAGCGATGCAATTGCCGAGAGTGCCACACGAGAGGAAAAAAAGGGGGATTCGGTCTAATCTGGGGGTAGTTAGGAAGCTTCTTGGAGGAAGCAGCAGTAAATTGGCAGCTAAAGAATGCGAAGGCACGAACCAGGTGGAGGGGGAAGAAGCATCTTCCTGGCAGAAGGAACAGCATGTGCGAAGTTCTTGAAGCAGGCAGAAGAAAGATGCATTCAAGAAACTGACAAGCAGCCTGAGCATGACTACACACATTGATTCAGGTATCAATACGTGTTTCCTGAGATCATGCTACTTGATAAGCACTTTACGATATGCTATAGGGGATGCACATACATAAGCCTTGCTTCTGTACTCAGTGCTGGGTTAGGAGTCTGGACTGTATTCAGTAGGTCGTGGGGAACCTCATAAAGTTTTTTAGTAGAGTGGGGCATAAGTAAAGCAGTTCTGTGGGCAACTACATCTGGTGCTGCTAAACATGTTTTAGAGGGGAGAGAATAGAAAAGGAGGCCACGGAGTAAGGGTGACCATATCCCTTATCATCCAAACCTGAACACTTTTGAGATTGAAAAGCACTATCATTAATAATTTTGCCAGGATCACATGCATAAACCAGGATCGAGCCAAGCGAACCAAGACTTACTTGTCCCCCTCTGTAGGAGGCCACTAGAAACTCATTATGTCTTAAAGATCTGAACTGGATGGATGAAGTAATTTGTTTAAAAAAAAGAATGCTGTGGAGAAAATATAGGAATTCTTTCCAGTTGACTGTGTTCACTCCCCAGACAATCCATGTGATCACTGGCTCTGTGTCTCTTCCTCATCAGCTGGAGTCTCAATCACAACAGGACACAGGTGAGCCTGAGATGACGCTAATATCATTCTCCTGGAATGTGGCCTCCCAACACAAGCACCATAACCTTCATCATCATCATTGTCATTGTCATCATCATCACAGTGATGACTTGCCCAAGATCACGCAGTCGTTAAGCTGCTGAGCAGGGATTTGAATCTGACTTGATCCTAACCACTCACCTGTGCTATAATACTGGTAATTATTATATGCACATTAAAGTCTCACTGTGAATTCTAAGCTGTGTCTAACATAACACCAGACATACAATAGGTGCTCAATAATGTGGCTACCCTTTCCCTCTTTAGGGAAACTCAGTATGTAAAACTCTAAAGCAGGCAAGGAAATTAACTAAGGGGTCATTATCTGCAATGTACAAGAAAAAAGAAAAGAACGAGGGAACTCCCAATGATACACCAATGCCGTTTGTTCAGAGATCATGAACTCACCAAGAGTCTTCAGACACTAGAGAAAATTCAACCTAAGGTGTTCAGTGCCATCTCCTGTCGAAGATAAATTCAGTGTAAAAGCAGATCTCGGCTCTGAAAATATCCCTGGGAACACTAGCATTCATGTACATTATTGCATAACCAGGTTGTAAAAATTTCATTTTCCCTCAACTTCTGCAGAAGGGTGTACCTACTACTACTTAATGTTAGCAGACTTTTTTCTTTGTTTCTATTTCTACTATAACAATATTATTAAAATATAAAATTAGGAAAAGAATCATTGAGGCCAAGGTTACTTGCTCTGCATGGCATCTGATATTATCCCATCCTTGACATCATTGCCTTTTCCAGTTTTGGGTTTTTATTTTATTTTTACCTCTCCTGCTCTGTTTGGGGATGTGGATTCTCCCAGAACCTCAGGAGCCAGGCACCCCTGGCTACAGAAGCTGAATAGATTTTAACCCAGCCTGAACTTTTGAGGTAAGCCACCAAAACATCCTTCTCGTAGGCAAAATGCCTTTATCTTTCCTGTAAGTTTATTGCAGAAATTACATTTTAAAATGTTGAAAAGAGAAACATATTTTCCCACAATCCCACCACTCTAACCTGGTAACTACCTTTCTTTTCTTTTTTTGTGTGTATTGGTCGCAAGTCTCGTATCTATAAGCGCACGTAAGAGAACTGTAACTCCAGCAAACATAGCATTTCTATTCGTTTTTCTCTTAATGTTCTACTATTATGTAGATTTTTCCTAGGGCACTACAGTCTTCATAGTCATCATTGTTTGAAAGATGACCAATGTTCCATTGAGCAAGTGTTTCTATTTTCCATAATGTTTCAATAAACGACTTGGTGCATATCATTTTTTTCTTTGTTTTGATCATTTCCTGAGAGTCACTTAGAAGAAGGAAAAGTTACCAGGTGGGATTAGTGACTAATTACCAATGAATTGTCTGAATTTCAGGCTTAATACTTACTAGTTCAATGAATCAAGGCAAATTAACTTCTCCAAACCTCGGTGTCTCCTTAGGCGTAATATGGATAATAATAATCTGCCTACCTCATCTTAATAGTGTGAGATTTAAGTGAACAAATGCACAGAAAGCACATAGAATACTATGCTTATTCTGGACCAGAGCAAGTTCTAGCCACACGGAACAACCATAATCCCAAGAGTTTGCTTCTGACAGAGGCACCTTTTTTCCTCTTTTTCTTTATTATTTTTTTGCACCCCAGTCCTGACCACCTTTTTTAGAGATGGGATCTTGCTCTGTTGCCTTGGCTGGAATGCAGTGGCACCATCATAGCTCACTGCAGCCTCAAATTCCAGGGTTCAGGTGATCCTCCTGCCTCAGCCTTCCAAAGCACTGGGATTATAGGCTTCAGCCAGCACACCTGGCTCTGTCATTATTGTTTTTAATGTCAGTGTAACAGTTAAGACCATGGACTGACGAGCCAAACTGCTAGATTCAATTCTGACTTCTTTGCTCTGTGACCTTAAGGCAAGTGACTCAACCTCCTTGAGCCTTGGGTTCTTCATCTGCAAAGTGGAGTAATATCAGTAACAGCTCACAGAGTTTATATAAGAATTGAGTGAATAAGGCACATCAGGTGCCTACATGATAAGCATTATATGTCTTAGCTAATGTATCATGCCCACCTCTAAGGCATCCCACCTTAGTCTGTACCTGAAATCACCTTTCCTGTTTGATTCTTGGATCTCCCAATACAATTAAAAGAACTTGGCCTTGGAAGCCAGAAAGACACTAATTCTAATCCTCCCCTTAAACAATTGACTAAGTAAGCTCTGCAACCCTAGGCAAATTACTTAACCTTGTGGGCCTCAATTTCCTTCCTATTAAATAAAAAAACTATCCCATGAGGTTATTATGAGGATTAGAAGAAATAATATAAGCTCCTTAAGTGCTGATTGTATTTTATTCACTCACTATTTGCTGTATTTAGGACAGTGCTTGGCCCAGAATAGCAGATCAATAGAAGTGGAGGAAAGGACAGAAAGGAGGGAGGGAAAGAAATGAATGAATGAAGCACTAACACCATGCCTAGCACATAGTAGGGGATCCAAAGAGTGTTAGTTAATCTGTAATTTATCAGGCACAAACAAGTTTGCAGGGGCCCTTGGGGCCAGGCTTCCTAGAAAGTAAGGAAAGAGATGCGGAATCCTTTGCAATATTAAAAACGGTTTGATATATATATTAAATAAACATTTATTAAGCACTAACTATGTGCAAGCCACTCTAGCAGATGCTATGCACTGTGCTAAACACAGAAAACAATGACACAGGCGAAACTCTTGAAAAACAAAGGAAGAAGCTTCAAATAACCACATAAAATCAGAATGAAAAATACACTTCTTTTTAAGTTTTTAATTGGGATGTAGGTGGCCTGATTTAAACAAAGCAGGATCAGCTTTGGAGCAACAAACCTCAGTTGCCATACAGACCAATGCATGTGACTGAATCTTACTGGTTTTCCCAGGTGTACAATGGGAATGAATGATCATTCCAAGTCACAGGTTTATGAGATATTGCCTCAAAAGACTGAACACAGTGGAAGAACAAATTCTATAAAATTTTGTTTTCTTTTCCTATGTATTAGTACAATTTCATGCTGCTGATAAAGACATACCCGAGACTGGGCAATTTACAAAAGAAAGAGGTTTGATTGGACTCACGTCACAGTTCCATGTGGCTGGGAGGCCTCACAATAATGGTGGAAGGCAAGGAGGAGCAAATCACATCTTACGTGGATGGCAGCAGGCAAAGAGAGAGCTTGTGCAGAGAAACTCCCGTTTTTAAAACCATCAGATTTCATGAGACCCATTGACTATCACAAGAACAGCACGGGAAAGACCTGCTCCCATGATTCAATCATCTCCCACCAGGTCCTTCCCACAACACCTGAGAATTATGGGAGCTACAAGATGAGATTTGGGTGGGCACACAGAGCCAAACCATATCATCCTATGTGGTCTTTGTGTGTGGGGGTTGGGGGAAAAGGTCTTGGAAGCCACTAGAGGACCCCAAGGTTCTCCTTGCAAGTGGTGCTCAAAGCAGCTGTTGTTTATTGAGCTTTTATGATGTGCCAAGACCTGTGCTGGTCCCTTTACATATTATTTTATTTAATCCTCACAATACTCCATGAGGTGGGTATTTGAATAGTGCCATTTTACTGAAAAGCAAACTGAGGCTCAGAGAGGTTACCTAAGTTGCTGAGTTCATACATCCAGCCCATGGCAAAACCAATTCTCAGGAAGCCTGTTGGATTCCAGAGCCCGCACTGTTAATGATTCTATCCATGATTATAGACTACAACATGCTATACAATGGAAGGTGCTGTTCTTTTAACAGCAAGGTTTTTATGTTGAACCTATTCTAAGTGAAATCATGTCTGTAAGTAAATAGACATGGAGCCCTTGATGATGTGTGTAAGATGTCAAATTTCCCAAAGTAACTGGCAGGTGGGAAGATACCGGCCTAGTGGTGGTGCCAGGTTGAACTCAGAAGCTCTGAGAATGATTTGAGATGAAAGGCACACATTGCATGGAGGCACCCACTCGGGGAGGATTGCCCGTGGGCATCCTCAGCAGCCTGCTGCTAGAGTCACATCTCAATGCCAGTGGCTCCCAGTCGCCATTGACACCCATGATGGTGCACTCCAAAGAACGGCAGCTGTCTCCCACCAGGATGAGGGAATGACTGAACCTCCTGAACTTTATGCAGTAGAGGAGGTGAATGAGAATGTACAGCTCTCAGGTCTTCCTTCTAGCTCTGGAGCTGAGGAAGCAAGGAAGCAGCCTGGCTTTGGAATCACAGTAATCCGTGTTCAAATCCTGGTTTGACACTAGGGGTTTGGCCTGGACATATCGTTACCTAGGCTGTCTGAATCTCAGTTTCCCCATCTGTGAACTGGGGATAATAACACCATAGAATCAATATGCAAGTTAAATAAAGTAACATGCATAAGTATTCACACAGTGCCTGGAAAAAATTACAAGTTTGATTAATCTGCTACTCAATTTCCAAAAGGGACTCACTTGTATAAAAAAGAAACTAATAATTTTGAAAAAACTCACCAAATCAGCCTGCTGTCAATTACAGAAATGATTCTGATGAAGCCTCTTCCTTGCCTCCCATCCTCCCTTCGGGTCCTCCTCCCTTTCTTTGTCCCTTCCTTCTCAAAATGCTCAGTCTATCATCAGCTACCGATATACAATTTCATTTCTTTCTAAAAAATCCCTCTCAATGCCAAGAAAAACTTTTAGCAGAACACGGGATCCGTAGGGCATCCTTGTGTAGGTCCCCGGTGGACTGCTCAGCTCGGCAGGCTTTCCAAGCAGCGCTCAAGGCTCGGCCCGCCTCGGTGCGAGGCTGCCCAGTACATGTGGGGCGAGGTCTGGACGGACCGCACTCCCACTCCCAGCGCCTCCGCAGCTGTGCCTTGTGAGGTAGCCGAGGCGAGAATGCCCCGCAGCCTGGGCACCCAGAGGAAACCCCAGCGTAGCAGAGAAATAATTTATTCTTGTCATCACACCAAAGTTTTCAAACTTTAAAACGCAGCCTTGATTAGAAGAAAAGCTCTGTTTTTTCTAAAAGCCTGGCATTTCTGAAAAGGTCCCCTACCCAAACCACAGAAACCTAAAAACTCTGCCCACTGAGTTGAAAATAAAAGTTCACGGAGACCAAAGCCTTTCTCACAACAACGGCTCGACGCTTTAGAAATCTTCTCTCGAATGCTTATACGTTTTAATGTTTTAACTGAGGGCCTCAAGCCCTCTGGAATCTTTCTTCCTTGTAAACTCCCAGAACTTTCTAAGCCAGACTTATTTTCTGTGATGTCCAATAACGCTTGGTGGAGAAATTATTTTGCTTTTGAAAAAGGAGTCACTGAGTAAAAGAAATAAAAGTAAAAGAAATTTTAGCCCGGTTAGTAGCCATTTAAGGATGAAACAAAATGTGTTGATTTGCTTTTTGGGGAGACAAATAACTTTATAAAGACACCCCATTTCTTCCCTCACCCTAGACTTATTATCAGCAGTGGAAGTGAACACCAGGAAGAAAACTTGGCAAAATGTTGAGAATAATCCATCAGTTCCACCATGGGTTTGAGTTTATGCCATGGACCCAATTCTAGAACTTTATAAAATCCTAATAACTTCAATAGAAACTTGACTTATTCATGAGCATTTAGATTCAGTATACAAATTATAAATATGTTCCATGTATGGACACCCCAAACTTGGACTAATCACATTCAGAAAAAGATAACACAGAACTCAAAAAAGTCTCTCATGCTCACTTTTAAAAATTATAAATTCTGGCCGGGCGCGGTGGCTCAAGCCTGTAATCCCAGCACTTTGGGAGGCCGAGGCGGGCGGATTACGAGGTCAGGAGATCGAGACCATCCTGGCTGACACGGTGAAACCCCGTCTCTACTAAAAAAATACAAAAAACTAGCCGGGCGAGGTGGCGGGCGCCTGTAGTCCCAGCTACTGGGGAGGCTGAGGCAGGAGAATTGCGTGAACCCGGGAGGCGGAGCCTGCAGTGAGCTGAGATCCGGCCACTGCACTCCAGCCTGGGCGGCAGAGCGAGACTCCGTCTCAAAAATAAAAAATAAAAAAATAAAATAAAAAATAAAAAAATAAAAAAATAAAAAATAAAAAATAAATAAAAATTATAAATTCTATAATCACAACATTCCAAGAAACACTTCTTTCTTCAAAAGTGTAATGTAACTTGCGATGATTTGATGGCCAAGATTCAAAACAAAGGCACTGACGTCACTTTATTCACAAAATGCATTTGTGTCTCAAAAATTAGATGCTGGCGTGGAGGTGTAATTGTCAATCACTAATCACTCATTAGATTATCCAAATGTCCATTCAAAATTTAGTTCAAAGACTAGTTTGCTTGCATTGACTGATACTGTATTTTCTCCAACATGATGGATTCAGGACATCAGTGCTTATGAAGTGGTAAATTTCCATTCGGATTAAATAAATATCTGCTACATTCAGCAGTCTCACTTAGGTTGTGTCTAACCACCGGTCTTTAGCACAATTACTGGGTAGCCGGAAAACACACAGGACACAAAGTGCTAACTAACCTTCACCGGGTGGCAGCCTTTTCAAAGGCTTTCTCATTGTTCTTTTAAATGAAAACAAAGCAACTGCAAAAACACAAATCAAACGTGTCCATGTTCACCTCTCTACTGATAATTATTGATTGCTCGGAGGCAGAATGATGTTTTTATATTTTATGGAAGAATAACCAACCAGAAAAGTGGAAACTGTATACATCTTTTGAAGTATTCCTGCCTTGAGGGTGGGATATGACACACATAAACCCCGTAATCTCCCGGCACAGGTCAATCCAGCCCTAGTTGCCTCAGTTTGGACTCAATTCAACTGAAAATAATACGGCTGCATTTCATTCTTTTCTGCTTTTTATGATCTCTTTCCCTCTGGTAAACATTTCAAGAACTCAAAAACTGCAATGTTAGTAAACATCAAATTATAAAGACAAAAACAGAACAAATGGATGTTTTATCCTTACATTAAAAATATATATATAAATGCAAGAAAGGCAAAAGAACCAAACTCTCTAAGCATCCTGCTAAAACGAGTTCCCGAGTATGGCTCACTTGAAACTGAGTTTTATACTTCCTGAAAACCAAGTGTGAAAATGGTTTAATCCTTAAAACAGTGATGCCTGCAAACATAAGAGGGTTGGGTGGTTGAGGGGGCTGGGGTCGGGGGAAGGCAAGAGGAAGAGGTATGAAAAATGTGGGCCATCACATTCCAGAACTGGAAGGGCATCAGGAGTTGTGGAGGGGCCTCTATCAGGGTTGTGCAACATATGTCACCTCTGAGTACGCCATAGATCTCTCTTCCAGGATTTAAATTCAAGCCCACAGGTGTTGCCTCGACAAAGACACATTTTCCACTTCCTTTAACAGACTGGAAAACACAAGGATGAAATAATGGCAAACAGGGGCACACAAAATGCCTTCTTCGTGGGGAAGGTGGAAAAATAAAAATAAAATTAGTCTTTTGGTCTAAACCCTTCAGAAAAAAAAGACTTATCGAAACATTAAAACTGGGGTTGTATCTACATAGTACAAGCACATCTAGGTATTCTAAAACAGTCTACATTTTTTTTTTTTTTTTGGTATTCTTATCCCCTTTCCCAACTAGGCACCTAGAATAAAGTGTAGGAAGCCCAGATAATTATTGTTAATAATAATAATAATATCTGCCATTTACTGAGCAACTTTTAGGATTCAGGCATTAAATCAAATACTTAACATGTACAATCTTACTGAATTTTCATAACCATCCTAGAAGGTAGTGAGTAGACATTTTCACAAAGAAGGAAACTGAGGCTTAGAGAAGTAAGATAATTTGCTCTGGATCACACAGCAAGAATGTAACTGATACAGGTTTTGAACCTTGTCTGATGGCAAAGCTCATGTTCTTTTCACTAAGTCACACTATATACCCCTGAAGCCATATTTTAACACATATCTGTGAATGACTTCTAGATGCAATATATTAAGTTACCTAAAGGCTCCATATATTATCATATTACTTAATTGTTTTTGCCTCATTCTATTATTCTTCCTGTTGCATGAATGAAGCCTTGACTTTCTCAGAGACAAAGCAAATATTAGCCAAAGTCTGAGTGAATCCAAAAAAAGATGAAAGTACGTTTCATATGTGTAGTAAAGGTATGAATGATTTACTTACGTCCCTATTTTTGTCAACAACAATTATAAATTTTGCCCTTACAGTTCAAAAGATTATTTTAGCTGGATGTGGTGGCTCACGCCTGTAATCCCAGCACTTTGGGAAGCTGAGGCAGGTGGATCACGAGGTCAGGAGTTCGAGACCAGCCTGGCCAACACAGTGAAACCCCGTCTCTACTAAAAATACAAAAAATCAGCCAGCGCGGTGGCGGGCACCTGTAATCTCAGCTACTCAGGGGGCTGAGGCAGGAGAATTGCTTGAACCTGGGAGGCAGAGGTTGCAGTGAGCCGAGATTGAGCCATTGCACTCCAGCCCGGGTGACAGTGCAAGACTCTGTCACAAAAAAAACCAAAAAGACTTTTAACATTTTTATATAGGGAGAAAATAGCAAGTCTTTTGCTAAAATGCTATGTGTGTTATTGGGCATTCCTCCCACTGCCACCCTCTCCCTAATGGAAAAAAAAAAAAAGGAAGAGATAGTCAATACAGCTTCATGACTAAGAGTGTAGATCTAAGAGCCAGCCAGGCTGGGCTGTGGGCCCTCCACTCGAATCCTGGTTCTGCCACTTACTCATCTCTTGGATAGGCTTTCTTTTTTTTCTTTTTCTTTTTTCTTTTCTTTTTTTTTTTCTTTTCCTTCCTTCCTTTCTTTTTTGTTTTTTTCTTTGACACAGAGTCTCACTCTCACCTAGGCTGAAGTGCGGTGGTGTGATCAGAGCTCACTACAGCCTTAAACTCCTGGGCTCAAGTGATCCTCCCATCTCAGCCTCCTGAGTAGCTGGGACTACAGGCATGCACCACCATGCCCGTCTAATTTTTGAAATTTCTTGTAGAGATAGAGTGTCGCTATGTTGCCCAGCCTGGTCTCCAACTCTTGCCCTCAAGTGATCCTCCTGCCTCACCTCCCAAAGTGCAGGGATGATAGGCATAAGCCACAGCGCCTGGCCATTGGATATCCTTTCTCTGTCACAGTGTTTTTAAAACATTTGCTTTTTAAAATACAAATGGAAAGCTAGGTCTCCTACTTGCATCCTGCCTCAGGAAAGTTAGGAGCACACAATAAGAGTGATCAAGCTTCCCAAGCAATGGAGGTATAGCTTGCCATCCCAGCTTCCTGGGGCTCAGAAACTTATTTAACATGTCCGTTTCTAGTTTCAATTTTTCCTTTAACTTGTTGGTTTTTCTATTTAAACTGTAAATAATAACAGTTTCTTCTTAATAATAACAGTTTCTTCTTAATGGGATTGTTGTGAGCATTACACAGATAATGTACTTAAAATGCTCAGCAAAGTGAAGACGTAGTAAGTATCGAACGTATGTTAACTATTACCACTTTCATATTTCATGTTCACTACAGCTCTATCAGCTGGTTTTATCAATCCCATAAGAAAATTGAAGCTCAGCAACGTTAAGCTTCCAGACCAAATGCTCGCAGCTTTATGTGGCAGAGCCACCCTCTGAAGGCAGCAACCCCATCACCATGCCACCAGATAGGTTTTTCTTCCCCCCTTCATATTGCTAATCACTTACTGAAATTATCTATTTTTGTGTTTACTTATTTGTGGGTCTGGGACTTATGCTCTAGAGAAGCAAAGATGACATTTTTGTTAAGCCCAGTATCTAGCAGAATGCTGGGCACATAGGAGACACATAGTCTTCTTGGATGAATGAATGAACACATGAATGAAGAAAGCCAAGATTTGTCTGTGACCCAAATCTCTACTCAACTGCTGTGATACACTGCCTCCCATTGCTGCCACCATTTAAAATCCTCCTCAAAGGCAGAGTCACAGGATTCCTTCAGAGGGGTTTTTTTCTGGAGCCCAGGGAAGACAACATTCTGATTCTCCACTCTCATCCACCTGTTTCCCTTCTCACCAAGTGGGATTCAAATCCACCTAAAGCCATTGTCATAACTAAACACTGATATATCATGACAGCAGTGTCTAGGTGATATGGCCTGGGTGGGGAGAAGGCATGAGTGTTCCCTAGTCTGCTCTCCAATCTAGTTCTGCCATGTACCAGTTGTGACCTCAGGCAGGTTTCAGACCCTCCTTCAGCCTAAAAAGAGACTATGCAGAGTTGTGATAGGGCTTCATTGGCTAATGTGTGAAAAAGTGCCTGTTACAGAGCTGATACATGGTAGGTACTCAGCAAGAGAGAGCATCCTTTCCTCTAGGCTCCAAAATGACTCAACTTTTATGTTCCTTGTAGTGCTCACCACTCGCAGTGTGTCCATACCTTCTCTTATTAAATGCATTCTGAAGTCCTTGACAGTAGGGACTGCGACCTTGTTCAACTTCAGGGTCTGCCACCCAGCAGGTAGTCAGGAAGTGAGACTGAATAAAACCCAAAGTAGCCTCTTTGTTTTCTTCTTTTTATAAAATTTCACTTTTACCTGATACCTCCAAATAAACTCTTCAAGTTCATTCTCTCTCCCCTAAACCTTAATAAAATTGCAAATATCTAAAATAGAGCGGAAGAGGTAAAAACAACATTGGGGGTTTCTCCCACCGTCTCCATCCTGCAGAGCCTTAGGGTCATCAGAGGAGCAGCTGAAGAGTTTCCCAAGTGACCTGCAGAACATATAGGGTGGGCTCTCAGGGACCTGTGAAGTGGAAACCTGAGTGTCTGGCATCCCAGCTTGTGATGTCATCATTTTATATCTTCTCAGCCTTTTTGCAAAAGACGCTGAGGCAAACAGACCAACTTGGCTTAAAAATCAGTCTTAAAATGTTGGAAATGAAAGAAAAACCCTATGCTTCACAGTAATGCCATGCTCATGGAGTGCTTGGGAGGCTCAATGTCAGTAAAACTACTCTATAAACAAAGCACCCAGAAGATTTCACATAGATGTGAGAAGACAAACATGACATAGGCATATCATTGAGAGGTAGAATTTCATTAGGTTGATGCAAAAGTAATTGCGGGTTTTACCACTGTGGCACATTTTGCCACAATGGCAAAACCTGCAATTACTTTTGCGCCAACCCAACAGACCATATCAACTTTTACATCCAATCCATTTTTTTGCAAATGAGGCAATGGAATCTCAGGGAAAGAAGAAGGGCTCCTTTGCCCAGATTGTCATCAGGAGGGGTGCCTCGGCGTGAGACGAGACGTCTTCCCAAAACCTTGAGCAGTGGAGGGTAGAGTGATTTTCCTTTGATGGCTGCATTTTAGCACATTGACCAATGTGCATTCCTGTCTAACATATGTGAGGGTCTGTGATGCTGGCTTCATCATCTAGAAGCATTTCAGTGTTCCCTAAATTGGCACTGGATACAGCCCCATAAAGTCTAGTGTCTTTTAGTAAATCCTTTGGGGATGGAGGGAGTTGGCCAAACAATTAAGAAATGCACTGCAGGTGGGCAATGAGAAAGGACATCTGGGCCTTTTAAAAGAGTTGTTCATGGTTCTTGACTCTTAAAATCCTAAATGACTTGCAAAAAATAGTGTATTATTAGTTCGAGGAGAAATTAACTAATTGTGCAGTGGGTCATAGTTCAGATAGTGGTAACCAGCCCATATATTGCTTCCTGGATTCTACAGTAAAGTCAAAGGAATAGAGGGAAATGTCTACGTTGTCAGAGAATCCCAGCCTGTGAGCTGTCTAACCCTTCATTTTACAGGCAATTAAAAATAATCTTGGAAAGGCTAGAAGATTAACCTAAAGTCACATTACAAGTGGCTGAGTTGGAATCACGACCTAGCGCCTTTCTTACTGTAAAAAGTGGGGGTGGGGGTGGGGGGTGGGAATCAGAATCTCCTCTTTACCCATTCCCACTCCCAAGATTTCTGGCCAGACACTCCCTTCTCTTCTCGTTCTGTTCCCGCCTTATTCTAACCCATCACCCTTTCAGATCGGGTTTGAGATAGGGGGTGAGAAACTCACCCTGGGCGACCCACGGGTCGTGGGGAAGAAAAGCCAGAACCTTTCACGTTGGTGAGCCTGTGGCTCTTAGGGAGGCGGGCGCACTGCCCAGCTGGCGCCTAACCTCGGGACGGGTGAGGGGGGAGGCTGGAAGAGAATCCGGAGAGGAAGGGAGGGAGCATGGGCTCCAAGGCGGGCTGAGAAAAGGTATAGCTGCTGGAGAGAAATTAGACTTCGGCGCCTCTGGGAAGCAGGATGGTCCAGCACTCACACAGCGGCGGGTAGGGCCCGTGCAAACTCCTCTCTCTTCCTCGCACTGGGCCCTTTGTTGTCAGCCTCTGCCTCTGGCTCCCGCTCCTGCCCTCCGGTCCCCCGGCGCCCCTGAAGTCACCCCAACTGCACTCATAATATTTTGCTTTGCGCCAGGTCTGTTTTCTACCACAAACTTCCAGCAGTCTCCATGGTGACGCGCTGGGGAGGAGGGCGGGCGCGGCTTTGGAAATCCCAGGCCCGAGGCACTGGGCGGCCCCTGCAAACTTTTCCGAGTCTCTGGGACCTGCAGGCCGGGTAGGAAAGCGCGCTGTCCCAGGCTGCCGCACGGAGTCGCGTGCTGAATCCGGGACTCCGAGGGCCCAGCCTGCGTGCAGCGTCTGCGCCATCAAGGGTTGCAGCCTCGGGGACCCGGAACCCTGGTACCGTGTGGCTCTCACTTGACCCCGCTGACAAATCCAGACGCCCGCGCTTAGCAGGTGGCAGAATTGGGGGCGCACATGCCCCGTTCGCCCGCGCGCATGCACACACACACGCACACACACACGCCCAGGGAGGGCGAGACTGCCTGGTTTGGGCACCGGAGCAAGGCTCGGACCTCCGGCTCCTTGCTTTCCCAAGCCCGCAGACAGTGGCTCCTTCCCCAGGGCTGTGCCTGGGCATCTAGAATGGAGGAGACTCGGGCTCTGTTCCCTCCAGGATGCACTTTGCCTTGTGGGCATGGCGCCAAGGCCACTGGACATCCCTACACCGGGCCCACAAAGGCATATAATTAATTTGGTGGTAGAATTTTAGACAGAATTTGTGCTGAGCTGGGGGCCTGTAGACTAGCGTGCCCTCCTACTGATGCGACCCGGGGAACTCAAATCCGGCTCCAGGAGTACTTTGGCCGCCTCAGCTCTGGGTTCTGGAGATGGAAGCGGAAAGTGGATGGAGGCAGAAGTTTCCAGCTCCAGCTTGGCAGTGGCCCTCTCTAACGCGCCATCCCGTTTTAAAAGAAATGATCCGTCTGTTGCGTAGGCGACCGAGCCGGCCCGGCCCACTTTGCACAAGTTCTCGGTGGTCTAAAATTCTACCCACTTTCCCCCATCGTTCTGGAATTTCCGGATAACTTGAGTAACTGAGCAACGATCTCCCAGGCAGAGAAGCCCAGATTGGACCCGGCGGACACAAACACACAGCTGCCGGTGGCCCGCGTGGGGAGGGCAGGCCACGCGGGGCTCAGCACCCACTTTTGCGCGGCGTGGGGCTGTAGCGTGGGCCGAGCAGAACGCGCGCCTGCGCTTACTGCAAACCGCGCACCGGCCAGAAGGTGCTTCGACTGCCCCTGCGCGCGCCTGTCGCCTTTGCCTCCTGCAGGAGCACCGCGGCGCACCGCAGCCTGGGGCTTTGCCTTGTCCCGCTCGGCCGCGAGAGAGCCTAGGGCCCAGGAGGCGCGCGCCGGCTGTCCAGCTTCCCCCGACGGGGCCATTGTCTTAGCTCCACACTTGTCGAGTATTTTGGGGAAACTCGAGGAATATATTACTGGCTCGGTGTGCGAAACAAAGGGGCGCGTTTCCGCAGGTCATGCTGAAGTGGCCCCAAAGCAGGCCACTAGAGCTCTGGCCCCTGCAAAACTGTTCTCCCGGGCCCGAGGCACTTCGCGGGGATTTTCCTTTTAAGAGCAAGGGACAGTGGCCCAGCTCGCCCGCCTCTCTTATCCTGGACGTTTCCTACTTCGCCCCAGCACTTGCTGTGAGTCGGTTGTTCCAGTCCTTTCGGAATGAAATAATAACAGCAATATCCTGGTTCTGATCGCGCGCGATCTTATACAAAAGGAGCAGAATTGAACTGCTCCGTGGAGCGCCCGTCTCTGCAAGCCAAGGAGAAAGGACCTTTACATAACAAGGGAAACTCAGAAGAAAAGCTAATTGGATTAAATTCTCTGGAAGGGAGGTGAGGGAAGGCTTCTGGACTGGACCGCGCCAAGCTGCACTTCCCTTGTCGTCGTCGGTTTTGCAAGTCCGAGTGAAATGTCACCTGGTGCGCCTCTTGTCATTTCTTCACACTGTCGTGTACCAAAACTTTTGATTTTGCGTTCAGGGTGGTGACCTAGGGATGTCTCGGGTATACAAAAGGGGGAGAGGTGGATGGGGAAAGGATTTCTGTTTCAGAACCTCTTTGGAGTGTTTGCAGTTGAGGTGAAGAGGACCCGGTGCTCCCACGACCACCAGTTGCATCCAGAACAGAAAACACCACGTATCCACAGCCCCACAGTCCTCCCCAGAAGTACCGAGGGGCCCTGGTCAGGTGGAGGAGGCAGCTAAAAACCCCAGCTGGGCCACTCTGCAGGTTTGCGATGTAGGCAGACCCTATGTCCCTGCGTGGGGCGCTCGAAAATACTTGGCCACAAACTCTGCAGACATGAGTTTAATTTTGTTAAGGATATGCATTTTTAATGTTAGGGTTCTCAGGAGGTGGTGAAGGCGCAGCGCTTGAGATGAAAAAATGGTGGAAAAGGCGCTTTTCCTTCTCTGGGCTCCCGCTTTACCGCCAGCAGAGACCTCAGCGGGGCCCACTGTGTCCGGAGGCGCACGCGGGCAGGCGACTCTTCTCCTTGCCTTCGTTTGTCATCGGGTATAGGAAGGAGAACTTCGGGGCTTAGCCTTTCCCCACTCCCTGGGGGCTCACACCCACCCAGAGGAGAGCAATCAGGGAGGGCCTTGACTCTAGGAATCAGAGATCGACAACTACCCTAAAACACCGAATATCCCCCCTGGCAAGAGCAGCCCGGTGTCCGGGCCACCAGGGCTGCAGCGGAAACCTGGAGAGGCCTTAAATATTTCTGCAGGGACTGAGGAAAGACCTTCTGGGGCAATGCCCCATGATCCCAGCCTCCACCCCACTTCCATATCCAGCCTGCCTAGGGGTGGAGTTGGGGAGACATTCGTGCGGCATTTATTTGCTCAAGGAAGGGACGTGCATGCTTAGGGGACGGCCGGGGCTGGAAGGCACTTGTTGCTCCGCGCTGCAATGCCCAGCAGCGTATGCGTGCAGGCATTCTCTCAAACCTCGCCACGGCCCAGGCTGCGTCCACTGCCCTATTTCTGCTTCTCCCTGACCTCATCACCCCAAGAAACCCTGAGGCTGCAGCGGGGCCAAAATGAGAATAGCTTGGTTGCAAGAATGAGCCTGGGGGGGTGGGTGAACTGTAAGAGAACTTCCACCTGCATGGGACTTAGGAAGCGTAACAGATCTAGAAGTGTGACGGTTCTTCAAAGGTGCTAGGAGTGGGAGGTGGCGAAAACTACTGGAGGAAGAACCGAGATACCGGGCATTTTTGTTGTGAAAGATTCCTTGGCATCCCTTTTTCGTTGTTAAGGACCGCGGCGCCCCCAAAACCTGACGCCCAGCAACTCTTGAACTGCAGAGCAGTTTGCAGACCCCAACGCCGAGTTTAGCGAGCTATTCTGCGTCCTGCCCTCCCTCCAGCAAGGTCACAGCCCCCGAGTGGAGCCCGGCGTTGGGTGCCCCTTCCTGGCAGAAAAGCTAAAAGCCCGCCCCCACAGCCCAGGACTCCCACCTCCCGTTTCTGTGGATTCCCCAGGACCACCGGGTTCGCCGCCGCCACTCCCTCCAGCTGCGCGTCTCTACCAGCCGGAGCTTCGGTCCCCACCTCCCAGGCGCAGCGCGAAGCAGTCACCCTCCCCTGCCTCGGGGCGTTCCGCTCGGCTTCCCGGCCCTGGCCGCCAGAACCCGAGCGCACCGCTATTCCGAGGCCCCCATACCGGAGGAGGACCGGGCCCGGGAGGGGGCGGTCGGCTGGCAAAGTTTCTGCAAGTGGCACCTCGAGCTCGCCGCGAGCCAGCGCATCTTTACGTAACTTTGTGTCCAGGGCAAGCGAAAGCGCGCTCCTTCGCGCGCGCGCACGAACACACACACGTACACAATCACACGCTTATACACATACTTCCACTCATCCACTTACACACATCGCCTCCAATTGAAAACTTCTGCAAGCTCTCCGTTATTCCTTGGGGTTCCACTGTCAAGTTGACCCGTCTGAACTTTTCCCAACTTCTTTCTAAAGTTCCCCCTCTCCCTTCTCCTTCCCTCCCAATGTATCCCCCCAACCCCCCATCAGTAGCACTAACCTGTGGAATCCATGTCGGGTTCCTCCAGTAACCCACAATGCATGCTCTTCCCATGGACAGCACAGGCGCCCCCCAAAAGTCCTGATGTTTGGGGATCCCCTGTGCTAGAGATGCCCAGGGAGGAAGGGAGTGAGGGAGGGAGAAGGGGAGAGAGAGAGACGCAGAGTGTGAGGGGGCACAAGGATAAAGAAGGAAAGGAAAAGAAAAGAAAAAGAAGAGGAAAGAAAAGAGAAAGAAGAAAAGAGGAGAGAGAGGGTGAGAAGGGAGCGAGCTCGGTGAAGGGGGAGAGAGAAAAAGCGAGCGAGCGAGGGGACACTCAGTAATCCAGCCGGGCAAAGCCAAACCCGTCAAAATGTTTGCGGATGTTTCATGGGAAAAAGCATCATTTTATAGGAGCCCCGATGGGAGCAATGTCATTGATAGGCCAGCCGGCCTGATGAATGGCCGCTCGTCAGATGGGGCCGTGGCGAGGCGCACTGTGAAGCCCATTGTGGGCCTGTTTTGAATAAGAAAAGCCGCCTCCGAAAAGGGGGGCTCAGAGCGACGCAATCCCAGCCCTCCGACTTCCCCCTTCTATTATAGCATTAGCAACGTTTTTCTTATTTAAAGTTCCAGAGGCCTTCTCCAGCCTTCGCCCGGCACTCATTATAGGCGAAATCAAAATTGGCTTAGATGTGGCCCCCTCCCCCTCCCGGCCCTTCCCCGCCATCGGGCCCCGCGTAGCGCAGGCAGGCGGGGAGGGGAGCGGGGGGTGGGGAGCCGCGGGGAACTCCTGGAGCCTGGGGAGTCGCCTGCGCTACCACGAGTGGGGCCCCACTCCCTTCCTTCTCTTGCGCCCCCACCCCCCATTTTGGTCCTGGGTTAGATTTCTGGTGGTGGCCCTGGGAATGCGGGCGGGGATATGTCTTGACCCCTTACACGCGGATCCACAGACACGCGTGGGGGAGCGAGGCGAGCTTGAGGGGGAAAGGGCGGGGAAGGGGAACTGAAACCCTAAGATCCCATCCCCCAATCTGAGCGTGAGAAGGCCGCTAGGCGGGTAGGAGGTGAGTGGCTGGTTCGCCACCTCCAGAACTTTCTGTCTTCCTCTGGGCCTGGGTCCTTCATCCGGTTTCTCTCCTTCCATCTCGCTCTCTCCGCCTGTCTCCCGTTGTCTGTCTCTAGCTCTCTGTCCCTCTCGTCCTCTGTGCCTCTGTCTCTGTCCCTCTATTTCTCCTTCCTTGGCTGCAAGTGTCTCTGTCCAGACCCTGCCTCCACTTCTCTTTGTCTCCCCCTAGGACTCTGCCCCTCTCTGTCTCTATCCCCCTCGGTCTCTCTGTACCGTCCTCCCCCTCCCCCGCGCCTCTTCCCGTAACTCTGTCAGTCTGTCTGTCTCTGTTCCTCCGCCCTCCCCCTGCCCTCCCTACCCCACCGCCGTCCCCCAGTCGGCCTCGAAGTTTGTGAGAAGCCCCGGCGTCCAAGTAGGGACGCGGTTTTCCCAGGGACCCCCTCCTCGGCGGAGTTGAAAGTGCAGAAAGAGGGGGGCAAGGGCCGGGGGGGTGCTGGAAGTGGAAGTCGGGGGGAGCAAGCCGCGTCTCCGGCGGGCCCCGATAAAGTGGCCGTTCGCGGGCCGGCCGCGCTGTGATTAGAATATGAATGGGGCCCGGCGGGCGGAAGAGAAAGGCGGATTACCCCGGGTGCTTTGACCATGGACAGAGGCAGCGCCGGCCGGCCGCGGCGGGGGCGGGGAAGCGCGGAGTCCCTAACGTCGAGCGGGGGTGGGGGTCTCTAACCCCCGGCCCCTGGCTGCGCGCTGCTTCCAGCCATCCTTCGGAAAGACGTCCCCCGCCTCCCGGTCCGTCCCCCTCCCCACAATCAGAGCTGAGTGAGACAATGTACGGGGGCTGGGGGGCCCGAGGGGCCAGCACGTGCCGAGTTAAGGTCACGGTGCGGGAGGAAGGGGGCGGCGCGCGGTACCGGCTGGACAGAGCCCGGGATGGACTGACGGTAACGCGGGGTTCGAATCCCAGCTCTGTAAATTCCTTCACACTCTGGGCCTCAGCTTCCTCGTCTGTGAAATGTAGCAAAGTTGCCCCCTCTCAAGGTTTGGAGGAAGATAACTGAGGCAGTGGTTATACAAAGAGCCGGGCATTTGCTGTTCCCTCTACTTGGCATTCTGCCGGCTCCTCCTTCCTCACAGGTGCCTAACCAGCCGACACCTTTGCGTCACCCTGGTCTCAGCTGAACGTCGCCTCCTCGGAGGGGCCGTGCTTGATCACTCTGCGAAGGTCCCTTCCTGCCCCGGCCGCTGCCCGGCTCATTACCCGGTTTATTTCTGGAGGACTTTGTTCACCACCTCATGCCCAGTGCCCAGAACATTCTTTCCCGCTGCGATGCTGGTGATGGGAAAGAGGTCGATGGAAACCTTTGGCAGCCGAAGGCCATGGTGGTGGTCACCGCGCGTCCTCGTGGTATGCCTGGCAGCAATGACCGCGGAATTCGAAGTCAGATCTGACTGTCCGCGTTCGCCTCTTGCAGCCTTAGCTTCTCTGCCACTGGAGTAGGCTGAAGAGTAAAAGCCTCCTTCAGACGGCGGGAGGGTCTGACTGTGCGTAGATAGAGCCTGGCCGGGGGGCTTTCCCGCGGCCAGGAGCGCGTCCCCAGGGTGGGCGGCTGCCACCGCCCGGAGTGTTTCGGACCTCGCGAGAGAGTCCTTGAGGGATGCCACGGGGGCACTGGTGGTCTCCAGGGCGGATGAGATTATTGTTGCTGTTATTATTATTTTAATTTTTGCACGCAGAGTGAACGTGGGTAGGGTGAGGTGAGCCAGGCTCACGGGCCAGGAGTGAGGCGGAAGAACCCGGAGCTGTGGGCGGCAGGAAGCCCGGACCCAGCCCAGCACAGCTCAGAGCCGGGCCAGGTGCGGCTGGTCCAGGCCCAGCGCTGCTTCACCTGGGAGGACGTGAGTGCTCGGCCATGACCGTGCTGCAGCGCCTGGGAGCTTAAAGAAATGAAAATAATAATCGCTCACTCATTTCTTGGTAAATTTTTATTGTGCAGCTACTATGTGTCCAGAACTATTCTAGGAAGCAGGGGATACAGAACTGAACAAAATAGACCAAAAAAAAAAAAAAAAAAAAAAAAAAATCTTGCTCTCCTGAAGTTCACATGGGCGTGAGGGGAAAGAGATAATATACACGACATAGAATTAGGAGATGGGAGAGGAAGTCAGGCAGGGCCTCTCTGAGAAGCTGACATTTGAGCTTAAAAATAATGGTATCCAGGGTCCAGTCACAAGGGTGTGTTCATTTGTGACAGTTCACTGACTGTGACACTTGTGAGTTTGCACATTTTTCGGAACGTATTTCATACTTCAATAAAATGTTTGCTTAGATTTAATGCTGTCAACATTATAAATAGTAAGAGCTACCATTTACTATTAATATATTCATTACGTGTTTCCACGGGGCAGGCATCTTCCATGCATTAGTTCATTTCATCCTCACAACACAACTAAAACATTATTGTCTCCACTTTTAGGAGAACAACTGGGGTTCAGTGTGGCTCTCTTGCCCTTGACAGACACTGTGGACACGGTCATGAATTATCCAATTCCTATCCTGCAGAGGCTTGAAATCTCAATAGAACATAGCACAGGGGCAGGGAGGGGGTGATGGGGAAAGTGTGGGTGCTGTGAGAGCAAAGAGAGGGCCATGTGACTGATCCTCAGAGGCTGGTGTCAAGACAGGCCTCCTGGAGGAAGGGGTGACCCAGCCAGGAGCTGAACTAACCAGAGAAGGGGGTTGAGGGTGTTACAGACAGAGGTACGGGGAAAGAGGAGTGTGTTTGGGACTGGAGCCTAGCCTGGCTACACACGGAACCCAAGAGAAGAAGAGAGGATTAACAGGCCATGTCATGAGGAGGTAAGCTGGGGCCATGCAAAGAAATGTATCCTGGAAGGGTTTGGTGCATATAGGACTAAATCTACATTTTGAAGAGATCACAAAATGTGAAGAGATCTCAAAATGTGTGGCGGCCAGATGGGGGTTGGTTGCAGGACGGGGTGGTCATCGGGAGGGATTGGGATGACCTGACACAGGTACATGGCAGTGGGGGCAGGGTTCAGGAGATACCAAGGAAGCTGTATTCCCACGCTTGATGTTGATTAGTTGTGGCCAGGGATGGGGAGGGAGAAGGGATGCCCAGGTTTCTGACTTGGGCAATGAGTAGCTATTGGTACCAGGATGTGACATGAGGAGGGAAGACTTGGCAGCAAGAGAGAAGGATTTGAAGGGCCCTTAAAACTTCCCAGTAGCCCAGTAGCAATGACAGGCAGGCAGACCCACAAAGGTGTGGAGTTGGCACTGCTTGTGTAGACCTGGGTAGCTGCTGAATCCCCTGGAATGGATGAATGAGCAGCAGGAAAGAGGAAGGTGCAGGGTGGATCCCTTTTAGATGATGGCGTGTGCTCTGCCTCCACTGCTGTAATCTCAAAATCCCTGTACTTTCCAAACCCAGCACTCACTTCATTGTAATTATTGACTTGTCTGATGTGGTAGATGGTATTACTTATTCCTAATTCTCTCTTCCCTCTCTGCCCTGCTCTGGCTTCCCTTCCCACTGATTTGGGGTTTGGCTATTGGCTTGCTTTCGCCAACAGAATGTGAGCAGACAACATATGTTAAACCAAACCAGAGGCCTTACACATCCTGGGGGTGGTTTGGCTAGTACTCTTGGACTCCTGACTTGCCTTGAGCAAACTCCAAGTAGTCACTGGTCCCAGAATGAGAGACACATGGAGCCAACCAGAACCTGCTGGGCAGTTTGAAGAGCTCCTCTTTTTCCCAGGGACCCACAGAACTGCGAGCAAGAAATAAATGTTTGTTGTTACAAGCCACTGAAAGTTGTTGGTAATAGTCTTATCATCTTAAAGGGGGAAGACAGGTCTATAAGTAGGGTTTTGATATATTAATGTCTTTTCCTTTAAGATGGTGAGACCATTACTAATAATAGCTAATGCTTATTAAGCATTTACTAAGAACCAGGCACAGTTCTAAGGCTTAATTGTCACAAAAATCCCGTGAGATCGGTATTTTTATTATACCCACTTCCATGAGGCACAAAGAGGTTAGGCAACTTACTTAAGGTCACACAAGTAACAACAGGGTCAAGATTTGAACCTAGGCAATCTGCAGACATAAGGGGAGCTATAGAGGTGCTAGTGAGGAACATCTCTCTGGTGATGGCTTCACCACTGTGAATCGCCTTAAAGCGTTAAGTCTATGGAAGAACCCTAGCTGGCTACTCTCAGCATCCATTTCAGCTTAAGCCAGCCTTTCTGGAAGAAACCCTTGGGACTATAGCATGTGCTTCAGATCTGAGCTCATCCCCAGAGCCACCAGAAGCCAGGCCTCCAGGTTGCCCAACCTACATGAACCTTTATTTCCACAATGCACTATGACTGTAGCCTGAAACAGGACTGCCTAGCCAACCAGCAGACCTGTGATATATGCTTGTTATTGTAAACCACTATGTCCTTGGGTGGTTTGTGATACAGCCTTGTTGCAGCAGTAATAGGGTTAGGGTAAGAGTAGGGATAGGAGTAGGGGTTAGGGTTGGGGCTGGGGTCCAGGCAAATTGTATGGTGACTTCTTAAAAGATGGTAGGTATGGAGATAGGAGAAACAGACAGGTTCGGGGTATACGTTGGAAGTAAAACAAGGCCTGCTGATGGATGGAGGTAGGGAATGAGAATAAGAGAAGAATGCAGAAACTCTTGTGTTTTTAACTCTAACAACGGGGTAAATTGTGGTCCTATTTACTAAGATGGAGAAGTCTGGGGTCAAACAGGTTTGGGGCAAAACCAATACCTCTTCTCAGCCATGTATGGTTTGAGATGCCTCTTGGGCATCCACTGCAGATGTCAAATTGGCATTTTGATATATAAGTTTAGGGTTTAGTGGAGAGGTTAGAACTGGAGATATAAATGGGAGGGGATTGTTATCCATAGAACACTGTTCCTTAAATTCAGTGTGTTGCAGAATCAGCTGGAGGGCTTTATATCGAAGCACACTAGTGAGTTTTGTCCCCTGAGGTTCTGATTAAGAAGCTCTGCAGTGGGCCCAGCAATATGTACTTCAAGAAAGTTTTATCATAAAACAATTCAAATAAATATAAAATAAGAGTAATGCAGAGAACCCCCATAAGAAAGTAACCATAAGGCAATTATTATCAACGTGGGATCAATGTCAATTCATCTGTAAATCTACCCTATTCCCCTCCCCGGCCCTTCACCTCTAACAGGTTTATTTCAACACAAATCCAGACATCATGTACTTCATCCATAAACACTCCCAGCATGTATCTATAAAATACAAGGATTTTTTAAAATATCACAACCATTATCACTCCTAAAACATCAATAATAATTCCATAACCATCAACTATTTATTGTCAAAATTTGCCTATCTGATACTTTAAGTTGGTTTGTTTGAATTAAGATCCAAACCAAATCCATGCAATGCATTTGTTTGCTATATCTCTTAGGTCTCTTTAAATATGGAGGTTTCCTGTCCTTATTTTATTCCTTCTATTTAGTGACAAAATCAGGTCATTTGTCCTGTTGCATGCCCAACATTCTGCAATCTGCTAATGACATCACTGCTGGGTTGTTTTACATGCTCCTCTGTCCCCTGTAGTGTCTGTAAATTGGTAATTGGGTCTAGAGATTCGATCAGGTTCAGATTCAAGGTTTTGGCAAGAGTAGCACAGGTGGTGATGTGTACTTTCTGTTACCTAACATTGGGATTCATATAATGTCTGTGTTAAGAAGATCAGTGGGTTCAGGTGTTACCAACCTGATCCATTTTTATAAAGTTCCTCATCAGTTGTTCACCTAGTGGTTTTAACAGCCATTGATGACCATTACTTAGATCCATTATTTTTTCTTAGGGTCTGCAAAATGGTAATATTTGATTTTATTATCTCTTCTGCATGTATAGCTGGAATTCTCTATAAAATCCCTTCTGCATGTATAGCTCGAATTCTCTATAAAATTATTTCCATCCAGTATTTTGTTGCCTTGAGACAGAGTTCATATAACAAAGGCAGGATAAATATTTGACTTTCCCCCTTTACTTGCCAGTTTTTACAATAATAATTTTGTTTCCTAAATTCTTCCAAAGGTGGCCCTTATTGGATATTTTGTTGTAGCAGTATTATGATCTTAAAGAATTTAACAAATTTGAGATGCTTCAATCCATTACATTATTCTTTTTACACTAAAATTATCCTATCTGTCAATTGGTCCCCAAGCCTTTTGACATGACCCTTGTGGCTTTTGATGGCTTCCTTGCTCTGTGGCATGACAAGATGATCCAGGTTCATCTTTTACATTTATTTAATTAATTTAATTTTTTTTTTTTTTTTTTTTTTTTTTTGCCTTAGACATGGAATCAGCTATTTCTCCAAGGAGTCCTGGTTCCTTTCAGTGGGAAATGGTATTTAGAGCATTTGGTAAGCTTCTAAAATGGTGGACTCTATGCCTCTAGTCTCCCTCTCTTTTAAAACACCCTCCAGCCTCTATACCACTGTTTAGTAATCTTTCTCTAAGGCAAATCTGATTATGTTCCTTACCTGATATTAATTGTCCACGGTGTATCATCATTTACAGGTTCAAGTATAAGCTCTTTACATTGGTACGCAAGGCCCTTTTGCCTACTTTAGTCGCTCACTTCTCCATATTTCTAGCCTTCTTTTCTGGGTATACAGTGTTCCCCGTTCCTGTCAAAGCATTTTTGTAGCTTTCCAACCAAGCCATGCCTTTGTCTTTGTAAATTTTCTTGGCCTGGATTGCCGTTCTCACTTTGTACTAGAAATTCATATATAGCGCAATTGTTACTTCTTCTGGGAAGCTCTGCCTGACCTTATCACAAAAAGTTCAGTATTTCCTCCTGGCTATTATCCTCGAATCTTGTTCATATCTCTATTATATTATTTATCATGTTGCCATGATTATTAGCTTTTATGTCTGTCTCTTGCACTTGGCTATAAGTCCTGATAAGACAGTATTCTTTATAGTTATGTGTGTGTATAATCGTTTCAAAATTACAATTCTGTATTATTACTAACAATATGATTATGGGAAACAGTTTAAGGTCATTTTATTACAGTGCTCTTTGTCATTAGAGTGTATTTTGCACAAGCTATACAGTCAAATAATTGTTTCAAAATCCCTTGGGGAAAAAATCTGGATAAATTATCAGCTTTATTCGATTGTTATACCTTCTTGGAAAACTGGTCCTTTCATTATTATTTAGTGCCCTTCTTTGTTCCTGATAATTTCTCTCGTTCTGAAGTCTGTTTTGTCTGAAATTAGTAGAGTTATTCCAGCTTTCTTTTCTTTTGACGGAATCTCGCTCTGTTGCCCAGGCTGGAGTGCCGTCGTGCGATCTCGGCTCACTGAAACCTCCGCCTCCTGAGTTCAAGCAATTCTCCTGCCTCAGCCTCCCGAGTAGCTGGGACTAAAGGTGCACGGAGACATTTTCACCGTGTTGACCAGGATGTCTCTCTCTATCCCCATTACTTATAATCTATCAGTCTTTATATTAAAAATGTGTTTCTGTAGACAACATACATTGAATCTAGTTTTTAAAAATCTACTTTGATAATTTTTAATTGGCATATTTAGATATTCATATTTAAAGCAATGATTAATATATTTCTGGGAGTGTCAACTATGTTTGTAACTGTTTTCTATCCATTGTCAGAGACTTCTTTTACTACCTTGTTTGGTTTTAATTGTGCATTTTATCTTCTCTCTCAGTGCATTGTAGTTGGCTTTTTAAAAAATGTTATTGATTCCTCTAGAGTTTTCAACATACCTTTCTAACTAATGTAAGTTCATGCTCAAATAGCATTATTAACCTGTAGCACAGGCACTTTATAGCAGAACATTCCCAATTCTTCTCTCCTGTCCCTTATGACATTGTTGTCATTTATTTACTTATCTATATGCTATCAACACCCATTATATTATTAATATTATTCCCTTAAACTGCAGTAATCTTTTAGATCAAGAGAAATGAAAGATTTTATTTTACCTTTATTTATACTTTCTCCAATGCGCTTATTTTCTTTACACAGATCTGAGTTTTTGCTTTTGTTTTCTTTTGTTTTTGTTTTTTTGAGACAGGGTCTCGCTCTGTCACCCAGGCTGGAGTGCAGTGGTGTGATCTTGGCTCACTGCAACCTCCACCTCCTGGGTTCAAGCAATTCTTGGCTTCAACCTTCCAAGTAGCTGGGATTACAGGCATGTACCATCATGCCTGGCTAGTTTTTGTGTTTTATGATAGAGATGGGGTTTCACCACGTTGGCCAGGCTTTTTTTTTTTTTTTTTTTTTTTTTTTAATACTAGATATGGGGTCTCACTTTGTCACCCAGGCCAGAGTACAGTGGCACAATCACAGCTCACTGCAGCCTTGCACTCCTGGTCTCAGCCTCCCACGTAGCTAAGATTATGGCTTTAAGCCACAGTGCCTAGCTAGATCTGAGTTTCTGATATCACTTTCTCTATCTTTGAAGAACTTCTTGTAACATTTATTGTAAGGAAGGTCTGATGACAATGAATTCCTTCAGTTTTTGTTAAAGAATGTCTATATTTCTCCTTGACTTTTGAAGAATAATTTTGCTGGATATGGAATTTTTGGTTGGTGTTTTTTTTTTCCTCATAACACTAAATATATCACTCCATTCTCTTATTTGCATGGTTTCTGATAAGTTTATTGTAATTCTTATTCTTGGTCCTTTATAGGTGAGGTGTTCTTTTTTTTTTTTTTTTTTTTTTCAATTTTCTCTTTGTCTTTGTTTTTTGTTTGGTTTTGTTTTTGCATTTTAAATGTGATATACCTAAGTGGGGTGTTTTTTATTTTTGTTTTTGTATTTATTCTGCTTGGTGTTATCTGAGCTTCCTAGATCTGTGATTTGGTGTCTGTCATTAATTTTAGAAAGTTCTTGATCATTATTACTTCAAATATTTTGCTCTGGTTTTTTCTTCTCCTGATATACTAATTATATGTACGTTACATATTTTGAAAACTGTCCTACAGTTCTTGAATATTCTCTTCTGTTTTTTTGTTTTGTTTTGTTTTGTTTTTCCCATTGTCTTTGCATTTCTGTTTGGGAAGTTTCTGTTGGCTTATCTTCAGGCATGCTGATTTCTCTCTTCAGTTATGTCAAGTCTATTAAAGGAGTCATAAAAAATATTCTTCACTTCTGTTAACAGTGTTTGTGATTTCTAGTATTTCCTTTAGATCTTTTCTTAGAACTTCCATCTCTCTGCTTAAATTGTCCATCTGCTTTTGCATGTTGCTTACTTTTTCCACTAGAGCTCTTATTAATTATCGTTGTTTTAAATTCCCTGACAATTCCAACATCTGTGTCATACCTGAGTCTGGTTCTGGTGCTTGCCTTGTCTCTTCAGACTGCTTTTTTCTTTATATATATATATATATTTTGTTTGTTTGTTTTGAGAAGGAGTCTTGCTCTGTCACCCAGGCTGGAGTGCAATGGTGTGATCTTGGTTCACTGCAACCTCCACCTCCTGGATTCAAGTGATTCTCCTGTCTCAGCCTCCCAAGTAGCTGGGACTACAGGCATGTGCCACCATGCCTGGCTAATTTTTTGTATTTTTTTTTTTTTTTAGTAGAGACAGGGTTTCGCCATGTTGGCCAGGCTGGTCTTGAAATGACCTCAGGTAGTCCACCCACTTTGGCCTCCCAAAGTGCTGGGATTACAGGCGTGAGCCGCCGTGCCCAGCCACCTTATAATTTTTTTGTTGAAAGCTGGACATGTTGCATTAGGCAACAGGAACTGAGCCATTAGTGTGAAGACTTACATAAATTTGAATAGGAGGTGGACTTTAATGTTTGCTGTAGTCTGGTGTCAGAGATGTCAGAGGTAGTCAGGTATCAGAGGCTTCAAACTCCTTCAGTGTCCTTGTTTTTAATCTTCCGTCTTGACTTCAGGCTTCCCTAAAGTATTCCTCTTACTCAGATACAGTCTGAGTCTTGCAGCTGTAAGATGTCATCTGTAACCCATTATTATACGGGAACCCTGTTGGTGGTGTAAGGTGTGAGGGAGGGGGAGCCTTCTATAATATTCTAATTAAACCTTTTAGTGGGCCTGTGTCTCTGAACTGTTTTTTTTGTTTTGTTTTGTTTTGTTTTGAGATGCCAGTCTTACTCTGTTGCCCAGGCTGGAGCACAGTGGCACAATCTTGGCTCACTGCAATCTCTGCCTCCTGAGTTCAAGCAATTCTCCTACCTCAGCCTCCTGAGTAGCTGGAGCTATGGCCATGGGCCACCACACTCAGCTAATTTTTTTTTTTTTTTTTTTTTTTTAAGTAGAAACAGCATTTCACCATGTTGGCCAGGCCGGTCTTAAACTCCTGACCTCAAGTGATCCACCTACCTCGGCCTCCCAAAGTGCTGGGATTACAGGTGTGAGCCACCGTGCCCAGCCTGAACTGTAATTTTCACAAGTATTCTTCTACAACTTCTCTTTTCCCCCTCTCCTTAGGTGAGACTGGGAGGCTAGAGGGGGCTGGAATGGGATGCTCTTCCCTAAAGGCTCTGGGACAAGGCTCTGATGAAGATTTTTACTCTGGAGAATAGACCTTTATTACGGAAAAAGCTCTGAACATATTTCACAATTATTAGTCTTTTCCTCCCCATGATAGAGCCAAGAGGGGATCTTTCTTAGATCTTCACCATGAGAGCCTGGCGGGGCTGCTAGAGGTAAAGCCCATGAAAACCGTAAGACTGAGGTCCCCGAGAATGTCTTCCTATTATGCTAATTACACTTAACCTTCAACAATTCAAGAAAATGACCATTTAAACGTCCTATTAATTCATGGCTCCAGTGACTTCTGCTCCAGATAAGTAGATCTTGGCTGTGACTCTTTGGATCCTTCGGTCACTCTATATTCTGGGGCAGCACTTGCCTGGCAATCTCAGTTCTCTAGTGGATCCAAAAAAGTCGTAGCCTTTCAGTTTGTCGAGCTTTTTATTGTCACGAGAATGCGAGTAACAACTTCTGATCTCAAGGGCTAAAATTGGAATTTGATTCATTTAGCTTTTTAAATGTAGTCTTCTTTTCATTTTATTTTTTTAAAAAAATCAGGTAACTCATTTACATGTTTTAAAAGTCAAATCTGCACACAAAAATCTGTGAAACAAAGTATGTTAAGGATTTCTTATCCCATTCCTATCCCACTTACCATGTATTCTCCTCCTTCCCTTATAGTAACCATTTCTTTAAAAAACAAAAACTAGGCTGAACATGTTGGCTCAGGCCTGTAATCCCAGCATTTTGGGAGGCTGAGGCGAGCAGATCACTTGAGTCTAGGAGTTGAAGACCAGCCTGCGCAACATAGCGAAACCCTGTCTCTACAAAAAATACAAAAATTAGCCGGGCGTGGTGGTATGCACCTGTAGTCCCAGCTACTCAGGAGGCTGAGGCAGGAGAATCACTTGAGCCTCAGAGGCAGGGGTTGCAGTGAGCCAAGATCATGCCACTGCACTCCAGCCTGGGAGACAAAGTGAGATCCTGTCAAAAAAAAAAAAAAAAAAAAAAAAAAAAAGAAAAAGAAAAAACTTTTGGTTTATCCTCCTATTGCTGTTGTGGCCTTTAAGTAAATGCCCTATGTAATCGTGATGCAGAAGGGTCTTGGATCCACTTTGAGAGACACTGCCCTATAGAAATATGTCTCATAAGGGGGTCAGCAAATGTGCATTTACAAAAAGAAAGAGAGGAGAAAAGAAAGAAGGATGTAAAGAAAGAAGAAAGAAGGAAAAGGAAGGAAGAAACAAAAGAAGGAAGGAAAGTGAAAGGTAATGAAATGAAATGAAAAGGAAAGAAGGAAATAAATGAGTTGCCAATTCAGAGAATTACAAGATAAATAACCACCTCACCATTTCTACTAAGTTCTAGAAACCTAACTCTAAAGGCCTAAATAACATAAAGTCTGATCATAGGAGGATTCCAAGTTTGGATAATTGAGAGGCTCAAGAATGTCATCATGGCCCCAGGTTCCTGCCACATTCAAGCTCTGTTTTCTGCTTGCTCTCATCCTCTGCTTATCTTTCCTCGCCATCACAAAATGGCTGTAGTTGCTACAGCATCATGCCTACCTAACACACTTCTCAAAGACTGAATGGAGGAAAGAGAATGTGTCCCTTCCTTCTGTCCTTTCTTAAGAGTAGAAGAACTTTCTCAAAAGCCTTTGAAAGATTTTCCCCCTTATACCATCAGATAATTGATTTTTACCCGCCCATTCCTTAACCAATACTAGGCAAAGGGGAAATAAATACCATGATAGACTAAGATGAACCAAAATTCTCCCCTGGGTCTGGATAACGGTCTGTCTTCCTCTGAAACACACAGGAATAGGTAGACAGCCAGGAGAGTATGCCATACCATTTAAAAGGTCAGCCTTGCATAACTTCATGCTGTGTAGTGGGAAGGACCCTTTTGCTCAACTAAAAAATACACATCTTGTTTATTAATACCTTCACCCCAGGTCCTTCCCTTCCAGAGCACATGACCTCCAGCTCTCTCCTGTTTGATTCCCATTAACAGTTCACTTGTGAGAAACAGTATTCACTGCACAAAGATTTGTGTCCCACCCATTTCTCAAGATAGTATCTTCAAAACGGGTTCTATGGTTTGGTTTGACAGGTGTAAAGAAGACTCATGTTCCTAGCTCTGCAAAAATACCTCTCCTGCTTCTTCATGAGAAGAATGGATTCACCACAGTGAAAGGCTTTACTCTTTGTAGCCAGTGCTTTTGCATATAATAGGCTGTTTTAAGGGAATATGCATTGAATGAGTGACTGAATGAAAATTCACTTTTAAAATGCACAAATAACTGGGAGAAAATAATTTACACATTTAATACATTTCCAAGAGAAGTTTCCATGTGCTTTTATTTCATTTGGAAGTATAAATTGGTAGGACTTAGTCAAGACAACTTTTTTCTTTTTTAAAAAATTCTTTTTGCCTTTGTTCAGTAACAGAAGTAATAAATGTTTGCCATAAAACTCAAATTATGGCCAGGAATGGTGGCTCACACCTGTAATTCCAGCACTTTGGGTGGCCAAGGTCAGTGGATCACTTAAGGGCAGGAGTTCAACAACAGCCTGGCCAACATGGTGGAACCCTATCTCTACTAAAAATACAAAAACTAGCCGAGCATGGTGATTCATGCCTGTAATCCCAGCTACTTGGGAGGCTGAAGCAGGAGAACTGCTTGAACCCAGGAGACAGAGGTTGCAGTGAGCCGAGATCATGCCACGGCACTCCAGCCTGGCGAGAGAGCAAGACTCCGTCTCAAAAAATAAGAATAGTTACTATAGGCCGGGTGTAAAAAAAAAACAAAAATGCCATAGACTGGGTAGTTTAAATGACAGAAAATGATTTTCTCACAGTTCCTGAGGTGAGATGTTCAATTCTGCCAATTCTGTGTCTGGTGAAGTCTCTCTCCCTAGCTTGTGGACAGCCACCTTCTTGCTATGTCCTCATATGGCCTTTCCTTAGTGTGTGGGCAGACAGATAGAAAAACAGATTTCTTTTTTTTTTTTTTTTTTTAATACTGGTGCACAAAATTATTTCAGGGAGAAAAATCTTCATTAATCATCATGAGAAGAAACTCAACTCTTTGGACCATAAAAATACAACACCCAGGTATCACTTGTAGCCAAGTGCCTGATTTATACCTAGAAGGAGTTAAAGCAGCTATGGCACACCAGCCTGGAAAACACACTTATGGAAGGACATGGTCTAGTTCTCTAAAACAGAAGGAAGGCTGCTTGTGGGGAAGGCTGCCCAACAGGATCCCACCACACAAAAGATTCTCTCTTCCTTGATTGCTCATAAAGGCTCATCCACTCTCCACACCCAAAGACAGCCATATGGGTATCTGACTGGTGTGGCCTGAGATGATCCAGAGGAGATTCAAGATGCAGATGCTATTCAGTGCAGAACAGGTGTTTCCTGGTATCTTTGTGGTGACACATTCTTTTGCCAAGAAAAGCATTTCAAAGCATGGTCCATGACTCCTAGAAACCCTTTTCCTCTGCTTGGGGGCAGTGAGAGATGGGTCAGGTCAATCCATCTGCTGGATTCTGTCTCTTTTTCATGCCTCTTAGTCAAAGGCAGATCCTGTAACTGGCCCAAGGTGACTCATGTGCAGGTGATGCCCTGCAGTCTGACCCCCACCCCGGCTGTCACATAGACAGTTCTAGGCCCAACAAGGCATTGAACCCACCAAATTGGTTCCAGTTTTTATAAAGGTAGTTTTTAATGCTGGTGAGATGATAATGAAACAGATGTGGACATTTCAACTCAGGAATAGCCAAATGGAAGAGATGTGTAGGGCAAGCTATGAGTGGGGAGGGATGTGCTTGTGTGTATGTGCAGAGCTGTCATGTCTTCTCTTGGGTGCCACCTTCCCAAACCTCAAGGTATTCACCAACCTGGAAGCTCCTTCTCCCTCTTCTTATAAGGCCACCAATCCTATTGGCTTAGGGCTGCATTCTCATGACCTCCTTAAGCCTGAATTACCACCTCCTAAATACCCTGACTCCAAATACAGTCACACTGGGGGCTAGAGCTTCAACATATAATTTTGAAAGGACAGAATTCATAATTCAGTTCACAGCAACTATCTGTTCAATAAGCCATATTTTCCTCACTGGTTTGTGGCACCACCACAATCATACTCTAATTTCCCACATAGGCACTCTTGAGTCATTTTCTTTTTTTTTTTTTTTTTTTTTTTTTTTTTTTTCGAGACGGAGTCTCGCTCTGTCTCCCAGGCTGGAGTGCAGTGGCGCGCATCTCAGCTCACTGCAAGCTCCGCCTCCCGGGTTCACGCCATTCTCCTGCCTCAGCCTCCCGAGTAGCTGGGACTACAGGCGCCCGCCACCTCGCCCGGCTAGTTTTTTGTATTTTTTAGTAGAGACGGGGTGTCACCATGTTAGCCAGGATGGTCTCGATCTCCTGACCTCGTGATCCGCCCGTCTTGGCCTCCCAAAGTGCTGGGATTACAGGCTTGAGCCACCGTGCCCGGCCTTTAGTCATTTTCTTTCATCTGTTTGCCTCTTCCTGACCTGGTTCTATTCTGTCTTTATCACTATGTCTTTGTAACATTTCTTTATGTCTGGTAAAGCAAGTTTCCCTTTCTCTTCTTTTACAAAATTGGCTTAGTGGTTCATGGAATTTTTTCATATATATATTTTAGAAGAAATTTGTGATATTTATCAAAAATCCTTGAACAATTTCTTTCCTTCCTTCTCCTTCCTTCCTTCCTCCCTCCCTACCCCCTTTTTTTTCTTTCTGTCTTTCCTTTCTTTCCCTCCTTCCCTCCCTCCCCTCCTTTGTCTCCCTTCCCTTCCTTCCTCCCCTCCTTCCATCCCTCCCTTCCTCCCTCCCTCCACTGCCCAGGTTGGAGTGCAATGGCACAATCACAGCTCACTGCAGCCTCGACCTCCCAGGGCTCAACCGATTCTCCTACCTCAGCTTACTGAGTAGCTGGGACTACAGGCACACACCACCACACTCAGCTAATTTTGTTTTTTTTTTGAGAGATGAGATCTCATTATGTTGCCTAGGCTGGTCTTGAATTCCTGGGCTTCGGTGATCCTTCCACCTCAGCCTCCCGAAGTGCTTGGATTACACGTGTGAGCCACCATGCCCAGCCCTTTGAGTAATTTCAATTGAACTTGCACTAAAATTGTTTTGAGCTGAATCAGTATGTTTACATGTCATTCCATATATAAACATGGAATAATCTGTTTTTTTTTTTTTTAAATATGTCCTTTAAGTTTGTTGGTAAAAGTCTGCCTTAGTTTGTTCAATTTAGTCAGGAACCTATGGTTTGGTTTCTATTATTAACGCTATCTTGTTTATTCTGTTTTATATGTAGTTATTGCTAGTATAGAGGAACACTACTGGATTTTTTTCTCATAACTTTACTGAGGTATGTGGCAGTCAGGTAGATGTGCTACTCAGATCTCTTTTAAGAGAATCTGCTGTGGAAGCATGGTTGACAGACAGCTGCTGCTGCTGCCTCTCTGTGGCTACCATCACGGTCTTGCCTATGGCTCCCAATGACTGGGTACAATAGGGATAATAACGCTGCTGCATTCTTGCAGAATGCAAGCTTTGTCTGAAGGCCCCCCATTTGCCCGGCTGAACCATTTTTAGAACATTGCTGCAGACTGAGAGTTGTCCTACCTAATGTTTCTTCTTTCCCCCTTTCCTTTCACAGATATGAGTCATGTGTTACCATGTGAAGATTCTCTCCATCTTTTTCTGCTCTGTTCTTTTTTACTCTTCACAAGAATTTCTCTCCAAATACATTTCTTGCATGTATAATCTTTGTCTCCTGATTCTTGGATGACTAGAACTGAGAGAAGGGATGATTTACATTTAGTGAAATGCACAGATCTCATTTACAGTTCCATGAGTATGACAAATGCTTACACTTGTGTGTCTCACACTACCAACTCTACTTGCTGTCTTAGTTATTTCTTTCAATTGTCATTTAAAAATATGTATTTCAGCACTTTCTTAGGTAAATATATAGGTATGATCATATATCTGTTGAAATATGCCTTACCAATACATATCTTCCTTCTTTGTCACATATCTATTTGTTCTGATAATAAAATTGTTGTCTTTTTTTAAGATGCGATTTCTCTGGTGTATTTATCTCCCTTCTTGCATTTTTTATCTTTTTGTATTCTCTTGCTTAAAGTGCTTCTCTCATAGATAACATTAGATATTAATCCTCTCTGCATCTTCATCTTTTTATGCTAGTGAATTTTATACATATGACCTTCTTTTCATGTATTCTATTTACCACACTTTCTGTTGCTTTTATTTCCTCTTACTACTTGCCATTAGAAATGGTAAAATTAAACCAGGTTTTTGTTTTAGTAAGTTATGAACAACTACCCAAATAATAAAATTGAATGTATAATTTCAAGCAAGAGACATTTCAATCTGTCTAATCATTTTTAATTAATTGTCACGTACATGTTTTGTTTATTTCATTGTAATGGTTGCTGAGTTTTACAACAGTAGAATTTACCAAGTTATTTACCCTTCCATTTTTGGTCACATCCTCCTTGTTTTCTTCTTCTTGCTAGAGCACTTCCTTGAAGATTTTCAAAGAGGATGTTTCTATGGCAAACATGAATTATTAACATTAAATATTACTATTAATAATCACATTTAAATGATAGTTTAGCTAGATTTAGAATTTTAGGTCCTAAGTTCTTTTACTTTAATACTGAAAATATTACTCTGTGGTTTCCTTGTAGATGTCACTGTTGAGAAACCTGATGTTGGTGATTCTCGTTCCTTTTCAGGCAATTTTTTTTTTTTGTATCTCGAAGTGTTTAGAATTTTCTCAGTGTCTCTGATGTGCTTAAACGATATGAACATGTATCTAGGTATGTTTTTTTCTTATGTTCCTTATCTTGTTAGGAGTACTTGTACTTTGAGGTCTTAAAACTCTGAGAAATTCTGTTACTCTTTCTTTAAATATTCTACTCTTGTTATTTTTTTTTCTTCTGAGACTTCTCTTAATTGAATGTTGGTGCTTCTATTTTCTATGTCTCTTTTCTTTTTTATATTACAACTATAAAACCCATCATGAAGCTATCTGGAACTAATACTCCACTTCTTTGATTTCTTATATATGTATTCTGCTATTCAATCTACTAATCAATAGTCAATTTATTGAGTTTTTGTTTCAATTTTTATACTCAGAAATTCTTCTTGGGGCTTCATTATGCCCCTTTGGCTTCACAGTATCCTTTCTTATATGTTTAATATGCTTTGTTGTTCTGTCTGGTCTGCTAAGATTGCTTTATCTAAGATTAGATTTTTCCATTAGTTGCTTTTCTCTTATACTAGCAGCTAATTTTACCCAGGGGTCTATTTAATTTTTTTTTCCTAGGAGTTCATACTCAGAGCTGTCACACTGCAGTACAGTGGCCCTATACCTATTCTTCTAGAATAGAGATTCTCAACCTGGGGTGAATTTGCCCCAACAGAAGAAATTTTTGGTTTTCATCACCTGGGGTGGAGGGAGGAGGAGTGTTACTACTGGCTGTAGTGTGTAGAAGCCAGGGATGCACTTAAAAATCCTATAATGTACAGGAAGTCCTCCCACAACAAAAACTTATTTGGCCAAAATTTCAGTAGTGCTAAGGTTGAGAAATTCTGTCCAAGAAGTGCTAGATGCCTAAGCCGGTGAGAAAGGCTAAAGCATAAGCCCTAACTTCTATCTTTCTTGATAAGTTTGGCATTGAGGGAGCAGAGAGAGAGCGAGAGAGAGCTCAAGATGTTACAGTTTGGACTTCCATCTGGGCCCCCTTGTTTTCAAGATTTGTCTGTGAAGGAGGAGTCACTATAAAGCAGGGTGGAGTGAGGAAGGAATGCTAAGGGGCTGACCACTTTACTTGTACCCACTATTAACCGATTCTTACCACCCAGCTTGGCTACAGTGCCTACTCTGATGTTATCTTGGCAACTCTGGCAGTCCTAGACTGGCTGCTTTTTCTGCTTCACTGTGGCATTGAGGTGGACACATGTCCACTTAGGACAATGTTAAAGAGAAAATGGTACATCTAAAAGTCTCTTTGAAACATAATCTTCCTGCCACCATCCGTGGGACTCAGCCATGCTGGGCTCTGGACTTCTATTTCTCCCTTACATCAGGACCTAAATACCTACTGTATACCATAGATTTTTAAATGTGTTTATGTTAGTTTTATAAACATAGTTTCAGGCTTTTGTGAAATTTATGAGGAGGGATTTAGAGGAAAAAATTAGTGAGGCTAAGCTAATCTATTATTTTGTCAGTAACTGGAACTCCCAAATTATTTGAGTTTTAAAACTGTATAGCTATGTCTGTCTGATAAAACAAAAATTAACTTAAAAATAAATAAAAGGAAAAGCAAACTGAAGAAACCAAGGGGATGTGCAAAATTTACCATCTGAGTGGTACCAAATGAGGAGTCTACATTAGTTAGAATTGGTTCAGCTGGAATAAAAGATTCAGAATAACAGTGGCTTATTCAGGATATGAGTTTTATTTTTTAATATAAATGTGTGAAGCAGAGATACTTCAACTTATTTTCTCTTGCATGATCTCCATTTCCAAGATTGCTGAATGAAAGAGAACATTTATTTTAGAATCAGCTTATCAAGTACCATGAACACCTCATTAGAATCGTTGTTGGATTTTGTTAAGTCTATAGATCATTTTGGGGAGAATCGTCATGTTTATGTTACTATCTTTCTATCCATCAACATAACAAGTCTCTCTATTTAAATATTTTCTCTTAGTTGATGTCAAAGAATAAGGCTGAAAGAAGTCAGTATCCTCTAAAGAATAAAAGGAAAGAGGAGAACCTTGACCTACCAGCTATTAGGGCTGACTGTGAAGCTCCAGTAGTTGATAAATTTGTCTCTATAAGAACTGTTCAATAAAATACATTGGAAAGAAAGTGAAAATGCAAGTTATTAGCTATCTGCTTTAATGATTGCTACATCAACTTTTTTTGATTAATATTTCCTTGGTATATATTTTTCTTACCATTTGATATGGTTTGACTGTGTCCCCACTCAAATCTCATCTTGAATTTTAACTTCCACAATTCCCACATGTTGTGAGAAGGCAATTGAATTATGGGGATGGGTCTTTCCTGTGCTGTTCTCATGCCAGTAAATGAGTCTCACAAGGTCTGATGGTTTTAAAAATGGGAGTTTCCCTGTACAAACTCTCTTCTCTTCTCTCATCTACCACCATGTGAGATGTGCCTTTCACCTTCCCCCAATTGTGATGCCTCTCCAGCCACGTGGAACTGTAAGTCCAATAAACCTTTTTTTTTTTTTTTTTTTTGGTAAATTGCCCAGTCTCAGGTGTGTCTTTATCAGCAGCCTGAAAACGAACTAATACATCATTCGTTTTTCAATCTTTATATGTGATTTACTTTTAGATATAGCTTTTGTTCTCAGTGTGTAGCTGGATTTTAAAAATCCAATTTGGGCCAGGCACAGTGGCTTACACCTGTAATCCTGGCATTTTGGGAGGCTGAGGTGGGAGGATTACTTGAGGCCAGGAGTTCAAGACCAGCCTGGGCAACATAGTGAGGCCCAGTTCTACAAAAATTTTAAAAATTAGCTGTGTGTGTGGTGTGCACTTCTAGTCCCAGCTACACTTGAGCCCAGGAGGTTGAGGCTGCAGTGAGCCATGACTGTGCCACTGCACTCTAGCCTGGGCAACACAGTGAGATCCTGTATCAAAAATCAACAAATAAAAGTCCAATTTGATAGCTGCTTTTTTATACCAGGTTAAGGTAACTTATTTCATGGTTTGAATGGTGGTGCCTAAAAAGGTGTGTCCACTTCCTTACCCCCAAAATCTGTGAATGTGACCTTATTTGGACAAAGAGTAGATGTAATCAAGTTAAAGATCTTGAGATAAGATCATCTTGGACTATTCAGATGGGCACTAAATCCAATGACAAATGTCCTTCTAAGAGATAACCAAAAGAGAGAGAGAACAGAATGGCATGTGAAAGAGGCAGAGATTGGAGTTACTCAGTTACATGCTGTATTAATCCATTCTCACACTGCTATAAAGAACTACCTGAGACTGGGTAATTTATGAAAAAAAGAGGTTTAACTGATGCACAGTTCTGCAGGCTGTATAGGAAGCATGCTTGGGGAGGCCTCAGGACACTTATAAAAATAATCATGCTAGGAGGTAAAGGGGAGGCAAGCACATCTTCACATGGCCAGCAGGAGAGAGAGAACAAGCAAAGGGAGAGGTGCTACACACTTTTAAACAATCAGATCTCATGAGAACTCTATCAGGAGAAAGCACTAAGGGGATGGTGCTAAACTATTAGAAACCACCCCCATGATCCAATCACCTCCCACCAGGCCCCACCTCCAACAATGGGAATTACAATTCAACATGAGATTTGGGTGGGGACACAGTGCCAAACCGTATCACATGCCAAAGAATGCCTGAAGCCACCAGAAACTGGAAGAGACAAGGAAGGATCTTCCCCTAGAATCCTGAGGGAATACTTCCCTGCTGACATCTTGATTTTGGACTTCTGCCTTCCAGAATTGTGAGAGAATGAGCTTTGGTTATTTAAGCCACCAAGTTGGTAATAATTTGTTATGGAAGCCCTAGGAAATTAATATAATCTATAACATAATCTATAAATATAATCTATTATTGTTTATTTATATTTATTGGTATAAATAGCATATTTAGACTTTTAACAACTTTTAACACCTATTTTTGTGTTTTGCTTACCATCCTTTTTATTTGCTGCTTTACTTTCTTCCCTGATTTCTGTTGGATTGAAAATGTTTTCTATATTTTTTCGCCCTCCTCTGTGCTGATTGTCTTTCTATTCTTCTAGTGGTTTCCCATGAAGTTTTAGCTATATATTCAATTAATCTTCTTATAAAAAGACTAAAGTCACAAATGAAACAAGCTTAACACACTTTAACTGCCCATTGACTGTAACTCTCACTTAATGTTGGTTTATGGATTTTACCTTTTTTGGGGGGGCAGGGGGTGGAGTCTCACTCTGTCACCCAGGTCAGAGTGTGTGGCATAATCTAGGCTCACTGCGACCTCCGCCTCCTGGGTTCAAGTGATTCTCCTGCCTCAGCCTTCCAAGTAGCTGGGATTACAGGCGTGAGCCATCACTCTTGGCTAGTTTTTGTATTTTTAGTAGAGACAGAGTTTCACTATGTTGGCCAGGCTGGTCTTGAACTCCTGACCTCAAGTGATCCACCCACCTCGACCTCTCAAAGTGCTGGGATTACAGGCGTGAGCCACTGCGCCTGGCTGACACTGAGATTTCTTCATTTGCTTTGGAATTTTGTCTGTAGCCTCATTTTGAGAAGAAGAATCTCCCTCTACCAAGCCCCCTTTTCCTCCTCCCTCTCTGTCCCTCTCTTTTTCTCTCTGTTCACTCTCCTACCAGGCAGCCTATTGGCACAGTTCCACTCAGTCCACTCCATCCTGAACCAGGTTTTATTTGGCAATGTAAGGTTCCTGCCCCATGGTGATATTGAAGAAATGGCAAATATGCTACCAAGCTGTCAGAGGACAGTTTAATTTAATTCCTGGTCATAAACTGTGCTATGTTTTTTTCCTCCCTAACACCACAGTTCATACAAGCCTTGCTCCAGGCAACAATAATTTTCAAGCCTTCTTTCACAGGTAGAAGAACCCTGGGTGCTGCCTCTGGTTTCTGGTGACAACGTTGGCTGCATAGGACAGCGTTTAGACCCAGTTACCCTGCAGAGGACAAACTCCCACCTACAATGGCTAGCTGAGCCTAGTTTGCCTGTTTCATTACCTGGGATTGTTACTCTGTGTTACTGTCCTATTTGCCAGTGCATGGATCTGTTTAATTTGTTTTTGAGCCTGGATATCTTGTTTAATTTTCTGTTTGTATATTTTATCCATTATTGCTATCTCTTTGGGTACCTCAATACAGGGACTTACAAAGCTGTATTATTTAATGTTTCAGAAAAAAATGTTAAAGTACTAGAGTTCCTAAAATTTTGGTTGAATTCCTGCTGGTAAACCATGTGGGATGTTTTCGTGGAAGACACCTGGCTAAATCTTCAAAACTTCATTTTGTCTATGTAATTGATCTGTTGAGATTTTTTTCTCTAAGCTGAATACTAGACAATATTTCTTCTTTTCCTGAAAAATCATCTTATTCCATTTGAAGTTTTATTGTGTTGTTAGCTGACACATAATAATAGTACATATTTAGGGGGTACAGTGTGATGTTTTGATACATGCATACAATGTGCAATTAGGCTAATTTACATATCAATCACGTCAAACATGTATCATTTCTTTGTGGTAAGAGCATTCAAAATCCTGTCTTCTAGCTATTTTGAAATATACTACGTATTATCTTTAACTACAGTCACCTAACTGTGCAATAGAAGACTAGAACTTATTCCTCCTATCTAACTATAACTTTGTATCTGTTGACTAACCTCATCCTATCCCTCCAACCCCCCTACCTTTCCCAGCCTCTGGTAACCACTATTGTTCTAATTCTATGAGATTAATTTTTTTTTTTTAGATTCCACATATGAGTAGATCATTCAATATTTGTCTTTCTGTGCCTGGCTTACTTCACTTAACATAATGTCCTCCAGGTTCATCTGTGCTGCCAAAAATGACAGGAATTCATTCTTTTTCATGGGTGAATAGTATTCCATTGTACAAATACACTACATTTTCTTCATTCATTCATTGATAGACACTTAGGTTGATGCCATATATTGGCTATTGTGAATAGTGTGCAACAATAAACATGGGAGTGCAGATATCTTTTAGATTTATTGATTTCATTTCCTTTGGATACATACCCAGTGATAGGATTGCTGGATCATATGGTAGTTCTATTTTTAATTTTTTGAGCAACCTCCATACTGTTTTTCATAATGGCTGTGCTAATTTATGTTCCCACTAACAGGGTGTGAGGGTTCCCTTTTCTCCTCATCCATACCAACACTTACCTTTTATCTTTTTGGTAATAGCCATTCTAACAAGTATAAGGTGGAGAGATTGTTCCAAGATGGCCGAATAGGAACAGCTCCAGTCTACAGCTCCCAGTGTGAGTGACACAGAAGACAGGTGATTTCTGCATTTCCAACTGAGGTACTGGGTTCATCTCATTGGAACTGGTGGACAGTGGGTGCAGCCAATGGAGTATGAGCCGAAGTAGGGTAAGGCATCACCTCACCTGGGAAGTGCCAGGGGTCGGGAAACTCCCTTTCCTAGCCAAGGGAAGCCCTGACAGACGGTACCTGGAAAATTGGGACACTCCCACCCTAATACTGCGCTTTTACAATGGTCTTAGGAAATGGCACACCAGGACATTATATTCCACGCCTGGATCAGTGGGTCCCACGCACACAGAGCCTTGCTCACTTCTAGCACAGCAGTCTGAGATTGAACTGTGAGGCGGCAGTGAGGCTGGGGAGGGGCATCCGCCATTGCAGAGGCTTGACTAGGTAAACAAAGTGGCAGGGAAACTCTAACTGGGTGGAACCCACCACAGCTCAACAGCAGAGGCCTGCCTGCCTCTGTAGACTCCACCTCTGGGGGCAGGGCATAGCTGAACAAAAGGCAGCAGAAACATCTGCAGACTTAAATGTCCCAGTCTGACAGCTTTGAAGAGAGGAGTGGTTTTCCCAGCATGGAGTTTGAGATCTGAGAATGAACAGACTGCCTCCTCAAGTGGGTCCTTGGCCCCAAATAGCCTAACTGGGAGACACCTCCCAGTAGGGGCCAACTGCCACTTCATACACCTGGGTGCCCCTCTGAGATGAAGCTTCTAGAGGAAGGATCAAGGCAGCAACATTTGCTCTTCTGCAGCCTCTACTGGTGATACCCATGCAAACAGGGTCTGGAGTGGACCTCCAGCCAACTCCAACAGACCTGCAGCTGAGGGTACTGACTGTTAGAAGGAAAACTAACAAACAGAAAGGAAGAGCGTCAACATCAACAAAAAGGACATCCACACCAAAACCCCAGCTGTAGGTCACCATCATCAAAGACCAAAAGTAGATAAAACACAAAGATGGGGATAAACCAGGACAGAAAACGTGAAAATTCTAAAAACCAGAACACCTCTTCTCCTCCAAAGGATCGCAGCTCCTTGCCAGCTACAGAACGAAGTTGGATGGAGAATGACTTTGACAAGTTGACAGAAGTAGGCTTCAGAAGGTCGGTAATAACAAACTTCTCTAAGCTAAAGGAGGATGTTCGAACCCATCACAAGAAAGCTAAAAATCTTGAAAAAAGATTAGAAGAATGGCAACTAGAATAAACAGCATAGAGAAGACCTTAAACGACCTGATGGAGCTGAAAACCATGGCATGAGAACTACGTGACTCATGCACAAGCTTCAGTACCTGATTCGATCAAGTAGAAGAAACAATATCAGTTACTGAAGTTCAAATGAATGAAATGAAGTGAGAAGTTTAGAGAAAAAAGAGTAAAAAGAAATGAACAAAGCCTCAAGAAACATGGAACTATGTGAAAACACCAAATGTACGTTTGATTGGTGTACCTGAAAGTGACGGGGAGAATGGAACCAAGCTGGAAAACACTCTTCAGGATATTATCCAGGAGAACTTCCCCAAGCTACCCAAGGTAGGCCAACATTCAAATTCAGGAAATACAGAGAATGCCACAAAGATACTCCTCGAGAAGAGAAACCTCAAGACACATAATTGTCAGATTCACCAAAGTTGAAATGAAGGAAAAAATGTTAAGGACAGCACAGAGAGAAAGACTGGACTACCCACAAAGGGAAGTCCATCAGACTAACAGTGGATCTCTTGGCAGAAACTCTACAAGCTAGAAGAGAGTGGGTACCAATATTCAACGTTCTTAAAATAATTTTCAACCCAGAATTTCATATCCAACCAAAGTAAGCTTCATAAGTGAAGGAGAAATAAAATCCTTTACAGACAAGCTGAGAGATTTTGTCACCACCAGGCCTGCCTTACAAGAGCTCCTGAAGGAAGCACTGAACATGGAAAGGAACAACCAGTACCAGCCACTGTAAAAACATGCGAAATTGTAAAGACTATCAATGCTAGCAAGAAACTGCATCAACAAGCAAAATAACCAGCTAACATCATAACGACAGGATAAAATTTACACATAACAATATTAACCTTAAATGTAAATGGGCTAAGTGCCCCAATTAAAAGACACAGACTGGCAAATTGGATAAAGAGTCAACACCCATCAGTGTGCTGTATTCAGGCGATCCAACGCACGTGCAGAGACACACATAGGCTCAAAATAAAGGGATGGAGGAAGATCTACCAAGCAGATGGAAAGCAAAAAAGCCAAAAAACAAACAAACAAAAAAAACCAGGGGTTGCAATCCGAGTCTCTGATAAAACAGATTTTAAACCAACAAAGATCAAAAGAGACAAAGAAGGTCATTACATGATGGTAAAGGCATCAATTCAACAAGAAGAGCTAACTATCCTTAATATATATGTACCCAATACAGGAGCACCTGGATTCATAAAGCAAGTTCTTAGAGACCTAGAAAGAGACTTAGACTCCCATACAATAATAATGGGAGACTTCAACACCCCACTGTCAACACTAGACAGATCAATGAGACAGAAAGTTAACAAGGATATCCAGGCCTTGAACTCAGCTCTGGACCAAGTGGACCTAATACACATCTACAGAACTCTCCACCCCAAATCAACAGAATATACATTCTTCTCAGCACCACATCACACTTATTCCAAAATTGACCACATAGTTGGAAGCAAGCACTCCTCAGCGAATGTGAAAGAACAGAAATCACAGCAAACTCTCTCTCAGATCACAGGGCAATCAAATTAGAACTCAGGATTAAGAAACTCACTCAAAACCACACAACTACATGGAAACAAAACAACCTGCTCCTGAATGACTGCTGGGTAAATAACGAAATGAAGGCAGAAATAAAGATGTTCTTTGAAACCAATGAGAACAAAGACACAACGTACCAGAATCTCTGGGACACATTTAAAGCAGTGTGTAGAGGTAAATTTATAGCACTAAATGCCCACAAGAGAAAGCAGGAAACATCTAAAATCAACACCCTAACATCACAATTAAAAGAACTAGAGAAGCAAGAGCAAACATATTCAAAAGCTAGCAGAAGGCAAGAAATAACTAAGATCAGAGCAGAACTGAAGGAGACAGAGACACAAAAAACCCGTCAAAAAAATCAATGAATCCAGGAGCTGGTTTTTTGAAAAGATCAACAAAATAGATAGACCGCTAGCAAGACTAATAAAGAAGAAAAGAGAGAAGAATCAAATAGACGCAATAAAAAATGATAAAGGTGATATCACCACCAATCCCACAGAAATACAAACTACCATCAGAGAATACTATAAACACCTCATGCAAACAAACTAGAAAATCTAGAAGAAATGGATAAATTCCTGGACACATACACCCTCCCAAGACTAAACCAGGAAGAAGCTGAATCCCTGAATAGACCAATAACAGGCTCTGAAATAGAGGCAATAATAGCCTACCAACCAAAAAAAGTCCAGGACAAGACGGATTCACAGCTGAATTCTACCAGAGATACAAAGAGGAGCTGGTACCATTCCTTCTAAAACTATTCCAATCAATAGAAAAAAGAGGGAATCCTCCCTAACTCATTTTATAAAGCCAGACTCATCCTGATACCAAAGCCTGGCAGAGACTCAAAAAAAGAAAATTTTAGACCAATATCCCTGATGAACATCGATGTAAAAATCCTCAATAAAATACTGGCAAACCGAATCCAGTAGCACAACAAAAAAGCTTATCCACCACAATCAAGTTGGCTTCATCCCTGGGATGCAAGACTTGTTAAACATATGCAAATCAATAAACATAATCCATCATATAAACAGAACCAAAGACAAAAACCACATAATTATCTCAATAGATGCAGAAAAGGCCTTTGACAAAAATTCAACAGCCCTTCATGCTAAAACACTCAATAAACTAGGTGTTGATAGGACGTATCTCAAAATAATAAGAGCTATTTATGACAAACTCACAGCCAATATCATACTGAATGGGCAAAAACTGGAAGCATTCCTTTTGAAAACTGGCACAAGACAGGGATGTCCTCTCTCACCACTCCTATTCAACATAGTGTTGGAAGTTCTGACCAGGGCAGTCAGCAGGAGAAAGAAATAAAGGGTATTCAATTAGGAAAAGAGGAAGTCAAATTGTCCCTGTTTGCAGATGACATGATTGTATATTTAGAAAACCCCATTGTCTCAGCCCAAAATCTCCTTAAGCTGATAAGCAACTTCAGCAAAGGCTCAGGATACAAAATCAATATGCAAAAATCACAAGCATTCCTATACACCAATAACAGACAAACAGAGAGCCAAATCATGAGTGAACTCCCATTCGCAATTGCTTCAAAGAGAATAAAATACCTAGGAATCCAACTTACAAGGGATGTGAAGGACCTCTTCAAGGAGAACTACAAACCACTGCTCAATGAAATAAAAGGACATAAACAAATGGAAGAACATTTCATGCTCAGGGACAGGAAGAATCAATATCATGAAAATGGCCATACTGTCTAAGGTAGTTTATAGATTCAATGCCATCACCATCAAGCTACCAATGAGTTTCTTCACAGAATTGGAAAAAACTACTTTGAAGTTCATATGGAACCAAAAAAGAGCCCACATTGCCAAGACAATCCTAAGCAAAAAGAACAAAGCTGGAGGCATCACGCTACCTGACTTCAAACTACTACAAGGCTACAGTAACCAAAACAGCATGGTACTGGTACCAAAACAGAGATACAGACCAATGGAACAGAACAGAATCCTGAGAAATAATACCACACATCTACAAGCATCTGATCTTTGACAAACCTGACAAAAACAAGAAGCGGGGAAAGGATTCCCTATTTAATAAATGGTGCTGGGAAAATTGGCTAGCCATATGTAGAAAGCTGAAACTGGATCCCTTCCTTACACCTTATACAAAAATTAATTCGAGACAGATTAAAGACTTAAATGTTAGACCTAAAACCGTAAAAACTCTAGAAGAAAACCTAAGCAATACCATTCAGGACATAGGTATGGGCAAGGACTTCATGTCTGAAACACCAAAAGCAATGGCAACAAAAGCCAAAATTGACAAATGGGATCTAATTAAACTAAAGAGCTTCTGCACAGCAAAAGAAACTATCATCAGAGTGAACAGGCAACCTACAGAATGGGAGAAAATTTTTGCAATCTACCCATCTGACGAAGGGCTAATATCCAGAATCTACAGAGAACTTAAACATATTTACAAGAAAAAAATCAACCCCATCAAAAAGTGGGCAAAGGATACGAACAGATACTTCTCAAAAGAAAACATTTATGCAGCCAACAGACACATGAAAAAATGCTCATCATCAGTGACCATCAGAGAAATGCAAATCAAAACCACAATGAGATACCATCTCACACCAGTTAGAATGGCGATCATTAAAAAGTCAGGAAACAACAGGTGCTAGAGAGGATGTGGAGAAATAGGAACATTTTTACACTGTTGGTGGGAGCATAAACTAGTTTAACCATTGTGGAAGACAGTGTGGCGATTCCTCAAGGATCTAGAACTAGAAATACCATTTGACCCAGTGATCCCGTTACTGGGTATATATCCAAAGGATTATAAATCATGCTACTATAAAGACACATGCACATGTATGTTTATTGCAGCACTATTCACAATAGCAAAGACTTGGAACCAACCCAAATATCCATCAATGATAGACTGGATTAAGAAAATGTGGCACATATACACCATGGAATACTATGTAGCCATAACAAAGGATGAGTTTATGTCCTTTGTAGGGACATAGATAAAGCTGGAAACCATCATTCTGAGCAAACTATCGCAAGGACGGAAAACCAAACATCACATGTTCTCACTCATAGGTGGGAATTGAACAATGAGAACACATGGACACAGGGTGGGGAACATCACACACCGGGGCCTGTCGTGGGGTGGGGGAAGGGGGGAGGGATAGCATTAGGAGAAATACCTAATGTAAATGATGAGTTAATAGGTGCAGCACACCAACATGGCACATATACATATGTAACAAACTTGCACGTTGTGCACATGTACCCTAGAACTTGAAGTATAATTTTTAAAAAAAGAAAAAAAAAGTGTAAAGTGACATCTTGAATTTCTCTGATGATTCATGATGTTTAGCACCTTTCCATATACCTGTTGGCATTTGTATATGTTCTTTGGGAAAATGTCTATTCAGGTCTTTTTCTTTTTTTTTTTTTTTTTTTTTTTTTTGAGAAGGAGTCTCGTTCTGTTGCCAGGGCTGGAATGTAGTGGCGTGATCTCAGCTCAATGCAGCCTCTGCCTCCCAGGTTCAAGCGATTCTCCTGAGTAGCTGGGACTACAGGTGCACGCTACCACGCCCAGCTAATTTTTTTGTATTTTAGTAGAGACAGGGTTTCACCATGTTTGCCAGGATGGTCTTGATCTCTTGATCTTGTGATTCGCGCCACCTCAGCCTCCCACAGTGCTGGGATTACAGGCATGAGCCACCATGCCTGGCCCCTTTTGCCATTTTTTAAATCAGAATGGTGTGGGGTGTTTTGGGGGGTTTTGAGTTGTTCGCATTTCTAACATATTCTGGATATTAGTCCCTTGTCAGATGCATAGTTTGCAAATATTTTTCTCCCATTCTGTAGATTATCTCTTCACTTTGTTGATGGTTTCCTTTGATGTGAAGGAACTTTAGTTTGATGTAATTCCATTTGTCTATATTTGCTTTTGTTACCTGTGCATTTGGGGTCTTATAAAAAAGTATTTCCCCTTACCAATGTCATGAAACATTTACTCTATGTTTTCTTCTAATAGTTTTATAGTTTGCCATCTTACATTTAAGTCTTTAATCCATTTTGAGTTGATTTTGGTAGGTGGTGAGAAATAGGAGTCTAGTTTCATTCTTCTGCATACAGCTATCCAGTTTTCCTAGCATCATTTACTGAAGAGACTGTCTCCTCCCCAGTATTTGTTCTTGGTGTCTTTGTCAGAAATCATTTGGTTATAAATCTACGGATTTATTTCTGGGTTCTCTATTCAATTCTATTGGTCTATGCGTCTGTTTTTATGCCAGTCCCACGCTCTTTTGGTTACTATTGCTTTGTAGTGTATTTTGAAGTCAAGTAATGTGATGCCTCTAGCTTCACTTTTTTTGCTCAAGATTGCTTTGACTATTTGAGGTCATTCATACAAATGTTAGGATGTCTTGATATTTCTGTGAAGAATGTCATCAGTATTTTGATAGGGACTGCATGGAATCAGTAGATCACTCTGAATACCATGGACATTTTCACAATAGTAATGAATTCCAGTCAACAAACATGGGATAACTTTCCATTTATTCGTATTCTCTTCAAATGTTTTCAATCAATGCTTTATAGTTTTCGTTGTAGAGCTCTTTCACCTCTTTGGTTAAATTTATTCTGGGAGTTTTTTTAGCTATTATAAATGGAGTTGCTTTTTAAATTTATTTTACAGATAGTTTGCTACTGGTATATAAAAATGCCATAGGTTTTTGTATGTTGATTTTATACCCTGTAGCTTTACTGAATTTGTTTATTAGTTCTAAGATTTTTGGTGATGTCTGTAGAGTTTTCTATAAGATTATGTTATCTACAAATGAAGTCATTGACTTCCTCCTTTCCAATTTGGATATTCTTGTATTTCTTTCTCTTACCTAATCGCCTGAAGACTTCTGGTACTATGTTGAAGAGAAGTGGTGAAAAATAGAAGTGGCATCCTTGTCTTGTTCCAGATTTTAGAGAAAAAACTTTTTTTTTTTGCGCCACTTAAAACATGAAAAAATACTATTCATACGATTATTTTAGTTTACCCTCAGATTTTTTTATCATCTCTATGACTTTGTTTGTATGCTTTTTCATTTTCTTGATTAGATTATTATTATTATTATTATTTTTGAGACGGAATCTCGCTCTGTTGCCCAGGCTGGAGTGCAGTGGCCGGATCTCAGCTCACTGCAAGCTCCGCCTCCCGGGTTTACGCCATTCTCCCGCCTCAGCCTCCCGAGTAGCTGGGACTACAGGCGCCTGCCACCTCGCCCGGCTAGTTTTTTGTATTTTTAGTAGAGACGGGGTTTCACCGTGTTAGCCAGGATGGTCTCGATCTTCTGACCTCGTGATCTGCCCGTCTCGGCCTCCCAAAGTCCTGGGATTACAGGCTTGAGCCACCGCGCCCGGCCGATTAGGTTATTTTTATCTAGAAAACCTCTCTTATTTTTTAGACCAATTTAACCTTTTAGTACATTAAATTCTGTCTTTAGTTTTTCTTTCTGTTCTTTTTATGTTTACTATCTTATTTTAATCCTTAATTATTAATATTAATGTCTTTGGCTATGAATTTTTCTCTTTACAACTTTGGTCCTATCTCATAAGTTCAAGGAAATATTTTTATTATTGTCATTTTCTAAATTTTCTGGCTTTTTGTTTTGATTTCCTCTTTGGTTGAATAGTTGTGGTAGTTTTTTGTTTTCTGTTTTCTAGTTTTATCATTTGACTTTTAGTTTTCTTGCATTGTGATTGGATGCTGTTGTATTTTGTATGGCTCCTGAGAAGATATTGACTATCTGGCTTTGGTTGTGTAGAGTTCAATACATTAAACTTTCCTAAAGTATTTTATTTAGGCCTTCAATAAGCATATTTATTATTTTTAAATTATATCTGTATAGACTGAGAGATAGTAAGTATCCTCCTTCTATTTTCTTTTTTGAGACGGAGTTTCCCTCTTGTTGCCCAGGCTGGAGTGCAGTGGTGCAATCTTGGCTCGCTGCAACCTCCACCTCCCTAGTTCAAGTGGTTTTCCTGCCTCAACCTCCCAAGTAGCTGGGATTACAGGTGCACACCACCATGTAATTTTTTGTATTTTTTTTTTGTATTTTTAGTAGAGATGAGGTTTCATCATGTTGGCCAGGCTGGTGTCGAACTCCTGACCTCAGGTGATCCACCTGCCTCAGCCTCCCAAAGTGCTGGGATTACAGGCATGAGCCACTGCACACGGCCCCTACTTCTATTTCTGCCTCTCCTTTTATTTCCTTATATTTTTGCTTTATGAATTTAGATGATATTTGGTATATGAATAAGTACAAATGCAAGGTCTTTATTTCAGTTTACCTATTATTATAAATTGCCTTTACTCATCCCATATGATGCATTTTGCTCTAAGTTTTATTGAGTGATAATTTTTGCTTTCTTTATATTTCCCTGAATTTTGCCCTATACCTCCATGATATGGTTTGGATGCCTATCCCCTCCAAATCTCATGTTGAAATACAATCACTAGTGTTGGAGGTGGGGTCTGGTGGGAGGTGTCTGGGTCATGCAGGCAGATCCCTCATGAATTGCTTAGTGCCATCTCCTTGGTTATAAATGAGTTCTTGCTCTGGTAATTCCCACAAGATCTTATTGTATTAAAAGAATATGTCACCTCCCATCTCTTTCTGTCTTCCTCCCACTCTTGCCATGTGATATAACTGCCCTCACTTTGCCTTCTACTATGTTTGTAAGCTTCCTGAGGCCCTCAGCAGAAGCTGAGCAGATACTGGTGCCATGCTTGTACAGCCTGCAGAACCATGAGACAATTAAACCTCTCTTCTTTATAAATTACCCAGTCTCAGGTATCCCTTTGTCATAATGCAAGAATGGCCCAATACAGAAAATTGGTACTGAGAGTGGGGTGTTACTATAAAGATACCTGACATTGTGGAAGAAGCTTTGGAACTGGGTAACAGGCAGAGGTTGGTAGAGTTCTGAGGGCTCAGAAGAAGATAGGAAGATGAGGGAAATTTTAGAACTTCTTAGAGATTGGTTAAATGGTTGTGACCAAAATGCTGATAGAAATATTGACAATGAAGGGCAGGCTGACGAAGTCTCAGATGAGAAAGTTATTGGTAACTGCAGCAAAGGTCACCCTTGTTAATGCCTTGACAAAGAGTTTGGCTGTATTATGTTTGGGTCCTAGGGATCAGTGGAAGTTTGAACTTAGAAGTGATGACCTAGGATATCTGGCAGAAGAAATTTCTAAGCAACAAAGTGTTCAAGATGTGACCTGGTTGCTTCTGACAGCCCATAATCAGACATGGGAGTGAAGAAATGACTTAAAGTTGGAACTTATTTATTTTTTTGAGACAGTCTTGCTCTGTCACCCAGGCTGGAGTGCAGTGATATATCAGCTTACTGCAACCTCCACCACCTGGGTTCAAGCAATTCTCAAGCCTCACTATCCTGAGTAGCTGGGATTACAGGTGTATACCACCATGCATGGCTTTTTTTTTTTTTTTTTTTTTTTTTTTTTTTTTTTTTTTAAGTAGAGATGGGGTTTTGCCATGTTGGCCAGGTTGGTCTCAAACTCCTGACCTCAAGTGATCCACCTGCCTCAGCCTCCCACAGTGCTGGTATAACAAGTATTAGCTACTGTGCCTGGCCCTGGAACTTATATTTAAGACAAACAGAGCATAAAAGTTTAGAAAATTTGCAACCTGGCACTGTGGTAGAGTGAGTCCAAGCAGAATGGTTTCATGTGCCAGGCCTAGGGCCCCACTGCTCCCGGTCTAGCCTCAGCTTAAAGGTGCCCAGATACAGCTTGGGCCACTGTTCAATAGGGTACAAGCCATAAGCCCTGATGGCTTCCACATGATGTTAAGCTTGCAGGCACACAGAATGCAAGCATGAACAAGGCTTGGTAGCTCCCACCTAGATTTCAGAGGATGTATGGAAAAGCTTGGGCTCCCATGCAAAAATCTGCCACAGGGGCAGAGCCACCACTAGGTCAGTGCCAAGGGGAAATGTGGGCTGGAACCCCCACAGAGTATCCCCACCAGGCCACTGTGGCAAGTGGGCTGCTGTCCTTCAGACCCAAGAATGGTAGAGCCACTAGCATCTTGCAACCTCAGCCTGGAAAAGCCATAGGCACTTAACTCCATCCTATGACAGCAGACCTGGGGGCCGCACCCTGTAAAGCCACAGGGGAAGACATGCCCAAGGCCTTAGGAGCCTACTGCTTGCACCAGTTTGCCTTGGATGTGGGACATGGAGTCAAAGGAGATTTTGGAGCCTTCAGATTTAATGGCTGTTTTGTTGGGTTTCAGACTTGTGTGGGGCCTGAAACCCCTTTCTTTTGGCTGATTTCTCCCTTTTGGAATAGGAATATTTACTCAATATTTACTGTATCACCAGTGTATATTGGAAGCAAATAACTTGGTTTTGATTTTACAGGCTCATAGGTGGAAGAAATATGCCTTGAGTCTCAGATAAGGCTTTGGACTTTGGGCTTACTTGGGACTTTTGGATTTATGCTGGAATGAGTTAACACTTTGGGGGACTATTGGGGAGGCATGATTGCATTTTGCAATGTTAGAAGAACATGAGATTTGGGAGGCCAAGAGTGGAATGGTGTGCTTTGGATGTTTGCCCTCCAAATCTCATGTTGAAATGGAATCCCCAGTGTTGGAGGTGGGGTCTGGGGAGAGGAATTTGGATCATGGGGCAGATCCCTCATTAATGGCTTAGTGCCATTCCCTTGGTGTTGAGTTTTTGCTCTCGTACTTCACATGAGATCTGGTTGTTTAGAAGAGCATGGCACCTTCACATCCCCCAATCTAACCCCTGCTTTTATCATGGGATGTACCTGCTCCTGCGTTGCCTTCTGCCATGATTGTAAGCTTCCTGAGGCTCAGAAGTTGAACAGATATTGGTGCCATGCTTGCACAGTCTGTAGAACTGTGAGCCAATTAAACCTCTCTTCTTTATAAATTACCCAGTCTCAGGTATTCCTACATGGTAATACAAAAACAGCCTAATACATTATATTTCAAACTTCCTAGGTTACCATGGTTTTTTGTGTCGGCTCGCTAGTGCAAATGGCTAAGATTTTCTTTGTGGTATAGCCTGAATATTTTCTATTTAAAAAGTTTATCCAGTGAAATCTATGGATACAACAGGTATATTTGGTGTTCATTTTTTAAATTATATTTTATGCTATACTATGTATTTTTATTCACTTAAAAAATCTTATGTTGACATGATTTGACTGCGTCCCCATCTAAATCTTATCTTGAATTGTAATCCTTGTGATTCCCCACATGTCAAAGGAGGAATCTGGTGGGAGGTGATTGGATTATGGGGGCAGTTTCCTCCTTGCTGTTCTTGTGATAGCGAGTGAGTTATCACGAGATCTGATGGTTTTATAAGGGGTTCTTCCCCCTTCACTACACACACTCTTCTCTTGCCTGCTACCATGTAAGATATCCCTCTTCCCCTTCCGCCGTGATTGTAAAGTTCCTGAGGCCTACCCAGCTATGCGGAACTGTGAGTCAGTTAAACCTCTTTTCTTTATGTATTACCCAGTCTCAGGTATGTCTTTACAGCAGTGTGAAAACTGACTAAGACATATGTGATTTGTGTTATCTGTATTTCATTCATTCTGTGAATGCATTTTTCTGATGATTGGGAAGATTTTGGGGGTTGTTTTGTTATTTTAGTTGTTTATTCTTTTAAAAGTTATTGTAGTGATTTAATTTTATAAAATTAATTATTGTTCTCTTTAAATAGCAATTAATGGCTTTTGACTATGTGCAATACAAATTTAGTATGTGTTCACCTCCTACCTCTTTGTCTCTTCCTTCTATCACCAACATTTAATTTTATAAAGATTTTTAGCTCTTCTAGTATTTCTCTTCATACCTTTAAATATCCTTTATATGACTTTATACAGCTTTGTACCCTTAAATGTCCTTTTACATCTAGTATTTGACTTACAAGTTTAAAAGCTCCTTTGAACTCACATTATAGAAGATAATTAGTACACTTAAATTACTTTGTCTTATTTTCCTTTCTGCAACTCCAGATATTTGTTAGTTGCATTATTTCCAAATTGTCATAATTTATAATAGTTACATAATTCTAATTATATAATCTACATAAATTTTAATTTTTAATTGTATTAGGTATGACCCTACATAAAAAAATTCAGTCCTTATCCTGAGTGTTTTTTCCTGTGGTTTGTCTAGTCATCTTATATTAATAGCTAGAATTTCCCACATTTTCTTTAATAAGGGCTCACGGGCATAATATTGTTCACATGTTCAAAAATATCTTTTTTTTTGCTTTTATATGAGAGAGAAAAAATAGCTGGATATAAATCTTTCATTTATCTGAAAACTTTGTAGATGTTGCTCAACTTCTTCCAGTGTCAATGTTGTAGTGAAGTCTGAAGCCAGCCTTAATTTTTTTTCCCATCATAGGTGATTTGATTTTTTACAAAAAGTCCAAAATAGTCTTCATTTCTCTTTGATACCCAGTAAATTTTCTAATTTCAGCGTTGATTTTCTATATCAAATGTTCCTGGGATATGGTGAGCCTATCAAATTGTGGTTTGGAGGCTTTTTAAAAATAAAATTTTCTTGAATTATATTTTTGAAGAATTTTTTCTTTCATGTGTTTGCTACCCCTTCAGGGATGTCAATTTTGCATTAGTTAAATCTCCTTCATCTCCCAATCTGTCATTTTTTTCTCTAATCCTCTTTAAAGGTCAACCTCATTAGGGAACAATTTATACACAAGAAAATGCACACATTTTAACTGTATAGATGAATGAATCTTGATAAACATATATATCTGAATAATCACTACCATAATAAAAATATTTTTATTATCCTAAAAAGTTCCTTTTTACCCCTTCTCAATCAATTGCCCCCACTACACCACCACTGATCTGCTTTTTATCACTATAGATTAGGCATGTCTTTCCTAAAGTTTCATAAAAATTGAATCACATAATACTCTTTTACATCTAGTCTCCCAGTATAATGCTTTTATTATATTGATCTAGTTTGTTGCATATATAAGTAGATTTGTTTATTTTTCATTCTAAGTAGTATTCCTTTTTACAAATATACCACAACCTGTTTAGCCATTTTTATCTATTAGGTGGTTACCAGTTTTGTGCTATTATAAGTAAAACTCATATGAATGTTTTGGTACAAATCTTTGTGTGTACATATGCTTTCATATCTTTTGGATAAACACCTTGAAGTGAAATTGCTGGGTCATATCGTAATTGCATATGTAACTTTATAGGAAACCATCAAACAGCTTTCCAAAGATGGTTTTTTACACTCCCATCAGCAATGTATGAGAGTTCCAATGTCCCTATATCATCACCAACACCATCACTTGGAATTGTCATATTAAAACATTTTAGTTATTTTAATGGTTATATTGGTATCTTATTGTGTTTTTTGAATTTTAGCATTCAAAATTGTTTCATTTATTATTTTACTGCCATACATGATTAAATTTCAGTTTATTCACTTTCTGTGATTTTTTAAAGATAAACCTTTTATTTTAGAACAGCTTAAATTTACAAAACAATTACAAAGGTCATACAAAGTTCACATATACCTCATACCCAGTTCCTCTTATTATTAATATCAACATTAGTATGGTACGTTAATGAGCCAACATCGATACATTATTATTAACTGAAGTCAATTCTTTATCCAGATTTCCTTAGTATTTTCCTAATGACCTTTTTCTGTTCCAGAATCCCAGTCAAGATAACACATTACATGTAGTAGTTATGCCTCTCAGGGTCCTCTAGGCTTGCTCTTGCCTCTGCCACTCCAACAGTGAGAAACCATATGCCGTATCATTGCCACCATATGCCATCATTCACTTAATTGCTCAACCGCAGTGTGTGGTGGTATCAGAATTGTTAACCCATAACTCCATGGGGAAAACTTTATCAACTAGAGCAGTGGTCCCCAACCTTTTTGGCACCAGGGATCAGTTGTGCAGAAGACAATTTTTCCATAGATGGGAGTAGGTGGCTGGTTTCAGGATGATTCAAGAGCATTGCATTTATCATTAGATTCTCATAAGGAGCATGCAACCTAGATCCCTCACATGTACATTTCACAATATGAGAATCTATGAGATTCTCTCCTATGAGAATCTAATGCTACCACTGATATGACAGGAGATGGAGCTCAGGCAGTGATGCTCACCCACCGCTCACCTCCTGCTGTGTGGCACCGTTCTAACAGGCCACAGACCAGTACCAGTCTATGGACCAGGAGTTGGGAAGGACCTAACTAGAGTACATGCTTATATACAGTTTCTTGTGCCTTTAGTCTTACAAACTTAATTCACTTCCAAAGCTACTTAGGTCAGCACCTTTCCCTACCTCCTTTAATGAGGTTGCATACACATTTGTAATACAGGTAGGTTTTTTTTTTGTTTGTTTGTTTTTTGTTTTTGTTTTTGTTTTTGCTTTTTTGTCACATTCCACATTCCATCCTGGATCCCTCAACCTCCCAGTTGGTTTTCTTTTTTTTTCTTTTTTTTTTAAACTTACATCCATTAAGGTTTATTCTTTGGGCTACAAAGTCCTATGGGTTTTAAACAAATGCATAGTATGTCTTTTCCACTACAGTATTATATGGAATAATTTCTCCACCATGGATGGACGAAAAACCTCCTGTGCTTCACTTTTTCAACTTCCCTCTAAACCCCAGCAACCACTGATGTTTTTACCATTTCTTTTTTACCAACAATTGTTGCCTTTTCTAGATTCTTTCTAGACTCCTTCACTTAGCAATATATAATTAAGTTTCATCCATGTCTTTTTATAGCTTAATACATCATTTCTTTTTATTGTTGAATAATATTCTATTGCATGAATGTATCATAGTTTGAATGTCTAGTCACCTATTGAAGGACATCTTAGTTCCTTCCATTTTTTGGCAATCACAAATAAAGCTGCTATAAACATTCACATGTACAATTTTTGTGTGTGCATGTTTTCAAATCAGTTGAGTAAATACTTAGCAGCATGATTGCTGAACTATATGGTAAAACTATGTTTAGTTTTGTAAGAAACTGCAAAACTGTTTTTCAAAGTGGCTATACCATTTTGCATTACCACCAGCAATGCATGCGAGTTCCTCTTGCTTTGCATCATCATCAGCAATTTGTATTGTCAGTTTTTTGGGACTTTTTTCATTCTATAGATGTGTAATGGCATCTCACTGTTAATTTTTAATTTCCTATTGGCAAATGATGTTGAGCATCTTTTCATATGCTTATTTGCCACCTGTATGTCTTATTTGCTGAGGTGTCTGTTCAGACCTTTTGCCCAATTTTAACTAGTTCACCTTCACTATATAACTTCATGGTAATGAACATACCTTATAACAGAGTCGAGACTGCAGCTCCGACTGGGACAGACAGAGCAGCGTGCTGAGGCTTGCATCATGAATTTTAGCTCCAGGTCAACTGCAAGAAAAAACCAGCAATCCCAAGAGGACCCACAGACCTTCTGAAAAAAGCGGACTGCTCCTTTAGGACCAGGGAGACACCCCAAATACTGTGAGTGCCCCAACTGCAGAAGTGGGAAAGGGAGAGCCTCCTCTCCCAAACATACGCCCCCACTGGAGAAACTTTTGCAGGAGAAGTTTCCAACCGTACCAGCAGCTGAGTCAATTTAGAGAGCTGAGTGAAATACAGGGGTACAGGAAGCAGCAGAAAGGCCCTGGGAGCTTGCTGGATCCCCAAGCAGGCCATTCTTGCCTGGCACCACAGGGATCCATCAGGAGGGCAGCAGTCAGAGGAGTGGAGTACAAGGGGAAACACTACAGGGAGAAGGAAATCTCCAGCTGAACTTTGTAACAGTTTGAACTGGGCAAGAAGCCTCCTGGCCAGAACTTGGGGGAGGGCGTGAATCCGGTGTGCAGACTCCACAGGTGGGGGAAGAACCAAGCCATTTTCTTTCACAGCTGGGAGGTGGGTAGCCTGGGGCAAGTTCTCAAGCCCGGCTCACCCACCACCTGGAAACAGACTCAGGGCTGTTAAAGGGGCATGGTGGGAGTGAGAACTGGCCCTTTGGTTTGTATGGGGGCTGGGTGAGGCCTGTGACTGCTGGCTTTCCCCCACTTCCCTGATAACCTGCATGACTCAGCAGAGGCAGCCATAATCCTCCTAGGTACACAACTCCATTGACCTCACCCCCATCCCCCATAGCAGCCATAGCACGTAACCCTGCCACCACCTAATGGTCCTTCCCTACCCACCCTGGCAGCTAAAGACAAAGGGCATATAATCTTGGGGGTTTCTAGGGCCCTACCCTCCACTGGTTCCTCCCCACACTACCACAGCTGATGCTCTCTGGAAAGTGCCACCTCCCAGCAGGATGCCAAGCAACACAAAAATAGAGCATTAAACCACCAAAGCTAAGAACCCTTATGGAGTCCATTGCACCTCCCCACCCCCCCGCCACCTCCACCAGAACAGGTGCTGGTAACCACAGCTGAGAGACCCATAGATGGTTCACATCACAGAACTCTGTGTGGACAACCCCCAGTACCATCCCAGAACTGGTTAGAATTGCTGGGTGGCTAAACCCAGAAGAGAGACAATAATCACTGCAGTTTGGCTCACAGGAAGCCACATCCATAGGAAAAGGGGGAGAGTACTACATCAAGGGACAAAAGGGACCCATCAAGGTCCCCCTCATGGGACAAAAGAATCTGAGTAACAGCCTTCAACTCTAGACCTTCCCTCTGACAGAACCTACCTAAATGAGAAGGAACCAGAAAACCAACTGTGGTAATATGACAAAACAATGCCCTTTTGCACTCCCCCAAAAATCACACTCGTTCACCAGCAATGGATCCAAAACAAGAAGAAATCCCTGATTTACCTGAAAAAGAATTCAGGAGGTTAGTTATTAAGCTAATCAGGGAGGCACCAGGGAAAGTTGAAGCCCAATACAAGGAAATCCAAAAAAATGATACAAGAAGTGAAGGGAGAAATAATCAAGGAAATATATAGCTTAAAGAAAAAATAATTAAAAATTCAGGAAATATTGGACACACAGGAATGCAAAATGCTCTGAAAGTCTCAGCAATGGGATTGAACAAGTAGAAGAAAGAAATTCAGAGCTTGAAGACAAGATATTCGAATTAACCCAATCCAACAAAGACAAAGAAAAAAGAATATGGAAATATGAACAAAGCCTCCAGGAAGTCTGGGATTATGTTAAATGACCAAACCTAAGAATAATCTACATTCCTAAGGAAAAGAATTCTAAAAGCTTGGAAAACATATTTGGGGGAGTAATCAAGGAAAATTTCCCCAGCCTTACTAGAGTCCTAGACATCTGAAAACAAGAAGCACAAAGAACACCTGGGAAATTCATCACAAAAAGATCATCACCTAGGCACACTGTCATCAGGTTGTCCAAAGTTGAGACAAAGGAAATAATCTTAAGAGCTGTGAGACAGAAGCACCAGGTAACCTATAAAGGAAAACCTATCAAATTAATGCAGATTTCTCAGCAGAAACCCTACAAGCTAGCAAAGATCGGGGCTCTATCTTTAGCCTCCTCAAACAATACAATTATCAGCCAAGAATTTTTGTATCCAGTGAAATTAAGCATCATATATGAAGGAAAGATACAGTCTTTTTCAGACAAACAAATGCTGAGAGAATTTGCCACTAGCAAGCCACCACTACAAGAACTGCTACAAGGAGCTCTAAATCTGGAAACACATCAAAACAGAACCTCTTTAAAGCATTAATCACACAGGACCTATGAAACAAAAATACAAGTTAAAAAGCAAAAACAAATAAACAAAAAACAAAAAATACCAAAGTACACAGGCAACAAAGAGCACAGTGAATGCAATGGTACCTCACATCTCACTACTAACATTGAATATAAATAGCCTAAATGCTCCACTTAACCGCAGAATGGATAAGAACTCACCAACCACCTGCTGCCTTCAGGAGACCCACCTAACAAGTAAGAACTCACATAAACTTAAAGTAAAGGAGTGGAAAAGGCATTTCATGCAAATGGACACCAAAAGGGAGCAGGGGTAGCTATTCTTATATCAGACAAAACAACTTTAAAGCAATAGCAGTTAAGAGAGACAAAGAGGGACATTATATAATGGTAAAAGGCCTTGTCCAACAGGAAAATATCACAATCCTAAACCTATATACACCCAACACTGGAGCTCCCAGATTTATAAAACAATTACTAACAGACCTAAGAAATGAGATAGACAGCAACACAATAATAATGGGGTACTTCAATACTCCACTGACAGCACTAGATAGGTCATCAAGACAGAAAGTCAATGAAGAAACAGTGGATTGAAACTATATCTTGGAAGAAATGGACTTAACAGAAATATACAGAACATTTCATCCAACATCCACAGAATATATTCTATTCAACAGTGCATGGAACTTTCTCCAAGATAGACCATATGATAGGCCATAAAATGAACTTCAATAAATGTAAGAAAATTGAAATTATATCAAGCACTCTCTCGGATCACAGTGGAATAAAACTGGAAATCAACTCCAAAAGGAACCTTCAAAACCATGCAAATACATGGAAATTAAATAACCTGCTCCTGAATGAGCACTGGGTCAAAAACGAAATCAAAATGGAAATTAAAAGATTCCTCAAACTGAACGACGGTAATGACACAACCTATCAAAACCTCTGGGGTATGGCAAAGGCAGTGCTGAGAGGAAAGTTCATAGCCCTAAACACCTAAATCAAAAAGACTGAAAGAGCATGAGCTATCATTCTAAGGTCATACCTCAAGTAACTAGAAAAAGTAGAACAAGCCAAACCCAAACCCAGCAGACAAAAAGGAAATAACCAAGATCAGAGTAGAACTAAATGAAATCGAAACAACAACAAAAAATACAAAAGATAAGTGAAACAAAAAGCTGGTTCTTTGAATAAATAAAATTGATAGACCATTAGCAAGATTAAGAAAAGAGAAAAGAAAAGAAAAGAGAAAATCCAAATAACCTCATTAAGAAACAAAACAGGAGATATTACAACGGACACCACTAAAATACAAAAGATTATTCAAGGCTACTATGAACACCTTTATGCACATAAACTAGAAAACCTAGTAAGAGATAGATAGATTCCTGGAAAAAATACAACCCTCCTAGTTTAAATTAGGAAGAATTAGATACCCTGAACAGACCAATAATAAGCAGTGAGATTGAAATGGTAATTTAAAAATTACCAACAAAAAAAATAGTCCAGGACCAGATGGATTCACAGAAGAATTCTACCAGACATTCAAAGAAGAATTGGCACCAATCCTTCTGACACTATTCCACAAGATAGAGAAAGAAGGAACCCTCCCTAGTTCATTCTATGAAGCCAGCATTACCCTAATAACCAGGAAAGGACATAACCAAAAAAGAAAACTACAGAATGATATTCTTGATGAAAATAGATGCTAAAATCCTTAACAAAATACTAGCTAACTGAATCCAACAACATATCAAGAAGATAATCCACCATGATCAAGTGGGTTTCACACCAGGGATGCAGGGATGGTTTAACCTATGCAAGTCAATAAATGTGATACAACACATAAACAGAATTAAAAACAAAAATCACATGATCATCTTAATAGATGCAGAAAAAACATTCAACAAAATTCAGCATCCCTTTAAGATGAATACTCTCAGCAAAATCAGCATACAAGGGACATAGCTCAATGTAATAAAAGCCGTCTATGATAAACCCACAGCCAACATAATACTGAATGGGGAAAAGTTGAAAGCATTCCCTCTGAGAAATGGAACAAGACAAGGATGCCCACTCTCACCAGTCCTCTTCAACATAGTACTGGAAGTCCTAGTGAAAGCAGTCAGACAACAGAAAGAAATAAAGGACATCCAGAACAGTAAAGAGGAAGTCAAACTGTCACTGTTTGCTAATGATATGATCATTTACCTTGAAAACTGTGAAGACTCCAAAAAGCTCCTAGAACTGATAAAAGAATTCGGCAAAGTTTCCAGATACAAGATTAATGTACACAAATCAGTAGCTCCTCTATACATCAACAGCAACAAAGCAGAGAATCAAATCAAGAACTCAACCCCTTTTACAATAGCTGCAATAAAATAAAATAAAATAAAATAAAATAAAATACTTAGGAATATACCTAACCAAGGAGTCGAAAGACCTCTACAGGGAAAACTACAAAACACTGCTGAAAGAAATCATAGATGACACAACCAAATGGAAACATATCCCATGCTCATGGATGGGTAAAATCAATATTGTGAAAATGACCATACTGTCAAAAGCAAACTATAAATTCAGTGCAATCACTATCAAAATACCATCATCATTCTTCACAGAATTAGAAAAAAAAATTCAAAAATTCATATGGAATCAAAAAAGAGCCCATATAGCCAAAGCAAGACTAAGCAAAAAGAACAAATCTGGAGGTATAATACTACCTAATTTCAAACTATACTATAAGGCCATGGTCACCAAAACAGTGTAGTACTGGTATAAAAATAGGCACATAGACCAATGGAACAGAATAGATAACCCAGAAATAAACCTGAATACTTACAGCCAACTGATCTTTGACAAAGCAAACAAAAACAAAGTGGGGAAAGGACACTCTTTTCAACAAATGGTGCTGGGATAATTGGCTAGCCACATGTAGGAGAATGACACTGTATCCTCATTTCTCACCTTATACAAAAATCAACTCAAGATGGATTAAGGACTTAAATCTATGACCTGAAACTATAAAAATTCTAGAAGATAACATTGGAAAAACCCTTCTAGACATTGGCTTAGGCAATGATTTCATGACCAAGAACCCAAAAGCAAATGCAATAAAAACAAAGATGAATAGCTGGGACTTAAACTAAAGAGCTTTTGCACAACAAAAGGAACAGTCAGCAGAGTAAACGGACAACCCACAGGCTGGGAGAAAATCTTCACAACCTATATATCTGACAAAGGACTAATATCCAAAATCTACAATGAACTCAAATAAGTAAAAAAAAAAAAAAAAAAAAAAAAAAAGCAAACAATCCCATCAAAAAGTGGGCTAAGGACACGAATAGACAATTCTCAAAAGAAGATATACAAATGGCCAACAAACGTATTTTTAAAACACTCAATATCACTAATGATCAGGGAAATGCAAATCAAAACCACAATGTGATACCACCTTACTCCTACAAGAAAGGCCATAATAAAAAAATAAAAAAAACAATAGATGTTGGCATGGATACGGTGATCAGCAAACACTTCTATACTGCTGGTAGGAATGTAAACTAGTACAGCCACTATGGAAAACAGTGTGGAGATTCCTTAAAGAGCTAAAAGTGGAACTACCATTTGATTTTGCAATCCCACTTCTGTGTATCTACCCAGAGGAAAAGAAGTCATTGCATGAAAAAGATACTTTCACACACGTTTATAGCAGCACAATTCACAATTGCAAAATGGTAGAACCAACCCAAATGCACATCGATCAATCAGTGGATAAAGAAACTGTGGTGTACACACACACACACACACACAGTGGAATACTATTCGGCCATAAAAAGGAACGAAGTATTTGCAGTGACCTGGATTAGATTGGAGACTATTATTTTAAGTTAAATAACTCAGGAATTGAAAACCAAACATCGTATGTCCTCACTGAAATGTGGGAGCAAAGCTATGAGGATGCAAAGGCATAAGAATGATGCAATGGACTGTGGGGACTTGGGGGGAAGAGTGGGAGGGGGTGAGGGATAAAAGACTACAAATACAGTGCAGTGTATACTGCTTGGGTGATGGGTGCACCACTAAAAAACTTACTCATGTAACCAAATACCACCTGTACCCCAATCACTTATGAAAAAAGAACTCTAAAAAAAAAAACTAGTAGTATTCACAATTCTATCACCCATTGTTGCTGTCATTATTTCACTTGTCTATATACTATAATCAACCAATAAATTACTATTCTTTAAAAAATTACTTTTTCAATCAATTAAGAAATATCTTTTATTTTACTTTCATTTATTCCTTCTCTAATGCTCTTTTCTTTGTGTAGATGCAAGTTTCTGAACTATATCATCTCCTTCCTGAAGAAATTCTTTTAACATTCATATTGGGCAGCTTTCCTGGTGATGAATTTCCTTAGATTTTGTTTGTCTGAGAAAGTCCTTATTTTTCTTCACTATTGAAGGATAGTTTTACTGAATATAGAATTCTAGATCAGTAGTCTTTTTCTTTGAACATCTGAAATATTTCATTCCACTCTTCTTGCTTGCACAGTTTCTAATGGGAAACCCATCGTAGTTCTTATCCTTGTTATTTTACAGGGAAGATTCTTTTCCCCATCTGGATTCTTTCAAGAGTCTCTATTTGTCTTTATTTTTCTGCAGTCTGACTACAGACTATATGCCTGGGTGTAGTTTTTTGGTTTTTATTCTAGTTGGTGTTCACCAAATTTCTTGGCTCTGTGGTTTGGTGTCTGTGATTAATTTTGGAAAGCTTTCAGCCATTATCATTTCAAATATTTCTTTTGCTGTGTTCTGATATCTCCATTATGCATATGTTCAGAAATTCTGAAATTCTTTCACAGTTCTTGGAGGTTCTGCTCTGCTTCTTTCTTCTCTCTCCCCACTTCCATCTTTGCATTTTTCTTTTTTTTTGAGACGGAGTCTAGCTCTGTTGCCCAGGCTGGAGTGCAATGGTGCAACTTTGGCTCACTGCAACCTCTGCCTCCCAGGTTCAAGCGACTCCCCTGTCTCAGCCTCCCGAGTAGCTGGGATTACAGGTGTCCACCATCACGTCTGGCTAATTTTTGTATTTTTAGTAGAGATGGGGGTTTCACCATGTTGGCCAGGCTTGTCTCGAACTCCTGACCTCAAGTGATCCACCCACCTTGGCCTCCCAAAGTGCTGGGATTGGCAGGCGTGAGCCACCACATCTGGCCCATCTTTGCATTTCTATTTAGGAAGTTTCTATTGATCTATCTTCAAGTTCATTGATTCGCTCCTTGGCTGTGTTGAGTCTTCTATGAACCCAATGAAGGCTTTCTTCATTTATGTTAGTATATTTTTGATCTCTAAAATTTTCTTTTAATTCTTTCTTTGAATTTCCATCTCTTCTTCTTACATTGCCCATTCTTGTATTTTGGCTACTTTTTGCATTACAGTTCTTAACATGTTAATCACAGTTATTTTAAATTCTCTTTGTGGTAATTCCAACATCTGTGTCATATCTGAGTCTGGTTCAGATGCTTGCTTTGTTTTTTTCAGATTGTGTTTTCTTGCTGTTGGTGGGCTTGTAGGTTTCTGTTGAAGTTGGACAGGACATGTTGTATTGGGTAATAGGAACAGAGCCTTTACTGTGAGGATTATGTTAATCTGGTTAGGAGTTGGGCTGTGTGTAATGTTTGCTGTAGCTATAGGTGTCAGGGGATTCAAATTCCTCTAGTGTTCTTGTTTTTGTCTACTCTCTTGACTTTGGGCTTCCCTAAGTAGCCCTCATCAGAGAGTCTGTGTCTTGCAGTTCTTTCAGCTATAATCCACTGTGATTGTATCGGAGCCCTGTTGGAGTGGTGGTATGGTGTGGGGGAGGGGAAGCATTCTATAACCTTATGATTAAATCTCAGTGTTCTAGTGGGCTGCGTCCCTGACCTGTGACTGTCACAGGTGTTTCTCTATTGGCATAGATTTTCCCCTCTGAGTCAGAGGAAGTTAGAGGGAGCTAAAGAGGGAGGAATGCTCTTCCCCTCAAGTGGGATAAAGCTCTGGTATAGTCCTTTCCCTTGGAGAAAGGTTCAGGGTATCTAATTCTTCCTGATTTAAGCTAGAGGGTTCTTGGTCATGGAGAACACTCTAGTTGTATTTCACAATAACTCTTCCCCTGCCCCTGCCAGAGCCATGAGGAGATCCTTCTGGCATCTTAACCGTGGCAATCTGGTGGGCTTACTGGAAGTAGAGCCCACAAAAATGTGAGGGACTCCTAAAACCAAAAGCCCCAGAAACTTCTCTCTCTCAGGCTAGTCCACACTTCCCTTCTAGGAAGTCATGAAAATTACCATTTAAATTTTCCCATCCCTTGGTTTCTGCTCCAGGTAAGCAGATCTCAGATGTGTCTCTGCATTCGCCTATGTCTCTAGATTTCAGGATGGCAGTTTGCTCTACATATCGAGTTATCTGATGGGCCCAAGAAAAATTGTTACTTTTCAGTTTATTCTGTTTTTTCTTGTTGCAAGAATAGAAATGACAGACTCTGTATTCTTTATATGTAAGAGCTGAATCTGAAAGACCTCGAATTCTTTTTAACACTTTGGTCACATCTGTGTCATGTACAGGATCCTAGATAAGCCAGCACAAATGTAGCCATTATACTGAAGGGAATGGGCTCTACTAAGTACAGTCAAAACTACTTTCTCCAGTAGTCCTTTTTTTTGTTGTTGTTGAGACGGAGTCTCGCTCTGTCGCCCAGGCTGGAGTGCAGTGGTACAATCTCGGCTCACTGCAAGTTCTGCCTCTCGGGTTCATGCCATTCTCCTGCCTCAGCCTCCCGAGGAGCTGGGACTACAGGTGCCTGCCATCACGCCCGGCTAGTTTTTTGTATTTTTAGTAGAGATGGGGTTTCAGAAGTCTCTTTAGATCTGCTGTGGGCTAATTATTTTCCCAGCTCTGGATGAAATGTCAGGCAAGATTAATTGCTTTCTAGCCGGTATTAGATTAAAAAATTTTAAATCTAATTTGTATTTTCAAAGCCTTAAGGAAAGAGGTAAAGAAGCTCCTGCAGTATTAAGTGAAAAAAGGGAAAACAGTATGTAATATAGGATCCCATTGGAAGAGAGACCCACTTCTCTATATATTACTATAGTGGAGTCTCATGGATATAATACTGGGTGAAGAAATCAAGGCGTAGTAGTATATTTCTGGTTTTCAAAAAGGATAATATATGCAAGTATTTTTAAAACAATAAAAATATTAACATAAAACAATTAAATGGTTACCTACAGGGTAACAAGGACAGGTATAGAAGCCAGAGTTGTTTCAATATGCCTTGCATTATAAATTTAACTTTGAAACCACATAAATATTTCACCTTAATATAAAATAAAATTAAATAAAAATCAAATTCCTAAAAATCCAATCAAATTAAACAAATAAACCTAACTTTATATACTATTGGTGATGACCTCACAGAGAACAATTCTAAGTCACTATAAAACCCGTCATTTGACTGTGTATCCCTAGTATGATATCTTGTAGAAACAGAATTGTAGCTTGGTGTGGTGGCTCTCGCCTGTAATCCCAGCACATGGTGAAACCCCGTCTCTATAAAAATGCATAAATTAGTTGGGTGTGGTGGCACATGCCTGTAATCCCAGCTCCTCAGGTGGCTGAGGCATGAGAACCTCTTGAACCTAGGAGGTGGAGGTTGCAAGCAAGTTGAGATCGCGCCATTGCACTCTAGCCTGGGCAACAAAGCGAGACCCTGTCTTAAAAAAAAAAAAAATGTAAAGCCACAAAAATATTACACTCTCATTAGTAATCATATTGGTGTTGGTAATGCTGATATTGCTGTCCTAAGACAGTTATGCATATATTCTGGGACAGCAACTAAGTAATTATGTTGGTGGTGTTGAGAACTTGGTACTGGGAGTCTTATTGAAAGAGAAAGAGTAAATTTTGATTGTTTATAAGATTGATGCAATTAAGAAAACCTTGTAGTCCTGAATAAGAATGGGAAACATTGGTATGAACTTGATGTATTCTCTCTCGCTCGCTTTCTTTCCCTCTCTCAGCCAATTTGTGCTGCTACAACAAAATATCTGAGAAATGTACAAGGAACAAAAATTTATTTCTGACAGTTCTGAAGGCTGGGAAGTCCAAGATCAAGGCACTAGCATTTCGTCTGGTGAGGACTTTCTCTCTGTGACTTTGCATGACAGAATGCAGAAGGGCAAGGTCACCAAAAAAGGCATAAGGCTTCTTTTAAAGAGGCCTTAATCTCAATCATGAGGGAGCCACCCTCATGGCCCAATCACCTCTTAAGGGACCCACCTCTTATATCACATTGGCAACACTTGAATTTTGAAGGGGACACATTCAGACCATAGCTTGCTCTCTCTCTCTCTCTCTCTCTCATCTATCTATCTTAGCTTTAACCATCAAAAAGGTCTGGAACCAATTACCTGCTCAGCAGTACTGTTTCGCTAACACCTAGATTGTGGTCTTGAAATATTTCTCTCTCTCTCTCACACACACACACACACACACACACACACACACACACACACACAAACTAGGCTCATTTAGAGAAAAGGTTGGGTTCAGGCCTGGGACAGGAAATGTACAATGGGAGACTGGAACATCATGTCATACTTGAAAGCAAGGAAATTTCCAAGTGCTACTGAGTTTGTATCGAAAGGGCTCAGGGAACATTTTGAACAGCTTGTCCTGGCCAAAGAGGGAATAATCTGAGCATCAGAAGAATAATAACTGCAATGGATTGGGATGATGCAATATGTTTAGTTCATGAGTTCATAAGGATTCCTCCCCAAACTCATTGGCTCCCACTGAAGGATGCTAGGGAACTAACTCATTATTTTGACAACTGGTGAGTAAAGGAAAAGAATAAAACATGTATCCAGCCTTTATTATATGAAATAAGCTTCTGGGTAGGCAAATAATTCATGAAAGGAAGTTTCTCTAAAAAGGTGTATCCTAGCTAATAAATGAAGAAATGATAGAATTAGCATAGCATCGTTTTGCACCCTCTATTAAATTAATGGAGCTAAGTATTGTGCATGAGTGGCTGCTGACATCACAAAAAAAGGAACAAAACGTGCGTGCCTCCTGCGGGAAGGCCACACCCCCTATGAATGAGTCTTGTCACAAAAATCAAACTTGATCCAATTGAGCCTTTAGTTCTAACCGCAGACTTACAGAAGACACAGAATACAGAAAAACACGTTGAACTCTACTAAAGGAATGCAATTGGCAAAGTACGAATTATAGGAAACTTTTAAATCTATATGACAAAGGATATGGGTTCTTCAAGAAATAAATTGCAAATAAGAGGAGGAGATGGGGACCTGGGAGACAGAAGAGACCAGTACAGCTTATAAGAGAATTCAAAGATTTGTTAACTAATGTTAATTATTTGGATTCCAGTTCTAACAAATATCTGGGAAAAAACATTTATGAGACGATTGGAAAATTTGAATACAAACTGGATATTTGATGACAGTAAGAAACTATTGTTAATTGCTATTACGACAATTATATTGTGGGGTTCTCTTTTTTTAAGAGTCACTTTAGTGGTATATATTGAAATATTTATGGGTGAAATGATATTTGTAAACCTGGGATTTGTTTCAATATTCTAGGAGGAGAAGGTAGATGGGGTCATGGATACAAACCTAGCAATGAGTTGATAATCATTGCATTTGGGTGATGGATACATGAGGGTCCACTGTGCCATATTCTCTAGTTATGTAAATATTTGGAATTTTTCATGGTTAAGGTTGAAAAGGTGTGTGTGTGTGTGTGTGTGTGTGTGTGTATGTGTGTGCGCCTGCATTTATATAACTATATATAGAAAAAGTTTTGGATGCCAATTTGCTTTACTTTTATAAAATATTTTACATTATAAAGTAATGCATATGTGATGTCATAAAATACAAAAATAAGTACATGAAGTAAACGTAACTGAACAAAAATGAAAACAAGAAAAGTTCTTTTCCTAAAGTCCTTCCTCTTCTCCCTCCCTCATCACACTCTTAACAATTTGTAGTTCAATCTCGGTGTATTTTTGTACCTTGCTGAATCTCTTTCTCCCCACCTGTGTGTCTATCATCTGTCTGTTTATATATCTACCTACTTATGTACCCATCTACCCATCTTTTTTTTTTTTTTTTTTTTTACAAAAATGAGACTTTATTTCCTAAGTCTCTTTTTCCTTCCAACTGTGAAACTTAGAGAGTTTTCAGTATTACTAGGTAGGGCTGCGACTGTCCTCTGTGTAAAGCTGCACAGTACTCCACTGGACGGACTACACCGAAATGTTAACAATTGGTATCGGTGATGAGACTATGGGTAACTTGAATTACTGTCTTTCTGCCTATCTGCAGTTGGTCCACAATACCATGCATTTTTTGTAGAGTACTGTATTTAAAGCACCCCCTGCTGTGGGAAGGAATTATGGATCTCCATCACCTTGGTCTCAGAAGTTTGGGGTTTTCAAAACTTAAGGCACTTCTGTATCTAAGAATAAATCCCTAATACAAGAGATCTCCTCAGAAGGGTCTTTGGCCATAAAACCCAGATGGTGGTCCCAGCGATGAGGGATCAACGGCCTTCCAACTTGGGTCCCAATGAAGATTTATCATTAGAAGCTGCTCCTGGAAGTCAGGGAGGTGAAAGGGTCAAGGAAATCTCTTGGCAGCAGCCGGGAGAGTATGAAAGCACACAAACACACATACACACACACATACGCAGACACACACATACACACACACATACATGAGACTGTCTTCCTAGACCTGCTATAAAAGGGATGACTCAGCATTATTTACAAGTTGCTTCCAGTTTAAAGTCTGCATCGCTGAAGAAGAATTTGAAGAATACCCGGATAGCACTGAGGCCATGGGTGGCATACCGTGTTTGGGTCCTTGAACACATTCTGCAGAACATTCCAGAGCTTTCTGACAAAGGGGGAGAGGTGGTAGAGTAGGCTTGGATCCAAGTCTGGCTCAGGCACTTAGTACTGGGTAACACTGGGCAAATCACTTAATCTCACAAAACTGAGATAATATTTACCTCACAGGGCTGTGGTGTGAGTAAAATGGGATTGTGAATGCGCACCCTGGATCCTCCATAATCAGAGTGATTAATAGATAACCAGTAACAAAATTTTATCCTGCAGTGGGCCTATAACAAGCTTAGCTCAAAATTGATTTTGCATTTCTTACCCATATGGAGAATTTTGTATTAAGACATTTCTCCCAATCACATCAGGTTAGAAGGGAATAAAATGGAGGAGAATAATGTCAACCTGGCAGGGTTGGGTGGTGGGATCCTCTATATAAAGGGATTAGCCCCTAGTACGTGCTCAGTAAGCTTAAGGTTCCTTCTGCAGCAGTATTGGTCAAGTTGGTCAAAGTCCAAACTGTGCAAGTTGTGGGGAGGACAGCATGTTCTTCTGTCACCCTCCCCTCACCATAAATCCCAAAGCCTCCATTAAGCGGGTGGTGAGGCGTGGGGTCTGCTCACTTTGCCTCTCTTTAGCTGCCCTTATCCCGCCCTCCTGATCCTCATCAATGTCCTCAGGGGCCTGAGAAGACAGGTTAGGGAATCACATTCATCTTGATAGGAATCAGGTGCGCATGAATGGTCCTCCCAGGTGACTTGCACCAGCACACCGGAGGCCACACAAAGGCCAGTGGTGTCTTCTAGGTTTGTTTGCCTCTGTTAGACACTGAGTGGGCAATTAGGAGCGCTAAGGCACCATATTAAACAGCCTCCTGCTGCTCCCTCTTCTAGTGCCTTTAATCCCTGCCGCCTTCATGCCCTTGAATCAGCTCTCACAGCCTGGCGGGATCCACTGGACTTGCAGACTTCATCTTCCTGGTCCTCTTCACATTCCGACTCGTGACCTCCCTCCTACTTAGAAACCCTCTTCCCTTGGCCTCTGGACTCTGCTGTTTTCTGGCTTTCATTTGCTGCCCCAACTTGGACTTCTTGGAAGGTGCCTCTCTCTGTGCCCATCCCCCACATGCTGGGGTCCTCAGGGTTCATTTCTGGCCCTCTTCCCTTCTCTGGAGCAGGTGTGTGTGACATTCTTTCTGTGCCCACAATCACCGATGACTTCCCAATCTACCTGGGCAGCCCCTGCCTCTCATTTCCAGATGGGCCACTAATGCAGGGGTCCTGGAGGCACCCAACTCCGTATGTGCCACACAGAACATATTATAGCATGTCTGCCACTCGCTCCTTGCCTTGGGGGTTCACTACCCACTTGGCGGTCTAGGCTGTAACTTCAGAGTGCCCTTGATTCCTCTCTCACTGCCTGCAAAGTCCTGTCAGCTCTACTTTCTGATGCTCTCACTTCCAGACCCACCCAGGACCATCTGCCCTTGGCAAATGTCCACTCATTCTTCAAAAGTCAGCTCTGGCAGCCACCTCCTCTGGAAAACCTGCCCTGCCTGCACTGGAGCCCCCACTATAGGACACTTCAGGCAGCTTCCCCTCCTGTATGACACAGAAATCTAGTCTGTTATTTTCTACAGCAGGCATTTAAACAGTTTCAAGTGAAAATCCCATAAAGTCAAAATCATCCTTGAAGATAACTTAAACAGCTCATAACTGGGACAGTGGCTATTTGTTTGGTTGAACACCCAGTGGGACAGTACTTTCCATTTAGGGTCTATAAGGTACAAAAAAACTCAAAACTATCCATGATCTTAACTCCAGAGATTCACACTAGAGCAGAGATGCTCGCGAGAGGCATGAGGAGACCGAAGACTACATTCCACTCAACCTGGGCTCAACTATGGCAGGGGTGTAGACGAGGGATGGCAGTGGTTTTGTCTGCCTTGTTTAAATACTACCCTTCCTTTTCCTTTTAAATGCTGAGCGTGTAATTGAATTTGCCAAAGTTACATAGATGAATGGCGGCCTCCTCTTGCTGGTAGCTTCTCTATCTTCTCTCCTAGTTCTGAGCACCCAGAGGGCAGGGACATCATCTAACTCCTTCCTATAGCCCCAGAACCTGGTAGAGCATCCCTTCCGAGAAGAGACACAGAGAACGTTGACTGAACGGATAAGTCATAAAACTTCTCCTTGAACCTCTCCAGAGATGTGGAACTCCATAGAAAATGGAACAACCCATTCTGTCATCTGAACAAATAAAGTGGACCTACTGGTTCAAGGTCTCTATTAGCTTACCATGATTCTAACTGGAATTAATGACAGGAAGTAGGGTTCCCAAAGAAGAGTTGGTTGGTAGATAGTAATATTTCTTTGAAGACTCTCTTGTGGTTGGACCCAACTCATTGATGGGCTCTGGATGTGCTTCAATGGCGGGTCGGATTGCTCCTCTCTTCCCTAATTCAGGTCTAACAAGATGAGCCCCATTTAAAAAGGCAGGGCAGTTATCCTTTAAGTGAGCACAGTGACTCTTCACAGAAGGACTGATTTTAATAGCCCAGTGCAAGACCTCCTTTAAGGTACAGAATGATTCTGGCACATCAGTTAAGCGTTACACAAAACAGACGCGAGTGTTCAAAATCAAAGGCGTTTTTCACTCACGTGAAAAGGGATCAGTAAGCCGCATGAAAACTGGGGTGTGTAAAAGTCTCCAGGGCCTCTGTCCACAGCAGGAAAAGCTCAGAGCAGATTGGACACAGAGGGAGGCAACCTCAGCCGCCCATAACTCAAGAGATAGAAGGCAGTGATCTTCCTGCACTGCCTCTGTTTCATGTGCGGGCTCCTGCCTCTGATCTTATGGCGGTTGCCTAATTGCCAGTGACTGTTTCTGTGGACACGAGGGTCTGCTAAATGTGTAAGGCCTGCATTTTTCCAGGGGAGACTTTTTCCTTTGCACATAAGCCAAAGATTCCTTTATATACAAATTCCTTCTTATGCAGGTCATCAGATTCTTATGTGGGGAGCATTAATGCTGTGTTCAATGCACACAGCTGAATATAGACATTATATATAAAATCTGGTAATATGAGGCAGTGTGGACACTGGATGGGAAGACCAACAATGTCATATGCATGTCTTCAAATTTCTTTCACACATGAGACTGTACTCCCTAAGTCAGTGCTAGGTAAATACTTTAAGCTGTTTTGTTTCTGAGAGTGGAGATTGCTTTACTTTCAGTCAACCACACCCTTTGACCCAGTCTCCATTGTAACCAAAAGTAAACATTTAGAAATTTTTGAACAAAAATTTAAACTTACTTCTCCAACAAAGACGAAACCCTACCCTTAGCATGAGAGGCTGTCCCACTTAGGTAACCAATCACATAGCTGGATTGAACTTAATCTAAAAAGAGGGGAAAATGCCATCATAGAGGGATGGAAATTATGTTTCATAAGGAAGCCACTTCCAAGTAATCATGATGAGAGCTGGTACTTATTGAGCTTTGTTATGTGCTCAATTGATTGATTCAATTAATCTATGAGTAGGTACTATTATTATTATGGGAGACAGCGTCTTGCTCTGTTGCCCAGGCTAGAGTGCAGTGGCATGATCATAGCTAACTGCAGCCTCAAAGTCCTGGACTCAAGTGATCCTCCCACCCTCAGCCTCTTGAGTATCTGGTACTACAAGTATATACCACCACACCTGGCTAATTAAAAAAAAAAAAAATGTGTGACCGGGCACAGTGGCTCATGCCTGTAATCCCAGCACTTTGGGAGGCCAAGGTGGGTGGATCAGGAGGTCAGGAGATCGAGACCATCCTGGCTAATACGGTGAAACCCTGTCTCTACTAAAAATAAAAAAATTAGCTGGGCGTGGTGGCAGGCGCCTGTAGTCCCAGCTACTTGGGAGGCTGAGGCAGGAGAATGGCATGAACCTGAGAGGCAGAGCTTGCAGTGAGCTGAGATCGTGCCACTGCAGTCCAGCCTGGGTGACAGAGCGAGACTCTGTCTCAAAAAAAAAAAAAAAAAAAAAAAAAATTGTAGATGAAGGGTCTTGCTATGTTGCCCAGGCTGATCTTGAACTCCTGGGTCCAAGTGATCCTCTTACTTTGGCCTCCCAAAGTGCTGGGATTACAGGCATGAGCCACCATACTGGGCGAGTAGGCACTATTACCTCATTTTTACAGATGAGGAAACTGAGGCAAAATAATCTGCCCGAGATCATAGAAGTTAGCAGGTTGTAGAGGTAGGATTTGAAGGCAGCCAATTTGATTGCAGAGTTCTTGCTCTCGACCACAGCATGCTCCTGCCTCACAGCTGATGGGTTGTGGCTGTCAGAGCTTGGTGTTCAGGAGTCTGAGGTCAAATTCAGGTTTAGCACGAGAGACTGGCATGAGCGATTAGGGAGCCACCGAGAATGGGAGCACATATATGTGTATTTGCCATCTCCGACTTTATTTAAATGATAAAGTCCTATGACATCTGTACTATCAGAACTGTGCTTGTCTCATAATCTCTATAAATATTTACTCCTGGATTTTGGTAACATCTGACACTGAATAAGGTAATTAGAATAACTCTCCCTGCAGGCAGAGCAGGTAGTAAATCACAAATAGCCTCCTGTTTCATTGTCTGGACCGATGTTTCCATATTTCAGGTCCTGACAGGTTATAGACATACTTGAGACATGCAAGGCCCAGAGTAATGACAAAGGAAACCTTCCCGTAACTCACAAAGAGAGTTGTTGATGCTGAGATTTCTGTGCTGGGGACCCAGCTCTACTGCTGTCATGTTAAAATGCAAGCAGGACTTTAGTGTGCATGGAAGAGGACCCTCCCTAGGAGTTTCAAGCCCGTTTGTTCCCATAGGGCCATTCGAGGCAGAATTTTCAGCGCTGGGGTGAAGTGGGAGCTGAACAGTCCCTGCCACATGGCAGGCGGGCAGATGCAAGGCTGAGGGATGATTGAGTAAATGATGAAAATCAGCATATGTCCTTGACAAAAACAAAAAATAGGCTAGATTTAGGACAAAATCAAGCTGGGGGGCATATGTGAATGACAATGGAGATGATGACTGATCTTATTTTTAGGACTATAACATTACCAACAGATATATAAAAGTACAGTGTATAACAGGAATGAAACTTATTTAACTTAATGACCAACATATGATTGGCTGCAGCTTGAGCTGATGCCACGACAACTGATACATGAAGAAAAAACAAGGGTTTGCATTCATGTTCACATTTGTTAATACAGGCCTTCAATTATCCAGAAGCAGATTGGCTATCAGTTTCCTGAGCACAAATCTGCATAAGTACACTGCTGAGACTGTTCTCAATTGCTCTGGAATTTAAAACACTTTCATACGCATTGTCTGGTTCGGTGGTTCTAAACTGGGGGTGATTTTTCCCGGCAGGGAATGTTTGGCGATGTCTGGGGACATTTTTAATTGTCATGATTAGGGGATGTTACTGGCATCTAGTGAGTGGCAGCCAGGCATGTTGCTGAACATCCCACAACGCACAGGACAGCCCCACAACAGAGAATTAGCCAGCCCCAAATGTGAGTAGTGCCAAGGTTGAGAAACTGGCTTAGTTTGAAGTTTACACATAACAAAGAAAGAAAAGCGAATCTCTATCAAGTGTGTAGCATGGGGTAGGCCCTGTTCTAAGTGCCTCACTTAAGAATTAACTCATTTATCAATCACAGCAAACCTATGGGGTAGGCACTACTCTTACTCCTGTGTAAGCCCGCATAGGTCATTAGGTGGGGAGGTGTCACATACCCACTGAACAGATGAGAAAGTTGAGACTCAGCTTATTAGTGGAAGCACCTTGACTCCTTTGTTGGTAATACCACTGCCAACTCATTTTTAGGACAGCAGCCCTAAGGCTGGTCATACTCTAAAGCAAGCTTGTCCAACTGGCAGCCTGTGGACCACATGCAGCCCAACACAAATTCATAAACTTTCTCAAAACATCATGTTTTTTTGTTTTTTTTTTTAAGATGGAGTCTTGCTGTGTCACCCAGGCTAGAGTGTAGTGGCCCGAATATTGGCTCACTGCAACCTCTGCCTCCTGGGTTCAAGAGATCCTCCTGCCTCAGGCCTCCTGAGAGGCTGGGATTACAGGTGTGCACCACCATGCCTGGCTAAGTTTTGTATTTTTAGTAGAGATGGGGTTTTGCCATGTTGGTCAGGCTGGTCTTGAACTCCTGACCTCGTGATCTGCCCACCTCGGCCTCCCAAAGTGTTGGGATTACAGGTGTGAGCCACTGCGCCCAGCTGCGATTTTTTTTTTTTTTTTTTTTTGTTAAGCTCATCAGATAGAGTTACTGTATTTTATATGTGGCCCAAGACAATTCTTTCAATGTGGCTCAGGGAAGCCAAAGGTTGGACACCCCTGCAAAGAGAGTTGAAAAATCCCAGCACCAAACCACCTCTGCGGGCACCAAGGAAGCTGTGCAGCAACTAGAGCATCTCCGCTGACTTCAGGGCTTTGCTGTGGGAGAGGCAATGCTGTCCCATCCCTTCACGGACTTGGACAGCAGACTGACATGACCCGCTGAGACAGAAAGAGAAACTGGGGCCTTCTGAGTACTCGCTCAGAAAAGCCCCCTTTGAAGTGGGATATCTTTATGGGAGTAGCAGGGAGTGGAAAGGAAGCTAGAGGGAGAAAGCAGAAACCTCCAGCCCCAGATTGCTGATCCTCTCCCACAGATTTTCTGAGCAGGTTTGGGGAGGGGCCTGAGAATGCGTATTTCTATCAAGTTTCCAGGTGATGCTGATGCTGCTGGTTCAGCGACCAAACTTTGAAAACTACTGGCCTAGAGGCATCCCAGTTGAGTGTGGCTATTCCCCCACCCAAAGATCTCTCATCATTACTCAGCCAGAAAAGACATCATTCCACTTTCTTCAAATAGTGCTCCTAGGAGTCACCATTTGAAGTACAGCAAATTCACCAAACCACCACGTGAGCTATATTAAAAATGTGCCTGCAAACTTCATCCCAGCATCCAATACAAAAGATGTTGAATTCATCATGTTTTAATTGATTCACATCACACCTTGCCTCCATTAATGTGGATGATTGGGAGTTAGCCAGACTTAAAATTTATTATGCATGGAACAAGAGCTATTACATGAACTTGAAAAACACTTTGAGCATAGTGTGAGATGTTAGACTTGTGAGTAAAAATGTGAGTGTCTGGTTGTGCTGAGATTTTCTGTCATGACATCCTGATCACGACTTTGATCTGCTGAACCAAATCTCTTCATTGCTTCTGGAGCCTCTTTCTAAAACCCAAACTGGTAGCTTGGCATTGGTAATCTATATACTTCTAGATTGCTACTACTCCCCCCACCGCCCCCCATCCCCCATTTAAAACTGCCTCTTTAAAGCTTGGCATTAATTTTCCACCAATCTTATCCCTGTGGGCTGAAGTAGTAAAAGTCAATTTTTGGTCAACAAATGAAATAAACTGTTTTCAAGACACATATGGAGTAAATATGGATGGTAAAGAGGTGCTACTTTTACAGTCACTCTTCTGACCATCCGTTTCACAACGAAATTATTTACAGGTCTCTCCGAAACTGGCTCCTCTATTACTCAGATGGCCGAGAACCGATGGGCCCAGCCACCAGCCCTAATGTGCTCACCCTCATGTGGTTCATTACTGCAAATAAAGGTGTTGGCCAAAATGCTCTGAAGCAGCTGAAAACTATCCCATTATGTAGCACCCAATCAAGGACTTCTGTTTTTTTTTAATCCTTTACTTGACTCTCACCACATGGAAGCATTTTGAGAACGTTCTGTGGGCTTCATGAAACTATTCTGGGAGTCCCGCGCCGACAACAGGCCTCACTTTGATGTCAGTGCTAAATGGCTGTTCCAGGGAAGCGTGCTCACTAACTCTACCCCTTCTTTACGCCCGTCATTGTTAAACAGGGCAGCTTTCGCAAATCACTTTTGCAAAATCTTATGGTTTCTGCACTTGGTCCTAGTTTCCAAACTCTCTCTTCCAAAGGAAACTCAGGGTTTGCCTTTCCTAACTCTTGCCTGATGAAGTTTGTACAGTTGTACACTGCCAGTCCTGGCAGTGCTGTTAATAAGGTGGATATGATTATTACTGGTTATCATCAATGAAGACAATAACAAACATTCGTGAACACCTGTTTTCTGCGAGGCACTGTGGTAAGTCCTTTAGATGCATTATCTCATCTAATCTTAAAAATTGCCCCAGGTGTTGGTACTATTACATTCTCTATTTTGAAGATGGGAAAACTAAAAGAACACACACACTATGTTATATTTGGGGTGAAATATCTACTATGTGAAGAGACTGAAACAGGTTTAGAGCTTGTATTCTTTTTTTTTTTTTTTTTTTTTTTTTTTTTTGAGACGGAGTCTCGCTCTGTCGCCGGGGCTGGAGCGCAGTGGCCGGATCTCAGCTCACTGCAAGCTCCGCCTCCCGGGTTTACGCCATTCTCCTGCCTCAGCCTCCTGTGTAGCTGGGACTACAGGCGCCCGCCACCTCGCCCGGCTAGTTTTTTGTATTTTTTTAGTAGAGACGGGGTTTCACCGTGTTCGCCAGGATGGTCTCGATCTCCTGACCTCGTGATCCGCCCGTCTCGGCCTCCCAAAGTGCTGGGATTACAGGCTTGAGCCACCGCGCCCAGCCCTGTATTCTTAAACTCTTAAGCCACCTGGTAGATTAAAAGAATGATGTACATTCAGAAAGGTAAGAAGTCTTGAGTGAATACAGCTTAATGCATTTTCATAAAATGAACACATCCATGTAATCAGCACTCAGATAAAAAAAATATTACCAGCATCCTAGAAGCCCTACTCTTTGCACCTCTTAACCATTAGCCACCCACTCTGCACAGGAAAATCTTATGACTCTTCATATTATATGTTAATTTTGCCTATTTTTGAGCTGTAAAGGAACTAATATAGTGTTTCTTTTGGGCTTTTTTTTTTTTTTTTTTTTTTTGAGATGGAGTCTCGCTATGTAGCCCAGGCTAGAATGAAGTGGCACAATCTTAGCTCACTGCAACTTTCACCTCCCAGGTTCAAGCAATTCTCCTGCCTCAGCCTCCCAAGTAGCTGGGATTACAGGTGCCCACCACCATGCCTGGCTAAGTTTTGTATTTTTAGTAGAGACAGGGTTTCTGTATGTTGGTCCGGCTGGTCTTGAATTCCTGACATCAGATGACACCCACCTCCGGCCTCCCAAAGTGCTGGGATTAGAGGTGTGAGCCAGCGCACCCCATCTGGGCTTAACTTTTGCCCTATATTTGTGAGATTACCTATGATATTATATGTAGCAGCAGCTCATTTTTCATTGCTGTATTCTACTGTATCACTGTATTAGTCCATTCTCACACTGCTATAAAGATACTACTCAAGACTGCATAATTTACATAATAAAGTAAAGAGGTTTAATTGACTCACAGTTCTGAATGGCTGGGGAGGCCTCAGGAAACTTAAAATCATGGTAGAAGGGGAAGCAGGCAAGTCTTACATGGAGCAGGCAAGAAAGAGTGTGAGAGCACAGAAAAATTTACCGTTTATAAAACCATCAGATCTCGTGAGAATTCATTCACTATCACGAGAACAACATGGGGGAACCACCCCCATAATCCAATCACTTCCCTCCCTCAACACGTGGGGGTTACGGGTCCCTCCCTTGATACGTGGGGATTCCGATTCGAGATGAGATTTGGGTGGGGCACACAGCCAAACCATATCAATGACCATACCACAATTTATTCTGTTGCTAACAGGCAGGAATTTTTTACAACCTGGGGCTACTATAAATAACGCTGCTAGAAACATTTTTGTACACACATACTGGTAACATACACATAATATATTTCTGCTGGCCCACAACTAGGAATGGAATTGCTGGGTATGTTTAGCTTTAATAGATACCGCCAAGTTCTATCCGTGCTGTTATGAATTGGCAAATGTCTTCAAGCGTATAATGGACTGAACTGTGTGTCCCCAAATTCATATGTTGCAGCCCTAGCCCCCAGCGTGATCCCATTTGGAGATAGGGCCTTTAAGAGAATAATTAAGGTTGAATGAGGACATATGAGTGGGACCCTGATCCAACAGGACTGGCATCCTAAAAAGAGACACCTGAGCTCACTCACGTGCTCCCTTATTGTGTACCAAGGAAAGGCCACGTGAGGGTGCAGCAAGAAGGTGGCCACCAGCAGCCAGGAAGAGAGGCCCACTAGACCCAACCCTGTGGACATCTTTTGTCTTGGACGTTGAGCCTCTTGACATGTGAGGAAATACATCTCTGTCGTTTAAATCCACCTAGTCAGTGATTTCACATTTTATCAGCTGGAGCTGGCAAATCCAGAGGAGTGGTGAAGAACCTGAACTCACTTCAGTGTACTTCCTTTCTATATGGGATCTTGGCCTCTCCGATCCTGGCAGCTGGGCAACTTTGTGCCTACAGTCTTGTCTCCCTAGCCCTTTGATTCTGTCAAAGCTCATGTCAGGGTCACAGACTCTTAATGGCTTTGTAGCCTCATCCTGTGCCACTTCCAGCCTGGCAAAAGACTGGAGGGAAAAAAGTGCTTTAAGGGTGGTCTGTAAAACGTTACTCTATCATTACTGGAAATGGAAATCTATTTATAGAGTAAATAATTAACTCTAAATAAAGTTTAAATAAACTCTTTAAATAAAAAATAACTTTATTTTTTAAAGTTATTTGTAAGTCAGTTGTTTTTAACTTACAAATAACTTAAAAAAATAAAACCGTAGTGGGACTAGCTTACCAAATCCGGCTGCTGGCTTTTTTTTTTTTTTTGTCCCTAGACATGGGGTCTTGCTGTGTTGCCCAGGATGGTCTCAAACTCCTAGGCTCAAGTGATCTTCCTGCCTCAGCCTCTTGAGTAGCTGGAACTACAAGTGCCTGCCACCATGCCTAGTGTCTGGCTGCTTTTCATTAAAGTATTTCTCAGAGTCAAATAGCTATTCATTTGTGGTATTTGCTAATTTTTGAGATATCAATCTGATAGAATATTTTCCTTTAAGGATGTCTCGGTTTGAAAACTCATACTTTCTAGATCTTGTAAACTTAGAGAACTTATAATTTCCTAGACGCTTAGAAAGGCGACTCCCCTCAGAAAGATTAGACTGGCTTGGAATGTTTTCCTAAGAAAGATGTTCATTTATAAGAGATATAACCATTCAAGGGCATCTGAATTTTTAAAAAACGATCACTTTTGATGGCTGTAAAACATAATCACAGATAAAACCAGAACAAAGCCCTGTATTTGAGAATGCCTGGTCCCGAGGCCCTTGCTGTCCCCCTTGTTAGCAGTGAGGCTCTGGGGAGTCACTTAGCTACGTAGGGCGTCAGTTTCTTCATGTATAAAGGGCATAATCATGCTTGTGAAGTGTTTCCAAATCTCCAGAGCACTGTTGGCTGCTTCGCCCTGGGCACTCCCTCAGCACTGCCGAGGTTAATCCTCAGCACTGACTGCAGGGCAGTGCTCCATGACTAGCACACACGTCTTGGCCTCCTCCACTAGACCATGTCCTTGGTCAGGCAGAGGCCTATCCTGTTCTTTTATCCATAGTCCAGTGCCTTGTACATGGCAGGTACTGAATGATGAACAACAAGTCCTCCTGCCAGCACCCAGCACACTGCCTTTAACTCTCCTGGCCTGACCCTCTGAATGTTCACTGAAATGGTGTGCCCCACGCTGATATATATATATACACACACACACACACATATATATACACACACACATATATACACACACACACACATATATATATATATATATCAGGGCAACTGCATCTTTGATGGATTTGGGAAGTGGATTTGCTACGCGATGTGAGATAATCAGTATCATCCTAGAAAACTCCTTTAAAAGCCCACAAAGTACAGTATGATTGTATATTTAATCCAGTACAATCCTTAATGCACCATCAATTTTGAGAACCATAAGCTAAGGTAAAAAAAGGAACTGGCATAGCAAAGATCTAGGCATTCAAACTCCTTTTTGAAATATCTGTTGAAATACACATTGAGACCAGGCGCAGTGGCTTACACTTGTGAACCCCGCACTTTGGGAGGCTGAGGTGGGTGGATCACCTGAGCCCAGGAGTTCAAGACCAGCCTGGGCAACACGCGAAACTCCGTCTCTACCAAAAATACAAAAATTAGCTGGGTGTGGTGGCATGTGCCTGTAGTCCCAACAACTTCGGAGGCTGAGGTGGGAGGATAGCCTGAGCCCGGGAGGTTGAGGCTGCAGTGAGCCGTGATCTTGCCACTGCACTCCAGCCTGGGTGACAGAGTGAGACCCTGTCTGAAAAGAAAAAAAATAAAAAAGATACCTATTGAGTCCCTGCCATGAGGGCTGAGGAAGGCCTGCTCGCCTGCAGTGTCCTTCATTCTGCTTTCACTGATACCTCTATGACTGCTGCACCTACGTGTGTTAGAGATTTTTTACTGTGAAGAAAACGAAGTGAGGCTGAGTTCTCAAGTCAACGACTAGCCTGGGTCCCTGGAACATCCCTCTTTTGAAACCCAGTACACATTAGCTTGGGATCTTTAAAGGCTTTGAAAAAGTCCTGTGGAATATTTACTTGGTTACCCCAGTTTCTCAACCTTAGTTTGACATAGAAGCTTGATTCTTCTTGGTATATGATACCTATTAATATTCTGTGGAACATCTTCAGTGTGACATGCTGGGAATGAAGCCTTAGGCCATTACTCAAAGCATTTCTGACTCTGATTTTACAAACAATTCTTAACACAAATGTTTGGCTTCAGGGCAGCAGTTGAAAACAAATTAGAAATGAGTAAGGAAGCCTGTCAGATTAAAAAGAAAATGGACAGCTAGCATCCTGGCAGGTTTGGAAGGGACAGAGTATGACAAAGCAGCCACGGGGTTAGATTCAGGTATTTAATGAATATTGTTGCATGGTACAATCATGGAGGTTCAAAATAATAGCAATTGAGTCCATAAGGGAAGATGACATTCTTGCTTGACAAGAATGTCATTATATTTCACCAAGACTAAAATTACAAAGTTTCGGTGTATAAAGGCAAGATTTAATTGTTGGGAAAATTTATCAGAGCCAGCCACAAAAGCCAGGCTGACCAAATCAAATGGATTCTTTACATCTTCCAAGTTTCCAGAAGAACCTTGAACATCGTTAGCCAGAAGATATGGTAAATTTGACCCCAGACATTCTCTTGAAGGAGTAAGGTCTTCTAATGAGTGAATGTCAAGACATCAGCACGTAAGTAATGGTTTATTTCTCCTGTAGGTCACATCCATCTGTGAATCAAGCTGCCTTGCAGTCCACATGGTCAGCATCTCTCCCATGGCTCAAGGTTCACTGATCAAGGTTGTTTAGCCAGTCTTGTAGTATATCAAAAGCCTCTCCATTTTTTCTGTTTGTTTGTTTTAGTGACAGAATACACAAGGGAATTCTTCACAGGAGGAGTAGTAGTCCTAAATCCCTTCTGCTTTCCATTGTATTGGATGTATTGCTTGTTCTCTTTAATAATCATTTTTTTCTATCCTCATTCATTGTACTTGGACAGTTTTAACCTGGGGATAATGTTCATAGACTGTAGCTCCTGGAAGAGCAGCTTGCAGGCATATGGAATACGGAGGGAAGACACGTGGCAGGATGACTTGCAGTAATGGCACCTGAAACCCAAGTCAGCAAGTGTTAGACAGCAACTCGGAAACAAAGGCCTTCACGTAGGAAGTGAAAACGGTCTCTATAAAGTTCTATTATCATTCTATCAAATTATCTTTCTGTTCCTAAGTGTTCAGTTGCACTGTCATATAAGTACATATGTGCCCAGAAAAAAAGAAACCTCCAAGGAAGCAAAAGAAAAAATGAAACAAACACCATTCCCTCCGGTGTTCAAAGCATGCAAGTTGAGTCAGTTGTTACCACACATCTAGCCCTTTCTCCTTAAAATGTAAAACATCTGCCTATATACTTGTTTTGAAAGAGCTCCAGAAATCTGAACCATTGGGAAATTTACCCAAATTTAATTTTTTTTTCATTGTTTAAGGAGTTTTAAACTAATTCAATCAATTTCCATGTATTTGATAAGCATCTACTATACTAGCAGTATATTATTCTAGGCAAGGTGCTCAACAATTATAACTTGGTTTCTGTCATTGAGATACATAAAGTCTGATGGAAAAGACAAAACTTCTGAATAGGACAGTGGTATTCAATCAAACGGTAATCAGGCTTGGTTATTTCTATGAGTGTTGGAAGGTACAACATGTTGTCCCTTGTGTGAAATTAAGAAATGTATGTATGTGTGTATGTGCATATATATTTCCACTTAACCCTAACAACAACAGCCCATGTTCCTAACCAATTTGCCTCATATTCCAATTAGGACTTTATTTTCTCTTCTTTCCGGAAGAGCTGGTAAACTGAACTTAGTTCTTAAATCAATGGCTACAACTGTAGAAGGGTCCCTGGGGAGAAAGTGATTTATTCTTTCAGGTTTCAGATCAAAATAGGACCTTACCCTACTCCTCAAGGGTCCGCAGCAGCCGGGACAGTAGGTATCCAGTACAAATCCTGACTCTTAACAGGTAGAAAACTAGGTCCTCACAGTTAACGAGGAGGAAAATGAATCCAAGAAGAGTAGCAACTGAGGCTTGGAAGACCTGGTGCTGACCAGGAACTGGAAGAGGATTCCTTAGTGAACAAAGGATTGGCCATTCTGGAGGGCAGTAAGACAGTGTGTGTAAAAATGTAAATGTGCATATTCTTTGATTCTGTAATCCCAAAAGTGACAAAGGGATGTGTACAAGAATGTTGACAGCCACACTATTTGTAACAGCAGAACGTGAGACTATGCAAATGTCCACTGGGACATTTACATAGAAGACTGTGAAGCCATCAGACCTGCTGTTGTGGATGCACATTTATTGAAATGGAAGGTGTCCAGGACAAACTGTGAAGTGAAAAAAGCAGTTTGTTAATCAGCATGGTCCCAAGGGGGCCCTCAAACAGGTTTTGTAAGTGTATGGAGCCCCCAAAATCATATGTAAAATTTTAATTTTTTTGTGTGTATATTTGTATCTTTCTCCTCTTATCAGAATCTTGAAAGAGTCACCAAAATGTTAATAGTGGTCATCTCTGGGTGGTGGGAATTAACGTGACTCGCTTTATATTTGTGGTAACTTTTGAATGTTTTACAATGAGCAGGGATCATTTTTGCAATCAGTAAAATAAAGCTTGTATTATTTTAGAAAAGAAAAGCAAGCACTGAGGCTGAGAATGTACATGCGGTGCTGGTAACTATGCAGACAGTCTCCTGAGGAGGAGAATGAGAGAAGACCAACCCTCACAAATGCACAATTGATGCTATGACGAGGCGACGCAGGGTGCTTAACCTGTATTTCATCCGTCGACAGTACAAATATAAACTTGGTGAGTTACTTTTTCTTAAAAGATTATTTAAATACCTATTTAATACATTCGAGTTTAAAAATTATCTTTTTAATGTGCTTGGGTGGATGTAATCTATCTAGGAATCATGTTCATGCTTTCATTAAATTGGGGAAATGGATTTAACGGGGGTAACTTTTCTCTTCTTCTCCTGACTAGTACATTACCCAATGACTCCAAGCTAATCTATTTTACATTTCCATATGTACTGATGCATATTCCAGAAAGCCCTTTAATCTTCTCTATTATTAAATATTTCTCCATCATTTAAAATGTTCCAGTGTGCATGTGTGTGTATAAAACCTGACCTTACCTTGTATCTGAACAATTTGCAAAGGTAGAAACTTGACCTGAACAACAATAAAATGAATGGATTTTTTTAGGGCAAAGGTAGCAAAAAGGGGAGGCTGTGGCTTCACGTGAGAAATGACTGTCCAGTGAAACATCCTCTATGAGCTAATTATCTTAACAGGGATTTTCTTTTTCCTGAAGTCTTCCTTTTGGACCTTGCTTTTGTGACTTATACCCTTAGTGTCTTCTGTAGAACAACAGTCGTGCTGTAAACATCTCCATAGCAATGCCTCACTAATGTGCAAATCCCTGACAAAAGGCCAGTTTCAAGGTTCCGAACTGCTCTAATTACCCAGCCTCCATTGTGCCGCTCATTAAAGAGCAACTTCCTCCAACGATGCCCATGCTCCCTCCCACTCAACCCAGCACACATGATCAGGTAATGATGGGAAAAATGACAGCATCATTATGCTCCTCGGCCAGAAAGCAGCACCCGAGGCGGCGGCTAGACTACTAGAATGGATTAGGATTTTTTTCTGTTGGCAACAAGGGTATAAGTAGGCCACTCAAAATCAGACATACGGTATATATTGAGGTCTGTTTAATTACAGTAAAGACCCTCAAAGTGTATAACCTGATTTAGTTCTCTTTCAAAGGATTTCAAATACAATGCACACTGAACACATACGCTTCAAAATCAGACACTGCCATCAGATGCTCTCTAAATGAGACAGAAATGAAGCAGGAAAGAAGATATACATTTAGCAGAATGATGTTGAGGATCAATCACTGCTTACAGGTCTTCTTGCTTACATTACCTTCCCTGGGTAACCAGTGGCGGAGGGGGGAAGGTTCTCAAAGTGCATAAGCGAATCGGGTTGACTGTTTTCTTTTTTCTTTGGGGGTAGGGAGAGGGAGGAAGAATGCAAGGGGGAGGAAGAGAAAAGGAAACTCTTTCTGAAGTTCCATGACCTCTATTTTTAATGACATGATTCTTCTGTACCATCCTTTCGAAGTAAATTATTTAAAAATGCTTGTGTCAAATTTGAAGATTTAAGCATAGTGGAACGAGGATTCAGGCATCTACCTATTACATGATTTCTTTTCTTTTTTTTCTTTTTGGTTGCACAGCCCAGACTATAAAAAGCAAGCTCAATATGCATTTCAAAAGACAAACAGACATCTCAGGACTGAAGCAAACCCTCATCTCATTCATATAAGGAACAGCTAGGCTTATCCTCGGAGTCATGTCACCTCTTCTCTGCAACCTTATGAAAGATGAACTGCAAATGGCCGCCTCTTCTGTTAGTTTTTAAAGTGAAATCATCTCTTCACGGACAAAGAGTCTTCTACACCAAAATCATGAAATAACTGGCTAAAAGGTTTTGACATTTATCTGGCAAGGGATACACTGTGTTCTAAGAAGCCCACTTGTTCAACTTGTGATTGGCTTTTTTCAACTTAGAAATTAGTAGCTCAGGATGGCAAGAAGTTGAGACTCTGTCTGGAAGGAAACTACGGTGGGGACTCAATGGGGAAACGGTGGCCCACAAATTCCTCAAATTCCAGCAATGAATGTAATTTGGGCCTAACTATATCTTGGGGATGGCCCCTATCTAGAGAAATGGCACTCCAGGGAGGGCAGGTGAGGGACAATGAGGGGGTGAGGCTGGAAGCTCTGTAGCTTCTGCCTTAGATCTTGTTGGACCTTGCCTCTGATTGAAAAGTTAAGTAAAGAACTCACTTTTGGCTGGGCGTGGTGGCTCATGCCTGTAAATCCCAGCACTGTGGGAGGGATCACTTGAGCCCAGGAGTTTGAGACAAGCTGGGCAACATGGTGAAACCCTGTCTCTACAAAACATACAAAAGTTAGTCAGGCGTGGTGGTGTGAGCCTGTAGTCCCAGCTACTCAGGGGACTGAGGTGAGAGGATCGCTTCAGTCTGGGAGGTTGAGGCTGCAGTGAGCCGAGATCACACCACCGCACTCCAGCCTGGGTGACAGTGAGACTCTCTGTCTCGAAACAAAACAAAACCAAAAACAAAATAAAAAACCCCTCGCCTCTGGGGAACTATGGATTCTCTTGCCCACAGGAGTGTTTTAGGAATAACCCTAAGCGAGCTTTTTGTTCTTCGGCAACAGAGTGGAATCATTACAAATAGGAAAGGTGGTGCAACTGCACAAAAACAAAAAAAAATCTAGTGTCATCTTTTAAGGTGACCTTTGTGTACCAAACTCTACACAGAAATTATAAACTTTACAAACAACATGATTTACTTATTGGCAATCCTACAAATGCAGGGTATCATTCAACCAGTATTCTTTCATGAAGCATCTACCAGGTCCCAGGCTGGAGAAATGAGGGTAAACATGACAGGATGCAATGAGAATAAAGTAGAAGATAAGCTCCTTGGGAGCAGCCATCATCTGTCTTGTTCACTGCTGCATTTCTGGGGCCTAGAACAGTGTCTGACACTTAGCAGATACTTACTAAATGTTTGCTGAATAAATTACTGAGACAGACCCGGTTTCTGCCCTCACAGAATCTACCGTACAAGTGTGAAGCAGCTAGCCTTGGCAGAGAGAGTACAGACAAGGGGGCAGGGTACCAGGTCGTCTTGGTCTTGGCTCTTGGCTCTGTCACCAATTTGCTGTAAGACCTGGGGCAGCATCCCTGGCTCTTTGGGTCAGAAGTTACAAATGAAAGCATTCAATGTAATCTTCCCTAAAGAGGTTTCTTTAACACACTGTGATTCTAACATCCAACAATGCATCTGCTAGAATTTTCACAGGCAAATAGTGTAATAAAAAGTACCTGAGATAATATTTAAAAGAAGATAAAGTTTGTACTCCTTGGGAGCTGAGCCTCTAGCTGTGTAGGAAGTAGATCACGATGCAGACAAATGAGACATGTACACAGAGTATCCCCAATGACAGGAATACATGCATGAGGGAGGGTATGTTAGTGATCACAGACAGAGGCTGGAGAATATGCGGATAGGATCCAGGGTCAATTCTTGAGCTGTGATTTAAGAGGCAAGAGGTGTGGTATGAGAGACATATGGTATCCACTTACCAGCCAGAATACCCCAGAAGTCCACACTGCCCACAGACATCAACCTCAAAGGCATCACTTGAAATCATTAGTCTCTCTAGCAAAAGCATACTGGCTCCATAACCGATTAAACAGTCACGTTCCATTTCCCCAAGACGCAAGCCACCATCACGAGACCGTCCTTCAGTGGGTTGCCTTTGAAACAAGTGATTAGACAAATGTGTTATTATTCTGCTAAACAAACAAAGAAGCAGCATCACATGCTGGCAGAGAGCACGAGGCTTTGGAGCAGGGCTCACCTGGATCCAAATCAGTAACTGGACAGTGACCTTGAACATGCTACTCAGCCTCATCTGTAAAAGCACATAAGCACACCTATCCCAAACAGCCTCAATTGAGAAAAAATACTGATGGTTGTTATGGTTAAATGAAATTAATATATAATTACATAATCTCATATGATATAATAACATATTAATATATAATCACAGAAAACACCATTACTATTACCATCACTATCATTATGATTAGAACTTAGCAGAGTTTTCAAATCAGGAAACAATGTCTTTGAGTATTTTCAAAGATGTCTCAGTATTCTATTATTTAAAAGCAGAAAAACTAAGCAGAACAGACTGGGGGGGAACCTGGATCCTCCAGTAGTTGTGGCCAGAGCTGTTAGCCTCTTGAATGGATTCCCTGTGGTTTGTGTATATGCTGGGCTTGAGAATACTTCAAAAGGTTCAGAATCCAGGACCCAGAGATGTAGGTAAAATCAGGGGGATCTGAACAATTTAGGTAACCCCATGTAGGTATGGATCACACAAATTATTTGGGGGAAAAAAAAGCAAGCTCCCTGGCAGGCTTCTTAAAGGTAATCTTTGAGCAGGGGTGACCATGCAACCCTTGTTTGCTGTATTCCATAGCATCCTTTAATCTTTGTTGTTGCTGCCATCTCCCAAAGAATTAAGAAGGTGAACACAGGGTATGCCAACACATACCAAAATTTTACGATTTTTAGAATTGTTGTGGTTTTAAGTTTCAATGTGAAATCAAAGAAGTTGTAGAATACTTGTTGAAAGGAAATATGCACATGAATAACTTACAAATAGGTCTAAATAAACACATTATAGTGGAAACTTCATAACTGAGCACATCGATACATTTTTATCTGCCAGTAGAAACACGTATGGGCAGTTGCTCCCTCCACCTGAGGTCAGTGAACAAGGTAAAGGTAGACAGACCACATGTGGACAGAATCCAATACTTGGATTTTAACCAACTAAGATAACTGACTACAGACAAATGCACTCGAGGCAGTCTTCATATGGAAGGCACAAAAGTAATACCTAAGTAATAACTTTTTCTACACAACAAAGCAAAATATAGGAAATAACTGCTTTGACATTTATGTTACTCTGAAATAGTTTTTGGATGTTGTAACTGAAATGGAAGTTTAGGAGGGGACAGCATTTAGGGGAGAAACACATCTAACCCAATGAGGGTCCCATTGCTGAAGTGATTATTGTCTTGAGAATCTCAACTTCTCTTCCCTCTTTGCAGTTTTAAGCCCACATGTGTCTATCATTTCAACAGAAATGTGCAAGTGCTCAGTTTTAAATGGTCAAGGAATTGAGTCATCTACACCTCTCCCTTGGTTTTAAAAAAAATAAAACCCCCAGCATGAGCTGCCTCATCCTTGCCCCCTCTCCACATTGTTACATCCAGGCTGTGCTCAGTGAAAGTGGGGAGGGAACCGGATGCTTGCCGATGCCACCTGTGGATGGGCATTGTATACATTCTGTATTCACACTCTCGACATTTACCGGCACCTGTTAAGTAGGTATATTGTCTCCACTTTAAATATGAGAAATGCTGAAGCTGAGCATTTCATCAGACTGTGGTCATCAGTGATCTGTTCAAGGCTTGTGATGGAACGAAAAGGTGGAGATGAGAGCATAGCCTTGTCCGTCTGACTCCAAGGCCTGGGTTCCCTCCCTTAGCCCAGGGTTCCTCAACCTTGGCACTGCTGACATACTGAGCTGGGTGACTCTTTGTTGTGAGGGGCTGTCCCTATAGCATCCCTGGCCTTTCCCTACTAGATGCCAGTAGCTACTTCCCCAACCCCAAGTTGGGACATATGAAAATGTTTCCAGATGTTGTTAAATGTCCCCTGGGAGGCAAAATCATCCCTGGCTGAGAACCACTGCCCTCGACTATGCATTTCCAACTGGAAAAAATAGCACTAAGAACATGTGAAACTTAGTAGCTGTAATTCTCTTTCCCAAGAAATTTATCCATTCATTAACACACAGACACTGTGCTTGGGATCGAGGGTATACCTGTACGGGGTGCAGGTGGCCCCTAACCTCCTCTAGCTTACTCAAATAAGTCTGCAAGTGGAGGTGCCTTATGTTTCAATAACATTAGTTTTTAAAAACTCCAATTGTGGTTTATGCTAACAAATAATGTATGCATGTGTCTTCTGTGTACACAGGGGCATATCAATGTGTGTGTGGGTATATACATACACATCTTCTTATATGAACCTTTATAAATAGGACCATATTTGCAGACATTTACACCGTAAATAGTTGTGTTAGGAGTCCACTGGCAAGACCTATGGTGGGTTTGCTCTTGCACTTGTGAAATATTTTTTAATTGGCTGCCACTTTTTCATGTTAATCATACATATATGATTTTCTTAAAGTCAAACTTGCCAAATTTTGACATCTCAGGAAAACAGAAACTTTGTTGAGTCTGCTTTTTGCCATATCTGGGAAATACAAGGTGGGCTTGACTGCATTATCAATTCTTTTTATAAGTACTTTTCTCTTACCTGGTAAGGACAGCTCGTGGGCCCCGGGCCCGGGCATGCATTTTATCCAGCACCATGTGTTTCAGCTTCTGATAGTACACGGGGCCAAAATATATGTATGCTTCTAAGGGCTCACTGAAAGAAAGATCAAGTGTTGTGGGTTAAGAAACTAAGTTTGGGCTAACAAGAGACAGCCTTTGGACCCATCACTGGCAGGTCCTTACTCATTTATGACTGACTGGATAAGAATGATTTTCAGTCTGTAGTGAATGAAAAGAATAGTTCTAAAAATATGAAAAGTACCATAGCTATATTCAAAGATAAATAGTTTTACAAAGAAATAGACACTTAAACAGGTTGGGAAACAGTGTGTATGGGATGATCCCTCCTTCAGGGTGACCTCCCTGGTCAGGCCACCATCCTTTCTTGCTTGGGCTGCCACAGACAATCTTCTACTTAATCTCCCTGCTTCCACTCTAATCCCTCAACAATCTATTCTTTGCATAAAAAGTCAGGGGACTCCTTCTAAAATGTAAATCACAATAGGTCATTCTTCTGTCCTCAACTCACCAATGGCTTCCTATCATACTCGGAATCTGTACTGCCAACATTCTATATTATGGCCCTATGGTGAGACATACTCCAGTTCCTGCACACCTCACTATTCCTATTCTCGTGTCCTGACACTCATGCTACTCCAGCAACACTGGCCTCTTCATTACTCCTCAAATGGAGCAAGCCTGTTCCTCTCTTAGAGCCTCTGTCTTACTGTTTCTTTTGCCTGAAACACTCTCCCACCAGGTACTCACATGGCTCTGTCAAACATTTCACCTGTTCAGAGAGACTTTCCCTGAACATCTAAAGAAGTTCTCCTCCCAACTGACATCACCACTCCGGCCCCATCTCAACCTGACCCTTTGGCGCACTTGCCCCTTTTGATACCGTGCTGTACAATTTATTATCTCTCAGATTATTGTCTGTCTTCCCCACAAGAAGTAACTCTGCAAGGATAAGCACTTTGTCTCCTTTGTCACGGTGGCTCCAGCACCTGTGACCCTGCCTGGCACACAACTCGTACTCAGTAAATGTCTATTACATAACTGATTCAATGAATCTTTAGAAAGGCTGTAATAAGAGTTTAAGAAGAGGGTGAATATACATGTACTTTGACAGAAGAAACTTTTCTCATTAGTCTGGAGCAAGAACAACCAGAGCACTGATGTCTTAAAAAAATTTTTTTAACTGCCTCAAACTTCCTTCTTCAAAGGCAAGGAAGCATCTACCATGTGCTACTTAATCCATACAATGATCCAGGGAGGAAGAACTGTCACCTCTATTTTGAAGATGAAGAAATGGACACAGACAGCCCGAGAGGTCAGGTAAGAGCTGGTGAGTGGTGCAGTGGGGATTCAAATCCAGGGCTCTCCCTGCGACACTGGTCTCATTTGGAACAAGTAAACTCTGGGCTACAGCATGATGTAAAAGCAGAAAAAGCAAAGGAAACAACAGACACAGCAGAGAGGCAAAGAAAAAGCTTGGCCCCTGCTTGCTCCATGTCCCTGATCACATTCTCAGCATCCTAAGCCAGGGCTTTTGCAGTCATCAGGCCATTCTGCTAACTTCAGCACAACCTGGTTCTTGGAAGACACAGAATAGAGTGGAAGGCACAATGGAGAGGGTATTAAGAGACCCTGTCCTTGTCTCAGTTTTGTCACACAGTAATTACATGACCTCTCTAGCTGAGCATTCTTAGTCGTACCAGGCGGTCAGAACAAGATTCTTTCCAGCTCTAACAGTGAATGATTCTATTCCTCAACGGTAGGGTTGCTCATGGTAGAATTTATGACACTCAGTTACCCAATGCTATTCCATCATCCATAGAGTAAAGCCATATGCAATTTTTCCTCCTACCTATGTTCAAGAATGAACAAAAGGCGAAAGCTGGTGGTGATATGTTTAAATGCCCTAGGGAATTTTTAACTAAACGGTGCTTCTCAGATTTTGTCACTGAAATAAATGGCAAAGAATGAAAACACTGGCTGGGGGCATAGGGGAAGGCAGTGTGGACTGGGATATAGACTAACCATTATCTATGGCAAGCAGGATATAACCCATCCAATTCTTTCAGTACAAATTATGTTCATGAAGGTCCACCAAATTGATCCTATGGTTTTGCACTTTCTGGTCAACATATGGCCAAAAATGTACCTTATTTCTGGGTGGAGATGTGAAGAGAAGGTTAATGAATTTAGCAATGACAACTATGTTTTCTGAAATGGTCACAATTATTTTATTGAACCATTTCTGAAATGGTCCATTGGTCTTTTCCTGTAATGTGATTTTCTATAACATCTCAGGAATGATACACCTAAGAAATCCATATTATTATAGTCTTAATAGGCAATTTTTAAAAGCACTCCAACCATTTCAATCACATCTGGAGAGTCTATTTGCAGCACTAAAATCAAGCGCTGTTCTTACACATGCTTCCATGCTGAGTGTCACTAGTGTTCAAGTGGTTTAAAACCTCAGGGCGCGGTGGCTCACGCCTGTAATCCCAGCACTTTGGGAGGCTGAGGTGGGTGGATCACTTGAGGTCAGGAGTTCAAGACCAGCCTGGCCAACTTGGCAAAACCTCGTCTCTACTCAAAATACAAAAAATTAGCCAGACATGGTGGTGCGTGCCTGTAGTCCCAACTACTTGGGAGGCTGAGGCAGGAGAATTGCTTGAACCCCTCGGGGAAGCAGAGGTTGCCGTGAGCCGAGACAACACCATTGCACTCCAGCCTGGGCAACAAGAGTGAAGCTCTATCTCAAAAAAACCCCCCAAAAAACAAAAAACAAAAAAAAACCCAAAACCAACCAAACAAAAAACAACACCTAGAAGAACACTATAAACACTAGGTCCTGGAGTTTTATCTGGCATAAAATACATAAGTGTGTATTAATTTAGGCAACTAATTTGATCCTTTAAAACCACGGGGATTCCAGCTTCAGAACCTTGTCATTCACGATCAGTGCAGGGATCTGCTTCTCACAGGTTAACACAACAGCTCCCAAGCCTGGTCGCCTGGCTCTATCTCCCCTCCACCCTCAACTCGGGCCGCCAGCACGGCCTCTTCACTGCACCGTAGCCAGGCTGGCCTCTTCCTGTTCCCTGAACTTACCAAGCTCTTTCCCTAGCAAAGTGTTAAACATAACTTTTCCTCTCCATTAAACACTCTTCGAAAGCCCTATCCTTATCACCCTTTATCTCTCAGCTGAAATATCACATCCAATTCCTCACAGGGGCCTTCTCACCCACTCTGTCTCCATTTTGGTGAGAGCTATATGTACTTGTATTTATTTGTCTGCATTCCTTTTTTCAATAAATCTTTATGGAGTGCCTGCCGTATGTCAGGCCCTGTGCTATGCCCTGGAAATAGAACAGTAAACAAAACAGACCAACCCTGCTTTCATGGAGGTTACGTTCTAGTTGGGGAGACAGGCAATAGTATTATTATGTAGTATATTTGAAAATGGTGAGTGCTACAGGGAAAATAAAGCAGCAAATGGGCAGTACGGGGTTATAGTTTTAAATTAGATGGTCACAGTAGGCCCTACTGAGAAGTTACCTTGTGTCTGTTATTTTTTAATGTCTAGTAACACACCTAAATGGTCAGCTCCATAGAACTGGGACCATGTCCACTATATTTATTGGTATATACTCAGTGCCTAGCACATATTAGGTAGGTGCTTAGGACATCTTTAGTGAACACATGCACAAATGTTAGGCCTCGGTCTACCTGTCAAAGCATTTATTATTCTGATACTCATCACATAAATCCAGGGAAAGTTCAAGAGTTAAAGGAAAACTTTGCATTATATGTAATTGATGTGTTCCTTAAAAGTAGGTATAGGGTAGAAATCATATTATGGTAAATTAAATCTTTTCTACTTTATTTTTTTTGAGACGAAGTCTCACTACATTGCCCAGGCTAGTCTCAAACTCCTGGGCGATCCACCTGCCTTGGCCTCCCAAAAATCTTTTCTACTTTCTAAATTATAATCTTACTAGTACAAACAGCACTCCACAATTGTTAGTTTTCTAAATTTACATTTTCTGGTATCCAGTTTCTTAAAAAAATAAAGCTTAAGGCATATAGCTTTAACGCTTACACCTTAAGGTGGGGTGTCCAATCTTTTGGCTTCCCTGGGACGTATTGGAAGAAGAACTGTCTTGGGCCACACATAAAATACACTAACACTAACGATAGCTGGTGAGCTAAAATTTTCTTTAAATCATGAAAAACTCTCATAATGTTTTTAAACAAAGTTTACGAATTTGTGTCAGACCACATTCAAAGCCGTCCTGGGCCACATGCCGCCCACGGGCTGTACAAGCTTGCCTGCAAGTATACTTAATAGAGTACACCTTAAAGCTTTGTCTCCCCTATCCTAGTAAAAGCATTCTTTTTCTTTAAAATAGCTCAATCGCATGCTTACCCTGTGATGCCTGATGTAACATAGTCTTTCCCCAAGTAGTTATAACCGTGGCGAACGAGGTCCTCACACACATCCTTCACTTTACTGCCTCCAAACGCAGTGCCGTAGTGGAATCTGCCGTCCAGCACACCGGCCTTGCCAGCCAGCAGCTCAATGAGCTTCCCCACCTGTGGGATGTGAACAAATTAAGTGAGCACCTCCCTGCGGCACAAGCACTCTCTCTGCTTATTTATCTCCAGCTTATTTCCCCACGACCACTATTAATAACAGTGATAAATTAACAGAAGCAGTATTTAAGCTTGACATGTGTGATCTAATTTTATGACTCTCAATACCCTATGAGATAGGTCCTATATTTCTTCATTTTACAGATGAAGAAACTGAAGTATGGGGAGGATAAGCAACTTGTCCAAGGCCACACAGCTGGTAAGAGGTGGAGCCAGGATCACCAAAAATAATCACTGAAAGGGAGATCCATTTAGGTTCAATACAAGGAGTTCTCTTCTGCTGAGGGGCAAATTCGTCACTCAGAAGACTCCACTCTCAAAGGGAGGTATAGACAAGCTCCTCATTCTTTCTGTACAGGAGAGTGGCCCAGAATCGTCAGGGGCTGGAAGCCTGTTTATCTGGCAAGGGGCAAAAGAGCTCTACCTGAAAAAACAGCTTCAGAGTCCTTGTCACCTCCATTCTAACTAAACTAACTGCCTGCTTCTTCCTTAAAGGCAGTGCCTCTGAAAAACCTACAGGTCACTGACCGTCATTCGTGATGGGAAGCCGTGTGGGTTCATGATGATATCCGGACAGATGCCAGAATCACAAAATGGCATGTCTTCCTGGGGGACAATCAAGCCACAAACACCTGGGGGAGAGAAGATTTCATGCCACATAAAGCAAATCGGCAGAAAGGAAGAATACAGTACTTAATTGGGATTTCCCTGCTGCTATTTCTATTTCCACTGCTCTAAAATCTTCCCCATGGCCTCTATCAAGAGTAACAAAAGCAATTTTCAACAATCCTGCTGGACAAACAGTTCAAAAACGACTCTCCTTGCGAAAGGCAGTGCAGCCTTTCTGTGCTGCTGGCATGGCACACAATGGTGCTGTCAGGCTGCCTGCCCACCCTCCTGTGCCACAGAGACTGAAGAACAGCGGCTTCACTGGACCCCAGGCCTGTGGCCATCCCCGAAGCTTTAAGTCAGCAGCAGTTTTGCTCCTCATCAGCTAGTTTGTGATCTGCGGGGTTCTGCACCCAAGTTAAACAAATCCAAGTTCTCCGACCCCAAACACAGAAATGACTGGATGAGGGGTGTGCTTACAATGTGGTTTTAAAAAACAGTGACAAGAAGTACCTGTGTGTGGCTGATGTGCTAACAGGTTTACCTCTATATAGGCTGCAGTGCTCTGGCTGGTTGGCTGATTTTTGCCAGGGCTTCCCTGGCTGAGTCTAAACTGCCCAAAGGAATTTTAATTCCTATAGCTTACAACCCATTAGGAAAGTGATCTTTGATTGAACTTGTAAAGTTGAACAAGAAAATTAAATGCCAAATCGTTCTTGGAAAAAAAAAGGTTAGAATTAGAAATGGAATTCTAAGAATGAAAACAACAAAACAAAAATCTACCAACTCTATGCACTACTAATATTCTCTTAAATTAATTCCCTTAATATCATTCTAACCTATAGGGGATTTTGTTGCTAAATAGTTTTTTATTCCTCTGATTTCTTTTTCTTGGGAAGAGGAGTAGGAATAGAATTTAGATTGTTAACTACAATCTTCATAATTTAGAATCAGAAAACTAGTGTACAGTGGCATTGGATTAAGAAAACAAACGCTTTTACATTTGTAGTAAAAGAAAAAATTCCTTTTCTCTGTGTGTAAAGTTATCCACTATCTGCCCCTATTGCAAAGAAACTGCTCTCAAATATTTCATTCAATTTGACTGTATGTAATTATTCAAACTATTTTAATAGTTTGTGATTTGTTATAATCACCAGGAGCTGAAGTCAAAAGAAAAAAGAATGCCATTTGCCTATGTAATACTGGTTATTAATATTCTGATTTCTTGTAGCTGCCCACAATATGGATATTAAGTTTGCGGAGTTGAATTCTAGAGCATGTAGTTAGTTTAAATTGGCTTTTGGGTTAAAATGGTATTGTTTATTATAAATATATGCTTTCCTACATGAAGAATAGAAACAATCATTCAGTTCACTTTATTTCAAATTCAGCTACAATGTGTTAGAATTTCAATCAAGCAGAGTGTGTGACCCTTCTTTCTTCCTTCCAAAAATCCATTTTATCCACACTGAAATTATCTGACAAAACCCTAGGGCTACTGGGAAATCTACTTTGAAAGAGATCAAATTGTAAATCTAGGTGCACCGACAACAACATTGTTCAGCAGTGAACAAAATGTTAAAAATGGCAATCCCTAAAGGGGCCGGTTCTGGGACCAGCTCAAGTGAGAATGGAATTTTGGCTGGTGAGGAGATGGAGGGTTCAGCTATACCCCTGAAAAAACCAAACCAAAGAGAAACCTCAGCACCCCTTAAGCAGCGGTTCGCAGGAGGAGGCCGGCGTCTGCTCAGGAGGAAGCTGCCTGTCCACCCTCCATCAAGAGAAGGTGGGAGTGAGAGCAGGAGGTGCAGAAACTGACCAAGGAAGCATGACGTACTTATATTGGGGGTGGGTAAGGAGAGGATGACTTACATTTTGTGTTTACAGTTTGAATTGACATATTTAATTAAGCAAATGCAACTTTATTATGTTATTAAAATGAAAAAAGTGCTCGTTCCACTGAAATGTGAATCTCTAATACCTTTGCTTGAAATCTGATTAATCATATTTAGTGCAGAGCTTCCTTCTGGGGAAGCTGTTTTCTTATCAGCCCTCTTCTGACATTTTGTTAAAAAAATACACATAAGTAGCTTTTGGATCTTTTTCCTTCTATTATAGGAACTGCTTTGGCAATATCTGCACCAAGGGCACCTGTAAGTCAAAAATTAAATCTTAGCTGACTTAAAATTACTTTAGGCCCTGAAAACCCTTTTATATGCCAAGATGGTTCCCATAGCAGACAGCCCTGTGTTGTTTGTTTTGTGTGAAAGTGAATGATAAAAGATCCATGAAATCGACACAGAAAGCCAGAACAGCAGAAAGAACTGAGGGCTCTCCATCATTGCGGCTTCTACCCTCTGCTGACTTGAGGAACAATGGAAGCTACACATCCAACTGCAGATCTAACACAGCTGTGCATTTCATTAGATGAAGAGCACTAGTGACACAAGTAAATAATTAACTTATTCTGGTCCGCTGACTGTGCTTATGAGACCAGTCATAGCTGACAGATTTTGATACAAGTTAACACAAAGAGACCATAATGAGCTTAGAAGTTAAAACAAAATATTTAGACAGAATTTGATGATCTCGAATCTCAAATTAGACAGATGATTTTTAAAAGTTTGTATTTTACTGAATTCATTAGGGGTAGAAAGAGAGTTCTCAATCTTAGAACCAGACTTTTCTTTTTCTAACAGTATTTCTCTGTTTCAGAATTATTCAAATCCTTAATCACAGCGGGAAGGTTTCTTTTCTTATTTTCAAATGAAAGATTAAAACTGTTTTCTCCAGGGACAGAGGCATAAAGTCCATTCCAATATTTAGAAGTCTTAAAAGTTATGGTCATTTTCCCTTAACACTGGTTTAAAATGTAAATGATATGCGGTGCGCTTCAGTGTGTTAACACTCCCCTGGATCCTTGAAAAGAGGATGGACTACAAATAAACCATATCTAATGGAAGCTGTTGTGAAACAATTACCAATTCATACCTTAAATGCTTACACAGCATTTCAGATTTTAAAATAAAATTTCATCCCCTGGCTCAAGCTGGTGTCTCAACCCCATTGTTTACAGCACAACCTCCTGGCAATAAAATGCAAATACAACAGTTTAACATGCTCAGGAACATTTAATGCACTCAGGAGGGCCGAATGGGAATTGGACCACAGACTACAGTATAGAACTTTTAACAAATGCAAATAGATAGTAAGAAAAAAAAATAGAATCACAGAAAGAGCAGAAAGGAACTGCCGATACCCCAATCAACAAAATATTCCATCACCATCCATCTTAATGTCTAGTTGTAAAGGGAAGAAATTTAGGGAGTCTAAATCTGACTGCCCATCCACTCAGGAGAGGCACTTCTGACATCCACTGTCACAGCTCTCTGTATCACACTGCAGACACTGCTGGCTCCTACACCAATTTGTTATTTCTATTTCCAAGGCTTCACAGAACAACACAGTAATCATTTAAGAATAGGTTTGCTCAGGAAAAGTCGAGTTAATCTCAGGAATCATTTGGTTGTCTTTAAAAATATTTCTTTTTTCTTTTCTTGGACAGGGTCTCACTCTCTTGCCCAGGCTAGAGTGCAGTGGGCAATCATGGCTCACTCAAGTGATCCTTCCACCTCAGCCTCCCTAGTAGCTGGGACTATCACATCCAGCTGTGTGCCACCATGTCCAGCTAATTTTTATTTTTATTTTTGTAGAGATGAGGTCTCACTATGTTGCCCAGGCTGGTCTCGAGTTCTTGGACTCAAGTCAAAGGGCTGGGATGAGAGGCATGAGCCACCAAGCCTGGCTTAAAAAGTATTCCTAATTCTAAACAGCAACTGACTTATTCAAAAGTCATTTTTGGCCTTTAAAAAATACTGGTTTTAGTGTACTGTCTCTGTGTAATGGACTACCTTAACTCAAACAGGAAAAAAAGAAAGGTAAGAAAAGAAAAAATAGTAAGAAAAATTAATGCATTCTAGTAGCATATGAAGACAGGAAAGCAAATGGCAACTGCAGAAGACAACTGTAATGCCATCTCTAATTCAAGAGATGTTTTTGATGTGACTTCAATGTGTTGAGACCTGATTAGTAAATTGTTTCAACTTTGTTGATGGCCAGTTCTCATTTTAATATCACAGTCTGCTTTAATTTTTACATTTTTATTTAGCAAGTCTATCTTCTAAGTGGAATCACACTTGAATTAAATTTACCTCTCTGAGGTTAATATATATTATTACTCTTCCTTTTCTGATTGAGGAAAGAGAAAAAGAATCATTTCCCTCAATTGCTGGGGAAGTAGAGATTCAGGGCCTCAACTCCAGACAGGCGGAGGTAGCTTATGTCGAGTCATCTGAGTGAATATTGAAAACTTCATAAACATATTGTATATATTTATACAATTCAGCTTGCCACTTTCTAATGCTCTAAATAATGTGAAGCACATCTGGCAGAATGGTCTGCTGAAATAATCCCAATCAAAGTCTAAATTACCTCCTTTTACATTCTGCAGATACTCAGCCGTTGGACAAGACTATTTATTCTGCACAGTTTTACACTCTTTACAATGAATGATGAAATGATGCTGTGGTTTTTCTCCATCAGTCACAGTGCAAGAAGAGAGCCGTGTTTAGTAAGGGATGAACACTCAACCAGTGCCCAGTATTAGTGAGCTTTATAAATGTGGGCGAAATGCCGTCTGTAAAGAATTCATCACCCCTTGGACTCTTAGACCTATGTAGAGCAGGCGATCGAGGAATTGGGTGACTTTAATTTGACTCAATGCTTTTCCACTGATGTGTTACCTTGGGGGTGTGGGGGAAGCACCACTTTCTGGTGAGCCTTAGTTGTTTGCTCTTTGTAACGGGAATAATTAGCACCTATCTCATGAGGCAATTGTGTTAGAAGAACAGATGAGCTAATGTCTGAGAGGTACTTTAAGGTCCTTAGAGAAAGGCTGCATCTAAATACAAGGAATTATTATTATATAAGAAACCTAATTACTCTCAGCAGGAAGCAAACTAGCAAAGCAAAGGAGACCAACTTAATGAATAGAAGGAGCAGTTGCAGTTGCACTAACTTTGGCTGGAGAGGCAGAAAAGCAGATGACTCCTTCCTGGGTTGCGCAGGTCATTTAACATCATCAAGACACTGTCTCCTGATAACTTTCACGAGACCTGGGGTTGCAGATATCTATTGGGGAATAGTTTACCGCTGATGAACATGGTAGTAAATGGGGCCAAAGAAGCAGTAGGAATGCTTTCAAGTTTGACTGTTCCTATGAAGAAATGGTTTGCTTTGAGTAAACTCATCTCAATGAGCCATTATACATTCAGAAATGAAATCTCTAAATCAAAATGTTAAGGCTAACACAGGTGGTTATTCCTTTCTTCCCCTCCCCTTTTCCAGCTATCGAATTAACCTCCTTTTATTTTTCACACCACCACCTTAAATAATCCCCAGAGGGAGGGGAGTAGACAAAAACTGTTGAATCATATTGGCTTTGTTCTGTTGTTGAATCATTTCCAGATCTATCACATCACTTGCCATATCCCGGTTGACATAATTTTAATTCGGCTCTTCCTTACATGTTAACAGATAAATAATGCATAAGAAAACTTGATTAGCTTTCTTATTAAAACATCACTCTAAATGAGAGGAGGCGCTAGAAGACAATACAGTTTTTACACGGCTTTCCCATGAGCAGTTGAATGGTTTGATGTGATAAATTTGCATAGTCTGAAGCGCACAAAGGGCTGATTAATTGAAACCCTTACAATGCTTTTGCAAGCAGCTATTGTAAAACAATAACCATAGGAACTTTACAAAATACACACGGCTGAATGTGTCAAGAGCTTAATAAAATGTGTTGAGGCTACACTATTTGGAAACAGAATTGGAGATTTTTATTCTGGGCCATAAAACACTAAATACCCTAATTTCAAAGCTTTAGTTGGATATTTACTGAAAGGTCAGAGGGTTACTGGCGAGCTACTGAAGACCAAAATTTGTTCCTAAAAAAGCCAATTCGATAAAGTCTTCTTATAATAAAGTATCTGTGTGGAAGAAGAAACCCTGATTTCTAACATTAAAGTAAGAGCTGCTGGAGTTTTGGTTTTGGACTGAAACTCTGATGGATCGTTTGGCATCATACACCTTATGATGGGGCTCATACTGTGAGCACTACCAGCCTCCTTCTCCCCTCCCACTTAGAAACTTCCATTCAAACAGGATCAAGCAAAGTAGAGAGCCAAAGCTATCCAGACTGTTTAAAGCTGTGGACTTGCAGAGAGGATTTTAGACAGGCTCAAGTACTACATGAGTACAAGGTATTATTATTATTCTTACTTTAAATCGGGTTCTTTTCACTTTCTCAGTTTTAGAAAGCATAATACAGAAAAAAGGACTAACAAATGAAGGTCTAGCAAAATCAAACTTTTAAGCCAAACCTTGTTTAACAGATAAACTTTCTCCTTGGCTTTTCTGTCACACATGAATTACCATTTTCTTACTTCCCACAGCCTCTTTATATCTACTGTAAAAGGATTCTTTAACGTGTTGGAAACTCGGAGCAGGTTTTCTTTTCTTCTAAGAAACATTCAATCAAAATCTTAATAAATTAATTCAGCAGGTTATTGAATAACTTATTAGGGCAAAATGGAAGCAAGTGACCTTATAATGGAACTTTTTTTGTATAAGAGAGGGTCAAAGATGAATCTTCCAAACGATTTTATCCATATACGCATAATCCTTATCAATCACAGATAGGCAGACTAAATCTTTAAGTGAAAAAACTATATTTTTATAAGACTAGACTTCTATTGTAAAACAAAAGTTGACTTCACTCCATTTAAACTAGTTGTCTGGTCCTTAAGGATTTAGGGAGCGTATGCCATTATCTCAGATTTGCAGTTATTAAAAAGCTTCTGTTTGCCAGGACAAACACTCTTGCTCAAATACAGTTTTTCCTCTTCTTAGGAGTACTGCTTGGTATTGCTGCCTGATGCTGTGATCCACAGGACCTTTGTTGGAGGTGCTAATCCTTTTTCACATGAGAGACTGAGAAATGTTCTTTCAGGAAAGTGATATATTGCTTTTTTTTTTCTCTCTCTCCACATCAAAGGAGTCCGCTTTTTCCTCCTTCATTGTGAATGGCAGCAAAAGAAGAGGAAATCTGGAAATATAATAATTTGGTTTGCCTGAACACTGAAATGGAACTTAACTTGAGAATTCCTTGGGCTGTCAGATAATTTGTGTTGAAGAATTTTTTTAAAAAGGAGTAGTCAATCTTCTAATAAATGCACTAATCACCAGAGAAAACAAGGTTCAACATAAAAATATTTGCCCTTGATGAGTTCCCTCCATTAGAATTTACAACACAGTTGAAGAGGCTTACATATGTTATTTTGATTTTAATAGTCTAATTCCAAACATAATTTAAATCGGCATATGTGAATGTCTCTTCCTATCTTTAACTCTATCTATAAAAATGATTAGAATATACAGCGACACACAGAACATTCCACACCCATGTTCAGCTCTCTTTTCCCTTTGGAACATCATTATGCCTCAACCAGATAAGTCATGACTTCACTCAAAAATACCTAGAAGTCTAGACCACTTGGGAAAGGAGCTTAAGACTTCAGGGTTTACATATTTCTCCCCAAATAAATTTAAAACAAAACTAAACTTTCCTGCTTTTGTAAATAAACAAACAACAAATTCACAACTTTGGTGTATAGAAGGTTATTACTAAATAATTTCATTTTGGATGGCATTTTGCATACTACTAAAGGATGAACGGCTCTAGAGATTCTTGATCAAAGGTCCAGCTCTTTTGGGGGGCGCCGACTCACTTATCATTTATCATTTATCATTTATCACTTATCATTTACTGATAAGATATATAACTGACCTCACAATGCCCAAAGGAAGGTTGTACTTCATTAAGATTCTTTGAAAGTGTCAGTAGAAGACTGTATTGAAATGCCTTCATCGAAAAAGTACACTGTGAATGAATCCTGCCTGCCTCTGAGCCCACAGTAGTCTATGTTAATTGTGACGCCACCTTCTTTACAAAATATGGTTCCTCATTACTTGGTTCTCTGCTTAGTCCTCCTCCACTTTTGAGGTTACAGAAGGTGATGCTGCTTATTGACTCTGTCACATCTGTAACTGATAAAACATTTTCACTTCTCCAGTGGGCCTTCTCTGACCAATTGCATTCAATCTTTGCTTATCATGCAGCACTGATGTTGATTCCCAGGTACTCAGAATTGACTCCCTTATTCCAGTTTACCCATGCATTCTGCCCCCTTCAGTCTTCTCCATGAGCTGTGATCACATGCAGCACATAACTACCACTGTTCCGCCTCCTCTTCATGTTTGTTTCATTTAGCTACTAATTATCCTACCACCTTTGAAGTGATCAGGCTTGAGCAGGACAGATGCACATGTTCTGTGAAACTAAACTTTCAAGTCTCCTTTAATTGTTAGAGAGGGTATCTGAAGAGACATTGGGCACAGAAATGTGATCTACACACAATTAATGTAAAAAAAAGAACGCCTAACGACAGCTTTGTTAAAGTAAACTTTTAAGAAAAGACAAAAATCAGACAATCTGCAGGGCCATGTTACTTTCTGAACACCCAGAACAATACATTTAATGCTGTAAATGGAGAGAGAAAAAGAATGTGCACAAAGGTATATTAAATCAAAATAATTTTAAAATTTTCTCATAGATGATACATATGCGTCAACTTGCAGGAGATGCTACAAAAGAAAAAACAGGATTTCCAAACAATTCTACATCTCAGGATTAAAAACTAAGTTCAACTAACCACTGCTTTTATTCTGGCATGTATCTGGACCAAAACAGAAACAAACAAACAAACAAACAAATCTCTGCAGGAATCGTGGTGTGACACATATACCCTGAAAACTCAACACTTTGAAATTTTTATCAGCTCATTTCATGACAACTACAAATAGCATAGCTGATGTTGTGGACTACATTTTCTGTTTCGCTCACATTTTACTTGCCAATATCCAACTCCTTTAGGCCTGATGCAGTCCCCCTTTGGGCCCACACTAAGGGCTGGGTTATTGTGTGGCTCCTTACAGACACCTGCCATCTGTGCATCTGAAGGTTCCAAGTGCACTAACTGCAATCACTGTGGCCAAAACATTTTCTTCAAGTGCCCTCTTTTGTGGCTTTAACTATCACATCTAGCCAAATACATCGGGAGAACTGTCAAAGTTGAGGGCTCAAAAACTGACTTCCTTTTACAACTGTTTAAAATCCTGATAGATTTTGAATTTTATACAAGGCCACTAAAGCCTGACCAGAGGACCAGTTAAAGAAGGGAGTGGGGATAGTGTTTTACAATAAGCTGATTTTAGAAGGAAAGGGACACCAGAAAATACAGCTTTATTTTAGGAGTACATCTTAATATGGGGCCTTGGCAGGCATTTCTGTGACATGCTGTATGAGAGTAGTATTTATTCTGGATTTGTGGCAGCTGTAAAGCTGCTTATCCAGGAAGAATGGGAATTTTGAGAAGATGCCTATCTTAAGGAGGAGACAGAAAATAATACTAAGAAACAGCAGGATTCATCCTCAGGAAAGGTGGCGTCTTTCCAGTGAGAAATCTCCGGGTATATGGCAATCTCAGGAGCAGAGTAAGATATAAGAAGAGAAAAGAGCCACCTTTAACCAGATTTAACCAAATGGGCAATATGCTTGGAATCAAAACCCTGGATTCAAATGCAGGCTCTGCCAGCACTAAGCTGTAGGAGGCATGTTACTCACCTCCCTGAGCCTCAGTCTCCTTACTCTTTATAGTAGGAATAACACCACAAACTGGAACTGTACCAGTTAAAGGATGAAATATAGATAAAAGTGCTAACAAATGATCAATATGCCAAAAGTAAAATATTATAAATGTGGAGATAAACAGCATGCAAATGATTCCTCAATTTTTTCTCTAGCCCAAATCTCTCCCTGGAGCTCTAGACTCTATACCCAGTTGCCAACCTAATATCTTCACTTGGAGAAGACAGGCATTTCAACCTGAGGCCCAAACTCTCAACCTCTACCCTCATGCCAAAAAACTATTCTTTACCCAATCGATCCCATCTTGGTAAACAGCATTATCAGTTGCTCAGGCCACAGACTTCATCCTCAAATCCTGTATTTTCCTCTCACAACATCCATCCAAGCCATAAGCAAGTCCTTCTGGCTCTATCTCCAGGGTATGTCCAGAATCCAGTCACTTCTCTATATTTTTCCACTGCTGCTGTCCTAGTCCAAGTCACCAGCCTTTCTTGCCTGGACCACTGCAATGGTCTCCCTGCCCTCTTCCTTGCCCCTTCCAATCCACTTGTCATATAGAATCCACAGTGAGCTCTAGAAGTTGTAAGTTAGATCTTGTCACTCCTTTGCTTACATTCATTGTTACGGTTTGTATGTACCCACCAAAACTCATGCTGAGATTTAATTGATACGGGGCCTTTAAGAGGTGGTTAGGTCATAAGGACTCCATTCCCATGAATGGATTAATGCCATTATTACAGATGTGGGTTAGTTATCTCAGGACTGGCTTTGTTATAAAAGCAAGCTCTCCTGCCTCTCTGCCCGTCTGCCACGGGATGATCTTCTCCAGATGCTGGTGCCATGCTCCTCGACTTCCAAGTCTTTAGAACCATAAGCCAAATAAACTTTTTTTCTTTATAAATTATCCAGTCAGTGGTATTTTGTCATAGCAGCAGAAAATGGACCAAGATACCCACCATCCAACAGTTCTGTTGGTTCCCAGCCTATCTGGAGTAAAGTCCAATCTCCTTTCTTTTAGCCAAAAGGCCCTACAGGATATGCCACCATCCTCCTCCTCTCACCCCACAAGTCTTATACTACACTCCTTGTCAGGCATATATGCCTGACCAGACTGGCCTTTTTTCTCTTCCTTGAATATACCAAGCTCATTTGTGCCTCAGAACTCTTACCCTAGTGGTTCTCTCTGCCTATAACTAAATCCTCTCAGACTTTTGCTTGGCTGGCTCCTTTGTATCCTTCATGTCTCAGCTCAATGTCGCTTCCTCCAATAGGCTGTTCCTGATCCTAATCTAAAGTACACACCCCCACCACTAAACCATCCATTCTTTTACATCATTCTTCATATATGGCACTTATCATTACCTTAAATTATCCTGTTTATATTTTTCTTTACATATTTTTTTTCTTGAAATGGAGTCTTGCTATACTGCCCAGGCTGGTCTCAAACTCCTGGGCTCAAGTGATCCTCCTGCCTCAGCCTTCTAAGTAGTTGGGGTTTATATTTTTGTTTACTTCTTTTCTGTCTGTTTTCTCCCCCAGGAGAACACAAACCCTGGGAGAACGGAGATCCCATCAGTCTTGTTTACCTCTGTATTTTCAGTATCTAGAACAGTGCTTGGCACACAGTGAAAGCTCAATAAATGGATGAATTAATCAACAATATAAGCACTTGAGATGATTTTCCATCATTGCATCATCTCAAGTCAATGAGACACAAATGCTCTGTGATTGGTGCCATCATTTACCAGGATTAAAACCACAGTCCCTGTGGTTTTTCTTCTTTATGCTGTCTTTATTTCAGTCAAGTCCATTGATTTGCTCTTCTCTGCTGTCCCCTGTTTTTCTTTCACATCTTTATCAAAGCCCTCTAAGCCTGAACCCCATCTAGTATCTGAAGCCTTCTTTTGCAAGCAGCCTGCAAAAGAAGACCCAAGACAGACCTGCCCGCAGCTCACCTTTACGGCCTGCTGCCTGTGCATCAGGCACTGCGTTCCCTGCTTTTACACATTAGTATCAAGGAGGCCAAGGCATAAAGGGACAAAATAGCTCACCTAGTTAGAATTCAAGACCTTTCTCTCTCTGCTATACTTTTCCTCAATCCAAGGGCTTTCTTTAAATACTGAACAGAGGGTGGTTGTGATGAAAAGGCAATGTGTTCATTCAGTATGGCCCACAAGACAAGGCAGGACTAACTGCAGTAACTTACAGACTCTTGAGCACTCTTACTAACTCTTGAGCACTTCTGACTCAGGAAAACCATCAGAACAGTGCTACTACAGAAGAGGCTGCCTCAGAAAATAGCAAGGGCCTCCCTTCACAGGCCACAATGAACATGGAAAACCATCTGCCAAAGATAATCTAAAAAGAACTCTTATACTAGAAGATGGATTTAGACTGGACTTCTAAAAGGACTTTTCAAACTCTAAGATTCTATTCCTATCTATACTAAACTCTAAACCTCTATATTTTTAGTGGTTTCTCCCATATAATTTAGCATGTAACTATGTAATCCTTCATATTGATCTTTTTGCTTCAGGTGTCAGTCAACTCCTCATGGGCATTAGTCAAGGGATTCATTTCCTTTCTATCCCCTAAAGTGCCCCACACAGTTTTGAGCCCACAACAGTGACTTAAATATGACTGAATAGGTTTCCCTGGGGCTGTCAAGGCAGGTTCTCATTTGTGCCTGGGGTGGACGTCGGGGGACATGTATACAGTTGACCCTTGAATAACACAGGTCTTAACTGTGTAGGTCCACTTATATGGGGATTTTTCTTCAATGAAATGTGAATAGAAAATACAGCATTTGCGGAAGGTGAGCCCTTCTACACAGAGAGACAACTCTTCATATATTTGGGTTCCACAGGTCCAACTGTGGGACTTGAATATGTGCAGGGGTCCTGGAACCAATTCCCAGCATATACTGAGGGATGACTATATTTAGTTATTATGGTTGAAGAAGCTTTAGTGGGCCTGTGTGATCAGTTAGGGTTGGGAAGCTATGAGTTTCAGGTGTTGAAACTCCTGGTGCCAGTTTAGATAAAAATGAGGCATCTCATTTCTGGTACTTACTAGGAAGAATAAATTACACTTATTCTGGGAGTAATGAGTTTGGCTTGTTATATCAGTACAATTTCCAACAAGACCAATGAATATGTAAAATCCTTTATTTAATAAAGGATTCCTCAAACATCATAAGTGGATACCATGTTATATGCGAAGTGCTATGCTGGGTGCTTTGGGGTTAAGTAAATCAGCAGGGCATGTTTCCTAATCTCAATGAACCTAAAATATACAAATATACCTAAGTGATATGGTTTAGATTTGTGTCCCCACCCAAATCTCGTGTCAAATCCCCAGTGTTGGAGGAGGGACCTGGTGGGAGGACATTGGATCGTGGGGTGGATTTCCCGCTTGCTGTTCTCGTGATCGTGAGTGAGTTCTCATGGGAACTGGTTGTTTGAAAGTACGTAGCACCTGCCCCTTCTCTCTCTTCCTCCTGCTCTGGCCGTGTAAGATGTGCCTGCTTCCCCGTCGCTTTCTGTCACGATTATAACTTTCCTGAGGCTCTCCAGCCATGCTTCCTGTACAGCCTGCAGAGTTGTGAGCCAGTTAAACCTCTTTTCTTTATAAATTATCCAGTCTGAGGTATTTCTTTATAGTAGTGTGAAAATGGAATAATACACTAAGTTAGCCAAGAAGGTATTCTGGATATTTAACAACATATACAATTATTTTAACAAAACTATTAGTATCTTTGAATCTTTAGAATTTTATTAATAAAATTTCAAAAAATAGACTTTTGCTACTGTCATACCTCTGGCTTCAGATGGGTGACATTCAAGAAGAGGATCAAAGTTGTAGACCTTAGTTACAACAATGATCCAGAAAAAAGATAAGTTATTTTCAGATAAGAGCTGACAAACTATGATTAATGCTTCTCTCATGATTGTTAGCATTTATGTCATAATTCTCAGGGTGTGAGCTTTAAACATTTTAAAATTAATTTTCAATCTCGAAATGATTAAAGTAGACAAAAAAAAAAAAAAAAAAAAAAAAAAAACCCCGAAGAAGCCTTAGAGGCAAGGCTCTGGTCAGGAAACAAAAGGTTAGTGCTCTGAAAATCCTTCTCATCTTTTACTAAAATAATTTTCAGTTCTATAAGTTGCACTGAAAAAAATCAAGCATACTCACTAAACATTTTTGTGTTGAATATTCTCAAATGATAAACAGATTTCTAGTTAAACATGACAGATGAAACACGTGTTTATCAACACTGCTTCTCTAAACCTTACTGAGTTTTAAAACTTAAGGTGTAAACCTACGTGTAAGGAGAAAGAACAAGCACAGTGTTATCAAGTGGGCATGAGATAATTTTACAACTTTGAAGGCTGATAAAGAGAGGAGAGAAAAGTAACAGAAGAGTAATCCTAAGTCCCTGCAGATGAGGTGTGAAGAGGCGAGCTGATGCGGCCTTTGGTGCCACCCCCACTCACCCACCCGATTCCTGGGAAGGTTCAGAAGACAGAGACACGAAGTACTAGTATTGCAAAAGGCAGTGTGAGGTGCGAAGCTGAAAGCAAGAGGACTGAGTCAAAGCCGACCAACCCATCAGCAATTCCAGGAGGCTCTACTTTCAAAATGTGTCCAGACTCTGATCCTTTCTCACCAATTCCTCATCGTTATGCTTTTCCAGCCCACCTCCAACTGTCATATAGCTTTTGAACTGGCACCACTGCAGTTTCTTTGAACACAGCAGCCAGTGTCAGTCAGATTATCTCTCACCAGCTCAAACCCCTTCTCCAGTGGCTTCCCTCTCCCTCAGAATAAAAGTCAAAGTTCCTGCTGTGACCTGTGAGCCTCATGGCTGCCTCCTCACCTCACACTCTGCTCCAGCCATAGGGCCTCCTTGCTGGTCTTCTATTAGGTGAGCTACAGCCGCAAAGCCTTCACCTCAAATGCTCTTCAGCCAAAGAGGGCTCACCCTCTTACTTCTCTCAGGTCTTTACTCAATGCCATCTTTTCAACATGGTGTTGTTCCCCAACCACTCTGCCTAAACATTGAATCACTAACCACATGCCCTCCCCTGATATGATTCCCATCCCCCTTCCCAGCTTTCAATCTTTTCTTATCTCATGACACATCATTCCCTCAGCACTTACTATTTTCCTTCTTGCCCACAAGAACACAAGCTCCGCAAGGGTTGGAACTTTAATCTATTTTGTTTACTGCCTGTCACCAGAGCCTAGAATAGTACCAGACTTAACAAATATTTGTATAAATAAATGTCTATATAAGAAATTGTCAGTTCTCTGTATTCCCTAGCCCATACAGCCAGGAAACCACACTTCTCCCCCAACTCTTACTTGAGTAGTCACTACTTCAGTACTTGATCTGAGACCCAAGGGTAGCAAGTACAGCAGAGGGTGGGCTGGTCAAAAGCTTGATACAGAGGAATTAAAAGTCTATGCACTGAAGAGTAAGCTCCAGTCCCTGCCCCTGCCTGACTCCTGGAGGTCAGCTGACAGACTTAAGCACTGTCCCCACCCTCATTCCAGCTCCAACCTTCAGGCAGGAGTTACAAAGATCCTAGTATGTTGAAACTGAATGGCACCAATAATAAAGAGGTTCAGTACCTGACCACCCTACGATGATATTCACTAGTCAACAAGTTCTATCCACATAGAGCTTTCAAATGCTTTCTAGGGTTCAGAGGTATTCCAGGTATTAGAGGAAAGCCTCCAACAACAACAAATCAGACACTAAAACAAATAGGAGAGGAAAATCCTATCGAAAGATAGAAATGGCCAGGCACAGTGGCTCATGCCTGTAATCTCACAACTGTAATCCCAAGGTTCAAATGCCACTTTGGGAAGCTGAGGCAGGTGGATCGTTTGAGCCTAGGAGTTCGAGACCAGCCTGGGTAATATGGCAATACCCAGTCTCTATAAATAAAAAACAAAAAGCAAAAAACAAAAACAAACAAACAAAAAACCCAAAAATTAGCCAGGCATGGTGGTGCATGCCTGTAGTCCAGCTACTCTGGAGGCTGAGATGGAAGGATCGCTTGAGCCCAGGAGGTTGAGGATGCAGTGAGCTGTGATCATGCCACTGCACTCCATCCTGGGTGACAGGGCAGAGCAAGATACTGCGAAAGAAAGAAAGAAAGAAAAAGAAAGAGAGAGTGAGAGAGAAAAAGAAAAAAGGAAAGAAAGAAAATTAGAAACAGAAGAAAACTAAAAAGAAAAACCAAAAAACTAAAATTCAGAGACAACTAAAATTACATATTTCTTGCTATAAGAATATAAATTAACTTTAAACATTTAATTAGAAATTTAAAATATGATAGGTTTAAAAAATCTGAAAAATAACATTGATCAAATCTAAAAAGAAAAACAAGAAGAGGGCAAAAAGATAAGAAAACTAGAGCATCAATCTGGAAGTTCCAATATTTGACCACTAAGAAAACCAGAAAGGGTATAGGGAAAATGAGGAAGAGGAAATTATTAACTAAATAAATAGAAGAAAATGTCCTAGAACTGAAGGAACTTAAACCTCCAGAATGCGAGGGTGTCCAATTTCCCAGCACAAGGAATGAAAAAAGGGCCTATGAAGTTTCAGAATTTCAAGAAGGGAGGAAGATAGTAAAAGCTTCCAGAGAGAAAGGAATAAAGTAGGAGGGAGATAAGCAGGGAAAAAGAGAAACAGGGCACAAAAAAACCAGGAAGAAGAGTGACATTACAATTTACATGGAATCTAGATGATGATGTGGCAAGGCCACCAAAATCCTTAGGGAAAACAATTTTCAACCTAGAATTTTATACCTAACCAAAGTTGGGTCAGGAGGAGAGACAAGGACTGATGGGTTTTTTTTGTACAAAGAACCCCTTCTTGTTCTGTTTGACCTTTTAAAACAATGTGCATTTATTATTTAATAATAAAATTATACTTAAGAGAAATAAAAACTATGTCTAGTTACGAGTCCCATGTCAATCCTTCTATTACTCTGTTAAAGTTTACACTACCTACTTTTTGTTTGTTTGCTTGTTTTTTCCCCAATCTTTAACATAAATTTGATGAAGATGTAAGAGAAGGGACTATCAAGGGAATCTAGGCTAATCAGAAGGTTTTTACCCTTGGATTAAAAGCCATCTGGAAAAAAAAAGGAGCAAGACAAACTCCTCACTACAAGGGAAAGGTCAGCTAGACCCAGGAGGACTCCTTCAGTTTTGTAAAGAGACATACAAGTCAAAGCTCCCCTAAGATTGAACAGCTCTCTAAAATCTGCTGTTTCAGATCACTGCAAATTAGAAAGCATGCCTGTTAATGAACATTATACCAATCATATTAACAGTCTGAAAAAATGCTATAGCACAAAGACCTTCCTGACATTTTACCTAGATGTCTGTATTTTCAGGAGCTTACGAATTAGGTGTGTTGTTTTCACTTTTAAAAGCACTGCTTTGGCCGGGCACGGTAGCTCACATCTGTAATCCCAGCACTTTGGGAGGCTGAGGTGGATGGATTGCCTGAGCTGAGGAATTTGGGACCAGGCTGGGCAATATGGTGAAACTCCATCTCTATTAAAAATACTAAAAATTAGCCAGCCATGCTGGCGCATGCCTGTAGTCCCAGCTAATGGGGGATGCTGAGGCAGAAGAATCACTTGAACCCGGGAGGTGGAAGTTGCAGTGAGCAGAGATTGAGCCACTGCACTCTAGCCTGGGTGATAGTGAGACTCTGTCTAAAAAAAAAAAAAAAAAAAGGCACTGCTTTGTCTATACACATACACGTAATCACACATAGCAGACAGATTAAAACCTGAATAAAATCAATCCATCAACAGTAGAGAATCTACCCCCATCACTTCCCTACCTCCAATTTATTAATTCATTCACTCATTCATTCATATACATTGTGAACTCACCTATTATCTACTATCTATTAAGTGTCATGTATGAGAAAGGCCTTATTGGGCTTTATGGAGAATACAAGGACATGGCCTCTGTCTTCAAGAAGTTTAGTGCAGACTGGTTGTATCCAAGATGGCCAAATAGGAACAGCTCCAGTCTACACCTCCCAGTGAGACCAACACAGAAGATGGGTGATTTCTGCATTTCCAACTGAGGTACCTGGTTCATCTCACTGGGACTTGCTGGACAGTGAGTGCAACCCATGGAGGGTAAGCTGAAGCAGGGCGGGGTGTCACCTCACCCAGGAAGCGCAAGGGGTCAGGGGGTTTCCCTTTCCTAGCCAAGGGAAGCTGTGAGTAACTGTACCTGGAGGAGCGGTATACTCCTGCCCAAATACTGCGCTTTCCCCATGTCTTCACAGCCAGCAGATCAGGAGATCCCCTCCCATGCCTGGCTTGGCAGGTCCCATGCCCATGAAGCCTTGCTCACTGCTAGTGCAGCAGTCTGAGATTGATCTGGGACTATGGAGCGATGAGTGGGGAGGGTCATCCACAATAGCTGAGGCTTGAGGAGACAGTTCTACGCTCACAGTGTAAACAAAGCGGCAGGGAAGCTCAAACTGGGTGGAGCCCACCGCAGCTCAGCAAGGCCTACTGCCTTTCTAGATTCCACCTCTGAGGGCAAGGCATATCTGAACAAAAGGCAGCAGACAGCTTCTCCAGACTTAAACATCACTGCCTGACAACTTTGAAGAGAGCAGCAGTTCTCCCAGCATGGTGTTTGAGCTCTGATAACGGACAGACTGCCTTCTCAAGTAGGTCCCTCAGCCCCCTGTAGCCTGACTGGGAGACACCTCCCAGGAGGGGCTGACAGACACCTCATACAGGCAGGTGCCCCACTGGGATGAAGCCTCCAGAGGAAGGATCAGGCAGCAATATTTGCTGTTCTGCAGCCTCCATTGGTGATACCCAGGCAAACAGGGTCTGGAGTGGACCTCCAGCATACTCCAACAGACCTGCAGCTGAGGGACCTGACTGTTAGAGAGAAAACTAACAAACAGAAAGGAATAGCATCAACATCAACAAAAAGGACATCCAGACCAAAACCCCATCCATAGGTCACCAACATCAAAGAGTGATAAAACCATAAAGATGGGGAGAAACCAGAGCAGAAAGGCTGAAAATTCCAAAAACCAGAACACCTCTTCTCCTCCAAAGGAACACAACTCCTCACCAGCAAGGGAACAAAGCTGGATGGAGAATGAGTTTGACGAGTTGACAGAAGTAGGCTTCAGAAGGTCGGTAATAAGAAACTTCTCCAAGCTAAAGGAGCATGTTCTAACCCATCACAAGGAAGCTAAAAACCTGAAAAAAGATTAGACAAATGGCTAACTAGAACAACCAGTGTAGAGAAGAGCTTAAATGACTTGATGGAGCTGAAAACCACAGTACGAGAACTTCGTGACTCATGCACAAGCTTCAATAGCCAATTCGATCAAGCAGAAGAAAGGATATCAGTGACTGAAGATCAAATTAATAAAATAAAGCAAGAAGACAAGATTAGAGAAAAAAGAGTGACAAGAAACGAACAAAGCCTCCAAGAAATATGGGACTATGTGAAAAGACCAAATCTACATTTGATTGGTGTATCTGAAAGTGATGGGGAGAATGGAACCAAGTTAGAAAACACTCTTCAGGATATTATCCAGGAGAACTTCCCCAACCTAGCAAGGCAGGCCAACATTCAAATTCAGGAAATATAGAGAACACCACAAAGATACTCCTTGAGAAGAGCAACCCCAAGACACATAATTGTCAGGTTCCCCAAGGTTGAAATGAAGCAAAAGTGTTAAGGGCAGCCAGAGAGAAAGGTTGGGTTACCCACAAAGGGAAGCCCATAAGACTAACAGCAGATCTCTCTGCAGAAACCCTACAAGCCAGAAAAGAGTAGGATCCAATATTCAACATTACTAAAGGAAATAATTTTCAACCCAGAATTTCATATCCAGCCAAACTAAGCTTCATAAGTGAAGGAGAAATAAAATCCTTTACAGACACGCAAATGCTGAGAGATTTTGTGACCAACAGACCTGCTTACAAGAGCTCCTGAAGGAAGCACTCAACAAGGAAAGGAACAACCGGTACTAGCCACTGCAAAAACACGACAAATTGTAAAGAGCATCGATGCTAGGAAGAAACTACATCAATTAACGGGTGAAATAACCAGCGAGCATCATAATGACAGGATCAAATTCACACATAACAATATTAACATTAAATGTAAATGGGCTAAATGCCCCAGTTAAAAGATACAGACTGGCAGACTGGATAGAGTCAAGACCCATCAGTGTGCTGTATTCAGGAGACCCATCTCACATGCAAGACACACATAGGCTCAAAATAAAGGGATGGAAGAAGATCTACCAAGCAAATGAAAAGCAAAAAAAAGCAGGGGTTGCAATCCTGGTCTCTGATAAAACAGACTTTAAACAAACAAACAATCAAAGAGACAAGACCATTACATAATGGTAAAGGGGTCAATTCAACAAGAAGAGCTAACTATCCTAAATATATATGCACCCAATACAGGAGCACCCAGATTCATAAAGCAAGTTCTTAGAGACCTACAAAGAGACTTAGACTCCCATACAATAATAATGGGAGACTTTACCACCCCACTGTCAATATTAGACAGATTAATGAGACAGAAACTTAACAAGGATATCCAGGACTTGAACTCAGCTCTGGACCAAATGGACCCAATAGATATCTACAGAACTCTCCACCCCAAATCAACAGAATATACATTCTCCTCAGCACCACATCACACTTACTCTAAAACTGACCACATAATAGGGAGTAAAACACTCCTCAGCAAATGTAAAAGAACAGAAATCACAACAAACTGTCTCTCAGACCACAGTGCAATCAAATTAGAACTCAGGATTAAGAAACTCACTCAAGACCATACAACTACATGGAAACTGAACAACTTGCTCCTGAATGACTACTGACTAAATAATGAAATGAAGGCAGAAATAAAGATGTTCTTTGAAACCAATGAGAACAAAGACACAACGTACCAGAATCTCTGGGATACATTTAAAGCAGTGTGTAGAGGTAAATTTATAGCAATAAATGCCCACAAGAGAAAGCAGGAGAGATCTAAAATCGACACCCTAACATCACAATTAAAAGAACTAGAGAAGCGAGAGCAAACAAATTCAAAAGCTAGCAGAAGGCAAGAAATAACTAAGATCAGAACAGAACTGAAGGAGAGAGACACAAAAAAGCCTTCAAAAAAAATCAATGAATCCAGGAGCTGGTATTTTGAAAAGATCAACAAAATAGATAGATTGCTAGCAAGACTAATAAGAAGAAAAGAGAGAAGAATCAAATACATTCAATAAAAAATGATAAAGGGGATATCACCACCCATCCCACAGAAATATAAACTACCATCAGAGAATACTATAAACACCTCTAAGCAAATAAACTAGAAAATCTAGAAGAAATGGATAAATTCCTGGACACATACACCCTCCCAAGACTAAACCAGGAAGAAGCTGAATCTCTGAATAGACCAATAACAGGTTCTGAAATTGAGGGAATAATTAATAGCCTACCAACCAAAAAAAGTCCAGGACCAGATAGATTCACAGCCAAATTCTACCAGAGTTACAAAGAGGAGCTGGTACCATTCCTTCTGAAACTATTCCAATCAACAGAAAAACAGGGAATCCTCCCTCACTCATTTTATGAGGCCAGCATCATCCTGATACCAAAGCTGGCAGAGACACAACAAAAAAAGAGAATTTTAGGCCAATATCCCCGATGAAACTTGATGCGAAAATCCTCAACGAAATTGAGGATCCAATTGAGGATCCAATTGAGGATTCGTGCAAACCGAATCCAGCAGCACGTCAAAAAGCTTGTCCACCATGATCAAGCTGGCTTCACCCCTCGGATGCAAGGCTGGTTCAACATACGCAAATCAATAAACGTAAGCCATCACATAAACAGATCCAACGACGAAAACCACATGATTATCTCAATAGATGCAGAAAAGGCCTTCGACAAAATTCAGCAGCGTTTCATGCTAAAAACTCTCAATAAACCAGGTATTGATGGAACATATCTCAAAATAATAAGAGCTATTTATGACAAACCCACAGCCAATATCAGACTGAATGGCCAAAAACTGGAAGCATTCCCTTTGAAAACTGGCACAAGGATGCCCTCTCTCACCACTCCTATTCAACATAGCATTGGAAATTCTGCCCAGGGCAATCAGGTAAGAGAAAGCAACAAAGTATATTCAGATAGGAAGAGAGGAAGTCAAATTTTCTTTGTTTGCGGATGACATGACTTTGTATTTAGAAAACCCCATCTCAGCCCAAAATCTCCTTAAGCTGATAAGCACCTTCAGCAAAGTCTCAGGATACAAAATCACTGTGCAAAAATCACAAGCATTTCTATACACCAATAACAGACAGAGAGCCAAATCATGAGTGAACTCCCATTCACAATTGCTACTAAGAGAATAAAATACCTAGGAATATAACTTCCAAGGGATGTGAAGGACCTCTTCAAGGAGAACTACAAACCACTGCTCAAGGAAATAAGAGAGGACACAAACAAATGGAAAGACATTTCATGCTCATGGACAGGAAGAATCAATATCTGGAAAATGGTCTTACTGCCCAAAGTAATTTATAGATTCAATACTACCCCTCCCTGCCGCCTCAAGCTACCAATGACTTTCTTCACAGAACTGGAAAAAACTACTTTAAAATTCATATGGAACCAAAAAAGAGCCCACATAGCCAAGACAATCCTAGGCAAGAAGAACAAAGCTGGAGGCATCATGCTACCTGACTTCAAACTATACTACAAGGCTACAGTAACCAAAACAGCATGGTACTGGTACCAAAACAGAGATTTAGACCAATGGAACAGAATGGAGGCCTCAGAAATAACACCACACATCTACCACCATCTGATCTTTGACAAACCTGACACATACAAGCAATGGGGAAAAGAGTCCCTATTTAATAAACGGTGTTGGGAAAACTGGCTAGCTATATGCAGAAAACTGAAACTGGACCCCTTCCTTAAACCTTATACAAAAATCAACTCAAATGGATCATAGACCTAAACATAAGACCTAGGACCATAAAAATCCTAGAAGAAAACCTGGGCAATACCATTCAGGATATAGGCACAGGCAAAAACTTCATGTCTAAAACACCAAAAGCAATGGCAACAAAAGCCAAAATTGACAAATGGGACCTAATTAAACTAAAGAGCTTCTGCACAACAAAAGAAACTATCATCAGAGTGAACAGGCAAACTACAGAATGGGAGAAAATGTTTGCAATCTATCCATCTGACAAAGGGCTAATATCCAGAATCTACAAAGGACTTAAACAAATTTACAAGAAAAAAGCAAACAACCCCTATCAAAAAATGGGCAAAGGATATGAACAGACACTTTTCAAAAGAAGACATTTATGCAGCCAACAGACACATGAAAAAATGCTCATCATTACTGGTCATTAGTGAAATGCAAATCAAAACCACAATGAGATACCATCTCATGCCAGTTAGAATGGCAATCATTAAAAAGTCAGGAAACAACAGATGCTGGAGTGGTTGTGGAAAAATAGGAACACTTGTACACTGTTGGTGGGAGTGTAAATTAGTTCAGCCATTGTGGAAGATAGTGTGGCGATTCCGTAAGTATCTAGAACTAGAAATACCATTTGACCCAGCCATTCCATTACTGGGCATATACCCAAAGGATTATACATCATTCTACCATAAAGACACATGCACATGTATGTTTATTGCAGCACTACTCACAATAGCAACTTGGAACCAACCCAAATGTCCATCAATGATAGACTGGGTTAAGAAAATGTGGCACATATACACCATGGAATACTATGCAGCCATAAAAATGGACGAGTTCGTGTCCTTTGCAGGGACGTGGATGAAACTGGAAACCATCATTCTCAGCAAACTATCACAAGATCAGAAAACCAAACACCGCATGTTCTCACTCATAGGTGGGAGTTGAACAATGAGAACACTTGGACACAGGGAGGGGAACATCACACACTGGGGCCTGCTGGAGGTGGGAGGCTAGGGGAGGGATAACATTAGGAGAAATACCTAATGTAGGTGATGGGTTGACGGGTGCAGCAAACTACCATGACACGTGTATACCTATGTAACAAAACTGCACGTTCTGCACATGTAATCCAGAACTTGAAAAAAAAAAAAGTTTAGTGGAGTTAGAACGCATTGCATAGCCATTGAAATATCTGCTAGTCTGCAACTCTTTGTATAATACCCTGACAGGATAAAGACATAAGGATTTGGGGTACCTTAGTCTTTTAAAGTGATTCAGAAGGGATATTCTCTTATGGTGTGCATTCTTGTGAAGCTTCCAGTGTCAATATTTTACAAGAAGAGTATCAACTTTGCTTTTGTCCAAGTAGGAGGCCAAGTAAGATAGAGACTACAAATGAGGTTAAGGTTACCCCACAATGACCTAGCAAATGAGGTTAAGGTTACCCCATAATTGACTCAGCAACTGTCAAGACCAAGAGAAAAGGGGAAATAGTTTCAATATACAGAATTTGATTTTTTACTGGCAAGCCATATAAAACGTTAGAAACTCAAGATACTTTAAAAAACACTCAAAGGGCATTAAGAGTTAGTATCTCAGGGAACTATATGAATTACAGGTGTCTCAAATTCACATTAACAGATGGAACCAATTATTTCTTAAAAATATTGACAGACTAAAATAATCTTGCCTCTGTCAACAGAACTAAAAATGATTTTGATGAACGAGTGTCTTAGTCTGACATAGTTTCACTGGCAGAATGATAACTAAGGCTGGGTATACTTGACCAAGAGAACTGTAATATGGATATACTTGCTTGGCAAAGAAACTTAAAATCAGCAGAAACACAATGTGCAGTTATCTTCAAACCAATTAAAAATAAGAAGATATCGCACTAGTAATTTATAAGCAAATGTGAGAGTCAAGGTAGAAAAGTAGAAGTGATGTATTTTAAGTATATAGCAAAAGAATGATGGTCTTCTTGAGCACTTACTATGTGCCAGGCACATTGCTAACTGCTTAACAGTCAATGTGGCCTAGTAATTAAGAGCTAGGTCTCTGGAGCCAAGCTGCCAAGGTTCAAATGCCAGTTCTCCCATCAACTGTGTGACCTTGAGCAAGCTATTAATCTCTCTATGCCTCTATTTCCTCATCTATAAAATATGGATAATGATGCTACCTCCCTCCCAGAATTATGTGAGAATCAAATGAGTTAGCACCTGTCAAGTGCTGAGAACGCAGCCAGGCACACAGTTAGTGCTACAAAAGTGTTAGCTGCTGTTGTTCTTAAAGCTAAGCGACAGGCAGAGCTAAAATTCAAACCCCAGGACAAACTTTCCACTTTAAACACTGTGTATACTGACTAAACAAGACCTTACTGATATATGAGTTAATTAACAGTGATACAGTGCTGTGTTTCTTGAAAATAAACAAAACTACAAATAGATGAAAACTGTGCAGTAACCATCAAAGGAATGAGTGAGGCTTGCCAATGGGATTAGATGTGGGAGACACACAAAGCACCCCTTGGGGTCAGGAGACCTAGGTTCTAACACCAGTTCAACAACGAAGTAGCTGCGTATCCTTGACTGGCCACTGAAAATGCGGGGTCTAAATTTCCTCATCTGTAAACAAGGGGACAGATAACTCTGAGGTGTCTTCTAGTGCTGACATCTTATGATACTATGACCCAACAGAACATATAGTAGTTTAAAGATGTACCTTTCAGGAAAAAAAAAGGCACTACTATTTATTTTTTCAACAGCTACATGTATCTCAACAGGTGCATCACCTAGAATGTAGTTATAATTATAATTCTGGGCATAGCAACTGCAGGAGAATGAAATAGACAGCACAGAGGAGCAAGTCTACCATATATTTTTAAATGCCATTAAAACATAAACAGGTTAATCTAAGAAATAAAACAAGAATAATTTTTATAACCATGTAATACTTTTCCAAAGTAAATTTTATAAACGGGGTAATTTGATGTAAGTGGTTAACAAATCATTCATATCTTGTTTTATAATCACGTTGAGAAATGATACAGTTTACCTTTTTGCCCATGACGACTGCTGAATTTGTCTCCAATTTCTGGGCGCCTTGTCTGTCTCAGCAGCATTTTGATCAGAAAAGCATCTTCAGCATTTGAAGATATCATCACTTTTTCAATGTATGAATCTGTGGCTCCTTTATAGCTGGTGTTAAGAGAAAGTCACTAAAACAGAGTTTTCAAACTGCCCTTTGTGACCTTCTCACCCATGTTATATTTCATTTCATGCCTACCATAGAGTACTCTGACATTTTCATCTTGGGCTCTGAAAAATGACTTCCATTTTTTTAAAACATTAAATTCAAATTTCACAATTTCCCTTTTACAACACTACACATTTATTATGAGGAAGGCACAGTGCAATTTAATCCTCACAAGAGTCCATACTGTTATTCCCTTATTATAGATGAGGAAAACTGATGCTTAGAGGAGTTAAGTAACTTGTCCAAGGGCACATGACTCATACAAAGTGGAACTGGGATTTCAGACTCAACTCCTAGCTCTTAATGGTAATAGTACTTTTACTTACTCAGTTTTTCAATTATTAATTTTTTTTTCACATTACAAACATTATTAGAAATCTACCACGTATCAGATCCTGGTAGCCTTTGGACACCTAACAATTAAGGAGACACAGTTACTGCACCAAAGGAGCTCACAATCCAATCAAGGAAGAGACAGGTAAGTGCAGTAATGACATGTGGTGTGAAGAACAGGAGAGGCTCAAGGGAGACAGTCAATTCTGCTGGGAGTGGGGGATGACAGTGGTGGCAGGGAGTGGCAGGCTGTCAAGCCCTGCCACAGAAGAGGTAACCCTCAACTTGAGACCTGACCAGAGTGGGTCACTGGCAGAGTGGCAGCCTGAGCGATTGCACAAGGCCTAATTGAATTAGGATGGCACATTTTGGATAATAAGAGGTGATTTCCTAGAAACATACAGCTTAGTGTGTGAGGGGGAGGCCAGGGAGGTGTGCTGAGGACGACTTTCCCACAGGCGCCCCTGTCATTCATACTTTCACTTAACTTACTCAAGTTTCACTCTATTTATCCAAGAGAGTAACATGGCCAGAGGAGTAGTTTAGAAAATCACCCAGCCAGGCACGGTGGCTCACACCTGTAATCCAGCACTTTGGGAGGCAAAAGCAGACGGATCATGAGGTCAGGAGATCGAGACCAGCCTAACATGTGAAACCCTATCTCTACTAAAAATATAAAAATTAGCTGGGCATAGTGGCATGCCCCTGTAATCCCAGCTACTCAGGAGGCTGAGGCAAGAGAATTGCTTGAATCCAGGATGTGGAGGTTGCAGTGAGCCAAGATTGCACCACTGCACTCCAGCTTGGACGACACAGCAAGACTCTTGTCTCAAAAAGAAAAAAATCACCCTAGCAGTGATGCAGAGAGAGCCTGAGAAGTACCAGCCTGGAGGCAGATGGACAGTTAACAGGAACTCCAGGCAGAGCAGAGGGCCACAGCACAGACACTGCAGCAGGAAGGAGAGAAGAGAGCTGCTAAGATGACAGGAACTACAGGATTGGTGTGTGTGGCAGGTAAAGGAAAGGAGTCAGATTGTGCTGGTGACCAGCTGGCTGCTGGCAGCTGATGCCATTTACCAAGACAGGGATCCAGGAGGAGGAGCCTGTTTGGGGCCACTGTAAAGCTGCCCAAGTGCTGATAGGAAGCTGACACCAGGCAGATGTCTATATGGGAGGCATCAGCAAAAAGAGGTGACTGGAGTGCTGAGAATTGGGGAGCTTGTCCGGATGAGGCTCAAGAATCATCCCGGCCAGGGTGAAGTCACCACAAGGCCAGGAAGGATGGGGGGCTAAGAGTGAGTGATTAGACCGATAGGGAGGGCCAGGTGAGAGCAGTGTCACAACACCAAGGGAAGGGAGAGGTCAGTGGCATCAAATGCTATAGAAGGGTCATATGAAATTCATTCATTCATATGATAACTATTTACTGAATGAATACCCACTATACCCACTATGTGCCAGGTACTATGCCAGACACTAGGGGGTACAAGGTGAAAAAAAGAGACAAAGTTCCAGTCTGCAAGAAGATTCCGATTGAAGAGTCTGTCTGATTTGGCAAATTCGACTACACATGGGTTTTGCTTATTTCTTTACTTCCTCTCTTCCAGCACTGGGGTGTGATTCCCACAAAGACAGGTACTGCTGGTTTTCCTCCCTGCACTATCCCATGCGCCCGGAATAGTTCCTGGCATACTGTTAATGCTCAAAAAGTATTTCTTAAGGGCTGGGTGCCGTGACTTATGACTCCCAGCATTTTGGGAGGCCGAGGTGGGCAGATCATGAGGCGAAGAGTTTGAGACCAGTCTGGACAACATATTGTATTTTTTATTTTTGTAAAAATACAAAAAATTAGCCGGGTGTGGTGGTGTGCACCTGTAGTCCCAGCTACTCAGGAGGCTGACGCGGGAGAATCGCTTGAACTGGGAGGTGGAGGTTGCAGTGAGCCGAGATAGTGCCATTGCACTCTAGCCCGAGTGACAGTGCAAGACTCACTCTCAAAAACAAAAGTATTTCTTGAATGAAATGAACATATAGGATGTCTTTGGTGACCTCTTCTGGAGCTGTTTCAGGAGAATGAGGAGGTAGGTAAGAGGCCAGTTCCGAGGGTTAGGGAGTGAGCAGAAGGTAACAAAGTAGAAATGGAGATGACAGACGACTGCTCTGAGGAGCTTCAGAGTCAAAGGAAGAGGAACACAGTGGCAGCTAGAAAGGGACACAAAGACCAGAAAAAACTTTTATATTCCTTTACAGGTAAAAAGTATCTGAGCACATTTTCTAACCTGTAAAGAAGGAATCAATAGGAAACAGGTTGAAAATATGGGAGGATAAAAGAGAAGATGACAGAAAAAGGTCTCTGAAAAGAGTGAATAAAATTAAGAAACCAAAAGGAGAGATGAACTTTGCACAGAAAAAGAGATATCCTCCTTCAAGACAGGAAGAGAGCCAACCAGCATAGCCACCTCTGTAACTGTAAAATAGCTGTTCACCCTGTAGAAGTCAGTGTAAGAGTCTGGACCATCCCCTAAGCATAGCTGCCCATTTTCTCCTTGGTGCTCCTCCTCCAGAGACAAATCCATGGCACCCGAGATAACTCTCTTGCTGTGTTTAGCACAATGGTCAAGAGAAGCGCTCTGAAGCCAGATTGCATGACTTCAAATCCTGGTGCTGCCCCTTACTGCTGTGTGACCTTGGTAAGTTACTTAACTTCTCCTTGCTTCCATCTTATCTTTCTAATGAGCCACTAAGAGAACACAGCTCCTAGGGTGGTGGTAGGATTAACTGAGCTAACACATGTAAAATGTCCAGAACAGTAACTGGTACAGTATAAACTCCCAATAAGCTATTATGATCACGGTCATTACCGCACTTTTTTTGTGTGGGGGTCTTTGCCAACTAAATACGACTCCTTGCAAGCAACGCCTGTGGCTTATTTCAGCTCTATATCACTGGCACAAGAGGCAGGGTGGCTGGCACACAGCAGGCCTCAGCTACTGTGTATTGAATACATTTGTAAAACTGCCATCACAGCTCAAGAATCCAGTTCTCCTATGTCACCCTCACTGCCACCTCCTAAACTCAGTTGGCCTAGTTCACCTTGGCTAGGTTAAATATCTCTTCTAGTTTGGTTTTTATATTACAATGTGGTGACTATCATTGGCCCTTCTCACTAGGTTCATACTTTATTAAATTTTAGAGCTTAGAAGAAATTTAGAGATTAACAAGTCTAACTCTTTCACTGTATTATACAAATGAAAAAACTGAAGCTAACAGAATTTAAATGCTTTACTCATGTAAGATACACAAGACAACCTGTACGAGAGCTGGGCTATGTTCTAGTATACTGTGATGCCATGCTGTGGCCAGTGTGTTTCACTGTTTAAAAATATGACTCTTATCATGTCCCTCTCTGCAGTATCAATTTCACAACCTAGCCCCAGCAAGCTGCACTGATCCTCAAACCCAGGCACTATTATGCCATGTACCCTTCATCCTGTTGTTAATTCCATCAGGAACCCCTGCCTATGTGGTCCATACCTCAAACCCAGTTTAGGGTCTATATGATTCCATAGACTAGTTTTATATTCTATGCCATGCTTTTTTCATGACAAGTAATGTTACCCCAAATTGCTATTTCTAGTTCTCCAACACACCAAGACCTACCTTCTAATTTCTCCCATTCCTTCCCTTTTTTCTAACCTTTCTACATATTATCAAGGCACAACCAATACATACGTTATGGGTACATCTTTGTACTGTGGTTGCTGTGGTACATTACTTCCTTCCAAAGGAATCTGAGTCACCGTGGGCATGGACTTATTTACAAGCACTTGTTTGTTTTCTACTTTCTCACCTGAGAAGAAAAGAAAAGTGTTAGGCATATTGTTATCATCTGTGTGGAATAAAGATTACAAACTAGGCACAGATGAACATGCCTGTAGTCCCAACTACTTAGGAGGCTGAGGTAGGAGGACTGCTTGAGCCCAGGTTGAGGCTGCAGTGAGCTATGATCATGCCACTGCACTCCAGCCTGGGCAACAGAATGAGACAGACAGACAGACAGACAGACACACACACACACACACACACACACACACACCACAGTGTATATAAAATTAAGAAAATAATTCAGAGGACTATGTTAACATAAGAAACATCATCTCAGTAAATAGCAATTTTATATATCTCTTAGGATGTTAAGTTTTGATCACTTATTTTTATTTACAGTTATTTCAACCAGTAATAAGCCACCACCAATTCAACTTGGGCAATGAGAAAATCAAAATATTTCTTTGGTTTTGCTGTTATTCCCATTTTTGCTTTGTATCTCTTCCTGGTAAGCTCAAAGACCAACTACCTGTAGTACTGTCATAGCGCATATTTTCCAAGCCATACTGACCAGTGTTAGGATGAGAAAAATCCTCCAAGAAACAAAGGCAGACAGAGGGAGGAGAAGTCACGTACTCTGTGTCTCTTTGGAATCACAGCTTGATAAAGCATTCACCACCCACAGGCCAACCATGACAAAGTCATGTGGATTTTCCTCCTAACAACTGGGTTCTCTCCACCTTCACCACAGCTCCTGGTACCAGGTCTACCTTCTATTTCAGTGCCCTTCTAATCCTTTTTCTACACTGTAGTCAGAATGATCATTTCAAAACACATATCTGAATATATCACTGCTTTTAGGATCATAATGAAAATAGTATCACGGGCTCAGCATGGTGGCTCATGCCTATAATCCCAGCACTTTGGGAAGCCGAGGTGGGTGGAGAACTTGAGCCCAGGAGTTCGAGACCAGCCTGGACAAGATGGTAAGACCTCATCTCTACAAAAAATACAAAAAACTAGCCAGGCATGGTGGCACGCGCCTATGGGTCCCAGCTATCCTGGAGGTTGAAGTGGGAGAATCGCTTGAATCCAGGAGGCAGAGGTTGCAGTGAGCTGAGATTGTGCCACTGCACTCCAGCCTCGGTGACAGACTGAGACCCTGTCTCAAAAATAAAATTAATAAAATAAAATAAAGACAATACTAACACAGTTGCAAGGACTTGCTTACTCTGGCACCTACCCCGCGCGTCACCCACCAACTCATGCGCACCATGCTTCCCTGCACTCTCTTCTTGTTAGCCGCACTGGTCTTCTTTCAGATCTTTCAACTACCAAGCTCCGGGACCCTTGCACAAGCTTTTCTTACTACTTAGAACACGCTCCCTGACCTTCTTCTTTAGTTAACTCTTCCCTATCCTTCAGATTCCAGCTCACTTCCTTGGGGAAGGCCATGCTGATCTTCCTAACTAGGTCAAATCCTCTTGCTATAAAATGGCCTCATAGCTACCTATATGATTCCTTAACCTGCGTTTGTGCATGATCCTCTGATCAATGTCAGTCTCCTGCACCAGCCTGTGAGACCCATAAGGGCAAGGACTATTTGTTTCATCAACATAATGCATTACAAGTTTGTAATTATAATGGAGTCATACCTTTGCAGGGGGATAAAATTCTAAAGTAGTCTGTAAGCTAAATGCATAAATGAAGAAATACCAGTGCAGATGCAGGGACACGAACTACTCTAAATATTTCCTTAAAGTGGCTTTTCTATTATTCAAAATCATAACTAGAAAATTACAGTTAGCATAGATTACTGATAGGTAAAAACATAGTGTATAGAAAAACAAACTGGAAGGAAATTCATCAAAAATGACCTCATTGGTTGAGTCTGGATAGTGGTTTTATAGGTTGTTACGTTTTTCTGCCCTTTTTGTCAAATATTCAGAAATATTATGGAATAACACATGATTTCAAAGGTATATATTAAAAATATTTCTTTCAAAAGGCTTTTACCTGGAGAACAAATACCATCTGCATCTAAGATTTCATGTCGCCAGATAGGTTTCCTTGTAGCAGCATCCAACATGGGCCCCATTACTTTATCAAAAGTCTGATTGGTATATCGTTTCAATGTACATTTAGCATTTTTATATACAAGGCAACGCCCAAAGCCTAAAATGAAACCAAAATGGGCATTAGAACCACCAGTAATCCAAAGCTATAAGAAAACATGGATTTGTGCTACTCAGCAATCCACTCCACCTTACTCTCCCCCAAATCCCAAAGCTTCTCTGTATTTGATCATAATCTGGGACCAGTACAAACCAAATAAAAATCTGATAATCTGAAGAAGTGGCACAGGACTTGTCCCCTACCTACTGTCTGTGTAAACACTGGAATCTCTAGAACCATTTTCTGCACGGAATACAACTGGAGAAGGGTGAGAGAAATCTAAGACTGGCACTGTGATTCTTTCAGAGGACAGAGCCATAGAATATTAGAATTGGAAAGGGCCTTAGAAATCACCTGCTTAACCTATCCCTTTCACAGGCACTAGGAGTGAGGTCCACAGAAATTAAGTGGCCAAGGTCATCTAGCAAGCTGGCAGCAGAGTTGAGGATTGTGTTAAACAGCACAAGGCCACTGACTCCCGAGCCAGGACACACATCCTTTTGGTGCACAACTTCTGCTAACCTTCCCTGGAAAGTTCTTCTTTTTAAAATTTGGCATTTAGAGCAAGTTCTAAGCCAGCACGTAAAAACACTAATTTTCCTCCAGAGAAGAGACAGAATGAAAAAAGAACAATCAAATTATTTCAATGGGAAAAATAGTTCTCTGCCCTAAAGATTGGAGTTTAATGACATTTTTAGATTGCATTTATCTAGTGGATGAGGGAAAAGCTGTGAAGTCAACTAACAATCTGAACATTAAGAAAAATAAGCTGTCTACCAATGGATCCGAAAAATAAAAGGAAGAAAAATAAGCAAAAAGGACAGAAGAAAAACCTTTGGGTGGGGCAAAAAAACTCAACCACTGAATCCCTAAAAGAAAAAAATCCATGAGTTGTAGAGTTACCCAAAACAGCTGTCATTCCTTCAACACTATAATTTCCTAAGATTCTGTGGCTGCATTTCTTTCTTTTTTCCCTTTGGCCAAGCAGTTATTTTAAACTAGATTCTCTTACTAATCTCCTCAGGATATATTGAGCCATGCCAGAGTTCACTTAAATAAGAAAATGTCTCAGGATGCAATGCCAGTTATTACTGATGAAATAAATGCATGGCTGTAAAATCCTTCACTTAACAATTTTCCACCAAAAGCAGAAATCTAAGAATGTGACTTTAGAAATCAATCAGGTAAAAGTGGATTTATAAATAAAATCTCAGGGCTGTAATGTAATTTTTTAAATATGAAGGTGACTGTGAGATGAAGTAACAAATTTCTACAACCGGACGTCAGATGAAGACATTTGTGTCTTTAAGCAAGGCCGTAGTCATCATGGCTCCTAGGAAATTGTGTATGGCCATAATAAACTGGGCTCAGAATGCCAGCTGGTTTGGAAACATTTCATGATCTTGAAATTTCATACAGTAGCCATTAACTGCAACATGCTGGAGTGCAATGTGAATCTTAACTGCATGAAATCAAGAACTGTTTTCTTCAAAGTGTAAAGAGACATTTTATTCACAGGTGATAGCTTAAGAGCTAGCGGACAGTAAACTCAGATCATTAAATTGGGTTGCAGAGTTTCTGACAGACATCACAAAGTCTTCAGATTTCCACATAAATGTTACCAGTTAATCAGAAAGGAAAACATCTAGTTTTAAAGCATGGCTGTTGTCATTTGGAGGAAAAAAAGAGGCATAAATTAAGTGTGGCCAACATTAATGCCAAAGACACATGTCTAGGAGTACTATTATGGCTGCCTAGCAACTACAAAGAGGGAAGGGGAAGGCATAGTGGGTATGCCAGAAAGGAAAAAGAGAAATCGAGATTATGAATAGAGAAGTCAGACTTCAGATCAGGTGATGTCTAACAAATCACGAAGTGGTGACTTGCGAAAGTAATTGTCAAAAACAGAAAGAAAAGCAGAAAAACTCCACGCCAGAGTTTGCGGCCGTATATTTTTAACTTTCGTCACTTGGCCAAAGAAGGTACCAAATTATGAGGTTACGCAAATAAGAAACAGCTTTTTACATCCAGATATTGCTACTGCCCTCTCAAACAGGTTTGTTAATAATATATATCACTAGATACAGTGAAAACACATATTTCATATATTGTAATTCCTGCTGTAAAACACATTCTTACGTTTTTTTTCTCTTTGAAGGACTGTCTCACGTAACCAATACAATAACAGAGAAGAAAAATATTCTGTAGTAGTATGTTTAACAAATTATCTCCATATACTATTCATTAAAAATGACAAGAAAGCCAACATCAAAACCCAACCATCTCCTGTTTCTATATCATAAAATTCAAATAACTTGAAATGACATTAACCAAGTGATCTCTACATTAATCATCCCTATATCTAACTCTGCAAAAAGCACCTTTGGCATTAGTTTTGAAAATTCACTTACCTCTGTCTAAAGAGGCCTTGTTTAAAACAAGGGCATCTTCAATATCATAGCCACTATAGCTCATCACAGCAACTGTTGCATTCTGTCCAGCTGGCAGTTTCTCAAATTCTATCAATTCAATGGTTTTTGTCTTAACCATGGGTTTTTGTGGATATGCTAGTAGATACATGAGAGTATCAATTCTGTTTCGCTGGTTGTATCCTATAGTACCTGCATTGATATTGAAGAAAACAAAATACAACATTCTATTATGTGAAATAATAAGGTAGTAATGAAAATAGAGATAAATACATTAACATCACTAATTAAAATGAAGAAACTCTTCAGGTTCAAAATTTCAAAAGCAATACTCTCATGGTGGCTTAACAACTTGTAAAAGCAACTTTTCTCACTAATATTTAAAGTTTTAAAGTCCTACAAAGAAGGAAAAATATACTCAGAGTATATCTTAATCTAAATAATTTAGACTTTTTGGATTTATATTATCCCATTTAAGGGATTTAGTTTCCACTGGTTAACTTCACAATCAACAATTCTTTATTCGGTTCTACCATGTTCCAGGCCTGCTGGGGAGAGGTAATGTAAGATAACGCCCAGTGTTCACATCCAAGGAGCTTATAAAATGGATAAACAGGTATATTCCATAAAAAGAAATAAACAATTACAAAAGTTCTAAATGAAAAAGAATACAGGAGAGAAGGGAAGAAAAAGAATGAACAAAGAGGAATTAAAGTGAGAGCAAGGAAGAGGGGATTATTCATTTATTTGATGATTCACTTATTAAGCAGTTAATAAACATCTACTCTGTGCCAAACACTGGAGATAAAATGGGAAAAGGCTTGGTCCCTTCCTTAAGAAATCTAGGGTACAGCCCAATCAGGGGTGGGCTCTTCCCTCCTTAGCAATCAGTCTTTCCACCTGATTGTTCCTCAGAAGGGTGTTATTGGGTCACTGTCAACTGAACATGAAATCAGAAGGTTAACCCTTTCTCTCATCCCTTTCTCTCATTTCCCCTCATAAACACAGTGGGGTTCATGGACCTGTCTGAAGAAAAGTCTTTTAGTCTCCTGGGCTTGTGGGCACAGAACTGATGCTACACAGAGACGTTAAATTTGGAAAACTCAGTCTTGCTCTACCGTTGAGCTTGAGTGTGGGCTACAGAGCCTCTTTAACTTCTCCTAGGTATCTCTTTTTTTTTCCCCCATGAATAGCTAAGAACAGATGTTAGTGTTAGAAAAAAGAAGCTAGCTTTAAGCCTCTCTCTCTTGCACATGCTTCCATAGTGACACATGCACAACACACACACCACACACACACACACACACACTCCAAAGTACCTAAGTGCCATTTCACAGAGTTACACCCTAGGGTGTGCAGACACCAAAACTCAATATTCATTTCCTTTAACTTTTTCTCCATACTCATGTCATTAAATCAATGATGATTTCATTTTGGGGATGAAAGTAAGTTATTCAGGCTGGGCGTGGTGGCTCATGCCTGTCATCCCAGCACTTTGGGAGGTCAATGTGGGTGGATTGCTTGAGCTCAGGAGTTCAAGACCAGACATGACAAAACCATGTCTCTACTAAAAATGCAAAAATTAACTGGGCATGGTGTGTGCCTGTAGTCCCAGCTACTTGGGTGGCTGAGGCATGAGAAGTGCTTGAGCCCAGGATGTAAAGGTTGCAGTCAGCTAAGATCATACCACTATACTCAAGCCTGGGCAACAGAGCAAGACCCTGTCTCAAAAAAAAAAAAAAAAAAAAAAAAAAAAAAAAAAAAAAAGAAGAAGAAAAGAAAAAGAAAATAAACCAAGCAGCAAAAATGATATGGTACTCCTTGACAATTACTATTGAAATAAATAGTAAATATGTAGGGAATATCTAGTACAGTGACAGTGCCATGCTTATTATATAGATTATAGATGCTCAATAAATGTCAAGTGAATTAAACTGAAGAATCCCATTATACTTTTTATGACAGTATGTGCTTAAATCTCTAAAAATTTAACAGGATTCAGCTGAAAAACAAGTCGAACTGAACCTCATGAACTTTTTATCGAGTTTGCACTATAAATTGCCAATTAATTTATGCTATTTTAGTGCCAACTAATAAACTGGGCAGGATACCTGGCAATAGATCACTTACTGTTTTAGAAATAAGATTACTACTGCTGGGATTATGGTGAAGTTCACTGACAATAAGTTTGTCCTTTTATATGAAATCACTTAAAATTTATGTTGAGATTTCAGTTCCAATTGTATACTTTACTCAGCTGGAGACAAGGGTTTAGGCAATGTCCCACCAGGCTGCCAAACATGTCTTCTGAAACCTGAGACACGCATTATTATGCAGCAGGGAAACATAAATGGCTGCACCTCTAAACAATGGTGAAAGAGACTGGATCCTGCTATAAATTGTGCTAACAGGCCCAGAACATAATTCTCAGGCATTACAACTGACCACTGAATGGATGAACAACAAAATAGTTTAGCAGATGTTTAGTGCTTATGACATCAAAAAGTTTTCTCTAAAGGCTTTTCAAAAAACTTGTGATAGTATACATATACGTGCATTTTTAGCAGCACTGACTATGGGTGTGTAAGTTAAAATGTTAAAATAGGATTTATAAACTATTCTATGTCATAAAACTTCAAAATGCTATCAGATTCCCAAATTTTTATAAAAATAATGAATGGCTGACTAACCATTTTGCCAAGAAGCAATAGGCAAGCAAATGATAGGGCTTGTCTGTGTGCAGCACATGCTCAAACTCTGATTCCCCTATTACTATTTTCAGCTTCCTTAAAAAGGGAGACCACTCATATATGGATTTTCTTTTGCCTCTACTGCCCCTGAGACAGCAAGACCAATCTCTCCCTTCCTCTACACCTCAGCCTACTCAGTGTGAAGACGACGAGGACAAAGACCTTTATGATAATCCATTTCCACTTAAAGAATAATAAATATATTTGCTCTTCCTTATAATTTTCTTAATAACATTTTCTTTTATCTAGCTTATTTGAATTGTAAGAATATAGTATATAATACATATCACATACAAAGTAAGTGTTAATTGACTATGTTATTGGTAAGACTTTCAGTCAACAGTAGGCTATTAGTAATTAGCTTTAGGGGAGTCAAAAGTTATACATGGATGTTCAACTGTGAGAGGAGTTGATGCTCCTAACCCCTGTGTTGTTCAAGAGTCAACTTAACACTGGTTGAGCATCCTTAGCCAAAAATCCAAAGTCCAAAATGCTCCTAAATCAGAAACATTTTGAGCACCAATACGCCGCCACAAGTGGAAAACTGCACACCTGACCTCATGTGATGGGTTGTAGTCAAAACTTAGTCAAACTTTGCTTCATGTACAAAATTATTAAAAATATCATATAAATTATCTTTAGGCTACGTATATAAAGTGTATATGAAACTTAAACGGATTTCATGTTTAGACTTAGGTCCCATCCCCAGGATATCTTATTATGTATATGCAAATATTTCAAAATCCAAAAAAATCCAAAATCTGAAACACTCCTGGTCCTAAGCATTTCAGGTAAGGGATATTCAACCTGTAATAAATAACAGAGCCCCTGACTTAAAGGGGCTTATAATTTACATTCTACCAGAAAAGGCAGCCTGATCGTGATCCACAATGGACAGGAAAAAAATGAGAAAAGAAGTTAGTTTTGGTTGAGAAGAATTTTAGTAAGCTTTATAGGTAACATTACATAGAAGACATAGAAAACCTTTTATATGTTACTCAACAAAACTGGGATTCAGCTTCCTTGTCAGAACAAAAAAAAGTATGTATTATATTTCAAAGGATTATTATTATGATTAAAAAACAAAAAGGGGCTGGGCATGGTGGCTCACACCTGTAATCCCAGAACTTTGGGAGGCCAAGGCAGGCAGATCACATGAGGTCAGGAGTTCGAGACCAGCCTAGCCAACATGGTGAAACCCTGTCTCTACTAAAAACAGACACACACACACAAAATTAGCTGGGCATGGTGGCGTGCGTCTGCAGTCCCAGCTACTCAGGAGGCTAAGGCAGGAGAATTCCTTGAACCCAGGAAGTGGAGGTTGCAGTGAGCTGTGATTGTGCCACTGTACTCCAGCCTGGGTGACAGCAACACTCCATCTCAAAAAAAAAAAAAAGAAATAATGTATGTAAAGAATTTGGACACTCAGTAAGTGGCAACATTATTTATAACCAATATTAACAATATTAGTAATAATAAAAATACATATCTTATTACCCTATAATATCATTCATTCTACCTCCCACTCAAAGCTACATACTAAACTTAGAGTACTCAACTGTACCTCCGTATATATTCATTGCTAACATTCTAGTCTTAGAAAATACCACACAAGCTTATACCTAAAATAGCTACAATAATTAAAAAAATTTTTAACCAATAGCAGAATTTGAAAAATAATTTCCAGGGTAATTTGGCCAAAACATTTTTTGCATTTGTACCCTCAAATGGACAAAGAATAAATATGCTAAAAATCAAATCAAACAGAAAGGGGGAGGTGTAGGATGAAACAAAATTTTATGAGGATCTTTGTATATTGTGTTTTTAGTGTCTCAAAATCCTCCAGCCTATTTCTAGTACATCTCAGCCTACTGCAAAGTGGGGAACAGAAAGGAAGAAACTATCTACTTAGGAATAGAATCTATTGAAAACAAATACAAAAACAGAAGCTGCATTCGCTCCTGAGCTTAGAAAACAGTCCCAGTAGTTTGCAGTTGAAGCGGGAAGGGGTAGTGAGAAGGAGCCACTGTTGAGGTCTGCGAAGGTCTGTGCTGCATATTCATTAATTGAGCTGATAGTAACTGAATGATCCTTTTACACAGGAGAAAGTGTTCCACTAGAGGATTACCAACTAATGAATGGGCAGGATATGAAAGTGTGGCTCATGTGAACTTGGCATCGGGCGCCAATGAGATGACACAAAAGGTGGCTCCAACACATAGCCCTTCCTGGTAGTGCTGAGGGAGTGACCTGGAGATCCAGCCATTTCCAGATGTCCACCTGACTTTCTTGCTCTGAGCCATGTCACAATACACACACAGCCATATCCATGGAGAAGTGCTTCTCAGTGGCACAGTAAGGTGCTGTGTGGGAACTCGAACTTTATTAATAACTTAAAGCGCCTAAGACTGAAGAAACACCCTCTGCTGGTGTTTTATCGTGGATTAGCTCCCTCTTACATACAAGGTAAGGCTTTCCATCTCTGTGGTTTGTGGGTCTCCTTCGTAGTAACAGAAAATGACTTTCATTTCTTCACTCTCTTGTGGGGTAGTGGGAGGGATAGTAGGGAATGGTAGAGAGCAAATATTCCAGATTGGCTAGAATATTTAGTGAATTAATTGTGACCTACTATCTTCCATGTTATAAATGGACCAGACCAGCAGACAGATGACTAGCAACTAAAATATTATTTTAGAAAATCCACATAGAATCTCTGAATTTAAATAATCTTCAGCAATGGCTCATAGTAAAGACAGGATAGAGTGTGAGTTTTAGTTATCAGCTGTCAAGACTGCAAGGAATTAAACCGATCCAGAGAAGTCCTACTTAAAGTGCGAAGTCTGCATTACAGACCTGGGTATCTGCTGTGGGTTTTCTCCCTCTGCCGACCTTTTTCCTTTTGTCGTTTTGCAAGCAGACTTTGCTCAATACTTCTGCAGCTATTTCAGTGTCCACAGAGAAATGCTGCTGTGTTATATGCCAACTCTAAATGTACTTTTATCTCGCTGCTTTTCTTTCCAGTCAGGTGTTTTATAATAACAAACAGTAACAAAGGCTTTTTTTTATTACTTAAGATATTCAGTGGCTTTTGTCTTCCTAGCGTCAGCAGTAACGTCAGAGGATTGTATCCAAGGAGCTAAATGTGCAGGACCCAGGGTCAGAGCAGCTGAATACACCAACCTCAGAAAACACAGACAATGAATTGCAAATGACACTCAAAACAAAACGAGAAAAAAAACCTTCACACAGAAAACTACAAAAGAACTCTACAGACACTGAATTGGCTTTCTGTACACACTGATCCTGCTTAACTGTGTGTGGTAACTAACCAAACGTTTCAGATACTCATGGCCACATATAAAGGGTTTTTCTTTTCTTTTCTTTTTTTGTGGGAAGCAGAGTTATAAAAATAAAAATATTATTTCTTTCTTTCAAGTCTATTCTTTATTTTTTAAAAAAGCTTCACTACATGGAGATAGCTGCAGCTCTTTCTGTTTCGATCTTCAAACACACTAAAGAGTGGCATTAGCGATGAAGTGATTAGTCTTCCGTTAATTCTGCTGAAGGTTCCACACAAAAGGTGTATTGTTTCAGCTGGGATTCACATCATGAAACAAAATGGTTTGGTAAACCCAATAGAAGTGATAGCCCTTTCATGACACACAGGGTTCAGTACTGTATATTTCAACTTGTTAGCAAGTCAGAAGCACAAGCGGGAAATCAGCCTACACCGCTGCTGAGGATGAATGGAAAGGCTAAATTGATGAGCTGCTGTTTAGATTTTCCCACTGGGAATGATTCTCAACTGTCCAGGCATTACATCATTCAGGTAAATACTAGCAGGATAAAATGCTTTTTATTTCTTGGTAGCTAACCAGAGGGCAATATAAAAACTTGAAAAGAAATATATCTACTCTCTATCCATAATGAAGAAATAGGGTTTCTTAATTGCCAAGCTATGGTCAGTTGCAGCTGGTTGTTGGTAATGGAGGAGCTAAATGCATTCCGGTTGTTACCCAAAGGCAATGCAATGCCTCCCTCTCTACATTTTTACAGTTTCTTTATGAAGCCCCTTGCATCATACTTTAAATCAGAGATGGCAATCATACTGGTGTCATGGGCATATACGAAAATAAAATTTATTAAATATATTAGGATTTAAATGATTTTAAAAAACATTTCAAAAAGCTTTATAAGTAAAACTTTTTTTGTGGCGGGTAAGGGGGCACCAGCATTCTCTCTGTATTACCTTCAAGATAAAACTCAAACTCCTCAACATATGGCACTTCCCTTTCACGCCTCTGTACCATGCTACACTAGGCAGCCACACCAAAGAACTGAGACCTCTTATGCCATACTTGCTCACACTTCCATACCTTCAAATATACTCAGTCTTCTAAGACTCAGCTCAGCTCTACCCTTCAGAAACAACCCACTCTTACTTTAAGTGACCTTCCTCCTCTAATTTTCTTAGATTTTGGTTTTCAATTACAGCATTTATTATACTAGATTGGGTTACTGTTTTATTTGTTGGTCTCCTCTACTAGACTCTGAACTCCCTGAGCACAGGACTCTGCCTCATCTTTCTATTTTCAGGCTCCAGCCTCATGTCTAGTCTACAGTTATGCTCAATAAATGTTACAAATGAATAAATAAATATATGAAAGGAAGAAAAAGAGAAAGAGGAAGCAAAATAAACTCAGGAACCAGTGTGACATGAATTGGGTAAGTTTTAGGAGATACATTAGCAATTGCAAGGGTATAATGGTTTCGGGGATTGTCAACCAGGCAATTACTAGGTACATTTGAATAGACATCGTACATCTTTATCTGTTTTTTTCTCCCTCTTCCTCCTTAAGCTTGAGTTTTTCTGCCCTTTCTCCCATCTCTCAAGGTTAACAAGTTACATCTTACAGGGCTTTTCTCTTTACATTTATCCCTCTTAATTATGTGACACTAATTATATATTGCTTTGTTTTCTTGAAGGAAACAAGTTTAGAGAGGTTTTCTCCATTTTTGTTTAAGCTTTAGACATGGCAGGGCACCAAGCCTTGCAGAGTTTCATACGTAACTCCCTGGGCTTGGTAACCCTCCGGTGTTCCCAGTGCCTGATTTGTTTAAACATATAATACTGGTGAAGCAGGAATAAAGGTGTAAGATTTTTTCCAAAAGTATTTCCAAGTATTTAGAACCAACTTTCAAGAAGGAAATCTTACCCATGGCTTGTTTCCCCATGGCACACTGGTAAGTGTTTCTCGGTGACTGGTTATGGTGAGGGTATGGGATCAGTCCAGCACACACGCCGAGAAGAGTGAAGGGCTCAATCTCCAAGTGGGTGGTGTCTCTAACAAGTTAAGTAAAAATCACATATCTTAAGCATCAAGTACAAAAATAAATTTCTCTTAAAGGGTATAAAAATATTGTTATTTAGGTCCTCAGGGGATTTATATGTCAATAAAATTTGATGCTAGTAAAACTGGTAAAATAAAAACATACTTAAATAAAATACAACAAAATGTAAGAACTTGTAATTCACACATAAATTACTATATTCAACATATAGAAATACATCAACAATATCCACATGGATGAGTAGACTGCTTTTCCTCATTCTTCTAACATATATCAATGAGCACATTGTATCACCATTTAAGAGTGGAATATACGTCCTTTAAGAATAGTTACTAGCTGGGCACAGTGGCTCACGCCTGTAATTCCAGCACTTTGAGAGGCCGAGGCAGGTGGATCATGAGGTCAAGAGATCGAGACCATGCTGGCCAACATGGTGAAACCCTGTCTCTACTAAAAATACAAATTAGCTGGGTGTGGTAGCGCGAACCTGTAGCCCCAGCTACTTGGGAGGCTGAGGCAGGAGAATTGCTTGAACTCGGGAGGCGGAGGTTGCAGTGAGCCGAGATCATGCCACTGCACTCCAGCCTGGCGAGACAGCGAGACTCTGTCTCAAAAAAAAAAAAAAAAAAAATAGTTACTATAGGCCGGGCGTAGTGGCTCATGCCTATAATCCCAGCAGTTTGGGAGGCCTAGGCAGGTGGATCACTTGAGGTCAGGAGGTCAAGACCAGCCTGGCCAATACAGTGAAACCCTGTCTCTACTTAAAAAATACAAAAAATTAGCCACGCATGGTGGTGGGCACCTGTAATCCCAGCTACTCTGGAGGCTAAGACAGGAGAATTGCTTGAACCCAGGAGATGGAGGTTGCAGTGAGCCAAGATCTTGCCATTGTACTCCAGCCTGGGCAACAGAGCAAGACACTGTCTCAAAAAAAAAAAAAAAAAAAAAAAAAAGAATAGTTACTATAGACCCACAGGGACCAATACCATAGCCACTAGACACTAGATAACTGTGGCTACTGAGCACTTGAAATGCTGGGCTAGTGTGACTGAGAAACTGAATTTTTTTTATTTTACTTAATTTTAATTACTTTAAAATTTAAAACTCAAATTGAAATTTAAATAACTCAGTTCAGTTACACAAAACCTTTTATCTTGGAACAACTCACATTTATGAATCTTTTAAAAGTATAAATGTTATGAAATGAGATCTAGTATTTCTGATAAAAAATTGGCATCCAAATTGAAATGTGCTGTAAGTGCACACCAGATTTTGAGGACTTATAGTAGGAAAAAAAGTGTAAAGTAGCTCATTAGTTTTATATTAATTACCTGTTGACATGATAATATTTTGGATATAGTCACAAATAAAACTATTATTTAAAATAATTTTACCAGTTTCTTTTTACCTTTTTAATGTGGCTATTAGAAAGTTTGAGGTTATATAGGTGGCTTGCATTTTATTTTACTGGACAGCTCTGCTATGGGTAGTATTGGACACAAAGTAAGATTTTACCTAGTAGATGTCAGAATCTTGGTTACTTTCACAATATATTTCTGTAGAAAATTCAGTTTTTTGGCCAAATGATGAAGCAACTCAGTTGTGTTAATAGGAAAGAGTACTCAGGTTAATTATAGGTATTTGTGGAAAGTAACAGATGTGTCATCCAGGATCTGTGATCTCTATGGACCTACTATTTTTCCCTCAAGCGCTTGTGAAGTGTAACCTTAAAAATGTCAGTGGTTTACAGCACCTGTGGACCGAAGTGATGTCCAATAAACCAGATCCCAACCCATCAATGGAATGTACCTGGTAAAAGATCTCCCATTTATCCAGTTTTTCATCTATTTTTTTTCCCAAAACACATGTATGAAATTATGTCCCTAGTTTGGTGACAGAAGGTGCCTTCCATGTAGTTCGTGAAGAGTACTGTTTTCACCTTATGACTTAACAGAAACCCAATCCTCTCAGACAAGCAGGAAGGGAAAAGACTTCCTTTGTCAAGTAGGAAGGGAAAAGACTTCAGGTTTTGTTTTGCTTTTTTCTTTAAAGAACATCAGCTTATAGCTACAGTTTATAGTCTAGAAGAAAACAGAGTTTCTTTTAAATATACTGCTTTGTTTAAATATTGGCCAAGTTGACATTCTCCATCTAAGTAGAAACTACTTTTACAGATGTTAAGATTGGATTGAGTTGAAAAATGAAAAGAAACATCTGAAGTTTTTTTCTTTTATGGTGACAACATGCATAAACTCATATGTATCTAATAATTACTAGACATCCAAACACTCTAGATTCTGATTTTACAAAAAAGAAAATCATTCTCTTTAAAGGCATCAGTTTAGAAACTGAACAGGAATTGGGAGATTTCTTATTTTTCTTTTTTTTTTTGAGACGAAGTTTTGCTCTTGTTGCCCAGGCTGGACTGCAATGGTGCGACCTCGGCTCACCGCAACCTCCGCCTCCCGGGTTCAAGCGATTCTCCCCCCTCAGCCTCCCGAGTAGCTGGGATTACAGACATGCGCCACCACATCCAGCTAATTTTGTATTTTTAGTAGAGACGGGGTTTCTCCATGTTGGTCAGGCTGGTCTCAAACTCCAAACCTCAGGTGATACACCTGCCTTGGCCTCCCAAAGTGCTGGGATTACAGGCATGAGCCACTGCACTCAGCCGAGATTTCTTATTCACTGCGTATAAAGCACTTAAATTTAGTTAGAATGAAAACTAAGTAACCTGTTGTTTATAACAGTAGAACAATTGGAAACTACCTAAATATTCAACGGTAGGGAACTAGTTAATAAACTAAATACGTGTAGGTAGATAATGTAATAACAAACGGCAATTAAAAAATATATATATTTATATGTATACAGTCACACACCACAAAACATTTTGGTCTACAACAGACTGCATAAATGATGGTGGTTCCAAAAGATTCTAATACTGCATTTTTACTATACCCTTTCTTTGTTTAGATATGTTTTGATACACACTTACCATTGTGTTACAACTGCCTACAAAGTTCAGTAGAGTAATATGCTGTACAGGTTTGTAGTCTAGAAGCAACAGGCTTTAGCATATAGTCTATGTGTGTAGTAGGTGATAGTGTGTGACAGACACCATCTAGGTTTGTTTAAGTACACTATGATATTCACAAAATGAAATCACCTGACAACAAACTTCTCAGAATGCATCCCCGTCATTAAGTGACATATGACTGTGTATACAAATATACATGTATATAAATATATATACTAATATGGAAAATGTCCAGAGTATACTGGTTAAGTTTCAAAATCAAGGCACTGGAAATGTTTTCACTGTTTTATACACACACATTGTGTGGAATCATGTGTGTATGTTTATACTCAGAAAAAAAAATCTAGAATAATACATAAGAAATTATTAGCATTGGTGACTTCTGGAGGGTAGAGTCTGGTGGGATGGGAAAGGAAGGGAATTCATTCTTTGTGCTTCATGCATTTCTACATTTTAAAAAACGTAAGTATGAATTAAATAATATAAAAACTTCTAGATTTTTAAAATGAAATTAATTTGATGTATGGAATAGCTTGGTAATTGGGTAATGCTGAGAGTTATATTCATTTACAACAATGAAAAACCAGATGAAAATCCCTGCTTTCATGAAGCTTCTAGTGAGGGGAGATAGACAATACATAGATACATCAGTAAAATACCAATTTTACTCTATGGTAATAGGCACAAGAAGGAAAAAAAAAAGTAGTAAAGAGGAGTAGATAGAGATAAGAGTTTCTACTTTCAACAGAGTGGTCAGAAAAGTCTCAAGAGAAGGAGACACCTGAGTGAAGACCTGGAGGAGGTGAAGCAGTGAGCCATGCAGGTATGTGAGAGAGTGCTCCAGGCAGAGGAAGCAGCCAGTGCAAAGGTGCTAAGGCAGAGGCATGCCTGGAATATTCGGAGAAGAGGCCAGTGTGGTTGAAACAGGGAGCGGGGAGAGGTAGAAATGGGAGTGGGCAGATTGTGCAGGAACTGGAAGGCCTCTGTAAGGACTTCTGAGGGAGATGGAAAGCCCCTGAGGGATTTGAGAAGAGAACGGACATGCCCCCTCTACTCTATTAGGAAAAGACTGTATGGGAACAGGTGTCAAAATAGGAGGCTTTTGCAAAAATCCAGGTAAGAAATGGAAATGGCCTGGACTAGGTGATGGATTGAGGTAGTGAAAAATAGTTCAGATTCCAGATATATTTGGAAGGCTCATATGATGAGCTAGGGATTGATGTCGATATAGAGAAAAAGGGTCAGGATGGAAATAGAGGGTTTTGTTGGCTTGAGTAATACAAGGATGGAACTGTCATTTATGGGGCTACTATAAAATAGTTCTATTTTATACTCAGGATATGTATCTATATCTACATATTTTTTGAGTCAGGGTCCCACTCTGTTGTCCAAGCTGCAATGCGGTGGTGTTCCAAGTATAGCTCACTGAAGCCTCAAAGTGGACTCAAGTGATCCTTCCACCTCAGCCTCCCAAGAGCTGGGATCATAGGTGCACACCACAACACTCAGCTAACTTTTTTTTATTTTTAGTAGAGATGAGGTCTCACTGTGTTGGCCAGGCTGATCTCCAACTCCTGAGCTCAAGCAATCCTCCTGCCTTAGCCTCCCAAAGTGCTGGGATTATAGGTGTGACCCACCACACCTGGCCCTCAGTCAATTTTGAAATGAGGGGTACAAAACAGTACTTTGAGAGATTCACATCTTTAAGGAAGAAAAATTCTGACTAAAAAGCACTATTTACAAAGTGCAAAAAATATATATATTTGCAATATATATATTGGCAACAGGGTCTTGCTCTGTCACCCAGGCTGGAGTGCAGTGGCATGAACATGGCTCACAGAGCCTCCACCTCCTGGACTCATGCAATCCTCCAGCCTCAGCCCCCTGAGTTACTGGGACTACAGGCCTGCACTACCACATCTGGCTAATTTTTAAGTGTTTTGTAGAGACGGGGTCTTGCCATGTTACCCAGACTGGTAAATTGTAATCTTTTAAAAAGTAATGTATTTCATTTGGTAGCAGAAAACAGAAAAGTTTTTCTTTTTCCTGTTTTAATACATAGGTTCTCAGCCAGGCTGGAGGGCAGTGGCACGATCATAGCTCACTGTAACCCATAACTCCTGGGCTCAAGTGATCCTTCCACTCAGCCTCCCGAGTAGCTAGGACTACAGGTGTATGCCACTGCGTCTGGTTAATGTTTTATTTTTATTTTATTTTTTTAGACATAGGGTCTTGCTATGTTGTCCAGGCTGGTCTCAAACTCTTGGCCTTAGGCGATTCTCCTGCCTCAGCCTCCCAAAGCACTGGGATTACAGGGGTGAGCTGCTACACTGGGTCAGAAAAGTACTTATTCTTGATTGAAGACATAAATAGTTATCAGGTGGTAGTATTAAACTCTCTAGCAATATATCTGCAAGAATTCCAATTTCAGGTAAATGGCACATCAGTCACATGCATCAGACAGCAGGTTATATAGATGTTCTTTAATGTACTCCAAATGGAACACAGACACTTCTAAAAATATTGTTCAAGAAGAAATACTGTGAACATACTATCAATTCAAGTGTATACTACACATAAACTTAGAGATAGTTTTTGAACAGACTATGTAGAGAACTCCTGTACTGACAAGAATTCAGATGTCCATGGACAAAATCATCTCTAAAAGAGGTAAGTATATTTTTATACAGCTTAATTCATTAGTTCAATTTTGGCAGTAATCAAGTATTAAAATCAGAGAAACAACTCCTTTTAAAAAATATACATTAAGGCTGGGCATGGTGGCTCATGCCTGTAATCGCAACTACTCAGAACACTGAAGTGGGAGGATCGCTTGAGATCAGGAGTTTTAAGCTTCACTGAGCTATGTTGTACCACTGTACTCCTTCTGGGTGACACAGCAAGACCCTGTCTCAAAAAACAAAACAAAACAAAAAAACCAACTCTCTCTCTCTATATATATATATAGTTATCTATCTATGTATATGCATATATCTCTCTATGTATGTATGCATGTGTGTGTGTGTGTATGTATATATAAACTGTCACATGAATAGGAAGGATAATGAAATATAAAGATGACTTGTTAGCTGCTTTGTAATACTCTTCACTGGGATAAATGATGGGTTATACTCTGCTATAAAATTGTATATTTCTATATGGTACACACAGAAATATACAATATACTTATATACCATGAAATACTAAGCAGCCATAAAAAGGAACGAGATCATGTCCTTTGCAGTTATGTGGATGAAGCTGGAAGCCATCCTCAGCAAACTAACACAGGAACAGAAAACCAAACACCGCATGTTCTCACTCATAGGTGGAAGCTGAACAACGAGAACACAGGGACACAGGGAGGGGAACAACACACAGCGGGGGCCTGTTAGGGGGTTGGGGGAGGGAGAGCATCAAGATAAATAGCTAATGCATGCTGGGCTTAAAACCTAGGTGATAGGTTGATAGGTACAGCAAACCACTATGGCCCACATTTACCTATGTAACAAACTTGCATGTTCCAAAAAAAAAAAAAGATTGTATGTTTCTAACAGTTCCTGTCAAAAGAAGTTAGTTTCTATAGTCAGAAAAGGTTTTAATTACAGTTGCTATGGATTCTACTTACTTATTAATTGTGTGTTCGTACAGTGCAATGTTACAATCATTTTCTTCATTCACATCTAAATATTCAACCAGACTCTCATGTAAGAAATCTTCAAAATTCCTGGGAAAATATTGGTGAAAGAGACATCATTAAAAAGCATTTTCTGCAGTATTTTATATAACAACAGGAGATACCGGCTTTCATTTAGGCCCAAAGCACCTTTCTCTCCCAGAGGATATCATTACATTGAGATACCTGAAACATGTTATTCTCAGCTCACACAGTAACCACAAATTGCTGAAATAAAAACAGCAAAGTGTCTGTCTGTAACTCTTGTCAACCTAGTCCCCACTTCTTAAAAAAAAAATTCTGACCTTAGAAACCTCATGATGAGACCCACAGTGTCTACACTGACACATGATGTAAGTCCCTTTCTTACCAGAAACACTTGTGTACTAACTGACTTCAAGACTATGTAAGCCTCATGATCTAAATTGATGAATATTTTACAATGTCCAAGCAAGTTCACATGGAGCAAAATAGGTTTTTAACAGGCTGGTAATTTGATGGAAAGAAATTAAAACACTAAAATGAAAATACACTTTTCTTAAATCATGTATGTGGGTATTAAGGAGATTGGTAAGTTTTACTTTTGGCTACTTACCTGTACCCTTGGGCCAGCTCTTCCATATGTTTATTTGTGACTGCTGGCTTCTGTTTCTTGACAATTATGTAGGGTCTAGAACGGAAACAGCAAAACCAAATTAATAGTAGTTCTAGGGAAAAATTACACTGGCAAATTAGTTTACCAAAGTGAGATGAAGGAAGATGTAAATACAACCAAACCTATTCCTGGATTGCTGAGTACACCAGGTATTTTTTGTATGTAAGAGCATGGTGTAGGGGCCTATGTTCTCTCTCACATATACACACATACATACCCAAGCCCACGTGCACATGTGAGTATGTGTACACATAGTCATGCACACACACAGTGCTTCCTGCAAGTATCTTAGGAAACATTTGGTTTTGAACGAAAAGGCAACACAAAAATGATACTCAAAGTCTGAAAAGGAAACAAAACCTTTAATGTCATATTTTTTAAAACGGTGTAATGTATCAATCTAAAAACATCCCGATTTCACATTGGAAATATTTTGTATACTACTCACAGAGTTAACAGTCAAAGAAGCACTGTCACCTAGGGTAATAAGTGGCATTGCGTTATGAGGTTCTGATGAATATCCAGATGTTTAGAGTAGTTTGATTTAGTCTAAACATCACTGAGCTAGGTTAGCAAGATACTTAAAGCTACAAGTGACCAAAGAGAGTGGCTAAAAGTTGGCAGAGAATAAAGCTTTCTTACTTTGTGGTTTTCAGCAACGTAATGGGTGGAAGGTGGAGAAGGCATTCTGGCAGATTAACCTGTAACTGTCAGTGGGGACTTGCCTTGGAGGGCTTTGCCACCATGAGGAAACCCCGACACAAAGGATGGCATGCGGCACTGAAACGTCAAGGGCTGTTGCTATTTGGATAAGCAGCTCTTACAGAGAGGAGCAAGTAACCACCAGACACTTGTACGCTCTACCCTAAAGTCCAAATAACTATTTGAGGACTAATGAGCACTTTTAAACAGTTAAGAAGAGGAGCTGCACAATTACAAAAGCGGAACACAAGTTGTTGAAAAATGAACTGGGTGAGCTTTTCATGGAAATCCACAGTACCTCGAAATTCTGGCTCCTTCTTGGTAGGGAAGCAGAGCCCGCTAATGCCTCATTTGAGCGCTGCAGTGGATTCAGGTTAAGCCTCAGATGAGACGACAGAAACCGGCGGAGGAGAGGGAGGGGATCACATTTAGCTGCCTCAGTTATCCTTACGTTAACTCAACACATTCTACTATTTTTTCCTGCTAGATCTGTCATGCCATTATAAAGTTGCTTCTATAAAAGAGTTTTCTTTTTTTTTTTTTTTTTTTTTTGAGAGGGAATTGCTCTGCCACCCAGGCTGGACTGCAGTGGCCGGATCTCAGCTCACTGCAAGCTCCGCCTCCTGAGTTTATGCCATTCTCCTGCCTCAGCCTCTCGAGTAGCTGGGACCACAGGCGCCCGCCACCTCGCCCGGCTAGTTTTTTGTATTTTTTAGTAGAGACGGGGTTTCACCGTGTTAGCCAGGATGGTCTCGATCTCCTGACCTCGTGATCCGCCCGTCTCGGCCTCCCAAAGTGCTGGGATTACAGGCTTGAGCCACCGCACCCGGCCCGTTTTCTTTTCGAATATATATTATGTCGGATGTAATGAAATCCTAAAAAAGAGTAACCTAGAAATTGTCACTGTTATTCCTGCCCTTAACTGGACCATGCTATTAATCGTTATAAATAAGCACCTAATGTGTGCCTGGCACTCTACAGAGCACTTACCACACCTTATATCAGCTACTTCTCAAGACAATCTTAGGCAGGCATTATTGTTTCCATTTTATAGCCAGTGAAACCAAGGCTGAGAGACTGAAGTAGTACACTCAGAATCACACAACTCAGTAAGTGGGAAGTCAGGATTCAAACACAGGTATATCATCAGCTAACCATTCTTTGGTTGCAAAGAAGAGAAACCAATTCCGGCTAATTTAAGCAAAAACGAAGTTTACTGGAGGCATTAAGAATTTACCGGTGCTGGGTGCAATGGATCACACCTGTAATCCCAGCACTTTGGGAGGCTGACGTTGGTGGATCACTTGAGGCCAGGAGTTCGAGACCAGCCTGGCCAACACAGTGAAACCCCATCTCTACTAATAACACAAAAAATTAGCCAGAGGCGGTGGTGTGTGCCTATAATCCCAGCTACTCGGGGGGGCAGGGGTGGGAGGGGAGCTGAGGCATAAGAATTGCTTGAACCTGGAAGGTGGAGGTTGCAGTGAGACAATATTGTACCACTGCACTCCAGCCTGGGTGACAAACTGAGACTCTGTCTCAAAAAAAAAAAAAATAAATAAATAAGTTAATGGAAGGATAAGAATCAACAAAAAAGCTGAAATGCTCAGCCTCAGAAAGAAAAGGAACTAGAGCAATTCCAAGGATCCAGAAAATGAGGTGTTAACAGGCAGTCTCTTGCATGCAGCACTGGGAGAATGAATCAGGTCCAACCACTTCCCTCCCTTGATTTATTTTACCTGGGATTCAAATTCTCTGATGAGGGGGTATGACTGGCCTCATTTGGGTCATATGCCCAACCCCTGGCTGAAGAGAAGAGGGCACTGGACTGACCATCCCAAGAAGCCTGCCAATGGGGAGGGGCAGTCCTCAAAGGAAAATGAGGTAGTATCATATGAAGGAGGAATGGATGCTGGACAGTCACTCTCCCAGCTCTGACAGACTTCCAGCTACTGCTAGCTCACTGCCTCGTGCTTCAACTCTACCCGAGGTATACACAGAATAACTACGGTAATGCTAGAAAACGCTTGTGAAACAAGGCAATGTCCTCAGCTGATGTCTCTGCATATCCCCTCAAACCAGACACTATGTCACATTCATCTTTGTACCTCCAGCTCCTAGATAGTACCTGTGCACAACAGGCCCTTAATAAATACTTACTGAATGAATAAAAGGAACCTACTTTTCCATTGGGTCTAGTGTTATTTTATTTCTTCATGTCTCCATGTTTTCATTCTTGCCTTGTTTCAACCTTTCTCCTCCCCACCTACCTCCAAGTTAACACAATCCTACTCATCCTTTAAAGCTCAGTTTGTAGCAACAGACTATAGTGGGCAAAATCATGCATCAAACGAATCCTAAGGACTTTGAAATAAAAAACAGACTCCACCACTCTTTAGTTTTCAATAAGTTACTCAGCCTCACTGAACCTCAGTTTCCTCATTTGTTAAACGACAAGAATAATCCAACCTCATAGGGTTGAATGGAGTTAAAGCCTTACACATATAGTGCCTCCATTAAAATGACAAATAGTGGCTAGCATTAACTACTAGCACAGATGATTGTTATTAGTCATTTTTTCTGCCTTTCCCGGCAGACTGAGCTCTCTGAGGGCAGACTCTGTCTCCCATATTAATTTGCATCCTCAGTACCTAATATGCATATTCATAAAGTGTTTGCTCATAGAATTAAATTTATCTTCACAATGAAAGAGGTTAAAACAGTTTCATAAATAAAAACAAGTCTATTTCTTTCAAGAATAAATATAAAGAGATTCTTAAAAACTCTTTTTAGTAACATATACCTGCATAGCCTTCCTCCATCAGAAGAAATATAGACACATCGATCTGTAAGATTTGTTGAGATGGAAACAAATTCATTGATATATCCTGCTCTTCTCATGAGTCGAAATGTATTCACCAGCTTTTTGTGGTCGCGAATGACACCCAAGATGTTACCTAGGCAAAAAGAAAGAATAGGTAAGACAGAAATAAAAAATAAACCCAACCTGATTTAATATATCCAACCAATAAAAATAGTAAGCAGCACTAAGCAGTTATTTGGAAATACTGTTATTAACACCTGCAGCCAGTCCACAAGGTTGCAGGGAAGCAACAAAGGAAGAATGGTTAAGGGCCAGTCCTTCCAGATGCTGACTGAGGAATACTGGAAAAGTCAGCTTCATTTTCCTCATCTTTCAGCACAGTGCTGGGGCATGAACTCAGGTCCAAACAACTTGGGTTTGAACACTGGCTCCATCACTTCCACAGGGTGGTAGTAAAGATTAAACGAGCTGATCATTTAAAGGACTGAGAATTCTGCTTAGCACCTACTAACTGCTACTATTAAACTGCTTCTTGTTGTAATCATCATCTGTGAAATGGGGAAAATGAACTTTGCTTCCCAAGGTTAGCGGGAGGATTCAAAGAGGCACTGGTTAAAGTGCAGAGTAAAAGCTCACTCAATGTTAGCCTCTGGGATATAATGAATGAGGCAGTCAGTTAACAGCTCTGCTGAGGCTCTGACCCCTTCCTCACCAGCCCATATAAAAAAGAGTTAATGCCTCCTAGAATGAGCAGAAGGGAGAGAGGAAGAGAGGAAAGACAAGTGATAAGGGATAAGCTCATGGAGCATACTAGTGAGAGGACAGGCACACACAGCAATAAATCAAAAGCAGAAAGGAAGAGAGCACACTTCCTGCTGAGTCTCTGGAAGACTTTGAAGGAGGTAGGAAGAGGTATATGAAAGAAGTAACTGGAGTGTGAGCCAGAGGAGAGGGATCCTCTTACCACAGGCTGCTGACATACTGATTATCAGACGGCTAGACAAAGTCAATTCATTATAAGAGCTGATATGATAATTTTTGCAGAATGACTCCAATATTTAACTTGTACTTAGAGATACCATGTTGAACCTTATTCCACTATGGATATGTCAGCAACTGCAAAAGGGCAGACAGCAGCCACTTTCTGCAATGTTACCCTTTAGCTCTGATAGCTATATCCTCTCAGAACCTTGGATAACCCAGCCAACAAAGTAACTATTTCTGTTATCACTGTATTTTCTACCTTTAAGTGAAGGTCAACCTGGGCCCAGAATTAAAGTCTATTTGTGCTTTACATACCAGGATAATAATGGATTCCCTCCCCCTCTTCATAGACTATCTAGGGCCAAGATGTCTCCATAATATACCCACCATTAAGAAACACAAGAAACACATTTGGGTAAGAGAGCTCTTCCCCACATAATAAATTCACATCTTCTACTCCCAAGTTACTGGCTAATTTAACAATGGGTCCATCTTCCATATCAGTTGTGATGTGTGTCATAAGGGCCAAGTTTTTAACCAAACCACATGCCTAAAAAACAAAAGACAGTCATTTCTAAGAATGAACATTAGTAATACAAAGTACAGTCTGCATCTGAAAATAGCTCACTACTTTGCTGGCGGCAATGCAAAGCAGTACAACTTTGTAGGGGATACTGTGGTGATTCACACAAATGTCTTTAAAATATATATATATCCCTTAATCCAGAGGAATTTATCTTCATAACAAGCAAGGATATAAAATAGATTTAGCTACAGAAATGCTCAGCACAGTACTATTTGTAATTGTAAATGCTGACGGCATCATAAATGCCCAACAAAATTGACTACATTAACAATTACTCCCAGACAACGAAACATTACAGTCATTATGATGATACTGTATAAAATAAGTAAAGGAAAACATTAATAAATGCAGCTACATAAAAATATAAAATTTCTGGCCTGAAATGAGAGACTGTATAAAATAACTGGCCAGTACCCTTAAGTTTCTTGGTCATTAAAGGTAAATAAAGACTGAAAAACTCTTTCAGATTAAAAGAGACAAGGAGACATGACAACTAAAAATAATGTGTGATTCTGGAACAGAAAAAAGACAACAGTGGGACAACTGGCAAAATTTGAATAAGATCCATAGATTATAGTATTGTTCAATGTCATGAGGTTGATAACAGTGCTATGGTTACATAAGATGTTCACAGTTGGGAATCTAGATGAAAGATTGTGGAAAATCTTTGTACCAGTTTCATCACTTTTTTGTACATCTAAAATTATTTCAAAATGAAAAGAAAATAAATATTTTAAACATCTATGCAACCCAGTACAGTTCTAAAACAACAATACCAACAAGGACAGAATATAGTAAATAGAAAAAAATACTTAAGACAGGTGACTTGTAAGATTGTATCTTCAAGTCTTAAAACCATCTGCTGCGGTAACTGTACAAAGTAGCTACTTTTTTTTTTAGGTTAGCTGAAGCAATCTCTGGGAAATGAAATGTTTCAAAGTTGTATAAATTATACAAAATTTGACAAACTGGATAATTTTAGTGTCAATTTCCATATGGTTCCAGATAAATTAGATAAATAGTTTCTAAAAATCGCAGCTCTATACAGACTCCTATTTTCATCCCTTCCAAATAATGATAAATTCCTACACTTTGGAACCTGCATCTTTTACTTGTCATAATTATTAATTCAGCATATATTCATGGGGCCTCTACTCTAACCAAGGCTCTATGTTAGGAGCTTGAGATACAACAGTGAACCTTCCTTCCTCCAGAATTTTACAATTTAGAAGGAATAGAATCAAGTGAAACTCACAATGTTAACCCAAGGGAGAAAGGACCCTGACACAGGGAGGAGCGGGTGCTACAGAAGCAAAACAATGTAAACTCCCTGGCTTGGTGTTTAGGCAATTGCTTGTGTTTCCAATACAAGTGAGTTAGAATCCGCATTAGGTCATGGACTGTATACTCCTAATTGGCTGTGACTGAGCCTAACTAAGGACAATAAGGAGCTGCTCAAAAAGAGCCCCTCATGAGCATGAGAGGGGATAGGTCTTTCAATCTGCCTTCACAGTCTTATCCCCTCTGTGCATGATTTGATTTTGGGATAAACTAAAATAAGCAAGAGAAACATGGACTGTATTACTTTTAGCTAACACACAGAATCAAATGCTTCTGCAGGTCCTAGTTTTGGAATCATACGAATGTAGTCTCCCAAGCATGTCAATATTTCTTTGCCAGATAAATGATGGACAAAAGAAAGGATATGGCCTGGAGATGGGAACAGAAGCAGAACCCCCCACCCCACCCCATGCACAGACATAGGTATTGCCTCTGACACAGCATCAAGACTCCTCAGATTCCTTACCTCTCCTTCAGGAGTGTCCGAAGGACAAAGCATTCCCCACTGAGATGGCTGGAGGGAGCGAGGACCACTCACTTTTCTTGTTTTTTCAAACTGGGAAGAGATTCTTGTCATCATGCCCAGTGCGGATATATATGACAAGCGAGACAGCACTTGTGTTACACCCTGGCGGTCCATTTTAAATCTCTTTAGAGACCAATTTCCCTGTAGGGAGACGAAAGACGTAAGACTATTCCTAACCCAATCCTATGTTGTCTGATACTGTGCAGTCACTCCAAGAAGTTCATGGCAAGATCTTCATGCTTACGAAATTAGAACCATGACACATATTCAGAAATCAAAGTGTCACAATTAAAATGAAAGTTTAGTCAAGTCACTTGCTGGGGTTTTCTAGGAAGATAATGAACATTACTGTGTCTAGCAACCATCTCAGAATTGTTCGATGCATAAACTTACCACATCAGAGCTGTCACCTTCTCAGGAACTAATTCTATAATGAAGAGCCAGTTCAACCACAGATTTCCATGGGAAATCATAAGCTAACTGATAAAACACCAGCAATATCTATACACATTTAAGGGAAAACTAGTTTGAAGCTCAGAGAGATCATTTCATGTTGGAATGTGCTATTTGGATGTTTTCCAAAGTTAGTCTTAAGAACAGGAAAATGTAGCAACAGAAAAATAACTCAGGTATCATTTACTTAGGATAATGAACAAACTGAAGGCTTCTTAATTAAGTTTTAAGGAATCTAAAAATAGTATATATATTCATATTAAGAAACATATTCTCTGTGGCCACTGTGTCATTATTAAAATAGATTCATATCAACTAAATCTTGAACATTAAGTTTATTTTATCTTCTTATGCATTAAATATGTTGTATTATTTTGTAGTTGTATTAATTGTATACATTAAAAATATTCTCAAGAATAATTTAAAGATTAAGATTAGAAATTTTTGAAATTTAAATTCATGGCAACATGAATTAACAGTAGAAAACAGTATTCATCCAAAAAGCAAAGCAGGCTGGGTGTGGTGGCTCACACCCATAATTCCAGCACTTTGGGAGGCCGAGGTGGGTGGATCACCTGAGGTCAGGAGTTCAAGACCAGCCTGCCAACGTGGCAAAACCTCATCTCTACTAAGAATACAAAAACTAGCTGGGTGTGGTGGTGCACATCTGTATTTCCAGCTACTTGGGAGGCTGGCGTGGGAAGATCACTTGAGCCCAAAAGGCAGGGGCTGCAGGGAGCTGAGATCACACCACTGTACTCCAGCCTGGGAGTAAGACGCTGTCTCAAAAATAAAAAAAAAAAGAAAAAGCAAAGCAGACAATAAGATGTGAACAAAATTGTTGACTCAAGTTTTCTAATTCTAAAGAGAAAAACTGCACCTGCCGTGGTTCTTCATTCCTCCTCAGAGGACCCAATAAAAGCTAGGAATGTTCTCTTGAGAAAAATGCACATAGAAACAAGAATAAAAATTTTACATTCATTTTTGGACTCTTGTGGATCCCAGGTTAAAAACCCTTGTAGCAGAAAATCTGCTAGGGTTTCAGGAAAAGATTAGGTGATCTGTTTGCATTAAAATATGTAACTTTGGGGGAGCTCCCTCACAAAGTACAGTTTGCTCACTATTATAGTGAAGATCGATCACTTTGGAACCTTGAGTTTCTCAAACGTGGGAAAGAGCTAAACTCTAAGAAACCCTATTAAAAGGCAAAGAAATAGAGCAACTATATATATCCCACAAATTAACCTCTCATATTATCACTTATTTCATTAACTCCTTTTATCCTTGGAGGCAGAATGAATCTAGTAAACTGACTTATGCCCACAGAGTAAGAGTAAATAAGGTAAATAAGTATTCAGCACACAGCTAAAATAAGGCAGCAGCTGTTGGCAAGTAGCAAGTAGATGGGAGTGAAGCCAAGATGTTCAGCAAGAGAATTTGTTCTTGTATTCTGTAGGAGTATTACAAAAGGGAGAGACGAGAAACAGACAAGAGGGCTAAAAATGCTCCTTTGAGAAAAATGTATTTGGTAAAAGCATTCTGCTAATAGCAACACTAAGAATTTTAAAGGTTGATCTTTTTCTGTTGTCTAGAGTGTGGCACACCTGTAACTAGGCCTGCTACTGATTTTTGTAATAAGCAGTTCTATCAGGGAGGTAAAGCAGTTTCCTTTAGGGGTAAAAGAAGTACTCAAAATAGCTCTTTTGACCTGAAAATCATGGGCGAGCAAGCAAGGAAAAGTAATTCTAACAGAAGCGTGTTCAAGCACTCTTTGGAGGATTCTCTTCAAATACTCAGGGATCCACCTCAGACAAGTTTGGGCCACTAGAGTTTATGTGCCTAAATAGGGACAAAGGCCTGGTTCACCTCAAATTTAGATGTAGCTGTCACTGTATGGGCCACTCACACAGACCCACTATAAAGTTCTAAAGTCAAGTATTGAAGCAAGTCTGCACTCTTTCATCATTAAGGGAATCAACATGGTAGATTATACTATGCTTTGTTGGGGCAAAATGTCATCCATAAAACTAATTTTATGTCTGGCATGCAAAACATGAACCAGACTTCATCAGATAGACCTATAGTTGTTACGCTTTAAGAAAGGAAGCAAAAACCCATCTGATAACCTTTTCTGAATAGCCCGAGACCCTGACTACACAGCTGCTGCCGAGAACTGAATTCATCCCGCACAGAACTCATTGCTTATGTGAGGAACAGCTGACAGGTCTTCGAAGAATATAAACCTCCTGTGAAATGAAACATTTTGTATTATTTTGAACAAAAGGTTGATAATTAATAAACCTGCCTGAAATGTGTCAATTTTACTACAGAAGAAAATGGGGGGAAGTATTCTTTAAAAGCATGGTTATTAACAGTTAAATGAAGATTTTTCCTCTGTGTAAGACTATCTATTTTCTTATTGCCTCATATAACAGGAACTATAATTTGGCAGGAAAGTTATAGTAATAAACACTTCAGACTTCCTTTCAAAGTAGAAATTTGTGCTTTGTAAACATTCCTTTCTATATTTCACCTGGATTCTCAAAGTGCTTTAAGTTTTTCTTCTACCAAATAGATTTACAACTAAATTACAAGACCCTAAAAGAGTGACTGAAGACTTACGGTAGAAATAGCGTTCACCATGCCATTGGTGATCTGGTCTTGGCGCATGTGTTTGACAACATCAAACTGGGCTGCTCTTTGCTTAGGAATCACCTGGTCGGCAATCTTTTTCATTTCAGAATTAAATTTTTTGAACAAGTCTTCAAAAAGAAGAGATAAAAGCTAAAAAAAAAAAAAAAAAAAAAAAGGTATATGGTGATTTTTCAAAAAGCACTGCTAGATTATTTTAATAAACTCTAGGTCTTAAGATTTTTAAAAAATAAGATGGAGGAACTGCTTAAAACAGAAAAAAAATTGGTATTTTCAAATTCAGTTTGCCAGATATGTACATAATTTTCTATGTGCTTAACACTGTGCTAGGCATTTAAATGAGAGCAAAGATGATGACATACTCACTGCATTCAAAGACATTTCCTTTAGACCAGTCACTTCTAGACTTTCAGATTTCATTGACCAATGACCTAATTTTTAATTTTACAGATAAAGTTATGCATTAAAACCAAAAAGGATGCAGAGGGAGAAGAATTACTATTAAAAACTCTGAAGATGCCCAAGATGTTTCCTGTATCATTGGTAAAGGTGTAAATTGGTACAATCACTTAGGAAACAGTTTGCCATTATCTACCCATCCCTATGCCCAACAGTTCCTCTCCTAGGTATACCTGCTATAGAAGTGGTTCTCAAACTTTAGCATGTACAGTAATCACTCTGAGGGATTGTTAAAACACAAATTGCAGCTGGGTACGGTGGCTCATGCCTGTAATCCCATCACTTTGGGAGGTAGGTGAGTTGATCACGAGGTCACGAGTTCAAGACCAGCCTGGCCAAGATGGTGAAACCCTGTCTCTACTAAAAATACAAAAATTAGCCAGGCCTGGTGGTGGGCACCTATAATCCCAGCTATTTGGGAAGCTGAGGCAGAGAACTGCTTGAACCCAGGAGGCAGAGGTTGCAGTGAGCCAAGATTGCGCCACTGCACTCCAGCCTGGGTGACAGAGTGAGACTCCATCTAAAAAAAAAAAAAAAAAGGCTGGGCACAGTGGCTCACGCCTGTAATCCCAGTACTTTGGGAGGCTGAGGCGGGCGGATCACGAGGTCAGGAGATCGAGACCATGGTGAAACCCCATCTCTACTAAAAATACAAAATTTTAGCCAGGTGCGGTGGCAGGCGCCTGTAGTCCCAGCTACTCGGGAAGCTGAGGCAGGAGAATGGCGTGAACCTGGGAGGTAGAGGTTGCAGTGAGCTGAGATCGCGCTAGTGCACTCCAGCCTGGACAACAAAGTGAGACTCCACCTCAAAAAAAAAAAAAAAAAAAAACACACACACACACACACACATACACACAAATTGCAGGCCCTACCCTTACAGTTTCCAGCTCAGTAGGTCTAAGGTAGTGCCCACGAATATGAATGTCTGATCAACTCCCAGGAGATGCCAGTGCTGCTGGCAGGGGGAGGGCACTCAAGATACTTATACTAGCTATTTGTAGCAGCTAAAATCTGGAAACCATACAGATAATATGTAGACAAACTGTGGTATACTCATATAATGAAACACTATAAAACAATGAAAATGAACAAAAAATCACAAACCACAAAATCATGGCTGAGTATTAAAAACAAATACTCAGCAAAAGAAATCAGACACAAAACAATATACATATGGCACGATTCCATTTATATAAGGTTCAAAACCCAGCACAACTACATTATATTGTTTAGAAGGTACAATTAGGTGGTTATACTTTAAAGATTAGGATGCAAATAGTGTAATAGAAGAATCAGCTAAAATTTTAAGGACTTCTTAAAGGCCAAATGTGGACTGTCACACAAGTTCAGAGTTCTTCTGAAGCCCAGGCACAAGAAGTGTCCACACCCACTCACGAGTTCCTTTCTGTGGAGTGCTCATGAAAGGCTGCAGCGAGGCAGAAGACCTGAGAAAGATCCCTTTGCTGGAACACAGGCAATAAAACCCTACCTACCTACTTCCCTGGGCTTTCTTGCATAGGAAGCAACACCTAAGTCCCTGGGAAGGGGGCAGGACGCCCTCCTGCCTAGCAAAGTCCCGGGAGGCAAAAATAACCTCCTCTCAGAGAGGGATAGAAGCAAAAGCTATCTGTCCCTAATCACCCCTGCTCTCCCAACAAGCTCTGCACCTACAGTAACTAGCAACAACAGTCTCCCCCTGGAAGAGGTCCAGTAAACCCTCTGATTTCAGGACAAGGTGCAATGCCAGAGGGAAGAGAAGGGAGAAGCATCTTTCCCTAGGGGAGGAACAGGAAACCTGGTTGGGCAAAGATCCTGCACTGATACACAGCAGGGGCCAGATCTGCAGGGAAGGGGCAGGAAACTGAAAGCTTTCCTTTAGAAAAGGGGGGAAAAAGAAAAGATTGCCCATTCTCATCACTCCTATTCAACATTGTATTGGAGGTGCCATTCAGTTCCATAGGACAAAATAAAGAAATAAAAGATATAAACATTGGAAAAGAAGCAATAAAACTGTCTTTACTTGCAGATAATATGTTTATCCACATAGAAAATCCAAAAGAATCTAAGAAAAAGCCTTAACAGAAATATTACATGTGTTTAGCAAGTTTGCAAGATACAAGGCCAATAAACACAAAGCAACTAAAAATTACTGAAAGAAATTAAAGAAAACTTCAATAGGTGAGATGATAAGTTCATGGATTGGAAAGCTAAATATTATTTAGATAACAGTTCTCCCCAGACTGAACTACAAATTCAAATGCAATCTCAATGAAAGAGCTTGCAGGCTTTTATTATTTGTGAAAATGGAGAAGCTAATTCTAAAACTTAAGTACAAATGTTAAAATTCCTAAGTTCATAATAATACTCAGAAAAAAAAAAAACCTTCACTATTCACTTCTGGAGGAAATTAGAGAACTAAATCATTATTCTGCAAACAGGCTTGAAAAAAATGTAGCAAGCATTTACCCCGCCTTTCCCACGTAAATTACGTTTCAGGGTAACGAAAGGGATGACAATGAAAGTACTCTGTATTAAAAAATTCCAGCTAATAAATGGACCAGGATGAAAATGTTAGAATATCATTATTTTGCATGCCCTAATGAGATAATGAATAAAGGAAATGATCATCATCAGATGCTAAATAAAACTATCAGGAGAAAAGTTGATGGGGAACTTAATGGATGAATCAGGGACCCAAACACCTAAACCCAATGATCAATTTCAATGGCACAAAAAGTGTATAAAATCAGACATACAGGATAGGATATACCCCCACCACCCATGAAGTGTTCTAGTCCCAAACCAAACCAAACCAAAATCGGAATACCATTTATCCTCTAGATTTAACTTCTGGTTTATAAGAAATTTAGGAGGGAGAGGAATATATATATATATATATGTTAAAAGACACCATGAGGGCTGGGCACGGTGGCTCACATCTGTAATCCCAGCACTTTGGGAGGCCAAGGCGGGCGGATTATGAGGTCAGGAGTTTGAGACCAGCCTCACCAACATGGTGAAACCCCATCTCTACTAAAAATACAAAAATTAGCCGGGTGTGGTGGTGGGTGCCTATAATTCCAGTTACTCAGGAGGCCGAGGTAGGAGAATCACTTGAACCCGGGAGGCGGAGGTTGCAATGAGCCGAGGTTGTACCACTGCACTCCAGCCTGGGCGACAGAGTAAGACTCCGTCTCAAAAAAAAAAAAACACCATAAAGATACGTGATAGTTAATTTTAGGTGTCGACTTGACTGGGTTAAGGAATGCCCAGAAGGTTGGTAAAGCATTATTTCTGGGTGTATCTCTGGGGGTGTTTCTGGAAGAGATTGACATTTCAATCAGTGGGCTGAGTAAGGAAGATCTGCCCTCAACCAATGTGAGTGGGCATCATCCAAACTGTTGAGGACATAGAACAAAAAAATCAGAAGAAAGGCAAATTTATTATCTCTTCTGGAGCTGAGACACCCATCTTCTCCTGGCCTTGGACATCAGAACTCTAGGTTCTCAGTCGTTCAGCCTCAGTCTGAGAGTAAACACCATCACCTCCCTGGTTCTCAGGCCCTTGGACTTTGACTAAACTATACCACTAGCTTCTCTGGTTCTCCAGATTGCAGACAGCACATTGTGGGACTTCTCTGTCTCCATAATCACAAGTGCCAATGCCCATAATCAATTCCTTCCTATCTTATCTATCCATCTATCTAAAAAATTTTAACGTGTGAAAACATATGAAAAATTTTAAGGTGTGAAAAATTTTAGTCATGTCTTTTAGAGACATATTTTTAAGTATTTACAGAATGTTATTTGACAGCTGAGATAATGAAATGATTTGATGGCTACAATTTGTTTAAACAACACAATTTGGGGAATAAGGGGAGGGGAAAGAGTTGAGAAGGGTATAGATGAAACAACATCGCCTTCCACTGATAACAGTTGAAGGTCTGTGATGGATATATAGGAGTTAATTTTACTATTCTATTTTTGTGTATTTTGGAAAATGTTATTAATATTTTTATTTAAAATGTTAACCAAAAACCCTTAAAAACTTAGAAATAAATCTGAAAGAGGTGCAAGACTTTCATGAATAAAATTATAAATCTTTATTGAAAAACATCAAAGAAAACCAAAATAATGAAAGGAAAATATTCATGGATAAAAAGTCTACATATTTTAAGATTACAAATCTTCTCCAAATTGATCTACAGTTCCAATACAATGCCAATTAGAATCCCTAGAAGATTTATTTTGATGAAAATTGACAAAATAACTCTAAAATTTATATGGAAAAGCTAAGACCCTGAAATAGCCAAGATATTCCTAAAAAAGCTGAAGGTACTAATGAGTACATAGACAACCTGACCAATGGATAGATCAAAGAGTCCAGAAAAGATCTGCACATATAATAAAACTTGTTATATGATAGAGATGCATTTTGGATCAGTGAGGAAATGAAAGACTATATAATAAATGGAGCTGGGATAACCAGTTATCCATTTGGAAAACAAATGAAATTGGATTCCTTACTTCATTACAGATGAACAAAAGAACAAATACTAAACACACAAGCTTAAAAAATAAAGAGCACTGTATTAGTCTGTTCTTGCCTTGCTATAAAGAAACAACTGAGACTGTGTACTTTATAAAGAAAAGAGGTTTAATTGGTTCATGGTTTAGCAGGCTGTATAGGAAGCATGATGCTGCCATCTGCTCAGTTTCTGGGGAGGCCTCAGGAAACTTACAATTATGGCAGAAGGCAAAGGGGAAGCAAGTATGTCTTATATGGTCAGAGCAGGAAGAAAAGGGAGAAGGGGGCGATGCTACACATTTTTAAGCAACCAGATCTCATGAGAATTCTATCAAGAGAATGGCACTAGAAGGATGGTGCTAAACCATTAAAAACCACCCCCATGATCCAATCACCTCCCACCAGGCTCCACCTCCAGCATCGGGGATTACATGTCAACATGAAATTTGGGTGGGGACACAGATTCAAACCATATCAAGCACTATTAAAAGGAAGATAGCTGACAAATGACTGCAACTAAAAGCACAAATTAGTAGCATTTTAAAATACTATAAAGTTGGCTGGGTGCTGTGGCTCATGCTTGTAATCCTAACACTTTGGGAGGCTGAGACAGGTGGATCACTTGAGGTCAGGAGTTCGAGACCAGCCTGGCCAACATGGCAAAACCCCATCTCTACTAAAAACACAAAAATTAGCTGGGTGTGGTAGTACACGCCTGTAATCCCAGCTACCTGGGAGGCTGAGGCAGGAGGATTGCCTGAACCCAGGAGGTGGAGGTTGCAGTGAGCAGAGATCACACCACTGCACTCCAGCCTGGGTAACAGAGCCAGACTCTGTCTCCAAAAAAAAAAAAAAAAAAGTGTGTGTGTGTGTGTGTGTGTGTGTGTGTGTGTGTGTGTGTGTGTGTGTGTGTGTATATATATATATATTTATATATATATATAGTTATTTAAAAAAGAATGTAGACTGGAAGAGGATATTTGCAACACATATAACAAAAAATTAGGATGCAAAATACACAAAAATCTCCATGAAATCAATAACAAAAATGGGAAAAACCCAAAAGACATTTCAAAGAAAACAGGAATAATCAATAAGTACATGAAAAGGGGCTCAACCTCATTAATAATGTAGAAAATGCAAATTAAGACCACAAGGAGAAGCCACTTTGCACCTATTAGACAAAAACTTAAAAGTTTTTGATACTAAGTCATGGGATGGAGATCATCAGAAATTCATATACAATGTAATGTAGAAATACCTGGGAAACCAGTTTGGCATTCTCCAGTTCAGGTAAAAATTTAACTTGACTCTGACTCCATGACTAGGTAATCCTCCTTAGAGAAACTCTTGCATATGGAAACCAGGAGATAAAAATAAGAATGCCAGTGCTGCTGTGGTTTTCTTTTTTTGCTTTTTTTTTTTTAAATGTCAAATGGGGAGAAACAATACAAAGTCCTTGATCAGTAGAATGAATAAAGTGGTATTCATCATACTGTATCACATCTTGACACAATGGAAAACAGAAATGAAAATGAACTACAGTGACATGCAACAATATAGATACATGTTAATGTTGAAAGAAGAAAAAAATTGCAGAGAAATTTTATGGTACGGATCTATTTCTATAAAGCTCAAAAGTAAGCAAAGCTTATACTGTAATAAATAATTTTAAAACTTTAAAATTAAAAATGTAAATGATATAATAAATCAATAAATTAAAAAATGCAAAAGTTCAGGACAGTAGGGGAAAGTGAAGAACAGAGTAGGGGGTACATAGGTAAATGAAATGGTATTGGTAATAGTCTAGTTGTTGAGTAGTGGCTTTGAGGGTGTTCATTTTATTTGTACCCTTCATAACATATAAATGTAACATTTTAATTTTTATGTTAAAAATTACCTATAAATGCTATTAAACCACAGTGATATTTTAAAACAGTGATTATGGAAGCCAAATCAATGGGATGGAACAGTGACTCATGAAAACAGACTAGGTGGCTGTGTTTCCCGAATTGGTAGAGTAGGTCCTATCAGATGGATTCATCTGCAGATAATAATTATAAATTCTGGACAAAACATTTAAAAACTTTTTGAAGGCACTTGGGAGTGTTGAAAAGCAGGACACTGAGAGTGAATGGCACTGGGTACATGTCTCATTTTTAAGGCTTTTCACCTAAGGGTAGGCCACATTAATAAAAAGAGTCCAAGCCACATTGGGAAGCTGAAACTCAGAGAAAGACCAGCAGTCTTACTGGACTGGAGAAACAGAAGAAAAAGATCTGAACTACTGGATTTGAGTAGCTGGAAGGTGAAGGGGAATTCCATAAAGGAGAGAACGCAAGGAAGAAAACTCCAAATTATGTATATAAAGTTTGCCCAAATCTCTGGCTGATCTCTGAACTAAACATTGAGCAGTATGGCCCATGCCCACCCCTCCCCTGCGCCCCACTGCCCCACATCTGGGTGGGGACTATTTGACCAATAGAATAAACATAAGTGATGTTGTGACTTTCAGTCTAGGTCATTAAGGTCACACAGTTTCTCGTCTACAGGAAACATTTACTCTTGGATTCCTGAGCCATCGAATGTGACAACTCTGGAAAGACCTGAGCCTAGCTTTCCAGCCCTTCCTACCATCCTCTAGCAGAACACCAACCAACCAACCTCCATCAACACCATGTGAAACAGAAGAATCAAATAGCCAAGTCCCGCCTGAGTTCTTGACCCACAAAACTGTGAGGTATGTATAATAAAATGGTTGTTTTAAGCCACTGTTTTTAGATAGCATGTAACAGAGTAACATAACCAGAATGCCAGTTATATCAAGTTCATAAAAAATAAAAAAGCAAAACTAAATAGCTGGCTCACTACAAATAAAAAACAGGCAGACTTCTTCAATAATATAACAGATATTATGAATACTAAATACCCCTATAAAATTAATTTGATTAGTTTTTTCCCTTTGTACACATCTTTTTTCTTTGCAGTGGAAGAAAAAAGCCCAATATATTTGTGATCTAAGTTAAATAACAAAACATTAAAGTAATATGGGGGGCATATTTATACTAATTAATTTCTTAAAGAATTCTGAGGTTCAGTGAAATATGTTTAAGCAGGATTTTCCAAATTCCATATTGACTATATTCCTGCATGTTTCTGATAGGTAGTTTTCTGACTCAGAATGAAGAAGGTATTCAAAGCAAATGAATCTTCTCCTCTAGCTAGTGCCAAAGAAGGAATTTCCTAAGTGGAATTGGATTTCATGCTTTTCCTTCTTTAAAGTTAAGACATGTCCTTCCACTTTTCTACTAAGACCAACTTTTCAGATAGAAAAGACTGGATCTTGAATTTGAATTTACTATGTCAGAAGTGTTCTAAAGAGAAAACTTCCTCCTCTGAGAGCTTAATCCTTTCTTACAGTGAGACCCAGCAGTTTCACTCTTGGAAAGAAAGAATATGGGAATGGAAGCAGGTGCAGAGGGGTGAGAGGGGATGAAGAAGCCCATTCCAGCAACTTCCTGTGGAAACTGGCAAAAGGAACTTGAATAAGCATCCTGAACAGAATCGAATGCCCTTAACCTAAACAATAAAAGCTCAGCTCTATTTTAATTAGTTCCTTACACTTAGACACTTTTGTCTCAAATTATGACAAAGTTTTTTTGGATCCCAGCTGAATTTATTGTAGCCCCTTGATTCAAACACAAGGAAACGTTCTGGTACTAAACAAGTAAAAAGTAAGAGCACAGTCAACAGAAATACTGCCTCATTATTAAATTTCCCCACTCCTAAAATTTCTGTTTAAAAGAAAAAATGCTGTTCAAGTTCACAGAGCAGTGAGAAACCACAAGGCCATCCACACAATAAACCACATTATTTAGGTCAAAAGTAAAATGACTAAAAGGGAAGGAATGCTGGTGATAATATTCAATACCTTGCTAGTATAAGGCCTTTCAGCCTGTTTAAGACAGGAGCAGTAAAGAGCAAATCATATTTCAGTGAAAAATTGATTTTCAATGAAAATGCTTAAAAAATTAATAAAGAAGTTAAGCTGCTGAAATACAGTTTCACCAATTAGCTTAATGTCAGAGAATTCTAATTAGGCATCTTGAGATTGCTATTTAGTGTTTAAGCCTTCAGAGTGCCAAATTCTCCTTTTCACACAAACTGGTTGCAAAATTAAAGACATTAGGCAGCCTTAATTACATTATCAGAACAGCTGGGATTAGGCAATCTCTGAAGTCAAGACGGCATTCTTTTGTCATAGGGTGGAAATCCCTGGCTTTCCAGGGTGCCGGATTTTGGTGCCATTCCATATCTCACCCATACAAAGCAAGCTGCATTAGAAACAAAAAATTTGCAGACAAAGAATAGAGTAATGCTCAGCAAATAATGAACACATTACCGAAAAAGAAAAGGTAGGTGAAAGATTAAGCCTGAAATCGGTAGGTTTTGCTAACACCTCTACTGGCGGCTGGCCTGCCAACCCTCTTGTGGCAGCAAGACTGAGGGAAAGCTCTGTGAACCTGCTTGGCCAGTGGAGACAACTCTGTTATCTAAAGCTGAAGCACATTTATGCTCCCTCATCCCATGGGGTGTGAAATTAGCAGCTATTGTTTTTACACATTTTTGCCAACACAATGCCTTTTGTGTCTTTACATTGTTTATAAAGCTATGTTTTCTTGCACATGGGAACCCTCTTTTTAATTCTAATTTTTTAAGCAACAGGATCAGCTCTCCTTTCCCCCCTTGTTACTCCATTCCTTATTCCTGTAAACAATCAACTTTTTTTAATGAACTCATTTAACACCATGATTTTTCCCAAGTAAAAAACAGTAAAAACGGGATTGATGGTGAGGATACCCATAATTCCTTGCACAGTGGTCAATCTGAAGGTGGCCAAAAACCTAACTGCTAAGTAGTGGCCATTAACCAAACAGAGCTTCCTCAGTAGTCCAGATACTAATTTTTTTTTTCCAAAACCTAAAATTACTATAATTTCAGAATTCTAGTTTTTAAATTTTAGTTGTGGTACTATCTGCTATCTGCTGTGACCATCCCAGCCCCACTATCTCTCATCTGGAAAACTGCTACAGTTTCTAGCCAGTCCACTCTTGGCCTGTTCATCTCCACATCAGATTTTTCTAAACTAAAAATCAGATCGTGTCACTTCCCTGACTAAAACCCTTCAATAGTCTTCTGCTGCATGTAGAATTAAATCCAAGTCTCTTTTCATGACTCACAGGGCCCCAGATAATCCGGCCTCCACATGGGTCTCCAGTGTCATTTCTTACCATCCTGACACCTCACTCACTCCAGTCACACTGACCCTCTATCAGTTTCTCCAGTCCCTAAACTCATTCCTGCCTTAGGAGATGTGAACTTGGTTGTGTCTCTTGCTGGAATGCAGTTTGCAAGGCTGCATGAGAGCAACTTCTCCTTATTCAAATATCAGCCTGCACATATGTGGAAATAACGAGATGAATATAAATGGTTCCTGTCCTCAATGAGCTTACAACCTAAAAGAGGGAAGAAGCATGGAAGTAAAGAATTATATGTTAATTTAGCATGCAAATAAAGACTTGAATAAACTGCTACTGGCCTAAGGAAGACAGAGCAACTAACTGCACCTAGGAGGTTATAGTTACAGTTTCAGAGAGGGCTCAAATGATGAATAAGGAGGAGCTCCTCTTTAGAGAGAGGGTGAAAGGGATATGAGGGAGGCGCAGCTTCGGTAAAAGGCATAACTCAAAGGAATGGAGTGATAGAAGAGCATTATGGTATGTTTGAGAAGATGTAAGTGGCTCACTTTGGCATGAGAGGAGGCTGGAAAGGCACAGAGGGGCATGATCATCGAGGATCCTACAGGCTCTGTGAAAGAATCTAAACATTCTTCTACAGAGGAGACTGTGCTTATGAATTCCATGGAGGAGTTTCAGGGGAAGGGGAAGGAGGCAGAGAACCCCTCTGTCCCACCTCAACCAGAAAGGCTCAACTTTTATCTGTTTTAATATTGGGATTCCAACTAAGAGTTCATGCTTGAAAAACTCTGAAACCTACATCTGAAGCTCAGGTCTGCTGCGGATGCTCCTGGGAAAAGGACGTGTGCTTCACCTAATCACACAGAGAATGCTCAGGAATGTGTTGGGATTGCTTGGTACCAAGTGAATAGGCAGGCACATGGCCAGAGCCTCCAGACAGACAGATGGGAGGGGCAGCCAAGAACAAGAGAAGGCACACGGAGGATTCAAATGTATTGATGCTGTGTTTATTCTTAAATTGAATGGGAATATATAAGTATTTGCTTTATCAGACTTAATGCACACATTATATATAGTGGTGTGTATGCAATTTTTCATAACTAAAAAGCACATACACAAGCAGGTATATGTCAATTTCTGTAGCAACAGACACATTTAACTGATTAAATTCCCCCTTAAGTCAAAGGGCTTGGCAGTAATGGTCAAATAACATTCTCGGACATTACTGGTTTGAAAATCTGTTTCAAACTAATGACAGCAAACTGTTCCTTTATATAATTTCTTTTGAACTTGCAAAACCTGACTCCAAACTTGCCCATGACAAAAGTCCTCAAGGAAGCCCCACTAAGCATAAATTCACACAGAGGCCTGAATAGTTTTCAGGGCAAGAGTTTCCAATGGTTTAACTTTAAAATGCCAGTTAATAAAGACATTTGTATATGCATAGAGTGTCTCTGGAAAGATAGAGGAAAGTATAGGAAAAGTGACTTTCTGGAAAGGAGAACTGGGGAATTCAGTCAGATGGAAAGGAGGGTCACAGGTGGGTCACTTTTCACTGCAAACCTTTTTGCTTAAAATTCTTTGTGCTATGCTATTTTAAAAAAAATATTTGCTAAGAATGACTCCCGCTATTTTACTATGTTTATTATTTTTACTGCCAACATTATTTTTTTAAAATCATAACACTTTTTTTTAAAAAAATCAAAGATATTTGTTTAAATTGGTAAAATAAATGAACAACCATCAGAATAACAAAAGAAGTGTCTTGGGCTCTGCAAAACCTCATTCTAGGCCGGGTGGTATCATTCATGGATATATATCTCCTGGGAAAATTCCAGGGGACTCAGGAAGTAGTACCTCTAATTAGGAACATGCCAGCACTTTATATAACCATATCCCTAAGTTACCATATCTTTAGTTATTATGGAAGCTTGGCATCCTCTTCTTATCAACCATACAATCATCCCTCTGTGACAACCACACAGACTGATCTCCTAAGAATTGTCACCAACAACAGACTCTACATTCCTAAAAGATGATTTGGCTGACACATTCCCTAACTTGGCATCTTCCATTAACCACATCGCATCTCACTGTAGTGACCTCACTGCTTTCAGAGGGAGCCATTCAAACAGCCTAAGCACAAGAGTGAGAAGATCGTATTTGTGTGTTGAAATAATTTTATTAGCACTGTGGAAGATGAATGGAGTTGGGGTGAAGCTAAGAACAGAGAGGCTCGTTAGGAGGTTACACTGAAGTTGAAGGCCTGTGCTCTAACAGTTACACTGGAGATAAATTAGAGATGCATTTAGGAAATGGCACAGGCAGGATTTGATGATTTGACAAACCTGACGTGTAGACTGAAGGAACAGGAAGAGTCTGGAGTGACACAGAGGTTCCCAGCTCAGCAGCATGGGTAGATGGCACTGCTAACTGATTAAGACAGCAATGAAGAAAGAATATCAGAATTCAAAGGGGCTTTAAAGTAAACTATTTTAGAACATGTAATTAACTGATTCATTACTACAACAAATATGTGATGACACTATATCTGGGGCATCTTATTAGTTGCAAAGTTTAGTAAGATGAACAAGAAAGATGCAGTCTCTGTCCTCATGAAGCTTCAAGTCTACCGTGAAAATGAAGGGACCTCTGCTGCTTGGAGCACACTGGGTTAGATTCTCTGAGGAGTCTGGTTACTACAATATGACTAGATTCTGGATAAAATATGCTTCTCACATACTGCTGGGCTTGCAGGAAGAATAAGAAAATTCCAAGGTACCCTCTCCCCTAACCACCCCTTAGCTCTCCAAGAGTCACAAGATTAAAAAATGAGGTGAAGCCACGGTAGGGAGTAGGGAGCAATAAGCAAATCCAAATGGCAGAGTTGCCCTGAGAATAAATACTGATATCAGCTTAGGGACCTGGAGACTAAATCAAAGTTCAGTGACAAGATGAAGGAGTGAGCCTGAAACTCAAAATCCTCAGAATCATGTAAGAAGACTTAGAAGTTCCAGGTCAGCACTATTCCCTGCAAAAGAAAATACATATCCCCAAAAGAAAATATCCCTAGTATAGCACCCAGAATCTGAGCTCAATTAAATATGAGTTCATAAATAAAGATCGCTGAACTTACAAGGAACCAATCTACCTTAAGAGTAATCAAAAACAACTAACTCAGCAGCTTTAGAACATTAGATACTGGAATTACTATATTTCACTAATTGGAATTTTTTTTTTTTCTAAACATGGGATACATCTTAACACTTAGCACTGTGTCATAATTTAACCGGTGATGTGTTTTGTTTCTTAGTAGAAATAAAAATAGTGGTCCACCTTATAATTAATGGCATATTAGATTCTAGATGCTAAAATAGTTTTCTGATATGAAATTTAAAAAGCTATGTAAATCAATGAAGAAATAAAAATACACACAAAATAAGATGATCAAAATCATTCTAACTTTTCTGAATGTTCGAGAATTTTCATCATAAAATGTAAAACCAATAAATTACCAAAAATATATGAAAAAGCCTTCTATAAAAGTAAACAACAAAAAACTCAATTACTGAACATGGCTGGATAGAAAATGAACTAAGAGCTAAATTAGAAAAACAATCACACAGAATGCAGTAAAGGAACAAAGATAATAGAAAAAAGAAAACAGAGGTTAAGAGATATGGAAAAAAATGAGAGTTTAAAGCACACTTAATTGGAAAATCTGAAAAAGAGAATAGAAAGAAGAGAGGATAGGCAACATTTGAAGAGATAATAGCTGAGAATTTTTCTGAATTGATTAAAGACATTAATCCAGGGATAACAGGAACACGCACATACCAAGCAAAATAAATAAAAGAAATTCACACCAAGGCATATCATAAAGAAAACTACAGAATAACAAAAGTCAAGAGAAGATCTTAAAAGCACCTAGAGAGATAAGACAGAACATCTATGAAGGAATTACAATGGTTCTGTGCCATTCAAGGTACGGTATACATCATTCATCTAATCCCGTAACAATCCTATAAGGTACATGGCATGAACCCCATTTTTATAGACAGGGAACCTGAGGCAGAAGGAGGTGAAATATTTGCCTAAAGTAAAAAAACAAAAACAAATAAACTAGTAAATGGTGAGAGATAATAAATATCAATCTAGAAATGTACATCTAACAAAACTCTCACCTAAACTAAGGCCTAAACTTAAGAGCTAACACTATAAAACTTTTAGAAGAAAACATTCGGGAAATCTTCCTGACACTGAATTTGTCTATAATTTCATGAATATGACACCAAAAGCACTGGAAAGAAGAGAAAATAATAGACAAATAGGACTATTTCAAAATTAAGAACCGTTGTGCATCAAAGGACACCGTCAAGAAAGTGAAAAAGCAACCTACAGAATAGGAGAAAATAATTGCAAACTATTTTTGGAGCTTTTTAGATACTTGCTAACCAAAGATTTGTGGATGCTTGCTAGCCATTTGAAAGATACACACACTCTTGAAATAAAATGTCATTTATCAGCTAAGACTTAAAATGAGGTTAGCGATATCCTCACTAACCTACCTCTACCATGTCACCAAAACAATCAGGGAATTGTTTCCTTGATTATTGTCTCTCTCCCTCCCACTGAGACTACAAGGAGTAAGAGAAAAGAGGCTTTTGTCTGTCTCACTTCCTCTAATATAACTAGTACTTAGGAGTATGCCTAGAACATAATAGGTGTTTAGTAAATATCTGTTAACTGAATAAATGATATTACTTAAAGTCATACTTCACTTTGTATACTATACAGAATGAGGGTAAACATCCCAACAAAAGATATAGGTCATGTACTATTAACATTTAAAGAATTAGACTGGGCGTGGTGGCTCACACCTATAATCTCAGCACTTTGAGAGGCCGAGGCAGGTGGATCACCTGAGGTCAGGAGTTCAAGACCAGCCTGACCAACATGGAGAAACCCCATCTCTACTAAAAATACAAAATTAGCCGGGCATGGTGGCACATGCCTGTAATCCCAGCTACTTAGGAGGCTGAGGCAGGAGAATCGCTTGAACCCAGGAGGCGGAGGTTGCAGTGAGCCAAGATCGCACCATTGCCCTCTAGCCTGGGCAACAAGAGCGAAACTCCGTCTCAAAAAAAAAAAAAAAAAAAGAAAGAAAGAAAAGAAAAAGAATTAATGTTTTTACAGTTAAAGGAATTATAAGAGATAATAAGTCAGGCATTAAATGTTTGCCTTCAAACATGCAAACTGTATTTCATTCAGATGTTTCTTCTTCTTACGTGAAACGAAAACCAAATTAACCTTCATTAAAGACAGATTTTTGACATAAAATAATTAAATCACCTGTCCTGCCAATTCCAGTCGCTTGTTCCCATAATAATCTCTGTCATCAACTTTATTATCTCCTTGGGCCAGAATTACTCTTCGCACCATCACTGCAGTATAGATACATTTGGCTCGGAAATTGAATTCCTTAACCTGTAAGTCAGAAATTGGAGAAAAAATTTGAGAAAATGGACACTAAAATTTAATGTACCTCATGAAAAGTATCAATATAACAACATTTAAGAAAATACTGAATTGTTATGATTCTCTCCATTCAAATAAACTCAAGTAGTCTGGAAACTTCCTGAGTTGAGATGACTTTTCATCGTTGTCCTCAGTACCTGTGAGTACCTTTGTGTCAAATATGACTACTATCAACTCCTTCCCTTCCTATAAACTTTATGCCATTTCTTCATTAAAAGTGGAATCTGTCACTCCCTTGGGATTGGCCTATAATTAGTTTAACCAAGAGAATACAGCAGAAATAATACCAGGCCAATTCCAGAATTAACCTTTAAGTCAACTGGCAGTTTCCTTTTCCTTTCTCTTAGAGTCCTGAGACACTACATGAGAAGTCCAAGACACTCTGTTGTGCAGAGACAGAGGCTACATTTCATTTAGTAAAATCCCAATGAAATGGAAAACCAAGAAGGGGTCAGAGATATGAGTGAAGATGCCATCTGGAATGTCCAGCCCAGGTGACCTTCCAGATGACTCTAACCTCAGCTGCTATCTGTCTGCAACTTTGTAAGAGACCTGAAATAAGAACTCCCTCCTCCACCTTAAGTTAAGCCCAGTCAAACCACAGAATCACCAGATATACAATAAACAGTTACATTAAGCCATTAAGTTTTAGAATGTTTATTATGCAGTGATAAGAACTGTACTACGATATTGTCTGGTATGCAACAAATACCTGCTGAATGAACGAACAGAGGAATGAATTTGTAGCAAATGTTCTAGTCAATCTTCTCTAGCAGAAACACTGAAACCCATATGAATGAACGGCTCAATCAGTAAGTTGACTCAGAACTGATAAAATAATTGCACTGGTTTGTTTGGAGAGGCAAAAAAACTGAAGTAGATCCTTTCACTACATCTAAAAAGGCAAATTTTGAGAATGTAGCCTGAGCTTCTGCCAATTCCAAGGAGTATTTATAGGCTTTTCCACAGATGATACATACTATTATAAAATTTCCTTTTTACTTACCTTAATCATTTAGTAAAATCCCAATGAAATCTCTTTTATTAAGTTTATCACTATGACAATAAATCAATAGATTGCATTAAAAAAAAAAAAACAAGCATTCTCCTTCATACATTTTGTTGTTGCTGCTAAGTAATTCCACTAAATAATGTAGGATGTTAGAATTCTGTATGTGTTTCAAAAACTCCATTTTCCTTCAAAGGAAGTTTTATTTCTTCTCTAGGTCAATTTACTCTCTTTCTATTACTGAGAACTTTGGAATATGTTAAAAGAAATGTGTTTGGATGTGGTAAAAGAAAAAGTGGACCTAAAAGCTACTTTGTTATCTTGTACCCACAAAACAATTACATCAATAAGAAGGTATTTAAAAAGAAAAGTCTCTTGGCCATCCTCAAAAAGAAAAACCTCTACAATCATAACACCAGTTACCACAATACCAAGCAGAAAAACTCAGTGTCTGGGCAGCTATAAGTAATTTACATTTTCAATTGCTATTTCGAAAGCTGTGTGGTCCTCCATTTAAGCACATCTAATTTACATTTTATTGTTCTAATCTTAATGTGGTAAATTACATGGAACATCTAACTCTTCTAGTTGTAGTTATTTTTCTTGTTAATGAGAAAAATAAAGCAAACTTTCATTAACAAAATTTTCAATTTCTTTTGCATAAACACTGGTAGATTCTCCCAAGACATTTGTAAGTAGAAATAAATATGGATATTTATGGAAAATGCCCCTACTGAACTATATAATGCCACTTCTTGATTAGAGGTGCAGTCCATCACCCCCTTGGGACTGAACCCTAACTCACTTCACTCCCCTTTTTAATGACTATATGCTAGAAAGCAAAACTCTAGGTCTAAACTGAAATGGGTTAATACTTAGCACTGTTCCCACAGTCATATGGTGAGTGGGGATCCTCTCAATCCAGCAGCTGGTAACACTGGGAGAATGCTAAGAGTAGTTCAGATACTCCTTTGTGGGATACTAACCTGCGGATTATCTGAAAGAGGGGGAGAAAAGAGGACTAACAAATGAACTCGGAATGATGAAACAGAATTGTTGCCTGTTTCAGAACTCTGGAGACCTTTTAATACTACATTAGAGGAAAGAGTGATCTGGAACTTAGGCATCTTGGAGCCTAATCACCCTTAGAGCAGTGGTTTCTAAACTTTAGCATGCATAATCATCTGGAGGGCTTGTTAAGACACAGATTACTGGGACCCACTCCTAGGGTTTCTGATTCAGTAGGTCTAGGGTAGAGTTTAAGTATTTCTCACAAGTCCCCTGTGATGCCGATGCTACTAGTACATGGAATGCTCTTTGGGAACCACAGTCCCCAAGGAACTAAAAGGCCAGGATACCAAGACAAAGGCCTTTGGAGGCCCGCCCCCAAGGACAAGCACTGAGAACTAGTGAGTATCTGCCCATGCTTTTTCCTCTACACAGACACACCTAAACAATACTTTCCAAATGCTAGTCATTCAAGTTCCACCATCACAAATATCTCTGTTATACATATTTATGTAACATGTTTAATCATCTTTAAACAACCAATTTTAAGCTAAGCTTCATCCTATGCAATAATACCATAAAATCACACGTACCACACCAATGGATTTGATGCTAGTTGTATTCTTTCTAATAAGTACATAATTACTTACATGAAAAAATGACCCTGTATCACAAAAATCATCCTTTATATCACACTTAGGTAAATACTGTCCAAAACAATTCTGGAAAACGAAGATCTTTTCCCTGATCCATCTATTCTGACTTTATTCCTCCCTGGATTATGTATAACCAAGCTTTTAAAATGGTAATTTAGGTTCCATGCAACCACGGAAAAGTATAAATTTTGTTGTTTTGTTTTTTTTTTCAGTCGGAGTTTCACTCTTGTTGCCCAGGCTGCAGTGCAATGACATGATCTTGGCTCATCGCAACCTACGCCTCCCAGGTTCAAGTGATTCTCCTGCCTCAGTCTACGGGGTAGCTGGGATTACAGGCATGTGCCACCATGCCTGGCTAATTTTGTGTTTTCAGTAGAGATGAGGTTTCTCAATATTGGTCAGGCTGGTCTTGAACTCCTGACCTCAGGTGATCCGCCTGCCTCGGCCTCCCAAAGTGCTGGGATTACAGGTGTGAGCCACTGCGCCTGGCGTGTCTTTATCAGTCTAACTAAACAAGCGTTAATATCGGCAGGACTCTATCAACTAAAGCTCTTTAATTAACCCAACATTCTTCTCAGTTATAGTATGAAGGTAAGCGTAGCTCCTAATAGCTACATGGGGAGCTGTGGAAAATACAGAGCTTTACATATATTATATCTCTGAATCATCATAAGAACCCTGCGAGAAAGTGGGAATTACTTTTATTATACAGATGAGAAAACTGAAGCTTAGAAAAGTTCGGATTTGCCCAAAGTTCATCAGTTAGGATGTGAGAAACCAGGATTTGAACAATTACGTCTCAGACTCCAAAAGCCCTTGTTGTTTCTACTATTCACTTTCGCTATTTTAAGTTTCAGACTCTTTCCAATCATCCAAAAGAGCTTAAAATTCAGTTCAGACCTAGCTTTAACATTCAAAATTTTCTAATTCTTAAGATTAAATCAACGACATGCACAAATGGTAGCCAAGGGGCAGAATGAGAGACCTGTATTATTTGGATTGAAGGGTGTTTTAATACAGGAAAATCAGATCTGGATGCATTCAGGTGGTTACTCTCGACTTCCACAGATCCCTTGACCTTTCATTATTTTACAGTCAGCCCCTGAAGGTCGTGTTTGCAACCCTTGAATAAGATTATTCATGGATGGAACACATGGTAACTCATTACAAACCAGACTATTTAGTTAACAAGATAGTCTAACAAATAGTAATTCTATAACTTAGTAAAACATATACATTAAATGGGAAGAAAATTGAGGGCTGCTGCTTGCCAACACCCCACATGCCGATATGGTTGATCTCTGTTTAATAAGTTAATAAAAAGTAAATACTACATACTAGTCCAAGGTCAGAAGATAGGTTCTAGCCCTTACTCTTACCGCTAACCAGCTGGGTGACAACGCAAATCATCTAGCATGTTTGGATCAGAGAATCTTCACAGTAAGTGAAGGAGGCTGGATAATGTGAACTTTAAAATTCAAGGTCTAGAAGATGAACTCATTCAGTAAGCATTTTTAAATCTATCTGCTGTGGGGATGGTTGTACAATAGTGTGAATGTACTTAACTCCAGAAAATTGTACATGTAAAAAGGTAAACTTTATGTTATGCATATTTTACCATGAAGCATATTTTACTATACAATAAGCATAAGCATATTTTACATAAGCAATTTTACCATACAATAAAAAATAGGTATGGACAAGGCACTGTAAGCTTATTTTAATTTATTTATAAAACATGTAACACATCATCTTTGTCCTTCAAAATCATGAAATCTAGTAGCAGCAGAAATCTAGTACTAATATATGTATGAACATAAAATAACAATATTTTAAGACTGAAAGAATAACCACAAGAGAACAAACATGATGATGGCGATACAGCTAACATTCTCCGAGTATAAATAAACTGCTGATAATGGAAGGTTATTTCTGGTGGGGCAGTACAGTCCTCTTTAGAATTTTCTCTTGAGGAATTAGACTTTAAATGAGGTAAACTCTTATCACAGTCCTTATTCACAGTAACAGTGTTACTCACTGGGACATGGGTCAGAATGGTGGAAGCCAGGAGCTCTCTTGCTTCTTCTATTTTGGTTTTCTTTGGTCCACCTCCCCACATCCTTTGCCTTCTTACTTTGTTCCCTATATATTTTAATGCCTATAAAAAACAGATTATAATAACGTTTGAATAACATCACTGGAGGTAGTTTAGTAAGCACCTAACCACACGTATACTATGAGCAAAAGAGATAAAGACCCTGGTTATAGAGAAAGCTTTACTGGGTCTAGTCCAAAATCTACATTTATCATAAATCAATGACAAAAAGCACAGCACACTGCCTAATACACTGGTTCCCTTTTTATTTTTTGTTTTCTTACTAAAAAAATTGATACACTGTCATTGTAGGAAATTTAGAAAATACAGACATAAGTAAAGTGTGTGTGTGTGTGTGTGTGTGTGTGTGTAGACATACAGCAGTCATCAGTCCTTCACCCAGAGAAAACCACAGGTAAATTTTATAGTAGTACTTTTTTCCTCTCAAAAATGAATCATACCATGTAAGACCTCTACATTGAAAGCTACAGAACAGTGCTGAGAGAAAACAAAACCTAAATAAATTAAGGGTCATGACATGTTCGTGGACTGGATGATTCAATGGTATTAAAAGTGGCTTAGTGTTAAAATTCTCTCCAAATTGACCAATACATTCATAATTGTTAATTATACCCTTAGCAGGCTTAAAAAGCAAGAACTGACTAATTCTAAAATTCTACATTCTAAAATTTTAGATTCTAAAATTTACATGGAAATGCAAAGGACCTGGAGTAGCTAAAACAATATTGAAAGAAAAAAATTGGAGTATTATATTACGTGATTTTAACTATAAAGCTAAGTAATCAAAATAGTGTGATACTGGCACAAGGATAGACAAATCAATGAAAGAGAATAAAAAGTCCAGAAATAAACACATACTAAAAGATCAGTTGACTTTTGACGAAAGTACCACAGCAATTCAATGAGGAAGGAAAAGTCTTCTCAATAAATGTTGTTGAAACAACTATCCATAAAGTGAAAAATTAATCTTGACCCCTACCTCACAACAAACACAAAAATTAGTTTAAGATGGATTTTAGATCTAACCATAAAAACTATTAATAAAACTATAAAGTTTCAAGGAGAAAACATTGAAGAATATATTCCTAACCTTGGGGTAGGCAAGATTTCTTTAAACAGAACACAGAGAGCAATAAATGTAAAAGTGAAACAAATAAAAAAAACCCTAAGTTTTTTCAAAATTAAAAAATAGAATTAAGCAAACAAATAGAGAGGGAATGGACTGGGAGAAAATACATAATGCTGACAAGGAAGTTAGTTACATCCGGGATTTGTTTTTAAAAGGACTCTTAAACTCAACAACAACAAGAAAACTCACTAAGGAAAATGAACATTTGGCTTACACTTCACAGAGAAGAAAATACAAATAGCCAATAAACACATAAAGGTTCAACATCATTTGTTATCATAAAAATAAAAACTAAAACCACAATGAGATACCACTATACACCCATTAGAGTGGCTAAAATTAAAAAGGCTGACAACACCAGATATTATGAGGACATGAAGCAATCACAACTTTCTATCAGGCTGGGTGTGGTGGCTCATGCCTATAATCAGGCAGGCAGATCACCTGAAGTAAGGAGTTCAAGACTAGCCTGGCCAACATGGTGAAACTCCATCTCTACTAAAAATACAAAAAGATTAGCTGGGTATGGTGGCGCACAACTGTGGTCCCAGCTACTTGGGAGGCTGAGGCAGGAGAATTGCTTGAAGCCAGGAAGTGGAGATTGCAGTGAGCGGAGATCATGCCACTATACTCCAGCCTGGGTGACAGAGTGAGGCTCCGTCTCAAAAAAAAAAAAAAAAGAAAGAAAGAAAGAACTCTCATACACTGCTGGTGTAAATGCAAAATGATACAATCATTTTGGAACAAGGTATATATAAAAGTTATATACATATCTGCTCTCTGATTCAACAATTCTATTCTTTGGTACTCATTCATGAGAAATGAAACATGTCCACATAAAGATTTGTTTATACAGTCTTATTCATAATTGCTAAAGACTGAAAAACACACCAAGTGTCTATCAATAGGAAAACAGATAAACTGTGGTATATTCATACAATGAAATACTATGTTGAAATAAAAAGAAATGAACTACATGGATAACTGAGATAAAAAGGAACAAAAAGAAACAACTTGGATGAATCTCAGACAATAAGCTCAGCAAAAGAAGCTAGACACGAAAGAGTATATATGGCCTAATTCCATATACATAGCTCTAAAATAGGTAAAACTAACTTATGGTGCAAAAATCACTAATTTATGATGCCTAATTCCATATATAAAGTTCTGTAATTGGCAAAACTAATCTACAGTGCAAAAATCAGAATAGTGGGGAAAAAATCAGAGAGTAGAGGTGAAGATTGACTAGAAAGGGGCATGAGGGAACTTTGTGTGATAAGGAAATATTCTGTATCTTGTAAAGTCATACAATTAAGATTTGCATATTTTAGTGTACATACATTTACTTAAAATAACCAAGTAAGAGTGTTGACAACTTCTGAAGGTAGGCCTTGGATACATGAACATTTATAACACTATTATTTGCACTTTATATATGTTGAAATTTTTCCTAATCAACAGTGTTTAAAGAAGAAGAGTATGTGGTTCTTATTATTTTGGAACAACAATATACCTTTTTTTTTTTTTTTTGAGACAGGGTCTCACTCTGTTGCCCAGGCTGGAGTACAGTGATGTGATGTCAGCTCACTGCAGCCTCAATCTCCTGGGCTCAGGCAATCCTCCCACCTCACTCAGCCTCCAAAGTAGCAGAACTACAGGCACATGCCACCATGCCCAGCTAACTAAAACAACAACAACAACAACAACAAAAAAAAACTTTGGTAGAGACAGGGTCTCATTATGTTGCCTAGGCTGGTCTCAAACTCCCAGCCTCAAGTGATCATCCTGCCTCGGCCTCCCAAAGTGGCAGTATAATAGGTGTGACCCACCGTGCCTGGCCAAGAATGAACTTAAAAAAATAAATAAATAAATAAAAAAGACTTTCAGTTTAGCAGAAAAGGCTGGGATCTTTGATTCTTTATCTTGGAATTCCTGCCCAATTACCTGCTTGGGGAAGTCCTTTCTCATGCTTCAAAACCTAGATCAGGTATCACTTCCTCCTCGAAGGCTTTCCTAACCCCACTCCTCTTTTTCTGCAGTTTTAATTCCTTGTGCATTCAGGATTGCATATTTTAATTCATGTTCATATCACATTATGTTTTAATGATCTATTTACATGTATGTTTTTCCTACTAGACTTGGTGGGTGGGAATTCCGTCATCTTTTTCTTTGACTCCCAGTGATTAGTACAGTGTTTGGAATTGAATGAAACTCCATCCCATGATAAGATTTGGACTTCAAATCTAAATCTTTCCCATTAAAAGGCCATTAGAGTATAAGATAAATTAAAACCCTGAAAACACTTGCTGCAGTGACCTAGTAGTAAGTAGTAACTAAGTAAATGAAGAAAGCAGGTCAGTTGGCAGGAACCGTGAGTAGACAGGCAGTTCAGTTTTCCCCAAACTAAGCTGTCTTCAATAAATATTGACCTTCTAGTTTCCTTGTGAAAAAGCTTACAATTTTTCACTTGTTTGAGGGGGAAATAGAGGAACACAGGTGAGGAGGGTATCCCTTGTGATGCATAGGCCAAGATGACATGCCTAGTGCCTCTTATTCCTCACTACAGCTAATACTTTCTTCTCTATATATTAGAGCCCAAGACAACGATGGTGTAAAACATACATGACCAACACAGAAAGAAGGCTTCAGGAACAGAAGAAATGTGAGAGAGACTACAAAGGGAGGCATAAAAAACAGAGTCTCGCTCTGTTACCCAGGCTGGAATGTAGTGGCACAATCTTGGCTCACTGCAACCTCTGCCTCCTGGGTTCAAGCAACTCTCCTGACTCAGCCTCCCAAGTAGCTGGGATTACAGGCACCCACTACCATGCCCAGCTAATTTCTGTATTTTTAGTAGAGGCGGGTTTTCACCATATTGGCCAGGCTGGGTCTTGAACTCCTGACCTCAAATGATCCGCCCACCTCGGCCTCCCAAAGTGCTGGGATTACAGGCATAAACCACCGTGCCCGGCCAAAAACACAAAACCCCACAGGTTTTAAGCAATCCATTAAAGTGCCACATCTTCCAAAGTTCTATTATATAAAACAAAGTGTGATATGCTTTGGATCTGTGTCCCCACCAAATCTCATGTCAAATTTTAGTGCCCAACGTTGGAGGTGGGGCCTGGTGGGTGGTGGCTGGATCATGGGGATGGATTTCTCATGACTGGTTTAGCACCATCCCCTTGGTGCTGTCCTCCTGATAGTGAGTTTTCCCAATCTGGTTGTTTAAAAGTGTGTGGCACCCCCTCCTCTCTCAAGCTCTCTTGCTCTCATTCCCACCATATGAGACGCCTTGCCCCTTCCTTTGCCTTCTCCCATGACTGGAAGCTTCTTGAGGCCTCTCCAGAAGCAGAGGCCACTATGGTTCCTGTACAGGCTGTAAAACCATAAGCCAATTAAACCTCTTTTCTTTATAAATTACCCAGTCTCAGGCATTTCTTTTTTTGAGGCAACGTCTCACTCTGTCGCACACGCTGGGGTGGCACAATCATGGCTCACTGCTGCCTTGATCTCTCAGGCTCAAGTGATCCTCCTGCCTCAGTCTCCCAAGTAGCTGGGACCACCAGTGCATGCCACCACGCCTGGCTAATTTATTTTTATTGTTTGTAGAGATGGGGTCTTACTATGTTGTCCAGGCTGATCAGGTGTTTCTTTATAGCAATGTGAGAACAGACTAATACAAAGTGTACTTACTACATTTTCATTTAGAATAGCATAGAATATTCATATTTTCGTAACTGGTAATATATGTTCTAGATATCAACTATTTTGGATTACTTGCATCTCTATATCCTTTTATCAGTTTCAATAGCTAATATGTGCCTAAATCCAGCATACAGAGTACAAGCACTTTCAAAGTTATACTTTCCTTTCGAGGAAAAGGAACTTTTGTCTTTTTATGTTAACTTCCCTCCATCTTTTCCTGCCATCTTTTCACTAATCTGATCTGATTTAGTTAGCTGAAATTTTCTGTCAGAACCTATTTAACAGAAATAAATGAATGATTTTCCAACCTACTGTTTGGGCTCTGCTCAGCTTTACAATGCTAGGGTTATTTGACCCCAGTGATGATGTTTGAAATAAAATGCATAATGGATTTCATTGAAGCCACTGGGAAACCATTAAGGTAAACTGCTCTTGTAGGGCACTACACAGCATTAAAAAATAGGGTATCTCCCAAAATGGAACCAAATATTCCTGTTTGCAGGGTAGATTCTACATTTTCTGCCTCCTGGATATTTCTTAATGTTTTCTCTTCATGTTCTTGGAACCCTTGGACAATATAACTTCAGTGTATAACAGAGATTCATGTCTATCAAATATTTCATTTTTGATAAAGGCCAAAAATAGAATCTCCTAAATCCAAACCACTATTCCTGGTGCTGCCTGCCCTGTAACTGCAGTCAACTACTAATTAACTGTTGAAAAAGAGGAAGGCAGTGATGAGAATAATCCTTACTGATTTGTGCTTTGGAATTATATATATACTGACCTATTTCAATCTCTCTAAATATCTAGTGTAGTTACAAAAATATCAATACTGATTTGATTTCAGAATACACACTAACAGATATAAGCGGGAAATGCTTTCTCTACAAACATCCTGGGCGAGGAGAAAAAAAGCAGGCTGGAGTTTACATATGTCATACGTAACCCACAGAACAGACAATGTACATGTGGATAGGTAAGAACTGTTTATTGTGATTCTATAGTAGGGAATTCCCACCTCCCAGGATGGCTATGAGGGATGTTACCTTTGATTTATACTTAGGAAAGCACTTGCAAGTATGGGACTAAAATCCTAAGTATGGCTGCTGGGGCTCCCTCCATGTGGGAAGGGAAGTGCAATTATTTTTATTACGTGGGGGGTGTGTGTGTGTGTGTGTGTGTGTGTGTGTGTGTGTGCGCGTGCGTGCGCACGTGTATTTCTCAATCTTCATCTTTGAGTCTTGTCCTAAAATTCCCAGGGTCCAACCAGGAGTGCCTGAGCAGGTCAATGAAGGCTCTGCAGCAGTAAAAAGGACTGATCCCTGGTTTTCCTTGCTGTCCAAAGTAGCACTGGGAATTCAGGAAAAGAAATAGAAACCACATACAACTGAATGCCTAAAGCAACTGAAGTAGGGAATAAAAAAAGATATGAAAGAGAAATGCATGCACACACACACACCCCCTTTACACGAGAGTTGCCATAGTTTAAAAAAATATATTATCACTCAGGCAAATAAGGAAAAATAAAACAGTACTTGCTATTATATCAAAATAAACACCTCTTGGCCATATATCCCTATTCTAAGTTAGGCACCATAGGCTCCTAATTTGTCTGAGGAAACTCCTTCCTCCAATCCTGACAAAAGTGAGTTAAAGAAACTTCACTCTTCCCATCTCCCCAATACCTTTCCCACATCCATGAGCCCAAAGCCATCACATCCGATGAGCTTTATCAATGAGCGGCATTAAGTCTCCAATTCCATTTCATGGCAAAGGACGACATGAAAAGACACACCTGCATCTGTGTGAAAATCTGAGCTTTCTGGCACTCTTCCAGACTGGGCCCAAATGCAGCCATCACGTGCTCCTCTGTTCCAATCATCTGCACAATTTCCTGGTCACTCTCAACACCCATGGCCTAGGAAGGAAAGAAAAGATAGAGTGTTGGCTTTGTGTTAACTCACTGACATTTGCTTATGCTAATTTGGCATTGTTTGTGGGTATTACTTCTAAGCAAAAGCTAGCTCTTCTCTCAGAAATGGTGCCATCTGGCATTGGCAGCCTTGCCCAAGCTGCAGAAAAACCTGAAACAGATATTTTGATTAGAAAGTGGAAAACAAACATTCGCAAACATTTTTTGCATGTGTACTATCTGCTAAAATTTTTAAATATTCTAAGAGTTTCATCACAAAAAAAGGAGGCTGGGAGGTATGGTAAAGACAACTGGTCATGACTACAAAGGCAAACTGTAAAGACCAACAGCCAAAGGGCAGTGAATCAGAAAAGATGCATTGCTGAAAATAAGCAGAACCCCAATCAGTCTTGTCACAAAATCAATTTTTCTGAGCACTGTCAAATCATTCATATTTAGGCTAAAAGAATTTTTCCTAAAACATGTTTTACCTCACTATCCTAGAGATATCGAACCAAACTTCATGCAGGTTTCAAAGGAGACTGTTAAAAAGTCGGAACACACGGGCCGGGCACGGTGGCTCACGCCTGTAATCCTAGCACTTTGGGAGGCCGAGGCAGGTGGATCACCTGAGGTCAGGAGTTCAAGACCAGCCTGGCCAATGTGGCAAAACCTCATCTCTACTAAAAACACAAAAATTCGCCAGACGTGTTGGCACGTGCCTGTAATCCCAGCTACTTGGGAGGCTGAGGCAGGAGAATCGCTTGAATCCGGGTGGTGGAGGTTGCAGTGAGCTGAAATTGTGCCACTGTACTCTAGCCTGGGCAACAAGAACAAAACTCTGTCTCGAAAAAAAAAAAGTAGGAACACACTTAAGAGGTTTCAGAAACCCACTTAAGTGTTTCAAGGTGGCAGCAGTAACATAGGTCTTTGTAGATTCCATATGGTACTCACTCCTTCACACATTTGCCTGGAATTTGCCATATCAAGGAACACAGCATAATCTCACTAAATCTCTCTTGGAAGAGTAATAGTCTGCTTCTTAGAAGTGAGGGGAAAAGTTATGTTTGCATTAAAATTCTTCCTTCAGCTGTAGAGAAGACAAAACCAGAGGATAATTGTCTGGTTAGTGTTGATGCCCTAGTTCTCAGTTCTCCACACAAAAGAGAAAGGAAGGGAAAATCAAATCCCAAGTTCCAGTGCAGAACATCCAGGACATTATCCTGAGGACAACACAGGCATCTATCTAAAAGTCCAGAGATCTGAGGTGTTCATCCTAATATAATACCAACAACAGACACAGACATTACAACTACCACTGTCATGCAACCTCTTCGCCTCTGTTTTCTCATTTGCATAAATGAAAAACCAGATCCCTTCCAGCTCAAAATTCTGTGATTCTACATTTGACCTTCAGTGGTCTGCATTCTATAAATCTGATTTGGATACTTTGGGATCCGATGTAAACTTATAGAAAGTTTTGAAGATTTGGGGGGAATCTGAATAGATCCCATGTCCCTTTTAGGCCAACTGCAGTGGTTTTAAAAACCTTCATAGATTCTTTGACACTCCCTTCAAAAGGTGGAGACTAATTCCCCACCCCAAGTGTAGGCTAATGCCTCACCTCTATAGAAAAAATGTGAAGGTGGCACGTATGATGACTTTGAAGGACTGGTCACAAAAGGCACTACAGCTGCCTGCTTGCTCTGAGAGTGCTCTCTCTGGGGGAAGATTGCTACCATGTCACGGAAACACACAAGCAGTCTGTGGCAAGGTCCAGTGGTGAGGAACTATGTCATCTTACCAACAGCCAATGAGGACCTGCAGTTTTCTGTCAACTGCCCTCGGGGTGAGTTATCCTGGAAGTAGATCCTCCAGCCCACTTCAGTTCGGCCTTCAGATAACTGCAGCCCTGGCTGATATCTTTTCTTTTTTCCTCTTTGGAGAAGGGGTCTTGCTTATGTTGCCCTGGCTGAAATAGGTGGGTATTCACAGGTGCAATCACAGTGCTCTACAGCCTCAGGCTCCTGGGCTTAAGTGAACCTCCCGCCTCAGCCTCCTGAGTAACTGGGACTATAGGCACATGTCACTACACTTGGCTTGTGGCTGACATTCTGGCTCATGAAAGACCCTGAGCCAGAACCACCCAGCCAAGCAAGTCTTAAATTCCCAACTAACAGAAACTGTGCTGTAATTTGTTATACAGTGCAGATGGAATTAAATTCACTATCTGAATTTAAAACAATTCGTTTAAATGTACAACTTGTTTTGTTCCTTTTTTTTTTTTTTTTTTTTTTTTTAGCAAACAAGTTCTCAGGATGCAAACCCTTTTCCTATAGTTTTTGCAGTCTTTTTTTTTTAACCTCCAATTTGATATGGAAACATTTATTCAAATGGATACTAGAAATAAGCTCCACTATTTAAAAATTATACAATTTCATTAAAACACTTAGCCTTCCATGGATTAAAAGATAGGCATCCTAAAAAAAAGTATCGGTTCTAATTTTTAAACAAACAAACAAAACTAGATTATTCTTAGCTCAAGCACACTGGCTTACATTTACTTTGATGGTGATGGCATATATGTAAAACCATCTGCACTTTCTCTTTGGTCTGCAAGTAGCCAGTCACAAATATTAGAACAGAATTCCTTTCTTTGGTGTTTAAATAACACAGGTTAAGTTTCCCTAATCTGAAAATCCAAAATGCTCCAAAATTTGAAACTTAAAAAAAAAAATTAGGGGGAGAGAGTTTTTTTGGTTGTTTCTTTTTTGTTTGTTTGCTTTTTTGGAGACAGAGTCTTACTCTGTCGCCCACGCTAGAGTACAGCAGGGCAATCTCAACTCAGTGCAACCTCTGTCTCTTGGATTCAAGTGATTCTCTTGTCTCGGCCTCCCAAGTAGCTGGGACTACAGGCATCTGCCACCACGCCCAGCTAATTTCTGTATTTTTTTAGTACAGACGGGGTTTCGCCATGTTGGCCAGGCTAGTCTCAAATTCCTGGCTGCAAGTGATCCACCTGCCTCAGTCTCCCAAAGTGCTGGGATTACAGGTATAAGCCACCACACCTGGCCAAAGCCACCACACCCAGCCAACTTTTTTAAAAGACAGGGTCTCACTGTGTTGCCCAGGCTGCAGTGCAGAGGCCACTCACAGTCACAACTGCAGTGCACACTATCGCCTCAAACTTTTGGGCTCGAGCAATCTTCCTATCTTACCCTCTAAAGTAGCTGGTACTATAGGCACAGGCCACCATGATCAGCTTTCAAAATCTGAAACTTTCTGAGTACAGACATGACATTCAGAGGAAATACTCATTAGAGCATTTCAGATTTTGGATTTTTGGATTTGAGATGCTCAACCATAAGGATAAGGATAATGCCAACATTCCAAAATTTTAAAAAACCCTGAAATCCTAAACACTGCTTGTCCCAAGCATTTCAGATAAGGGATGCTCAACCTGTAATGAAAAGGTCTTTCCTCATTTGACGTATGGATTGCCACTTCAAGTTGTCCTGGTGCTGAACCTAAGTGGTAATTTTACAACCGCATAAAATTCTCAAATGTCCTAACAGGGATCTAAACAGACTGCTTAGGCCTTCCAAATATTTCTAAGCTATGAAACAAAGATATGCCAAGCACATGGTAAATGACACCATATGTGCAGAAAGCATGACTACTGCCAAAGCTTTGCTCTAAAAGGACTAAACTCTTCCTATATCAAGTCACTAAATACAGGGGCGATAACTCAGTCAAGTTATCATCAAAGCACACCAGCTGCAAAGACCGAACTGACTTTATGACTATTTAGCCTTCAGTAGTCACAGCCACAAATAAATGACATATTGCTATGGAAACGACAGCAAAATGCTGAACCATTTTACTTTAAAGACATAATTTAGACATCTGAAAACTGGCTTTATATGGACCTCTTGGTACTCCAGATATCTGAAATCATTTTTCCTAATAAGTCAAAAGTAAATCCTACATAATAACCTTATGAAAAAATAGCAGAGATAATACATTTCAGCAGGTCCCCTACACTCCAGAAATCAGCAATACCACTGAACGAAAATAAGGGGAGGTGCACTATAAAAAGTGGCATGAAGTCTTTTTAGATATCTACAAGGTGTGACTTTTAAAGACAAAAACAAAGAATACTAATGAGCAGAAGAGACTGATACACACACTAATGGTAACAGGTTGAAATATACTGTGTGAAGGCGGGAAAGGAAATAACTTCTTAAAATATCTACTATTCAGAAATCTCTAATGTTTCTTTAAAGTAGACCAAAATCAATCTATTATTACTCACAGTAGTCCCAGCAGGTAATAAGAGAACTGTGATGGCCCTCTCTAACTTTGTGACTGTTTCTCTTTAAAGAAGATAAATTTTGGCCAGGAACGTTGGCTCATGCCTGTAATCCCAGCACTTTGGGAGGCTAAGGTGGGCGGATCACGAGGTCAGGAGATCAAGAATATCCTGGTCAACATGGAGAAACCTCGTCTCTACTAAAAATACAAAAATTAGCTGGGCGTGGTGGTGCGTGCCTGTAATCCCAGCTACTTGGGAGGCTGAGGCAGGAGAATCGCTTGAACTAGGGAGTCAGAGGTTGCAGTGAGCCAAGATTGTGCCACTGCACTCCAGCCTGGCGACAGAGCGAGACTCCATCTCAAAAAAAAAAAGATAAATTTCCATATAAGTTAGTTTCCAGGAAACACTGCCCAGCACCCTTGAAATCTGATAATCTTTTCTGCAAAATCTTTCAAACTACAGATGCCATCATAAGAACAGGCTGCATAGTTGCGAATACAAGACGTAAAGTGAGGAAGATTCATGGGCAGGAGAACCTTTGTAGTGATTCAAGTCCATAAATAAGGCTGATCTATGTCTTAAAAGCTTTCTCCATCATATTCAGACTCAGCATGGAATCTGGAAACCCTGCTGCTCCTGTCACTTTCAGCCAATTGTTGGTTACAATCAACAACCATCAAGTCCTAATGACTGTCAAGGTCTGTGTTAGGGCCACACAACACTCAAAGAGAAATGATGTGTCTTTTCTGGTATCCCCGTTTGTCTTCCCAGGGTTTCTGACTAAAGAGAACTAAGGAAAGCAAAAGGGCACTCCCCTTCCGGGACTTTTCAAAAAATATATGATCCTGTTTGCTCTTCACGGCAACTCTCTTAAACTTCTCACCTTAATAGATGAGTTATCCAAGCTTCAAAGAGACTGGAAATTACGCCCAAGGTCACATAGCTAATAAGTGCAGATGCTGGGATTCAACCTAAATCTGTCTGATTCTAAGATACCCAATACTCTATGCTGCCTCCCAGATGGAAAAGTCTAAACAGTGGTTATCAAACAAATTCCCATCAATTTATTAAAACATACCTATTGTGGGAGACCAATAAAAGTGATCATTCATGACCAAAATATTTAGCTCATTTATCCAAACTAAAAATTTTAAAATATTTACTGATTAGAATGTAGTGAATGTGTTTCAGGAAAATAATTGGCAACATGTACCAAGTTTTTTTAAAAAAATTCCGATCTTAGGAATAAAGTCTCACAAAGCAATCAGCAACGTGCACAAACAGGTATGTATAACAGTCATCCTACGGTTGTATTTAAGAGGAAAGCCTTCGGGAAAAAAAATGACACCTAAATGCCCCACTAGAGGAAAGTGGTTAAGTAAATTCCACCACAAGTATGCAACTTCTACACAACAGTCACTAAAAACAATGATGCAGATCCCTAACAGGGAAAGCTATTCATAATGCATGGTTAAGTGAAAAAAATAAAAATTTATGTGTATATCACAGAAGCACAGGAAAATGATCTGGAAAAATATATCCAAAAATGTAGATATACTTTTAAGTGGCTTTCTAACTTTAAATAACGCAAGGAATATCTTTATAATCAGAAAGGGAGAAGTCTGAAACCACAACTACTGGTTACATAAATATGCATAGTGTTAATTTACAGCCCTATTCTAAAAAGGATTTAAGTCAGCTGTGTGTATGTAAGCATATGTGTGTATAGATGTACAATATAAATGTTAAACAAACTTGACAGAAGAAAGCCTTTTTTTTTTTTTTGAGACGGAGTCTTGCTCTGTTGCCCAGGCTGGATGGAGTCCAGTGGTGCGATCTTGGTTCCCTGCACGCTCCGCCTCCCGGGTTCACGCCATTCTCCTGCCTCAGCCTCCCGAGTAGCCGGGACTATAGGCACCTGTCACCACACCCGGCTAATTTTTTGTATTTTTAGTAGAGACAGGGTTTCACCGTGTTAGCCAAGATGGTCTCGATCTCCTGACCTTGGGATCCGCCCACCCCGGCCTCCCAAAGTGCTGGGATTACAGGCCTGAGCCACTGAGCCTGGCAAAACTGTCTTACTAAACTCATCACCTAGCCAAAAAGCAGTACTTAATATGTTTTCTGATTTTAATGTATGCATGGGTCTAGTCATGCATTTTCCATGAGTGATAGAAGATTATATGCATTATAATTAATTTATAATTTCTGGTAGAAAGAAAGCAGTACTATGCATCTTCAAGGGTCTATAAAACCTTCTAAAAAAAAAAAAAAAGTCCTTTGGATGCATGGGAACATACTGCCCTCTGCTGGAGATGTAATTCTATATCGTTAGATAAAATTGTCTTTTTTTTTTTTTTTTTTTTTTTTTGAGACGGAGTCTCCCTCTGTTGCCCAGGCTGGCGTACAGTGATGTGATTTCGCCTCACTGCAATCTCTGCCTCCTGGGTTGAAGCAATTCTCCTGCCTCAGCCTCCCAAGTAGCTGGGGCAGGCATGAGCTACCATGCCCAGCTAGTTTTTGTATTTTTAGCAGAGATGGCGTTTCACCATGTCAGCCAGTCTGGTCTTAAACTCCTGACCTCAAGTGATCCACCCGCCTTGGCCTCCCCAAGTGATGGGATCATTGGCATGAGCCACTGTGCCCAGTCACATTAGATAAAATTTTCAATATTCATCACTATGTACATAAAACACTGCATTGGACACTGTGGGATCCCTATAAGAAAAGCCAAAATTACTTTTGTGCTTAAAAAATGCAAACCCTGAAGAAAGAAAAGAAAAAGCATATTTAAGAATTCTTCCTGGGCCCTCTGATATGGTACTGCTACTATGACTATCATCATCATCATCCTGAAAAGAAAATGGCTCCAACTCATTTATAGAACTCAAAAGCACATTCGGCTACAATAAACATTTTTAAATTTCCTAAAACTTCCTTCACACAATTGCATTTAGAATATGGATGCTTCCTGAGTTAAAGAACCTGACTTGTCAACATCCATTCAATACTTATGAACCATCAGGGGTTCTCTCCCTAAATCCCAATCATCAGATTGATTTGAGGGCTACTTTTCTCCCTGACTCCTACCCTCTGTCACCTGGTTACAACTTTAACAGTAAAGACTCAATCCTTTCTTTCTTACTCCTCTGAGGTTTATACCCAAAATACTTTTCCGTTTTAACCAACTTAGTTCAACCTCAGAGGATCTCTTCCTTTGTTTTCTCTAATTTTGACTCAAAAATTATTTCCACTATCATACTATTGAAACTGAATAAATATTATACATTTCTAAAATTATCTGAAGCATCCAGTATCTCCTCAAATAATCTGAGCTCTTCATTTCAACTAAACTGGTTATCGAGATTCATTTTGTACCTATATATCGGTTATCATTATCCACGGTAGTTATGTTCTATCAAGTTGCTGAATCATACCAAATACTGAATAGTAAATACTGAACCATTGTTCCAGGAAAAATACAGGGCTAGGTTCCTGTGAGCCTATGGTTACATTTTCCTCAACTAATCAATACAGAATCTTATTTTCTGTGTGCTTCTTTTAAAAGATATTTAAGGCCAGGAGCTGTGGCTCACGCCTGTAGTCCCAGCACTTTGGGAGGCCAAGGCAGAAGGATCACAGGGTCAGGAGTTCAAGACCAGCCTAGCCAACATGGTGAAACCCCATCTCTACTAAAAATACAAAAATTAGCTGGGCGTGGTGGAGGGCACCTGTAATCCTAAGCTACTCGGGAGGCTGAGGCAGGAGAATTGCTTGAAACTGGAAGGGAGGTTGCAGTGAGCCAAGGTCGCACCATTACACACTAGCCTAGGTGAAAGAGCAAAACTCCATCCCAAAAAAACAAAAAAAGATATTTATCACTGATTCATTAACTTTGAAGTCAGCCAACAGCACTATAACTCATGCCTGAACAAAGCTTATCTAACACATATTTCCTCCAGAAGGCACATCACAGCCTGTTTGTCCTTTGGAACACCTTGACGGAACTTTAGCATTACACTAGGGGGCCATCTTATACTGCAAATCAACAAAGCACAAAAATACAAAAAATACGGCACTAAATAGACTGCAAAACAGACACTTGATTACAACATAAGGGCTGAAACAAGAAGGCGGAGTGTTGCCTTGTTCAGTCTCAGCTGGGAATATGTGCGCTGGGTGACTTAAGTTTTTACCACTCCATGTCAGTGCATATCTGTAAATAACCACAAAAGCACCGCAAGTATTGATTCTGGGGTTATGTATAAATTTTAGCAAGTAAGTGAATTCACAAACAGGGAATTTGCAAATACTGAGGATCAACTAACTGTATCACACAATGCCAACTATTTTTTTTATTTTGCTTGATAACAAATACGACAACTTAACTGTTCACTGAATGTATATAGTATTTATGTCTTAGAGCAGGTTAAACGGGTCTCTGTGTCACTATAGGTACATATCATTTTATCATGCTTTGCTTTATTGGGCTTTGTAGATATTGTCTTTTTCCAAATTGAAGGTTTGTCCCTGCTTGCAGACTGACCCTGCTTCAGGCAAGTCTATTGGTGTCATTTTTTCAACAGCATGTGCTCACTTCATATCCCTGTGTCACATTTTGGTAAATTCTTGCCATATTTCAAACTTTTTCACTGTTATGGTGACCTGTGATCAACGATCTTTTTTTTTTTTCTTTTTTTTGAGACGGAGTCTCACTCTGTTGCCCAGGCTGGAGTGCAGTGGCGCAATCCAGGCTCACCGCAACCTCCACCTCCCAGGTTCAAGCAATCACCCTGCCTCAGCCTCCCAAAGTAGCTGAGATTACAGACGTGTGCCACCACACCCAGCTAATTTTTATATTTTTAGTAGAGATGGGATTTCACCATGTTGGTCAGGCTGGTCTCGAACTCCCGACCTCAAATGATCCCCGCCTCAGCCTCCCAAAGTGCTGGGATTATAGGCGTGAGCCATTGCGTCCAGCTGATCAGCGTTCTTTGATGTTACTATTGTAACTGTTTTGGGGTGCCACAAACTGTGCTCATAAGAGATGAAAAATTTAATCGATAAATATGTGTGTTGTGACTGCTCCACCAACTAGCTATTCCCCCATCTCTCTCCCTTCTTGAGCCTCCTTATTCCTTGAGACACAACAATAGTGAAATTAGGCCAATTAATAATGCTAGAATGGCTTCTTAAGTATGCAAGTAAAAAAAAGGGTTGCATATCTGTCACCATAAATCAAAAGGTAGAAACGATTAAGTTGAGAAAGAAAGGCGTGTCAAAAGCTGAGACAGGCCAAAAACTAGGCCTCTTGCACCAATTAGACTAGTTGTGAACACAAAGGAAAAGTTCTTGAAGGAAATTAAAAGTGCTATTCCAGTGAACATATCAACGATAAGAAAGGGAAACAGGCTTATTGCTGATATGTAGACGGTTTTAGTGGTCTGGATAGAAGAGCAAACCAGCCACAATAAGTTAAAGCATAATCCTGAGTAAGGGCCTAACTCTCTTCAGTTCTATGAAGGCTGAGAGAGGGGAGGAAGGGGCAGAAGAAAAGTTGGAAACTAGCAGAGGCTGGTTCATGAGATTTAAGGAAAGAAGCCATCTCCATAACATAAAAGTGCAAGGCGAAGCAGCAAGTGCTGATGGAGAAGCTGCGGCAAGTTATCCAGAAGATTTGGCTAAGATCACTGATGAAGGTGTCTACACTAAACAACAGATTTTCAATGTAGATGAAACAGACTTCTATTGAAAGACTTCTAACATGCTGTCTAGGACTTTGACAGCTGGAGAGGTCAATGCCTGGCTTCAAAGCTTCAAAGGACAGGCTGACTTTCTTGTGAGGGTCTAGAAAAAGTTCAAGTCAGTGCTCATTGACCATTCTGAAAATCGTAAGGCTCTTAAGAATTATGCTATATCTACTCTGCCTGTGCTCTACCAATGAAGCAACAAAGTCTGGATGACAGCGCATCAGTTGACAGTATAGTTCACTGAATATTTTATGTCTACTGTTGACAACAACTGCTAAGAAAAAAAGATCCTTTAAAAACATTACTGCTCATTGATAATGAACTCAGTCACCAAGAGTTCTGATAAAGATGTACAAGATCAATGTTTTTGTGCTTGCTAACACAACATCTATTCTGCAGCCCATGAATAAAGAAGTAATTTCAACTTTCAAGTCTTATGGCTATAGCTGCCATAGATAGTGATTCCTTTGATGGATCTGGACAAAGTAAACTGGAAACCTTCTGGAAAGGATTCACTCTTCTAGATGCCAATAAGAATATCTGTGATTCCCCTGAATACAAGAGACCCTAATAGTTAGGCAGGAATATCATCATTCCTATTCAGCCTGAAGAAGTTATGGAAGATGGGTCTTCATCCTTCTACGAACCTTAGGACTAGGGTTGTCTTATAAAAGGGGAAGAGGGAAATATGTCAGAGGTGTTCGAACCACAGTGACTCTCTCTTGAACAGGGGCTGAGACCAACTGGGCTGCATTCCAAGGAGGTTAAGGCATTCTTAGTCACAGGATGAGACAGGAGGTTGGCACAAGATACAGGTCATAAAGACCTTGCTGATAAAACAGACTGCAGTAAGGAAGCCAGCCAAAACCCACTAAAACCAAGATGGCAATGAGAGTGACCTCTGGTCGTCCTCACACTCCTACCAGCGCCATGATAGTTTATAAATGCCATGTCAACGTCAGGAAGTTACCCTATATGGTCTAAAAGGAGGAGGAAACTTCAATTCTGGGAACTCCCCACCTCTTTCCCAGAAAACTCATGAATAATCCACCCCTTGTTTAGCATATAATCAAGAAATAACCATTAAAATGGGCAACCAGCAGCCCTTGGGGTTGCTCTGCCTATGGAGTAGCCATTCTTTCGTTTCTTTACTTTCTTATAAACTTGCTTTCACCTTAAAAAAAAAAAAAAAAAGAATGTCTATATATCTGTGACTCATGAGAAGAGGTAAAAATATCAACATTAACAAAAGTTTGAAAGAAGCTGCTTCCCATCCTCTAGGATGACTTTGAGGGGTTTAAGACTTTAGTGAAGAAAGTAGCTGCAGATGTGGTGGGAATAGCAAGAGAACTAGAAGTAGAAGTGGAGCCTGAAGATGTGACTGAATTGGTGTAATCTCATGATATAACTTGAACAGGTGAGGAGTTGCTTCTTAATGATGAGCAGAGAAAGTGATTTCTTGAAATGGAATCTAATAGTGGTGAAGAGGCTGTATATATTGTTGGAACAACAAAAAAGGATGTAGAATATTACGTACACTTCATTGACAAAGCAGCAGCAGGGCTTAAGACAAGTGACTCTAATTTTTGAAAGAAGTTCTACTGTGGGTAAAATGCTATCAAACAGCATTGTGTGCTACAGAGAAATCTTTCACGAAGTAAGAGTCAATAGCTGTGGCAAACTTCACTGATGTCTTATTTTAAGAAAATGCCATAGCCACCTTCAGCAACCACCACCCTGATTAGTCAGTAGCCACCAACACAGAGGCAAGACCCTCTACCAGTAAAAAGATTCTAACTCACTGAAAGATTATGACTCAGATAATTGTTACAATTTTTTAGCAAAAAAGTATATTTTAATTGAGGCATGTATTTTTTATACATAATGCTATTGTACACTTAACAGACTACAGTATGGTATACACATAACTTTTGTATACACTGGGAAAGTAAAATATTCGTGTGACTCACTTTACTGTGATATTAGCTTTATTGTGGTGGTCTGCAACAAAACCAGCAGTATCTCTGAAGTATGCCTGTATCTAAGAACACTATACCATTTCAATATTGTTTCTATGGAAAATGTCTTTTGCATTCTAGGCCAACAATTCACAAATAAGCTGATTTTTTTCTTTAGTTTTGAGATAGGGTCTTGCTGTATTGCCCAGGCTGGAGTGCAGTGGCATGATCATGGCTCACTGCAGCCTTGACTTCCTGGGCTTGTGTGATCCTCCCATCTCAGCAACCCAAATAGGTGAAACTATAGGCACACGCCACCAAGCTTGGCTAATGTTTTTATTATTTGTAGAGATGAGTTCTCACTATGTTGTCCAGGCTGGAGCAGAGTGGCACAATCTCAGCTCACTGCAACCTTTGCCTCCCAGGCTTAAGCCATCCTCCCACCTCAGCCTCCTGGGTGGCTGGGAGTAGAGGTGCATACCACCACAGCCAGCTATTATTATTTTTTTTTTTTTTGGTAGAGATGGGGGTTTCACCATGTTGCCCAAGTTGGTCTCAAACTCCTGGGCTCAGGCAGTCTGCCCATCTTGGCCTCCCAAAATGTTGGGATTTCAGGCATGAGCCACCATGCCCAGCCAGCTTTCAATTTAAAATACATCATATGACTGACAACTTACATCACAAATCTTTCTACTCCAAAAATTCCTTACCTTCCAAATCTCTAATTATATATGTAAATAAACCAGAGAAAGAATTCTTATAATTTTCAGAAGAGAGCTGCAGCTTTACCTTAAATATGATGACAATGGGTATATCTTCTGACAAAGTATTATGCCTCAAATAAAATCGTCCTTGTTTCACAGCCATATTGGTTCTGCTTTTTTTCTCATGGGTAGAGCTATGAGTAAATACAAGTTGGTTAAACTGCATCCCCACTGAGTTTCAAGCTAATAACATGCAATAGCAATGATCATTAATCAACAAGGGTCAACTGATCAACAACAATGACAAGGTCCTTTCTAGTAAGTACTTTAAAAAGACAATCCCTTTCCTGCCCAGCTGCCACTTCTGTGAACATTTAAAAACATGATAAATTTTTCTTTGACTTTGAGATTATGATGGAAGTTCTGTGTGTGAATGAGTGACAACTACTTTCTGACCAACTTCACTTTGACTCCACCTGAATTACTTTGATCCAGTGTAGAGCATATATACAAGGCCAATTTTATAATATGGGCCTTAACCATAAAGAGGAAATTAAAAAGAAATGAATTTATGTGAGTTTTTAAACTAGTAATTCAACAAAACATACCCACAGTCTTGGTATATAGTAAAGCCAAAAGAAAGGAATATCCTTCTATTGGTATCTGTGTTAGTTATAAAATTTCTAATGGATTTCAAAGCATTTTAAAAGCTCTAATCAACCACATTAGTAACACACACAGATTACCTGCTACTATGCATTGTTACCCACGTTACTTATATTAGCTCTAATCTTCTACATAGTCAAACTTTGAAGTATTATCTCAAAATCACATAGGAGGAAACCAAGACTTAGAGAAGTTAAGTAACTGCACGTTCCAGTGCCTCATATCTAGAAAACAAAGGCTTTAGGATTCAAACTCAAATTGAAATTGCCCTGGCTCCAAAGTTTAGATAGTGGGAAGACACGGACTATAGAATTAACTATATCTGGGTTCAAAGGCTATCTACCCCTTACAGTCAAGGTACCCCTGAGCTTAAGGCCTGTTAGTTGTAAAATGAAGATGTTAACAGTACCACTTATCTTGGAAGACTGAGGTGACAAATAATATATCTAGTATTTTGCCTGGCTGCTGGTAAGTACTCGACGAATGACCATCATTGTTAACTGCCTCTCCATCAGAAAGAAAAGTACAGAAACTCTGAGTTAATCAGTTCGTTGTAGGTTATCAAACGGGAAACTACTACACTCTGACATCTTATCTATGCCACAAATCTTTCTATTCCCAGAACTCATTAACCTCCACATTTCAAATTACATGTGAAAATAAAAAGTTACAGAAGCCTCGAAAGGGATACTGTTGTAAAAATGAGTACACTGTGAAAGAGGCTGGTCTAGAAAACTAACAATAGAGTGTTAAGTCCATAATATAGGTCATTTAGTATTAAGGGTCAAATAGTCCCTGATCATACTGCTGCAGGAATACACAAATAAATGGTAAAAGGCTGAAAAGGAGCATGAAAAACTTGAGTGGTTTTATATTTTTTCTCTTTAAAAATCTCCTTTCACGTTCTATAAGCTAAGATAAAATTCAGCTTAAACAGTGACTTCTCAAACGATGTCTCAGACTCCCATCACTGAAATTTTAAAATCAATACCCTATGCTTCCAGACTTTCATAATAAATTGAATGCAGATAGCTTAACTATTACAATGCCTGCTTTTAGAGGTAATAACTGGCTCCCTCTGTATTGAAAGATAGCCATTTAGGACTAACTGAATGACCAATATTTTTTAAGGACACCATCTTACCTGGTAACTGAAGCTCCAACGGCTCCTTTTCTATCAGCCTCCACGATGATCCTGTTCTTAGACAGCTGCTCTTGGATAAGAATAACTTTTTCTACTCCTTTAACAATGAAGTAGCCACCTACCCAAAGGAAACAAGAAAAACTTAATCATTTATTCCTCAACCAGTGTTGATTTAGTAATGGCAAGAATCTTGTGAATCAGATTACCTTTTCTACTGCTTCATGGCACTGGCTAACACTTGATTCAAAGGGGTTTGCTGATTTTATTTTTTGAGAAAGGATCTCCCTCTGTTACCCAGGTTGGAGTGCAGTGGCACAATCATAGCTCACTGCAACCTTGAACTCCTAACCTCAAGTGATTCGCCCGCCCCAGTCTCCTGAGTAGCTAGGACTACAGGCATGTGCCACCACGCCTAGCTAATTTTTAAATTTCTTCCAACAACAGGGTCTCACTATGCTTCTCAGGCTGACTCGCTGTCTTAAGCCATCCTCCTGCCTCAGCCTCTCAAAGCGCTGGGATCATAGGTATGAGCCATTGTGCCCATCTGATGTTGTTTTATGGACTGAAGATCAGCACATTATTTTATACAAATGAGCTATATTTGTATAAAATCTTGAGGACAGGAAATATATCTTATTGGTCTATGAATCACCAGCCCCTGACATATGTAGAAAGTGAATGAAAAAACAAGTTAAATAAATTAGATGTCAGAGCTCTTAAGTACAAGTGTAACTGACAATTTTCAATATAAACTGAAATTTACTCTAAGTTTTCTAACAAATCAGTGATAATGGTAGATTAAGATTAGGTTTCCAAATAATATTGCATATTCGAAAAAATTCATGCATCATCATTTATTTTTTTTGCACACAATTCAGAGTAGGATAAAGTAATACTTCATTTTATACCTGCAGAATATAAGCAAAAACAATACAACATATTCGACTTATGCAACATTCTGTTACAGTCTAGTAAAGTCACATTCTTCATTAACTTCTTTCCAAAACTTCTGAGATTCTACAACAATGTAACTTTACAGGAATAAGATTCAAGCAACTATAAGTTCAAATAAATCAATGTGAAATATGAGTTAAAGAATTAAGATAAACTTCCTGTTAAGTTCTAAGTTTGAAATTTTACAAAAGAAATTGCCTAGAAATAGGCACAAAAATAAAACTTTTCAAAATGTAAACCAAAAAATACTTTCATCTTCCCCTGGCTTTACTGCATTTAAAACAGCCTGAAGTGAAATACTTGAGCCTGAAGTGAGATACTTGATTTTTTTCAGTGAGGCAAGGCCAGTAACTTCGGAAGATTATTCTTGAATTTTTAGGCATACCAAAAGAAACTGCTGGCCAAAGATAGAAAAGACTGACAAATCATGGCAATAAACAAGAATGTGGCATATTAAAGTCTTAAGTCTGAAATAAAAGAAGAAACAGTATGTCTTTGAGAAATATAGACTAATAGGGCTGGGCACAGTGGTTCACGCCTGTAATCTCAGCATTTGGGGAAGCTAAGGTGGATGAGTCCAGGAGATCAGCCAGGATGACATAGCAAAACACCATCTCTACTAAAAATACAAAAATGAGCTGGGCATGGTGGCACAAGCCTGTAGTCCCAGCTGTTTGTGAAGCTGAGGTGGGAGGACTGCTTGAGATCACACCGCTGCACTCCAGCTTAGGTGACAGAGTGAGAGACTGTCTCGAAAAAAAAAAAAAAAAAAAAAAAAGAAATACAGACTAATAGCATAAAGCTAGATAAAGCTAGAGACAAATTTCTGGGTGTTTTGTGAACAAGTTCATTATAAAGTAGAAAAGTTGGCACTGTTTTTGAGACAAAATGTTAAAACAACAGCAGCAGCAGAATAAAAGAATAAGGAAAGTGGGGCAAATCCAAGACTTCACACATACCTGGATCTAAAGGACATTCGTTCAGTTTGGCAAATTCTGCTGGCGTTTTTCCAGTAAGAACACAGTTTGAACTACGTAGCATTATGGGCATTCTGTATAAAATAAAACAAAAGAAAATATCACATGTAGGCTGTCAATGGTAAAAGCTGCAAAAAATACAAAACATGCAGTGCGCACCACCTCACCAAGGGTCTGTCTATGCACTACGTTAGAAAAGGCAGAGAAATAGCAACTGCATGGAAGCCAAGCAAAACGAAGTATTTTCTCAGGCATGCTGCTCGTCTAGTACAGACAATAAAAACTCAGGCTGGGTGCAGAAGCTCATGCCTGTAATCCCAGCACTTTGGGAGGCCAAGGTGGGTGGATCATATGAGGGCAGGAGTTCGAGAGCAGCCTGGTCAACATGGTGAAACCCCATCTCTACTAAAAATACAAAAAATTAGCTGGGTGTGGTGGTGTGTGCCTGTAGTCCCAGCTACTCAGGAGGCTGAGACAGGAGAATCGCTTGAACTTGGAGGTGGAAGTTGCCATAAGCCGGGATCGCGCCACTGCACTCCAGAATGAGGCTCTCTTAAAAAACAAAACAAAAAACCAAAAACCTCAAATGTTTGGTTTAAACTTTGCGTACAGCTTTAGTGAGAGTCAGAAATGACAGCAATACTTCCTTCATGGAAGACAAAGTGATTCTCATCAGTTACTTGGCAATAGCATGACGCATCCAAGTGTAAGGAACAACAGGCTATGAAAACTAACCAGGCAGTCTGGAAAAAGAACTAAGCAAAACTTACTAGAAATGGAAATTTTAAGCACTGACTTAAAAATGTAGAAATAGGTTGGATAATAACAGATTTGATATTGCTGAAGATATAATTACTGGGCTGGAAAAGACATCTGAAGAAATTACTGAGAATGTATTTCAGAAAGACATAGAGATGGAAGATATGAAAGAGAGTTTAAGAGTCAGGGAAGGATAGAGAGAGAGTGACTAATAAACATCTAATCAGACTTCTAGATGGCAAAAATACACAGAATGGGTGAGAAGTCCTATTCAAAGAGATAATAGCTGTAAAGTTTTAAAGATACATGAAAGACACAAATCCTCACAGTAACACCTGCACAAGATAATAAAAAGAAAGCTACACCTAAGCATATCACAGTCAAGATACTAAACACCAAAATTAGAGATCAGATTTAAAACCCAGCCAGAAAAAAAGGGAGGCTACCAAAAAGGAAAGGATACACAATAACTTCACAACAATCAATGACACAGAGCAATGTGCTCAAAGTGCTCAGAGAAAGTAACTGCCAACCTCAATTTGTGTATTCTGCTAAGTATTCACTCAGAATGAGGTCAACATAAAGATATTTCCAGACAAAAACTGAGAGAAGTTACTAATGTACTAATAGGCCCTCACTAATAAATTTGTAAAAAAATTCATCTTCAGGAAGATGGAAAATGAACACTAACCAAAAGTCTGACGTGTAAAAATATTCAGTGAGCAAAGAAAATGGAAACTAACATGTGCGGATATAAACAAATATGAACTTCGTAAGACAATAACAATTTCTAATTCATAGGTTAAAAAACATGACAGGGAGGCCAGGCGCAGTGGCTCACGCCTGTAATCCCAGCATTTTGGGAGGCCGAGGCGGGCGGATAACAAGGTCAAGGGAATCAAGACCACCCTGGCCAATGTGGTGAAACCCCGTCTCTACTAAAAATATAAAAAATATTGGCTGGGTGTGGTGGCGCACGGCTGTAGTTCCAGCTACTCAGGAGGATGGGGCAGGAGGATCGCTTGAACCTGGGAGGCGGAGGGTGCAATGAGCCAAGATCACGCCATTGCACTCCAGCCTGGGCAACAGAGTGAGACTCCATCTCAAAAAAAAAAAAAAAAAAAAATGCCATGAATGGTGGCTCATGCCTGCAATTCCCAGTGCTTTGGGAGACCGAGGCGGGTGGATCACTTGAGCCCAGGAGCTCGAGACCAGCCTGGACGACATGGCAAAACCCTGTCTCTACAAAAAATACAAAAATTAGCCAGGTGTGGTGGTGCACTTACAGTCCCAGTTACTGGGGAGGTTGGAGGTGGGAGGATCACTTGAGCCCAGGAGGTTAAGGCTGCAGTGAGCCTCAATGAGTACACTCAATAAGTGTACCACTGCACTCCTGCCTGGGTAACAGAGTGAGACCGTCTCAAAAAGACCAAAACAAAACAAGATAGAACAAAAATTTGGTACAACAAAAGCATATAAGTCAAAGTGATTGATTTGATCCAACTTAAAAGCTTTCTAAAGTCTTTATTCTTGCCAGGAGGAGAATAAAGATATTGTTTATTTTTAAACTTTGTTAAGTATACATTTCAAAATTTCTAAGATAAACATAAACAATCAGAAATACTGCATATGACTTTTAAATCAATTGGGGAAGGGTGAGAAAAAAAAATCTTCCATTATCCAAAAACAAAAATGGAAAAAACTTGAAACATGAAAAGCTAGACAGCTTTAAAATATAGAATAAGTATGTATATATGTATGTATATATATAACAAATATAATTGAACTAAATTCTCAAGACAATTTTTTTTAAAATGTAGCCATATGCAGTTTACTTCAACTAAACTCAAAACGTAAGGACATTTAAGAGATTTTTTTTTGAGATGGAGTCTCGCTCTATTGCCCAGGCCAGAGTACAGTGGCATAATCTCGGCTCACTGCAATCTCTGCCTTCCGGGTTCGAGCAATTCTCATGCCTCAGTCTCTCAAGTAGCTGGGATTACAGATGTGCACCACCGCGCCCAGCTAATTTTTATATTTTTAGTAGAGGCGGGGTTTCACCATGTTGGCCAGGCTGGTCTCGAACTCCCAACCTCAGGTGATCTGCCCGCCTCAGCTTCCCAAAGTGCTGGGATTACAGGTGTGAGCCACTGTGCCCAGCCCATATAAAAGATTAAACAGACAATAATTTCTTTAATGATATGCCAGAAATATAACCAAAAGAAAGCAAACGTGGCTACGCTAAGAGCAGACAAAATAAGATTCAAGGCAAAGAATATTACAAGAGATAAAGAAGATAAATGTATAATAATCAAAGGTTCAATTTACTAGGAAGACTTAACAATTCTAAACTTCTATGCACCTAATATCACAGCTTCAAAAAAGCAAAAATACACAAAACCATAAAGAAAATGGACAAATCCACCACCACAGAGGGAGATTTTAACATACCTATTGTAGTAACTGATAGAACAAACAAATCAAAAAGCAATGCAGATACAAAACATCTAAACAACACAATTAACAAGTCCGATCTGAAGGAAAAACACAGACAATGGCACAAAACAACTGGAGAACACCCCTTGTTTCCAAACAAACACGAAACATTTATAGAAACACGTCTCTACAAAGCTCCAAAAACTGACATAAAGCACCAATTGGGAAATCTTAAGTCTTCAAAATAACTTACATTCAAAAGGAAATAGTAATGGGAAGATAGAAATAAGAATATTGTCATTTTACATCAAGGGAAATGAACACACTGACTAAAGTTATGTAATACGACATGAAGATATAAGAATATTACAGTTACTACAGTAACCAAAAAGAGAATTAAAAACAAGCAGGAAAATTCGGGAAGAGGAAGGGAGAAGCAAAGTAGGTGACACACAGGTAAGCTAAGCCACATCCCATATATCAGGAGGCAAAACATAATGTTTACAGTTAATGTATCAAGAAATAGAGGTCAAAGCATCACATTTAAAGTTACGGATATTGGCCATGCACGGTAGCTCATGCCTGTAATCTCAGCACTTTGGGAGGCCGAGGCGAGTGGATCACATGAGGTCAGGGGTTTGTGACCAGCCTAACTAACATGGTGAAACCCGTCTCTACTAAAAATAAGAAAAAATTAGCCAGGCGTGGTGGCAGGCACCTGTAATCCCAGCTACTCAGGAGGTAGAGGTGGGTGAATCACTTGAACCTGGGGGGCGGAGGCTGTAGAGAGCAGAGATCATGCCACTGTACTCCAGCCTGGGCAACAGAGTGCGACTCCGTCTCAAAAAAAAACCAAACAACCCCGCCCCCTGCAACACACACACACACAAAATAAAGTTATGGATGTAACAACCCCCAGAAAAAATAACAGAAATAGTCACGAAGTTGGGAACGGGATGAAAGGTGAGGAAGGGGAGGGAGGTTACTGTTTTGAATCAAATGTTTTTATGTACTGTTTGATTTCTAACCAAGCACAACTATAATTTGGATTAAACTAAAATCTTTTTACTCCAAAAAATAAATGAGATTCTATATGTAATTTAGATAATGCATAGTACACATAAGCATTCTAATGACTAGAGGTCATTTTTATGAATGCGAGGCTACCAAACAACACTGCCTATCACAGTATGGCACGAAGCAGGTATTCAACAAATGCTAGTTACATGGCCCCTCTTTAAACCAGGATTTAAACCATCAATCTTACGAATTTATGTTTTCCTCCAGTCTCTCTTGCCTTTTCTTCACAACAGTCAATCTAGTTCATAATTTAGCTATGGTCCAAAATTTAACTGGACACTAGTATGGTCCATGTATAAGAAAGAGAGACGTTCTCATCTTAACGCTGATAGGCCAGGTGCGGTGGCTCACACCTGTAATCCCCGCACTCTGAGAAGCCAAGGCGGGCAGATCGCCTGAGGTCAGGAGTTCAAGACTAGCCTGGCCAACATGGCGAAACTCCATCTCTATTAAAAAATACAAAAATTAGCTAAGTATGGTGGCACACGCCTATAATCCCAGCTACTCAGGAGGCTTACACTGGCTAATTACTTGAACCCAGGAGGCAGAGGTTGCAGTGAGCCGAGATCACACCACTGCACTCCAGCCTCGGTAACAGAGTAAGACTCCGTCTCAAAAAAACAAAAACAAAATCAAGAAAAAAAACACTGATAAACAGTCCTGCTAAAACCAAGGTGAATATTTTAATGTCTTACTTATTTTTCTAATTGAAGAATGAGGAGAGAAACAATACAAATTACCCCTTCCTTTGAGGGAAGTGTAGGAGAAGGATTTGTTAAACCTGCATGTTCCCATAAAACTCTGGACTTCTAGACCCCTTACCAGATGGTGCCATAATTACATATGCCAGTCTTCCCTGACAGCTGTGAATGAAGGTAGCCAATAGGACTATATTCTGTGTATCTTTTACTCACCTAAGTACTCAGCATCATACATAAGAAGTGATAGGCGGTTGGTATATATTTATTGAACAAATGGATATTTGTTCAAAAGTGCTCTTAGCACTTTTGAGAGGGGGAAAAACACTTGAACAGAAATTATGTGGACTAAGTTTAAAGTCTAATATCATTATTCACCTCATAATATTGTGGGTTTTGTCCATTTCTAAAAGGAGAGTCAATGTATTTCCCTAATCAGGAAAGGCAGATTGCAAAAGCACAAGTGGATGCTATCATTTCCAAACTTGTACCAGGCAAGTAAGTAATTTCTCCCTTAAATACTTGTAGATGAGAAAAAGTTAAATTCCAGGAAAACTCAATCTCAGAATATACCTGGAATCCACCAAGGCCTGTCCAGGAGAGTTCACGGAAATGCTATCATACCTAGTGTTTCCCTAGCAGCTTAGAGTTACAGTAGGAAAGGGAAACATTTTCCTCAACTTTTTAGAAAAGGTTTTACAATTAATAAATGGTAACGACCACAACTATATGCTGGACATTATTCTAAGTGCTTTACACATGCTGACTCATTGGACCTATGAAATAGGCAGCATTTCTTGCATTTTTCAGATGAGGAAATGGGGTCACATCATGGGGGTGGAATCCAGGCAATGTGGCTCTAATACAGATTTCATTTCTCACCTGCCGATGGGTAAGGCATTGCGGATGATCCTCTGGCTGCCTCGGGTATATTCAATATCCACTGTAATAGGGGCAGAGTATGTCATGTCTCTCAAACGGCACTGAAAGAGAATCAGGAATTTGATAGTTACTGCTCCTTCTCTCTGCAACAGGGTCCTGACCACTTCAAAGTGCTCCTTCTGTAGTAGAAGTATGGCCCACATTGAACTTTAATCCCTTTTTCTCAAAAGAATGTCCCCCCCATCCTGTTTTTAAATGATCTTTTAAGAGTATATATTAAGGGCACACTCTGAGTTAAAGCAAACAAGTCCAGTTAAAGTAAGGTTCGTAATTACCTCATGAGGGGACACTGGCCTAGTTACATTGAAGCTTTCTTCAACATCAGGAAGCCCAACGTAGATATTAAGATATCTGAAAAGCAAATTAGTGTTCAAAGATCATAAAAGCAAACCAGCTATTTTCCTTCCAAATACAAAGATTATGTTTTGATATATGCTTATCTTGCTAAGGACAACAAATTAAATATTAAAATTGGAGATCTTCTTGAACTGATAGTACATATAGCTTTACAAAGAAGGGAAATATTATCAAAGTATCTTTTAAAAAATATTACAAATCTCTTAACAAAAATACTGGACATACAGCTCCCTAAAAACGATACTTAATGAAAGAGCAAAGTGCAAAGAGTACTGATGATATGCTATCATTTGTAAAAGAAAGATGAGGCCATAAAGGCAAAAAAATAAATACACTCATTTGTGCAAAAGAAGGATAAAAAGGATAAAGCGAAAACTAATGAGAATGGTTACCTATGGAGAGCGGCTGGGAACAGGGTGGAAAGAACTGGAAGTGGAACAACTATTTTCTGAATATACTTTTTTGTGCAATCTAACTCTTAAACCATAATGTTTCACATACTGAAAAAATAAAGAAAAGAACTAAAGTAAGTAACCCTGGGAGACAATATTGTGACTGGACATTGAGAGGCTAAAGATAAAAAGGACAGTGCACAGATCTTATACT